>NC_136784.1:2854684-4103434 GCF_947034865.1 Barbatula barbatula
CTTTGCAATATTAAATACAAGAAATAATTTAGAAAAATTGTCAAAACTATTTATTTTCAATTCACACTAATACAACCACTTAAAATATAATAATACACACACACACACACGATGCTCTTCAGTTTATACAGTATAGAAATGATGCTCTTCTGTTTATACAGTAGAAATAATATATGATGCTCTTCTGTTCAGACAGTATAAAAACTCAAGAGCATAAGCATGCTCATGCCCAGCACACATCCAAAAACATAAACCCTTAATGGAAATCGTATGTCTGTTGCACGTACTGTAGATTTCTTCACCCCTCTGATCTCTTACCATCTCGCCATTCTCTCATGACCGATGGTTGATTTCATTTCTTCGTGTCCCATAATGTGCCTCGTCTTTTTTTCTGTATATTTCTCTGTCCCTACTGGGTTCAGACAAAATCAATTCTTCCCTTCTGTTCTCTCTCCCCCCCTCAATCTCATTTCTTCTCTTCGCAATGTTGATAATTAAGATGAACAGATTTAGCTTGTCTCTCACTTATAATAGATATCTCCAGGACAACAAGATGCACGACAGCTTTGTCACAAACTGACACGCTTTAGACCTGCTGCACATACACACACCCAAGCTTTGTTTGATTCCAATCTGCCACTGAATCCAAGACATTAAAGATTTGCTCGCTGCCATTACAGCTGTCAATCATTTTGCATTGAACAAGCCCTTAGCTGCTCACATTGGTCAAAAATCATTCCAAAAAGCAGATTTACTACCCAAATATGGACCAAAAAATTATAGGAATAAAGGAAGGACTGATGGGGCTTAGTAGGCTAAGAAAGTACCTTCAAAACACTAGCAACCACATAGCAACACCCTAGCAACCACATAAAACAATATAATAGCAACACACCAAAACACCACCAATATTTCTGCACAAACAAGCCTCACTAACATGTCCTTAAAACGACTTTAGTATTGTTATGATGATTATGATGCGGAGTGCAAAGGTGATGATGAATGAATCCTTTGACATCTTAGAGCCGCTCAAAACTGCTTTGCCATCTGTAAATCCTCCCATCAGACTTTGGGCTTTAGAGTATTCATAATGTTATCCCGGTCTTGAAATTGAGTCTCAGTGTGGCTTGTCATGTCACAACCAATTAATCTTGTGAAACTGCCGAGAGGAATCTCGCTCTGAAAAAAGAAGAGACAAAAGAGGGAAAAAATGTCTTCGGACACCCGGTCACATTCACCCGGTCACATTCACTCTCAGGCTTTTTATCTTGACAGTGCTGTGAAGCATTTGAACATTGCGAGATCTGAACCTTGAAAAACAGCTGCTTGTTTTTGTCTCTTTTTTTCAGATTATAATGGTATTTGTAGATACTATAGTTAACAGCATGGAAGGAAATAGTGCAGAAAAAAATGTGCAGCAGACATTAAATATTTATTATTTAGTGACACAATTCTCTCCACTGTTGCTTCGTTGACCTTGTTCGTTGCTTTCTACATTTCTTTAACACCTTTGGTTAAATAATTTACAATGAAGTGTCATAGTCATTATCATTGCTTATTACTGTTAAAGAAAGAAACTATATATTTATTTTCTAAAGTGAATGTCTCTCTTTGTCTTTCTTAATTTTGTATCAAATTCAAAAGTTTTTTTACTAAAATACAACTATGAAATATTGAAATATTTAGATTGCTGCTGTCCTTAAAGAACATAGTATCTCCATATTTCACGATCTTTATTTTTTATTATTATTTTTACATTATTATTTGTCACTCTTTATATTTGTTCAATGGGTTTTGCAGCTATCCAAGCAACACAAAGTATTAAAAAGTGCTTGTGAATAGCAATTTCTATTTTTTGCCATTTTCTGAAAAAACATTATTTTGGACAAAGAAATTTGGACATCCAATCTTTTGGAAGGACAGCGACGAAATGTTGAAATTGGATAACAAACACAGTTCTTGTATTATAACATGACCTCTTTTGTAGTCATGGTCTCTCTATGGCATTGAGATTTTTCTGCAGATTTTTCATCTGCAATCTGATCAGGTTTCAGAATTCTTCAGAAAATTTTGGAAAAATCTCATCAAAATGTCCTTTGAGAGAATTATGGAGGTCATGACACCAAAATAAATATCATGTTTTTTTTTAAATACCTCTGGGAACAACACAGAGGACAGCAGGGTACACTTCTGTGCTTCCTCGGGATGGCCTTAGCGCTAAAACATCTGCGAAAAACACCTTTAAAAAAACAACAATGACTGACATCTGAGGGCACAAGAGCGCTCACAGCAGTCATACGTGCCGTTCGGCTTGTACGAACCTTGAGTAAAGCTCGGTTGTAATTGAACAGTATTTTTCTGTCAGGAAAGGATGGGAAGAAAATGCTGTCTTTAACGTGTCACGTTATTCAAACTCCAATGTCCAAAATTATTTTCTGCGCAAGATGTCGGGTGAAACATGAACGCAGTATTCGAGTTCATATTCAAACAGCATTACACTTTCTGCCGGTGGTTACGAGAGGTTACAGAAAGAGCTTTGCCATTTATTGAATGCTTTAAATCCCACAACAGGGAGGCTTTTCTTGCCTTTGGAACGCTTCCACTTTTAAAGGTAATAAATGAAAGGTAGCAAATAAAAAGATCACAGTGTTATCCCTCACATTGATGCTATCAAACGCAACCTCTTTATCGCCGAGCTTTCAGATCATTCATTGAGAAACAACCCTCACTTTCGACAATTGATCTAAAGAATTCAACAGTATTTTAGCACAGAAGACATCCGTCACGCTGGGGTTAACTTGACTCTCTTTTGGCCATGCTATGAACCACTCAACTCATCCAAGTTTGTAAAAGCCACTAAACGCTCTCCTAGCGCACGGAATCAATGCAGAACAACCACTACACATGCTCATTGATCTGAACATCGCATGGACGACTAGAGCTCACGTGAAGCAGATGAGATGATCTCGTAAAGATCTTCATCGACTGGCATACGGCGATGTCTGAAGACGGGCCGTGGGCTTTTCATCAGACTCGCTTGTGGAAAACGATTCAGTGATTATCTGACAAACTTTGACAAGGCTCAACTCTAAAGCGAAGTCGTTCTGATGCTGCTCATATCGATGTCTTTATATTGAAGACAAAATAAGAGAGCAATTCTTGGCGCTAAATCATATAGAACAGAAACGGTGATGTGTAAAACCTCCACAGGCGTCTCATTCCGTTATTTGCGTCCCTGGTTTGAGCTTCAATGCCACAAGCAAATAACTCATGTTTATGTATGAGAAACAAACACAGAATGCCTGAAATAACGGTCGAGCCTCACAAAAAAACATGCCTGTTATACAAATAAACCAGCTGAGCCAACTACAACTGTTGTGTTTTTTTTAAATGGTTTTTGCAACCCACACTCGGTAATAAGCTTTGAATCTACGGCAAAAAATGTTGGAGACACGGACAAATGGATTTGGACAATTCAGTACCACATTGAAGGAGAACGCCTACATGCAAGAGAAAGCCCTGACAGAGCGTTAGATGGATAGGATTGTGTAAGATTCATCTGGATTGTGTGAAAATAGCCATGTGTTAAATCAAAAGAGCAATTGGATTTTCAAATGCACAACTAGACCGGACTCTGAGGTTCTCAATGGTCAACGCAAACAGATTTACTTAAAATGCTTAAAAAAGAATGCTGATGATCACTAGCTTCATTACTGTTCCTAATTGTACAATACATGTCTAGTACATGTCTGCTAAAATAATGAATATAAAATAAATACATTTGGTAAAGTGAACATAAATTAGCAATATAGTCCTTCAACTAATATTAACAAACTGGAACGAATGCTAATGTCAATACAATTGTACATTTTGAGTACATTAACTAATATTAATGTGTTACTTCAAAAGTAATTGTCTACTCATGTACTATAGAATATATTCATGCTACCCTAAAAAGATGTAAAAGTAAATTTAGTACACAGTAGGTCTGTCCCAATATCAAGTTTTCTCTACGTGGTTATCGAGACCAAAATAATTGCAATAGCGATATTATCACGGTATCTATCCCAATACATAAAGACAGATGATGCTATCGGTCAAATTCATTTTTAATTTAGTTTATTTTGTATTGGTTCAATTAATCACACTCAAAATTAAAATGTAGGCAGGCAGGGAAAGATAATGCAACCAGTGTGGCTTTTAATGCAAGATTTTAAATAGTTTACGATATTAACACAATATCGATAATCATGCTTTTGATATCACGGTTATCACAGATACCAAAATATAGTCACATCCCTAGTACACAGTTATTAATTACAAAGTATATACTTACTGTTTCTAACTTCAAATAATGTTGATACTGTAAATAACACGATGTCTACAAATTGATCGCAGATATCTGGCCAGATACACAATTATTTCAGCAAAGTGAAAGATATGTACAAACACAGCGCACCGTGAAATGTCAGCATCTTAGTGGAGGTGGACATCGGTATTTGCTGAATCGATTACGTTAGTAAGTAAGCAAACTTTCATGTGAGGGGCTTGTTAAGAGCTTTTTACGCCGTTTAGTTACTTAATTTACATTAGCAATCGCACTTATACAGCAACATTTAGCAATATTAATCAGACTGACATCTTGGGTTTGTTTACTGTCAGCGACGCTGTGATTTACTCACATCAGAAACTTAACAACTACCCACATGTCTGTAAAAGCAGTTTCTTTACAAACGCTGTTTGTTCGATACGTTTAAATCATGTAATACCAGTTCTGTAACTCACGTTGATCCACTCCCTGCCAGCGAAATTACAGCGGATGACTGATGTACAATTAGGGAAGTGATTTAACCTATAAAATACACTGTCGAACAAAGAGATCAGAGTTAAAGAGATGTCATGGCGTACCGTTCGTATGGCACAGACAGACCTTTGTTTTCAGAGTGAATTTCTCACCTGAAAGAACTGTCAGAGGTAATCGTATCGGGTTTTGACATTTTGATTTAATGTAAAAGTGGGAAAAGAATAATTTACTTCTTTATCAGGCTGTCATTCGCAACCTGCCATTGTCATAGTTAATAGCCTATAAATGTAAACGACCCCAATGAAGTCTAAATTGTAGTTTTGTGGCTTTTAGTCGTACTGTTAGCTTTAAAGTCATCTAAATGCTGGTGTACTCCGAAAGGTTGGCAAAAGATGCAAATGGTAGCATCTCAACTCCAGTTCTGGGAAAATGGATAAAAAATATTAATGTGATATATTGTTAAATTTAAAGGATGTTTATAAGAACTACTGTAGTGGCAAAACTTGGAAACGGCCACGATGTAACCAAAGACAAAAAAGAAAAGGCTCGATCCATTCGAAAGGTCTAAAAATGTGAAATACACAGAAAAGCCAACTGTGCTACTCAAAACATTTTATATAATCTTTTAATAAGGAGGCTGCCCTTTTTCACTGACCTGAGACCAGCCCATCCATTCTTCAATCACGCTTTCCTTAAGCCTGAGCCAAAACTAAAACGGAGCGCAGACCTGTGCTTCAACCCATGCTTCAAGCTGACGGCGGATCGATACGTTTTGATTGGGTGCCATCATGGCTCCGCCAGGCCGCGGCTTAGAGGTACGCGACTGCTGGGATTCGGATGGTACCGAGCATCCCTTGCATAACCTCCCAAGATTACGGCAACAAGCCATGGCCTTGTCAGCGCATGTCTACTTTATGTGACCGGGTCTAAGGGGGACAAGAAAATATGAAACAAAAGATAAGTAGGAACCCCTGTTATATTTTTCAAATTGCACGAATACACAAGGGCAACCTGCTGTGGACGAAACCGCAAGATGGACCTCGGGGACTTTCATCCAGAAGGACGCAGGTCTTAATCTCTCATCCGGCAGGTCTGTGTCCCAAATTACTCTGGAGTCTTTGGGGAGAAGTTGATCACACTTTATCTAGGCCGGATGACTGCGTATGCGTTAAGGTTAGAGCAACAGTAGACACTTCCGATTTATCTAAGCAAACTGCACAAGTGACAAATAAGAACCTTCAAATCGACGGCACCTACAGCAATATATTTATAATGAGGGTGATCCTAAACTATAGAAAGCATTTAAAAGGTTAATTAAAAGAGTGTTTTCCAGGGAACGTGATATGATAAGAGAGCAAATACCAAAGCCCACGTGGTTTATTTTATAAAGATCTAAGACTAGCGATATCTCAAGCGTGTCCCACCGAAGGCATTAATTTACACAAGAAAATTGCTGATAGATGTGAAATGAACCATCATGGTGTTTTATAATGAGGTTCTTCACTCGCTGATAGAGCCAAGATGACATAGTCCACCAAACATGCTGTGGCTGGTGGATTTGTATACTGTATATAGAGATAATATCCTAACAGACTTATATTAGGATTTATTTCCCAGCAGGATTGAAGACAAAATTACTTCCATTAGGTTATTTATAGGCCAATTGTTTAGATCGTAAGCTTAACCCAGCCAGATTTGGTCTGTGTTTTGCCATGCAAATCATAAGAGAGGAGTCATTTACCTAAGAGACGCTATAAATGTTTTATCTAATGTAGAGAATTAAACCTTTATGAAAAGATAAATTGCTGAAAATAACGCAATTTAGTAGGCGAGATATAAATGTTGAGGTGTCGTTGCATTCGCTAGAGGGTTTTTTTGTATGTGCTTCTTTACACTGTTATGTTTCTTCAAAACTAATGTTAACCGATAGAACGTCTGATTATTAAAATGTATGAGTAAATGTTAAAAAGATGTAAAATAATGTACATTTATCTTAACAAATTGAACATTATAATTGTTGGTTTGAAATAGGGGAGTCACAACATATGGACAACAGTAGTGATTATTTGTTATTGTGTTTATACTACATAGAATAACCAGTGTCGATTTTACACTCCAACTTAAAGGAACAGTTCACCCAAAGATTACAGTGTCCGTCATCAATTACTCTCAATTTGTTGAAAATCTTCTGAAGAACACAGAAAAAGATATTTGGAAGAATGCTTGTATGTAACCAACCGAATGTTCTTAACCACCATTGTTTACAATAGTAGTCAAACGTGCCCATAATTCTGACATTCTTCAAAATATATTTGTTTGTGTTCAACAGAACCTTTACATTTATAAAGCAGGTATGGTAGTCAATGGTGGATGGGAACTGTTTGGTTACATGGATTCTTTAAAAGAAATATATACAGATTTGAGTAAATGAAGACAGAATATTCATTTTTGGGTGAACTTTAAGGACACAATGTCACAAACTCTCTCTCTCTCTCTCTCTCTCTCTCTCTCTCTCTCTCTCTCTCGATCTCTCACTCACACTCTCCCACCCAACATTCATATTTTGTGTGTGTGATTAACCAAAAAAAGATAAAACACAAGCCAATTAAAGATTAATTTAATTTATAGCATCATTTAATTTCAATAGATATCGTGATAATATAATTTATCATAAATTCTTGAAACTTAATAATCATGTAGTGAAAATCTGATATTGACGGCAGTGTAATTTTGGGTCAGTATGCAAATGTTCTTTGAAAACATATGTTTTCATCTGTATTTTGTACTTTCTACTGTACTAAGGCACACTTTTTTGTCTCTTTAGCTCCTTTGATCTAACACTGAAGCTCACAGGTTGCTGACGATGGTCTCCCCGGTCATGTACTGTATACATTAGACAGCACATATCGATTTTTACCTCTCATCCCAAATGACCCCTGCATTCCCTCCCCATTTGCTTTCTACACATGGAGATGAATTGTGCTCCAAGGCTTGTTTTGATGAAGCTGTGATTGGCTTCCCTTGGCCTTGGGATCCGGGGGTGTAATTAAAGCTTGGACTCATCTTGCCTCGCAGAGAACGAAATGGCCACTGGTGCCTGTCCCTTAGAAAAATACACGTACGTTTACCGGCCCAAAAACTGCCAGGGACAAGATTCATGTTAGCTCGGGGCTATTTGAGGAAAGTGAAGGCTCGGAAAGCAGCTGAGATTCATGCGGGGGCCTAAATATAGAATCGAAGAACGGGACCTGACAAGGTCGGAGAGAAATCTATAGAAACGTCTTCTTTAATCAATAGCGGTTTTTAATCTGTCAGTCGAGAGGAACTGAGACGAGACCTGTTGGCTTTAAACCGCAGGTATCTCAACCTGCAGTGGAAGCCGACTGACGGTATAAAAGAAAATCTGTTATAAAAGGATGAAGATGGGTTGAGAAAAGAGGGAAGGTCATTGATACATCATAGGGAAGTGCAGAAATGTAGTGTCTAAAGGGTATAAGATGAAAATGTCATTATAATTCACTCATGTCGTACAAGCCATCCGTGTGTATATTTCTTTTGACGAAAACGCTTTTCAGGGTTCTTATCCATATAGTGGATTTAAACGGGGGGCTGTTGGTTAAGGTCCAAATTACATTGCAGCTTTTAAAGGCTTTAAACTACAACAGCTGATGAATAAGGGTGTTGTGTAGCAAAACGATCGGTAATTTTCCAAGAAAACATGTATACATTTTATCATGACGACTTTCGTATTATGCAATCACGTTGGAATGGTGTGACGTAGATTTAATCCGATATGCACACGAACTGACCATTAAAACAATAGACATATAACAAGTCATTCAACTTCCAAGAACTTTTGATCCGTCTTCTTTCTCTACACTTGCACTGGGTCGGAACTTTCACTTACGTCACATGTGTCCTTTCCAACGTAATTACAGAGAACATGAGGTCTTGAACTCGCTACATAGAGGCACTCGGAAGCAGAGCAAGCCATATATTTAAGTTTAAAAAGTATATCATTTTTTCGTTTTCTTGGAAAATTACCAATCTTTTCGCTATTGACAAGAGCTTTTTTCATCGGCTTGTGTCCTTAAGAGCCTTTTGAAGCTGCGATGACACTGAAATTTGGACCTTAACCAACAGCCCCCCGTTTAAGTCCATTATATGGATAAGAACCCTGGAAAACTTTCCTCAAAAGCTTCAACTTGTTTTTTCGACAGAAGAAATAAACAAAGTGAATTATCATGACATTGTTATTTAAACAGTAAACTACTCCTTTAAACACTTATAATATCACTAACACAATCATCAACAAGGTCATATTTCTTACACAGCAAGAAAACCAGCACAGGTTTCATGACACAAACAAATGACAAACACAACAGAGAACACTGAAATATATACATTATTTGTTATCTAAACTACTGTACTTTTAAATTACGGTCTAACTCAATATGCATCTTCTTTTCAGTTATGAGTTTAGTTTAATAATAAATCATTAAAAAACCAGACTAAGGCCTTAGAGACTAAAGTTGTATATACATAATTCCTACAGATCAGGATCAATCCGCCAATGTAAATGTTTTTTATACTGTACGTTCCTAAAACACCTTTGCAAACACCCTATGGCTGTTCGCAGCACACAGTGCAAAAACAGTTCACCCCGAATTCTTTTTTTATGAACTATTATGCCATGCCAAACCTTTGTGACTGCTATTATTTTGAACATAACTGTATGTAAGGATGGCCGCTGCAGTACGTAATTAAACGTATTCATTTGTGCTAAAATAAAAAGCAAAGAGACGAATGTGTGTATTCCCCATGTTTAAAAATATCAAAATGTAATTTATCTTGCAATCAATCTTGCAATAGACGATAGCAACCGCATATCGAGAACAATAAGGACGAATAGAGCAACTAAGTGCAAAATGTCTGGTACGTGAATGACTTGAATTGCCATTTTCAAATATTTTCATAATTTTACAAAAAAGTAAATGCCTTTGCAATCCTATATATGTAGTAGGAAAAAAGTTCAGCAAAGTCCCGAACCCACGACGACATGAAGCAAGTAAAACGCTACACATGCCCCAAATTACACCTATGCAGTCATATACAGGTTTTTAATGATATGAGGATGAATAAATGATGTTAGAATTTTATTTTTGGTTAAACCCTTTAAAGGCTTTGTCAAAAACAACTTTCTTTGGATTAGCCATTTCATTGTTTCCACAAGTTTCCAGTGTGACATTATAATCACTATTGTTAGAAATCCAGGAGGTGCTGGCAAAGCCTATTACAGGAGGGCTTTCGTATTTGGACAGCATGGGGTGTCTGTGTGCTCTCTCTCTCTCTCTCTCTCTCTCTTCATTCATACACATGCATGGGGACCCAGCACTGACTGCGATGATGGATTAGCTCTCAAGCGCTGGTCTTTTCTCTCTCTCTCTCTCTCCCTCATCTCTCAGTGCCACAAAATATGACCACATCAAGAATATATGTATTGCTGACCCCTGAATTCTACATGGACTGAAAGAAAAAGCCAAGCAGAGCGAGAAAATAACTTAAAGAACACTGTATATGAAATGGCTGCTGGAAAAATAAATGGAGAATACGAAAGGCAGAGAGATGATGTTCAGAACCAGAAAGGATTTCTGGCTCAATTTAACAAAGTCGACCAAGTGTTTCTCTTCATAAATGAGACACGACAGATTTATTCATCTAATGCTATTGTTGGCACTGTAGTTGTACTGTACATCGGTGTTTTCAAAGATATGGTAAACCTGGAAATATCAAGGAATGTAAAAGTGACTTCTGACATATGGATACATTTATATTAGAGATGCACTGATATTAAATTTCTCTACCGATAGCAGATTATTAAGAGGGATGCCTGCTGATACCAATACGGGTTCTGAAGTTTTCATTGATATTTTTTACTTTCTGTTATTAATTCATAATGACTATTACTATTGAACATCAAGCTGGTGATATTTCTTAACATTTTCTATATTCATTGCATTTCCCTGTCGTCTTTTGATTGTCATGATATATCGTCCGTGATCATCGTGAAAATTTGTTTTATATACTGATTATTGGCCGATATATCAGGGTATCTGTTATTGCTGTAGTAATTATATCTATAAATAATTGAATTTGGTAACCATAAATACATATCATAATTAATAAACATGCATTATTATTTTAGAAAAACAAGTACTTCATAAATAATTGATTTAAGTTGGTACAATCTTAAAATAGACCGGGTGTATTAACTGATATACTGAACCAGTAAACCAACCGTGTTGATATTTTGCTTCTGAACTTGAAGTACATTCGATATCTTGGAAGTCTCCCAGCGTTGGACGTTATCATAGCAGTGCAGCACAGATTCAACATCCCAGCATGAATCGGCAGTTATAACAATGTGATTCATTGTATGTGCTGATGTAACGTTCTGGCATGAAGAGCTTCATATGGCAGCGCCTGCAGGAAAAACTGAGCACAATATGAACTTTGCCATTTGCAAGCAAAATAAAATGAACTGTCTCTGTACAAGGATGCAACAGATGTTGATCTAAATGGCAGCAGCTAAACCGTGCGGTGCCAGGACTACAGATAGGGAACATGGCATTTGAGACGGCCTGCATTCTGACTGCGTGACTGCTGCTAATACATTCACATCATCCACTCGCTATGGAGAAAACTGCCGGCCAACAGGTGTCGATCCATACTTTATAGATGCTTGCGGTACACTTCAAAGGAAGACATTTAACAAAGCGTGTTCATAACAAAAATATAAAAATATGATTGAAAACCACGTAGAGGTAAGGGAATTTCTCAAGGCCTGGCCTATAACCGATTCTTCAAAGTGAAGAGCCCAATATCAGCACAATTGCTTCAATTTATTTTCAATTCAGTTGTCATTTGAGATATACAGTCTCCTTGAACATGCGGAACATTCGACAAAATCCCAGTTTTGTTCTAATTCTAGCATCGGTTTTCTGTCAGCCTCATTTTTCATTTCCCAAAGCTGATTATCGGCCAGGCAACAAGTCATGTTCAGCTCAGACAGACAAGTTCAGTAAAGCACAGAGCCATTGTCAAACTTTCCAATTCACAAAGCGCTTAATGGGATAGTTCACCCAAAAATGTTATTCTTTCCTCAACCTCATGTCATTACATCCTTACCTGTATGACCTTCTTTGTTCTGCAGAACACAAATGAAGATATTTTGAAGAACGTTGGTAACCAAACAACATCAAAAAATCGTCTTCTGTGTTCAACAAGTCATACAGGTTCAGCTACATTCACATTTACATGTATGCCTTTGGCAGACGCTTTCATCCTATGCATTTATACATAGGTATCTGCAATCCCCTGGGTTCGAACCCACAACCTTGTGTTGTTAACGCAATGCTCTTACCACTTTTTTTGGTTGAACTATCCCTTTAACCCAGTTTGTTTCACAAGCATTCTTGACCATACTGTAGAAAATTGTTTTTTTCTCAAATGATGCAACTGTAAATAAAATAAATCTTTTACCTCTGTCTCCCCCAAGCAGAATATCAATATAGCTTTTCAATTACTGGCCAGCCCCAAGTGAGGTCTAGACATTGATTGAGCAAGTGATGGAAAGCGACCGAGAACGAAGATGGAGATAGAGACACAGCTGTTCAATCTGCCGTCCAAAGTAGTAAAAAAGACAATCGTGTCCTCTTGCAGAATCAGAAGTTCATTACAAACCGCTGTCGCAGGTCATGGACATCTGCCTCTCCCTTTCTCTTCTCCAAAACTTTAAGAAACACACAATTATTTTCATAGTTTTGACTTTATGCTTGTTTATTGAGCTGACCTCATGAAGAAATGCATCACGAAATGCCATTTATCGTCCATTGAGCGTATCTACATCAATTTGCATTCATTACGGCACATCCACTGGTGGTTACTAATAGTCTGGTCTCGCAGAAATATACACACACTTAGGTCCGTGTCACCGGCTACACACGTAAGCAATGATCTGCAGAAGAACATGTTTAACATATATTTGGTCCAAGATATATTTTTATCGGTCAACCGGCACGGAAGATTGTGCCGTTAACCTTGACTCGATTTTATGTCCGTGTATAGCGTACGCATCCAAGTTCAACACCCACCCAGACATACACACATAAACAAAAGATAGATAAGCACCATGCACACCATATGGAGCAAAAGTCACAGACGCACGCACTCACGACTGCACACGCTCGCCGTCACACACACGCACACAGAACGCCGGAAAAGAAGGAATCAATCTACTCACGGAATGAAGCAGACGACACCAGGAGCTAATATCAAAGGATTGGCACAGAGACAAGCTGGCTGCGTCCCGTCGAGAACACCGACAGATCCGTGGAAAGAGAGGGGTCGAGGAAGGAATATCCGAGGATACCTCTGAACCGGATTGGGGAGGAGGGGGTGAGATAAACCAGATCTTTTTAAGATCGGAGGTTAGGCTTCCTTCAGAAGGTTTCTGTCTGTCTTCTTTCTATCTCGGTGCTTAGCTCTCCTCTGTCGAACAATATCAGGTTCCTGATTTTGACTTGCGATACAACTGCATTTTGTCGAGGGTGAACAAGTAAAGAAAAAAATCTGTCAGGGAAGCAAAAATAAAAAAGATTCCAGCCGAGATAAATCAACTCAATTCACTCGCCTGATCTCCCAGAGGCGTAAGTGGAGGGATAAAAACAGAAATGAAGGGTTGAGGTAAACAGCTAAAATTGTAGGAATAAGAAGGCAGGAGAACATTTTGTTTCAGCAGGGAACAAACTCTCTCCCTCCGTTTCCCCACCCTAACTCAGTCTCTGCAATGTGTTACAGTCTTAAGGGTCATTTGAAAAAAAGAAACAATCTCATTTTTGAGATGAAAAGACGATGAATAAGAAAGGCCTAACTTAATCAAACAGGCGGGAGTTAACACCTCATATCTGTGTAATCTGCCCCATCCCTCCCTTTTTGCTCGCCGTCTATTGGTCTTTGGTCTTGTTCTCTTTCAGCCTTTCGATTTATCCCTACCTGAATAATAAGGCTTAGAGCATACAATAAATTTGCGTTTGTTCGCCCCACATTGTTAATCGAAGGCACACCATCTGCTCCCCTCGATTCTTTCTCTCTTTCCGCACCGACACAGCAACACTGTTGAATGTTAATCTAAAAGTTAGACCGAACACAACATCCTATTCTTCCTCAGCTCTTCCGTCCCTTATCTAGATAACTGGCCAAAAGGACAAAAAAAGTAAAGTTGTATGTCAAAACTATGCTCCAATCTGATCCTGAGCGGTGACCCCCAGAAAAACCACTTCAACCTCTAGTCCTCCATTTTCAATCGCCTGCCGGCAGGAAGTTCAATTATCTCCCGTCGAACGGTATCGCTTAGGATCCTCTCGGCATGATGTGAAATCAAAGGATCTCGGGATGATTGGATGATACTTATTCCTTTGGCCCCTCCGGGTTCCGTTTCAACTCGAAGTGATGGATGGCGTCTGAGTGGTCAACGTCAAGAGATTTCAATAAAAAATCCTAATCAAGGGTTTGTTCTTTTATTCCCGGAAATCCTCAGTGCTCCGGTGAGCACTTCTGCCGGCTGGAAAGTAGATGCATTCTGAGAGCGTCTGGGGAGGAAGAACCTAGAAGAACTTCTGGCTGTCAGCGGACGGAAACGGGAGGCGAGTCACGGTTGGAGAGATGGTCTTTTACGGAGCCTGGAGGAAAGGGAAAGGCAATTAGGAAGGTATAATTAAAGTCGAGAAAGACATGATGATACAAAGGCAATGATGTAGAATGGAGCAGAATGGTCTCCTTCAATTACCTGCCTGATCATTCAATGAATTTATTTTGCCATTCACATTGTCTCTTCTTTTCACAATTCTCTCTGACAGACACTGTGATTATATCAAGTCAAGTTGTTCTTATAGGATCTAAGCTAACATTCCTCATTTGTGTCCTTAAAATGAAATTTTTATACAATCACAACCTGTTTTTCGTATCCAGAATACATACACAAACTTTCCCCAAACTATTTTACAATGTTGCTAATTCGTATTATATCATTTGTACGTTTCAGTTCATATGTTTAAAGGTGCTGTGTGTCATTTTTTGGAGGATTTATTGACAGAGATGCTATATAATATACAAAATTAGGTCTTCAGATATGCATAAAGACGTCACATAATAAAGCATTTTGTTTTACTACATCAGAATGAGCGATTTCTATCTACATACACTGCAGGTCCCTTTCGCCATGTTGTTTCTATGGTAGCCCTAAACGGACAAACCGCTCTCTTCTTTGCGAAAGATGAAAACATCTTAGTTCAGTGTCAGCCGCCGTAGTGCTTCGAAAGGGAGGGGGAGGACTGGAGTGAGCCTTTGGTTGCAATTTGCAACCTCACCACTAGATGCTGCTACATTTCATACACTAGACATTCAAGAGAGGGACCTAATTTTTCTCTAAGAATCATAATTTTTTTTACATTCACATCATATAAATTCATACAAAATAGCCACCTTGTAAAACAGTTTCCAGCGAGATCAGGTTGGCTTTTCTTATCCAATTGAAAGCGTTCAGATGAACGGGAAAGCCAGTGTTAATGCTTTCAAAAGACAACAATCACTTTAATTATATTTTCACAGAGTGAAGTGCTGTTACATGGGACAGCGTGTTGAATGTTCTGCAGTAAATGTAAGTAAAACGACTCTCTGCATGGATGAACATTACGTAAGCCTGTTAGCTCTTGCTGGAATAGCGCGAGCGTTGCAAGAGGGGAAGCCAGTCAAGTGCCTGCGATGTTGCTAAATGCGTAAATCTACCGAGCGGCCACGCTTTTAACATAAACACACATCAAAGCGTTTTACCTTACATGAACGAGGGATGTTAAATTGTCAATGGACTTGTTTATTTTAAAACGTATCCACTTGCGTCGTGTGTTGCATAGTTTACCCCAATCTGGCAACAAAAAAAGTCTTGAACATTGCATGCACATAAGTGAGATTATATTTAAAACATAAGGTCAACAAACCACAACTTTGTCTGTTTGAAGGTCATCGAGAGAAAACATTAGAAGCATTAAACCAATAAAACGCATGACGCTGGAGTCAAATTTCATTTCTTCTTGCTCACAGAAACAAAATTTGTCTGGCATTTGGTATACAAGCTAATATAAAATATAACTTTTTCTTTTTTCTGTGGAACACAGAGTTCTTGTGAGTGTGTGTGCGTGTGTGTGTGTGTGTGTGCGTGTGCAGAGGATCTATTTTTAATCTTGATATTATGGATACTCACCGGGTTTTGCGAGACAGCTGAGCTAATGCGTTGCAGTGAGCGTGTTTTGTGCGAGGAAACTCAACTTTGGGTCTCTGGGGAGTACGTTCCTTTTTCGTGCATGTCAGTGCATTTGTCCTTGAGAAACATTAGCGTGTCACAGGTGAAAAAAGGCACTTATATGGTAAGTATGTGGTTCTCGGCTTACTCAGAAACCCCTCAGTACATTTTTCGAGCGGTCATGTAAAATCAATAGGTCTAAGCCCAACCAGAAATCAAACTCTGTGCCTTCCCAGCACTTATTAACAAAGACTTGAGCGAAAGGGGCTGAGATCACATTCTGTACTTTTCTCCGAGTGATCTAATGCTACCGCGAGTGAGTCAGAGCGCTGTGCCAAGAAACCAAGCAAAGGTGAGAGGTTGAAAACGAGATTTGTTTTTCTCCTGCTCTTCGCGCCGTGAAACATTATTTGGTCTGCTTTTCATCATTCTATTTCTGCCCCTCACTGACTGAGATAACAGCTCCATAAAGGATTTACGTCTCCGAAAGATTTCACTGATAAATCTGATGCTTTGCATAATCTGAGAAACAGCAGTGAGTGTTTCACTCCTATATCAAGCGAATCTATCTCAATGTAATTTATGAATCGAGTGGTGGAGATGATGGAGCACCTGCCCTTGTGTTCATTTGTTCTTCATCATTGTTTTATAGTTCTTATTTTTTCAGGATGTACCATTGCTCTTTTATAGCTTAGTTGAGACGACAATTGTTCATATAAAATTTTGCACATTTTGAAATTTGGACCACACTTTTATCTCTTGTTGGGAAACTCATTTTGACGAACGCTGGTAACCAAACCACACCGGCCAGCATTGACTTCCATCGTATGGACATTTCTCAACATATATTTTGTGTTCTACTGAAGAAAGAGTCACATACAGGTTTTAAATGACATGAGGGTAAATAAATATGACATAATTTTTATTTTGGGGTGAACTGTCACTTTAAGAGTCCCTTTAAGATTGTGTTTGTGTGTCCCTCATAATATACCACAGCAGGCACACTTACATTAAATGCTGTTCTTTTGTCCTCTCACACTGAGGTGATAAAGTTAAATAACCTTCACACACACACACACACACACACACACATAGAGGCTGTGATAGCACACCAAGCAAAAGCAGAGCATCGTGGGTAAGCTGTCACAATCACCATTAATCTGTCCTCTCCTCGCCTCTATCATGATATACATGCAGGGTTCACCGGCAGTCACATAGATGGCAGTGACAATATACGAGTGCTGCGTGCGTGCATGTGTGTTGTGCGCGCGGATGCGGACGAGGCATGTGTGAAGGATGTGTTTGACCTGAGCACATTGGTTTAGGTTGAGCGGTCCTGTGACACAGGCAGTTTTTAATGACTGTTGAGGGATGGGCAGATGGGGACCAACGGAGGAGGTGGAGGGGGCCTGACAGATGATGAGAGAAAGAATTTAAGAGAGAAAGAAAAGAGCAAGAGGAGACGATGGAGAGAGGAAAATGGCTGATGGACAACAGAAAAGGGGGTATATGGGGGGGGAGAGGGTGAGGAAAATTACTACGCTAATTTCAAAGACAACTCAAAGAAAAAGAAAGAAGAACGAAGGAAAAGAGAGAAAGATAAACTCACCCGTGGCTGTCTTTCTTCATTTGACTCGAGCTGGGTCTACTGCGCTGAGAGAGAGAGAGAGAGAGAGAGAGAGAGAGAGACCTCAACGGAATGCCAAAAGGACAGACATCACGAACGCATGTGCCGGCGCAGTGCAAAAATCCTGAAACAACCGAGAAAACACTAGAAAACAAAATCACAGATGCTCACAAGTCTCCGAGCCGGCTCTCTGCATCATTCCCACTCGTATGCAGAAACCCACAATGGCTTGCTAATCGGCAACTTAGATAATCACACATGCAGCAATAAATCAGCGTGTCAGCACGCACACACTCGCGCACACACTCGTGCAGCGGGTCGAACAGACTCCACAGGCGCTACCTCAGAGGATGCTGGGCTGCCCCCTCCTCCTCCGTCTCTTTTACCCGGTCCTCTCGCTCCGTCTCTTCTGCAGCTCCTGTTTATTCAGCACAGCTCATTTCCCATGTGAACGCAACGGTGGCTTCTCTTCATTCTGCGTACTTGTCATCCAAGCGTTTACGCCCCTCTCCTCGCATCCAGCACGGTAGAATTGAGCGTGCTGTAATATCTGGCAGCCGGGCTAGCGTGTAAACTGCATTCGTGCCTCTCTCTCTCTCCCTCAACCTTTCTGGTTGTATCTCAGTGCCTCTTGAGCACTGCCTCCAATCCAATCACATGCAAATCCTTCCACTCTCTCTCTCTCTCTCTCTCTCTCGACCGTATCTTTCTACTATCACTGTAAAATGTACATCAAAATGTACATTCAACGCTGAATCTCACATACACCGATTTTCACCCTCCAACAAAACTTGTGTTCAATTTGTGTCCCAAATCCATCAAACATTTTTGCTGTAATGAGTTGGTTTTTAGAGCTATGCATTCAATTTGTTTAAAAAAGTTTTAATCATGTCACATCATGCATTTTATGTAACACATGGTTGACGTAGAGTTCAATTTCAGTACAAAATATTGAGGATTTCCATCTTTTATCCATGCAAATTTCATGCATAAAAATAGTGGGATGTTTGGTTTAAAAATAAAAATTCTCTTGCCTTAGAAACACATCAACTGTGAAATTGCACTGGTCATCCCAGCCACCTCTCCGGACCAACCTGGACACATTCTTGCATTCAGAGCCAGCTTAAAAGAGTGACACATAATGGAAGTTTAGTTATTTTTGACATTCATGCATTTGACTTATGCTTTTGTCAAAAGCCAGTTATGATGCATTCAAGAAATACATTTAACAGCATGCGTTCATTGGGAATCGATCCCATGACCTTGCTTCACAGGTTGACTTGATGTTGCATTTATAGCTAATGAAACATTACGACGAGACCAAATATGTCATGGTGCTTGAATACATAGACAAAGTATTAAAACAATTAATTCCAGACCGACTACAGGAAGGTTTTTTGTGTGTTGACTTCAGGAAGACAAACTCGATTGCAAGGCTTAAGTTAAATCATATGGAAAAATTATATATTGACTTTTAAAGTAATGGTTATTCAATACTTCACACAGCAAAAAACGCGGTGTCTTTGAATTTGAAACATTTGGAGGCTTTTCCTCTGCAAATATTTGCGATTCACTTCTGACTCGTGCCAAAACTAAAATAGATATTTTTACAATTATGTACAATGGAGGGCTACAAATATACAGCGATTGCCCCAGCGGACGCCAATGTAAAAGCATTTCCTCACATCTTGACAAAATGATGAAACAAATTTATTTTCCGAGGCAACACCGCGCGTGCCGTTTTAAGTTTGTCTTTAAGACGGATAAGTGCTGTGGAATGTTTGATCATCTTTGTAGATCAGGTACAGGCTTTAAAATGATCCCTGCTGGAGTCTCTTATGTACTGTCTCTTTCAATCAGCTCCCCACACGGCTTTCTCGCTCTCTTCCTCCTGCACGCAGTGATGCCCTGTAGGGAGTTGAGTATTGTGAGTCTCTTGTCTCTCTCATTTTCTGTCACACACACAAAATCCAACAGCACGCACTCAAACGCAAACAAATATCACATTCAGAGAAGTGCAGGGAGAACGTGCCACAAGAGTTTAGATCGGACAGCGAGTCAAACCGATTATCATTAGCTTGAGCTGTTCATTCTGTACTGGAAGAGTCAGCTCGCTTTACGGGAATGCTGGGACATGGGTTCACGCTGGAAACAGCAGGAAATGAGATCCCGCAGCAGGAAGTTATTGATGTGAAGGAATGGGTGGCCATGTTTTTACCTGAGATTAGAGCAGAAGAGAGAAGGAATTCAAAGAAAAACGCCAGGAGCGGTCATTATTCAAACTTACGGTTTTGAAAGACGCACAAGACCGAAAATTTTCAGTTTCTCAAGTGTGGATCTGCCTGGAACGGAAGATACATTATAGGTTCATGCATTGACGGTAGGTTTTAAATTGTGAAAATGGTTATGTCTGAAGAAATAAATCTTTAAACTTGTTTTTAAGATTCAACTTTGATTGACAGTTGAAGTACAGAAGATCAATCAAATGCCTCCAAGGACCACGCTGTCATACATCCATAGATGAATAAAACAAGGTTTTGATGTCCGTAAGCCAGCCTGTAAGACAATGTTTGATTGCCGCTGTCATCTGTTTAACAAAAACAAACAAAAGGAAATAAATATGGTTAGTAAGAAGATTACTTGTTTGTTTTGCACAGCGTATCACCAGAGACGCATTGGATTTGGCTGCCTGTTATTAGATCGGTTTGTTTAACACCAATAAAAACAAACAGATTCTGCTAAATTTGCCAACACAATCACATGTTTGTAAGCATTTTACGAGATGAATTTGTATGAATTCAATCTCATTTCATGTTTAAATAATACGTGTGCTTTGCACCAGTTATAGTTTGATGTAGAGTTCATTTCTAATAGTCGTACATTTTTGTGCAATTCACTTCATATGAAAATCATACGAATTAGCCACCTGGTAAAAACAGATACGGTTTTCAGTTTCTAAGAATATCTGGTAATCATAAGCAAGCAATAAAACATTCAATGCATGATATATTGTGATTTGCCACCTTTAGGTACACTATCTTCACGATATGAATTGTAAATGCTTTATTTGTCTTTTGAAAATGATACTACATTGAAAAATTTTAAAAACATCCTCGTATGTTCATTGGAACTCAGGGGATTGATGGAGACGTGGCTCATGTGTACGGGGCTGGAATCAGTATTTACAGCTCTAATCTTTAGCCAATGGGATAATTCACCCAAGAATTGAAATTCTGTCATTTACTCACCTTCCAGTTGTTTCAAATGTGTATAAATGTCTTTGTTCTGATGAACACAGAGAAAGATATTTGGAAGAATGCTTGTAACCAAACAGATCTCAACACCCGTTGACTCCCATAGTAGGAATAAAACAGCGGTAGTCAAAAGTGCCCAGAACTGTTTGCTGTCCTACATTCTTCAAAATGTCTTCTTTTGTGTTCAACAGAAGAAAAACAAGATAAAGTAATTTTCCAACTCTGGGAGTCAATGGTGGCAAGATCTGTTTGGTTATAGGCGTTCTTCCACATATTTTTCTCTGTGTTCATCAGGACATTTATACAGATTTGGAACAACTCGAGGTGAGTAAATTATGAAAGAATTTTCATTTTAGGGTGAAGTATCCCTTTAACCAAACCAATTAGAAACATTCACAACTACTAAATTGATAGAAATAAATGTATTGGTTGGGGTTGAACATGATGACCGATTCATATAAAACTTTCAAAACGTCCTACAAATAAATAATACATCAAACGCTGTAAAAGAATAATTTACCATTACACATTTAGCCGTGAACCCCCCACTACAGTACAGAAAACCAGCTTCATGTGTACACTTCAAACAGATACTTGCTTGTAAATGTAATCCAGCCTAAACTTAAAGTATTAAGTGCTTCACTATCTGCCTCTTATGCATGTGCAAAAAGATCGCTTGAAGGATGGAGAGAGACTGGTCTTTCCTCTCTCCGAGTTCACTGTGTGGTCTCTCTGTTCATAGAAAGAGAGAGAGGCAGATTGACATTCAATCCCACATCAGGATCTCATCGGTGGAATAGTGATTAGCGGATCAGCATTCTGCTCACGTGAGCGAGACAGAAAGGGAGATAGTGGCTCTGTTTCAAAGCCTGGAGTGCTGCCTCACTGCCTGTTGCCTGTGTAGGCAGCATCCTTACTGCCATTTGCATCACGAGCGTCGCAATGCATTCTGGGGTTGCCTTACTCATGAAGGATATGAGCGAAACGCTGCTTTACAATTTAGCAAAGATTTTGGGATTTTAAACAAAAGCAAACTAAGTCGCTAGAGGTGCACATGATGCTTCCTCTAAACACCCATAGAACCTTTCTATTGCACAAATAGGTTCTTAATTGTAAAAAAAAGATTCTAATGACTATAAAGAGATAAAACTAAAAAATTCGTATAAAATACTTTTCCTAATAGGTTATTTGGGATCCAAAAATGGTGATTTATGGCATCACTGTCACCGTTCTAGGTTAATAAGAGTGAAATGCAAAAAGCGACAGAAAAAAGGCCCAACTGCAGGTTTAACAGAAGGTGTAAGGAGGAGAAAAACAGGAAATAGAATCTCAGGGATGTTGTTCCAAAGTAACGTCAAAAGCGGAGATGATGCATTAAGCATGACTGATGAAGATGTATAGCATGGGCACACACGCACGCATGCTCCATCACACCATGGCACCTGCGAGGCTTCATATGAACAGATAAACACGCACGTGCACCTCATTGGCTTGCAGAAAGCAAGGGTGAGAAAGAAACGGGCGGCTCGGTGTAACTTGCTGTACAATATAGTATAGTCACCAAAACAAACCACAGAGATGACCACAGACGTGTATGGGGAAAAGAGGTGGATCACATGGGGAATACGAAAGGAACAAGATAACAAGATGATTGATGACCTAAAGAATGAAGGCTAGCAGATGTGTGAAGATGGAAAGAGACAATTATAGAAAAAGATGAAAGGGGGGAAGAATAGAGAGAGAAAAATGAGAGAAAATTAGGGATGGGTGAAAACACGAAAAAGCAGAGAAAAAAACGAAACGCAACAAAGTAAAGGAAGGAAGGAAGGAAGGAAAGAAAGAAAGAGACATAAGGGGAGCACAATTATGTACAGGAATGTGAAACAAGAAGCAATGAAATGACGGAAAAAGAGATAAAAAAGTGGGGTCAGAAAACACAGAGAGATAGGGAGAGAGAGAGAGAGAGAGAGAGAGAGGGAGGGAGCGGTGTCTTATAGAGGGGATCCATCATGTGGAGTACATACTATACATGCGGTGATCATTGATACGATTCTAAGGGAGGAAAAATGATCATAGCAGAGAATGGACTCACACCAGCTCTTCCGAGACACAGCGTTCTCTAAACACACACACCGCATTCACAGCAATGCAGTCCCTGCAAACAGAGCTCGAGTCCAAAATCACCAGAGGCTTACTGCAATTAATGAAGCATGCGCCTCTGTTGTCCAAAACTGACGTTGTGTAAAAGCGAAGAGCGCTTCCGATACGCAAACGCGACGGCCAATCTGCACAGGCTTGTGCGTGAAAACTACCGGATGACTTTTGAAAAGGTGAATTGAAACTCAATGTGAGCCGTGCAAAAACATGTGGTCATCTTCAAGGTGAGGATAATCACCATCTGGCCAGCCATCTGCAATTATGTAATGCCTTTCACTTCAAAAGAGCGCAGTGATTTCTAGGGGGTGGGAGGGATGAGGTGAGCTTCAAGCACATCAGTTAATGCTGTAACACTCTGGACATACGGAGAACGCGCAACAAGCGTGGCGGAGATGGCATCCTGCAATATGGAAAGCCACGTGTTCACATGCAGCTTGTCATTATGGCTAAACACAGAAATAGACTTTCCTGCAGTGTAGGAGCATTAAGAGTGATAGTTCAGCCCAAAATGAAAAATCGATCATCATTTAGTCACCCTCTTATCATTTTAAACCTTTATGTCTTTCTTTCTTCGGCAGAACACAAAAAAAAGAAGATATTTTGAAGAAAGCCGGAAAATGAACAGCACTGGGCTGGCCCCCCTTCACTTCTATGGACACAAAACCAACTGTGAACTATCACTTTAAGTGTTATTAAATCTGATCTACTGAAAAAAAAGAGAATATATTGATTGTTTGGTTAAATTGTGAATGTAATGGGATTAGGTGATTGACAGCAGGGTTGGCCTATCAGCGAGTAGTACCTTCCATTTAAAGGCTGATTGGCTGTTACCTGGTATGCGTCACGTCCGATTTCCCCGTTGTTTTGATCGCGTTGAGACTGATTGTGGGTAAGCGTGCTATGTTTTAATGTGATAATTCGTTGAATTGTTGTTGTGCGTAGTTTTAAATGGTTTTTATTAATCAGTGCAGCTTTGGTGCCGTGTTGCCCGGTGTACTGCTTAGTGGGTTTGATGACTGTTCACCTCTCAGGTACGTTTATAGTTAAAAGCTTGCGATCTAGTGCGAAAATGGTTGCGTGGGTTTAACATGCTTTTCGGGTATCAAATAGGTGTGATTCCCTGTATCCTATTGTGTTCGCGGTGGGCATGACTGACCAATCCGTGTCCGTTAAGTGTGCTATCTAGCTTGATAACCTGATGGTAAGTGTTTTAAACGTAACTATGACTAAGAGTGGGCATAGTATTATAATGGGTAACCTCTCCGTTTGTTTATTATAGGATTCTCCCTCTCGTTCTATGCCGTGATTTTACGCTGCGATTAAAGTGCTGCAGTTTATACGGCCAGTGTATACGCGACCATCATCGTGAACAGAGGGGACTGCTCGCTTGGTTATAATCGGGGCGTTATATTTTCCCGCTTCGTACATCTCTGCCTTGTGTGGAAGGACTATTAAGCTCCTCCTGCTTGCAGCGGAGCTAGCTCCCTTCTGTTGTTTCTGTTATTTAACCTTTTTCTTTTGTTTTGTTACTTTCATTTCCATTAATTACGGTTTGTTTAGTTTTATTTATTTGCTTTTCTCTATGCTCCTTATTGTAAGGGCAGTAAAATTATCCTAGCTTGGGATATCTGTGATCAACCATCTGTTTGTGAAATCCTATTGGTGTGTGAGCATCTACTGAGTTAAAGTCTCGTAGTAGACCAACAATTGATCTTCCTAAGCTGGATTGGTTTTTCTTTATGTTTGTTATTTCCATTTATTAATTTGGACTTTATTAATGTCAACACTGCCATCTTTATTGTTATAGTTTCTTATTATTTTGCAGGAGCTGAGGTCCCACGGGTGGATTGCTCTTTCTGGTGGTGGTCCTATCGTGTGCAGTGTACACTCGAGTGTGTGATAGTGTGATTAAACTGCACGGGTGTGAGTGTCGTGTGGAAGTGTGTCCCGTAGAATCGAACTCCCCAGTGCTTCCTGCCGTTGGGAGCTTCAGCCCTGCTGGTATTTAGATTTGTTTTACAGCTGCCCTATATCAAGTTGGTTTGTATGTGTTTCTGTTTGTTTTATTTGAAGTGGGGTTTCAATGTCCCATCTAACATTTTAAAGGATTTTCCTAGTAATAAACATTTGTATTTTTGTATTACTCGCGTCTCTTGTCTACTTCCATGAGGGAACTGAACCTGTGTGCTTTGCTCATAGTTTGAGTATTTTTCCCTGGGATTAATTCCTAGGGTGGCGTAGTCGGACTCTTTATTCGTGAATAGAACTTACTTTGTGTCTCAAATTTCACCACCTCGTCACATTCTGGCGTAGTCGGCAGGATTCCCTCTGGTGTAGTACAGAGACGTGGGTATTTTGTGTTTGTTGTTTTTCTTTCTTTCTTTGTTCTCTGGTAGGAACCAGACAGTAACAGTTGCTCTGTGGTGGACCGGCACAAGTTAACTTTAATCTCTATTTGTGGTAAGTGCTTGTGCAGTTACAGAAATGGAGGATGAATTGAACGAGTTAAGGGATTTAGTAGCTCAATTAAAAGCTGATAACGAAAGGCTGCGGCAAGAGCCAGTGTCTGTTGCACAGCCGGGTCCATCTAGTGTTACTATTCCTGTCGGTGCAGACCCCCCACGTATTGGTGCTGGTGTTTCAACATCGGAGCGGTTTGTTTTCGTTCCTCGCGATCGTAGGTGCCCAAAATTTAGTGGCCGGTCGGGTATTGGCATCAATGAGTGGGTGGAGGAGGCCCAGGCCTGTATGCGGCTTCGCCATCTGTCTACAGCTGATCAGGCATTTTTCTTGTTTGATCATCTGGAGGGTGAGGCGAGGGAAGAAATTCGTTATCGGTCGAGGAACGAGAGGGAGGATCCGGATCAAATTATTAAAGTATTATGTGAATTATATGGTTGCAATAAGTCTTATGTAGCACTTCAGGAGTCATTCTTTTCCAGAAGACAACTGGACGGGGAGACCTTGGTGGAGTTCTCCTTGGCCCTGATGAGTCTTCTGGATAAAGTTAAAAGTCAGTCACCCCATGGTATGCCTAACGCCGAAATTTTGCTAAGAGATCAGTTCGTTGAATATGTTAATGATTGCGCTCTTCGACGTGAACTTAAGCAATTGGTGCGTCGCCAGCCCACTGCCACTTTGTTCGACATTCGCAGTGAAGCTCTTCGTTGGGAAAGAGAAGGCATGCCGGGTGGGGTGCGTAGTCGAAGTCAGTCTGTTCCATCCGCTTATGGCATTCAATATGGGGTGCAGGGACATCAGCATGGAAATAGTGGTTCAGCAACATCAGAAATGAGTGAACTACGGGAAATGCTTCGAAAGCAGCAACAACAACTGAATCAGTTAACCCAAGGTATGGCTCAGCTGCAGAATCCCCAGCCACGTTCGCGACCATTTAGGGCTAATTTAATTTGCAGAAGGTGTCAGCAACCTGGCCATTTTGCCAGTGATTGCGATGGGGTGCGGATATCTGTTCCACCATCAGCCCGTGTGACTTCTGCTTTAATGAGAGGTGGACAGCCATTATCCGTGCAGCCGCCGGAAAACTAGTTCCCACCGAGTTGCAGGGCCAAAATTTGGTTGGGAAAAGGGTAGGCTCCAAAAATGTATCTGGTTCTGATTTTATGTCACGTTTTATGTCGTCTTGCCCACAGCTTGTTGTATTGATGGGTGGGGTTAAGGTACCCTGCCTGGTGGACACCGGTTCCATGGTGTCCACCATTACTGAAAGTTGGTTTGTGACTAATTTTGGGTTGTGGGGTCAGGAACAGCTTAGAGCATGCCATTGGTTACAGCTTCGAGCAGCCAATGGCCTTTCAATTCCCTATGTCGGCTATTTGGAATTAGACGTGGAGCTCTGTGGGCGAGTAGTTTTAAGTTGTGGTGTGCTGGTGGTCAGAGATCCCCCTGGTGGTATATGTGCAGATGTTCCTGGGGTTTTGGGCATGAACATCCTGGGACGCTGCTACCAGGAGCTCTTTGGCCAGCATGGCACAGCTCTCTTCGACCTACCAGTCGTGTCACAGGCCCCTCACTCTGTTTTTCAGGCTTTACAACATTGCCATCAGGTTGACGGCCAGTCTGTTTCAGATTGTGGGGGACGAGTCAAAGTGCGGGGACGTAGGGCGTGTCGCATCTCAGGTGGCACAATGACATTTGTTGCTGCAACCTGCTCGATGACATATTCGAGCGTTACAGTACTGTTTGAACCACCAGTTTCTGGTCTACCAGCGGGCTTGCTGGCATCTCCTTCTCTTTTAAGGGTAGACCGTGGTACAGTCTATGTGCCCATAGTTAACGTGGGCACGGTCGATGTAGTGCTGTACGCTAGCACTGTTATTGGCACAGTGAATAAAGTTGATGTGATAAGTTTGCCACCAGAGGTCACAGAAGTTAAGACCGTTACGGCCAAGGTCAATACACAGGTTGTGCAGGCCCCCCCTACCATACAGGAGAAGATAGCGATGCTTGATTTATCTGTGTTATCTGAAGAAGAACAGGTTAAGGTCAGGGCATTACTGGAGAAGTATTTGCCTGTGTTCTCTATGAACGATGGGGATTTGGGATGTACTAATCGGATATCCCATGAAATCCCCTTGTTGGATGACATCCCTGTTAGGCAGCGGTTCCGGCGAATCCCTCCATCAGAGTATGAGGTGGTAAAGGCACATATCAATCAATTGTTGGAAACTCAGGTAATTCGAGAGAGCTGCAGTCCCTATGCTTCGCCTATTGTCCTTGTTAAAAAGAAGGATGGTAGTCTGCGCATGTGTGTGGACTACCGTCGCTTAAATTCAAAGACTAGGAAGGATGCGTTCCCTCTACCACGTATTGAGGAGACTTTGGACTCGCTGGCTGGGGCCCGTTGGTTTTCTACCATGGACCTGGCCAGCGGGTACAATCAGGTACCTGTAGCTGAGGTCGATAAATCTAAAACTGCTTTTTGCACACCTTTCGGCCTATTTGAGTGGAATAGGATGCCATTTGGGTTGTGCAATGCCCCAAGCACCTTCCAACGATTGATGGAGCGGTTATTTGGTGAGCAGCAGTGCCAGTCCCTCCTTTTATACCTCGATGATATTATTGTCTTTTCCTCCTCGGTGGATCAACATCTTGCTCGGATGGAGGTTGTCCTGAGCCGCTTGCAGACAGAAGGTTTGAAGGTCAAACTATCAAAGTGTGCTTTTTTCCAAAAGAGAGTGCATTATTTGGGGCATGTCATCTCTTCAGAGGGAGTGTCTACTGACCCCGGTAAGGTGGAGGTAGTTGCACAATGGCCTTGTCCCACCAGTGTTACAGAATTGCGCTCTTTCTTGGGATTTGCTAGCTATTATCGACGGTATGTAGAGGGGTTTGCCAAGCTGGCTGCCCCCCTTCACAGGTTGGTGGCCCGGCTGTCAAGCCCAAAGCGCCCGAAACAGGGAGGTCGGGAGTTTACTGAAGCTTGGTCCTCGGAATGTCAGTGTGGCTTTGAGGAGTTGAAAGGTAAATTAACCACAGCCCCAGTGCTTGCCTACGCTGACTTTTCATTACCTTTCATTTTAGAGGTAGATGCCAGTCATGAAGGCCTCGGGGCAGTCCTTTCACAGGAGCAAGAAGGCAAGGTGCGCCCTATAGCGTATGGCAGCCGCAGTCTTAGGCCCACTGAGCGCAATACATCTAACTATAGCTCCATGAAACTGGAGTTCTTGGCTCTCAAGTGGGCCATGACTGAAAAGTTTAGAGAGTACTTGCTGGGCCAGAAATCTGTGGTGTTTACTGATAACAACCCCCTTAGTTACCTGACTTCTGCAAAACTGGGTGCCATGGAGCAACGCTGGGCTTCTCAATTGGCTTCATTTGATTTCGAGATCAAGTATAGGTCAGGGAGACGCAACCGCAACGCTGACGCCTTGTCACGTCAAAACTTTTCAGGTACAGGTGAAGTGCCCCAGTTGTGTTCCGGTATGGCCGTTCCAGTGGCATTGCAGCGAGCTTCCCAAGGTGGATTTGTGGCCTTGGTCAATCAGGTGACCTCATTTCCTGATGCTTCAAATGGTGACATGGGTGCTCAGCAGGTAGCAGACCCAGTCATAGGAGAGTTGTTGGAGTTTTGGAGGCGTAAGTTGCCCCCGACTCCTGAAGAGCGCAAGAAACTCTCCAGGTCTGCCATTGTTCTGCTCCGGCAATGGGACCGCCTAGTGGAGACTGATGGTGTGCTCTACCGGCGTGTGTGTCGCTCAGATGGGGGAGAGGAAATCCTTCAGGTGTTATTGCCGGCAGATCTGAAACACTATGTCTTGACCCAGCTTCACCAACAGCATGGGCACCAGGGGGTCGAGCGTACATTCCAGCTAGTACGCCAGCGATGCTACTGGCCTGGTATGTCTGCAGATATCGACCGCTGGTGTCATGAGTGTGAGCGGTGCCAGTGTGCTAAAGGTGTCCCCACGGCCCCTAGTAGTTTTATGGGGCACTTGTTGGCTGCACGGCCGAACGACATTGTGGCCTTGGATTTTACAGTGTTGGAGCTCTCGAGGTCTGGCCTTGAGAACGTGCTGGTCATGACCGATATTTTCACCAAATATACCTTGGCAATCCCCACTAAAGATCAACGAGCAGAGACTGTTGCCCAGGTTCTTGTAGTGGAGTGGTTTTGTAAATTCGGCGTGCCAGGGCGCATCCACTCCGACCAAGGCCGGAACTTTGAATCCGTCCTAATTCAACAGCTTTGTTCTCTGTATGGAGTCGAGAAATCACGTACCACCCCTTATCACCCCGCTGGAAATGGCCAGTGTGAGCGTTTTAACAGAACATTGCATAATCTATTGCGCACTTTGCCGCCCTCCCAAAAGGGTGATTGGCCACTTTGCCTTCCTCAGGTACTTTTTGCGTATAACACTACTCCTCATCAGGCAACCGGGGAATCTCCTTTTTTTCTAATGTTTGGACAGGAGCCCAGACTTCCTGTTGATTTCTTACTTTGCAGAGTCCAAGAGCCATTAGCTGGGGGGGTTAATAGGTGGATTCTAGAGCAGCAGGATCGGTTGCAGGTTGCGTTTGAGGGTGCTCGTGAACGGTTGGGTGATGCAGCCGATCGGCGGAAGGCCCGGCATGACCGGCGGGTGAAGGAAGCACCACTGAAGGAGGGTCAGCTGGTATACCTCCGCAATCATAGTGTGAGGGGTAGATGTAAAATCCAGGACCTGTGGAACTCAGCGGTGTACAAGGTAATGAGAGCACCTAAGGATGGTGGGGCGGTATATACCATTGCTCCCATTACAGATCTGGGAAAAGTAAAGCATGTGCATCGATCTTTGCTCAAGGCTCAGATCCATCAGGATCTGCCAATTGGATTGTTTGATAGTCCAGTGGCTGAATCTGTGTCGTCTCTGGAAGAGGGATGTGATGAGGATTTATTTGTCTTTGTGTCAGAGACACCACAAGTCAGAGGTAGGTCGAGGCTACAGGACATTGTTGCTGTCCCACCTCAGATATCGGGTGACCGGCCAATTGTGGAGACCTTCAGGGTAACCGAGGGTACTGGGCTTGATGTGGGTTTACCCCCGGCAGAAGTACCTACAAATTCACTGGAGGTAGGCGAGGGGATGGCGAGAAGGACTGGTAGAAGAACTGCAGGTCAGCACTCTAATAGGTACCATCTCCCTCGAGCAGTGGGTACTGGTTCAGTTTCCCGTATAGTGAGTAGTGCAGTAGGTACATTGTTTCGCCCTTGGAACTGAGAGTTCCTATGTGGGATTCTGTGTGGTTCACCGTCGGGTCGACGTTGCAGAAACTGGTGGTGGAATGTAATGGGATTAGGTGATTGACAGCAGGGTTGGCCTATCAGCGAGTAGTACCTTCCATTTAAAGGCTGATTGGCTGTTACCTGGTATGCGTCACGTCCGATTTCCCCGTTGTTTTGATCGCGTTGAGACTGATTGTGGGTAAGCGTGCTATGTTTTAATGTGATAATTCGTTGAATTGTTGTTGTGCGTAGTTTTAAATGGTTTTTATTAATCAGTGCAGCTTTGGTGCCGTGTTGCCCGGTGTACTGCTTAGTGGGTTTGATGACTGTTCACCTCTCAGGTACGTTTATAGTTAAAAGCTTGCGATCTAGTGCGAAAATGGTTGCGTGGGTTTAACATGCTTTTCGGGTATCAAATAGGTGTGATTCCCTGTATCCTATTGTGTTCGCGGTGGGCATGACTGACCAATCCGTGTCCGTTAAGTGTGCTATCTAGCTTGATAACCTGATGGTAAGTGTTTTAAACGTAACTATGACTAAGAGTGGGCATAGTATTATAATGGGTAACCTCTCCGTTTGTTTATTATAGGATTCTCCCTCTCGTTCTATGCCGTGATTTTACGCTGCGATTAAAGTGCTGCAGTTTATACGGCCAGTGTATACGCGACCATCATCGTGAACAGAGGGGACTGCTCGCTTGGTTATAATCGGGGCGTTATATTTTCCCGCTTCGTACATCTCTGCCTTGTGTGGAAGGACTATTAAGCTCCTCCTGCTTGCAGCGGAGCTAGCTCCCTTCTGTTGTTTCTGTTATTTAACCTTTTTCTTTTGTTTTGTTACTTTCATTTCCATTAATTACGGTTTGTTTAGTTTTATTTATTTGCTTTTCTCTATGCTCCTTATTGTAAGGGCAGTAAAATTATCCTAGCTTGGGATATCTGTGATCAACCATCTGTTTGTGAAATCCTATTGGTGTGTGAGCATCTACTGAGTTAAAGTCTCGTAGTAGACCAACAATTGATCTTCCTAAGCTGGATTGGTTTTTCTTTATGTTTGTTATTTCCATTTATTAATTTGGACTTTATTAATGTCAACACTGCCATCTTTATTGTTATAGTTTCTTATTATTTTGCAGGAGCTGAGGTCCCACGGGTGGATTGCTCTTTCTGGTGGTGGTCCTATCGTGTGCAGTGTACACTCGAGTGTGTGATAGTGTGATTAAACTGCACGGGTGTGAGTGTCGTGTGGAAGTGTGTCCCGTAGAATCGAACTCCCCAGTGCTTCCTGCCGTTGGGAGCTTCAGCCCTGCTGGTATTTAGATTTGTTTTACAGCTGCCCTATATCAAGTTGGTTTGTATGTGTTTCTGTTTGTTTTATTTGAAGTGGGGTTTCAATGTCCCATCTAACATTTTAAAGGATTTTCCTAGTAATAAACATTTGTATTTTTGTATTACTCGCGTCTCTTGTCTACTTCCATGAGGGAACTGAACCTGTGTGCTTTGCTCATAGTTTGAGTATTTTTCCCTGGGATTAATTCCTAGGGTGGCGTAGTCGGACTCTTTATTCGTGAATAGAACTTACTTTGTGTCTCAAATTTCACCACCTCGTCACATTCATTTAAAAAACTCTACATTATTTAAAAGGACAGTTCACCCAAAAATGAAAATTCTGTCAACCTGTATTTGGCTCATTCATCCAACAAAAGAAGATACATACATCCAAGTCTGTGTATAAAATGTAAGATCTTTATAAAATAAAAAATATTGAATAACGTACCATATAATGTCAAATCTAAAACATACTGTTACATTATATCATCATCACATAACTTTTTAGTGAGCAAAATGAATGGCTTATTCTAATGACTATCCATAGCAAAAGAAGGTAAGTATTTATTGAACACCGGCGTCTAAGAATGTTGAAGCCACAGTTGAATAAAACCAATAAGCCAAAAAAGTCTGCGTGCTACAGTAATTTCACTTTAGTAAGGGTTCATTGCGGCTTATACAGTAGCTTTTACAAATCTTCACATATAAATCAAGCAGTCGGCGGCACTGAAAGGTCACTACAGGCATTTCCATTGTTCAACTGTTGCAATTTTAAAAAGTTCAAAGCCGGCAAACGCAGTTTGTTACACAGCAAAGCAGGCTGATAAAGTCAATCTAAACTCTCTGTGACCGAAATCTTCCTCGTCTTCAAAGAAACACTGTCACGAAATCTCCAGTCAATCTAAAATCCATCCGTCGAACAGCACGCCCGTCGCACGCAGTGTGAAATTGAGGTTTCACCGCAAATAATAGAATTTTTAAGGGTCCACATCACGCTAACTCAGACACCATTCCTCCTTTCAGCATAATGTGAATAAAACATCAGACAGAGGCAATCAAGAGCGGAAGCCGAACGTGGGGCACAGCAGCACGAAGGGCCAAATTTAAGATAGAAGCCATTAAGCAGAAGTGCGTTTTGCAGGGCTTTTAAGACTCTTTATGAGTTTGTCTCTTAGCCTTGAGCCCCAGGCAAAGAGTTGATTAGTTTTACCATCCGTTTGTTTCTCACCATCTTGCTTCTTGGTGTTTGTCTACGCACTGTTAATGCACTTTCACCGTCATGGGTGGAATGGCTGAGCACTGATAGCCTTATTTTGATTGCCGCGTTTGCTTTTAGGCGCAGACATGTTTAAGCCACAATCCGTTATGAAAAACTCAGAGTCTTGTCGCTCGAGACTCAAACACACCATCTTTGGAAGGTCACTGTACAGTATATATGACCTGACAGTTGAGCTGTTGTCCCACGGGTCTATTTGGGGTTAAACGCTCTGTCTTACCTGTTTCCCTTCAATTCTCACTTCCACTCCCACTCCGGCTCCATCCTTCCAAAGGTTACAGTGACGCCCCTGGCACGGTGGACATTTGCAAATAGACACAAGAGATGATAAATGATCAGAAAATGAGCATTAATACACACTCATATTGAGGCAGAGATTTGCTGGAATCAGCTTTTTTCACGGGTACATGCGGAGTGCCCAATAAGGACCCAATATTACGTTACTCATGATAAATGCTGATAGTAGCAAAGGGTGACTGCCTAGTCCTCTCTTCCCTGAGGACAAAACCCAGCATTTTGACAACGGTAGATTTGCAAGTGTAATTTGGCTGGTTGTCCATAATGGTTTAGGTAATACCATTTAGTTGCAGAGAAGAGCGGAGGAGAGTCCCTCCAACCCTGCGGGCGTCATGATAGTGTCATTGTGTGCTTGGAACAACTCCCCCTCCATTTTTTCCCACCTCTTCTTCCCCGCATTGCAGACCCGGGCCTAAGTGGTGAAGACAGACCTGAGCCAGTAGCACGACACTGGGAGGTCAGTGCGTCGGGCATTAGGAAGAGGACAATGCCGGAAAACTGACACCATTAGAGTTTGGCCGGCGTTCCAAGGCACTTGCCAACCGTGCACATCCATTGTCTTGGCCATCTTATAATACTAATCCCACCCCCATATCAGTCTCTGTTGTGGCTTCCCTATGCAGTCCTTAAGAGACTAAGTCTGAAAGACTATTTATCTGTGGCAGATGCCAACAAAGACATTTTGTTGGTATTGTTTGAATATCAAAGAGCTGGTTGGACGATAAAAAAATGGAAAAAAAATCCCAAATGCACCAGAAAACAGGCTCTGTATTCAAATAAGCATACGTTTACATCTAATTAAGGAGAAAGTTTGGATGGAGCGAGACATTTTGCCAACTTATTGCTCTTTGCTTTCTAACTGGTTAAAACAATTACATTGAGGGGAAACAAATAGACACTTTTAATATCCAGTCTAATGTACATTAGCTCAATAGATAACAATTTGTTTGTCTGACAATATACAAAGGAACATGCAGTTCAGGATGTTGAGGTTAGCCTCAGGTCAGACCTTCTATGCTTCAAACAATAAAACCACCAGCGTTCCCGAATACTTCGCTCTTAAAAATAAAGGTGCTTCACGATGTCATTGAAGAACCTTTTTGAAACCCAGTATTTTTGTGCACAGTCCGGATGTCTCCCATATCCACAAATTGCGTTGATTTCGATTCTGTCAGGGAGATATCCAAAACCTGTACTATCACGAGTCCTCCAGGAAAAGGTGATTCAAGACCAGGTGCAGCTTTTGTTGCGAAGTGTTCACTGCATGGCAACAACACGCAGAGCAGAGGTTTCAGCATGGAGTTAGAGAGCGGATGAAGGTCAATCTTCTTCGAGTCACACAGCGATGACCAAATAGGTCACGGCTCGACCTTATTAGCCTTTAAACAGCCGCTTGATAAATTTAGGGGGTTTTGCTCTGCCTTTGGTGAGCAGACTGCGAGAAGAGCATCCGATGAAGGTCGATTAATTTAAGCCGCATTGCTTGTAAAATGGTGTCGAGATTAATGTGATGAAAAAAAACATGCGGGATAAAGACAACTAAAAAATCCTAGGCTTCAAAAAAAAAATCTTTCAACCTGAATTCCGGAAATGCCGGCTATCTTTTTTGAGACCTGTAGCAGACGTAACAATTAAAATGAGCTCATTTTGCGCATAAAAAGTTTGAACATTTGTTATGTTCTCTATGCTCTATTGCGAATCAAATATTGGCTCACGTGATTTGAAAGTCTTTTAGTTTTCATTTTATTCTAATTTAAGAATTTGGATTGTATTGTTTTGAATGAGTCACTTCGTACAAAGATGACGCTGGTTCAAAACTAGTAAATGATTTTGAACCTTAATTCCTTCACATTCTCCAAACATCCACATCTAGGAAGAGTCACAAAAACAACATGAGAACAAACTAAAGCACTTAATTCATGATAGTGACAAACTCCTTAAATATACCCACCTCCAAGGGTTCTATTTCTCTCAATATTCTAGAACTTCCTTGCCTCTAAAGATCACTAAAAAATGCACGAAAGTTCCCCGAGCAGTAAGAAAGCTGGGCAGAGATGATGTACAGGACACAGAGGAGGCAGCAGGGCGGCTCTCGAGAGCCATCATGTGATTTGGCAGCGGGCGCTGTGACGAGTGTGGCTGTGGGGCAAAGGACGACTTGATGTGTTACGCTCCGTTAGATCTCTTCTTCATCTTCCAGTCTGTACCGCCGCTGTTTGCGAACCATGTTGTGGATGAGGCTGGAGTTTATTAACACAATTCTGCCAAAAGCAACCGAGGTGGAAACGTGGAGAAAACAAACGAGTGTTAATGTGACGAACAGACAATAATGGGTAGACATATAAAGAAACTTTACAAGAATGTGAACGGCAAAAATCGTATTATATAAGTGAATATGAGTGTATGTTGCCTGTTTTTCCGTATACATTCTGTATATTGAGACAAATATATCCATATTTAAGTTTATTCAATATATTCCCTGAAAACGAGTCTGAATATCATATGCGCTGTCACTTCTCAAGAAGACACTTTGTTTAGTAATTAAAAACTCATTTAAAGCTCATGATGATAGAATGGCTCAGAAATAAACACAGTATTTCATATATGAACAGTTGGTATAGAATTGCTTTTGTTACTCACAGCTGAACAGAGCAGAAGATGTCAAATTTGACTGTGGCGTGCGGATATGTGTCCCACATGAATAAATACAAACAATGGAAAATATATTCAAAGGATATGAATCATCTGCTCAGCCTCCAGGTGAACAAGTTTACTTTTTAACACACTTAAGATATCTGAATCATAACTAAGACATCGACTATTTGATCATTCCTGACGTTTTGATTTTGAACTAACAGGGTTCATATGACCTTCACAAGGGCTGTGGGGAAGGTTTTGTCACAGTTAGGACAAAAAAAATTCACAAACTGTATAAATCACAAACAGAGGAACCATATTAGGAACCATATTAGCAACTATCGTACTATTGCTCTTTTATGACATATCGCTTATTGCTCCCCGAACTCTTTGTAAGTCGTTTTGGATAAAAGCGTCTGCTAAATGACTAAATGTAAATGGAACCAGACAGGTCCGAATCATTGTATCTTTTGTGCATATGTTACAAATGATGTGAGAAATGCTTTACAACCTATAAGGAAGCCTGAACAAATCTGATGAGCACAGAATACAAGACACTTATAAATCACCTTGCAGTGTGTTGGTAGTTATTTAAGAAGCAGATTTGTAATGTTTGAGTTTAAAGTAAATAATTGAACAACTCTTTGCAAACCTCTTGCATCATCACAACTGAGAGATGGTTTGTACCAACGCTGCTTTTGTGGCACAGCCATCTTGGACAGTTAGGAAAAACTGCAATGCAAGAGCTTGTTCCCGTTTTAATCCACTGCAATGAAAAATATTGGACACATTTTTATTACTGATCATTTTCAAATATTCATTTACTTATTATTCACAAGTTTGTTATTGCGCCCTCATTTTACACAGCAAAAAACAATAAATATAATTTTTCATTGTGCACCCTTCATTCATCAGAGAAATCGTCTGGTTTGGCATGACTTCATAGACACAAGTTCTTTACATCCGGACACGTGCTCACCCAGAAGTACTGCAATGGTCAAAGTTAATGAGTCGTTCCGCGTGCACACCCTAATTTATGGATGCTTGCCTGGTCCGTCGCAGTCCTGCCCGCACGGCCAGCCTGCCGTTCTTCCCCCGCCAATGTTTATCTGCAACGGCCAACCGAGTGCGTATGAGTGCAGATTTATGTGGGTGGTTGAAGTAGATGCATTGTGGGGGAGCGCTGCGTTTAGGTCTGATTAGAACTCAAATGTGTTTTTGTGTCGTGTAAATTGGCCAAGGGGGATTTGAGTCATGGCGGTCAAGAGATGGATTCAGATATTATCAAGTTGGTAAGTAACAGCGGAGATAAACTTTATGTGTGAGATACTCAAGGGTGGTGTGGTGAAAGATCTAAGGCGGTAACCTAAAGGTTACAGACACTGGTAAGGGAATGACCTTATTTAAGTTATTTCCAACCAAAGGGTCCCCCCTCCCTTTCGATGCACTACGGTTGCTGACACAGGACTAAGATGTCATATGTTTTCACTTCTTTGCTGAAGAAGATAACGTATTTACGAAACTCAGTTTGTCAATTTAGGGCTACTGTAGATACAACATTGCAAATTCCATGTGAGGGGACCAGCGGTTTATATAAATGGAAATAGCTCATTTTAAAAGGTTCAGCATACTACATTTGAAATTGAAAAATGACGGTCTGTGACATGGTTTCAAACAAAATCTGGTCCACATGACAATTTGTTTCACCAGTTCGCCGAAGCAAACCAAACAGATCTCTCCGGGAAAGTTCATGTTGGCCGGTAAACACCCTCGAGCCACCATTGGTCCATGGCCATAACGTAATAGGTGGGTGTGCTATGCAGAGCCACCTGTCTTTGGAAAATAATGCATACTTTTATTTAGCTAAGGTCAGGTCTATATAAAAAATACATAACATTGGAGCAGCATGAACGCTTTTGCTTGTCTCTTTCCTTTAGAATAACAAACACACAGCTATGCACTTGCAAAAACGCTCGTTCGTCATTCCAGACATCTATGTCATGTAAACCCCGCCTCCAGAAACAAATGGATGATGGATTATTCGAAAACACTATAAAGCCTTTCAACGTTTGAGCTTTACCCCAAAACGCAGAACGAAACAATTCGCCTGGACTTTGATAAGCCCATAAGTTAATAAAAACGTAATTCATTATGTAGGGTCTTCATACACCTCTGAAGACACCGCTAAGTGTATAATATTGCATTTCTGTCAATAGATCCTCCAAAAATGTGACCTTTAATTTAAAAAAGTATTATAAAGCAGTTCAGATGCAAATGAAACCAAATCAAACCCGTGATTCACTGATAATCGTCTTCAGCTTAAAACTCATTTGCATTTCCACATAATCAAATTTGTCGCATCGCATTTAGGTTACAAAACACACGGCAAACGCAATCATTGATGTCAAACGTGGTACGACACATCTTGATGTGCCAAGTCTGAATATATGTTTGCTCTAATGAGATTTAACAGCTGCAGCTTAGAGGAACATTTGCAAATAATGACTTGAGTTTTCGTCTGTTTCTCACAAAAAGCTTCCACAAAAGGGACTATTAGTAACTGAGTGGAACACGCTCCTTATGTGACAACAACTCCTGCCATTAGCAATGGTACCATCATTATTATAATTCCTAATTACAAGGCCATGATCAACTCCCATTGAGTTTGTCGATATGTAAAATCCATTGAGAGAATATTCCTCTGCTGGCAATAATCTCAGTATGGTAACCACTTAAAAATATGTGACACTATGGCATTTTCTACAAATAAGGCCACTGTCCATCGTGCTTTAATGTGGGGATAATCATAATCTTGTAGTTCAAAGCCAAAAGTAACACCAGCCGTTAGTTACCAATGTTCTTCAAAATATCATCTTTTCTGCAGAAGAAACAAAGTCATACAAATTTGGAATGACATGAGGGTGAGTAAATGAGTTGAATAATCCCTTCATCAAGGTCTCAGATGGTGTAGTAATAGTGTCTATCATCAAGATCTGTCTTGGCTTTGCTAACCAGCCAAACCCCGACCTCTTGCTAACTGCCAAAACAAACCAGCCAAATCGTGACACCTACTTTCTACTCAGTCCCCGTCTTGGCCTCGGTGTCAGAGGAAAAGGGTATGTTCAGAAACTCATGAGTGCAGATGGAGCACTGGTGCAGTGCAGGCCGTGGCGAGAACTGAAATGTCATGCTAATGCCTCCCATGAGCCAAAACACAAGAGTCCTGCACTACCCACCGGACATTGATGAGTGAAGCGGTGTCTGTGGTGTCTTTTCCAGACCTGAATAGACTTTAATGTAGTCAAAATATTCTGTACAGAGGAAGTTTTAAAGAGAAGTCATGCGAGATTTACAGCCATGAGGATAAGAAGCATCTCAGTTGATCCCAAAAAGTGGACAGGTGAGACACAGAATAAAAACCTCTTGATCGTTGACTGGTTTTGCGTAGCTCTGAATTCAGTTTCAGCTTTAAGTTAAAAACATTTTTAAAAAGGGGTTAGATAAATACATCTAGGGATGCACCAATGCACCTTTGACATTGAAGGGCAATAACCGATATATTGGCCGATATACAGTATCATAATATTAATAAAAAACATTCTGAGCCTAAAACAAAAGGCAAATAGTGAACAACTGCTCATATTTTAAAACACGGCCCACAGAAAACAAGATAACATAGTTCTCTTTTTTTCGGAAATGTATTTCCCAAGCCTACCTTACACATAATGTTGATTTAAACAGAAAAGTATTCTCAATAGCCATATGTATATATTTACAGTATGTCATACAGGTCTCAAGACAGAAATCATTCTAACGAAATGATTTGTAATTTATCGGCCTGATTTTATTATCAGACCCGATAACATTGACATGACCATTTATCGGCCGATACCGATATGTTCGATAAAATACCTTGCATCCCTACTGACAGCTTTATTAGAAATCTTTAAAATGTAACATGATCTGACTTAAATTTTTCCTTTAATCAAGATGCATTACGTGACAAAAGATTGTATATACATAAACAGCACACGCTGCATTAATTCTGTATTTATTTATAGCAGCAAAAAATGATCTTACTTCAAAACATGGCGTGTTTGGCCGTCCAATGGTATTCGACATCCTGCTGGATAGGTTTCCTATTTATATTGGAAATAAATAATGAAACGCCAATAAACGCTGAAAATTGTGCTCCATGCTAAATTATGGGCTAGCAGGAGAGCCTTTAATTAGAGGGAAATGTGGAAGGTTATTGTGACAGGACATTATGACAGCCAGATGTTAGCACACATAATGCCCAAGTGAGTAAAGAGTAACTTGTTATAAGAGAAGAAAAACTGCAAAGCTCGTGGCTGAAGATAAACAAACAATTAACTGCAGCAGAAGTGTCACTATCACTTCTAAATGAACGAGGATAAACCACGGTTTTATTCGCCGCATTCACACACCACCAATTAAGCATCTCTGAAACTAAATGAACATAGCGGGCATCGAGTTATTATGACAAGTTAACACTTCACAGTAAGGTCGTATTTGTTGAAGGGATAGCTCACCCAAAAAAATACCCTCTTGTTATTTTGAACCTGTATGACGGCATCCAATGACTTGCATTGGTTTTGTGTCTGTACAATAGAAGTGTGTGAGTACCGCCATGTTCGGTCACCAAAATCACCATTGAGAGAAGTAGGATTATATGCTTCGTACACATACCCCTTTGGTCGCAACTGTAGAGTCCCATTAAATGCTCTATTAAAGGAGTTACAGGTGAACTAGTGTAGGAGACGCTCCTCTAGAGATCCATCTGAAAGGTGAGGGTGACATGTATTACCATTCATTATACACACACTCACAGACAAACCGTGAAGCACACAGCAAATACACAGAACATGAACCGTGTGTCAGAAAGAACGCGATAATGAGGCGAATCACACACACTTTCGCATAATAGGATTGGATATGCTATCCTGCCGAGCACATGTTCAGAGAGAATACACACCAGCTTAGCACCACTATCCAAACCTGCGGCGTGTTGGCGCTCCCTTTGGAGTCTCGAGGTGCGAAAGCCCTTGTGTGAATTACATTCACTTACTTTCTGGACTTTGTGTGTTGACAGACACTGCACGCAGATGGCCATTTCCAAACGGTTTGGCAGCGGACGCCGTTGACCACCCCCGCTACCATATTTACATTGACAAAGGCCTGCTAAATGAAAATAAAAACAAAGGACCGTGTGCTTTCACGTGTTATGCTCGCTCCTCGCGTGTGAACGTGAAGTGCGTTTTCTTGAATCAACAGACCGGGTTAAGTCAATGTTATCTGTCTGTACGATCAGCCGTCGCACAGAAACACCTGCTTAAACTGAAAAGCCCTGTGGTCACCGACACAGGTGTAATTTCCGGGCGTAATTAATGAACGACACGCAGCGGAAAACATCCCAAAGGGTATATGAAAGATCTTCGATATGTTTCCGGCCGCTGAACTTTCACACTGTAAGCCGTGGATCTGGAGTCTGAAGTCGTATCAACGGAAAAAATCTGCGGAGCAGCTTTGTTGAACAAAACAACAATAGATGTTTAACTACCAGAACATGTTTCTTACAAATGTAACAATAACCTCTAATAACCATAAACACGAATAAAGAAAGGGTTTTCTTTTGCATCAGGGAGTTTTGTCACTATAGAAAGTGGCACATAAGTGCAAATCCTTCGATAACACTTTATAATATGGCCTACTAACATAAGATTGCAGTTCTATAGGGACCAGAATATCATAGAGACTTGGGTCAGTAAACAACAATCTAGCAATATCCGGACAACCGATCCCAAAACAACATGCTGAAAACCTTTTAAAACACTTTAGCAACTGCATAGCAACGTCCCTTCTGTCTAGCTGACCCTTTTCTGACTAACTGTGGGTCTGTGGGATTTACTCTACAATGGCTTGTTAATTTGCGCCCCAAAATACACTTATAAAACAACATTCATGTTCATATAATTGTTTGGCATATTCTCTAAAAGCTGTGACGTTCTATAACAAGTCCTAGAAAACACTTGATCTAGTTTTCTGTGTTTTTGGTGGTTCTAGAAATCCTGGGAGTCGGATGCAACATCAGCGACAATAAATTAATTTCAAAATGCAGTGCGTAAAAGACATACAACCATGCATACTAAATGTATTAGGAGTGCACGTGAACTAGTGTCTTGGGTAGTTTTTGGGCAGTTTGCATACCTTGTACGAAGTACATTGTCTTCTAAAATTATCACTTTTATCCGTCTGCGATGCTTATGTTATTTCACTTGGCAAAGAGGATGAATTTATTGCCATTAAAGTGAAATTACTGAACCTAAGCATAGTAGCCTGATAAAAAAATCATTTTAGAAGAAAGTCGTCAGATGTTATAGATACTATTGCATCGGAAGTCTTCAAATTAAATTATTGAAAGACGTGAGCAAGCCATTTAGAAAACTGTAATATAAAATCACTTTTCCAATAGAATCCTAGAGAATCTTTCTGTGACACCATCTGCATCTCTGGCAAAGCTCACCTGGCCGGCTAAGAAACTCTGCCATATGTTGAAAAAAAACTGCCAAGTCAGACTGACTAAAAGAGATTTTGCTTAACAACAGCAGTTAGTGACTGATGGGTCTTTAGTGAAGTTCATTTATTTACATCATTGTTAATCTCATTAGTGTGTTTCTTTCCTCAGAGGTCTTTCATTAGACTCCTGAAAGTTAATTAATGACTCACTCCTACACAACACCGCGTTTTTATTATTTGTTTTTTACTCACGTCTGTGAATGACAAATCTAAGATCGTTGTATTCCTTTTAATTGGCTGATTATAAATTATTCAGAATCCAAATTACAATTACTGTCAACCGTGAGAACTGTTACATGTTCACAACGTGTTCACATTTGTCTTAAAGGAGAACTTCACCATTTTCACACCAATTTACACACATTTCAAAACTGTCTTTCTTTTTTTCTGCAGAACACAAAATATATTTTGAAAAATGTTGGTAACAGCACAGCACAGCACAGCCCCCCATTCACTTCTATTATAACCAATGCAAGTGAATGGGGGGCTGCTATCAACATTCTTCAAAATATATTCTTTTGTGTTGTGCGGAAGAAAGTCATACAGGTTTGAAATGACAAGAATTTTAATTGTGAAGGTGATCTACTCCTTTAAGCAGGGTTAATTAAACTCATTTCTAATGACACACCAGAAATATTAAGAATTCGAGACTTTCAGCAAATATTTGTACACACTTGACCTTCTTTCCAAAGGCCAAATGTTTTACATGGTAGCGAATTAGCCTTGATTATAACATATTTTTTGGTTAATGTGAACTATCCCCTTAAATAAGAATTCTGTCATCACTTATTTCTCCACATGTTGTTTAAAACCATAAAGGTTTTCTTATGCAGAACACAATAGAAGATATTTTGAGAAACGTCTCAGTGGTCAATGGGAGCCAATGTGTTTCCAACGTTCTTTAAAATACCTTCTTTTCTGTTTCTGTTTTCAGAAAGTATGTAACACGGGTTTGAAATGACACGATCATTTTTGGGTGAACTGTGCCTTTAAATCACAGGGCGCGTGCATTCCTAGCACACCCTGTCTTTTAAAATGATCTGGCTGTCAGCATCCATAAGCGATACACAACTCTTTATAGGGTAAGGGAGTAGCAGATGTTTGATGGATCCACTCACATTGCATCACTAGGCCTACTGGCAGTAACAACCCGATGGCTGAGCACTGACCCATGGATGCTGAGGGAGCCGTCGGTACAAATGTGAAAATGGGCCGTTTTTCGGGAGAAAACAAATCCTCTCTGGGTCATTCATTTAAACTGACATCACAGATGAGAAACACCATTGAGTCAATCTTTACAAGAAATTACTAGAAATGTTGCCAATTAATGCACAGGTTGTTTCCAGGCAACCATCTCTTAAAGCCTGCACACATCACACACTGATAATCTAGAAAGGCAAAGGCGGGTAAAATGATGAACACAATCCGTGTCTGATGTTAATGCGTGCCGTGAGGTTAAAGTTTGATGGGTGCAACGCAGCCATCAAGCAGCAATGAGACGGTTCCTCAAAACAATCTTTTGCATGCATGAACGGAATTGAGAGCGAACGATATTACCAGTCATTTTGTTTATTTGTGCGATGATGCCCTCTGGTGCGCACTTGTTTTTATTGCTTTATTTGTGAATGTCATAGGATTGTAATGGAAGCCCGTCTTAACCTCTCTTTGAACTTTCTCTCTCTTTGATCATTTCAAAATCATTCTAGTTTTTTCTGATTTTACAAGGTAGGCCTAGCCCACGTGTTCAAGTCAAATGATGATTTTTGTTTCATTCTAACAACATTCCTCCTAAATTTCATATAAAAATACTTCTTCTATTTGCACTTATATTAGCAGATAATGAACAAAAAAGACGCTCTGTATTTCTTCACACGACAAATAGTGCAAAGAAAACAAGTTAAGAATGACTTTTGAGCAATACAACAGTTAGATTTCTTTCTATCGTCAGTCTTTCACATTGCTGTTGGATGACTCTACAGTATGTCACTCCTGAGATTTTTTCTGTGGCTGTATTTTTAAGGATTGTAAATGCAATAGTCTGTGGACCTTGTGACATCCTTCATTTAAATCTACTGGCTTCCGTTTACTCTTTCCAGACTGCAGGACCCTCGTCTTTAATAACTTGGATGTATTCTCGTTGTGAACACACTTAGGTTTAAAGTGAGCTATAGAGACATAAAATGATGGGAGTGTACTCACCGTTATATTCTGCACTTTCTATCTGTTGTGGTACTGAGGGGGTTTACTGATCTCTATGTCTTTGAACAAAAACTCTTAAATGACAAATACCTACATCAAAAATAAAGTAAAAAGATATATAGCACATATTACATGTCGATCTACGCTGTATTAGAAACATTCACCAATTTCAGCGGTCTTACATTTTTAAGTAAAATAAAATTAGCTTTATTGTTTTAAACTGACTATTTAAACTGTATTTTACAACTCGATTTGGTAAAGTCAGTTCAATATAATTTCAGTTCAATTGACCCATAAAGCTAATTTGATTTAAAGGGATAGTTCACCCAAAAAATGTATTTGCATAATTTGCTCTCTCTCAGGTTGTTCCAAACCTTCTCTGTTCAACTGAACACAAAGGAAGATATTTGTTAGAAAGTCAGTAACTAAACAGATCTCATCCCCCATTTGCTGCGGGAAAATAAATACACTGGCAGTAAATGTGGGATACAATCGGCTTAGTTGCTAACATTCTTACAAATATCTACTTGATACAAGTTTGAGACAATCTGGGGCGTAAATGATGATATAATTTTTATTTTTGGGTGAACTATGCCACTAACTTAAAAATCTAGTGAAGGTGTTTTTTACAGTTTTATGCATGAGATAAAAAATTGTTGGTTCAACTTAAAGTTTTTGCCTTAAAATTTTGAGTTGCTTCAACTTAAAAGTTTGCATTAAATTCATTTAGTCAACTAATATCTTTAAGTTGCATTAACTCAAAATTGTAAGGCAACCAGGTAACTTATAAGTTGAACCAACAAAAAACAACTAAGGTGGCAAACCAGGAATCCGTATGCATACACCGCAAAAGCACCAATTAATAAGATGTTGGAATACAAAAAATATCTCAGTTGAACTAAATTGTCTCTTGAACACTCCGACCACAACAATATCCCAAACATCTAATGTTCTAATGGATGTTAAAAGTCACGTACAGCACTCACAGCAGAAATGGCTCTAAAAGAAATGTCAATTTTGTCACTTTATTGAGGAGTTCAGTTTATTCTGACAGGCTCTTAACTCATCTCTCATGTCTCAGGCAACGTTCCATCGGGCCAGAATTAAAGTTGAGGCAGAAGGTTTCAACAGTTATCAACATAAGGTCATAACAGGCTAAACAGAATTTGAGGATGTTGTTATGGGAACAACGAAGAGGAAGAGATTGTGCAGGCTAGTCTCGATTTATTTAACAAGTCTACGGGGAGGTTACAACTTCAAACAGGCATTAAAATATATAAAGGATACACGTTTATAATGCTGAAGGGATGATTCACAGATAAAAGAGTAAACGCATTGCACTGTCTTTGAGGTTAAAAGCCAGATCCGCTACAGAGACTGCAGTGATATAAGCAGTCGATTCTCGTCTGGGACGATCCAGAACGGAACATATATTTTTTGTGAACCGGTTCAACCAATTCATTGATCATGATGTTGGATGATTCAGTTCATATCCGTGACTCAGACATTACAAAGTTTTACTGAAGGGTTAAAATGATTCACGAAAAAGACATTACAGTATTACACAAATCAATTATTGGGCTTCATTCTGAATACAGTACACAGACAGACTAGCGTTGTTTTATTGTTTGAAAGCTTCAGGTCCATTCATTGTAAGTGTGCAAACGGCAAAGCAGAACAGATCAGTATAGAAATACCTCTGCGGTGTTACACAGGTTGGTAAAGGCTGATTATTTCATCTTTGGGTGAACTGTTCCTTTAACATTTAAGCACATCACTTCTCACAAAATGAATCCTTTTTCCCAAAACAAATGTTGCATTCAAGTGCTGAGCTTATGGACTGATATACAGTACTGTGAAACAGAATCATATTTTGACACCACACCACCACGTACAAAGAAAAAAGTGAAACCTTCAGCCTCAATACTACATAAGAGCGAAACAATAAATAATGTAATTGAAACAAATCTGACACTGACCTCTTTAAATCAAAGACAGTCCAAGAAAGATGAAGGGAGACGTCAACAAAAACACAGAAGTGGTACAGTTTTGATATTTACATCTTACGCGACTTAAAAACACAGTATATTTACAAACATATGGATGGACCAAATGTGGTCAAGCCACACCTACTAAACAACATAAAAGACAAAATGATTTGGAAAATGTGAGTTATTAGGGACAATCTATTGATCAATACTGTTGACTGAGACCTGTCTTAAAACATTTGACGCTACAAACATACTCTAAAATTGTTCTACCAGTGTGTCCAATAGGCAAAAACACATTTAAATTTAGATTTACCTTAAAAATGATGACGATTGAAATGCTAATTCAGACCTGATGGTCACTAAAAACGACTTTGAATGACCGAAAAGTTTATAATCTCACAAGCACAGATCAAATCTAATCCTGAAACATAATTTACAGTCGATAAAAATTAATTTCCCAGGCATTTAAAGTCACTTAAGTTTTTTTACCCACACATAAATTATCTCATGAGCATCATTCGCTCACTGACATCATCATAACCCAAACTGCACTGTCCAAAGAGTCTCAAACACATCGCTTACTGATTCTTAATGGTTAACATTTAACATTTTCCCGACGAGTTGTTCTTCACTGTATGAAAACCAACACACCCTCCATCTATGGATGCTTTTCCATCCAAACAATAAATACATTTACTGGAACGTCAAAGCAAGAGATTGTTCACACATTTTTAAAATACAGTATAATTATAATAATATAAAATCACCACATTTACTTAAACCTCCCGTTCTCTTTGACATTTACAACCAGATCCGTAAAGTACTGAGACTGCTTGTTCCTTGTGAAATTTCAACATGGGGAGATGGATTGGGCAAGAGTGCGTCAAGGGAGAATCCAACTACTACATCCGTTGTTGCTTTAAATAAATGAACATTAAAAAAACATAATTTAAAATGCTATCTTTAAACAGAGGACCTGCCCCTCTCGCCACCAACCCAACCATAACACCTCCATAATGTATGCATGTTGATATATGGACACCTGTGAGCTAAGAATGGACGTACCATTACAAGCACTTCTGAGATTGAGTACCTCTATTATTTGAAGCAAATATTAGCAGTATAACTCTTTTTATGTACACGGCAGTGTGTGTGTGTGTGTGTACAGTACGTTTCTCCACAGAATGTGAACTGCGGTCATCAAACATGTGGTTTCTCTTACCATAACCACTGCTACAGATCTGTCAGTCACTGGTAAATCTGAAAGGTGTGACAACTGAATAAGTCTATAAATGTGTCAGCACTATAGGGAGAAAGCCATGTATGAGGTAAAAAGACTGTATGACTGGATATGTGTTTGTCAGAGAGAGAGAGAGAGAGAAAGCACTGTGGTGGCTCAGATGTTATTGTGTGCAAGCTTTTTTTGGGAGTCACAGCCTCAGGTGCTGTTGGTCAGAGTAGCTCCTGGCTGTACAGAACCTTCGGATCCATCTGGCAGACGACAGAGAGGACAAACCAGAGAAAGATAAAGAGACAGAGAAATGATGTGCGTTAGCGACGGTCACCAAACAGATCTCCATTCTATCACAGACAGAACTATTTTAGCATTATGTTATGTTCATACACAGTTAATTGAACATATGAACCATTTTACGGTGAATTTACTATCAATATCATAATTTAAGATTTTGGCCATGCTGTCCATCCCTATTATGTAAGAACACTGAAAATTCTGATAAAACAACGAAGGGATGATTTGATAATGACATTTTAGGCTTACTGGTAAGTCAATATAAAATTAGTTCAGAGGCAGAGGACTTCAATAAAGGATTATAATCATTTATCTTCATCAAAAGACGAATCGTGCACAATAAGACCAGGTACATATATTAAGAAAGTAAATCCCTGCATCCCGGCCCACTCTGAGACCCCTACAGAGAAAGATGAAGACATTACCGCTGGAGGTCTGTGCACGTGCGTGAGGTGGAATCAGAGTGGAATTGAGCTGCGGCTGAATCATGAGCTCTGAAATAAAGAGAAACAGCTCTGTTGACAAACCTATTCATGGAACAAACAACTGAGCAGATATAAATATATCACACTCTCTTTTAAGAACAGAGGCGATTTTCCCTGGGAAATAATGCGCCTGCACTTAAATGCTTTTTAAGTAAAAGACTTTTGCCTAACCTGTACTGCCTGAACACCAAACAGGTGTCATATAAATTTAAGGTCAATTATGCATTTGGCAGACGCGTTTATTCAAAGAAGGACTATTACAATATCAGTTGGTCCCCATTGGTTTTTGACCATACAGTAGAAGAGAATGGGGACCGAACCGGTTTTTGGTTACCAACGTTCTTCAAAATATCTTCTTATGTGTTTTGCAGAAGAAATAAATAAAGGTTTAAAATGACAAAGGGGTGAGTAAATGATGATAGGATTTTCATATTGGGGTGAACTAGCCCTTTAAGGATCAACCAGAGAATGGTTAACACAATATCAAGAATCATGGTTAATATAACAGTTATTGTAAACACTGGTACAATGTGACTCCACTAATCCAAGGCGACTTATTGTGCGTTCAATCATTTATTTCATCAGTATGTGTGTTTCCTGGGCATCTAACAAATTACTTTTCTGCTTCTAACAAGTAAGCAGTACATGGATATTTTGTCTTTTCATGACGTGCCACATGACCCAACATACATTGGGCTGTGTCACTTGCGATCTGAGTGGCAAGGAGACACATTAAACCTAACCTGCCGTGGTGAAGTTGAACAGCGGGGGCAGCTCTCGACTGCTGGGCAGGCGGGTGCCGGGCTGACGGAGCTCATCAAAGAAGGAGTGAGCGCAGGCCTGCAGCGGGGAAAAACGTGAGACCGGCGTGTACTCCAACAGCCGTGAACACAGAGCTATTGCCTCAGGAGGAGTTCTTGGTTTAAAAACCTGTGCGGGATGCAAATATACAAAACCAGTTAAATGCATTTCACTGACAAGTTTGCTTATCAAAAATCGTTCCTAACAAACCCTTTCAGAGTTGTTTCTTATCTTGGCACAACAAACAAGCTGTCTTTAAAATTGTATTTTTTCACATTTTGATCGGTCTTGAACAAAAATGTGTGGTCTGTTCTTTTAAATGTGTCGAACGGGCAGGTGATGAGATACAGGTGAGGTTTTACCTTGGTCCACGGATGTGCTTTGATCTGTGGGAATTTAAACTCTGTGTAGTTGGGGTTCATTTCACGGATCTGTTCCCTTGTGGGGGTTCCAAGTACCTAAACAGCAGGACAGATAAGACCATGAGGAAGGCTGTGTTATACATGAGGAAAATGCATTTACATTTATTGATTTGAACAAGTTGTACCTTTATGATCTCCACTAGCTGGTCCACTCCGCTGTCTCCAGGGAAGATGGGCTGTCCCATGAGCAGTTCGGCCAGCACACATCCAGCGGACCAGATGTCAATATTAGAGGTGTAGTCTGTCGCACCAAAGATGAGCTCAGGGGCGCGATAATACCGTGAACAGATGTAAGAGACATTGGGCTCACCCCTCACCAGCTGCTTTGCACTAAAAGAGTTAGATTTGATGTTTAATAAAGGTTTAAAGAACTTATAACAATGGCACATCCTCGATAAATACAAATAGCGGAAATCTCTTGTGAATATCTATTAACCAAAGGTTTGAAGTTCTGACGCATGACTATGTCTGTTCTATTTTATGTTCAACTCTATACGTAATTTCTATTAATGTCCCACCGACATGATGTGATGGAAACCTCACAACTACAGATCACAAAACGGTCATCGTTGCAAACTACAATGAACTAAAAATGCAGAAAACACAACTTTTTAATCGAACAAAATAAACTATGCTTCCGGAGCTGTTAAGAAAAAGATACAATAAACTGAGGTCTAAAAGAAGACAGATAAGGCTTTAGCAACATAAAATGGGACTAAATAGATTTCAATCTGTTTGGATTACTGGACTGATGGGAAAACGGCTCTCGGTTTAATGTACACTTTAATAAAGAGGCTTGCAATTTCAAGCGTCCCCTTTCCAGAACGATTACGCCAATTTGCGTCTATAAAAAGTAGACAGCTTGGCACCGCGCAGGTTATCTGACAATGGCAATGACCTGAATGACAGTAAGTGGCTTACACAATCACTCTGCGAAATAAATACTTGAAAGTGGTCTAGTTTATAGCAGACTGCATACCTGCTCTTCATTCAGAGGATAAAAACAGCTCGGGAAAAAGTGGCTTTATTTAATGGGAACCCACTGGCTAGGGTTTGGCCTTAGCGACAGAGATGCATATTGCTTTTCTCAGTGAACCGTGAAAATCGCAAATATATTTACCAGTCCAATAGGACACAAATAATTCTTACATATGCTATAAAGGAGCCTTGACAATTTCAAAATTGGAATTCAACTAGAGCAATGATTCTCCCTTCTGAGGTGCATCCTTACAGTACAAGGACTATTATAGCACAGCATCCACTAAAAAGCTGGACAGGATATACAGTACCAGACAGCATATACATTCTCACACACAAAGCACTGACCTGCCAAAGTCACAGAGTTTTAGCACGGCTGTTTCTGGATCTACCAGAAGGTTCTGCGGTTTGATGTCTCTGTGACATACACCCTGGGAGTGAATGTAGGCCAAACTGCGAAAAAGCTGATACATATATACCTGCAAGAATAAACAAATAAACAAGCCAAGTAAGCAAAAATCTCATCTTTATATTAATGGAATAGTTTATCCAAACATTATTTTTATTCCTACTATGGACAGCCAAAAGGGACTATTTTTTGGGTGAACCATTCCTTTAAACGTTTAGCATAGCTACATTTTGTCTAAAGTAAGCATTTATTACGATTTCAAAAAACAACACAAGAAAGATTTCAGTGCATTGAACTTGACAGATTTCTGTGAACAACTGAATATCAATGGCTGAAGTTATATTATTACATTTATGCATTTGGCAGATGCTTAAACTGGATTCAAGGTATATATTTAACAGCAAGGTATTATATTTCTCTAAAAATAACAAACACAACTTTTTACATACAATAATGTAAAACAACGAATCATGAGACATCAACATCATGTTGCTATTAAGAAGTAGAGAGCGGTCTCAGCGTCAGCCATCCGCTTAACTTTACCTTCACATAAATGATGGGAATAATGGTTTTAGCTTTACTGAAGTGTCGTGCCACCCTGTAGACTGTCTCGGGCACATAATCCAGCACCAGGTTGAGGTACACTTCATCCTTCTGTGAAAAAAGAACAACTGAACCTCTGTAGCTCCCAGAATAACAGAAGGAACACAACATCAAAACCACAGAATAAAAGTCCACCCTAACCCAACAGATATCCTTTGGTGATATGATACTGAAAAACATTGTTTAGGTCGGATTTATATCCAGATATCCGCAATAAAGAGCATTAGAGCAAGCGTCTACCTTCTCTCCACTGCAGTAGAAGAAGTAGCGCAGCCTCACAATGTTGCAGTGGTCCAGCTTTCTCATGATCTGAAGTTCTCGATTCTTCACAAATACAGAGACAGTTAGCATCTTTTAGGGGTAAAAACTTTCATCCAAAGCATGTTGCGACATCATACAGTTTAATCCTGCAAGATCGATCAGTACCTAACAGAGAACTGGACCGGCAAGCATTTACAGACTTCTCAAATGTGATTATTCGTTTGCTTCTTGGATAATCCAGACATATTAATAGTCAACATGCTCTTAATCCCAAGAATCACAATAAAAGGTCTGTATTAGTGAGATACACAACTGTGTGTCTGTGAGGAGAAAGGTGTCATACCTTGAATCGCTTATCCTGAAGGACCTTCTTGATGGCCACCCACTCTTGGCTGTCAATGAGGCGTGCTTGGTATACCACGCCAAAGGAGCCATTACCGATCACTTTAATATCATTGTAGGACACCTCCTGCGGCCGATCCGGGCCCTGGCCTGGGGTGGCGACCACCGTGGTCACCTTCCCGCTGTCTCCTAAAACACAGTTATGACATGAACTCAGATTATCTATGCCTTTTTTATATGGCTATTATTTTAGGATTTCTCAGTCGAAGGTCTCCAAGAAACCTAAAAATAGCTGAACTACATATTCATCGGTCCAGAAACAGCCACGGCAACGCCATTCACTAAATATACAGTGTGTATATATATATATAAATATATATATATATATAGCTACCTGCTTTTACAGAACTAGATATTCTGGGAGTGCCACAGATCGCATGCAATAATATATAGCCATCTCATAATCCATGTATGCGATAATCAAAAAGATCACCAGCTGCATAAATTCACGGACACCTACATTTAACCTTCCTTTTGCGAGTGTACTTGGGGTGGCAAAAAGCATTGCTAAGTGTAATGAAAACATAGCATGTGCAGTTTGTCACTAAATACGGGTTTGACCCATTTGTGTGCTTTATACACAACATGTCTTAGGAAAGTGGGCGTGTCAGGGCAGATCTATTATACATGTAGGTTTGATGTGGCATATTTGAAACCAAAAACTTTAAGGGCATCTGTCATCATTACCAACATTGTTGCCTTAATTTCTGCAATTTAAAGCAATACATCATTTTGGAGGCACAACAATGTATAGATCTAGATGTATACTTTGACATAACCGCAAAGTCAAGTTTATATATCATATAAGAATAAGGGATTTGGCGGACATGACAGAATATCTTCAATATTTAATGACAGTAGATGCCAATTAAGAGACACCCGTTTAATAACATAAGACAAACATAGCTGTCAATCTACAGTTATTCTTTACTACAGTCAAAACACTGGACATGGCACTATGGTCATTTAAACACCTGCGGACAATCATAGTATTATTTACGGTCCCTAATGGGATCTAATGTAAACACCACTGTACATTAATATTGAAATCATTCAGCACATTAAAATACAGCAAACGTGGAAATAGTGTTTACTTCCATACAATGGCGTGTCCTTTACATACTCCTCACATGGATAAAAATGTTTACTTACTGGCCAGTTTAAAATTTGCGCATGCAGATGAATTGTCCGCCGAGGCCTGCGAGACCCCGGACTTTCCTGTGTTGCTCCCCACGACAGCGGCGGTTCCGACGGATGCTGCAGCGGCTCCGGACGCCCCCTGAGGCTCAGCGAACGAGCTAGTCCTGGGCCGCCCGCTGCCGCTCATATCTGACGGGAAAAGCGTTGAGGCCGGGGGCGTGGAACGACGGTTTCCTCGTCGACTTGACCAGTAAACGGATGCAAAATTAGGTTAAAAATGAAAAGATGACAAACGTTGCGCCGCGACCCTCGGCGTTCGCTGCCTCACACGCCGAGAACGCGCACAGCCTCGTGGGAAATGCAGTTCGACTGTTGGTTTTAGTCTAGGCTCGAAACAACTGGAGAGACGCAGGTGTCACAGAAACGTGTCTGCTTTAAAGTCATTTTTAATACATTGTAAAGTATTTTTTATTGAAACTAACGGCATCTCTGCTGGTAATTCATATTTGAACTCTATTGGTGGGATGATGGGAAACAATAGTTCACACCATTAAATCCTGATGGAGTAAGTTCACACTGAGCTACATGACAAATGTTGTAATGGTTTTATTGTGCAAAATATGATTTGTTATTTGGTCCATTAGAATCCATATTGTTTTTTCAGCAGGGCAGTCCAAAGATGTTGTGCCACAGAAAATGGGTTATTCGGTGACCTAATAGGACAATCGGAATCATTTGTATTGTATAGGCCTAACACAATAGTTGACCTATGAATGAATCACAGGACATGAAATAGTTTAGGTGCAGACAGATTGATGGCAAGATTTGACATCTGTGAATAAATCATTCTCTATTGATTTTATTCTTATTAAAAGAACAGAAATACCAGATCTTTGAATTGACAATGAAATATCGATATGAAATTGTATTTGTGTTTTTTATTATGGAGGGTATAATGTCATCATCCACCACTTCTATCTCATATGGACGCCCAGGATTGTTTTGTTGCTCTTTCTGGTGGATTTGTTGTGTTTTTGAAATCAGCTTCCAAATGCAAACACCAATCGTAGAATCAACTCCAGACCTTTAACACCATTCATTTATGAAGAAATGATTTGAGGAAAAGCACATACCAATGAATGAAACCGCCTTTGATTCCACGGTCCAATTACTTTTGGTCCCTTGAAAAAGGGTGGAGCGTCTTTTTAAAGAAGTGTAATACCTAAAGCCTTCAGATAATCTGGATGTCAATACACTCTAAATAAAGCTGAGAGTGTGCACTTCAAGACAATACCCATTATAAAATACATTACATATCGATAACATTTTGAAACATAGCTAAAATGACAATAAATGTGTTTCTGTCCAAATATTTGTGGACCTTACTGTGTGTATATATATATATAAATATATAAGCTACAGTAGTATAGTATATGTAATAAAGTATATATATAGTAGACAAAGAAATGTCATATGCGTCATCAAATGTAGAAAAATCTAACAATAAAGATACATCTCTCTTATGCTATTTGTTTTATAAATATTAGTAATATATATATATATATATATATATATATATATATATATATATATATATAATCATATACTGATAAAATGTATACATTGAATGCACTGAAAGTCACATTGGATAAAAGCACCTGTCAAAAGCATTACCTTATGATGTGAAAATATAAATATATTTAACATGTAGATTTTTGGTTTTACCTGTATACACATAGAAGAGTATAATGCTTTGAACGTTTATAAAAACATAACTGATCACAGTGATATTACATGAAGATCAAATGTTTATCAAATACATCAGCTTAACTAGAAAAAAAGTTTTATCAGTCAGCAAAGAACTGCACAACAACCAGAAATTGTGTTAGGTCTTTAATCTTTTTCAATAATCTCTTGTTTAGAAATATTGCACATGGTCAACATGCCTGCTGATGAGTTTACACTCGCCCATCTCGTTCTAAAACTCCTCCAAAGTAAAGACAGTTTATTGAATACACAATCATAAGTTGTACACGCATACATGTGCAGGTATGTTTGTGTGTGTGCAAGCATGTCTGATGTCAGGGAAGGACAAAAGAAGTGCCGAAAATAAGAATCGAGTTGAATGGTTATATATGCCTTTCAATACAGTCCATCTTTCCGGTAGCCACCAGTTAACAGGCATATGCTAACAGTCTTTTGAAGTAGTGCCCCTGCATTATTTCTGGAAATATATAAAACGCTTTTGCTTGGGAACGGGTTTTGTTAAGGTGCAAGACATGTATACGCCTGTGCGCTCGCACACACACAGACATCTGTATATCATGGACATATAGAAATATATAGATATATTTATACATTTATATTGTCACACATTCAAGTGAAGACAGAGTAGCATTTTATACTCATTACTCCTTCTCTTTCATCAAAACCAGACGCGAAAAAGTGCTAGGTTAATTTTTTTTATCCATTTTCGTTTTCCTTTTCCTTTTTTTATTTTTGTTTTGTTCAGTTTGGATTCTCTCTCAAGACTCACTTCTAAAAGGTATTATATTTCTTTACCCCCCCCCCCTCTCTTTTCAATACATATATCATTTTATTACATCTTGTACAGTGAAAATCTATGGCACTAACAGGTGACTCATCTACTTCAATAAAAATTGCCCACCCACATGTCCTATTGCACCAATGAAAGAAGAGGCAGAGCGAGAAAGAGGAGATCCTGAGAAATGCCGCCGCAGCGCTGGTCTCGGGTCAGCCGTCCCTTGCGTAATCCCGAAGTCGTGCCAGACTGCAAAGCGTACTCTGACTCCAGACCAGCGCTTAAAGTGGCGCTTTCCATCAACACTTCAGTTAAAAGTTCAAGGACGTGAAAAAATAAGGGGGATACGAAAGGGGGAGAATCAAACACAATAGAACAAGTTGTAGGTTAGTTTTTAAATATCTAAAAACAAATACTTTCCTGATTTAAACCATGGTCTAGGACCACATATTGTGCAAACACCTGATTGAAATATAAAAAAGAACGAAGGAACAGAGGAAATGAACAGAGAGAGCTTTGTGCCCACCCTATCCCCCCTCCCCAGCCGTTACGGTTATATACAGTGTACAGGGAAAAACCTAAACTTGAGGCCAGAGAAGAGGAGCTTCAGCTAAAACAGAGTCTTTTTTATGACTTATTTGCTCCAACACTTAGATAGCTGGATTAGTCCATGCTGAAAACATTACTAGAGTAAGAGGAGAGGTGCAAGCTAATACAAAAAAATATATCAGTCAATTCCACCATTACGACACAACAACAAAACGACAAAGCATAATTACGAGTTGATTGAAAGAGGGGTAGTGTCTCTATTCCTTTACATCTTCTTTTCATACTTCTGAGGGTGACGTGTTCCTTTTTCCGTTTAAATGTACTGTGTTATGTGATATTGGCGGTCGCCGTAGCCTCTGTTTTCTGCTCCGCTGGTCTAGGTGATTACGAGCATCGAGTTTGTTGCGTCTGGGAAAAAAACCTGTTTTTAAATTAACAGCCCACGCTGAAGAACAGTAACAACAAATGCATGTACCCCGTGACGGGGGGCGTAATATTCACACGAAGACCCTGCTCCTCCCCGTCTATTGCTTTCCATCTCAGTCTCTCACAAATAAAAGTGCAAACGCATTTCCCCCCCTCCCCATTTTGGATTGAAAGTTACCGGTACCTCAAACAGTCTAAGATAGCTTCTATTCATTAAAACATTCAGTCCGTTCGATAAAAAGAATCTGTGCTAGCCCCGAGTTTGCCCGGCGGGGGCTTATTGAGCATGTGCAGACAGGCTGGTTTGGTGCTGCCTGTGGTGCAGCATTGAAGGGCTCGAAAATTCTGACAGAAAGTCCTCTAACGCCAAGGCGGACAAATGACTGCCTAAGTGGCGAGTGGCATATGAAAACGAGTGCGTTTTTGCACAACTTGTTAAGGTGTGAAAATGACGTTTCTGTGTTGATTGCATAAAGTGTGTGCCTGTGAGCATGTGTGTGCATATTACAACAAACATCGACGAAGTGAACCCGAATAGCAACAAGCCGGAAATTAAGCTAAATCCACATCCACGAGAGCTGTGTAACGGCAGGGGAAATGGTTTAACGCATTTCCATCGTCCGCCCCTACATTCATCGTTCGTCTTTCCACTCCGTTTATCTTCTCCGTCGTTCTTCATCTCGTTTCCATCAGATCGCCTGCGTCTTTCTTTGGCTCTTCCGAAGTCCTCCCCCTTTCTTCCGGCTCGGAATTCTCCCTGGGCGCTGAATTAGATGGTCCAGGGGTGGAGGCGGAGTCAAAGCTGCTGGCCATGCCCATGACTTCCGAACTGCCGGCGGTCTGCATAATCTTCTGCCGTACCTCGCGGATCTTCAGCTGCAGGCACAGCTTGTTGGGAAAAGTGTCCGAGTAGCGAGTTTGAAAGGCAGCTGTGGCTTGAGCTACAACAGAAAAACAATCAGATTATTACATATCATGACGTAGTTTTGTGCACTGTGCTTATTGTTTGATAATAGAGAAAAATGCTCGGATCAAAGCAGCAGATAAATAAAATGTAAGCGCATTTATTCCTTTGCATGACATGACATTATATATATTCCCTAATCAAAATTGGCATGACAGTGATCATCAAGTCACTGATGAGATAATTCAGATGGGTTCTTACCTGAGGGAAAGAAGCCATGGTCCTGAAACAGCTGCATTACGAGCGCTCGCCGCTGGTCCAGCATGCGACGCAGAGACGAGGGTGGCACGCGGTCCAACTCCTCCAGAATATGTTCCGACTCTCCAACTGATGAACAGAAAAGAAGAAAACAAACAATGAGAAACAAGAAATTACCCAAACGTTCTTGGATGATCATCCAAACTGTTCCAGATTTTTTTATTCTGATGTACTGATTTACAGTGTTAATACACATTTTTCTTGACTTTGTGTAACCATATCGTCTAACCGCTAAATGTCATAGTAGCTTTAAATAAAAGCATCAGCTTGATGAATAAATGTTGATTATTAATAATAATAATAGGCTAACCGGTCCTATCAAAGGTAAAGATGTCTCCTTCACACTTGGCAGCACTCTTGGGCGTGTTGGGCTCTGAGCTGCAGCTGGACAGACGGCGACTCTTCCTCCTCGGTGAACTGGGGTCATCGGTGGAGTCTAGATCTAAGAAAATAAAAGAAGAAGCTGTGATTTTGAGATTTTCAGAAGGAAATACGAGGGGGCTGCATTTGTTTTGATATTTTTGGTAGTCACCAAGATGTTGGTTAGTGGCACAAGTGAAATGAACCCATCTACGCGTTTCTAAAACATTCCGGCCCCTCAAAGGTTCAGATCCCTACTTCAATGTACAACAATTTTTTCACGTTTCATCATCCATCGTGTGAACTCATACGTTTTATTGTATTGTTTAGAATCTTAAGAACAGTTGTCTGTTCAACAATCTGACCTGTGGAGTTTCTTCTCTTTCTCCGGTAGCTGTCCAGAATGGCTCTAGGTGAAGTTGCAAGGCTCTGTAGATTTGGAGAGGGCAGGACATCTTCTGGTTTAAACTCCGGCAACTCAGCAAGACGCTCTTCAAAAGAGGGGCTGAATAACACCCTGAGAAAGAATGCAGTTTATATAGGCTTTCTCTTCCAGAAAGATGGTGCACACAAATGTAGTCAGTAGTCTGTCTACATAATCAAAAAAACATCTGCATGTATAATCTGTTTTTCTATATATCTATATATGTCTGATTTGAAAAAAAAATTTGTTTATATCATAAGTTCTTCTTAAAATTAAATATTTAAGTTCACCTGTCAGCAGCATCAGTGGTGTTTTTAAGTGGAGGTGGGCGGAACTTGGTCTTTTTAGTCGAAGGGGCGTCAGTCTGCACAGGAGGTGGTGGAGGGTCCAGAGCACAGGAATCCCTCAGTCCTGTCTGAAAGTGAAACAAACCAGACTGATGAGAACCACTAAATGTTGCGAAGGGGTAAAAATGAGATAAAAACAAATCTCACCTCCTTGTTGTTGTTTTCAGATGGAGTCTCTGTCTCTCCATCCGTTGCTCTCGCAGCTCTCTCTGTTTGAGACGAGACCCCTTCAACATTTATCCCGTACTCTCTCTCTGATTTGCTTCCTTTCTTTCCATTATCCTTCAGTTCATAATGTTGACCTTTGGAATAGAAGTTGTCAGTTAGCATACTGCCAGTTACAAAAAGTTAAATAAACGTAATCATCTTACCATTACCTGCATTTATGTGTGATGTACCGGTGGGCTGCACAGCTTCCTCCACACCACTAGATGGTGTCTGATGTCCATCCTTTGACATTATGGGTTCTCTCAGTGCATCTTTTTTCTTCGACTCTGCTCCTCTCTCAACCTCCATCTGCATGTTTACCTGAGATTGCATCTGCGGATCTGCCTGCCTGTGCAGTTGCGCAGTCAGGTTTGAGCAGGTTTTGATTTGAGGTGATGAGGATGTCACTGGGGTGGATGTGGAACTTGCGGTGTTGTGTGGCACGGCTGTTACGGACACAACCCCTCCGGCGAGACTGCCATTTGGGTAAATGGCAGTTACAAGCTGACGGGTGGGTGTCGAGGCTTGTGCAGGTTGTGACAGAGCGCTCGGGGTCGGACATGGAGCCAGGAGGGGTGGCTGACCTGTGGTAGAATATTAGATTAGATTAATATTTGAATATTAAAATGATATGAGATAAAACCGTTACTGGTTTACAGGAGTGTCAATCATACTTGCGATAGGTTGCACCAAAGTCTGGCCAGCAGGGGCAATTGCATTAAAGCCAAGAGTTGCCACTGGAGACTGCAAGAAAGGTCGACCCGCAGGGGATGGAGCCTGCTGGGTGGAGGAGACTGCAGGTGTAGATCCCAATGGTAAAGGTGTGGCTACTCCAGGAGATGACTGGACGTATGTGATCCTGATGGATGGAAGCAAAGCATCTTGACTTTTATATTCATGCATTCACAGTGCATCCGGGTCAGCACTGCATGACATTTACATTTACGCATTTATCCAAAGTGACTTACATTTCATTATACTATACATTTGTTTCTAAGTATGTGCAATCCCCTGGGATCGAACCCACAACCTAGGCATTGCTAGTGCCATGCTCTAACCACTGAGCTACAGGAAAGCTACCTGCCTGTCAGCACCACACGCATGCATCGTGTATTGGTTATGTTGCAGTCTATGGAGGAGTCAGAAACTCGCGGACCTCTTGAAAACTATCTTAATTTGGCCCCTTTAATAAGAATATTGTACAACCACCTAAACAAACCTTTGGACTAATCCCACCCTTTTCTCAACCCTAAACTGGTTAAACAGGATGTTGTTTCAAGACCATCAAGGATGCTAAACCAAGAACAAGTGCGATCACCAGAAGGTTTATTTCAGAGCTTAGAAGACTGAAGGTGGGCAGTAGTTTACCTCGTAGGTGGTGGTGTCAAAAGTACCGTCTGCGGAGGGGGGGGGCCAGAGGCCATCACAGTCGCGGTTGCCATAGAGACAGGGAAGGAGGTACCAGTATGCACTGAGCCTCCGGGATGTACATTTGTTTGGACCACTGGCATCGGTGCAATTTGAATCATCTGTAAAGCATATATTTATACATCAATGGTGTGATCTGATCTATGGTGAATACAAATAATACTAAATGTTTGTGCGGTGTGTTAGTAACACAAGCCAATCTACCTTACTTCCTGGTTGAGCCCCATTTTGAACAGGAAGGGATGGGCCCACCAGAGAAATTGGCTGCGGAGGTGTGGATCCTGCTCCGACAGTTGCCATGGGAACCAGCATCTTGTTCTGCAGGACTGGGGACTGTGCTTGAACTGCACACAAACATAAAGAATGATATAGTGTAAGCCAAGAATAGAATTCATACAATTTGCTCAACATTGTGTGCATGGTCCATTAGTCGAAAATGTGTACAAAATATTTGCCAAAGCAAACAAAAATTATGTTTCAAACATAATCAACCATTTCTAATATGTTTGAAAATTTACATTTAAAAAAACACAATTCCCCACGATTTACGTACAATCAAATGATGCCTCACAGCCTCACATCTTACCTCCACCACCTGGGCTTCCTCCTCCCATTGCTGGGACTGAGGCATATCGTATTCCTTGGCCTGCCCCGGAGTGTACCCCATTGGCTAGGGTCGCGTGATTGGGCGGTGCACCGGGCAAAGCAAGGACACTGGATGGCTGCTGCGTCTGCAGGGTGGAGGGGCTGTTAGGATTGGCTGATGTTGGCAGCGTTGGAAGGATGTACTGCACCTGTGTCACAGGTTTTCCGCCACTAGCGGGTGTTATAGAGGCGGCAGACAGGAACTGTGGATGAATTATGGGAAGGGGTATGGTGCTGTTGCTCGCTGTCCCATTACATTGAGCAGGATGGGGCGGGGTGATGAGCTGAACGGTGGATTGGTTAGAGAAGGTGCCTCCTAGGACTAGCCCGGTGACTAAGCTTCCTTGGCTGTTAGGTTTAGGAGAAGAAGAGGGTAGGTAGCCACCCCCCACTGCCCCGCCAGCACCAATCAGTAGCTTGGATTTCCAATCGAGAGACAAGGTCCCGACAGGTACGCCTCCATCAGCTGGTTTGCTGGCGATGGGGATAGGGGTGCTTGTGATGGGACGAACGACATTGGTCACTATGGTAGGGGCCATCCGTACAGTGCCAGCATTGTACATCCCCGCACCGTGAGGCATCGTAGCATTTTGGCTAGCCATTGAGGCTGAATTTGGGTGAGGAGGAACCTGTCCACCTCCTTCTCCTCTGCCTCTGCCTTCCTTAAGCTCCCCATTCTCCTGTTCCACTCTCCCCATCCCTCTTTTTTTTTTCTTTGTGTTCTCTCCTTCACAAGGAGAAAACGGCAAAGAGGAATGGACCGGGTGGAAAGTGCGCTATAAAAGAAGGAAAATGAAAAGAGAAGATAGCTTAATGGAGCATGACAACATGTAAACTAAGAACAGTTGAAGACTGTTAAAATAGCCAGCGTGAGTTTAAACCTGCAATCAGTAACTTTTACAAGTCTATCGCCATCTCTGTTTGAAATATGACATTGCAGTTACTTTCCTAACATGCCATTTTCTTTACATGATTTAAATTATGTCAAAAGGACATTTCTTGCGAATTTGTGCCCAACTGCTCAAGCAACGTCATTATTATAATCTTACTGATTTTGTTTATTTTTAACTGAAAGTTTTATCGATTGCAGCTTTGAACTAAACCAAACATATATAAATGAAATAACTGGGCTCTCTTATGACTATACCCTGGTTACTTGCCAGAAAAACATAAAGATGTTAAAAAAGCCTAGATTTGTAAACACTCATTTGAGAGCAAATATCTTTTCTGTTGCTATGGTAATTTAGGCTAGTCTTCAGAAAAAGCCATTGAATATGAACGTTACGACACTCGACCTTGCTGCCGTGTGGTCACGTGTTCGAAACAAATCCATGCTTTCAACCTATTTAAATGGATTTTCGCGGGACAGACAACAGCAACTGTATTTGCATACATTTTGCTAAATATAAGCACATTGTGTACACAGATTACTATGTTGACTACATTTATAGCAGCATTTTATGTTGGGAGTACTATGAATAAGATCAGTCTTTGGGTTTAATTTTAACATTTAATTTCAACTGCTGACTCGTTAAAATGTAAAAACATGAAGTTCTTTCACCAAAAGTACAGCCAATGCATTTGGTAGACATTGAAATAAATGGGCTTCAGTGCAATGTTTGGAACTATGGGACGGTCCATGACACGAGTTTCTTCAGCATTCCATTCTTCCAATGGAGGTCTATGTGAGTGTCGTAACTCAAATTCAACGGCTCTGGTCTAATGCAAAGCATATTTTTCAACGAGAAACATTTGGTCTTTCACAGAGAAAAAAAAATACACAGCGCTGCATCTTTATTCTGCGCTGCATATCACAGGTGGATGTGGTAATATTTCAGACAGCTTGCTTCTTAATAAAATATGTTCAAAACAACAGCCTTCGTAATAAATATAGAAAAGCTTTGAGTTTCTACAGGAGTGTCATGTCGACATGTGGTGTGCAAAGCATTACCTTGCAGTCAGCCTCGTCCGGATGGTCGTTGTCGTCATCGCTGTCTGTCACTCTCTCTTTACACTTCAGGTCTATAGAGCCCTCGGTAAGCGAATCCTCTGTGAAGAAACCACATTAAAACTGAGACATCTGAGCTTATACATCTCACACTCATGGAGGTGAGAGATGAGCAGTGAAAAGATTCTGGCTTTTAAAAAAGAGATCTGGCTGCTGAACAAATACTGCTATTAGTGATGTATGTTATTTGATGTTTGTTCTATCACTGCGACAGAGGTCGAAATCGGGGATTCGTTGAAAAACAGGCTGACGTTTATAAACCGATCAGTAATGTTTTGTATGCCATGCATTTACAGAAAGCATTTATGAATTGGTGGCCGACAATGAGTTCCTAATACCAGTATAGACGACATTTTCAGCAGCGACAACATAAACGTTATGTGGACCAAATGTAACTTCCGTAAACCTCTGCAAAGAATCAATGACTGTTGAGTAGTTATAATACAATACAATACAAATTTGATGTGAATATAAAATAAACTGTTACATTATAACCAAACACAGACCGGAAGTTAACTTTTGGCCAAGCGCGTTCGTCCGATGACACCATCGGTAAAATCCAGATGTAAACTAATTAAAAACATACAAAACAATTTCTGTTTTTATGAAAAGTATTTCAAATACACTTACAGTTGAGCCCTGAACATTATCTTAATACCAAGTGTGAGTGTTCAGTTGAAAGAAGGAATTCTTGGGAAAAGCAAACTTAAACAGTCAAGTCAAGCCTGAGAGAATGAGAATGGAATGCACAAGTTTTATCTTAGAAAGAAATCACAGAAAGATAATCATTTTCCGATGGATTTTACATTCCACACATAGCAGCATTATCCTTTACACATCAGTAGGAATTATTTAACAGGATTCTGATATTGAATGGAAACGGGTGAAAGTAGGTGTTTACTTTGTGAGGGTTTATTGTAACTAGTAAAAAACCCTTCGTGCTATTCAGATCAGGTCCCTTCTTGCATGTAAATCTGTGTGTGTATTTTTATAAACTAGGCACAAGTGCAAGTCCAATCACATACAAAAGTAATAACTTCTCCCCAACTGGGGCTTGTTGAAAAAGAATGATCAATCAAAAGTGATGCAAGCACCGCAAGCAACAAATACACAAGAAAGCCCGAACTTTTGGTCGCATTCTGATCACATTGATACACCGTAGATGTCATTTCACTCACCTATGACATCATCATCCCCTTCTTCCTCACAGATCACCATACGCTCTTCGTCACTGGTCACGTCCTCACTGGCCCGCCTCTGGTGGCGGGGCTGAAACACACCCGCACCTTGTAGCTCTCGATCTTCATCTGTCCTCTCCAGGGCACTTTGAGAAAAGGCGCGAGGTCGCTGATGCTGCGCTGCGTGCCCGTCAGCCCGGGGTGATGTCCAGCTGGGGCCTGCTCCTTTCAGTTCTGGCCCCTGAGATGCAGAATGGCCCTCTGAGGAGAGAACTGGGTTAATTTTCCGTCGGTTCTCTTACACACCACCAAGACCAACAAACACCCAAACATATAAATAAACACCCACACATATCAATAAACACCCACACGGACCTGTGCTTTCAGACATGCTGCGCTCACGAGCTTCTTTGGCCCCTGGAGTTCCCCGGCCCTCAGACAGAGACTTCCTCCTGTCTTTGTTGCACCATTTCCAATCGGGGTGGGCCCGGAAGTGTGCCTCTTTCACCTTTAAGAGAGATGGGTTCGATTTTTTTTATTAAATATATAAATAGTGGAACACAATTCACTACCATGATTTGCCTTATGAACATTATGGATGTTGACTTTATAAGTACAAAACATTTTGGTTGTGGCTCAATTTTGAGTCAATAATTAATTGGATCATTATTTATTTATTTAATATGATTTATTACTGCTACATTCATGGCAAGAACCAGATACTATACGAGTAAACAAGAAGTCTATTTTTAAGAAGCTATTGCATTTTGCTGGAAAATCTAAATGCAAAAAATAAACTATATGCATTCTTTTTTTTAAACTGCAAATCAGTATTACAACCTCCATTCAACCACCCTGCACTCTACTTACAAACCACTGCAGAATAGACAATTCTCCATCTCCATTTTTTTATTTAATCAAAAGATTAAGATGACTTTAGCATTATAGTTTTAAATTTAATGCAATATTTCAGATCACTGTGTACCTGGAAGGCAAGGTCATGATACTTTTGCTTCTCTTTGGGTCCCAGAGCGTACCACCATTCGCCCAGAATTTTACTGACGGTGCGGTTGTCCTGGTTAGGGTGTCGTTGATGCACAAGCGCACGGTGACGCTTACTGAAGATCATAAAGGCGTTCATCGGCCTTCTGATGTGGTCCTTTTCTCTCTGTGTGTAGGTGTGAACAAAAAAAGAAGATAACCGGTAATCACTTACCAAAGAGAAGAAAACAATTACAGACCGTAATACTGACATAGTACAGAATACAGAAAACTTTAACCTTAACAGGCAAGACTGTCATCACCAAAAGCAAAAAAGCTAAGCAAAGCGTGTAGCCGTGACTGGTATGGAAAGAATGATTTTACGTTTTAAAGAAATTAAAAAGACAATCGCGACTTGTTACTTTAGCATTCCATGCCTGGTTAGAAGCAAAAACCTTACCTTCTTGTCACCTTCTTTGGGCAGTGCACTGAGAGACTGTGTGCGTCGCTTTGCACCGGCGGATGGAGACGGATCATGGGCTACACCTGGAAAAAATCTGAAACAGTAACGAGAGTTAGGCGGGGTCCAAAAAACAGTATTGCAGAGAAAAGCTCGACAAAATAAGAGCCCGAGTTAACTATTAAACATGTTTGCATGGATACTTACAGATCATCTGCATCACTCTCTGTCTCACTGTCGCCTCCTTCTCTCTCCATAGGTGGATCTTCAGGAGGAGGAGGGCAAGATGGGGAACCTCTCTCTGTTGCTGGTTGGTCAGTACGTCCCTCGGTCACAAGGGCAACTCCACATCGTGGTTCTGTAATTTGATTTAAAATATCTACAAACCTTCCTGAATCTGTTTTACGGTATATACACTATATTGTATGAATCAAAAAATATTGGTCGCCACATAATCTTGAACTCCTCTATTAGAGTTTACCTTTGCTCTGATGAAGTGTTTGGCCATCCGTAGGCTGGGTGGACATTTTTGATTGGCTTGTCTCCAAAAAAGGAACCAATGAATGCCATGGAAACACTGGTACAGAGCGGGGTTCAACGTTGGTCCAGACTGTGTGCAGAAACAATAGTCTTTCATATATACAGTACATGACTGTTTCAGATAACCTACAGTCTTCTATATTCTCTTAAGAAGGAACTATTAAAAACCAATAGCTTTCATTTGTATTCCTGCATCAGTAAGCATTTAGCAACACAGAGAAGTATGTAACATGTTCAGGGCATCTGACATTCCAGTGTGAACTGTGTGTGAGAATTGGGGAGGTCTAATCCCCTTTTGCTGTGCATGTCTGGACAAGTTCCTGCATTTCATTTCAGACATGCTGCGAGTGCTTAAAGTAACACTGACCATGAACGCACAAAACATTCTTAACTAGACCCACCCAGACACACCTGCTACTGAACCGCATACCAATTCTCAGCTCAATTACGCGGAGCCCCCTAGAAAATAGAAAGTGCGTCCTTGTGTCCTCCAGACAAAAAAAAGAGCAAATTCTAGACTGCACGAATTAACCCAGAGGAAACCTTTCTGCTCAAAGGTAACACTTTGTCTTAAGTGTTGGTCCTAAAATTCCTTGGAGAGACACACGTGGGAGTCATTTTCTAAGAAATCCAGGAGAGAAAACCTGGATCTACTTTGCTACCTATTTGACAATCGCATCTTAGATATTCTGCCAAAAAACTATCTGCTTCAAGTGCGGTACAAAAGCACAGAATGAAATAAAAACATTCTTGCCTAGTTTACACACAATAGATGACTCTAAAGTGATCCCCATTTTAAACAGTATAATTAGCATTACTTTCTAGGCTTCTTACCAGTGCCAGGTCGTCCCATGATGATGTCCTTGCGAGGAGCAGGATGAGGGGACTCGGCTGGGAGGATGAGGGGCAACAGGGCTGTAGGTGAAGGATGGCAAGCAATGGGCTGCGGCAAAGCACCACCACCTGCATCTGCATGACCACCTGGCTTTCTTTCTTGCTCTTTCCCTCCCGAGCCAGATATTGCTAGGACAGGACCAGTATCAGAGGTAGACACATTCAAAGCGGTGGAGTTTGAGTGAGTTTGATGTCCGGGAGCCACAGGTGTTAAAGATTGGGAGGAGGTCACCAAGACTAAGGTGGGTGGAGGATTCCGGAGCAGAACAGCTCCGTTGGTGACAGCGCCGTTGATGGGCACAGGGGCTTGGAGTCCCACAGACAGGTGAGGAGGCTGGCTGTGCTCTCTTGAGCGTGAGCTTCCTCTATGGCTCATGGGACCATCGCTGAACTTTGCCAACGGTACATCTGGATTCCGAACAATGACGGGGGAATCGCGAAGTGGAACAATGCGCCGTGAGCTAGGGTCCTGTGGCAGAGGTGAGGGAGGTGTTGGGGAAACTAGCATGGGGGGAGGTGTTGAGGCAGCAGAGGATGTAGGCCGACTTGTGGTACTCCTCTGTCGAGGGAATGAAAGAGAAGAAGGGGTGGCAGGCTGGCTTTGGGGAGACAGAACTCTGAATCCTGCCACATTGAGGCCAAGCACAGGGTCATGGGGATCAAATTTTGAATAGTCAGCACTAGGCAGTGGGGGTGGTGGGGCATCAAGCTTACGCTTACTGGGGCTCATAGGCACAGTGAACGTCAGGTTGGTCTGAAAAGTAGGCACGATGCCGGAGAGCTGGCGCTCTCGTTCTGCGTTGGGGGTGCCCGGAATCTTCGTTCCACTAAGGTGGCGAGGGCGACGAGGGGTCAGAGATGGAGGTGCAGTAATAGGGCTGAAATTAGCTGGGCGGAATCCAAACAGCGGAGAGGGGGAGGGGGACGGTGCTGGGGAGAACGGTGACTGATTGGATACGGGGGTGCATGAGCGTGAGCTACTGAGTGACATCAGCATACTAGCAGCCTCACACTCATCAAAGTCAAAGCGGGCCAGATCGCGTGACAGTTCTTGTGGAATGAGTGAGGCCATAACCAGACGTGGCCGAGAGTCCCCACCACGACTGCTAGCTTCACTGCCGTCTCGCGAGTTGTCGTCCCAGTCGTACTCGCTGCTGGTACGTCCACCTAAGCGAAGGTCAGGCGTGATAGTCCCTGTGCTGCTGGCACCGCTTCGGTCTCTGCCAACCCCACCTCCAGCCTCCATCTCCTTGGTGCGCATAGAGAGATGGCGGGAACAGTAGCCACGCCTCTGGGACTCTTTCGAGCAGCCCTCGCGTGAACACAGTCTGCGCCACTGCTTGCCATTGAACTTTTTACGGATGCCTGTAGGGGTGCACACCACATCACCTTTCTTGTACCTCTGCTGAGCAGCCGTAAGAGGCGTGCGGGAACGTGACGAAGAGGAGGAAGACCCAGACCCGCCCCCTCCTGACGCACTGTGTGAATTAGAGCTAGGGGTCTTGTCCAGAGAGCCTCTTGAAGACGTAGGAGGCAGGGGAGGCAGCTGAGGTGTGGAGGAGATAACTGCCGCCCCTGAAGATGAATCCAGGCCCAAAACCACAGGGGGGTGATTTGAATGAGGGGCGAGGGGCAGGTGAGGTGCAATTGGGGTGCCTCTAACCATAGAAAGGTGAGGGTGAGTGCTGAGGTAGCTTGGTTTTGAAAGAATGGGTCTATGTTGAGAGGGAAGCTCGAGAGCTTTGCTTTGCTGGCTAAGACGGCTGACCTCCATGTCTTCCTCTGGGGTGGATGGATGAAGAGGGGGATGCTTGTGCCTCTCTCTTTCTCTATCTCTTTCCCTTTCTCGCTCCAAGTGCCTTTGCAAGTCTCTGTCTCTCTCATAATCCTTTTCTCGGTTATGTTCCCAGTCCCTATTTGGAGCTACACTTAGTACAGGGGTGATGGCAGTGCTGACAACAGAGGATGAAGAAAGAGGTGATGTAAAAGGTACTGATACAGGATGCTGAAAAGTCTGAATTTCAAATGCGGGCCTGGTCAAGCAAAAAACCTCCTGCTCTACCTCCATCTCCTCTCTTTCCTCCCATTCTCTTTCCCTCCCCCTCCTGCCGCCACTCCCAGGTTCAGCTTGCTGGGGGGGTTCCAAGTCCCATGGAGGAACTAAAAGGCGGAGATTCTGCCGTGCCACCCAAACCGCCTGGGCATTGATCCCCCTCCCATCTTCCTCTCTCCTCTCATCGGATAGATCTTCTCGAAGCTGGACACGGTATGGGAAAGACACAGCAGGATGCTGATCAACTTGAGTGACTATGCCTTCTCTGTACCACTGTCGAACTCCCTCGCCGCCCTCATCGCCGCCTCCAAAGGGAACGCAGACTTGTGTGCCTATAGCCACTGGAGCCATTCCAGGAGGTGGTGCATCCAAAACTAAATCAACAAAATCTGTAGCCACTCGAAAAGGATACTTGCATATGGTCTTCTCTCCGTTTAGCTGCACCTCTACACTCCCGTGTTCCTCGCTGACTCTTCGCACAACGCCGGCACGAAACACTCCAGACATATTACGGCCCCGATCGGGAGGCCAGCCCTCCCCTAATCTGGGGCTCTGTCGTGCCAGAACTCTCTGATTCTTGAGACCCTTGGCAAGGACTGTTGAAGTGCTATGTGTTTGTGGCTTATGGGATTTGGAGTGAGGATCTGGTCCTGATGCTGTCACTTCTAGTTCAGCCGAGTGCTCACTTGCTGTATCTGTAGAGGAACAACGCTGCGGACTGGATGCGCTTATCCCATCCTGATCTCCACCCTCACACACAGCTCTCCCTGTAGGAAAAGTTACACTGTTGTGCGAGTACCCGGCGATGCTCTCCTCAGCCGGCTGGCTTTGGCCGTGTGGGTCTGCGTGTGCAAGAGCGACAGCTGGGTCCTGGTTAGCACCAGCACCGTTGTGAGAGCTGCTGCTGCTGATTTGTGGGGGTGTGCTGGGAGTGCTGCCGTTGCCATGGTTTCCAGCATAGTGCTCAGAGGTGTACTTCTTCTTGGGCACACGGGCCTTAAAAGTAGCAGTCTTGCGATTAGATGAAGGGCTATTGCTGGCACTGGCCGTGCTACTGTTGCTGTCGCTCTGGGTTCCGCCAGATTTGGAGCTCCCAGGACGCTCCTCCACCTTCCCACAATCCCCTGCTATACTGAGAATAATGTCACTTTGGACCCCCTCCTTTTCTGGAGACCCGCTTCTCACTGGCCCATCCTGCGATGAGTCTGAATTTGAGGAGATATGTCGCTTGGGAGAGGTAGGTGAAGTTTGGGGTTTTTCTTCGTTGTCTCGCTTCTCTTCTTGTGGGCTACAATCTGCTGTCCTTCTCTTAACTCCCTTGGCACGAGTGGAGGGGGGTGACCGTCTTCCTTGTTTTTTAATGGGCTTCATTTCTTTCGAGCTTTAGGAGATTCTTTAATCCTCTTGTTCTCCGGTGTGTCCTAGCCTATCAATATCTTCCAGTCTGTTTCTCTCTTGCATCCCGCCCCTTATTTCTTTTTTCCCTTCGGTAGCTTCCTGCTTGCTTCGTCCTTTCCTTCTTAAATTAGATCCTGTAATGATACACAGAACATAAGAAGGGATCAGTATACCGATGGATCGTTATACAGTACAATGCTCATTCAAGCATTAAAGCACATACCGTTCAATATAACGATGCCATTTATGGTTTAGCATATAATCACATTGGTGTAAATACAAAATTATACTGTACGACATAGATGTAATACAACATAACACTACATGCTTTAACAAAGACTGAACACAAAGAAAAGCACTTGCCCAGACAAGTCACACACACACTTTGGTTTCTTGGCTGGATCAGAGGAGGCGGGGGAATTCCTTGTTCAGTGGTATTTCTGTGACTATGTCTCACTCACTCGCTCGCTCTTTCAAATGACCTTTTTGCATTTGTTACAGAGGCAATCCACCCCTACAGACCTCATTTCCTGTCACAGCATTACTACACATCAATGTACAATGCCATCGCATTGCTACTTAAACATTATTTCCTCCTACCAAGACAGATCCTTTTCATTTACCATTCAAACCGGGTTCAATGTGGACTCTGTAACACCCAAATATGCAGTTATCAGCACAGAGGTTTGCATAAATATATCTAGACACTCGGTTGGCTCTGGAAACACAGGATTACAAATAATCAAGTACATTCAAATGCGAATTAAGGTTTGAATATCTCAATATGTACACAGATGGTTTATGACTATGAAATGACCGAAGGGTTTTACTAAATGATAATTATGGAACATCGAGTTATTACTACATTATATCTAAAGGCCTGGACATGCATGACCTCATTTGATAAACTATTAAGATGAAACTTATGGGTCCATACTGCAAGACTGCCACATTCTCGTGAGCAGAAACCACATTAACCACACTGCCATTTGCACTGTAACACAAGTTTGCAAGCAATATGCAAATCTAAGATATACCGTGTATTCACACCAATACGAAAATGATCTCATAAAACACTTCAGTAAGAACTACTCTATTGAAACCTAAGACTTAATGTCTGCTTATAGAGGTGCGAGTCAAGTTTGGTTTTAAGCATATTGGACAACAACTCTTCTTTGTTGGTTTGTCAACTGCATACGCTCAAACATCTAACTCAATAACTTAATGTTATTACGTCTTGCCGGACAGCACAGGACGTGTTTACGCGCAACGAAGACACTCCTGATGAACTAATACAGCCCAGGAGCAGCTTGCCCTAAAACCGCGTCCTTAAACAAAGTGCCTTGTTTGCTATCAACAATGGTGCTGCTGTCGTCGACTTGCGAAAGTTTTTGCTGAGTAGTACACTGCCGTATCTGTGTCAAGCGCTTTTATTGGTCGTAGTGCCCTACTCTACGCTTACAACCACCTACGACACAGTCGAGTGGCGCAGGCCTTCCCCATAACACAAGGCCGCAGAGCACTTTCCCGTCTCCCTCAGGCTCCTGAATCGAGGTCGACGCTCTCTATAATATGAATGAATATGTGGAAAAACACATCATCTAACTCGCATAAGTATAACTTAGTGTCATAACCAAGGATGACCTCTATTAAAACGCGTTTTAAAGATATGCACGTACGCGTTGCGCGGTGACAACATCAAAGACGTGATCGCGGGCTTCATTCCGCGACGCAACATTGTAACCGATTGAGATATTTTGTATCATTTAGACGATACAATGTTTCTTCAAGCCCGTCAACAGGAAGAGAACGGGCCCGTAGAAAGAAGGTCCGACAGTGGGAGGGAGGAAGGGAGGGAGGGGGGGGGGTGTGCCACATTTAGGGAAATATCCAAGTTAAAATAACAAAAAAAAATCGCCGCTGTTCGCTCCAAATAACTTCGGATCTAAGAAACGACAGTCCGCGAAAGTCAAACGAACAGAGACAATAAGTTTATTGAAGCTGCAGATGTGGTGTCAGGCAAACATTTTTTAGGAAAAAAGTTTTTAGGCTGACAGTGCACCCCACCCCTTGTGTGTTAAAATGCCCGCTCTCAATTGTATTCAATCCAGAAATAAAAACAACTAATAAGGTTTACTGTATATAACAGTGGCAAACGATTCAGAGGATCCGCGTCGTTTAGGGAAAACACAGCATAAAAATAAAGGCAGATCACTGCAGTGCTGCAGACGAAAGATTTGAGCGAATCTTAGTTTCAACTCACCCTGTAAATACGTACGGCGCCGTCGAAATAGCGTCGAGGCGAAAATTAAGCAGATGAAACCAAGGAATCCCCGGTGCTGGTTTTGCAAAGGCTGTTTTTCTTCCGCAAAGCCACCCAAATGAGAAAAAAGTCCGGCCGTTTAGGTTCTAGGCTACACTATAGACGCAAAATGGTGAATGAAGCCCTAAGCCTTGACAACTAATGCCTCCGACCAATCAGCGTTCAGAAAAGGGTACAGTAGCCAATCGGACACGCGGCAACGTTGATGGGGGTGGACTCATCTGTCAAAGTCCTATTGATCGACATCTCGTTCCGGCGAATCGCGTAATGGGAAAATAGAAACAGCTGAGAGATCCTGAAACTGTACCGGCCAATGAGAATAGAAAAGGGAGGTTCTTTTGAAGGGAGTAGGTGGGCGAAATCGAGAATATTAACACTACACACTAATCCACTATCACGCAAGAAAGCCCTTGTAGTTGGCTGGATGACGTTTTTAGGTGTCGATTAATAGGTTAGTTAACGCGAACGGTTGTGCGTTACGGTTCACTTGCTACATGCAATTATAAAGTCTGACAGCAAAGCGAACAACCCGGTTCTAGACGGAACTCAACTCGGGTTATGTAAACCTTCAAAATAAATGTTAAAATACGCAACCGTGTCGTTTCACCCTTTCAAAATGTGTGTTTTATACCTTCACCGATCCAACCAATCCCGGAGCACTTATGGGACTGCTATGACGTCACCTGAAGCCTTAAAGCCCGCCTTTCACAACCTACACGAAAGTTAGAACCCCAGCGTTACCACATCACCTCGCGATTGGTCAAGCTGCGGGGGTCTCCAGACCAATGACCACGCCACGTGATGAGCTCATTATGTCTGTTGCCATCACTGCATCCAAACAGAAAGGGTCAAGAATGAATTAGACACAATTTTAAATCACAATGCAATGACACAGAGTGTGCCAGATATACATTTTTGCATTGCAAATTCACTTTAAATGCGATTTAACCATAGTGGGGGGTGATACAACTCTTAGACGTGTGTGTGTGTAACATGCCTACTGTGGAGATAATCAGAGTTGATGCATCATGGCTCAGCTGGATAGTCACGCACTCTGCATGCAGGTATTACATGCAATGAGAAATTGCATAACACAAACACACACGTATACGCTCACTCGTGTGTATCTCAGACAGCAGGCTAATCTTCAAGAACACGCCACACCCTGCTCTGTTGTTTTGCTCCAGAGGAGCCATGGCCACTGGCGTTGAATACAGATCTTTGACCAGTTTTTAGGTGTTCCCCGTGTTATAGTTATGTCAACACTTTAAAGGGCAATTTCACCTTGGACTATACAGACTGAAAATGAAACTCAATAAAGTTTTGACAGAAGTAAACTTTCTGAAATGCTTTTAAAACTTATGACTGGTGTCACATACACTTTTCCAGTGCGTGCTAGTTTTTGCTCTCTTTCTCTAGAAGCATGTTGCGCTGTTTACACCCTTTCAGTTTTCAACCAAGCACAAACACTATAGCCACAAACTACTCTGAAGTCCACACACACCCTAAATGTTGCACCAACAAAGCATTTAGATAAATTACTTGTAACTGTTATGAACCCTTTACCTTGATGATGCAAAAACAAACTGGAATGAGCCACAACAAAGGGATTGTGGGTACGTTCTCTTAATGTAATCACTTAATTTCATAAGTACTGGATACTTTTAACATCAGATGACTAAGCTACACAACCTATAGGATATTTAATGGAATCTTCTTTCTATTTAGATTAAGTTAAAGAGAAAGTATAAAGTGGTCAATTTCAATCAAACCTAAAGTTGAAGACACAAACACAATATAGAACAAAAATAAAGAAACAAATGAATTAGTCCTTTGTTACAACCAGAATGTAGGAGGCCTATTTTCTATCAAAACTTAACCTTTGACCTACCCTTAACCTTAACCGGTCAATGAGCCCTCCCAGGAAGAGTCCAGGCCTCCTTGTCAATCAAAGGGTGTGTGACCAGCCCTCCTTCAGTTCCTTCATGAATTCCTGTAAGATATTTGACTATTGCAGGGTGAGGAGAGACATGGGATGCATAGAAAGGCTTTGACAAGGAAGTAGGCCAAGCAAGGAGAATTTAAAAGCCCTTTAAAAAATGTACTGGTATTATTAATTGTATTACATTGATCTTCTCCAAGGTCCTTCAGAGAACACCATGACATCACTGTGCTACATTTTGGTTACTTTTATAAGTGTAACGAACAAAAAATTCTGCCATCGAAAACAATTAATACTTATAATAGTTGTACTTAACTTGAGAGTGTGAATGTTGACTTTCCAACCTACCTACACTTAAAATCACTGTAAAATTCTTCACAGTTGGCAATGTATTCTAAATTTCAAAAAGATTTTGCATTTCAATAACAAAAGGGAATTGTTATCGTAAAAATAAATGAAATTCCCATTTTAATCGATACAACACGTGTCTGAAGGTCAATTTGTGGCAGGACATGTGATACCATAGAAGCTCTATTACTAAGTAAAACATAGTAAGTATGGCAGTCTTAACACTATACTGCTCTTACAATTTCTGCAGCACAGTATTTACTGTACACATTATGCAAATGTTATGTATGAACAATAGATTTACTACATTTACCAAAGCGTACAGTACACAAAATAACATTTATTTCAGTGTAAATAATTTAGAAAACTATTATTTCAAACTTAATACACAATAAAAAGTATAATGAAAAAATAACCGCTATCTATTGTGCAAATAAACAACCATTAAACGACTCTTTGGGTACATTAGCATATAAACAGTATAAATACAGTTGTTTCTGTGGTTTAAACTGTAATAGAAAATATTGAAAAATGACATTTCAACATACCAGAACATCGACACAAGAGATGCGACTGTGTCGGTGTTGTGGCAGCAGGTGGCGCTGTCTCATCAGAAATGAAATGATGCGTTGCTAAACATTAGGAGGTAAAAGTTCAACCTTTCACAAGTATAGTAACAAAAAGGAGATCTGAATGTCTGTAGTAAATTAGACGAGTATAAAACTATTTCTGTACACAAATGACTGTCGTTTCAAATCAACCCACAAATATTTGCAATGGCCTCTTCAGTTGGTTTAGAAATATTAGTGTAAAAGGTCTTCATGTGATGTGTTTTCCAGTCAGATGGAAAAGCAAATACTGGCTTTACATTTTGTATGTTGGTTTATGTCTAACTGGTATCTGATATTAAAGTCCTTTCTGTTTTCTGCTCTTTCTTTTCTTTACATTTAAGCAAAGTAGATGTAGATAGGACTACATAACAGTGTCAAATACTACCAAAAGGTTGCTACCTGAATGGTTATTAAACCAATGTTATGACAAGCACTTCACAATTTAGGCCTAAATAACAGCAGTTTAAACTTCAACTGAAACGTAGGCTATTTAACTGAAGGAAATTTCCACACTAAAAATAAAAAACATCATAAAAACGATAAAGGTTTCCAACCATTACGAACTATTAGCTTTTCCACTAAAACCATTACAAAATTACTTTTTGTGGTATATTTTGGAAATCATTTCAATACGATTTAATGTTGTTCTACTGCTTCTCATCTGCCAGCTAACGTCCCATAGAATAGAATCCATCATACCAGTAGACACCATTATAGTTTCCTTTGATTTAATAATTATAATGGGATTATATTCTTTTAAAATACATTTTCTATTGTTTTTAGCAGGGTTTGACAGTTAACATGGTGCATGCATGTTTTTTTTGCATGATGCCTTACAAAAACGACAATAATTAGTATGAATGATTTTAGGACACATACTAAAGTAGTATTAAGGACCATGTAAATCATAGTACATGTCATTTACCATGACTGCATAGTGCCACTGGAGTGGCTTCGACGGTGGAACTATGGTAAAGTGATGGTACTAGATGACAAAACCTATATTGAATTAGCATTGTACCAGAGGACCATTATAACGTAGTGAAAATGCAGAAATATTAAGAGCAAAGGTTTAAAACGTATTCCACGCTGCAAATACAGTTAAACAGAGACAAAACACGGACAGATGCAAATCAGTTCAGACTACACACCAGGATCCGCTTTAACCTGTTTTAATGAACCCTGATTACAGTTTTAATTACAAGAGCAAAAGAAACCACATGGGAAACTAGAAAGTATACATGGTTCCTCGTGATATCAAGTTTCGTCTCTCTTTACAAGTATTACATAACTGTTGAGAGATAAAGATGGAAAGAAGAAAAGCTTGAGAGAGACCATGAACACAAAGAAATAATCGTCTTATTCATACATCATCCCCCAAAATGGAAAATATATATATGTACATTTAACAAAAAAAGAACATATTAAAATACAAATTCTGCAATAATATCATCCCTCCCCCTTTACCTGGTTTTTGTAATTACAAACAAAACCAGCATTAGTACAAAGCCAGAGCGATGCGGTGAGCACTTATATCATGGTAAAGGGCAGCGCTTTGTTAAAATGTTCATCTCAAAAGGCTAAAATTCAGCCAAGGGATACAAACAAAAAAATACCAGCAATAATATCAACATTAAAAACGATAAATGGTAATATAACCAAAAATATATATAATAAAACAGCACTGTTAATATTGAAAAAAAAATTGAGACTGATAAAATATATCTAACAAATATGAATAAGGCAGCTGTCAGTTGAAATACAGATACTGAACCGGTTTAAGGCCGCCAAACAGAAGAACAAAATCCAAAAAGAGCAAACTAAACCAAAACAAACTGAGTGTGTCAGGTCTTTCTGTTTCCACTTCAGATGAGGGCTAAGCATGTGTCCACTTTCTAGATCTGCCAGTTTACTAAAGTGAGATTCCCTTTCTTGAAGTAGTGATCGTGACTAAGACATCCCTGCATTTTGCTACAAACGGTGCTGGCCGTAAACGACGTCGGGGTACTCTTGTTTGAGAGTTGAGCCAAATAGTGATCCTCTACAACTAAAACACTGTAGGGAAATGGACAAAGAATGCAAATATGCACAAAGTTAAACTATATGTAGACCTTATAACGGCGAGGACGAGGTTCACTATGATTGGTCGATTTAGCTTCGCGCAAAACACTTTTTGTTCACCTTAAAGCATTGTAGGGCCCTAAAACGAAACTTTTGATATAGATTTACTTCCAGAAATATAACTCTCATCAAAACCTGCAATTTCTTTATCAAATATATACGACTATCGCAATAAAGTGAGAGAATATATGGACTCTAATGAAATATTTTCTTTTAAGGTATAAAACTAAATAAGGCATAATAGCAGAATCTGAGGAAATTTTTCCAAGGCCTCTTCTGTCTGTTTGAGCTTGTATGCATCAATATAAGCAACCCATTTAAAAGCATTGGGCAAGTCAGTCTTCTGTTTGTACATAAAAAGGCACCATTATTTTGTTCATTTGATGTCTTCCTATTTAAAATAAAAGCTGTTTAATAGCAGAACGGTGTATGATGAGGTACGCCTGAGATTTACGCCCCTCAAACCATGACGACTTGTAGCTTCAAAATCACCTGCACTTATATGATGCCTCCTACCTTCTCACAGGGGTTACACCGCTTATAAAAAAATGAAATAAATAACAGGACTAGTCATACACAATCCATAATTTGCATTCCAGCTGGTGGTCATGAAAATGGACTTGCACATATAAAACTAATCCTCAATGTATATACACGTGTAAGATACGTTAAGATGTTGTCAAGTGGTCCCATCTGCTGAGGCCAAGCTCACTGAAAAGCAGGAGTACGTAGTGTCTGAGCCATTTTTGGACACCGCGGCAGGGAAAGCAGCGTTTTGCTGGTGACTCTAAAGGCAGTGATGAATTGACGGTCTTGGTTTGACGGTAAAAGGCAAGTTGGTTGTGGAAATGTCTGGATAGGGATGTGAATCTCGGTGGGCGATAAAAAAACGCATGACCTCAAGACAAGCATCCGTTACTGCAAAATTTGAGAACTTCGATTGAGTTTGAAAGGGTTGGTTCACATCCTCCCTCATTTTTCACAATCACAGAGTCTCTGTTTTAAGCAGAGAATGTCCACTGGCCCCTGACCCCGTGACCTTGAATTCCACGGGCATGAATGACAAGGAGAAAAACACTTTGATAGGAGAACAATTCATGACCTTACCACATCACTGCCTGTACTACAGGGGTGCATCAATGTCTACTTTAGGCACTTCTGTAATATCTTGAGTTTGTTTTGAAGGCATTGAGTATTTGAGAGAGTATCCAGGCTTGAGTGAGACAGTTCAGGTGGTGTAAGTCTACAAAGCAACAGGAAGGATGGAGTTATTTAAAGGAGGAGCTCTGGCTAAACTTGGGGAAGGGGCCCAGTTACTTAAAATTCATACTATGTCAGTATTAGGGATTCTTAGTGTCGCAACACTTAAATTAACCTGTGATTACCGAGACTGATGGTCTTCTAAGTTGATGAGTCTATGTGAAACTTCTACAGGCGATTCGAATGTATAGAGCAAATGTCGCCTTCAGCCCTTCAAGAGGGTTCATTTGTGTCTGAGCACATCTCTTCAGCAAACGTTGTTTTCTAAAGATAGCTGTGCTGTCGCTCGCTGTAGCTCCGAGCTCACCCTTCTCTTGCCTGTCCCTAGGGGCGCAGCCAGACTTTCAGGACTTTCCCTGTCTCCATTAATCTCCCCCAGTATAGGCTCGGCCTCTTGGGGAGGCTCCTCACCCTCAGCCCTGCTCTTCTTGTCCTCAGCCTCTTCGGCTTCCGCCTCCATCCGTTGGTCTTCGCTCCAGCGGCGTTTAAAACGCAGCTTCAGAGGGATACAGCGTGTACCCCCGGGGCTGATTGGAGCACCCTGGCACAGGTTCAGCTCCCTGGGTTCTGCTTTAAAACCCAAGAGTGTCGGACCAACCACTGAGGTAGGGGCAGCGGGAGTCTTGAAAACATCTTCGTCGAGATCATCATCGTCGGTCATACGATCGTGGCTCGGAGGGAGCAGGACACCGTTGGGGTGAGGTGGGGAAAATACATCACAATCGTCATCTTCATTCTCCTCTTCGCTGATGTCGGTGACTTCGACTTCTTCCTCGGACTCCATGTCTGACATAGGCTCCACCTAAAGTGGAAAAACCAAAGGAAAGATATAGGCACAACTGTTATTATTCAACTTTCTTTTTACTCACAATGCTAGATTCTAAATGAGCAAAAATAAATCAATATAGTCATGCTTGCTTGGATGTAAACTGCTCTCTGTTCAAGATCATGAAAAATCTCACCTTGATCTTCGGTGGCCCGGCCAGGTTTGCGCTGTTAGTCATCATTGCAGATAAGGCAGAGTTTGACCCTTGCCCAGAAACAGAACCAAGCTCACCGCTGTATGAAAAGGAAGCAGCCGCACCTCCAGGATTTGGAAGCCCTGCTCCAGTATGATTTGGCCCATCTCTCTGTTTGCGACCCAATGGCGGTGGCTGTAGTTTAAACTTGAATGGAGATAGATTATGCTCCTCAGGCTGGTGATGCAGAGGGTGACTTGAAAGATGTGGACCAACACCTGCTGGGCCTCCAAGACCCTTGTCTGGACGCTGGGGCTGTGGGACGATGATGTTGGGGTAATGAAAGAAGGCACGGGGACTCAGGTGGTAGTTGTAGACACTCTGAGTGTGAGCTTGCAGGTAGCGCTTCATATCTTCCGGATTGAATGAGAAGTGGGAGCCCAGCATTGGTGACAGAGATGGGGAGGGTGAGTAGGCCATGTGAGAGCCTGGGGTCATAGACAGAGCTGGGGAAAGAGCAGATCCCAGCAAGCCTCCGGGGCCTGGGAGAGGGGACACTGGGAAGGGGGACAGGGATTCAGGGTGCACCCGATGTGGGGGTGCGTGGTGCCCGCTTCTGGGCATCCCGGATGGGTTGGGCGGTGCACCATAGACACGGAACAAGGAATCATGGGACAAACGCGGGTGGAGGAGGTTTCTGAAGGTGCGATCAGACTGGCGGTCGTCTCCAGGAGCCATGCCAGTTTCCTCGAGCTCGGAGTTGGTGGAGGTTCCATCGCTGCAGTCGGAGACCGAGCCGCGAGCCATACGTCGAGCCACAGCACTAAAGACACCAGGACTGCGCAGTTCCTCGCTGGGAGAGAGGACATCAGACGGGGTGGATGGAGGAAAACGGAAATGAGTACTGACGCCAGAGGGGACAGGTGGAGCACTTTGTGGAACGCCAGAACCTACAGAAACGGTGAAGCAAGAACATTATGTTTCAATAAACGTATCAAATCAAGTAGCTGGTTCTTGAAAGGCCAGAAAGAAAGGGAGAGGGGACTTCACCTGCAGAGCCCATGTCAATGAATGGGTAGTTGACCAGCACAAGCTTGTTGAAGTTGAACTTGTAGGTGAATCTTTTCCCTTTGGTTTTGTGCAAGATTCTTTTGTTGTAGTAGTATCTGCAGAAACAGTGTTGGCATGGTTACACAATTATGAACATTTTTGAATGCCATATTAGAGTCATTGTGTTGAAGGCCAATGAGTAATATAACATCTTTGCACTTGACATTGCATAAAACATAGGCAGAAAAATTAAGTTTGTAATGCAAAACCCTTAAATTATAAAGAGCAATTTGCAAGTTTCACCTGATATAAAGTTTTAAGTAACTACCAATTTGATTATTGAACAGTTTATTAAATTCTTCCATACATGATGATGAAAAGGATTCAGTCAATCAGTTTCACTGTAAAAAAGCCCTTTGATGGTTTAAGATTTGTGAATCCAGCAGGTTTTTGTGGCATCTAATTCAGACAAGCAATTTGCCATTAATTGTTATGGCATTGAGTGTATGGAGAGCGCATGTGTGCGCAAAGAAATCTTTTAGATACGCTATGATGTGTTAAACGGCCGCAAAATATTTCAATAACCGCATACTGTTTACAGACCCAGAGCTGCTGCACATGCCAAAACAATCGGGAAAAGAAAGAGTATATTCACATGAACACAACACATCAGTCTTTGAAGTGCATTTGATCTCACTTCAAAAGAACACAAAGAACTCTTAAGCGTGCCTGTGTTTGACCATGTGTGCTACAAAGGCATTCACATACAAAAGGAACGTAGGCCACTTCGTAAAATGGCTGATCCAAACGACCTTCTGTGTCTTGACCCGAATGACCCTGTGTACTTTCTCTCAGCTTTTATTGTGGACATCATCTATCATGGAAGCTGCAGTCTGTCTTATCATGACACACAAGTGGTATCAGGTTAACAGGCAATGCTTTTGCCCGATCATTACAAGGCAATCTGTTTATTTTGACATTTTTGAATGTGTCCTTAAAATATGAGAAGGCAAAGTGTGTATGTGTGGTGTTGAGGTAATTAAGAAAACATGTTTTTCCCACATGTACAGAACCGATGTGAGGTCTCTCTGTTTCTCAGAAGTGACACTGTCTTGCTTCACTTCTGTTCCCCCTTCCTCCCTTCATATGGCCATCTCTGAAAAATTAAGTTCTCGGAAGAGCGGAGCGCACACTGTTGCTGTAAGAGATGGATGATGAAGGCTAAGTGGGCTTGATTATTCTGGGATGGTGAAGACAGTAACAGCAGGTTTAAGTGTGCATCTGCACGTTGCCGTGGTAACCAGCCTAAAGAGCTGAATGAGAATTATAGGTCGACAAACGGATGACTGGCCAGATTGTGACATCTGAGGATGGAAAAATAGGGGAAAACATTGGACACAGGTGTGAGAGGTATACAGAATTATATACACCTCTACACCGGACGTGACAGGACACATGGCATGTTCTAATGGGATTGTCGCATCGGATTTAAATAAATGCTCCCTCAGTAGTAGCTACTTTATCTAGGGATATATGCCAATCTTTCTATGCATCAGCAAAATGACAGCGTACACGCATGTATGCAGTTATTTACAGGTTTTATTTGGTTTAGTCTGTACCTGAGTGCTCGGCTGAGCTTGTCATAATTCATCTGCGGCTTGCACTTGCGGGCGCCCCACAGTCGTGCCACCTCGTCCGGGTCTTTGATGACAAACTCGCCGTAATCTCCCTGCCAGGCGATGACATCGTGGTACTCCTCTTTTCGCAACAGCTCCAGGATGAAGTGCCACAGCTGGATCTGTCTGGACCCAGGGCTCGACTCCGGCTTATAGGCCCAGTCTGGGAAGGCAAACCCTACAGGTCAGACACAGAAAAACACTTTGTCACCTGTGACTTTCTAATCTTTCAGTGCACTCTAGTCATGACAATGGTCTGTAACGGTTGAGATGATAGTAAACTTCATATTTTTTCTAGATCAATATGGGGGCCATTACTTCTTTCTGTTAAGAGACTTCAAGCCAACGAAACTTGCAGAACTTCAAGAGATCTTAATAAAGCTGATTTCAACAAAAGAAACACAGGATCCTGAGTGAGCATTTTTGAGTGACAAGAGTAAATTAATTAATGAATCGTCAGAGTTTTGCACCCGTTATCTGAAATTAACTGTATGGACCACAAAGACGGATTTGAGTCAATTTGCCCTACTCCATCAACACTTTTAATATTGAGGTTAGGGGTGGGCGGAATGACCGAAAATCTGGTAATTTTATTTCACGATAACTATAAAAAGTTCTCGGTAACAATTTCCTATTATAATTATATATCTTAAACCCCATTTTCCTTAATTTAATTTATTACAGTTCATTTAAATGCTCACCATAGTCAAAATGTAGGCAAGTTATGAAAATGTACTAAAGATATCAAATTAAGTTCTGATAATCCGATTTATTATGATATAGCCAGAATATAAATATAAACAAATATGTATATGATATACTGAAATACATATGCATGCGCAGATCCCTGCACCCCTGCACGAGCACTGCAGAGAGAACGTGGCGGACTGGAGCGGATCACGAAACTACAGACTGAAAGAAGGTAAAAATAATAATACATTTTTGAATTTGTTACGGGTGAATTAATTCACGTTTTATTTCATCATAACGCACAACTTGCAGAGCGCAGAGTTAACCACTCCTACTTATTTACATTCGGCGGAATACACGGAATAGAAAATCACTCAAGGTTGACATTTTATTACGCGTAACGGCATATTCCGTCATACCACCCAGACGTAATTGAGGTTTAAACATCAGAGACGCTCTTAACTCAAGGAGGGGCTGAGAAACTGACCTACTGGCAGAGAAACTTAACGGCCAAATAAAAAGGGCATTAAAATGACTGTGATGTATGCTAATGTATTTAATTAGTCTGATAAAAAATTGTCTACAACATGAACTGTAGGTACGGTATGAATGTCATAGTGACTACTTAAGAGTTTCACATCAGTATCCTTGGAAAAATAGTCAAAACAGAGAAAACACACGTATGCTAGTTTTAGACTCAATACTTCAGAAGAAAAGCAAGAGGCTGTTGGACCAGAGACAAAAACAGAGTCGTGACTTTATGGGTCTTCGTCTTATTATTGAAACAGTTTGTGCTTTGGTACCGGCAGATGGATATTCACATGGACAGACGGTTACACAAGATATTAAGTGACAGACCTATTACGAATCCATGCACAATGCTGAGTCAACATGAGATATGACCGTGAAACGCTTTTCAAATGGGCAATAATGTCAAACAAATCAAAGGTATATCTATAAATATTTGCCAGAAGATTTGAGAAAAAGACGACATTGTTTGACTTCGTCCATTTCTGTTGCCCTTAAATTAGACATGACACAACATCCTATTAGGAAATGAAAAACAAAATCAAACCACAAAACAATAAGCTATCTTAAACCAAGATCGTATCTCCTAGAGCACCATGTCATGTGTAAACGACCGAAAATAACACTACATTATTCCCACACTTCCAAACAAAAGAGAACGAGAGAGATAGTCTTGGAACAAAATGTGTTGTTTTGCTCAGTGGAATGCCCCTTTAAGACTGTTTAGAGCTTGGCTGCTAATAAAGCCGATCGCCGTGATAGGCAGCTTACGCGGAACAGCTCGGCAGTACCGCCACAGCCAACCGCACACATGTGCTGCAGAGACCCACGCTGCGCAGGGGGGTGGAAGGATGACTTGGACACCGTGGGCTGGTACTAACTGTCCGTGACAACTGCTGAGCAGTCGGCAATGAGGCTTGACTCGTGACTGAGATGCTTTGATAGATCTTGAAAATGTTCAACTGACCTGACCCAATGAATACATTGTTTGCCTACCTGTTTGGGACAGAATAACTTTAAGGTGAAATTTACATGCAACATGAATCACCACAAAGATAAATCTAGCCATAATGTGTTTTGCAAAATCCACATAGCTACAAATCCGATTTCAAGTTATAAGGAACACGACTTCTAAAAGCTTCAGTGTTCTCTACAGAAACACGAACCAATTCACACAATTCATGCCTACTTTAAGGAAAAATGTCACACAAAACAGATCATACGTGACAAGTCGAGCGATTCAGGGACCAGACCTCCACAGAGAAGAGTGGGCACACAGAAACAAAGCTTCCCACCGCGTGCGCGTCACAGTTGACTCACGCCGTATGCGTGAGTGTTTGTCATTCAGCTTTCACAAGAAGTGCTTCTTTTCCCTCAGCTCTCGTACCTATTTCTCGCTCATTTCTGGCTCCCACGCCATCTCCTAGCAACAAGACACTTAAGCTCTAAAAATATGGATACGTTCAGAACAAACGGAACTCAATTAAATCAATTAATACAATCGAACGGGGTACGCTTAAGTATGATTTAAAAAGTATGTGGAGGCATTATGTAGAAAAACTAAAGACGAAATAAAGACTAGTTGGCGGAATTCTGACATGTTGTACAAAAGCGTTTTGGGGTGGCACGGGTGGTCCTTCAGACTCTTTTTCCCGTCTCTCACACCCTACATGATTATCCATCCTATCTTTCCTTTTCTTTCAAATAAAGCTATGAAGTCCGTAAAACTTTTGAATCAGGTAGACAGTACTAGAGGTGTTAAGTTTTTAGTTTTTAATGAAAACATAAATGATGCTTGGGACATGTAAAGGACCTCTTTTCTGCCAGGTGAACTAGATTAAAACATACTTTTCAAGCTATATTTGAAATAATTTCTGTAAGTAAAATGTTGTGGATATCCTTACTTTGAATGATTTACTATTACATTTAATATTTGAGTTACTTACAGCAACTGGCAACAGGTAGATGAAGAACATCACAGACCGAGTCTAAACATAAGACCCCAGGGAGAGCAGAGGAATAACTTAACAAGAAACCATGTTGCAGTTCTTTCAAACCAATGTGCCATAACACTTTTTTCACGAAAGACCACAAGCTCACAAGGCAACTTAGCAAATACACACAAACATGTTCAATCAAAGCGCAATAACAGCTATAACAGGCACGTCCCCGGTGTCTGTAGGTTCTGCTGGGACTGCCGTCTCTCTGACGGTTACTGTCACTAATGGGTATGGAGTCAGGAGACCGCCCGACAAACCCCTCGCTTGACAAGGCTCTTTACACATATACACACAAAAACAATATGACATAACACTTACATGATACCACCTGTACAAACTGTCCTAACGCGAATAAACAAACCAGCTGACAAACATCTGACTAAATGTTACGTGGACGAACGATCCATATGAGAAATGGGGAAGACGGCTTCGCCCAAAAATGAATTTACTCATTATTTACTCAATGCATTGCACTTGTTTTTATTTTGGGGATTTTACTTTGCTTTAAAAAATGCCAGAATGCATAGTATAGTTATATGCACGTTTCTGCAAAGCATCTAAAATCAGCACCTATTGCCGCCGTCTCTGTTTGCGAGCTCTTTTTTATGGTGACGCTATGACGCAAGTACAAAAAAGAAAACAAAAGCCATCCCCTGCATCTCTGGTCTGTATTTAAAGGCTCAGAAATGTTTAGGGCCCCACGCTCATTCGTTCTGTTTCTCCCTCTATTCTCTCCATCTCTCCCCCCACTTCCCTCCCTTCCTCCTATTCTTTGTGGGCTCTATATTTAGGCAGAGGAAAAGGTCGTTCTCCATCTACTAATGATGGTGGCGACAGGGAAAAAGAGGTAATAGTGTGTGCCAGTGTGAATACATGCAAGACAAGAAATACATAGCACGGGCACCTAGTCTGCCACAATGTACAGCTTAAAATTGACAGAAAAGTGTCACTCTTCCTTCGAGAATGGCCAAAAACCTTACAACCATTCAATGCGGACTCTCTGACGTCCATCTGCGTGCGTTCACCCCTTTGTTGAGTCGATCAGAGCGGTGCGGAATGAGTCAGTGCTGTTAAGCGCAAATGAAAACATCGCTGACGAAAAATAAACCCAGTTATGTTTCTAATGTTCTCTTAGGAATATCTGGATTTTTTATTTGTGTTGTTAAAATGCTCGATCAAAATAAATAATCATATGACGTATGGTCCTTTAACATAACAGCACAATATAAAAATAACTAATATGTAGGGTTGGGAATCGAAAATCAAATCCAAATTGGAATCAGTATCAAAAGGCTAGGAATCGGATCGGAAACTAAAGGAATCGGATACTTGAGATTTCAATTCCTGTGTGCATATTTTCAGAAGTTTTCTGTGATCTGCTGATATCTCAATAAAACCCCTTATGAAAATATGTTTACTACAGTACGCATAGTTTAATTATAGTATTTGCATTAAAAAGCACAGGAACCACAAATTATATATATATATATATATATATATATATATATATATATATATATATATATATATATACACACACACACACACACACACACACACACATATAAAAAACAAGTCCTCATAAATATTAATATATATTTATATAAGTAAATAAGTAGGCTTAATGGCCATACAGGTTGATATCTAAATGTTTTACTTCAATACATTGTATATTAGTATATCCTGCACTTGCTAACTGCACTTCTGGTTAGACCTAAACAACATTTCGTTACACTGTACTTGTATATGTGTAATGACAATAAAGTTGAATCTAATCTAATCTAATCATACATTGAAACAAAACAGTAACTATATCTTGAAATCTATCATATCTTTCATTTTGAGCAAAAAACACAACCTATTTTCGTCATTTTTATGGCTAGGATAGATTTCAAGCTCCTAATTATAAATGCCTTTCACAATGATGTTTTCTCTGAAAATACGATGAGAAGCCGGAAAAAGTCAAAGGATTATGTTTATAGGTACATAACAACAAAGCAAAAAGCAGAGAAAAACAGAAAGGGATGTGAAGAGAGTGAGTGTATCAAAAAGAAAAAAAACACTCAAGTTGAGAGGAGTGGTTCAAAGAGTCAGGCAGTCATCTGTTGGAGTACAGTGCCAGCCTGCAGACCTCACATGATGCCATGCAGACTTACATAACACAGTTTTGTATGCGTGTCTGCCCACAACACCACCGGCCGTGCCGCTCTCTTTCAACCCTGAGGAAAAAGGTTCAGGGTCATTGCCCCTAACAGGCAGCATCCCTTCTCCTCATCTCATCAACCTTAGGAGCCAATAAAAGCTTTTGGGATCCATCTGAGCTGACCTCACAGAGCTCCCAGTGCAGTGCAAACTGGAGAAGGTGTGCCGACACACCGATACACCGCTAGTCAATCTCTGGTTACCCAGAGAAGGGTCAGGGCAACGGTGTGAGTTACTTTGACATACGGCGGAGACTAGAAAAACAGACAGTGAGTGTTAGACTAATGATGTACGAACTAAACATTCCTCCTAAATGCTTTAATAAATAATAGACTGAATTGGGCAATCGCTAAAAAACATTGAGCACGCTTCCCAAATTAATTTGATAGTTGAACTTGTTGCGTTAATACATTAAAGCATTAGTGCAAACACTTTCTGACAGCATCCGTTAACCAGCAACACCGCCAGTATCATTTCAATACCATCATGCAATTCAAAGCCACCAAATAAACGGCGTCCGCTACAGCATTTAAAATAATAAAGTTGTGGTTGCAAGTCAAACACTGCTTGGTTTAAGAATGCATTTGTTGACGATGTCATTCAACTCGTTCATTTACCTGAACAATAATACTTGGCTGCATCTGGCGATTGTGACAGTCATTGTTATCACTGTTACTGTAAATAATCCAAGGTTGACTGATCACAGTAGGCTATTTCCGTCAGGGCCACCGCTCAAAACGCATGACAGCGTACAGACGACATTGAAAAGCGGTGACAGAACTGGCATCAGCAACAGGTTTATACAGAGTGCCACATATCTACAATAAAGAGTTTAGCCAGGGTTGACAGGGTAAAACATGACAGACGAAATAACAAGACACAATTTTATAAATGATGAAGGACGTGTTTCAGGTGAGTTTAGTTTTGTAAAGCTCTGTGTGCTGTGGGTATTAATTTCAGATTTACAGTTGCCAATTTAAATCTATGAATTGCATTATTACACTCTCGAAGCTTTTGACACTATATTGCCGACTCTGTTTGAAATAACTGCAGGTTACTTTACTCTACAAGGGTTGAAGCTAATTTCCCCAAAGAAAATCGCACTTATAGCTTAATATGCTCATAATAATAAGGCAAGCATTGAACCATGATTTTTATGTTTTTGCTCAATAACCAATTTCTACAAAAATAAAATGCAATGCAATGCAAAAATGCTTTAAATTAGAAGCAATACAAAAGGCCACTTTTTAACATAATTCATTTATAAATGATAAAAACTGTACGAATACGCATTCAAGTTCGACATAGTTTCTTTTTTCTTCCCACAAGGGTAGACTCCACTATCCCATAACCAGTGCCAACAGTCTATGCTACAGTCACAATACGGCAATCTGTCTCCTTGATCTGAAGTGCTTGATAGTGCACACTTAGGCAGGTGTTTTGGGAACACAAACCCAAATATGAGAGAAGTGAGGGCACAAGGGATCAAGTGTTTGATTATGCTTGTAGCACATACATTATGCTGTACACTACGTAAACCTCCAGGTCATTTTGCCACCCATCTTAAACCTTGAGGGTTATTTCCCACCCAAGCAGAGACTGAAGAACGCCTTGTGTCCCAAACGCCGTCGCCAAGGAGAAGCCATTAGCTATGTCTAATACTTTCACAGCTGTGGCTTTGTAAGCTAAACATCTAGTAGCTGTTATTTTCACGTCTACAATCTTCATGTCAACACCAGCGAGACCAAAACTCCAGTTACCGGCACAAGGCGGTGGAGACAGAGCTCCAGATGTCCGGGACGCCACGGTGCGACGGCCAACTCTGCCCAGACAGAAACCAGACGCGTCACAGGGGAGTTCCTCGTAGGGATATGATTAAATCAACCATAAATGGTCAGGCAGGGCGCATTTCTGGGCCAATTTTCCTGCTATGTGAGGACTGCCGAGCATGAGGAGCAGCCTGCAACGGCTGCCTGCCAAACGATCCTTACCAACAGGCCTGTGCAGGTCTCCTGAACTGATCGCGCTCTCACTTGTGTGCGTCACCAAAAACCATGGCAAACTGTAGCCTAGATCTTTTATCTCATGTGGCACACAAAACTCCTAAAAACACATGACAAAAAACATGCATTTTGCACTAAAAATATATATATATATAGAAGCCAAACTCATTATCAGCTCAACTGTATGTTTTACTTTGAGATGATTTTATTTCTCCAGACAAAAAATAAATTGTGATCATTTCGTTTTATACCCTGAAACAAAAATAGCTTGTTTTCACACATTTAGTTTTTTTGACTGTCAAATCCTCACACAATGTGCCATCATCATGTGCAATGTCATTGACCATGAGTGTGTTGTAAGTTTGTAATTTTTGTCTAATTAGAAATTCTCAAAAAACTAAAGAACGAAAGAATCTAGTACTTCACACTTGAAAAATATACTGTAGTACATGCATAAAAGTATTTTTAGTGTCACTCATGTGCCTTTTTTACCCCAGTTCTCCGGAAGTATTTATTTGCACTATTCACTCAAATGTGGTGGTGTCTGAAGCAGTTGCTGTTTAATTGCAAGCACAGCCGCACATCACACATTTCATTGTCAAAAATCATCCCAATCGCCTCTTCTGTTGTGTATCTCCTCTTTGCCATGTTTTGTTTGCTAATTTTTTTAGAGCGCTCCACGAAAACAGCAGCTCCGTAACTACCCGTTCATATTGGCCCCCTGCCGCTCTCCACGAAAACAGCACAGATTGGTCGACAGAATGCAAGATATTACCATAATATACCATAATATACCATATTAAAAAAAGCACAGTTTGTCTACTTTTAGGAGATTTGTTTTGATAGCACAAAAGGTTGCTGCGTTATGGTAAAATGAATACCACTCGGCGAAGACACATCCAGTTAAAAAGGGTTAAAAGCTAGTACTAAACATTGAATACCGCTTTATGCATGTACTACCAACATTTTTCTAAATATCTTCCTTTGTGTTCTGCAGAAGAAAAAGTCATACAGGTTTGAAATGACATGAGGATGAGTAAATGATGACCGAATTTTCATCTTGGGGTGAACTATCCCTTTAACACAATGAACCGTATACTCTGGGCATGCATTTGACTGATGAATTTGTTCTCTTCATATAAAACAACAACTAATACAAACCTCTACTCTAGCTCGTAACTAAAATAAGCTTAAACAATTCTAGTTATGCCAAACTCCAGAATATTTTATTGGGTAGAAACTTTAAGTGGGGGAGGTATGCAAATATTGTTGTAGTCAAAAAAGTCAAGAACCACTATGAGCACAGTAGTTTGAGTGGCACCTTGGTGGTTTCAATTGATTAATGGTCTGCATTTCATTTTACGCATAAGATACTCGACACGCTCTCTAAAGAGTTCAACATGAGTAGGCCTACAGGTTACTCAGCGGGGGCCAAAGAATGAATCACACCCACATTTTACTTCAACGGGAATGTTAATTTTGAATTCCTCCAATACGAGACATAGAGAACATGATTTACTAGTGCCCAAACATTACCTTAGAAGGGTCAGAAAACGGCAAACTTTATAATTCACTGGCGATGTGGAAACACCGAGATTCAATCTTAAGAGTCTTCCAGCCATCATGTTCTCTTCATCTGAGTGTTAAATCACACACTCCAGTGGCCTTCGCACAGTCAGCCGAGCAAAAGTCATTAGAACCGCCGAGGTTGCACGGTTGATAGTGGCATTACGTTTTATCAGCGAGACGTGGATTACTTATATCTTATCACAGCAAAGCTTTTATCCTTACTTTATCTCCTGCTGGGAGCCACCTCTACATGAACTTTTAACCGATTTCTTTTCCTTCCCCCACTTCTGTTCACACTTAGTCATGGACAGAGAGTCTTCCAGAGATCAAAGAAAACCGGCACATATCTGCTTGATTTTTCCGGTTGCAGATAGTGCTTTCAGAGTAGGCACCTAAAAACTGATAAGAAGTCTATGTCACAAAGGTCAACCTTGTTTAATGCTGCCTCTAAATGGGCGCATTTTATTAGGAGTTGCAAAAACTTTGGCAATTTTGGCCCAAATCTTAGATGCTCAACAAACCATATTGTGTGGAAGACACGCTTATAACTTCAGAGAAACTAAAGTCAGCCTCACCCTCGTGGTGTGCGAGGGCAGGTGGAAGTCAGCCAGGTTGAATCTGGCTACAATCGAGCTCAGCGTTTTAAGATCATTCAGAGTAGCTAATTTTAACTGCCATCGCCCTACCGATGCCAGATTATACTGGGTTGGGCAGCACCGGCCGGGAGAACTCTTCTCTAGATTGGCCAAAAAAAGCAATAGGCTTGTGGATGCGCAAGGCAGCCAAACTGACTTTGCTAAGCAATAAACATGGTGTACGTCTATTCACTGTCTCCAAGTAAGATGGCTTACTAAATTTTGTAGTGTCCCTCCCATCTGTGGGCTCGGAGTGCCATTTTTCTTTGTCAAAACGTTGGAGAGAATTGTTCTATTATTGGCATTTCAATGTGGCTGCAACTTGGAACCAATGCCGTACCTATGCTTGAAGAAAACCATGCAAGATTCTGACAGAGAAAAACAGTGAGCCCTGCAATTCAAAAAAGGATTTAAGACCATTCTGAATCTTACAACCTCCATAAGATAACTTAACAAAACAGAGATACTTGTTGCGGCATGTTTGAAGATGTCTATAGTGGACGTCCCCTTTATAAAAGCTACCTGTTGATGGGGGATGGGGTAGAGTCCTCAACTGATATGCAAAATTATTTAAACTGTGTAATGTTGACTCAAAGATACGATGAATAGTTGTCATAACAGCTTCATTTAAGCCTGTTGCCAATCAGTGGTGCATTTGAAGAAATGGGCGGTGCTGTTGTTGAAGTGGACTCCTCCCCTGCTTAGCTCGTGCTTTGTCAATGATGCAACGTCTGATAACGTGAAACGTCAATGTGATTGTGTGATTACAAACCCTGGCACCCTGCTGAGAGCAATGATTGGTCCACATCAACAGCAAGAAAGCACCATTAAACCCAAGGGCTGGCCGGGAGACAGTCATCTGGGCCCCAGGTGATTCTTGAGATTGTATGCGTGTATGTATTGTGGAATGTCTAAAGAAAAGCGAACGAGTGTGAGAGTGTGGCAGACAGGAGACTAGGTGTCTGAATATCTCCATGGGGACCCTGGAGGCAACGTGTAGCGTGTTCGACCCCCTCATTTAACGACCAACCACAGCAGGCAATGACTACAACTTCTGTCTCACCTTAAAAGTCAACATGAAATGCCATTTGCAACCAATTTTACTCCTGTGATGTGTGGCAAATATATTATTACGAGAAAAAGTGGGAAAAATTAACCCAAAGGCAAAAGCATATGGCTCACATTTCTTTTCTCTTTGGAACACTGTGCAAAGATCGTTCATGCACAGCAAACTTGTCCATTTTGATTTTACGTTGACTTTAATTTCACCTTTCCACCTACAAATCGGAGCGCAATATTGCATAGTTTCCTATATACTAATTTGAAGAGTTCCACAATGAGTGAATTCATGCATTCATCTTACCACCCAAATGGAAGGAGAGTCAAAATAAAATGGAATAAAGACTGAGCAACTAAGATCACAAAAGAGATCAGAGCGCAGAGAGCGTGATGGAGTGGAAAAAGAGGTGGTAGTGTGGGGCAGAGAAGAAGTCAACAGATTGGCTCTTTTAAAGTTCTGTGTTGTGGTTAGGTCTCTACACTCTGGCTTCACTTTCATTTACCTCCAAAGGCAAACGCACATGCTCGCACAAAACACACGCAGTCACTGACGGCACACACCGCGGATCCAGCTGTGGGGTTAGAACGCCATCTCCACGGTCGCTCCCTGTTTTCACTCCCACCCCGGGCCAACACTGCGGAGCAGAAAAACCTCGCCAATCCTGTGCCTCGCTGCTAATGGGCCTTCATTTACAAGCTTTCCATTAGCGCACAGACATCAGGCCTCCTCAAACTATGCGCAGCCACATGTCAGTCACAGCCACCGGCTCTGAGCGGAGTAAGAATTAGGCTAAATGTCCCACCGAGGCCAGCGTGACTTTAGGTCGTTCTACTTTAAACCGCACAATTTGAAGGTCTGGAAATCACCGGTGCGCCACGAGACGTCGGGATGCCACTGAAAAAGTTTGGTTCTCAAATAATTTCGTATTTTAATAACCTAATTTCCACTGTTCTGTAAAAGTGGCTGAAACTTCCACCGCCGATTCGGTTGCCTACACGGAACATGAAATCCACTGACAGGTTCTGAAAGCACTCTCTCCTCCATGCAGACCTCTGTGACTCAGATCAGAATTAGAGATCGAACCAGCGTGGCCTTGGTGTAGTCTCGTTCATAATCAATGTCTCTTTCTCTCCCACACACACGGTTAAATCGCAGACTCGCTGCAGTAATGCTGGATCTGCCTGCAAAAATAAATTGGCTGCATAAAAATAAAAGTGGGAGCGAGTCAAAGTGGCGTCACCACAAAGATGGCAGCTCAAAAGACAGAGAGAGCGCACAACTGTGTGAATTAGGAACGTGTGTGCGTCTCTTCCTTCAACGTACGCCAGTGTGTGTGTGTGTAATGCAACACAGACAGCAGCCATTAAAGTGGAATGTGGGGGGTCTGGGCCCCACTAATAACCTATGCATTACACACACACACACAGACACACACAAACACCCACTTAAAACCGTGACTTGTAGTCTTCATTACAACCATATTACGAGGAAAGGGCAATACTGTCACAATATTTTTTTTATTTATAGTTACAAGAATGGGATACTGGTTGTTACAAAAATAGAATCTACAAACTTCCTAAAGAACATATTAAATGTCATTATAAGAACCCTTAAAGGCATAGTTAATCTAAAAATGAAAATTCAGCCATCATACTCACCCTCTTGTCAATTCAAGCATTTATGACTTTCTTTCTTCCACAGAACACAAAACATATTTTTAAGAATGTTGTTCACCAGAAAACAGTCTAAAACAGAGACCAACATAGCGTTCAAGAATTAATCAGTAAATGTTGAACTAACGCCATTTAAAGAAACAGATTTATTCAAATCTAAAAGAAATGTTTGAATAAAATACAAAAATGACAATTCTGTCATCATTAACCTGTGTAAGTGATGTTGTTCTGCTAAACACTTGAATATGTAAGAATGTTTGTTACCAAACTGTACTGGGGCACTGAACTGTTCAGTTTCCCACATTTTTCAAAATATCTTCTTATGTGTTTGACAACACCTAGAATTGTAATACAGTTTTGGAACAACTTAAAGGTGAGTATTAAAGGGATAGTTCACCTAAAAAAATTTATCAATTAGCTTTGCTTCATTAATGAGTTAATCCGAGAACCTCATTTAAGAAAGTAAAAATCTAGATTGGCATTTACACTGACACACAAATGAATTTTCCCAGCATGGTAACCCTGGAAAAAAGTCCACCCTGTTCGTACGTTTCAGCCATCTTCAAAAATGCCGAGAAACTCTAGAGGCCTTAACACTTCACAACTTTCCTCACCATAAGCCTGGGCACCGACTCCAAAGGCGAACACTCTTGAAAATATCAAGGAAAGTATACACAATTCAAGCTCACAAATTGTTACACGAGCGTGACCACACACACACACCAAAAGGACGGCCAAAGCCACACGCACACACAGACAAACACACACGGGGGGAAAACTGTCAGCCGCAGTCTCGACAAAACCTCAGAGTTCCCACAAAACCGTGGTCTCCACTAGACACAACACTCTAGAAGCCGGTCATGCTAAAGCTTCGGTTAGCTGCCTGTTGGCAAGGGGATACAAACAAAACATGTGGACACTGCATTACACACACAGGCACCCGAGTCTTGTAATACAGATTAAAGAAAGGTGTGGCAAAAGATACAACAAAGAACCATAGCTGAACCTCAAAACAACTATTGTGAAAACTTGCGCTTTTATCAAAGCCTACAAAGACTGTCCTGGAAGGCAAGAGAGAGAATGTTACATGTGTTTAGAACACCGTTACAAAAGGTATTGCTCATCAAAAGATCTTTCCCTGTATTATGATAAGAACCGTGCCTTCAGACATCAAGCAGGCAGGGAAAGCTATTGATCCGAGACTAAAGACAGGAAGGCAAGGCCTGCTTTGAGAAATAACATTTTAAAGATAAAAGAAGAGACGTATAACACAAACCATATTATTTGGGTCAGTGTGATTGGATCCATCTCTGAATCCTGGAAAGCACCTTGGAGAAACTCAACAGGATGTGGAATGACAATGTGTGTTCATTATATTCTACTATATATCATTGCATTTATTGCAAGCAGTAAATTTAGGAACAATGTTTCTAACTTTAGCTCTTGACATTTGTTCTAATGGAAGAACAGTAGCTCATATATCCTTTTAATGTACAATTTGTGCCAAAAGGTGTACAGATGTACAGAAAGCTTACATCTGGGTAGCTAGATTTATTACAATATTTTTTAAATACTCTTATTCATGGTGATTCTATAAGGTGTTTCCAGGAAACCCAGCCAATCCACTGTGCCACATACAACATCAGCCAATCACACGCATGCCTCCTGAGTGATTCTAGTGCTAACCATACCAAGCAAGCAACCCCAACTGCCTGACATGGTAACCTGAAAAGCAAGCCAACATTATCCACATTAGGTTTATAAGAGAAACACAAGATCTCTCCATTCTACATGCACTCTTAAAAATGAAGGTGTTTGAAAGGTTCTTCACAGCGATTCCATAGAAGAATCATGTTTGGTTCCAAAAAGTACCATTTAGTCAAAGTTTATTTAAAGAACCATCTCTTTCTTACTTTTTTATAATCTGAAGAACCTTTTTTCACCACAAAGAACCTTTTGTGAAACAGAAAAGTCCTTTAGATCTTAAAGGTTCTTTATGGAACCAAAGGGTTCGTCTATGACACCAAAGAACCTTCTGAAGCAGCTTGGACCATAAAGTCTCTTGCACGCATCTGAGTAGATGCTGCATTTACAAACGTTACATTGTTAGGGTCTGGAACAAATTTAGTACAGCGTTAACCGCCTCATATCTCATTTACTTTTTGCTAAGTGAGAGAGAAATAAATAATGCTAAAACATCTAAAGGCAACAAGCCATCTTAAAAAAAAGCATGGCACTTCTTGCCAGTAGATCAGTGAATCATACCTTCATAGCTACGTAGAAATTACACAACAAGACCAACGCTCAGCCCACCCCGACCCTACTTTAAAAAATAATGGCACTAACCAGCACCCTCTTTAGATGCTGGATAATTGCCCATGTGGGTCCCTTCATATGCTGGAACAGACAACAGACTGCCCGTTTCCAGATGTGAGACCCACATGTGGCAAACTGTTGATATTACGAATAACGCAATTGGAAAAAGTGCCAAAAATAGGCCACTTATTGGCCTAAAAGAGAGAGAGAAATCATGCTTAGCTGGGCAAGAGTTGATGGCCAAATAAGAGTGCCAAAGTGCAAATAACTGATGCAACAAATGCAACCATGTGTCTTTTTTTTTACATTAACCCAGACTGGAAAACTTTAAGAAGTCAAAGCCATGTTTTACTCAACAAGAAAAAAATGTTTTTTAGGAATATTTATAGAATGTCATCAATGCAATTCTCAGGATTATCACTGTAAGTGAAGGCCAAAAAACGATTTCTTAATTCTGTCAGCGTTTATTCACCCTCGTGTTGTTAAAAGGCTGTATATGACTCTTTCCTCTGTGAAATATATTTTGAGAAATGTCTTTGTGTTAATGTCTTGGTGAAGTTAATAGGGGCCAATGTTTTTTGGTTACCAACATTCATCAAATTTGATTGTTTTGTGTCCTGCAGAAGTCATACAGTTTGGCGGAAAAGCTGATAATGTACGATTAAGTCTTCCTTTCTGGAAATTAGTGGGTAAAATACTTCACACTGGGTGGCAAACTAGCTTTTCAAAAGTTGAAGATCAATCATAATTCTAACACAATTGCTAGGTGACGTGGGTGGGTTTAACTTCACCTAAAAGGAACAATTTGATATGGTGTTAGGATTTGTCCTACAACTCATTTCCGCTAGCAGAAACCCATTTCACTGTCTGTTTACTTAAGTGTTGTCCAATCACGAACAAAAAGGTTGGGCAAAGGAGAAACTCATTACACCTACGCTATGTTTGCCGTACGTATTATACGCTCACATAATACAAGCATGCAGACACTTTAATGAAAGATGCATTTATCATAATAAAACAGATGAATGAAAACTTCACAGTACAGTTTGTAAGCTTCCTTTAAAATTCTACTTCTGCACACCTACGCACACACGCGTCCCAGACACGATGCACAACATGGAAAACTTCAACCATACCATAAGAAGGGTTACTTTATAAGCCGGAGACCAATGAGGGGGAGGACACATGGAAGAATTAGCTAATGGTTTCATGCATAAGAGCACAGCTTTGGCGTTGGTGGAGCTCAGATACCCGACCGAGACATGATCCTGCTTCATTTTCCAAACAACACGATGAATATTCAGCAGATTAATAATAATCTGCATTATTTCTCTTGCAACACAACTAGTTTTTAACATGTGGCTTTTAAGACATTCAAAATTTTGACATGCAAATCTTAATACAAGCAAAAGTGGGGGGGGGTTCACTTTGCCCATGTTGAGTCTCCATCACAGAGAGGCCAAATAAAACATTTATGACACCTGTGACTTTTAGGAAACACGACTGTACTACATACGACCACAAGCGACATGCACAACAGGAAGCACAGAAAGTGTAATTTGAAAGTCGGTGTGTAAAATCCTTCTGCACACAGAGAGAGGCGCTGTGTGATGGGATGCGATTTTTCTCAGGGCCAAATGGCTGAAAGTTGCTCGCAAATGGTGGATGCCGTTGTAGATCAACACAACCGGCTATAAAACACTTTAAAGTCCAATTACAACATCTCCTACCGCGTTGAAGTGTAAAAACCATTAAGATGGTTATCGCACCAGAACCGACCCCGATTGTTTAACTCGCGAGAAAAAAAGTTCAATGTGCAAAGTGTGCTCCAAACATATTTCGCTTTTAATCGCTACGTGTTAAGTTTTCGACTGGACTGAAAAACACAAGGTGACAGTCACACATTACAGCATGCCTAACAACCTTACTTTTATACAATTTGAGGCGGAGTGACGCGAAAACGTTGTCAGTTAGCTTTGTCGCGTTTTCAACTTTTCCAGTCATTGAAACCGAACTTTAACCTTCATGACATTTAACTATTTACTTTTCAAAGTAACGTTACAGTAAAATCGTCAAGTTGGAGAAAAAACAAACACGCAAAGTTAAAGTTGCTAGCTAGGCTGAGGAGAAATTAGCGGGCTGCTTACACAAATGAAACACTGCGAAACTAATCCAAAGCCACACACACACACATCGAAACTACGCAAAACTACACATTAAATGGCTGGTAGTTGTGCTAAAACGGCGTGAAATTGGATTAAACATCTGATTGCGTTGTTTAGGGTAACTTACCCGTATCGCCCGGGGTCTTCATGTTTGCGAGTGTAGCCGCTTCGCTAGCAGTCGTGCTAACTGAGAAAGAAGATAGAGCGAGAAAGTGAGAGAGAGATGAAATAAGCCTCTCGGTGATCTCGCGCACAAAACTCCTCTGTAAACTTTTCCTCCTCCGCTCCCGCTAAGATCCAGCCCCTTACTCGTCCTCCCACAGTTTGTTTGCACTTTTCGGGTTTTGTTTTTCCTCCCCAACGTGGAGGAGACGCTCGTTGTTGCCGGGCAGAGTCGCTACGGTCAGATATCGGAACGCGTCGTGCCGATAGAGAAGCGCCGTGCCCGTTCCGAACTCCTTGTTACTCTACGTGCGCTGCGAAGTTGCATATTGAAGCCTTCACGTTGAAACACATGGCGATGCTGCCCACAAAATCAAAACACAAGATGAGGAGAAAAAGGATATCATCCACTTTTCTCCCTCTCTTTCCACGGACTTTTCTTTTTCCACTCTCTCTCTCTCTCTCTCTCTGTCGTCTGCCCCCTCCCTCCTCCTCCTTTCCTTCTCCTCCTCCTCCTCCTCCTCTATCTGGGTGTCGTGTTGCGTTCTTCCAACCACACGGGGCCGCCCACGACGAGCGGGGGAGGGAAGGCGGGGAAACCGTATAACCACGCCCACCACGGACTTGTGCCGGACTGGCGTCATTGCAGCACGTAGAGTTACTATGGAGACCGCCAACGCCGTCCGATCTTGGCTAGCATCGTGAGGTGATGATGAGGTCTGATAATGGTCCTACAGAAACAGACCTAAAACAAAAAAAACACGTCAGTGGTGGTCTAGCGTTATTATCAATCTCACAGGTTGACGCATCAGGTGAAAACCTGCAGAAACTACCCTCACCCTCAATTTTAAAAATCAATGTTACCATTCCAATGTGATATTGAGTAGTTTGTGTTTCGGTTAAAATGTTATAGGTTTTATATAAAGATATTAAAATGTTGTTCTTAACAAGTATAAGTGTTTTTACTTGTAATAAACCTCAAAGCTGCTTTATTCTATACACAATAAGCTCTATTTAAAGGGGAAGTTCGTCCAAAAATCTACTTTGTGTGATTTTTTTACTCACCCACATAAACTTGTTTAGAGAACGTCCGGCGTCTTCACAAATGAAGACATTTAGGTGACATTCGAGAGATTTCAAGGCCTCCTCATAGACATCATGGTGTCGGTTTTTGCAGAGGTCCAGAAAAGTACTAAAGACATTGTTAAATTGGCAATGCGTCAAAGTGCTCTCGTCCAAGAAGACGAAGAAGAAGTGCTCTCGTGAACGCGTGCCATACACAGAGGAGAATATATCGATGAAAGTCTGTATTTTGGTTTGTTTTTCGCACATAAAGGATTATCGTCGCTTCCAAAAAATTTAACTGAGCCACTATGCGCGGATGGACCAATTTAATAATGTCTTTAGTACTTTACTGGACCTTGGCAAAAACTGACACTGGAAATCTCTCAGATGTCACCTAAATATCTTCATCCTAAATATCTTCATCAGACGCCGGAAGTCTTCAAAACAAGCCTAACGTTATGTGGCTGCAAAAAATAACACAAAGTAGACTTTTGGGTGAACTTCCCCTTTAAGTTGCTTTTGGAGAAGTGGAGCTTAATTGTTTCTAGATTTTGGCGTATTACTAGAAAGTTAAAAATAAAAAAACATTAGAAAATGATATTTACATTATTTTATTTCTTTATTTAAAATACTTGCAAGTCATGTTCAAGTCCTCTGGTTGAGAGATATGTAAACGTATGGAGTTTTATGTTTTTTTTCATGCCACTTAAAAAATAATATCATTTTTGGTGGTCAAAAATGTCAATTCAATCTGCTTAAAGATTCTTCAACTGGTGCCATATGAGTACCATAAAGGTGAGTGAATCATGACAACCTTTGTTTAATTGCACTTTAACTTTAATGTGTCCCTCCTCTATTAAACATGACTTGTCAACTCGCATTCTTATAATTGAAGATATGCATAAGGATGCCTAAAGGCCATATACATTTAAGCTAATGATCATTAACATTCAGCATGCAATCACCTTTCTAGAAACAGTCAAGCATCCATCAGATGGTGAATCATAGCATCTTATTCTTGCAAGGCATAGTGTGTCAGAACATATGGTTAACATGTCAGAATATTCTTCAAGGTTGTTTTCTCAGAGAATTGTCATTGTTATTGAGAGTGCTAAATGTGGGCTGGAGTGAGAAACGAATGCGAGTCCGTAGGTGGCCTTCTCTTTTCCTTATCTCTCATTCTTTCTCCACCGCCTTCCTTTCTTGCTCTCAGAGCCTGAGAAGTTGACGGTGGAAACTCAAGGGTAGTACATGACATTTGTAAAACATTTGCACGTAAGTGCTAAATTATCAGTTCAGCGTTAAGGCTACCTGCGAGCACACGCACGCCAGACCTTGACGTCTATCTTCAGGGAATTCCCATACAAGCATGCAACAAAAACCTACACTTATTTTTTTTAAAGACAGGCCAATTAAAATAAATGATCGACAACATTTGCCTTTCATTAAGTGTGATCCAAGTTACACATAACGCTCAAACCTCAGTAATTAGATTGGAGGAAAAAATGAAATTTCAGAGTAATTGATGTTAATGAGAAGATGGCCCTGGGTGTCACACTCTCAATGCAACCATTTGCTTCTGCTTAAGCGAATGACTCAATATGAGCAAGGCAGAGAAAGAGATCTGGTTTGAGGCCTCGTTTGGAGATGTTTTCTTTCACTCCTCTCCATTGTGGCACGACCCCGCCGTCTCTAATCAGGATGACAGACAGACGCGCAGGAGAGAAAGAGAGGGGGAGAGACAGGGATGAGAAAACCACGGAGAGAAAGAGAGGAGGCAAATAGGCCTTAGAAACGCACAAGTGGTACACGAGGCAGTGCAAAATGTTGAGCTTTTTTAGTGCAGCACTAATACGCGGCAAAACACATAATCTAGTGACTTAATGGAAACCATAGCTGTGCACTTTTAAAAAATAACCCTTTTTTCTGATTCCAAGAATATCAAAGGGATCAAAGTACATAGCGAAGTAAGTATGTCATAAAGACCATCCATACTGCACAACAGATTCACATGAGTGCTGTTTTTTTCCATGCACGGAGCATTTTAACTTCTGAACGCTGACGTCCACGTAATCGTGTTAAGACAGGAGAAGAACCAAAGTACTGCGTGTGCTGGACGGTTCCCCAGAGGAACACCACAAGCTGATGAACGTCAAGTGTTTTTGACTGCAGTAGCTTATTTCAACGAAATGAGAAGCAGTGACTAGAAAGCCACCGCTAGAAATGGCCAAACCTCTACGCTTCAGATTTCTAAGGGTGCTTTCACACCAGAGCATTTGGTGCGGACCCAAGTCAGTCCGACGTCAGAGTTTGTTTGGCACCGGCAAACCACACCCAAGTCCACTTGAAAGGGACAGGTGGTACAGTTTGTATGAACTCATAACAGTGTGTATGAACTTTCCATTAGCTAAGTGGTTAGAGAACGTCAAGATCATAGGTTCAATCAAACAAATGTATAGTTTAATGCAATATAAGTCGCTTTGGATAAAATCCTTTGCCAAATGCATAAAAATGAAATGCAATTCACCTAACTTGCAAAAATTATTTATTAATAAAAACGTATTATTAAACTCAAATTATAACAATTCAAGGCATGTTTATTTACATCTTTTTGTGGAGCTAAAGTGTTTTGCGGAGTTTTTTTTTTGATTTAATTCTCTTTTTCTATCTGCGTTGTTTTGCTGAAGTCATAATACAGCTTTCACAATGGAAACGTAACTTTTTAAATTAAAAAATATTAAATATTTAAAAAAAATTAATCATATAATAAAAATATATAGAAGTATTTAATTGTATAATTTGCTCAGTCATCCTAGTCTTACATTTATTTTTACTTTAACCTTCATTCCAAAACAAAACGTATAAACTGTAAGAAGAGACTTGTGCCAAGCATTCTCTCCACATCGTTCATATGTATTGTTGTGTATGGGACCTGAAGCATCTTTATGACTCACTCCTAATTTCAGTTGTTTTGGAATATGTAGTGTCAGACTTTTATGTAAACACAAGATTGTGATCACAAATCAAAGTTTTCCTTCTGCCTGTTGTCCCACAACTTCTCGCCTCCCGACAAGTCTTAACAAAACACATCAATCGTTGCAATTAGCTTCCTATCGCCTACACATCACAGGCCAATGATCACACGACTGAGAGTTCATAATGAAAAGATTAATCACTGATGGCAAACAAAAGTGAATGAAGGTCTGATCAAAGCTGTTACCTGTATTGTGTGGCCAGGTTTGCAGCGTAACAAATTAAAGACTTTAATTTTAGCACCATTTATTGTGCTTTCTGATCTAAAGTGAATGTGGTTTAATATGAAAAGGTTTCCTCCCTTAGTCATCTCTCAAACATGATTATAGTTCTAGAAGTAAATGGCCCTCATGAAGGGGGGCCCGATATACACATCCACATATGCATGCATCCAGAATCCAAACACACACACACACACACACACACACACTCGAACACACAAAGGGAGCTTTGTGCACCAACGATGGAGGGTTCTTATGTGTGTGTGTAATTGGCATCACGAAGGTGTTTAAAGGTGTCAGGGCCAGCAGAATACCTTTTCTACCAGTTTAAAAAAGAGAGATAAACTATGACTCTTGAGGACTCCACTTTCAGCAGGGAGTAAGAGAGAGAGAGAGGGGGTCGAGAGATATATGGAAGTGATGTGGGACCAATAGAGAGGAATTCTCAAAGGAATAAGGGATTAGGAAAGAGTGTCAGGGAAAGAGAGAAAGGAAGGGGTGGGGATAAAATGCTAAGAGTGCAAGGGGTAAGGCAGCAGCCCCGAAAACGGAGGGGGAAGGGCAACGAGGCAAAAAGAAAGAGAGAGAGAGAGTTTATGCATACTTTGTGTGTGCGTGTAAAAAAGTGTGTGAATAGACCCTTTGTGATCAAAAGACTTGTTTATTTTCTTGGCGCTTGAACTCTTCAGGAAACACATTTGGCCCGTCTCTCCGCTGTCTGTCGTGCTAACCTTTTAACATACACATTTGACTTCACGCACTTCAGAGAGAGAGATTTTATAGTGCTGCAATCCTAATCTCCTCTCGGAATACATATGCATAAGGGAGTTCTGATCTGGACCGTGCAAATTGACGTCCATGTTTTTCTTTTAAGTATGCATAAACTCTCTCTCCATCTCTCTGGTTTCAGTGTCCTCTCTCTGCTGCTCCTTGTCCCAGCTGGCATTCACACATTTCTAATAGGATTACCACACTTTCACTTTGGGGAAGAGCAGATAGATGTATACCAGGGATGATGAGGTGCATGAATGGTTTTAAGAAAAGCATTAAGAATCAAAACATTTTTAAGGTTAAAATGTGAGAAGAATAAATGGATTTTCAACTGAAGAAAATGTGAAAAGTGATTCCTTATAGAATCCTATAAGAAAAATCGCAGAGGAGATCTCAATTATTTCTCCCAGACATCAATGAGGAGCTCCGTGTGAGATGTTGCTCCTGAGAAAAAGAGCCAGAAATCTCACAAACGTCTACATTAGTTTCAGAAGAGATCATAACAATGTCACAAACAGCTCTGATTTGTCACGTCTGCAATCAAAAGTCAATATTATTGAAGATCTAGATGTGAACTCCTTCCGTTCGCATCAAATGTACCGAAATCCAGATCATTGTTACGACCTACATTACTATTACTGCTTCATACTCACATTCACTTTATTGTAAATCTATTATTACATGTACAGCCACAGATAAAAAAGTAAAACACTTTTTGAATTTACTATTTGTATGTGTTTAGGTAAAATGATAATTTTTGTTTCACTCTGTGAATTACTAACAATATTCCTCCCAAAAGTCTTTGTTTCTCAGGTTTTACAGATCAAAATAACCGAAAAGATGCTCTGTATTTTTTCAGACCTCAAATACTGCAAAGAAAACTGCCTTGTCTTGTAATGCTGTCGATCTTTCATATTGCTTTGACTTTATGTCACTTTATGTCTATAAACCTGCGGTTTGACAGACACTGGACTGGAATGGCCACAATAAATGCTGATTAAACGAAAATTTGGAATGGTCTCTTCATTTTTTCAGTGCTATATAGAATATGGCTAACAGACATACCGTACTCTTCCAGATCCGGTGACGTTGACTTGCTCCTTCCTGTAAGCAAATATGAGAATGCAGTGTTAATACATCACACACACCGTCAAACTGCACATACATGAACAGATCCTTGAATTATTTACATTTAGTCATTTAGCACACGCTTTTATCCAAAGCGACTTACAAAGTAGCGGAAAACAATATAAGCAATTTGTGCAACAAAAGAACAACAATGCATAGGTGCAGTAAAACTGGTCTCAGCCTACCACAGTAGGTAAAAAGTGAACACAAGTATTTAAAGTAAACATATTAAAGTGGTAAAACCAGGTGCCCTGTGACCACCTGATTGGTGTAAATAAAGTCTACTGTAATCCCTGAGAGAGGGAGGCTGTGTTTGTATATACACACGTGTGTGTGAGGCCTCTATAAGCCAGCAAGAAAAAGAGAGGAAGAGAGGAATGTGAAAGTTATATTTGACCCATTTCAGGCACTATGCCAAGCTCTGTGCCAAGCCTATGAAAGTGAGAGAGCAATGGAATGAGGGAAAGGAATTAAAAGTGAGAACAGACGTAAATTGTGGAGCAGGGTACCGGTCACAAGAAACACAAGCGCACGAGTACGGTTACACGTTTGTGGATTCCAAACAGGTTATGAGAGAGTTTGCATGTTTGTATGTGTGTGCGACGACGACTGGTATGTGCAAAACCATGTCAGTCTATATTGGGCCCATGAAGCATGCACACGCATGTGTTGACGGCGGCGTCTCGTGTATCTCAGCTAAAAATTCTCTCTTCCTACTTCCTATTTGGAACTTCCTCTTACTCTTCTTTCTCCGGCTTTCTTCCCTCGCATGAACTCGTCCTTCATCCTTCCCCCGCCGTGGAACGACTTAAAATAGTCACGGAGTGATACATTTCACGGTGCCGTTAACCGACATCTCCGCTTTGTTTTGGTTGGACGCGTCGTCAAAGTCTCGAAAATTAGTTTCATATTAAAGCAACACAAGTTACGTTTAAGAAAAAGGATGGTGGTGTGAGGAAAATGGAATGGGGGTAGAAAGGATGGGCATATTTGGGGTATAAAGTAAACCAGAGAGTAAGTCTGCGTTTGGAAAGAGTGAAACTGTGCCCGGGTGAGTCTGCGAAACACTGCAGACTGTGTAGCAATGGCGGCCTCATTACCTCACTGGCACTGAAGTCTCGGCCCTGCCTTTTAACACAACCATACAGAGGAAATGTGTGTGCGTCGCAGTCAGAGGAACATAGTGTCGGTTTGTGAGGGGGAGAGGAATAAAGAAAGAGGGTGAGAATATGTGTTTGCGTACCCGGTGCCAGGATGACTGTGGTGTGCCGACAGCTTGCCAATACTCCGACCTCAATCACGTTCATCGGGTGTCGAGAAACACCTCGCAAAGTCTGTTGCTATGGCCATTAGTCTCCAGCCGCACGCAGGCAGACGAAAGCCAAGCTAATAATATATGATTATTAAATGTTATCATAACAACAAGCCGTCGCGATGCCTACGCTGTAGATTGGAAACTCACTGCACAGATCCTTGTGAACATTTTATCTTTAAAACACAATTTCCTTGGGAGTTAAAGGGACAGTTCACCCAAAAACAATAATCCCGGCATCATTTATTCACCCTCATATGGTACAAAACCTGTCTGTGACTCTTTCTTCTGTAAAACTCAAAAGAAGATATTTTGAGAAACGTCTCGGTTTTGTGTCCATGCAATGGAAGTCGATGTGGGCCGATGTTGTCCGGTGACCAACGTTCTTCAAGATATCTTCTTTTGTGCTCTGCAGGGAAGAAAGTCGGGTTTGAAATGACACGAGGGTGAATATGATAGCCTATAAAAACATAGTTCTGTAGCTGTCCTTATTTAACCATCATGACATTTTTGAGTTGCCGTTCTGATGTTTAACACAAGGCCCTGACCGTGAATGACCTTTTTTGTTGAATTTAACAGATTTATGTTTAAATGTTTTATTTTCAAACATGTTCTTCATCATATTCAAATTCAAGGATTTTAAATGTCTTATATATTATGATTTGAGGTTATGATATGAGTTTTGTCTCAAAAAGGTTTAATTTAACATGCTAAATATTTGCCCTTTCATTTGGTTGCTACGTTAGATTTCTAAGTAGTTCCATCTAATCATTCAGATCCAAACGTCCCCCTTAAAACACATATGGTCAGACATGAGCATGTGCTGTCGGCAAGTGGTTTGAACATGGCGCTAGCAATGTCAAGGTCATGGGTTCGACCCCAGATCCAAATGTATAACACAATGCAATGTACGTCGCTTTGGAATAAAGCATCTGCCCAATGCATAAATGATATCATGATATTACATAAGTTAAAATGGAAGGTACTAGGATAGTACATTTTCCATATGCAAGTGTCTATACATTAATTTGCAATAAATTACAGTGAACAGAAAGGGTTTAACATGATGGTTGGTAAATGATAAAAGCTTCAATAAACTAAATTTTAACAGTTTTCAAAAGGTTAAATAGTTTCGATGCAGAAAAGAGGCCTATTCTTTTTTGTAAATATTGTTCCTTTAAGCCATTTCTTTGTAGTAAGTTAACCAATTTACACGATATTTATTCAATATTATGTTGCCGTAGTTCAACTTTCTGAGAATGAATAATGATATGAAATAAAAGTGACTTTTAAGGGCAAGATAAACAGCACGTGAATGGCAGTGTAGCATCATTTTGACATTGTTGGCCTACGTGTACGCGTAGAGAAGTTTTAGAATTTTAGTTTTATAAGAAGATTTTAAACTTTATTCTGTCTTTAAAAAGGAAAACTATTAAAAGAGAAAGCATGCAATTGAGGGGAAACTGAGAAAGCCATTAGTTGCTGTTCCACAGTTTAAAACCACTATTCCGAGTCACAGCTAACTATTCAAATGTGTATTCAAAATAACCCACTCATCACGTGTTCAGTCACGAAATGGGAAGTTAACAGTCAAGAGGTTATTTACATGAATTCTTACCGCAGTCACTTGTTGGGTTTGCAGGTTGAAAGTCTTGCCCCCGGTCGCAGACAGATGAGGACACCTGCTGGTCAACCTCAGTCTTGCATTTTCTTGATTCCTTGATTGTCTTTATTTGAGAAAACCTAGTGAATTCAGAATTATTGATGTTTGAGTCATTGCTTTGTTATATAGTTTTAAATCTCTTCAATGTCACTTTAACGTCTTATGTATATTTCACATTTATTCTGATAAATCATTCCTGTTTAAAATTCTGAAGCATTTCAATTGCATGTACTGTATGAAACGTGCTACGTAAATACATTTGCTTGCATTCTAATTCAAAGAACAGCATAGAAGTTATATTTGGATGTAGCTGCATGTGAATTGTTTAGTAGGCATTTTTGTGTGTGAAGTTATATACATTTTACAACAAAAACAATATATAATGTTATCTTGGACATGTACTATGTATTTGAGATATGTATACAGCTTATACGCTGTAAAATTCGTTTTTTGTATCGGTTACTATATATGCTTGTTTATTATTATAATCAAATTGGATTTCAATTTCGTTTACAATATTAACTAGCGATGAAATGCTGTAACTAATGAAGACTGGCAATTTTTTTTACAGTTATGTAAAGTGCAATGTATAGATACGTGTGATAGACTCATTATTTATACTCTAGTACACAGTATATCACAGTAAGGAACTACTAAATGACACTGTCACTGTATCACTGCTATTGGAAGGCAAAAGGTAAACACACTGATAGGGATTTTAACCCAATAAAAATGTATGCGTCACATGTTTAGAATGGTCACCAAGATGACGTCACTTAGTAATAGGGTCAAGACACTGTGTAAATGTAAGAAAGTGGTGTTTGACCGGCTGTTCAAAACACATCATAACTTGCTTTTAAGAGAGGGATTTAAGCTTGAGTAGTTGTCAGTTTGTTATGCACAAAGTTTGGAGTTTGGAAATGCCGTGCATTCTCATACCTAATGTTTTTTACTCCAAAGGACCTGGATTTCCATTGCTTAACTGGTGTGACATTAAAGTTTCCTTTTATAAACATTTATTTTAGCTAATAATAAATATAAATAAATGTAATGTTACTCAGAACACCTGTTGAAGAATGAATTCCTTCTCCTGGAGCATTCTGGGCCAATGGCACTTTTAAATCATTGAAATTGCTGTGCTAAACACGTGCGTCATCACTTGTTTGACATTTGAAATAGTTTTTTGCGGATTGCGAAACTAACATAGCATGCGAATGTTTAAAATTACTGTGTGCTTTTAGCACTGCAAAGGGACTTCATTTGCAGGATTAAAAATGTGACTTTAACTCAATTTGGTCTTTGAGGAACATGTATTATGCAGGAATTTCAGCCTCCTCAAAGGTCAAAGAAAAAAACAGAACCAGACGGACACACAATTTTGGTCTAAAGTTGCACTTTAATCCTAACACTTATTGGCTGTTTGCCCCCTCCCTTCATTCCCCACCCGGTTCCCACCCCATACAACAGGCACACAGAGAGCGATGAGTAAGAGACAGTTCAACAGTTCTGAACAGAATCCAGATCAAAATCCAAAACGGATTACGAATCCCATGGAGAGCTTCTGAGGTAAGAGTGAGACACAAAGACAGAGAGAAAAAAGTTACAGAGTCAAAAGTGACCTTCATCATGAAATCATCATCATCAACAACATCAAATGTCTAAAAGAACAGTATTTTTTTCTGAAAAACAAAAGAAAAATAACTGCACGTCTCTTAACAACATGTAAAAAGTTGTGGTGGAACTCTTTGGTTTTAACTCTTGAGGTTTTAGCATTAAAATCTTTGCTGACCTAATCATTTACCTTTGGATTTAAGCTGTATTGGTAGGAGACAAATAAAAAGAAAGAATAGAAAGAATACAAATGTTTTATGTCGACCGTGTACGATCTTTACTGATAAATAACAACATTCCGCAAACTGTGAGATCATAGTAGGTTTACCCCGATATGGCAAATGTTGTACAATGTATACAAACAAAACATACTGCACTATAACAATATTGTTTTTGATGCGGTTGGGGACATTTCCACTGTAGTTTGCAAACAGCTTTGTCTTGCACGTCTACAAAAATGTCCATGCATTTAAGTTTGTCTAATATGTGAGAGATCCAACAGTAGAGGTTTAACTTTGGTTTCATTCAGGGCCCTCATACAGCAGAGCCAGACACACACAAACGCAATAAGATATATACAAAAATATGAGCGATGCGCACTTTTAAAACTGATAAAAGGCGTGTAAAAAAAGGCCAACTGTTCTCCAAAAACGGACATATACTGTAAATGTTGCTGAACATCGAGCAAGTGGGTAAGATAGTTGAAGTGGATTTAGAAAAGATAATCTGGGGAAATTCTGTGAACCCTTATACTCACGCAAAAGACTCTTATAAGACCCTCTCCTGAGCAACATCTCCTCTGCTCTCCTTTTTCAAATTCTTAAAGCTTTTTTCCCATCTATTTGGCATTTCTAATCAGACATGAGGTATATGCAGAAGCGTATCTCTCTCACTCTTTATCCCTCATCCAACTCATCGTAAAAACGTGACGTAAACAACCTAAAACAAAGAGTTGGAGCAAGAGTGTGGACGTCGAGTCATGTTTAACATCGACCCGTGACTTGCCCGAGGTGGAAAAAGTTGGGCGTTGGAATTCTTCAGAAACCTGTTAGGTTTTCTGTAGGCTATACATGACTAGAACTTACATTGAGAACCAAGAGACGTAGTTTCAAACATCTCGTAGATTCTCTGTTTGGTCAGAAGCAGTGGACGAAATCAAACGCGTTATAAACCAAATGAACTATTAGCATTTTCTTAACAACATTTTGTGGTTCAAACCACTCCGTGTTTCCCCAGTTTGGTTTCACGAAGTCGAAAAAGATCAAATCGATAAATTAAAACATTATAAATACATAAATAAGCCAATAAATAAGATGAAGAGCTGGAAACATATAAATCATCGACACACCCTCCCCTCGCACAATAAATACACATTTTTGAGGGAGAAAAATTCAAAGAGAGACAGTTTAAAGCTTTTGGTCTAAAATCAAGTCATCATCATCATTAACATTTCATAAGGACTATTTTTCATCACAGCCTTTTTTTTACATTAGCAATAATAAGCAGTTGAACATAGATTTTTTTCCTACAAAATCTATCAAAGCACTAACAGGTACATTCCCTCTAGAAGTGAGACGTCAACTGGAATCGCAGTTGATTTGAAAGCCCCATCCCACCCCAACACCCCACTACATTTCTTATTGGTGTTTTGTACGTCTAAGATCACGCGGTCGAAGACAGTTTCACGCTGAACGAATGTTACGTTGGCTTCATATATCGGTTTGGTTTCCATGCTGGACATGAGCTTCCGCGTCCACACGCTCAAACTTTCACACACACGCACGTAACATTCGCACACAAATCTTTGTCTTCGTTCCCTCAAAGAGACCTAGCACCAATGTCTATCTCCACCCTTGTGCATTGGTTAGGTTGATATTTGGTTTTATCCTGTGTGTCAAAAGAAACGCGTTTCGCTTTTGGTATTTTTCACTTTTGGCTTATCACATTCTCAATCGAAGCAAAACTTGGAAGCTACATTTTCACAGTATTGTTTCAAACCGCCTGATGAGGGAAACTCCCCAGCACGACAAAGTCAAAATGACGAAACACACGAAATATGAAAATAGGCAATACATTACCCCATTATCCCAAAAATATAAAGGAATGAGACAAGGTCATACAGCATAAACAGACAGACCAAGAGAAAAAGCAATAAAACAATATATATATATTTATATATACTGAAGGTCAGTTCGATGAGGTTTATAGAGATTCTCCCGTCCAGGAAGGAGACTGAAAGCATCGAACAGAAAGGAGGGAGGAGATGATGGAACCATCTCTGAGTCCGAGCCACGTCGATCTTTCTCGCTTCAAAATCACATCGATCTCAGTCTGTGACTGACAAGATTCCATCTTGCTTCACCTCCTCTACGTCCGCTCCTAATATTTGGTTTCATTTTGTTCCATTCAATTAAGTAAAGTTCGCTTGTCCATTGGATTTGGTTTCATTTTTGGTGTCCAAAAAAAAGCGATAACGGCGACATCGCACGTCCCGGATTAAAGGCTCCCCTCTGCATCACGGTTGTGGTTTCCCCAGTTACTGCTCCTCTGGCCTGTCGTTGGTTTCACTCGTCTGTCCTTTTGATCCTCAGAGGCACAGGGCTTCAGAGAAGATGGAGGGCAGGGGTTTTGGGGGCTAAGGGGATTTTAATGTTAATATCGTACGTCGGTTTGGTTTTAGACACGTTTGAGGTCTCGTCGTCTGAGCACTTTTCCGCTGACGCAAAAGGTCAGACAAATGCTTTGGTATCCAAGAAAGTGAGTCAAAGTTTGAGGCATGGATGAGTTCTGAACGGATGCAAAAATGAAATGACCAATGACAGAAAGGGTGGAGGAAAATAAGTGACCTGTCTCACACTTTCAGTGTATGTGTGTGTGTGTGTGTGTGTGTGTGTTTGTGTGAAGTGTGTGTTTTTGGGTTGAGCATTGGCGCAGAACTGTTAAAATGCAGATATGGGAGGTATTTCAATACTTCATACCTCCAAACTCTTGTTATCGGATGAAATAATGTCGACAGAAAAATTATTAAGAATACTGATCATCAGTAATAATGGAATGAAAAAGAATGAGCAGAGGTAGATTGAGAAAGACATTTACAAACAGTTTAAAAGAAAAAAGAAACAATTGACAGGCCATCATAAATAATACGGAGTGCATGGACAGTAAATGAAAAGGACGTTTTTGGTGTCGTGTAGAGTTAATCTGATCCTGGACAAGTCAGGTTTCAAAGTCTTAGGTAAAGCTTTTCTCTCCGATTTTTGGTTTTGGTTTTTGGTATTTGGCAATTTTGGCATTTTTGTCATTTTTTTGTCTTTGTGAGTCTCTCCATTCTTCTTCTGTGTTTATTTATTTTTTGGTTTCTCCTTCTACCATCCAGTGACACTTGTCAGATGTCCTTTCTTTGTTCCATTCTTTGCCACCCGTTTTTTTGTTTTTGTTGTTTCTTTATTCCACCGTGAAGGTTTTTTTGGCTCTTGACCCTGCCCTCAATTGTATCAGTTCATGTAAGTTAGTTGTTTTCCATTCAGAAAGGAATAAATGTACATTCTTGCCACCTCTACACGCTGTAAAGATTATTTTTTTGGTTTAAACAGACCACCCATCGTCCTATTCTCTCCTTATCCCCATTCTCTTCTGCTCATTTCTCCCTCCATCTAACTGTATTTTTGGCATTAAAAGACTTGATGAGAGAGCGAGCAAAGGAGAGCAATGGAGGGAAGTGAGAGATGGCTTTGGTTGAAAAGGCGAGTTTTGTTTGTCGTGTTTCGTCCGCCCCTCTGACTCCCCTCAACTGCATCAGGTCGTGTGCGTCACTCGGCCATAGCTCCGCCCAGATGGGGTGGCGAAGCGTCGCCTAATGAGCAGAAGGAGGCGGGGCTTGAGCAGGGGGAGATAGAGCATGAGTCTGGGCTCGCACCGCTGCCGCCGGGGTGCGGAGAAGCCCTGGGGTTGCTAACCAGCCCCATGCCCGCACCCGTCACCAGAGGCAGCAAAGTGGGGCGGTTTAGGAAGAGGGATTGCCGAAGTCCAGCTCCTGGACCTCTGGCTCCACCCAGGAACATCTGGCTGCTGCCGTCAAGAGCAGAAAGGGACATCTGACCACCACTGGCAGCTAGAGCTGTGAAGATATATATGAAAAGAGCACATTAATAGATGCATCTTATATGTCCACATCTAAACGTGACGATGATGATGATGATGATGATGATGAAATGAGTTTAAAGTCAACATGAAATTACTCAAAGCATTTTCATCTATTCTGACATGTTTCATGATGGTTCTTGCACAATAAGGGAAACAGGGAACATGTCTCAGGAAGGTACATCATTTTGGTGTCATGTTGACTGTAAGGCTATGAGATGAAAGGAGCTTTGGAATAAGACAGGAAACGATTCACAAACAATTCCTCTCACACACAAACATAAGCACACACACACGTATGGATGCATTGAGGATGAGGATGTGATGAATTTGTGATGAAATTGTATTTTAGTCCTCTGGTCTTCCCAATTAAGCCACATTTCAGTTTGCTTTTCTTCTCTTTCCGAATTTACTTGTTCACACTGTCAAAATTAAAAGCCAATTGAGGCGCTGAAGCCTTTCCCTAATAATGGATTCATTGGAGAAACCGTTGACAGCTCATGTGGATTGTTGCCTAAACATATTTCACTGTGTTCTGTAAGAATAATATCTGAGGAAAAACCCCAAATGGTGCCTCGATATTTTGTTTTATTTATGGTAAAATTTCGGTAACTTATGTTGCAACCGTCACTGCATCTCAGCTACTTCCGCTTTTCATTTTCCGGTCTCTATGACAAACCTTGCATTGTGGCCAGAGGATTGTTGCTGATGAGAGCCTGGTTCATTCCTGTGCTTACACCCATCATAGTGTTCCTGTAACGTGTCGAGTGCCATTTACACGTGCACACAGACACACGCCATTCACACATGCAGAGAGAAGCAAGCGGTTTAGTGACAATACAGGTGCGAACGTGCCCTTATTGTGATTGTTTCGTGGGATAGAAAGAATTAAGAAAAAGTAAAAGAATTCATGTAAAAGAAATTCAGCATGCTGTCTGTATTAACATTAGCAAGTGGCAAAGCGAAAGCAACATAAATAGACAAATACAGTAAATGTGTCATTTTAGTCTTGAATGTTTAGTCATAATTAAAGCTGGTGACATAATAATAGTTTGTTGTTTTACATTTTTTCAGTTTCATGTATGAATGCTAGAGTAGCAGTCAACGTGATGATGATAGCTAGTGTCCAAAGACCAATTTAAGGAAGGACAATTATTTAGATACCAAACGTTTGTTAATTAAAACCTTTTTTCATACCTTTAAAGATAGAAATTAGTATTTTGTGCAATATATATTAGATACAAATGTAAATACTAAAGTAAGTAAAGTTAATAAAGTTTTTGATATGAACATGTTCGTACCCTGCGTTCAGACCAGGGCTGCTGAGATTGGGTGGAGAGGGGCTGACTGTGCTGAGAGGAGGCGGAGTCACAGAGGAAGGGGTGGAGCTCATTACTGCATGTCCACTGGCATTGACAGGGCAGGCCATGGATACTGTGGGACTGACGGCTACATATAAAGAGAAAGTTAGTGCACGCCCTCGTAACCACGAATAAACCAATTAAAACACACAACCAGGTACAACATGAGCAGGAATCTCACCTGTTGTGCTGAGGCTGGTGGCAGCCGGGACTAGTCCTTGACTGGTCATCTAAAAGATAAAAGGGTGAAAAAGACATAATTAGAAATCATTTGAATTCCAAACATTAAAGTGCATGGATTTGTTCATTACATTTTTTTTTCACATTTCAAGGATCCAATCTTGTCTTTTACAAAACATTATTCAAATGCTTCGTGAACAGACATGCAAGAGCACCCATTCTCACATTGTTTTATCCAAACATCATTTCAATACCAGCCGTCAACCGTAATGGCTTTGGGCTAAATGGACAGCTAATGGTGTAGGCGGGTGTACCATGTGCGGGCTGTAGCAGGGGGTTTTGTGCGTGGGTGCCGGGGGCTGGCTGGGCAGTGGGGGCGTGGCGCTGGACGGGTTGATGCGTTTCTCTTTCTGCCGTCGGTTACAGAACCAGACGCGGATGACCTCTTTCTCCATGTTGAGATGCTCGGCCATCAGAAGGATTTCTTCAGAGGTAGGCTTCTGGTTCTGTGGGAAGGTGAGATGAGATACGCTAAATACCTGCAGTCGGAACCACTTTCATAATAATAATTTCGTCCGAAATGCTCTTTAGAAGTGCCAGGCATGCAAAGACAACATTTGCAAAATTGGTTTTCAGTATTTAAATCATAGCCTTAAATAATTAAATACCAAATATACTTTTATGCATTTATTGGTCTACGCTACTATATGTTTAATATTGAAAGATAAATGTTCACAATACTTAAATAACAATACTACAACAGAGCAAGATATATGACGTTTAATATGGTGACATAATATTCCCCTAAATGAGTTTGTTGATAGACCGCCATTCCCCCAGAGAGAAAAAAACAGCCTCAGCATTTTCAAAAAACATGCAATATCTTTTTCATGATACAGCAAAACTGAGGTCAATCCTAAAGTCGTGCTGTGCTGTGTGCAATAAACATAAAAACTGGAATAAGTACATTTGAACAATATCTGTAAAAAAAAATTAAAATGTTGTGTGATTTGTATTTCTAACCGTGATAAAGTTGCGCTCCAGGGCTATGCGGACGTTGGTCTCAATGCTGGTGCGTTTCTTTCTGCGTCGCCCAGGCATCCCTTCATAGCCCAGCAGAGGTGAGGACAGCGAACTGGGACTCGGCAGCATGTTGTCTATCGCCATGTTTTCTATAAAACAAGCACGTAACCTTACTCGAGAACGATAGTAAATGGAACAAGTATCACGTGTACTCGTGCACTTGAACACACACCTGCGTCGCCCAGCCATTTCTCCAACAGGGGTTTGAGTTTGCACATGTTCTTGAAGCTCAGGTTGAGAGCCTCGAAGCGCGAGATGGTGGTCTGACTGAAATCATTGCCGTACAGTTTACCCATGGCCATACCGACATCCCCCTACATGAGGACATGGAGAAGGATTAGCATTCATTCATTCATTTATTTTGGCCTATGCAAGAGTGATTCTCTTCACAGTTTCTTTAAAATATGTGGATAACATTAAGAACACGCTACAATAGTGAACCGGAAGTTTATATTTCCGTATTTTGACACATTTCCGAAGGAAATGGAATTTCTAAGGAGAAAAATTGTAGGCGTTGCTTTCGTCGTTTTCTGCGATTTGATAAGATGTATAAAAACAGTCGTTGCAATTTGAAATGGAACTGGCAGCAGACTGAGAGTATAGGGGGAGGACTCAACGGATGCTCCGCCCATGCCGTCTAACATATGTCAATTAAGATGGATAGTCATTACAGGAAGTGCATTTTCAGATTTTAACTAAAGGTCATGAGGGCACACTGTTTTAAAAAAGAGAATAACCCACATTGATAAACGATTATCTATGAACGCTGCAATATTTCATGCATTTTTTTTTATTTCACTGGGACTTTAACATTAAATAATGCATTACATAAATTAACAATTTTCTGTATTTATAAATGCTAAATAATTTTTATGTATAAATAATGTTATTAAATTAATGTTTTCAACCATTAACGAAAAATAAACGAATAAAAAACTAAGTTTGATCTTTGATAGTTTGTGTTAACCACAACATTTCTTTATTGTTAATATTCTTACTGTAAACTTAAAAAAGTTTGAACGATTTCATTTTGTTTTCTTTCTATTTATTAAGTTGTATAGAAGATACAAAAGACGGAGGACACTTTAAGCAAACACACCTGTGTGAAACCCAGTTTAATTCGCCTCTGTTTGAAGGTTCGTGCAAACTGTTCAAGCTCCTCTAAATCGCTGGGCTCCTCGGCATGTGGCGTCACTGTGGCAACGGAGGTCAGGGACGGTGCTGAAGATGGGGCGGTGTTCACGCTCTCCACGCTCTTCTCCCTCTGCAATGACCACAGTCTGTCGTCAAGATGATACTACAGTACAAATTGGGAAAACAGACTACTTTCTCAAAAACATGTGAAGTTTAGACCACGCTTCCATTTCATACATATTTCAGAAGATTCTCCCTCTGTGATTCAGACAAGTGAACAATTCCTAAGGTAATCGACAGCGTGCTGCAGAATTTATTAACAAACCATAACATTACTTTTCAAAGCTTTACTCGAAAATGTCATTTATACTGTGTGTGCTTAGAATAACATTCAGCTGTAATATACCAGTGTATAGTATGCATTTTCTTTTTTGTTAGAACAAAAATTGTGCTGTTTACATCAGATCACTTTGTATGTTTGGATCAATCTTCGCCTTATTTTAATTCACATGCTATTTTGAGTGACAGGAAATTAGCAATGTGCATTATGTAGCATGAAGTAAAAAATTGCAATGCATGTTTGTAATCTTTACAACGCTGTTCACAATATCCACAGTGTCTCCCGTACCTGTGCTTGGAGCCCCAGTCTGGGTGGGGGGCTCAACAGACTCCCTGGGCTTTGCTGAGGTAGTGAAATCAGATTTGATGTCGAAAGCAAACCTGAGAAAGAGAGAGAGAGAGAGAGAGAGAGAGAGAGGTATTAAGTTATAAATCATTTACTAAATGTTAATATAAATAACATGTAAAACAAACATATATATAATTATATCATATTTACTTATTATAATATTATGTTTTAACCCTTTCTTGCACAGAGGGGACTTTCATGCATATGCATGGATTTTAATGGCACAGTAGCACATTGACCACTACAGGGGACACTAGTGCATCACCCCAAGCCGTTGCCTGTGTGTACATATGTTTTCATAAAGAAAGGTTTTTATAATTCAATCATGAAAGGGATTTGATTTCCTTTTAAATACACCTCATTTATTTTTGAGTTTGTTTATTTATTCATGTGTTTGTATGGCATTTTAAATATGACATGATATTATAAATATATATTTATTAAATATAAATACAATTATAAATATATAAAACATACATTTACACTCATAGACTTGTTATAGACCACTTTGCAAGATGTAAACTAAAGCACTTCCGGTTAAATTTTTTATTTAATTTGATTTAATCTTACATGTGGAAATATATCATTAACGGTTTAAATGTTGTGTTGGTTGTATTTTGTTCCAACGTTTCTGGAGTTTTAATAAACGGAAACAGGAAGTTCTTCTGGACCAGCGTTGTTTCCATTTTTCAAAGTGGTCTATAGGAGTGAAAGGATTAGCTATCATATGACCATATGACATCCTTAAGTATATTTGGGTCGTGTTTTACCCTGCTGGCCCTGCTGAGCCTGAGGCAACAGGAACTGAGCGGGAGACTGAAGATGGTGACCCGGCATTAGAACCAGCTGCTGTAACTGCAACAACTGCTGAATGTCCTTCAAATGTAAAGAACAAGACCGATGTGAGGATGAAAAGTAAAAAAACAGCAAAAATAGAAAAGCTTATTAAATCATTTGACATATTTGCCGACTTGCAAGCTTTACATTAAAACAGCGATCCAGTTAGAGGGCCTCCATTCAAAACTGCACTTTCAAAACTTAAACCGCACTACTGGATTGGCCGCTGTACCTGGGCAGTGAGCTGGATAGGCTGCGATAGGGCTAGTGGAGGCGGGGCTTGGGGAGGGGCTTGCTCGGTTTTGGCTTGGTTCTGGGCTTGCGCGGCCGCCTGATTAGCCTGCTGCTGTTGTGTCTGCTGCTGCTGATTGGCTGCCGCAGCTGCGTGGGCGGCATGCGCTGCGTTGGACTGCTGCACGGCCGCAGCTAACAGCTGGGCCTGAGCCTGCTGCAACAACAGCTGCTGCTGGTGAGCAGGGAGCAGAGCGGCCAGCTGAAGAGAGGAAGAGGAGCGAAGGACGGAGAGAAGAGATAAAGACCAGCGTCACCAAGCGGCAAAAGGGCATAAAAGCATCTCAGTTGTCAAGCATGCAGGACAGTTTATAAAAACCCTAAGGCATTAAAAGCCTTGTGAAATTTGAAGAAACACATCAACCAAAAGCAGTCAAATGTACAGGGTGAAACAGAGAGAGAGAGAGAGAGAGAGAGAGAGCAAGAAAGACTGTGGGAGAAAATTGATCATGCATTAAAAAAGTCAGTAGATTAGGCCCTGTTCACTCATGTATCGCAAAGATTTATTGTTTAAATATTTAGGTAGTTTTAAGGCATCTGGCATCTTGGTATACCTGTATTTTTCCCACATGTCTTTATGTGTGTGTGTGTGTGTGTGTGTGTGTGTGTGTGTACATACCCCTGCAAGCTGACTGCCTGACAGCATGAGTTGTGTGTGTTGTAAAGTCGGCTGAGCTGGTGGATGTGGAGGACCATGGACACTGGCCATCTCAGCAGCTTCCTCTGCTTTAGTCTAAACACACACACATATAAATACATGAATACACAAACAATAAAAAACACGCTGATCTTTGGATTAAACCCATTCAACACACAATGTTAATTATTGCATAAAAGTATAAACACAAACGACAATAAAACACATTGATCATCACAGCTTTACTTGAAAATCATATAAAACTCAAATCGAATTTAAAATTCTAAACATTATGAAAAATTTAAATAAATAAATCATTTGCACGATTATAACACTTTGACTTCCAAAGCACAAAACACAGATCAGCATTAATTTATTAATTAATGTCGAACTTTCATTTATAATTAAAGACTAAGCTTTTGGTAACACTATAAAAAATCACTTTCATTAATAACTCATTAACATGATGATCACAATTCATATGATCAGGCACTTTTTAAAAATCTACAAAAGATTTTAATAGAAACTATACAATGATCACATGATTATTACTTTATATTTACTGAAAACACTTTTACATTTACAAATGTTGTTAAAGACTTTCCTTGTAATTATAAGTGCTTCACAAACTATTCATTTAACGTTTTATTTATTAATTCATAATTCATAAGACACAGCCTGTAAAGGTCATATTTTGAAGAGTTAGGTTTCAAAGTGAGATAATTCAGTTTTAAAAAATGTCAAATATCATGTTTTTATGATGTTATCATGTTTTTATTGTGTTTTATTGTGTTAGTTAGCTGTTTTTTTGTTGTCCTAAGGGCTTAAATAAAAAAATGTTCACCTCAAAAAAATGCAGTTTGATTGATATTAATTTGAATACACAATAAAAACATGATTTTTAAAATGTTTTAAAAAGGGATTCATCTCATTTTGGAACCAAACTCTTCTTATATTTGTTCATTGTTTGTTGTGTAGACTATTTTGATATTTTATCAAATCATATGGTAATTATTTGTTCTTGTTTTAGCATTTGCATTAAATGTTTATAAACATTTACTAATCATTAGTAACCTTATGAGTAGCCATCTTGATTGTAAATGACCCATGTTTACACAATTTATTAATAATTTGTTCATGTTTTTGCAGTACCCAATTCAAAGTTGACTATTCTTCATTTTTGTGAATGTTTATAAATGGACCTTTGTGACCTCTGACTTTTACAACATTTGTGTAAAGGGCAGAGAAAATTAATCAACATGTAGAGAACCGAAGAAAATCGTAATCCTCAGTAATCAAATCATATTCATCAAAATGACCCCTGCACACTGTTATTGTCAAATCTCAACAAACACATGATCTTACATGTCTAGCTATTTGAATATATAGTAACTAATGATATGTTGAGCATTATATCATGTTTTTCTTAATTATTTTTTAATGCAAGTTATTATAAAGTGTTACCAAACTTTTAACATAATTAAAGAATGACAAAACTAAATGTTTGGTAACTTTAAGGTAATCTATAACAAATAAACCACAAATGACTATGAAAACTAGTATTAAATGAATACACAAAAAGTGCATATTTAAAAAAAACTCTTTACTTAACCCGTTTTCTCACAGCTTCAGACGGAGAGCAGCAGTTAAACTTGTTACGCAGGGAATATCAGTCCAGCATACCTAACAAGAGCGTCTGAACTAATGCAACAGACCTGCTCTCATTTATCTGTGCTCCCTTACTTTCTTTGTTTACCCTTTACCTGTAGGGTCTCTCTCTCTCTCTCTCTCTCTCTCTCTCTCTCTCTCTCTCTCTCTGTCTCTCTCTCTCTATCTTATTGAACATCTCACTTGGAATGCGGCTGAAACCAACATCGTTTGCATATTACCATCTCAGCGTATATTACCTGAAGGTTAGTAAACACAGACAAATAATAGCATTCGGATGAAACCTTTAAACACACCTTTGTGTTGCTGGGAGCAGGAGACAGACAGAAAGGGCTTGTTTTCATTGGCTGGGTCTGAATGAGATGAAAAGAAACAAACGGAATATTCAGGACATATTAGAAAGTGATGATGTTATCCGTGTTTGACATTAACAAAAGGTTCAGATCACACGTCCTGGTGATTTGAAAAAAAAAACTTTAAATACTTGCAAACGACTTAATAAATCAAAGTTAATGTTTGTATATCCAATCTTCTTTATCTCCACTATTACCCAAAATAAAAAACGTGTAAGTACACTGAACACTGTCTCACTAATGCTAGTCTGATTGTTTTTTATCATTACTGCCTTGTAATATTTTTTGTTTATTAAATCATCATGTACATAAACAAAACATGCACATTCGCAGCTCACAGAGTTTAGAAAAACTTAAGAGTGGTGTGTCAGCCTGTAAAGCTAATAAAATATTATCATACGGTGAAGAGGTGCAGTGTATGAAGTTTAGCGGCATCTAGTGGTGAGGTTGAGAATTGCAAGCAACGGCTCACTCCAGCCTCCTTTGAAGCACTAAAGTGGTTGACACAGGACTAAGCGGTCATCACGCTTTCGTTTCTTGCCGAAAGATATAACGTATTTACAAGACGTGCTCCGTAGAGCAGTTTGTCCATTTAGGGCTACTGTAGAAACAATGGTGAATTCCATGTAAGGGGATGTAGATATAAATAGGTAATTCTAAGGTAAGAAAAACATAATGCAGTCTTTATACACCTCTGAAGACATAGCTACTGTATGTATATTCTGTCGATAGGTCCTCCAAAAAAAGACACACAGCACCTTTAAGTGGAGAATTATATTTTTCTGTTTGTTTTTTTATCAAAACAGTTGATTGACATCAAACCACAAACATAAAACTTGTAGAAGTTCACACACCTGATCGCTGGCATCTGGACTGTTCCTCTCAGAGTCTGTAAAACACACACACATACACACATCAGGTCAGAGTACCGCCTCAGGCTCCGGCCTTTACATCAACAAAGCATGGTCTGGTTAGCCAGAGGCATCACATTATTGGAATACCATGGAGCGTTTAACCTGGGTTACTTTATGCTGCTTCGTTTGTGTGTGGGGTGTCTGAACCGGGGCCCTGCTGACTAAAGTGTTCTACCAGTGTGTGTGATTCAGACAAAATGGAAAATGTGAGAACTGTGACAAAATAAATTCTCATCACACACACAAACGCATCGAAGATATTGGTGAATCACAGTTAGGGGGCGATGAAACACGGTCAACGCATCTCTCCCACAAGATCACAGATGGAAACATTGAAACTGTGCTTTGTACAAACGCTGTGGATATTATTATTAAAGGCTAAGTATTATGAGGATTCACATGCACAGAATTATTGTTTTTACCTGTGCTGTCCACAAGAAGCTCAGCTCCCGTCTTGTCATCCACTAAGGCTTTAGACATCCTGATATCTGCAGAAATAGAGCGAAAAACAGCCTCACAAACAATTCTTGAGACATCAGACATCAAATTTATATCATCAGCTACAAAGGGTAGTTCCCAGATAACACATCAAAATATGTGTTTCACAATTTTGAAAATATCTCTATAAATATATATATTTTTTGCACTTATTGTGTGGTGCTCAATGAAAAAAAAGACATATACTGTGTAGTCTTCATTTAGTTTCCCGGACAGGGTTTAAACCTAGTCCCAGACTAATACAAATGTTAGTGCCGACTTGATCGAAAACAATTTGCTTATGTTAAAATATATCAGTGCGATTGTTTTGTCTCAAGATGCACACAGTAATGTTTGTTTGTAAAGGATGTTTTTTAAAAAACGCCTTAAATATCCTAATTTAGCTCAAAACTCCTGGATTAGGCTAATCCCTGTCCGGGATTAAATTGAAATTTTCTTGACACAAAATTACACGTTTTTCAACGTTTTCTTGTAGATTTGCAGTCTTTCCTGTAATTTGACGTGTTTTGAACGTATTGCAAAAATACGTGAAAACACAAAACCAGTGAAATTCCATAAAATCTCAGTTTTTACATTATACATAAACTGTAAAAATAAATGTAAAATTCTGTCTAATTTAATTTTTTAAATCCAAAATTTCAGCCATAGCCAACGTTATTTTAAAAATTGGTCATGCAACATCCAGTGATAACATTCAACATTATAAAAATGGCTACATAAATTCATGCCACAGGTTTAATCAATGAACCTTCAACCCAAAATTCAATATCACCCTCAACCAGAATTCAGCATCCTATTCAACTGCTCTATCTGTCTTTCCTTTGTCCTTTATTTTTCTATTTCATTGTGCTTTTCATCCTGTTTGACACTCTCTTCATCCTAATACAGCACCTGCGCCACACGCAGCGCTCCCGAAACACAGGAGCATGTCCCATCCCGCGCAGCATCATTCATACAGACAAACACACACACAGCGCAGCGCCAATAGCTGTTAATGCAGACGGGAGACGATTTCATCCCGTGAGAGCATGTGGACTTCGCAGAGGGATAACAGCTTTTCTTTATCTCACTCGTGAAATTGATGGCTACCAAAAACCATCCACAGCGTAATGTCCAAAAGCAAATAGATAAGCCTATAGTTTTCCTCTTCTTAAATTTGGTCATATATGAATATACACATATACTGCAAATCAAACGTTTTACAATAGGTTATTCAATGATATTCCGTGCATGAAAGGAATTAAAGTTTATTGGAAAGCAACATTTTTTTAATAAAATGTATTAAATAAAAAGTACTACTTTTTGAAAACATGTCACTATATATGGGAAAAAATATGTACATAAAGTCAGATATTTAAAAACAATTTTGATGACACACCTGCCCAACAGTTTAAGGCATACGATTGTGTTTTTTTAATGCATGTTTCAAAAATGAATGAGCGATCGCTCAAATCAAGAAAAGTCACTTCCAAACCTTTTCACTGAATTTACACCAAAAAATAAACACCAGTCCAAGAGATTGGTAACACACAAGCAACTTAATAACCTGAAATTAAATAATCTATAATGCATGTTATGTCTCAAATGAAGTATCGCAGAGTCGGTGTATTTGTGACTCACCGGAAAGGTTTTCGCTCTTTGACTCCTCTGAACAATCAATGAAAATAACTCCTTCACTCTTTATGTCACTATCACGACTGGTGGTTGACAAATTTAACTTGCTTTAGTCATAGAAGACAAACTAAATTCAATGCCTGTTTCCAACTGAAGCAAACGAAACCCTCCTCCGCCACCCACCGCATTCGAGACGGTTACTAAATTAAGATGAATTACTCACTGATATTGATAGTCAAGTTGAAATGAAAGAAAAGATTCATCACCTGCTTCCACTGTTGAGGTGAACTGTAGATTGCAAGCACAGTGTAAAATCACTGAATAGTCTGTAAAGGTGCCAATGAACTTTCTTGATGTAAAGCCACGAAAGGCCTGGAGAGGCGAGTACGACACACACTGGTTACATAAAAGTGTCTCACACTTCCTTCATGTCTGACTAAAGACCACAAATCACTCGTATAGTTAATATAAAAGAAAACCATATATTCATGTTAAAATATTTCTAAAATTAATAGGTTACTCTGATCTGTAAAAACCTGTAATGTAATGGCAAAAAAAAGAAAATCTTTTGCTAAAAGAAGAATATTGCTAAGAAGAAAGGAACAAAGTCTGTACTTGAAATAAACCCTTTGGTCTAGTTATGCAATTTAAGTTGTGTAATATTAATAACTTTGAATTGCGAATCTTTGTGTATGATTTTGTACAGTTGTGCATTATTTACGTTGACAAACTATAGAAGAAAAATTGAAAAATTGTGCAGTTTACAGTTTTCACCTGAGAATAAAAAGACGTTTTACAACACCGTTTAGCTCAGCTCACCTCACTGAAATATATTTTTGCATAGAATAAAAAAATATATTTTAAGGCAGATTTACCCAAAAACGCAACAGTAATTTGTGTCAGTACAAAGTAGTGCTGGTATTTGTAGGTCACAAAAAACATGAGTAATTTACCCAAACCTTTAAAATGCAGACCACACACTGTGATATCTTTATTTGATCTATTGTTCCGATGATACTATAATTAATGGCTGGAAAAACATAAAAGATTTTGTCACATGCAAACTATTGTGTATCACTATTACCCACAAACCTCTGTGCTGTGAGTCAGTGTAGTGTCACCCACATTTCCTGTTTAAACGTGTGGTATCAAACACACACACACACACAAAGAAAGAGAGAGAGAGAGAGAGAGAGAGAGAGAGAGAGAGAGAGAGAGAGAAATTCTGGGAAAGTTACTTTTTTATCAGGACTAAAGATGTCAAAGTCAAATCATGTTCCAAAGCTTTTGAATACAATAAAACTTTGAAACAAAGTGCACTGAAGTCATTTTCTTAAACTAAACGTAATGCATAAGTTACATTCTATTAAACTTACATTTGAAATATTTTGTAACTTAGGCTACTTACTTTTAATTATGAATGTTTTATTTCTGGAGGAAACAATGCTCTAATTCAATCAAAATTGTATGTAATACCGTTCAAAATCTAGGGGGAGATGAGTGTGTCTGACAGGCATAAATGTAGTTTTGCTGGAAGAACAGCTTTATGAATTACAATAATAGAACTCATCTCAGTACGGTAAAGGCAATGCCGTGTTTTAGTGTAAGCGGGTGTTTATTTGTCAACACGATGAAATGATTAAAAAACAAAAATGAAACTACGGCACGCTGTAAGCTTGTGATTCATACCTATAAAAAATCCTTCATAATGCTTTGGTCAGATTGTGTCAGTCCAATGTGGAGCAATGCACCAGCGCAAATGCAAACACAGCAGAAACCAACAAATAACTTTATGATTGGAAACACAAACACAATCATCTTAAATAATATACGCACGTGAAATATGAATATGAAAATAATAAATACATATTTCCTAAATCTAATTCTTGCTGTACATGAGAGAAGTAAGATAAGTATGTATAAACATTGCCCACCAGGTCCCTATTTCACACACACACACACATATTCCAATCTCTTGCATTCCTCTGAGGAGTTGCTCCTGACATTTCAGTTCTTCTGTCTCTAGTCCAGTTAGTTTTGATGTTCTCTCATTAGCAGAGTGTGTTAGTGAAGGCAGAGCTAATTAACCTTGCGGCCCCCTCTCGAGAGATCATTAGAGGGGAGAAAGGCCAGCGAGACAGAGACTGACTTACCTGCAATTCAGACATTTCGCCATAGCCGCCATTTTCTAAATAACCACAGCCCTCTGTCTTACTGTCCGAGTCCATGGGCTTCATCCGTGTACACAAAACACCTCCGTCCACCTCACCATCCCTGTTCTCCCGGATGAACGACTGACAATCGTGGAACGAATATTCATGCTGTTACTGAAATATTCAAGTCTGAACTTTGGTGTCAACTTCGTGCCCGACAAGTTCTTAGCCAACCCCGTTCATCTCAAATTCTTTTGTACACGAAAGACAGAAATAGACCGAAGCGTTAGAAGATAATGTAGTCACTCTCTCCTAATTTAACCATCCACCCACCTGTCTCCCCTCTTCACCCCTGGCTTTGAACCCAACACTTCCTATGACATCCTCTGCGTGCAAGTCAACTTACTATAAAAGTAAACGAGTTATTGAATAGAGATATGAAAAATATTACTTTTTAAATATTGTGGGCACGTGTCAGAGATGGTTTGATATGATGGACTGAAAGAGGAAGGAGACAAAGAGATAAAGAAAAAGAGATTCTGCTCTAGTCGGCGTTAGAAAGTGCTGGGGTGGCTGGAAAATCTTCATCAGTGAAACGAAAAAACAAGCAGCTTATATCGCACCCTCGTTCTTCCCTTTCTTCACACGCCTCTCTTTTCCACTGTTTTTTGTCAAAGAGCGAAAAGCGACTGCGTCCGCCCGACGAGAAAAGAAACTGCAATGGCGGTAAGCGACCGCAAGGGGGAAGCAGACGCCATCAATGTGCTACATCAAACGCTTGCTTCACGCCAAACACGAGACTGCAGGAGGATTTCCTCGTGATTTTTAAACCGTGAAATGTAAACCTGCTTTTGGATTTTGCTGTAGGTTAGTTACGTGTGGTTTTATCAGGTAAGCTGTGCTTGTTTCAGTATAAATACATCCTGCATTCGAGTTACGCGACAGATCGATATCAAACGAGCCTCGAGCTGCACGAGATTCTGAACTTTGAGTTTTTATTTTATCCATTTTTTGGTATATTTAATTTTATCTGTTTCAAGTCATGGTCTATAAGTTATCGTTTTTTGGCGTAAATCGTTTTTTATGTAGAGTGATTCTAAAAAATTAACACACAATTTAAATTACAGTTATTTCCACGTTCATTTGTATATATATTTCTATTTCTGACATTAAGTTCCTAAAATCGCCTCAAAGGTCACCAAATACTTGCGTGATGTAACAAACGCATGCAACGCAACACCCAACGTTATCAATGACATTTTATGTGAATCGTTCTCGTTTTCACATCATTTTCTAAATCCACGGACCTTGTGTTAAAACGGCGTTTTTTTGCATTAAAGAAAATTATATCAAATATATTAATACATTAAAAGCTATACTTATACGTTGAACTGAACTTTCTCCGTATATTAAAGATTTCACACCGTGCAATATTCAAGCTACACCCATCAATCAATTAGTCGCATTTATATTAAAATCTCCACCACACACTTCTATGCAGAAACACACACACACACACACACACACACACACACACACACACACACACACACACACACACACACACACACACACACACACACACACACACACGCATTTATTATTCAGCAACATGACAGTGGATGTGTCCTCCGGACTGCCATAAGCCTTTTAGCCCACTGCTCATAATGAATCTGTCTTTAGAATGTGTGTGTGTGTGATGTTCAGGGTCACGGTCAGGGGTTTAGCAAGTTTTTGGGCCCCCTTTTATGTACCCCCAACCTCCTCTGTAACGCCTGTCAGGACCGTGACAGACGGCGCGTGGGTGTGTGTGTGTCCGCGAGAGGGCTGCTGGGTGGCGTGTGTTGGGGTCAAGGGTCACTCTGCCAGGCACCCTCCCTCATCTCCCTCCCCCTGGTCTTGGCCCCCTTAACCTTTTGGGAGGCCAGTGAGGGGGTACGTCTGCCTTGGAGGAACAGGAGGCGGGGTATATCTTACAGACAGCTCTATAAATAATGGCGGGTGCTGTTCATAGACTAGTTGTGCGCCTCTATATAGTTTTGATGTAATTAGTTAATGGTGCAATTGATAAAGAGGCTGCCAAAATGTAAGACAGCAATACATTAGCCACTATATTTGCGTCAGTCAGCGTATAATGTAATAGTTGCATGAGAAAAAAAGATATACTGAATGTATATCAAAAACGAAATCATCCCACAGTTTTAATATTTAAAAACAGGATATGCTTATAGAAGGAAGTTGGTTGTACCGTACACCCTCCATTGTAAGTGGGTAATTGAAAACATGTTTTGCTGTTCACAAACTGAGGGAGGAATAAAAATGATTTTCGGAGGTAATCGAGAGCATGTCACAGATGTTGTCGATAGAGCTTAACTTATGTTTAACCCAGAATATCCTTTTAACCCAGACTAAAGCAACACCACAACAACAAATCAAAAGATAAACGTGGCGCTCTAAAGTACACACACATACACACAGAGCTTCTCATAAGCACAGCCATGACTCCCCCTCCACTCACGGAGAGATGCAGAGGCAGGTTAGGGTGTTAAATCTTATCGGCTGTTGACCTGATTTAAAGACAATAGAGCAGAACAATGGAGGAGTACAGGTTTAAAATTAGACCTCTCACACTCTTTAAAAGAGACACACTAATAGAGTTGCATCATATTCTCATCATGTTTGGATTCGGTTCACCTGATGAATCACTTCACTTCAAGTTATAAAAAAACATTGTTGCATTAAAATGGAAAACATTTCGATTCAACGACTGTAAAGAGATAGAAATTCATGTTTTTCTAAGAACAAAAAGTTCCAAAAATAAGATCGCATGCTTAAAACAAGCAAAAGATCGAGTTTATTCAACACAAAAATAATAACTTCACTTTTGAAGTGTAGACGTAAATGTTGAGACTTTACAGCTTTTTGTATCAGTTTTGATTTATATAATTTATTAAAAGATGCTCTTACAATATAGCACTAATGGCGATATAAAAATTATGAAATATTTTTGCTTTGTCAAAACTTTACACTGAGCATCTCAAAAGCTCCAGGCCTCACTCGTTCCGTCTATTCCTCTCTCTCTCTTTCGCTCTCTCTTTCTTTCTCTCTCTCTCTCTCTTTCTTTTTTCAGTACAGCATGCAGCAGTGCTGGTCAGCTGTGGTCATGACATCACTGGACATTACAGCTCTCCAATAGGACACCTAGCAACGTTGCCAGGCAACAGCAGTGAAAGACCTGCATCCGTGTGTGTGAGTGAGCGTTTAATGTGATAATCTAACTAAGAGCGAGAATTTTCCGTGATAAATTAATAAATTGGTCTGGTTTTTTTCTAAAATAAATGTATCATTTAAAAATTTTTACCATATTACACTGCTGTGTTTTTAGTTAAATACTTGCCTTTTTAATATAATAATGTAATGAATTATAACAGCATATGTTTTTAATGTCATAAATATAGTTATCAATGCATGTTATTCTTTCCTTAGAAAGACTTTTATTTTAAAGGTTTAGATTTGCACGTTTGTGCAGAAACGTTTGTGTACCTGTTCAGTTATGTGAATCTTTCGCTGAGGTTTAATTGTATTATTGTGTTGTATGTGTGTGTGTATTTTCTAAGCCTCTGGCCATGTGTGTGTTTCGTACTAGGAGCTTGCGAGCATCTTTGCGGCGTGTGTGTTTCTAAGAGCAGGTTTAGGTAAATATATTTGTGTGCACCTGTGTACAAGCCGCTCTCTCAGTGAGTATTTTGTATTTTTATTTGTGTACGTGTACGTGTACGTGTATGTGAGTCTCTCGCCTGGTATATTGTATTATTGTGTGTGTGCCTCTGCGTCTACCGTCTCAGGAGTGTATATTATATCCGATACAGTACCTCTTTCTCGCACCACATATTTCTGGGCCGATCGATACCTCTGACTCCCTACAAGACAATAATCGCTCCTCTCTCCCCCCTACCCTGTATGGCTACCATTATTACCACCCTCCCCGGGGGAACGCACAAAACAGGGAGGGAGGCCAACGCTTCCACCCTTCCTCCATCCCTCTGTCCGTCCACCCCGACCCTCTGTCCTTCTATTATTTCACCCTGACACGCGGTGCCGTTGATGGACGGATGGATGGAGGGAACGAGTGGACAGCAATGAGCAACTGGAAGGGTGTTAGTCAAAGATCTGAGTAAATGCAGGACAAAAAGTGGAAAAAGGAAAGACAAAGAGAGGAAGAGGAGGGAAATCACAATGATTGTACAATAAAATGGGGATGACAAGAGAAGGCAAGAGAGATTTACACAGCCGTCTCCTTATAAAGGATAACAGCAGATCCGAAGAGAATGGAAGGGATCTTAGAGAGAGAGAGAGAGAGAGAGAGAGAGAGGGGGTATAATTATGACTGTGTCCTGTCAATCCTTTCAAAGTGCAAAAATAAAAAATATAAATCCTGTGCAAATGTACACAAGTCCAAGTTCGCTATAAGCACCGATGCCGAGCCAATCTAATGTGTCCACAAATCCCATCTGCGGGCCGAGGACAGTGTGTGTCCATGACAGAATCTACTAAGCAACTAAACAGCATGATGTATGTGTTATGGGGGACGGTAGATTGCTTGGTGTATAGGTTTATCGATTGCACCGGACTTAAATTGGCTCTCAATTAAAGAGAACAGTTATTTGACCTCTTCCTCTTCGCCTGCGTGCCGTCTTTCTTTCTCACCTATATTTTCCCCGCTTTCTTCACTCATTCCCAACCTGAATATCCATCCTGCTTGCACGGTTTCGTTCTCAAAGCTCCGACCTCAAGCCTCAGCATTCCCCCATTCGAACCCCGTGCCCCATCCCTCTTTCATTTCTCTAGATCCTGCAGAATCTTTCACCTGCTATCAATCTGTGTAAAACTGCAGCGATGAATTATTAAGTTTATTTATTCAAACAATATTAATAATATAACCAGACACAACACACGGTAGATGAGGAGAAGTCCGGGGGAAAAAGCAGGGAACGAGAGAGAAAAGGTGGTGTACATAGTAGTAGTTGGAGGGCTAAAAAGGTGGAGGGAGAAGAGAAGGGAGGGTTAGGAAATTGGTCTGGCTAGCGGAACAGCTTTTCACCCCTCAATCCCCCCTCCACCAGCACCCCCCCTTCTCTCCCCCATTCTGCTTTGTATTCTGTGGAGATGACAGGGAGAAAGCTTTATTGCTCCGAGTTGGTATCGATCGGGGCTCCTCTCGGAGGGAGCTGGGAGCCACGCACGTTGGAGGCACTTTTGCAACGTCGCCTAACCCCCCCTTCTCATTTCTTCTTCCTTTCTTTATTTTCTTTTGCTTTCTCTAATACACATGCACACACACTTTCTTTTGTCGTTTACGCACCCAGGGATTTAAATCTGGGGATTGTGTTTTGAGAACTGACGAAGACGGCTGTGTTATATTTACCCAACCACTTCATACACAAGTGCGGCAGGGAGTCGAATCAACAACGGGCCTCGCAATTCAAACATGGATGAATACACACAAACTTACAGATCTCCCATTCCCTTCTCTTCAGCCTGATTTCTTAATTTCTTGCACCTTTTTGTCATCTTGCAGACATGTTTTTTAACCTTGTTGAACGTTATTTTTGATGTAGGCTCATGACAACGGAGAAAGAGCTGTTGGCACTGCATAACAAAAAAGAAGAGATCGAAACCGATACATGCATTTCCCTCTCTATGGACAAGAGACCGTTTTGTTAGGCAGGTATGTTTTCCTCAACTAGCATAGCGATGCTAACAGAACCGTAACACGAGGATGGGTGTAGATGAAGACAGACTGACAATTCTTCTAAAAAGCAGAGAGAGGAGAAAAAAGGAGAGATAGTTAAAAGGATGAAGGCCCCCTCTACCCTCCGCTTGTGCCCTTGGGCAAGGTTTTTCACCCGTGGTTCCCTGGGGTGTATTAAACCTCTTCTTTCTGTACTATGTGCTGTCCATTTCGGCCACAGCACCTGAGCTTATCCGAAAAGCTTCTGTTTGGTTATTTAACAAAACTCCATTTTGAATCGTGTCGCAAACACTCACCAGGTTCGCGGTAGCATTTCTTCTCAGAGGCTGTCCTAAGCTCTGCCTGCACAGAAAGGTGGCCACTCTCCTGTCTAATTTTACCTCGCCCTCTCCATCAGCCTACCTTTCTACCGCCTCAGAGCCACTTATGTTCACTCACCAAATGACACACACAAACAGCCCCCCCATCAGCCCCCCCCCATCTACTGCGCTACCTCTCTTTGTTGCTATGTCGGAGGCTATATGGTCGTCAAGCATGGCAATTTTGTCAAAATCACAGTGAATGTGTGTATTTGAGGGGGAAATGGCAAGATATGTGTTTTTGAGTTAAAGATGTTGAAAATGGAGTGTGTGTGTGTCCATTGGGGGTCCACAGTACTTTGCGAAGTCCCTTTAATTCTGCTTCTCATAGAGGAGACATAATTGAAATCCGTCTTATTGTTGTTATAGTATAGTACATTGTCAAAATTCTCCCTGTCCTGAAATTATTTGACAAAGACTTTAATTAGACTTAATTAATAAGACTTTAATTAGATATAAAATATGCATATGAATGAGCCAAATATTACTTACAGAAAGAGCTTTTTAACTTCCACAACAGTTAATATAATGCAAATGAACTATTCCCCACAGTGCTTGTATGTGTGTGCATGCACATGTTTATAAGTATATATATGTCTGCTTATATACACTGTCTGTTGATAGCTGGATGCCAGTGCTAGTGAGGTGTCGAATGAATGGCACATCACCAGCTGAGAGAAAGAGGGAAAGAGAGACAAGAAAAGCTTGGGAGCTGAGAGGCTTTGGAGAGCGCCGATCCCCCGGTCGACCGCCATTTCACACTGGTGACCAACACAAATTGGATCAGGCCATGTTCTCATTGCACCAGCAAAAAATCAGACGCACAAAATGGCTGAATCTCCAGTACCGCAATACTGGACAGTGGACCGCTGACTAATGGTTACAGAAAAACTAAAATCACTCAGTACACAATATTAAGGAAATACCGTAGTAGTGACAATAAAGACGCCCGTATATGTAGTGACCTTCAAGACAACATGAAATGCATTACCTTTAGAAATGTGACATGCTTGTAAGTAAAACAGGTAATTTAGAAGGAAACTATGATTGGGCAGACTTTGCATAAATTGTATTTATTAATTTCTTTTTGGCCATATTGCTTTTTATGTGACAGCGGTAGGGGTGTGAATATACACTACAGTATGCAACATGTACATGCACTATCCACCACAACTCATCTCTGACATCCAGAGAGATTTCAGTAAAAAATGAAACATTTTTCCGTGGCACACAGCCGAAGTTACAAAAAGTGAATCAAGTCATGTCAATTCAAAGACGGAGAACGTTCTTTTGATGAAAGATTATAAAAACACACTTTTTTTCTTATATGCACTGATGAATCGTGCAAAAGGCCAAGCACATTTGTTTGGAAAGTAAATAGAGTCAATATTGATTTTATGTTGTCTTTAACACATGAATGCTATTAGGTGTAACCATCGTAGATAAAGAAAGAAATAGATTTTGCTGTTTCTTGTTAATGACACTCAGAGGCCTAAATAAGATTCTTTAACTCGGTCAAAATAAACAATCTTCTGACAGTAATTAAAGACTCAGTCCTTATAAATATATCATGTGTGATTGAGCAGAGTCTCGCATTCAGACCGTTTGTGTGCTTCAGTTCTATGAAATGACTCAAAAAAGCTTGGTAGGTAGATAATGCTGTGGTGTCTCCTGCCTGCCAATATGTGAAGAAATGGTGTAACCTTGACACTTTTACCGACCTGCGATTTTTGTCATCTGGTTTTCATGGTAAAAATAAGTAAGAATGTAACGGCATGAACAAGCTACAAGAACAAGAAACGACTCGGTTAAATTGTGAACCGAGGTTGGAGGACTGACCAAAAGTCTACAAAGTTGTTGAGCCAAGGCCAGCGCTTGGTTCGGATGATATTCAAATGATATTATTAAATACATTATGGCCTGGTTTCACAGACAAGGCTTAGCTTAGTTAAATAAGAAAATTTAAGTTGCTTTTATAAAAATGCCTGAGAAAAAACATAACTTATGTGTATCTTGAGGCGAAACAATGGCACTGGCATATTTTAAGATATGTCAGGGTAAGTTATTTTAAGTTTAGACAGCTCAAACATTCATTTTAGTCTGGGACAAATTTGAACCGGGTCAATGTTATTTTCTTACATAGTGTAATCTGAAGTCGGTAGATGAAGCTATTGGAACCTACGTGCTATTCGACATTTTACAATAACTCGTACATACAGTCCGTATACAGACTATATACTGTAAATATGCGGTGTACCTCTTGTCGTTGATGCTGACCTGACTGGTGGACCCACATAAACATGATGTTCAGCGGCACAACTTAGAAAGCAAAGTTAGTTGACCAGCAAGGTCTTTGGGAAAAGCTTATCAGAAAAACAAAATAACACAAAAAGCATATCACAAATGCGGCAACGTGCATTATTGGTTACGTAATGCGTCCTTGCCCTACTTGTTTATGGGCGTGTAGCTCCGGCGCCACGTGCTCGCCATGTTTACACTGAGAGAACGGCACATGGAGCAATATCTCACGGCAATCGATGAGAGGGGAGCTGGTGGGGGGGAGGAAAAATCGGTAAGGAAAGCAGGTTATCTCCTGTCATTAATGGGGGGAATCCCGTGTAGGTGGGCTGGGTGTGTGCGTATGTGTGCAAGTTGGGGGAAGACCTGGATTCATTGAGAAAAAACACAGACTGTTTGGCATCGGGAGAAAGCAGACAATTATCTGTATTGATTAAAGCCAGCCAGCCAGCACACCGAAGACAGAAAACTATGACTAGATCAATAGAGAGAAAGAGAGGGAGAAAGAGAGAGCGGACGGCTGCGTGTTTTGTGGGGGAACTGCAAATAGGTTGTGAGTTTGCAGAAAAAAACAGCTGAGTGATGCAACAGTTGTTCGAAATAAAAGGGACAAGAAAACGTGTTGCGCTGTTCGTATTAAGAACGCAAGTATTTTGTTCGGTGGCTTATCTTAAGTTAAAAGAAACGGGTAACAATTTAGAAGAAAAGTTGTGGGATGTCTTTTTGCGATCACAAATGATCAAACAATCTCAAAAGTTTTAAGTTCTACAAAACACAGACTGGAAGACATAAACACTACACAAACAGCACTTTTTCTCCACTTTCACTACTGATAGAACGAGAAATAAAAACCGAAAATAAATTGACAATAAAAATAGAAGTTCAAAAACATATTAATACCAGTAAAAGCCAATATTTAAGACCCCAAGACGCTTGAAAATGTTTGTCAAATTAAACTTTAAAACTACATTCTAATAATAATAATAATATGAATACATTTGTTAATTATATTATAATAATTCTTAAAAACATAGTACATGATAATCATAATTGTAATAATCATAATAAAATAATGAATTAAAACTAAAAACTAAAATAACTAATAAGTAAATAAATAAAAAAATATCATACAACCAAAATTTGGATGTTAAGTTAATATACTTCATAACAGTTTTCGAACATTGTTCACTGTAGAAATCTCAAGTCCCTGCCCCTTGTATTGTGTAGGCTTATAAATCATTACGATGCAAACAAACACACAAAGATGTCCACACTGTGGCTATTAGTAACAACGTGAAGCCAGATTAACAGTGAAAACCGGTGTGTGTTTGTGTCTCCCATTGCAGTTGTGTGTTCTGTGTGTGGCACACAAACACAACTCTTCTGATTAAACTTGAAAGTCAACCCTACTGTGCTAGTGTGTCTAACAAGGCTCTTCAAAATCAGCAACCAATCACACACACATAAACACCTGAGCACATATTCAATTATGGGACACTCAAACATTGTAGAGCACAACTCTGGCCTGATTACGCTCTATTTTTCTGAGTGTGTGTGTGTGCAAGAGAAAAAAGAGAGAGAGAGAGAGAGAGAGAGATAGACATGGAGAGAGAGGGAGAAAAGGTCTTTCCTGAGCTGTAAGGCCTGGGAGAAATGGAACTTAAATGCCTCTCACTGGCTCTCAAACTCCAGTTGGCTTTATTGATGCACTGGCCTACTGCCAACCAGGGGCCATTTCCACTTCAAAGGGTCCGCGTTCACACACACACACATATATGCACGCACTCGCCCTCACCTGTGAGCATGAAATGCACTCCAACCTCTATCTGTAGTTCAGGCCTATATCCGTGCCGTCCACCTCCGTGTGTAATCTTAGATATAAAGAAGGCCACTTAAAGTGTGATTCAGTGCGCAATTCAAACCTCTATCTGTCATCTAAAAGTCCATAACGCCCCGTCCATGCTGGAAGCGAGCGAGGCGACAAAACTAGCGATTCGAAGTTTACAGCGATCCTTATTGTGTGATTTCAAGCCTTCAGCATTTCTATTTTAACTTACTGAACAATTCGAACATATCAGGAATCGCAGATGTGTTTCAAAGTTTGCAGTGAATGTGCATTGAAGAAACGGTGTGTACTTAAAGGGACAGTTGACCCAAAACTGAAAATCCTTTCATACTTTACTCACCCTCGTGTCATTTCAGACCTGTATGGCTTTCTTTCTTCCTCAGAACACAAAGGAAGATATTTAAAAGGACGTTCACCAAACAACATTGAACCCCATCTACTACTGAGAAATGTCACAAAATATCTTCGTCTTCCATTTCGCTACTGCACTGTAATCTATCTATAGCAAACTGCAAAAGCACTGTTTTAAAAATTATACTGTACGTTGAATCGACACTGCCTACATTCGAACATCAGATGCTAAAAATCTCTTCGGTTAAACAACTATGACATAAATATTATGCGACAACTTATCGATATCACTGTTAAAATATTGTTACGTTTGGCCCCTCTCAGGCACCACAGGTTCAAGATAGAAACTCCACGTAGTCCGTGGATCTCAGAATCCACAAATGTCGATACGAGCCACATGTCTACGCCTCGGCCTTTGCATTTTAATGCCGTTTCCTTTTCATTATTTATGATTCTTTTACTCGCGTCTGAAAAAAAGCCGGGGCATACACCTCTACACCTATCCCCATAGTAACCGACCTCACAAGCCCTGTTAATGCACATGAGCATGGCCCCCCGAGTACAGACGCATCGGCATATATACACACGTGTGCGTTCGGACATACATGTATGCGCAATGGTAATGGGCTTCCTGGTGTCCTGGGGAGGAGGTGTAAGAGGTGAGTCTCTGAGATCCCAGTGAGAATCTAGAGAGCTGCTGAGTGTGAACAAGCCGGGACAAGATGCTGTTATGTCAGGAGCGAGATACAAGTAAATATATGTAATATATAGAATATATCGACTCGATTCTGATCTGTATATGGTTAGTTGACGAATATACAGTAAATGTGACCTTCTCTTCTGTAGAACACAAAAGAAGATATTTCGAGAAATGTCTCGATGGTTTTGTGTCCACACAATGGAAGTCATTGTTCAATGCGGTTCGGTTATCAACATTCTTCAAAACATCTTCTTTCGTGTTCTGCAGAAGAAAGAAAGTCATACAGGTTTGAAATGACCCAAGTTAATTGTGTGGTTAGGAAGTGTGTGTTTTTTCTTTGTACCTGTCTGACTGGACACACACGTCTCTCTGTGTCCTCTTTCCAGTGTGTGACTGCCCCTTGGACAATAGCCTCTGCTCGGGGTCCCTACTGAGGGTCCCCACTACTGCAGCTTACACTTAATGAACAACAACCCCCCCACCCTGAGATCCATCCATCTATCCCCCCCCCCGCATCCTTCTCTGCCCACAACCACTGTTGTCCACTGTTCACCTCATCCATAGTAGACAGTATTGATTTTCAGTGGGGAAAATAAAAAAGGCCATGAATTTTAATGCTTTCTGTCTCTCTCTCTCCTCTACCCCCATCCACCTTTTTTCCACCCTTTCTTCTCCTCGCCCATCTCTGCGCTCTCCTCCTTCGTTCTTTCCTGGAGGGAGAATAAAGGATAGGGGGAGGGGGCAGGCTCAGAGGGGAGAGGTGGAGGGGTTGGTGGTGTGGCGTTGGGTCATTTCTCATTTCCGAACCCTGGACGTTCACCTCCCCCCTTCCAGTTAACTAGCCTTCTCATTTCGGATACAAAACGGACTGAAACAAACAACAGCAAGTCTATACGGCCTTCATCAAATGATATGGATCATATTTTTAAGTAGACATAACTTGTAATTATTAAAAGTATTTGGCATCTTTTTGAATACAAGTATGCCACTGCATGTTAGTATTTCTTGTGCTTTTTTTGTTTGTGTAAATTGCTTGAAAAGCTTTGAGTTAATACAAAATGAAAGATAACCTGCTTTTAAATGGCTTTGATTTGACTTAAATACTTAATTTTGCTATTAAACTGCCGTTCAAGTATTTAAATAAATAAAAAAATCATTCGATATCAAAATCAGCAACAAGTAGCTGTAATCAAATACCATAGCATCAGTATACAAGCGGACAATACTCTTATCAATATATTCACACTTTTATTCAAGACACATCTTAAATACTCCTGATTCTGTAACTGTATTCAGTAGAGATGATGTATTATACACCATTATCCAAACATGAGTGCCCGCTAATGACCATACGCTCAACGCATGTATGTTGCTGAAATAACATAAGGCATAACACAGATAGATTGAAGCATCTCTGAGCACTCCGTCAGCTTGACAAATGTTTTAATAATTCCAGCAGTGAAAAATGACGCACACAGTGTACCATTTCTACAGCCGTATAACCATATAGTGGAAAAATGCATACTCCAATTTAACAACATGTGCCCCGATACAAATAATTGTTATCTTTGAAATGTAATTTCGGATGGGTGGAAAAAATAAGTGTGGAAAATCTTCATGGTGAGATTCGGACAAGCACATCTATTTCTGCTTTTTTTCAGTGTTGTTTCGCACCGACTTCTAATATAAAAGCAGAGAGGATGGACGAGAAATTGACAAAATTGAGGGAGTAATAGGGGCTTTTAGGACAGAAGGCAATGTGCGTGTCTGTGTTTTCTACAAATTGTTCATGTCCAAAGTTAAGTGTTCTATTTTATTTAGTATAGGCAGAACATTCAACAATTTTAATCATGCAAATATACAATAAATATTAAAATAATATTTCATTCAAATAATCTTGAAATGTTAAACTTCTTAGAATCTTCAAATCTTTTTTAGCAATGAATTAAGAGAAACCGTTGACACACTGTTTTGGAGGTCGCTATACCTTTTCCACCCAACAATGAAAACTAATTTTTTTGAATATTTATGTCCTTGAGATGTTTTTGTCTTCTATACGACTCCGAGACCACATTAAGAACTCATCCGTGTAAAAATGCAACACATTTCATCTTATTCTGTCTATATGTCCTTTCTTCTTTCATTCACACTTTCAAGTGTCGACCCTAAGGCCACTCCAACAATCAATCAATTACACCATCCAATGAAAAAACACAAAAATCACATTCACACAAAAACATACACATTCAACATTCACATTCTTCGGGTCACTTGCATACATATTTCTGAATCAATTTTCTCTCCCTTTTTACGTGCGTTTCTTTGCCTTTCAACAATCCATTCGTTTCACCTCCACCTCTCGTACCGCATTGAACCGCACGGAGGGAATGCATGTGAATGCATGTCTGCAGAACAGCTAATAATGACCCTTACGTGCAAGTGTGTAATAGAGGTTTGCGAGTCTCTTCAGAACGCCGTGTTTCTTTGGCGCGTTTGTGCATCCGTGATGTAAAGGTCATGTTTGTAGTTTGCAGTATTTACTGAATTGCCGGTATGTTTTGCTCGGTTTTGATATTATTGGTGCTTTTGATTAGGCTTGTGAGAGATTTCAATACCGTTGGACTCATGCAAACAGGTAAATACATTCATTGCAAAAATAGCAAAAATTTTAGTGGATAGCATCTATAATTTTGGTTCTCAAAGAGTGGGTCGTGACCTAAAAATCAATCGCAGGTTCTGAAAAGGTTGTTGACGGCAGGGGGTAACAATGGTGAATCCAAACCATAAAATGCAATCTTTATAACTGTGTAAAGTTAGGATTGCAAAATATGTATGCTCTTCACCATCTAAAGGGGAGAAAACATTTTCCATCCATTGATGTCAAAGGTTGTTTATTCAAAATATACTGTATTTTAGTGCAAATACATCTGTTATTTGATGCAAACTATAACCGAAGCAGATGCCAGCAAGGACAAGTTGCGACACAACTTCTTTCTCATTAACCCTGAAAGAAAGTATGAGAAGAAAATATAACCTTAAATAGTTTAAATAACGTTTAAACTTACAAATTTTTTTTAGGTAGAATTACTGGCTTAATAAATAAAAAAGACAGAAATATAATAAATCTGTTTCTAATGACTCTTCTACAATAAACTAAATTTAGTTTATCAACATAAATACATTTGAGAACCTTAAGGGCAGGTTTGGTATTTTTAATCCCTGGTTTACTAAAATAAATTTTTGAGAATGTTAATTCATGCACTTGATGAATATTAAGATCTCTACAAGGTTGGCTCATTCCTGCCTCAACGTTTCCCCTGCGAGGCCTTGAACTTGAGACGGCAAGCGAGTCGATAAGAAAACGGCGCATTAGAAAAACGCAATGAGATGAATGGGGGTAGATGAGTAGCTACATGAATAGACGGGGCAAGAGAGAGGCGCGGCAGAGGGGCAGAGCTGAGGCGAGGGTCAGGGGTCAACTTGTCAACCCCCACTGCCCCTGACGGGCAGACAAAGGGAGGCGAGAGAGGTCAAAGTGCAAGACTGAATGGACAACTGGTGAACACGCTCCAATCGGGGGGCGTCACTTTAGCCACACGTAGAAAAGAGCGTCTTTCAAACACTCGGTTCATCCTTTTGAGGACGTTTTAACCGGCCGAGACATTCAAATTCTTTTCAAGGTCTCCAACAAGAGATATTTGAATACACACCCGCCCTCACAAGTGCAATCCTTTTAAGAGTCGATGTGGAGGTCCGCAAATGCACAGAGGCTCTTTTGAATACGCTAATGCGATTGAAGATTCTTCTTTGTCGCCGTACGCTAAGATTCAAGGAAAAAGATAACACGTCTCAATTCTACATATATACGCGTAGGAGTCCGCATGCATGACGCTGCTCCCTCATTATCTTAAAACATGCGCCGCTACCATGCCGGCGGAGGTCAAGTCCACTTGCGTTCGGCGCTACGCTAGCCATTTATCTTATCTGTGGGATTAGCCAGGCGGTCTGTCAGGTAAAACACTCCCCGCACCAACTGCCCCGTTCCCGTGGTTACCCTCTTGGGTAATCAGCGCAGGATTTCTTTACAGAATTATGCAGCTGACCGGCACGTATACTCACCATATTCATCCTGCATATGGAACAGGGGAAGATGGATAGACAACAGGAGGAGAGAAAGTGATGGGGGGGTACCTGACCTATTTATTCTCAACATACACAAATACCTATTAGTCATACATGTATGCACGAATCAGAAATGTCAAGATGAGTCAAAGCAAATAAGTCCATTAGGAAATTAGAAACTTTCTTTGGTCACACTTTACAAGAAGGTTGCATTTGTTGCACACCTTGCCTATACCTTTTTTTTGACATTCTTTCATTTGTTTTATTAAATATAGTTTCATTTTATGTTGTATATATATTTATATGTTTTTCTGTCTTTTCTAAGTCTTCTTTTCTTACTGTTATGCACCAGCCTGCCAAGTGAACTACTTGTACGTAGCAATAAATGATTCTGATTCTGATTAGTTAATGCATTTCCTGGGATGAACTAACATTGAGCAACATTTATTTCATTAATCAGCATTCATTAATCTTTGTTAATGTCAATAAAGTTGTTTATGGTTAGTGTCTTAAGGTTAACTTTTTTTAAATATCTTATTTAATGCTGAAACGAACTTGAACTAGGGCTAATAAATGCTGTAGAAGTCTTGTTCATTGTTAGTTGATGTTAACTAATGTTCAAAATAACCTTCTTGTAGAGTGTCATCATTTTTACTTTTACCATTTCACTTTTACCTTTTTGGTTTATTAGGGTAAATGGCTTTTATTCACACACACATTACAGTGTATATGTTTGTGAATGCATCTTTAAATTGCTCTTAATTACATATTACATTTACGCGTTTGGCTTTTTATCCCAAGCCACTTTCAAGGTGACCCGTTTGCGTGTTTCCTGGGAACTCGTGAACTTTGCGCTGCCAACGCTTTACTAATTAAGCTGCATTAACACATACAGTTTATGCGATGCTTTGTTCTGAGTTCTCAAGCACTTTTACGTTCAATGTGGAGAGGTCAGACGTAAGACCTTTATAGTGACAAAAAGAAATAACGATAAAGATAAACTGAAGAACGGTTGATTGATTTCGTTTGAGGATCAAAAGAAGGAATGGGATTCCTAAGAAAAAAAAAATGTTAAGTGGACGTTTAACAAATGAAATGTTATACTTGGACACTTGTCCTTGTGTGACATCACTAAGGCGTACCTTGACCAAACAATTGGAATGTGTGCCACTGTGTGACTGGATAATAGCATTCCTTTACTTTTTCTTGCATGGTCAAATGTTTTTATTTTTTAACATAAACCCCTTATTCAAGAGTGCAAGAATCCAAGTTCTTTGGAAATGAATACAAGCAGTTCTCTGTGTAAGTTTGTGTAGATGTCTTTGGATACATGCCTTTGGCTATATCTATTGTCAAGAGTGTGAAAGAGAACATATTCACATTTTGTGCATGTGCTGGGATGGGGGTGTACGATAAAGATGCGGTTACTTTGAGGAGATTGACGCGCAAAAGCACTCAGATTTATTAAAAGCTGCCGCTCGCACCCCATTCTGTCTCTCTCCCCCTCTTTCTCTTAGTCCGCACCATTGTTGCAATACCCCCTTCATCGTGTATACATTGTGAAGGGATATTAAATGTCTCCCTTCGAACACGACCGTAACCGCTACACAGCCATAAGGAAGGGCAGGCCGCCCCTGAAGTCCAAATATATGCAGCATACACGTGCTCATTTTCGTACAACCTTTCTATCAAATTAAACTGGGTGCTCCCACCCAAAACCGTACAGGACCTCTAGGGTATCGGGGGACATTTCAATCACACAAGCTTCTGTTGGCCTCATTTACTTAAAGAGGATACAGATACTTGTGAAAGACAAATGCAAAGTGAAGCTAAATAAAACGTGCCAAAAGGTGAATATTAAATCGGCGAAGATGAAATAAAAAATCAATATGAATGTGCACACATTTCACACTACTTCAATGCACTTTGATTTTTTTCACCTAACTTGTGAAACTCTCCAAGAAACAATAGAAAGAGAAACTTTATTGTGGTCAGCGATCGCTCTCGTTCTGATCGGAGGGCTACGGCCTCTCGCTCTCCATAATCAAAAAACATTTTCCTTCACAAGAGCACATTGCTTTTGATAAGGACACTTTAAGAGGACTACAGCAAGAAGAGACAGATCGTAAGATAGCATTTTACTTTGCATCACAGAGCCCTTCAGCGTCACACATTGGTAACAGAGTGAGAAAATAATAGAGTTAATATTTCTTAAATAAACATGTGAGAGACTTGTAAATAGAGTTTGACAAATGTAAAAAGGGTGATGCACCCCGCTTGAAAATTCAATGAAAACAACAGGTAAACTTGAACTACTTGTTCAACCCTGTTCTTTCTAAACCGTTGCTCTGTTATCATGGCCGAGGATGACTTTAAAGAAGAACACTTAACATAGAAACGGTTTACTATATATTGCTGAGAGCGCGACTCGCATTGACACATTATCGAATGCAACGACATCTACAATTGAGTCTCATGCGATTACACATATTGTTCTAATCTAGTATAACCTGGTTGACCAATAGAAATAGAGATGGAAAAAGAGACAGTCCACAATTGACCAGCGAGAATGTGTTATTTGGTTTATGAGTCTGATAAAGGTCCATGGAGAGAGAGAGAGCGAGAAATTCTGCTGTCACAATATGAACACTGGATTCCATTTCAGACGGCCGGACCATAATAGTGCTCAGTGTGTTAAGAGCTATCAAAAATCGGCCGACACACGCTGTCCCTCCAGCGATTATTACGCAAACGTCCTCACCTACACACCTGGTAATGCAAACACACACACTACAGCACGAGAAAACCACTTGGCCCTGTCAGATATGGGGTATTGGAGCCCGAATGAGGTCCATTTAGTCTGCTGTGGTCTTGATGGTGGTCTCCATCTCAGAGGTGATGCCCGAGCAGGGGAGAGAGTGTTTACCTACATCCCTTTATTACCATCTGCTTAATGGGCTATGAATGTCTCCATGGATACTCAAAAGGGAAAGAGAGAGATGGATGGGTGAGAGACAGCTACGATCGGAAAAGTGGCCTCTCAACAGGGAACTGGCACATATGTGTGTTTGTCTTAATGCACAGATGTGTATTTGTAGATATATAGTGTTATATGTGCAGTACTTTAAATGATTTTAGATTGTTGTAAATGCAACACGGCAAACAGGTAAACGTGTGGATGAGAGAGCGCAGACGTAGAGGGAAATGCTAGGTGTCGGGATGCGGAACAGAGAGGTGGTTTAATGCAATAAAGCATGTTGTATTGACATCTCTGTTGTGTCTATTGATTCCCCATTATGTCCCTAACAAACCCGGGTGGACATTTTGTCATTCGCAATCACGTTAGCACTGGGACTCACCGACGTTCTCGCTCAAATCCGATCTATACACACACACATGCGCGCACACACGCCGGCTGTGGACGGCAGGGCTGATCTTCCTTAATCGATAGCTGTTTGAGGTTAAAACACTTTGCGGCGCATCAAACTGTAAATTTGTACCGGCGTAAATGCAACTCACATTGGCAGACAGCTAAAGACGCAAGTGACCTGATCGAATTTGACCTTTGACCTCAGACGGACCCACAGCGGACATCTAAATTCACCTGTAACTGCAGATTTTTGCAGCACCTCTTCTGGATTTACACTTGTTCTTTGTCCTTCAAGTGATAGATAGAATATTTTTATATTGTATGAGGAACACAATGAGCCTAAAAGGAAATAAAACAACTGGAGGAAAAAAGAAGGCTAGAATTACCACAGCACAGAGGAGGAAAGAAAAACGTTTCTTTCTGATATACACGGCAACGCCACTAGGCCTAGGAAACATGGAAACATTATCTTCTAAGAGATGAAAACGAATTTGAATCTTTGCGTTTTATCAATACGCATTAAATAAAAAATGGAGTGCAAAAGTCTGGGACAAATAGTGATACCGATTTTTCATTAGAATTATATTAATGCAGTTAAATAGAAAATGTTTTTTAACAAATTTCTCTGTATTTATTAAATCTGGCAGCATGCGCTCGGGCTGCTGACAACACCAAGTAAAATCAGCATTTTTCATTTTCTTCATTTGTTGATTCTACTATAACAGAACTTCACAGACTCCACCGGAAAAAGGAGCGATGATTCTGTCTGACTAAATTTCACACAACGTGATCAAATATTTGCATTACGTTCCAATTCTTTACTAGTTTAGGTGTTTTTTCTTTATTTATTAGCTTTATTAAAATTGCTTTAATAAAGCAAATAAATACTAAAAATATATTTGCTTTGATTTAAATAATAACTATATGGAGCTATTCCTAATGTATCAGAAATAATTCATCAACATGACATTTACCGATTTTGAAATGAAACAACCTTTCCCAAAACTCCAAGTACTCTCGTATCTATCCAAAAACGTTACAGTATTCTGTCTATATTATATTGTATTTTATGTTCTTCTTAACACAGCTTCTTAGACACCAAGACTGGAAAAAATCACAATAAAACCTTTAAACTGATGCCCTTCATAGTGTCTGTCACCTTTAAGACTAGACATAAATGTGCTTTACCTCACAAAAAATACAGACTCTTATTGGCTGTTCACCTTGCCAATCTGACCTCTGCAGCATTTAATGTCAGCTCTGACACATGGTGTCCATTTTGAGGCTTGCTGGGTAATCACAACGCTGAAAGGTTTTAATCTTTGTACGGTTACAGCACACCTTCTGCTGTTCCATATTTTTTTAAAACAACAACACACAAAAGCAGCCAGTTTTGAAACAATAACATTTTGACTTCATAAAACACCATAGAGAGATGGTGCCATTTGATCTCAAGACATTAAAGAGGCTAATCATTGCAAACACAGCAGACAAAACAAACACGCAAGCGTGTCTGCAAACATTAAACACAGATGATCAATGATGCGTCTGCGGCACAAACATGAAAACAACATTCCAACCTGTTCCAAACAGGAGCCTGCAAAACAAACAATAGTCACTTTTATTTGTTTCCTTTCACAGAGCTTTCTTGTGTATATATATATATATATATATATATATATATATATATATATATATAAACAGAATTTACCTCAATTTCTCTTTCTCCCTTTTAATTCACAAGACATCTGACCTAAACCACAAATCCCAACCTATCTGAAACAAGCAGCCCAATCCAATTTTAACAAAACCTGCATTTCATGAAAGGAAACCATGTGGGGTCATTATATTGTGAAAGTTGAGCGTCTGGCTCTTTGCTCATTTAGGCGAGTAATTAAAGTCTAAGTCTCCATTCTTGAGCTATGTTAAACACTTTTTAATATTTAATTTTTTACGCAGGGTTGTAAATAATCTGGTGCCGACCAAAAGGGTTGTTGTTTACATTCGGCCGTTGAGTGTTTGACATGTTTAAAGCGACACATTGTATGTAAGTGGCTCATACATTGAATCCATCTGCCTTTAGAAAATTTCCGCTTCGGTGAAGGCCAGACGCCGCGCGCACACATTGCGCGCCCCTGCCCCCTTCACTAATGCAGCACTTTAGAGCACTCCTTATAAAAGTATGTAATACTGAGGTTTTGGATTATTGTTTTGAGTATTATTATTTACTTTATTTCAAACAAATAAATAAATTCCAGCTACTTCCGATTACGGTGTCAATGTTACACATTGTCACAATTTATAACTATAACAAAAACAATTGCATCATAAGCGTCACACAATTGTTATAGGCTAAATGAATAAGGGCCGGTGCTAAGATGTACAAACATAATTAACACTGTTTTTCTACAATATTCCTTAGTAAAGTAAAAACAGACATGGAATTCTAAAGACATATGTTTCCTAAATCACAGTCAGGACTTGCGATGACTGTAATTTTAAATCAAATCAAGGAAATTCAGTTATTCCACAATAATGCAGTAATGCATAATGATTTTAAAAAACAATTGCTAATAAAGTGACATTGACTGCCATCGTTCTCAAACTTGTTAAATGCTCACTCTCGCTCGGTCCTTTTTTTCCCGCGGTCTGCGTGTATCGATCTCGGCGGAATCGATAAATTACCATGAATATTCCCTGAACCGGCCGTGAGAAGAGAGACGGCAGATGGAGAAGCAGATATGGAAAGGACAGAAGGATGAAAAGCCAAAAGGGGCCGAGACGAACCATTCAAACGAGGGCAATTATGGGCAGACATCTTCTTTCAACTCACCCGGCCGTCAACATTACCAAAGTGGCTTATTTAAAAAGGACATAAAATCATATTTGATGGAATTGACTGAGAACGTTGTCTAAGGCTGAACAGGTGCTATGGCTCCACGTGTAGGGTTTTTTCCTTTCCACTGATGAAAAGGAGGATAAAGGCAACAGACATGAAGCAGTAAAGTGTCTTACCGGAGTTACCGGAGCGCAGCGGCAGCGGAGACTTGAGTCGCCAGGCGCTGAAGTCAGGAGCGGTTCTCTGAAAAACTAGCGGCACCGGCAAGGGAACAAACATGATCCGCTGTCGTCTGGGCTTTTCGTCTATGGTTTCGTTGATCTGGCACTTGTCTTCAGCCTGTTCTTCCCTTCTTCTTTGGTTGCTTTTGTCACGTAGACTATTTTGGTTGTGGTTTTCTTTTTTTGGTTAGATAATTTATAACAAGTAAATGGCTTAAGCTTTCTTTACATTTTTGGTATTGTGCATTTCTGTCATTACAGCTCTCAAAGTGATGCTCTATCTCGGACTGACACACAGACGGACAGTCGGGAGTCTTTCAAGCTCAAAGACAGATTTTGTGGTCACGTAATGTCTCTCTGAAGGTTCAACAACTACCCCGCTCGTAATGCGGTTGATAAGCAGGCAAAACCGACTCGCTGTTATTAATTCAAAGCTGACTTTTCCTAAAGGCTCAAGCTCATCGCTTTTCTAGTGTTTTGCGTATCCCGCGCGAGACCAGGTGTGCGGACGGTAAACGTCACAATGGCCTTGCGCGCTGCGATCTGGACCACTTTGGTTTTTCTTTCCAAACAAATCGTCAGTCAAAGTCCAGTTCGCGTCAAAATACAAAAACTATTCGGTTTGATACAATCGACTCGCGGCTGCTGGCAGGGTTTTGCTTTTTAACAGTTTACAGCTGTTTAACAAGATATTTGGTATCTCTATTTGGTTTCTAGCTGTCCTATTGTGTGGTATACCTCACGCGCATTGCATGCATATCAAGCATCATTTTGCATTTTATATATAAAACATACACTCTAATCGTTTCATGTAAATTAAATAAAGGCTATAACCACGTATAAGGCTACGCGGCGGCTGAATACGCCCCTCCCCCTTCGCGTCCACTCACTAGCCGCTAATTAAAACGCGATAAATCAATAAATGCGTAAATAAATAAACAACCAAGAGTGTTCGGAATGTCAAAACTGAACGAAAGAAAACAACACGGTACCCGTTAAGACTATTTCAGCCCGATGGCTCTGTCCCATCACCATCCGTCTGTGTGTGCGTGTGCGTCCGTCAAGATAGTCCCGTTATCTGGGAACCCCGGTAGCTCGCGAGCTCTGTCCGCCTCTCGGTATGAAAGCAACACTGAAACGAGAGGAGCAGCCGCTGTACTCCCCCGCCTCCTATCTCTCTACCCCTCCTCTCTCCATCCATCCATACCTCCCCCACTTTCCTCCCCTCCCTTTTTTTACTAATCCCATATAAGGCGAGCTATCCTGCGTATTGATCGCTTGATTACTCTTCATTATGATGACTCTGATGATCGCGGCGGGCCGCTGATCGATAAGCTTACACGCATTGACAGAGAGGCTTACGTCAGGTGATCATAGGCTCATATACATGCAGGTATAGAGATGCTGGAGATATGAGCGGCCATTGACATTGTACGGCCGCATGTATTAATCATGGTATATGGAGAGCGCGTTTGGCAAAAGCAGCAAACGGAAACTGGTTTGGCACATCGCAAAAGTTGGTATATTGCTGAGCATTTCTCCCTCTCTCTCTCTCTCTCTCTCTCTCTCTGCTCAGACACATTGTATGCTGTCAGTATTAAAGCTACAATCTATGTCGCGCACTTACACTCCAGATTATTGCCGACATAGATTTTTTAAATAGAAAAATCTATACGCTAAACATCGCAGTCAATACGGGGAAATCGAAAGCGCAGAGCTTGATCCCCACATTCCCCTTCGCCCCAATCTCTCTCTCTCTCTCTCTCTCTCTCTCTCTCTCTATATATATATATATATATCTGCCTATATATATCCGACATGAGAGATTTCATATAAATCAATGATTGGTAAATGTGTCATAGAAATATAGGGCTTTTTTAAAAGACTGCACATCACACAAAGCGATAATAAAGCGAATTATCATACGCCTTAAACAACTTCAAATATGAGTATTTTTGGCTTTTTTGAAAATTCATAATTTTCCTGCTACACAACAGACTCACAATGGTTCCTTGAGCTTTATTGTCCCGAAGCACCCCCCCCCTCCATTTGACAGATGACATCCGCGCGTCCAACGAGCGAGAGGGGGAATAGGAAGGAAAAAGAAGCGACAAGTTGTCCTTCACGAATCCCCCTCGCCTGAGAGGCCACGCGTTTCGAGCCCCCCCATCCAAACTCCTTCCAGACAAAAGCAATTATTTCTTGTAGAATATAGTGTGTTTTGCGCGTTTATAGCGCGGAGAAGGAAGAAAGGTGCGGATCTGGGACTGAAACACAGATTGTGGAAATATGACATTTCCATTTGTTTGTATAGAAGATTCTTTCTATTGTTAATGTATCACTAAATCATACAACATCAATGTAGCTACATTTCAGAAACAGAGATCCAAGTGTGACAACATTTTTGTTTTACAAGATATTACTATTATCAATGCCATAATGATTGCTTATGGTGTTCTTCTTGCGCTTCTAAACGGAGAACATGGAGATCAATAGAAATAATCATTTCCTAGCATCAGGCACGAGAAAAGAAACTTCCGCTCGCGCGCGTCTGGGTGGGTGAACCAGACAGAGATAGTGAAAGAGTTCATCGTTAAATGGCAATGTCATGTTGACAAATGCGTTGGTTGAATTAAATTCTCTCTCATCAATAACAAGGCGCCCCAATCAATACCAGCTTACAATTATATCAACACCCCGTCTTGCTGTAACAAGCAGCTAATACTGTGGCAAGGAGGACACACTCCCACTGTGGAGCAAGCATCCTACGCACACGCACACACCCAGACTATAATGTTCTTTATACTACACGATCTTGCAACCTTGGCAAACCCAGATGCACACAAAATAAGCGTTTCCAGTGGAAATACACATCTTTAAACCAACTTTTAGCCTCATCTGTTGTTCATTCCGCGAAGGAGAGAAAAGGACTCAAACAGAGACTTGGACACATTCTTTCTCTGTTCGGCTGATCTAATGATCAGTGTTGACATATTGTCAATACCCAGCTCGAGTCTGCCGATACCTCTAATTCAAATCCATCCTCTGTGTTGTAGCTTGCTTCCAACACACACAGATCAGGGATATGTGGTTAAAAATAATTGTACTGTGCAAATATTGTCTTCTCTTGCTTTATTGACAGCCTGCTTATCAATGCCAGGGAATGTTGGGATTTGTAGTTCATTTATATCTAGGCGGTAAAGAGAGGACATTTATCACTTTAATTCGTGAAGTTCAAATGATTTCAACGAACGTGGCTCACCAGTCTCTCTCAGATGTAGGCATCTGTTGAGTTTTTGTGCGTTTTTCTCACAAGCTTACATCTGCAAGCTTTCCCTGCCAAACACTCTTACACTTTTTCAATTTCACACATTTGCTTACCAGGGCTAAAATTGGCAAACAAGATTTCTATTTATTTTTCATTAATGCAGTTGTTACGCCCCGCAAATTATAACGGGAAAACGCATTTCACATTTCTTCGCCATTCTGCCGTCGTTCCACGCCACGCTAGTTTTAACACGATCAAGGTCTTGCTGAAGACCCAGCAGTCAGTGCTGTTAAAAGACATCGACCCCCAAAGTGCTGGCGATGTGTCTCGCCCGCAGCGGCCTGCAGCAGCCTAATACTGTGACATGGATGGGGCTATCAGTGGAGCACAGACTAGCTTGAGAGGGGGAGCTGATTTTGCCCCGTCAGAGGCCTGCTGAATATGTGATCTAGCGTTACAGTAGAAGAGGATAAAACCCCAATACCCTGTCTGTGATCTTTATGGGGTGCCAAAATGTGTGTGTGTGTGTGTGGTTAAACAGAGAACAAGGTAAAGAGCTTATTCTGAGCACTATAATGCTGTAATGTGTTTGTGGTGTGTGTTTTGAAGAAAAGAAGGTATGTACTGTATGTGTGGCCTTTATGGATTTTGAGCTTTCGAGCTTTCATATATCTACTGTTTTATGAGCCAATCATGTTGATAAGTGTTCTGAATTCAAGTTAAATCCGGATGTGAATTTATTTCTACAGCACTTTTCACAATATTGCATTGTATCAAAACTGCTTCACACTAAATACAGCACAGGCAAAAAAAAAAGAATAATAAAAGGTTGTATGAAATATTGAAGTATTATTACAAAATACAAGGCTGTACAGTGTGAGTTATTTCAACGCAGGGGTCAGAATGGATAAACCCAACCGTTTGGTTACAAATTACTGGATTGTTTTTACCAATTCTTGGGTCAAATATAAACATGTTTTGGGTTCATTTAACTCAACAGTTGGGTTTGTCCATTTTGGACCCAGCAATGGGTTGAAATAACCCAACATTTTATAGAGTAGTAACTGTTATAAATAGATGGTTATATTCATAGAGAAAATTAGCTATTCAACAAATATGCATTTCAAATTAAAAAACGATTGTTATGTTTTAAATGTGTGGAAATACATATCATTAGAGCTTTGGATATATGAGATATGTATTTACAGTAATACGTATTTTTGAAATATCAATATACTATGTGTAAGAGCCAAATTAATCCGTGTAAAAAAAAAACAATAACAAAATACAACAGAAGCACGGACATCAAATTGAAATGGGTACTCGACCACAACAAATGATGTCAGACAAATGTATGAAAAGTCGGCACACCAAAGCTAAAATACACTTGAACAAATTGTTTATCGTTTTTTGAACGCAGGCTGTTCATCACCTGTGAAAACCCCCAAAACAGCAAATAAAGCTAAATAAAGTCAAACAGAATTTACATTACTGTAATCTTTGGATAATTTCAAAAAGTAGTAAACTTCACTGTGGCTAATAATATGACATATTTATCAGACTCCTCTTCTCTCTCTCTCCCTCTGTCTCGCCCTGTGCATTGAGACTGTGTGTGGGTAGATTTAGAACCAAGATCAATAAGAAATGTAGAAATCAATGCACTTAGCACTAGGAAATCAATGGGCCCTAATCGGGATGCCGATGGCACAAGTCAAAACAATTAAGAGAGAAGAAAAATGTTTAACAACCTCTACTCTCTTGCTTACACAGTGAAGACGAGGGAGAGAGAGAAGAAGGAAAACGTTGTGTCGATGAGATTACAGCTGGGAATCGGAGAGCGTGGAGAAGACGAGAGCTCAACATTGATAGAGGGAAGTGGGCGAGGGAAAGGAATACAGAGCCAATGAAAGGGGTGCAGATGAAGAAAAATAGAGGATGAAACTAGGGGATTTTGACATCTAATTTTCGCCGGGGAAGAAAAAGAGGGCGGAAAAGGGGACGGGAGGGGAAGATTTGACACAAATAATGAACGAGAGCTGGCGAGAGTACTCCATTATGGACAACAGCCAACCTAAATGGACCATCTCACAACTTCAAATGGTGACTAAGCAAATTAGGGTGTCAAAGGTTAGCACCATGTTTTTCATGCAGGGGTGTAGCAGTTGGTTCAACGGTCCCATCAGATGGTCAAACACGAGGGGACTCAGCCATGCGTGAGCATGTAAAACTAGCTGTCAATCAAAACCAGGCCTAATTATCCACGCACCTTGACCGACTGACAACTAGCCAATCAGGTGCAGTCCCATTGCCTTACAGTATGAAAGCAAAGGACGGCTACAGCGGCGCAGTTTGAAGGGGAGCGGGAGGGTTGTGATTTGGGGTCGATCAATAAGTGACCCCTGTGTCAACCTCTACCTCATTCTTAAGGCAGAAGAGGGAAATCAATGCAGAGGGGTCTATGACTCCTGACTAGTGTATAGATTGGTGAAGTGCCAACTAATCAGCGACTTACTGAATTTGACACTGTGCCTATTAACCTATTGATATGCACTCAGCAGTGTGAACAAACATGCACACGAGCTTACATACTCTCACACTCGCAAATGTAAACATATATTAAAATATGAATAAAAAGCATTTCGATTGATCAATTCAAATTGATATCCTTTAACTATAAATATCAGCTAAATCTATTAAATGAAATGAATCCTATACATTTTTTATTTCTTGGAATAGAAAGAAATGTAAAAAAACGAAACAAAAAGAAACAAGGCACAGTCGGGCAAGTGCGGGGAGTGTGAGTGAGTGATAAAACGAGGAGAAAAGAGAGCAAGAGGAAGCAAAGAAGGTTGTATCAAGGGAGGTTACAGCATTAGGGGCTCAAAGGCGAAGGGGGGATACCTCTGATATTTGGGATTAGAAAACATGTGGTGAAGTGGGCAGGGATTACACAGGAAGATTGAGAAAGAAAGAAAAAGAAAAGGGTGTTTGGGGGAGGAGAAGTGACCAAAATGATAGTGTGTAAATACTCAGTCTAGAGAATTTTCCTATGATCTATCTCACTCTCTCTCTCTCTCTCTCTCTCTCTCTCTCTCTCTCTCTCTCTCTCTCTCTCTCTCTCTCTCTCTCTCTCTCTCTCTCTCTCTCTCTCTCTCTCTCTCTCTCTCTCTCTCTCTCTCTCTCTCTCTCTCTCTCTCTCTCTCGCTATATATATATGAAGAAATTACTTGATTATTTTGTGACGAACACACATATATATATATATATATATATATATATATAATATACTGTATATGGATGGCCAGAGGTTGCTAGGGGTGATCGCTGTTGCCACCAGTCCAAATTGATCCCCTACTGTAGCTCTTCAGTAACTAAGGGGGAAATGCAGTAATTTATATTGACGGATGACGACACTCATTTTGTGAAAGGTAAACGGTGTTTTGAAAGAGTATAAATACAAACACTATATTCAATGCAGAATAACATATGAGAGGCAACTGGATTCAACATATTATAAAATGACAAATAAAATAAGAGAGGGACAAACCTTAACATGTTGAGTAGTGTACTATTCGTGGTGTTGTATTTGATGCCTAATCTCATACAAACCTCCAGCTGAACATCTGTGTGTGTTTGCCTGGCTTTTCTCTCCACTAATGTATGTGTGCGCATAAGTGACCGAGTGTGTGTTTAAGGACAGTGGGGGTTGATGTTTAGGCACTCTTGAAGGTTACGTTCAGTGTCAGTGGTCAAGGTCAGGTGTTAATTTATGAGCGAGCGAGTGAGAGAGCTACAAAAATAGAGTAAAATTCTGGTAATTTACTTGATAGGATACAGAGGAAAAGCTAAATTTGACCAAATGAATGACAGTAAATGTAAGATGACAAAAGCACGACTGTTAGATGACCGGCCCCCAAATGTTCTTTCTCTGTTTATTTCTCTCTTTCCTCCCCTTACCAGTTTGACCACAGGGGTCAGCCCTCCAGCGAATGGGGTCATTCGTCTGGGATGAAATTGACCTTTAACCCCTCAACTTGATCGCTTGCCCGCATTCTAACCACCTGGATGGCCAACCAGCATGCACACAGTCCGTGCGTGCGCATGCATGCCTATGTGTGTTTGTCTCAAAATAATCAAATAATTTCTTCATTCTGAGTATAAAAAAATAAATGGATTAATATTTTACAAGACCTACATGTGTATTGACAATATGGACAATAATATGATACCAGTTTGTAACACAATACCATTTTAGCTAACCAAAAATGAAGAATATATGTGATTGAATTGAATGTATTTATTTGGGCTTTAATCAATATATACAATAATATTCGCCTACTACAAAATACTACTAAAATACATATACACACACACTTGATTTTGTCTCTAAACATACACCATGTAAACCAAACAGGAAAACTCAATATTGAGGTCAATACCACTTACTCTCCTTATGATGACACATCAAAAAGTCAATGATCAGCTCAGAAGAATCAAAGCTATTGATTATATACATGTCAAACAAGAGAAATTCTCTGCAGGATACAGCCCGAATCTATACCTTGTGTCCATAGGCAGATATACAGAGAAATGAATTCCAATACCACACAATTCAACAGCTCTAAAATAAATTCAATTTTATGACATATACATTATTTGTAACATCTATATAAAAACATTTTTCAGGGTATTTTATATTATACATCTATCTGTAGCTATATTTACTGTGCACGTTCACTTTTATTCATTTATTTAACTCACTTCATTCATATTCATTTATTTTAAAAATATATAGGGTTTTGGTAATTCTGTGGCTAATTTAATGTTTCAACACACGCTGTAAGAAATGTTAAATACGGATATCTATACCATCAAAATAAAATAAGTCTATAATCTAGATTACTAATATTTATTTGTGCAGTACGTATGGTTGTTTTTTCACTAATGAAATACAATAACGACCTAAGAGGATGCGCGCTCTCGTGGCTGGTCATGTCTCGAGACTGACCAGACGCCCTGTGACACTGAGGTCGCGAGCTAATGGGCTTCACATAGATTTGCACTTTGTGTAAACAAATAGTATTTTTTAGCGTGATGGTCAGATTTTATGATCTGCAATTATTATTATTAAATCATTTTTTTGATCGTCACAGTCTTTTGGACCAGGAGCTGCTTGATCTTGGTATAAGTTTAAAGATCGATTACACTTTAACTATTTGCATTTATATCTGTTTTTACAGTGTAAAAATAATGTACGTACACGTGGTAAAATATGAAACGATAACTAATAAAACGTAAAAACTAAACTTGAGGGCTTGCTTTTCATACCATAAATGTACTTTAAATAACTCAATGTAGCCTATATCCCAACAGTTTATCAAATATGCTCTAAAAACACAACGACATCATATTGTAATACATGTTTTGTATCATATAACCCTATAAATAAAACAGTAAATCGCATATGCAACTCATTCATTCTGGCAGGTATACTACGTGTCTTTACGAGTTTTTAATAATTTTGATAATATTAAATAATTTCATCTGGTGCTTATGCATGCATATGCATTTTATTATACACGATTTTACTATTAGTTATTTCAGAAAGAACTGTCTGAAATGTAAATGTTATCCAGAGCAAATCACATATGATCTTGAGTTTTGACCAACATCTGCACATGAACAGAAATAATATTAAGATGGATTTTTGTTCTTACGTTTTCTCCCGACTGTTAGTCTTTATTCTAGCATTTATTTGCATTAATGTAAAAATAAACGACTAATAAGCAAATTTTATAAATATATTCATAAAACAAAATAACATTCCAAACGCAAAAGATGAAACACATATACGATGCACACACTGTAAATAGCAATAATTTAATAAATGCATATTTGCATTTTTACATGAAAAATATACATGTTTTATCAGGTCAAATATATAATATAAACACAAATACATTATAGTATTCCACATATTGTTTTCGTTTTTCACCGTTGTGTAAGTTAATTTGATAAATTAAGGCATTATACAACACATATGAATATTCGTTTGTACATATATTTGCGTGTATATAAGGTTACGGTCTGTTTCATAAACTATAGCCTTTAATATTTACATGTTTGCATATTTCATCTTTTTAAAATATAAATGCATAATAAACCAATGAATGCAAATGCTTTCCAATTGTAATTTTAACGACACTAATAAATAGCGTTTACATTTAAATCCTAAACACCACAAAAAAAAACAAATACTCTTTCTTGCGTCAATAACACCAAAGCAAGATCTATTTATGCACTTGAATTCAAATAAGATTTCAATGACGTATCTGAAACCACGACATTAAATGCCACAAGCAGTCAAACTCCCAGTTATGAGCAACCTCAGACTCCTATGAAACAATGAAATAAAACATAAAATCATAAAATCAACTGTAGCTACTCGAACACCTTAAAACAGGCTACAAAATAAATCTGACGTATTTATTTTCTCGTTCAAATTTGACTATGGTGAACATAAAAACAATATATATATATAATATTATAATATGTTTTAACTTGATCGGAAGTGTAAAAAGCATAAAAACAAACAAATCGTTTTCTTTCAGTGCATACTTTTCGCACAGGCTGTTGAGAATATCTTCCAAAATAACGCTTTGTTATAGTCTTCACATTTCATGTCAATACCCTTTCAAATAAACGTGTCCTTAATCGAATCGGATGAATATGTAAAAGTATGTTTGAGGATAGAGACAAAGAAATGCCTTGAAATACGTGTTTGGAGGATACGCGTGAATTGCACAAGTTTTGCAGATGAATGAAATGATAAAAGCATAAAGCTCAACCCTTAAAAATACACGCATGTATAAAAAGGAATCTGAGCTGTACATCATTTTAATACGTTATGAGCAGCCGATGTAAGACCCTCGACAAAGCCAATAAAAGTTCTTGAATCTTGACAGGCAGAGATAAACCTGGAAGGTCTGGTTTGAGTCTTTGTAGCTCGAAGCCAACAGAGCTCTCTTTCTGTCTGTGTGTGTGTCTTCATGTCTGTCTTTCTCTCCATTTCTCTTGATAGAGAGATACCAGCCAGGAGGAAGTATCTTTCTCTCTCCCCTCTCGACCTGTCGATATCCCGATGGCAGTTCGCTCTTTATAAAAGTCACAATTCCGTCCTTTTAATTGATTTCTCATAATTAACTCAGTGTGTTTATCGATTTCCACTCGGCGGCGCATCGGCCTCTCTGTCCGGGAACACACTGGAGGCTAACATCGGGCCTTATTATTTTCGCGTTAACTGAAGGCGAATAAATATTGACCGGATTCGATATCAATTAAAGCACTAAATAATCCCGCGGTTCTCGCGACGGGTGGAGAGGTCATCGGAACGAAAGAACGCATGCGTGTGTTTTAAAGCAGGAGTGTGTGGAGGCACCTTTTCAATGGGGAAAATACTTTTTTTACAAAGATGTGACTTAAGATTCGAGATTTGGGTGGCAGATGTAAGAAATCAAACTGGGAAATACTGGACTGATACAATATTTAAATGGGACAACATTTTTCTCAATGCTCTATTTTAGGAAACAGACAAAATCTAGCTAAACCACAGACTATGTCTATAAAGACTCCTTTTCTCTAAAAAGCTCAAATCGAATTACTCTCTTCCCTCCAGACAGTCAGTCATGACAGAAAAACGGTTCATGGCAGGATAAATGCCCCTAATTCACAGTGTGTCTCATTGGAGAGATCAGTGGGTCAATTTTGTGTGCATCTATTTGTGATAAAACAGGATTTTATCAAATGCACAACAATAGGACAAGCAAGAGTGAATGGTGGCATTGAAAATGCTGCTTTATAAGGCGTATTTGTAGACCATCTTTTATCCACAGCCACAGTTCTGTCTTAAAACGTGAGTTTTAGCTCAAAAAAGCAACAGAGATGCAGAACTGTACAGAGAAAGAGTCATAAAGGAGGGGAGTGAATAAAGAAGCCACGCTGGAGAAAAAAAACGAGGTGAGCGGAGGAAGAAATAGGCTGGTGTAAGAGTGGATCAGAGGGGTATACGAAAACGCGGATGGAGGGAGGGAGGGATGTAGAGGCCCCTTCTCTGTAGAATCAAACCCCTCATGAATTAAACGCTTTAAGGCTCTGAATAGGAGGCACGTGCAGCAGGGCCTCAGAGAATAAAGAGCCCTTTTCCCATCTGGCTCTTTCGGAGAGAAAGAGTGAGTGAGAAAGAAAGAAGGAAATCAGGAGAAAGTAGAAGATCAATGTGCATGATATGGTGTGATATGGGCGCGATGCAAAAAAGATCTGATATTAATATGTGGACTTAAACTTGAGAAGCACATGTACACGGACACAGTTGTCATCACCCACCTTAAATCTAAGCGACTTTTTTCCTGCATCCCTCCATTTCTCCTTCACCACACTTTCCCTGTTATACCCAGCATCTTAGCTGTTTCCATGACGACCGAGTAGACACTGATGAGGAAGAGGGGCACATTTGTGAGGGTGGGACTCCACTTGATGGACATTGGCACATCTGAAATTTATTGTGAACCTGTGTGTGGTAGATTTTTATAAATCTACATGTATGTGATAAACAGAAAAAAACAAGTTTAATAATCACTTTCATACGCTTAATTGAATATTTTATAATATAAAACCAACGTTGTCCATATTTGCTTTTAATTGCACGATCCTGGTCTTAATGATTCATCTTTTATGTTATTTAAAAATAAATCTTTGATCAAAATGTATTTTTTTGGCTGATGTCTTTTCACAAGTCACAATCCAATTTTACTTTGTTAAATATCCTTTTTACCCAGAATTGTGTTACATTACAGAATTAAAAGATTTTATGCCTTTATGCAAATACACTGCCCAGAAATTACCCACATTCACATCAGCTTCTTACAAAAATAAATGTAAAACAAACAAGTTAAAACAAGTCAGCATCAGAAACATATAAATGACTCAAAAAAAATTATATTTACAAACAGAAAGGGAAAATGTACCTGCACTGAGCTCTATTGAAATATTGAAGACTTCCTTTTCTTCTTTCTTTAAACCTTAATAATTCAAAGTCAAAACAAATCCTCCAGAAACCAAATGCATCTTGTTTTCTTTTTCTTTTTCTTACCTGCTGCAGTATTTCCACTAGCGTCAGTGAGGTTAACAATGGATGGCTGTATTAAGCTTAGGTCTTGAACTTCTCAATGATGAAAGCAATGGAATATGACCATATGAAAATAACACAAATCAGCCCCTTTAACCTCTTATCTGGGCTTTGCTAAAGCTTTTATTTCACATAGACCACTGCATCTGCCACCCGCCCCTCCGAGCCGCTCCACTTGTATTTAACCTCTGGAAATTCTCCCATTTTCCGCCTCTGCTCAGCTCTCTACACTGGCGCCCAGTCACTGCTGGAATTAAACCCAGGACACTCTTACTGGCCTGCAAAGCTGTCAATGGCCCGTACAGCCATTACCTAAAATCCTTCATTAAACTGAACACTGCTGTCTGGTCACTGCGATCAGATGCTTCTGGTCGCTTAAACCCGGAATCCCTCAACTCCTGCTCGACCAAGTCTAGAATTTTCCATCATTTCTCATCATGGTCGCTCAATGGAATCATCTCGAAATATTAGAGCAACTGACCAGTTAAAATCACATGAAGGAGAGGAGATTCAACACCACACACACACACACACATGAAAATTAACCATAGTTGTATTGTAAGTAAAGTAATCATGTGGTTTTATTTTTGCAGATTGGTTATCATTTGATGGTCAATTTGTAGATACTATGGTTTTACTACAAATACCATAGCTCAACTGTGGCAATTGCAATAAAACCATGATTGATTTTCTTAAAGGTGTACACACTAAAATTGTTGATGAGGTCAGTGCGTTTTTGACGCATATTAGGCAAAATATATTAAACAAAGATTCACTATTAAACATCATTAAAGTTATTTGCTTAAAGTTTTAAGCCTAACATGACTTTATATAATGTAAATGTATTATTACAGACTGTAGATGTAAAGATGCCTGGTTATTATGTTATCAATAATTTCATAAATGTTCATTTATGTCTGCGTAATTTAAGCGTGACATTAATTTGCTTGATGGGATTTTTGCAACTTCGACACTAATAAACTGAAGTTAATTAACATCTGAACTGATTCGAGATGATCCGACATTATTGGAAAATGAACCATGGTTTTATTATTGTAGGCAAAGAGAAGTAAACACGGGTGTTTGCATTTGTATTCGTTTTACTAGTAAAATATACCACGGTTGAAATACGAATATAATAATAAATAAAAACAAAACATTTATACCACAAAACGTGCATTTATAGCAAAAGATATACACTTTATAAACGCTGTATAAATAGAATACAGGAGAGCTTTCAAAAATCTAATAATAGCAGTGCACTTGAACTTTGTGTAATTTAAAAATGCATAAATGTGTGTCGAAGTATCACCTAAATGAGAGGGTTTACTCTGACCTGAGGAAACCATTCAAACCAGTGCTCGAATATAACAGGACCATTATATATATATATATATATATATATAAAACTCTTATCGAGACGTCACAGAATTTGTGAGTGTGGGCGCCATCTAGCGACGCGAATGTTTATATACATGGCAAACGGTGTACAGTATGAAATGTTGAAGAGACAGCAAATGTACTTCTAGGGGTCGATTAGCTCCAAAAAATACAAATAAGAAATAAAAGGCAGGTGAAGCCTTTGACACTTTGATGGTAGGATTATCGGTCTTTAACGTCTCAGTTTAACTATTGAGCTGCTTCGCTAAAACTTGTGGCAAGGAGCAAGATCTCATGGGATATCTGATTGTATAGAGTATGCTGGAGGATCCCTCACCTGCTAGTGGAAGGAGAGGAACACACCAAAATCTTATCACATCTAGTATCACCATATCGAGTGATCTGTTTTATGACTTCCCATCCCCACCTGCACACACACACGCACACACACACACACACACACACACACACACACCAACACCAAGAGCAACTCCACATCCACAATTACTCATCACCCAAACATTACTGGTCAGCCACATGACCCCTCCCCCTTCACCCCCCCTCCCGTGACCCTGACGACCTAGGCACCATGGCAACCCTGTGACCTATCCAGCAGTTGCCAAGGAGACAACCTTGGAGCACATCTGACCATTGCCCCCTCCCTTCCCCCTTTCTGCTGAGACGAGGCAAGCGATCGATATTCTATCACACAGAACAGTGGAGCGCGAGAGAAAGAGAGAGAGAGAGAGAGGGGGAAAGGGGGGTGAGAGAGAGAGTGAGAGAGAGAGATTGGGGTCTGCATTGAGCAGAAAGATTAAAGCAGGTAGGACAGCTGACAAGGGGAACGTTGTGTGTGTGCGTGTATCATAATGAGGAGCCATATTTCTGTTATTTTGGAGAATTGGCTTCAAGGCATGTTTGTAATTCTGTTTTTAGGTGTGGTTTTGTGTGTGTGTGTGTGTGTGTGTGTGTGTGTGTGTGTGTGTGTGTGCACCTCTTCATCATCAAAATGAAACAGCGGCTGAATGTAACCAGGGAATTCATCAAAGACTTTATTGCAACACGCATTTTTCTTTCTCTCCTTTCTTATATAAAAACAAAAACTGTGTGTGTATATACATCTCTGCACACACACACAATATACTGAGCGTGTATGCAGTACATATATAAAGCCTGTTTAAATATATAAGTGGTTATAATGGCCGTTATCTGTATGTGCAGACACTCATTTATTGGGGTGACCCACACCTCTAGGTGATATGTGTGTCAGAGAAAGCAATTTTATTTTATTTATTTATTTTGTGCAGGAAATACAGGATCTATATCACCACCTCCTTTTTTGAAACAATATTGAAAATGAAACTTCCTTAAAATAAAACACGTTACAAAATGATTGGTGATTTCAAGTTAAATGTTGATATGTGTTTCGTGAAATTATTTTATGAGAAGAATCTATATTGTCTACCACATTCAGCCCCAAACTCATGGAAGTTATGAGAAGGAAGGACATTAACTGTGGAACTAAACTGGTAGACTAACGTCATTTTAGGACTAAGACTAAAAGAGCCACGCCAGGAACACTTCTCACAATATCTCATTAAACATTTCACTTATTTTGTCGTGTTATTTACATGAAGTTATTGTTATTTATTTATTATTAAGATGCGTTTCATTGACTTCTAGTGAAATATCAAAAGAACATACCCAGATGATCTTGCACCTCAAATTAAGATTAAGATAAAAAAATTTTTAAAGATCTCAAAAACATTTAGATAAAACATATTTTATCCATGAAAACAGTGAATTATGTTTTGGTACTTTTTGCAATGTGACATTAATTTCATGAAGAAATTGTTCACAAATGTTCATTACTGCAATGTGGAAAAAAGGTAAATTAATTATACATCAATCCAGTTTTCGTTGATCTGAAGTTAAACCAGTTCTCATCTTCATTAAAAAAAATATTATTTCTGGATAGCATAGTTTTACCACCTCAATATTGTAATGACGTATTTTGGGGAAAAATTCTTATTCAAAGAATAGGGAAAAATATCTGCGCTTCAGTTCTGCAAAAGCATTTATTGACCTGAATTTTGTTATCATCTGAAACATGACTAAATATTGTTATTGAAAGCAATGACCTGAAAGCGTATTAACGAAAACAAAATGTAATATTAATGAATATATAAGATTTCATGCCAGTCCTCAAACACATCAAACAAACTGACGCCAAGCTGATAAAAGTGAGATCCATCTTTTTTATTTCATTTTTCCTGTTGTTTCACGCACTGCAACATTGCTTTTATCTGCACTTATTTAAACGATGAAATCAGAGTGAAATCTCTTTTTCCTAGGACACAGAAAGATTGTATTTTCTTTTTTAACAGGGGTCGAGGGAAAACAGGGCAACGGGGCGGGCGGGGGGGAGAGGAGGAAGGTTTCATCACATCGTTCACAAACAGACAAACGGACGAAGATGGACAGGTGGAGGGTGGGGGGGGGGGGGTTTGGGGCAGTGCGGGATAAAGGGGGACGGATAGAGGGAGTGAGAGAGATATAAAGAGAGTGAAAGAGTGGCCGTGTGCTTTCTCGTGTCTGAGACACATTTCTAACATAAAAAAATAGAAAAACATTATGAATGGTTCGTAAAAACAACACTTCAACAACAACGATGGGGAATTGAACAGCGGGGTGCAGGTGTCTTGATTCTTTTCCCCCAGCAGAGGACGACATTGAGCTGATGGAAATGAAACAAATCGGCTATTTGTTTGCATCCGAGAGGATGGAAAAGGATTTGTACCAGAGAGACATCGTGGCAGTGTTTATACAGGAGTCCCTGTAGGCCGTGACGGTATCTAAACACAGCTGCCGGGTTTTGAGACGTTATGACATCCATTACAAATGCTAACAGTGTGTTTAACAGTATCGGTAAACCTCACAACGGTGATATTGGCAGATTGTAAGCTGTAGTCTTTGGGCATCAACATAAAAAAAGAGGATTTGTTTGTTTTCGTCGGCTGTTTGGTCCTCTCATTTTCTTTTATCGGTATGGATGAAGTAGCGTAGTTGCTTCTGTGTTGGTGGTCTCGTGATAAGTGATGGACAGATTAAGATGAAGAAAGAGAGAGAGACAGAGTGAAAGACGCAGGAAGGGAACGTGAGGAAATGAGAGAGAATCGATGAGCGAAACATTTGACAAATTAGTAGTATGTCTCCTTCTCCACCCAACCTGGAGTGCACAGCAAAGAAATGCAGGAAAGAAGAGAGAAATTGCCCATAATTAATAATCATTAATTACCGAAAATGATAAATGTGTTTCTCAACGTGCATGTGCGATGTGATAACATCCTACCTCCTGGGTTCCGACGCAGAATCAGTTTTCGAATCTCATCGTAAACAAAGATTAAGAAGCTGTAAGGGAACGCACAGAACCACCAGCTGGGCCTGTGAGAAGAAACGAGAAGAAACAGACGTACAGTCAAGGGAAAGGTAAACACACATCACAGTTGCTGAAATCTCTCTGCAAAGGTTGGGTGCGTTTCCTAATGTTTCATCAGAATGTCAGCGTGCCACTAATGCGTTGTGCTCACTTTAGAGGGTACATCCTAAGAGCCACGTCCATGCCAGGGCAGTAGGACAAGAATGCAGCGAGAGCCGTCTCCTCAAACAGACCAAAGATCAGGATTTTATTCCTATAAAGAATAAACAAGCAAAACATGCATTCATTACAAATCAAAAGCTAAAGCGACAAAGACTATAATCTTTATATAGTTTTGTACTATATTTATAATGGTGTTAGGTTTAATATCTGTTGGCACAATGATACTGAAGTACTGACCTCATGCCCTGCTGGAACACTGAATTACGGCGGGTTTTGCAGATGATCACATCAGCCCACTGCACAACCACGATACTGACAAAGAAGGCGGTGTGGCAGGTGAACTCCACGATCTTCCTCTGCTCATACGTCTGAAAGAGAGAGAGAGATTTCATATTTTAGTCAAAGGTTAGAGTCTCTTTATCCTTTTTACTTCACAATGTTTTTCCCACATTGTAGAATAATAGCAGTTCGTGGAAAGTTTGTAAATCAGTCCAAACCAAAGTTTTATTTTGGCGTCTTTAGTGTAGTCCCCCTAAACCACGCTTTTGTTTTGGCACTGAGATCCTGAGATGCTTTTTAAACCGTTTTAAAGGAGTTCCCATCTATTCTGGGTCTTTTCTCCATTATTCAATGCATTTCATTAGTTTTGTATTAAAAGACATGCATGATGTTGGATATATTTTTGGTCTACAGTACATTTAAACAAACGCCTGAAACGTTTTACAGCATGTACTGTGGTATAAATGTCTATTCAGATTTTTCGAATGTATACATATAATTTCTCCTTAATAAACTCCTGTAGCCCTTCGTAAAAACAATAAATGTCACAAAACTGGAAATCAACAGCTAAGATTTGGAAATATGAATTAGCTCTTGATATTTCTTAATGTTAAATCAAAGTTATGTGTAGTTTTGATCATCTGACGGAGCGTAATTTAGGCATTTATGTTACATACCCATTGCTGTCCGTAGCTGTCCTCCAGGTCATTGTTAGAGCGATCGTCCCAGTTTAGCCTGATGCCCACCAGCACCTTGGGAAGAAAGCCATTCTCAGCCAGAATGACGAAATAGCTGAAAAATCCTCCCAGGGCTTGAATCATACCTACATATACAAACAGGAGACAGATAGTGAGGTGTCACTTTTTACCGTGGTTCATTTAGATCAGTGGACACATTTACAAAAATAAAAGCACTTTTATACGTAGCACTGGACTAACCGATCTGTCCGTAGGCGATGCTGATGAGACGCTCATTGACCAGCTTGTCTCTGGCTGGGTTACGGGGCTGACGCTTCATGATGTCACTCTCGGCTGCTTCATAAGCCAGTGAGATTGCAGGTACCTGACAGGGAAATTGATAATTGGTCAACAAAAATAGGCCTCATAACTACAGAATCTAGAATAATCTTTCATTATTTTTGTAAATAAGAAGTGAGCCTCACCATGTCAGTGCCAAGATCGATGCAGAGGATGGTGATGGTTCCAAGAGGAAGAGGAATGTTGACCAAAATGAAGAACAGGAAAGGAGTGATCTCAGGAATGTTGCTGGTCAGGGTGTATGCGATGGACTTCTTCAGGTTATCAAAGATCAGACGACCTGCGAAAGAAAAGAAACCTCAACCTCAATGATACCTACGTCAAAATCTCAATCCACAAGTTTTAATTCAGGTAAAAATATTGACTTGAATATTTTCGTATCTCTCGCTCTCACCTTCCTCGACTCCAGTAACGATTGATGCGAAGTTGTCATCCAGCAGGATCATGTCCGCAGCCTGCTTGGAGACGTCTGATCCGGAGATTCCCATGGCAACGCCGATGTCAGCTTTCTTCAGAGCGGGAGAGTCGTTCACTCCATCACCGGTCACAGCCACAATGGCACCCTAAGAACCCATGAAAACATTTCAGTACTGAAAAAATCCATTTCGTTCCATTAAGAATTTAATAATCAGTTTTGTAAGACTACATTTGGATTCCATAAAGAATTTGTAAGTCTATCGTGGACATTATTAACAGTGTGTAAGTAGAGGTACACGTGTGTGTGCGCACCTGTCTCTGGCAGCCCTCCACGATGATGAGTTTCTGCTGTGGAGAGGTTCTGGCGAACACAATCTCTGTGTGATTCTTCAGCACTTCATCCATCTGGTCCTGCGAGAGATCTTTTAGGTCTGATCCGTGGATCACGCAGGCTTTGGCGTCCCTGAGAACACAGGTATGTTATGTCGGATAGAAAACGGATTCAACTTCTTTCCTCGAATGGAAACCAGGAAAATCTCATACCAGTACGACACAAAAGTACACCTGCATTCATCGCACAGATAAAACACTAAATACAAATATTTGATATGATATTATCTTGAAATGAGATTGTGCACCAATTTTTCAGAAAGAATCTTAATATCTTTCAGTCTTTAAACATCACAGGTTGTCTGGATTATATTATCTACCCAGTCAGTGTGTTTCCATACGTTACCTGGGGTTGACCTGACTGACGGGAATATTAAGCCGAGCGGCAATGTCTTCCACCGTCTCGTTCCCCTCAGAGATGATGCCGACACCTTTAGCAATGGCCTTGGCCGTGATTGGATGGTCACCGGTCACCATAATGACTTTGATACCAGCTGAGCGACATTTGCCCACAGCGTCGGGTACAGCTGCCCGAGGAGGGTCAATCATAGAGATCAGACCCACGAAGCACAGGTTATCTATGGTGAAGTTAATGTCGTCCGTGTCAAAGGCGAATCCTTTGGTGTATTTGTCATTGGGCAGTAACAGGTGGCAAAAACCTGGATGGAGGAGATACAGTTTCATTGGTTTAAGTTTCAGTCATGTTCATTATGATCTGATGGCTTCTGATGGTTTTAAGAGCCTGATGGGTTTTCTTAGGCCTTAAAAAATTATCTGAATATTTTTAGAAAAATGATAAAAACTTTTTTAGATTTTGAGGGTGTGATATTTTTAGCCTTTGAAAATCTGTGTTTTTTAAGGTTAAGGATTTGATGCTACTTTTCATTTTTTAGCTTTGATGCTGTAATGTTTTTTTTTTTTTCATTTTAAGGCTCTGAATTTTTTTATTTTGAGGATTTTAACCAAGTTCGATTTTTTAGGTTTTAGGGATCTGATGCTATTTTTAAGGTTTTGAGGATCTTGTTACGGTCTGGCTCGTGTTAAAGCCCGTAACATAAACAGGGCGGCGGACAACAAAAAAGAGTTTTAAACAAATTATAGTTTATTAAAAATAACAATTTAGTTTTTGTCTAGCTAAAGATTATTTTCGAATTAAATCAAAATCAAAAAGGCAAACAAAAAAGGGGTGATAACCTTAAAATAATAACCAACCCAATCCCCTCTACCCATAACTATGTCCCAGGCGTACTAAATAATCAGATGAAGCCACCAAGTGTTTTATTCTGTGTTTTTCTGTAAACTCAGATTTTTATGTCAAAGAATGTCAAAGAAAAGTAGTTTTTCTTCTGATATACAGAAGAAAACATATTTAAAACGTGAAAACGTTGTTTATAATAAAAGGTAGAAATTCAAATCACTACTTTTGGCAGGCCTGGTAAAGTCATATTTGACTAAAACAACTAAATCATTCTTACCCAGCACTCTTTCTCCCAGTCCTCCCAGTTCCAGGTAAGCGTTCTGGAAAGCCTCCTTCAGCTCCTCGTCCATCGGCTGCTCTTTGCCCTGTTGCAGGATGGTGGAGCAGCGGTCCAGAATGCGCTCTGGTGCTCCCTTCATCACCAACAGGTAATGATTCTCGCTAGATTCATCCATCTCATGTACTGATAGCTGGTTTATAAAAACATCAAAACACACGAGAATGAGTTTAAATGACAAGATATTTTGTTAAAGAGCTGTTTTTGTTTGTTCAGCATCAGTTACCATCATCTTTACACAACTGAATCTGTATTGAAGGGATTTTAAATCAACTCAAAATTCAATGCTTGATTTATGGACGGATATAATTCCTTTTTTAATTTAAGGTTCACCAGATGTAAAATATTCACAAGGAACCTGGTATTTGTTGGTGGAGTTGAAGGGAATTTCGGCCACTTTCTTGTACTTTTCCCTCATGGCTTTGACGGAGCCGCAGGACAGCTCGATGCACTTGAGGAGGGCGGACTCAGAGGCGTCGCCTGCGACATCACGTTTTTGGATTGGCAGAACATCTTGACCCGCCTTAAACACGGCTCGGTTACACAGTGCTGCCACACGGGCCAGAGACAACCAAGTCCCAGAACTCTTATCAAAAGATGCACCTGATACAGACAGAGATCACAGTTCAGTACAACACAGTTCGACATAAATTGGATGTTTTATGCAATAATATTCCTTTGAATACAATGTTCACTGTCTGTCTGCCCACCCACCAGACTGATCTTCAGTGGTGTCTGCTTCGTGGATCTGATTGTCAAACCACATGTGAGCGACCGTCATGCGGTTCTGCGTCAGCGTGCCGGTCTTATCCGAGCAGATGGTGGAAGTGGATCCCAGAGTCTCCACGGCCTCAAGGTTCTTCACCAAGCAGTTCTTACGAGCCATACGCTTAGCCGTGAGGGTCAGACACACCTGAGATCCAGAAAGATAGACGGAAACCGAGGAGAAGAGATACCAACGCGTGGGTGAGACAGAAGTTGAAAGGAAAGAGAACAAAGCCAAATCTTAGTGAAGCGACAGGTTGTTGTCGTGGCACAATGCAGAGTCGTGCATTAATATAACAGATTGTTAAAACAGAGGGTCTGCAAAGAAAAGCCAAAACACAAATAGAGAAAGCGAGAGAGTGAGGCCAGAAACATATTCTACTGTAGAAAAACACAGACGTGAACCCTTGACCGATGCGTTATAAATGTAAAGTCCTGCATTACATACTTAATGGCACAGTTCGGCCTAAAAAAATGATGTCATTATGTATTCAACCCTCATGATATTCATGAATGACTGTCTTTCCTGTGCAGAACACAAAACAAGATATTTTGAAGAATGTTGGAAAACACAGACCCATTGACTTCCATTATATAGTCACAAAACCGCAGAGACATTTCTCAAAATATCTTCGTTTGTGTTTCGCAGGATAAAGAGTCACATACAGGTACTGAAGGACTTTAGACATGTGAATTCATCTGTCACTTACAGTAGTGCCTTTGAAAATCTGTTTTAGAAAGGTTAAGGATTTGATGTTATTTTTCTTTTTTTTTATTCTTAATGCTCTTAAGTTTCTTTATTTTGAGGATTTTAAGAAAGTTAAGACGTTTCTCAAAATATCTTCTTTTGTGTTTCACAGAAGAAAAAGTCACATACCGGAACATATGAAGACATGTGAATTCATCTGTCAAATGATGTCAAAATAGGTCAAATAGGCAGGCTGCGTGACATCTCCAAAAACCTTAATATGTTCTGCATAATAAATAGCCTCCGTACACATCTTCATAGATAACAATCTGCGTGTTCACACACATGCGTAGATGATGTTTCAGGCCTTAGTTTTGTGGCACAGCCAGAGGGCGCATGCTAAGCCCCCATGCACAGCCAAGCACAGCGAGCGTCTCTATCTATAAGGGTGCCAATCCATTCTATCTGGCAGCTGCTAGCTTGCAAAGGCGACTAGAGATATCACAGTGTAATACTTTCTCAGATTGTCATATTGGCCTAGGCTTTCAACAGTAGGTGTCTGTAAAAGAACACAGGAAAGAGAAAACACAGAGAGACAGAAATAGAGTCGGCATCACAGATACACACGGTTTGAGAGAGGGAATATAGTTATACTACTTAAGCCTTAACTGACACATCATCACAGACGAGAAGCCACGACACAGTTACACTGATCAATACAGAACTTTACAGGTTTACACAAGTACAGTACAGGTAACAGATACGCATGGCGTACAGACGCATGGGGTGTGTTTGGAATGCGCTACTGGTAATACTACAGCGCTGCATGAGCCCCGAATCAAAGCCGGAATCCTGTGACCTGATCCGGCTGGCATCATCAAATTGTGTAATGTTGCCGCAGTCTGCATACTGTTTGACACACTTTAAAAAGTAGCAAGCAGCGCATTAATATTCCATTCAAAACACGCCCGTGGACAAAAAAACACAATCACGCACATAAACTCACAAATTCTCATGAATAATAACAAACATAGAGAGCACAACACCAGACAAAACACGCATACGAAATTCACACGACAGACTAACAAAGAGCAAAAACAGAATATGAGGAGGGAGAAACACAGTATGCTCACAGTCACGGTTGCCAGGAGTCCTTCGGGCACGTTGGCGACGATGATTCCGATGAGGAAGATGACAGCCTCCAGCCAGCTGTAGCCCAGGATGATTGACAGGATGAAGAAGGACACGCCGAGGAACACGGCCACGCCTGTGATGATTTGAATGAAGTGCTCGATCTCCTTGGCGATGGGGGTCTTCCCGGTCTCAAGGCCAGAGGTCAGAGTAGCGATGCGGCCCATGACGGTGCGATCGCCGGTGCAGACGACAATCCCACGAGCGGTACCTGCACAAGAGGTACGGTTACTATGGTGATAGCATCACGTTCAAATTTGACTGTTAGACAAAGAGAACATGTTTAAATGTATTTATTAATTGATTAATTCCAACCCTTTTATATAAGCTCTGACTAAATAGGTTTCTGACAAAACAACTATAAGAGACCTTTCCATATTTTCATTTGATCAGCATTTCTAGATGTGTCGTCTCCATTCCAGTTAATTGTCTGTTGAATTTCAACAAAATCAAACCTCAGGAGCGACAAAAGCATTCAACAGCAATGATTCCGATGAGGAAGACACATGAAAACTGATCAAAAAAATCAAGGTTATCACATAAAAATAAGTGTTGAACTTTTCCTAAATACATGTAGAAACATTACTGTTGTATTGCTTAAAAGTGAATATGTACTTTTCTTTGCAGGTCTGTAAAAATACAGAGCATCTCTTCTGTTATTTTGACCTGTTTCTCCAGTTTTTATTTGTTTCTCACGCAAATAAATGCGTTTACAAAATGCATACAGAAACAATATTTTTATTTTAAATTTGGGAGATATTGTTAGTATTTCACAGAATGAAACGAAAATTATAATTTTACCTAAACATACGTAGATAAATCATACATTCAGAAAAACTGAATATGGTCTTTAAAATGTGGTCTCTTTTTTTTCCGCGACTGTATTCATTTACTAGTATCATTTACTGTTCTTTTTATTTTTCCTACTTTTTCCTTTACACTTGAGAACCATGATAGCTATTAATTTGATTGCTTGGTTCAATTCATGAAGCACTTTGTCCAGTAGGGCTATGAAAGACAAGCATAGGTGTAGACCCCTCAATCTACCACAAGAGGGAAGAAGAGACTTATGGTGGAGTCCAAATCTGAAGGGGAGGGCTAGAAGGGATACAGCGATGACCGGAAGTGATGCGAAATCTCGCCATAAAATTACAATAAATTACATTAGCTAATGCCTACGCCTACATCTAAACCTAACCTAACCTTACAATAATAAAAAATGGTAATTAACTGATGCGGTATTGAACTGATGCTCATGCCCAGTTGAGGTCGCTGTATCCCTTCTAGCCATAACATTCTGAAGAGCATTGTCTGAGTCACGAACATATGCAACCTGTCACAACTTATCAAAACAACAGCATCGCTCAAGTGACGTGCTGAGGCGGTTGCATTTCAACTGGGGAATGCAAATCACATATGAATCCTGTGATAAACACCTTTCATTCTAATGATACATTGGTTGGATTTGTTATCTGTAATGTTTATAAACCATATGACCCAAAAAACAGAATGATTTTTTAATAACCAACTTACGAAACACTGAGGAGAAGAAATTGACTGTCATTGTAAAATAGTCATGTAGGTGTTTAGCCGTAATTCAGTAAGAGCTAGATCAAGTAAAAGCGTAAGAAATGTGTGGAAAATACAGTGAAAGGGAGGGTGTGAGCAATCGTGTGGGCATCGCAAAAGTGAGAGCCTGTTGTCATGACAACATCTTTCCACTGTGGCTGTTTTGGGCAAAAATGACCAGGATGAAAAGACAGATAAGGGTGGACTGAAAAATCCAAAATCGATCCGAGAGGAAGACGACATTAAAAATGGAGAAAAAGAAAGATAATGTCGTGCAGGAGACAAAATGGATCAGCCATGCTGCTGCCATGACAACCGTACCCTCAACGCAGTTGGTGGAGAAGAAGGCGATGTTACGGGTTTCCAGAGGGTTGTCATGGGTGCAGTCGGGTGACCTGGTCTGGGGCTCCGATTCACCAGTCAGGGAGGAGTTGTCGACCTAGAAAATAATAAAAAGTATTCATTCTAATGTTTTCAAGCTCAATCAATCCGTCTCTCCGTGTATTTGTCCATCACATGTGATCTATCTATATGATAAACAGGCTGCACGGGTGTATAGGAACCTTGCATCCGTGTGCAGAGATGACTCTGAGATCAGCAGGGATCCTGTCTCCTCCCTTCACCTCCACCAGATCTCCGGCCACCACCTCTTCAGCATTTATCTGCAGCTTCTCTCCTTCGCGGATCACTAAAGCTTGCTGTGGGATCACAGACACGCAGAAGTTAAGACCTGTTAGGACTTGTGCGGGTGACGGAGAGATTAGAGCAGTATTAATAAACTCATGAGGGTTCAGCATCTCAACGGTAGGAGATAATGAGGATTACGAGAAGAGAAGCAAACAGGAGATTAAGATGATTTAAGTGCTTCAGTAATGTTGCTTGTTTAGCTTTATATTGTGTCTATCGTTCCTCGAAGGCGAGAAATCGACAGCTATAAAAATGCATGCACCTTTGTGATATTTACATTCAAAACAAACAGTTTTGTCTTCCTTTTCCATTGGATTCAGAGTATATTAGGACTGGAATGTGGTTAAACATCAGTCCAGCTTGCATTGGATCAGAGGAGGTTGTGTGCTGTACCTGGGGGACCATGTTCTTGAAAGACTCCATGATCTTTGAGCTCTTGGCCTCCTGGAAGTAGGAGAAGCAGCCAGTGATGATGACCACAGCGGACAGCACGATGCCCAGATACAACTGGAGAAAGGAGATGAACGGAGAGCAAGTTAGCATCCAGCATCTTTCCGATGACATTAAGGTTCACCTATCTGACCTTCCATTTAATGTGGTGTTGTAATGATATTCGAGTTCTCACATTGTCTCCGGCAGGCTCGTCCTCCGTGGCAGCCTGGATGGCGTAGGCCAGAAAGCAGAGGATAGCTCCGATCCACAGCAGGATGGAGAAGCCTCCAAAGAGCTGTCGGCAGAATTTGACCCATTCCGGGGTGGTGGGGGGCGGGGTTAGAGCGTTGGGACCATCACGAGCGAGATACTCTGCAGCTTTAGCGTTGGTCAAACCCTTTAGAAGGAATAAGAGTCAGAGAATAGAACGAGACAGGGGGGATCGTTTCAGGGGTCCTGTGAAATTCACATCGACAATGCACTGCCACTAGAGGGCGATAGTAACTTATCACACACCTGTCTAGACTTTAAAGTGTGATCAAAAATACTGCAACATTTCAAATTGATTTTTAAACAACACAATACTATTGTTTTTACATGTATTTTACATGGTAAAATTAAGAAACCATTATACATTTTTATCAAATCAGCATTTCTAGATTTCCAGTCCAGTGTCTATTGAATTCTGACAAAATCAAACCTCAGGAGTGACAAAGTCATCCAACAGCATGACAAGACACATGAAAACTGTGATAAACAGGTTATCACAAAATGTTTTACTTTTCCTAAATACGTGTACCTCACATGTACATATTCCTGTTGCTGAAAAGTGAATATGAACTTGTTTTCTTTGCAGTATTAGAGGTCTGAAAAAATAAAGCATATTTTCTGTTATTTTGACCTGTTTCTTCAGTTTCATTTACTGCAAATAAATGCTAACAAGACCTACATTTTTATTTGACATTTGAAAATATTGTTAGTAGTTTACAGAATGAAAATACTTAAATGCATACCTACAAATAGTAAATTTAGAAAAACTAAAGAAATGTATTTTTTCCACGGCTGTCACGTGAACAGTTCCTTTAAGAAACTTGTTGCTTCCACAATACTTCTGAAGGTCTCAGAATGAAATTAGTCTGTTGCTGTAAAAAGGATTTTATAAATAGCTGAATATTAAAAGCTTTATCTGTATAACATGACATTTTAAAGTCGAGTTAAAAGGTCTGATCTGTCTTTACACTGCTGATCTGAGAAACTCACCTGCACAATGTCAGTGTTAAACTTCTGGCACACTTCCTCAATCGACATCTTATGTTCTGTCTGGAAAAAAAACATTCATGTAAATATGCGCAGTACATAAGAACATGTCTTTAGTTTCAAAGAGTCTAAAATTGCATGAATAACGGATGCGGGGCAATAAAGACACAACGTCACGAGGACCAGATCATTTGAGTACATTACGTAACTTTTCTGTACAATTCTGTACTGAAGATGATCTGATGATCGCATGTCTGCAGATATCATCTGATATTTTCCATCGCTGCCCGGGAAAGGCTTACAGCTATGTGAATCGCTTTACATTTGACCATGTTTTAATGTGCCCGTGTGTCTGTCTCACCAGTGGTACTTCTTTCTTTAGGTCATCCAAATCTTTGCTCGCCTTCTTCTTGGGTGACTCCTTGACATCCTTGTCCTGCGTGGTCGCCACGCGGTAACTGTCTGACCGTCCATACTGAATAGACAAGATTTCAGACTCCGTAAGTAGTTTGTCTAAATTATAAAATAGCAATGCAATAGCTTGTTGAATAATGCTTTTGGAAAAGTTTGGAAAATCAAATTGAGCTATTATATTCTTTTTAGCTGAAATTTAAAAAACATCCGTTGCCGGTCTCTATCTGCATCAATCTGAAACTTTGACAATACGTAACTGCCAGACATTGCATTATGTTCAGGTCTGATGCAGGCATTACTATTGTACGACGATACAATAAAAACACAGTAGGCTAATATCTCATTCATAACTCTGAATATCTTTGTAACCGCAAAGCTTATCCAGGAACCCTGTGAAGGACATGGGGGCGGTGTGTGTGAGATCCATTAAGGGGGGTCCACTGCGCTTAATTCCACGCTAGTGCTTTTCATTGATGTGGCATCCCCTGATGTGCCAAGTGTGACCTATTTTTGCTTGCAAACGCAACCAGAAGGCATTACGATCAAATCCATCATCACGATACACAAGGACATAAAGACTTTAATGTGCTATGCATTAAAAGTCTCTGATGCTTCTGCATAAAGGTTGTCACACAATGACTAGTAACTTTATGTACAGCAGATGGATTCAATGTTGTATTCTTTCTGCATTAAATTTCAATCTGCATTAAAAATAGCTTGCACTCTTATTTACTTGCATGGTTTTATTTCCCCCAAAAATCTGTAAACAGTAAACTTGCGAAACAAATGGAAAAAAGACCAAGTTTGTGACGTCTTTGTGCCAGTGTGCTAAAACAGTTTGACCATCTGTCAAGGGTTCCCTCTTTATATCCTCTGGTCGAGATAGTGATGTAGGATTAAGACTGTTTACTACCATTTGGATTAACCTACTGAACAAACGTAATCCTGCTCTCTCTCTCTACACTATTACACCTCTTCATACATTCAAATGCTCCTATTAACTCATTATATACTCTTTATATTGTCTCATCCTCATTCACACCTGCTATTTCATATCTAACATCCTGTACATCTAATCAAGTGTATATGACAGAGCGGCCCTATAAACAGTACACTGTGTCCTTGCTGTATTTTCATTTTCAAAAACATCCTTGTGCGCTCTCGTGTCACCGTCACCCCGACATCAGACGAGAACAAATGTTTCAGGAACATTTTTTCATGGTACTAGTCTATGTTGGCCAAGAACTTGTTACATGCACTCTTCCAAACGTCTTTCTCTGTGTTCATAAGAGCAAAGACATTTAGCTTGAGCGTGTGTGAATGATGATGAGGATTTTTTTGGGGGGTGAACTGTCCCTTTCAATAACGACCAAATGCTATTGAATGACATAAGGAGAGGATGAATTATGACAGAATTAATATATACTGTAAGATATGAACAAAACGGTTGTTGGTAGTTGAAACACGGTTGCGTGTGAGATTGACAAACAGATTTTCTTTCTATCGCTGTCCAAGTCTTTAATCTAATGAGGTGACGGAGACACACTGTGTAGTGTACACACTAAAGTGTATTAACAATGTGCATGAGAAAAGAAGATCCTTATAGCTAAATCGTAAAATAAAAAGACAATAATACATAACTAAAAATGTATAAAAGCTGACAAGAGGCCCAGGATCCCATAAGCCAAATGGATAATTAAATGTTAAAGTGTACCACATAGCACTAGGAATGATGAAATGATGGTAAAAGTGTGGTGGGTGTTTGATTTAGGCTACACATACTCGGTGGACATAAACGACTCAAGACTGAAAATTCATAATCCTATTTGAATTTGGCTATTTAAGTAGATTTCTACTGTATTACTATAATTTACTATGATCAGTCATGAGAATCTAAAAAAGGGAATGTGTTTTTGAGATTCTACCTACTATGCAACATTTATCTCACTTCTCATATATAAACTAATCTTTAGCTATAACGTCATAATCCTTGGCTTTCAATAGTTTCAATACATGGAGCTTTATCGAAGCACACTGACAGCGGTCAAATCCTGGTCACTGTGATCGGCTAAACATACTGTAGGAAACCAACCTTGACAGGGAACAAACAGATGCTATCGACATTTTAGGGCCAATCAAATCAGCTTTCTGGCTGACCTTGAGGGTCCCACAGGATATGACATCATGCTGGCAACTACAGCAAATTGACCGGTAGCCTGTCTGCAAGCTTGGCTGCATCTGACCTCGGGAAATAATTAATTAATTCGTTACATTTATACATCGCTTTTCTGGGCACTCAAAGCGCTTTACATTGAAGGGAGGAATCTCCTCAACCACCGCCAATTACACATGTGCAAACCACCAATTACACATGTGCAAACATCACCAAGTGAGAATGAGCTATCGAACGGCGTCCATTACACAACCAGCTATTATAAGACATTATTCACAACCGACCAAACGGTGAATCATTAAACACACGCATAAACCCAACAGACTGGTAATGTGCTGATGCATCAACCATGCAACATACAAATCGGTTTAGCAAGTGAATCGATATAAAAATATTTTTTTCTCAAAACAAAACGGTGGAAGACGTCACAAAATCTCAAATACCAGTGCTGAACGTAACGTTACCCCGGAAGATTTAATGGCCCGTCACACACCGCGTCTCCAAGACACCTCTGCTATTGTAAACACCTGTAGTCTCCTTGAAACCTACAGACGGGCTCCAGTCCCAAAGGCATCAGAGTCGCCCTCCAAAAAACATTCACGTCATTCTAATTGCTGACAACCTCACGCCCCTGAGCCTCCTACGAGAGGTTCGCTGCTTGACACATGGTGACCCCGGGCAACTGCACATTGCACCCTATCCCAACTCCACATTCAAAATGCAAACAACGCAGGTCCGGTTTGTTCGCACAACTGCACCTTTTTAGTAGGTTATTGGGAAATTTCATGCATGCAGAACATTATGCACATCAATGTGTACTATCAAAATTGCTAAATTGTAGTGTGAGTCCAAACCCTCCAGGAAACGTGTATCTAGTAGCCTAGTCCCTAACCAGTGCACCTGAGCCACAATGCCTCCTCAAGGTGACACCAGGTAACCACCTGATGTTACCTAACCATCAGACACTCAGGTTCCATCTTGCCAGTCATAGTCTCTCCAGTCGTAGACCAATCGATCAAAAGCGCGTGGGAAATCGACCCCGCACTCGGCGCAGAATGGACCAATCGCTATCCATGTTTCCTCTCATTGATCAGTTCGCGGTTTGACGCTGTTCATGACATGACCACCGACGTCAGCAGGTTAGAACGACATAGAACCCGCTATGCAGATTATATTCAGGCCGCAAAGATGAACCGTCGTTTGACGGGAGCGGTGGCCTCGCGCCTCTCCATACGGCTGAGCGCGCGTCACGGCATCGCCATTTATTTTGACTGGTTAGTCTCTCTTGATAAGGAATTCAGATGTAAGTTTGGGGTCACGGCAAGGTCGCAAAATAACACGACTCGGAGGCGTTCGGTGTGACGCTAAATCTGACACGTTCCGAATGGGACCCGCAGACATCCGTTTTGACGCAGATGTGCGCGGTTCGTTTGACCGATGTTTAATTATTGTGCCGAAGCGTTTCTTTGACTCCCAACAAGTTTTTTTTGTTGGGCGGTCGATGCGTAAGGAGTCGGTCCAGATGCAGTCATCCCAAATCCGCACGCCCCCGCCCCATCTGCGGTGAACGCCTTTTCATTTAGGGGACTGATCGAAATTCTGCGCAGACGCTGTTGACGTGAAGATCATCTCGGAATCATAAAATCAAAGCAACTTTTAATTAAGAAATATTAACAAATTGATCGTCGTTTAAATGAATAGGATATGTGCGTCTATATTTGACATTAGAAAAATCTCAGTGGCAAACATATGACGTCAATAATACACATTATGCCAATCGATTGATTTCAATTCACGTTTTTGTTTAAAGGGATCGTGACGCAACGTTGCCGCTGCAGACACGAAGCCTCCGATGTGGTCGAGCATCTATTTCACAATGTCAAATATGTTTGCACGGGCATTCGAGTTACGATGCCCCAAGACGTACCGATAAACATTTGCTTGCCATTAACAGTGCGGGGCAATGCACGTGAAACAATTGTGCATCATATAATAAGGTATTCATCATCACATACGGACGTTTTCATGCTCAAAAAGGCCCAAACATGCTTTAAATATGAATTCCATTCACAATGTTAAACGGAGATTCTTACCCCCATCTTGGAGCCGTCGGTCGGTGTTCCGTCTATTAAACTGCGTTAAAGTGGAGCGAAGAATCAAAGCGGATAACGATATAGGCAGCGTTCAGCGAGCCTTTTCTAATGGACGTATAGCGGTGTATTTAAAGCTATATACACTTGCGGTTCTCATGTATAATAATGCACTGGGTCTACATGAAGAAAAACATAAAGAATGGGCCAAGCTGCATCGGTTGTGCATGCGGCTGCTTTTGATTTAATGGCTTCACTGTCCTTCCGCCCCAGTGACAGAAGCGGCGGTACACACCGCGTATCAGTCCGCTTGTGAAAGTAGTTCAGTGGACGCCTTGTGCATGCTTCAGAAGGGGATGATTATTTAAAGTATGCAAGAAATGTATTTAGCTCAATTGCTAAACATCACCTATTGCACAATGCACAGACTAAGGCATCACAAAATATTTCACAGAAAAATGTTGACCAATGGTAATACTATGGTGTTTTTAAATGACCCACAATGTACACACGATACTCTGTAAATACATATACATACATATTCTTTATAATATCTAGCGGAGCGGAGGCATACACGAAGTCCTATTCAAAATAAATGTTCTTAACGTTGTGATGTGTTTTCACTCCGCGAAACACCCATAAGCCCTGCCAAACTTATTTTGATTCTCAGCACATGTTCCCAAAGATTATCCAATATAACGGTGTTATCTGAGCCCTGCAACTTGCTGAATCTCAAATCTGTGTGTGGGTGTGCAGGCAAGACGGAATGAATGGAAAAAGCACAGAGTAATAAAACGAAGGGAAGAGAATGGATTGTTGCAATACTGTGTGTATATTTAAGAAAAATATTAAAATGTATGAACTGTTATAAATGATTTCAATTATTGGTAAATATGCATCAAAAGATTTCCTAAATACAAACCCGATTCCAAAAAATTTGGGACACTGTACAAATTGTGAATAAAAACAGAATGCAATGATGTGGAAGTTTCAAATTTCCATATTTTACAACATAGATGAGATATCAAATGTTTAAACTGAGGAAACACATCAAAAAAGTTGGGACAAGGCCACCCGGATCTTTCTTCTACGCAGCCATGATGTTGTAATTGATGCAGTACGTGGTCTGGCATTGTCATTTTGGAAAATGCAAGGTCTTCTCTGAAAGAGACGATGTCTGGATGGGAGCATATGTTGTTCTAGAACTTTGATATACCTTTCAGCATTGATGGTGTCTTTCCAGATGTGTAAGCTGCCCCTGCCACACACATTCATGCAACCCCATACCATCGGGGATGCAGGCTTCTGAACGAAGCGCTGATAACAACTTGGGTTGTCTTGTCCTCTTTAGTCTGGATGACATGACGTCCCAGTTTTCCAAAAAGCACTTCAAATTTAGATTCGTCTGACCACAGAACAGTTTTCCACTTTGCCACAGTCCATTTTAAATGAGCCTGCGCTTCTGGATCATGTTTAGATATCGCTTATTTTTTGTCCTATAGAGTTTTAGCCAGCTACGGCAAGGTGGATTGTGTTCACCGACAATGTTTTCTGGAAGTATTCCTGAGCCCATGTTGTGATTTCCATTACAGTAGCATTCCTGTAAGTGATGCAGTGCCGTCTAAGGGCCCGAAGATCATGGCATCCAGTATGGTTTTCCGGCCTTGACCCTTACACACAGAGATTGCTCCAGATTCTCTGAATCTTTAGATGATATTATGTACTGTAGATGACGATAACTTCAAACTCTTTGCAATTTTTCTCTGAGAAACTCCTTTCTGATATTGCGCCACTATTCGCCGCAGCATTGGTGGAATTGGTGATCCTCTGCCCATCTTGACATCTGAGAGACACTGCCACTCTGAGAGGCTCTTTTTATACCCAATCATGTTGCCAATTGACCTAATAGGTTGCAAATAAGTCCTCCAGCTGTTCCTTATATGTACATTTAAGTTTTCCAGCCTCTTATTGCTACCTGTCCCAACCTTTTTGGAATGTGTAGCGCTCATGAAATCCAAAATGAGCCAATATTTGGCATGACATTTCAAAATGTCTCACTTTCCACATTTGATATGTTATCTATATTCTATTGTGAATAAAATATAAATTTATGAGATTTGTAAATTATTCAATTCCTTTTATTTATTCACAATTTGTACAGTGTCCCAACTTTTTTGGAATCGGGTTTGTACAGTATATAAACATGTATGTATGTTTGTGTATTTATAAGTACAAACATAATATGCACAGTATGAAACACAAACTTTTATTCTGGATTGCAATTCATTCTTTGACAGCCCAAAATTAATTTGTTTTTAAAAGAGATCAAGCATTAAAATGGTTAAATCCAGAACATTGCTAAAACCACACCATCCAGATACAGAGCTAAAATCCCTAAACCTTCATAGTTGTTGTAAGCAACACAAGCTTTACATTCACTTCATTTGGTAAAAAACGAATTACAAATTAGCTGACGGCATCCAAGCCACAGTATATTTCTTAACATCTGTCCCATTTTAATTTCATCCTCCATCAGGTCCCCATAGCAACCGCTGCTAAGTAACCTTGCCCCAATCATGGCAGTAACATATTGAGAGAATGATTGAGCTGGAGGTGGAGATGTGGGGTTGAAGGACATGTTTAATTAACCCCATAAAGCCTAATTTAAGCAAATACTCATGAAATTTGATTTCTGAAGGAGTTACAGCCAGGTACAGAGACAAATCACTCAGAATAGTATGAAAATGCAGTTGAAAAGTAAATGTTAATAGAGGTTTTGCTTTTTCCGTGCTCTATAAAACCTGGAGTTAGTGGTCAAATTTTTTATAGATAAATACCTTATTGATGCATCAATGGTTGAGTGCTTTGTATGAGAGAAATCAGTTTACTGCCACAGTAAATAATATTTTTTGCTAAAACTATTGCTGTTCCTGTTGAAGCGGCCACTTTCTGTATCAAGCTGTTGTTAAAGCTCAAGTTTGTAAAACTACGCATGCATGGAGAACATACAGTAAGGTCATGTCACTTGTTTTGCAGTGTTTGATCAAAATATTAAAAACCACCAAAACCCATTTGGTCTGGCTATGTTGGCTTCGATTTTAGGGAACAGCACACATACGGAATGTTAAAGTGAAAGTGATAACAGGCATTGATTGGAGTTCATCCGAACACCATACGTGTACACCTCAGGATTTTCTTTGGATATCCTTTAAGCCAAGTGCTTAGTGGTACATTTAAGCCAAGTGCTTAGTGGTACCCATGAGTACCTGCAAAAACATTACAGACTTCAAATGGTTCATCCAGTGTAACAGAAGGGTTTTCTTAAATATTGACCTGAAAGGAAGGCTCCTGCAGTGCACGTATGTTTTTATAGGACCTTTAGTTCTCCCACAGGGTGCAATTCAGATATCTGATATTGAGTGTACTGTCCCACACTCTTAAAGGAATAGTTAAACCCAAAATAACAATGGTCATTGTTTATTCACCTTCATGTGGTTCTAAACCTAACAATGTATATTAAAAACATGTAATATTAATAATGCAACTATTCCACAACAAATGTAAGATGGTCACACTTCCGCTCCCAATAAACATGACTTATGTGACTCTCATAGTCTCTCTCTTTGGATTTTGCCTTCTTCTGTTGGGCTTCTTCCCCTTTATGCCATAGTATGTTAACAAATGGTCATAGTATGTTACCAGATGTATTCATAAAAATGAGGCATGAATATGGACCAATAATATTTTCATAACAGAATATGTAAAGGAAATAACCAATTCTTGCAAATAAACCACCTATATGTTTACGGCATTTAAATGTCAAAAAAGACATGAAATATAGACAGAATTATCATTAATCTGCCCATTATCCATTCCTTTAAGTGGCCGGGTTATTGTGGAGGGAAATGCTGACTAGTTGCGTACTTGTGCGTGTAATAATAGTCATTGTGTCTCCCTCCCTCATAAAAGCCATCGATTTTTGTAAGATGTGAACTAAAGGGCTTCTCTCACTATCAAATGTCGACCCATTACTACTAAACTAAGACACTCTCTTGCTTTTCTCTCTGAGCAAACCTTTCTCGAATGACATTACAGAAAATCTCCAAATGTCCTCTCATGGTTTATCTCCAATTATTTTTACTTTTCTCCCTCTGACCTACACATCTAAAAACCCATATGAATAGGTAGTAATTCAGTATGCAAAACTAGGTGTCTCATAATCAATACTGTAGTGTGCGTGTGAATGCAAAACCCCTTTAACCTTGTCTTGTCCTTAGGGTCTGTTTAAGCTAAAATCAATCTATGAAAACTGTAATCGTCCCGCACGCCTTGTTTTTATAGAGAAAACAGTTGCTGTGTCCTTTCTGATCACTTTGTGTTTAAAGTACATATCTGCTAGTTTATTCCCAAAACTGCCTCTGAATAAAACCCAAGATGGCAGCTATTTTTAATGCTCTTGTCTCTTTAAGTCCTAGCTGATGAATCGGCCAATCAGTGAAGAGATGCTGTGAACGTTCTTGCCAACGACCTTGATGAACAGAAAACAGAATGAATGAAAACCAGGGTGCATGAAAAGTAGTGTTAAATGGCTTTAGTGAGAGAGGAAGAGTGAGAGAAGAACAAGATAGAGAGGAGAGAGAGAGAGACATTAATGCAGGGATGAATCGGCATCCCCCATCACACCACCGTCCCCTCCTGTCCCTACATCTCACCTCCTCCCCCATTCCCTCGGCACATCTATTTACGTAAATGTTTCATAATCTCTACATTTGTAGTCAAAAGCTTCAGGGTAGAAAAGAAAAAAGCACATCAATGAAAGAGCCGTGCTCTCTCTCTCTCTCTCTCTCTCTCTCTCTCTCATTAATAAGAAATGCATTTTGTAATAAGCATGAATGAAAGCAGACTCTGTCTCCTCTTATTTTTTTCCCTGCATTATAGTTAGTTGCGCCTGCTAAGGTAAGTGGCATTTTTACGCATTAAGAAGTGTGCGGTACGATTGAACAAAGTGAATATGGACTCTTGCAATCTATTTCCCAGCACACATAGATAATGTATAAAAGATGTCAATGCTACCATTAGCATTGCACGTTGCCAACGACATCTCCTAGAAACCTCAAACACTGCTAGCATGTGCACAGACATGGTCAAATAGGAAATCCTTTGTTGCTATGTTGGTTACAAATCAAAGTGCACTTCTGTGCAAATTTGGGTATGATGTGTTTCAGGTATAGATACATCAACTGACTTGCTTAGCTTATTACGTCTACAATGTTTTTATCAGTGAAAGCTACAAAATGAAAAAGTCCCGTGCACTATCAATACTATCTACTATCTTCAATCATGACGTTCAGGTCCCAGGACCTTCATCAGGCTGTGAATGCTAAAACTCTTGTAAATTCATTGACTTATGTTGAAGGACCTAGTAGTCATGACTGGAGAACAGAGTGTTATAGACATCGTAGGTGGTCACTTTTAATTTGGTTCAGTAAGTTACTACTCCAAACACCTTCGAAACCATATTACAACGTCTCAGAAACCACCACAACACAATACTGCAAGTTGTAACAGTCAAGCAACGTTCACGTTTTATTCAAATAATGTAAAAATCTAGCTAGGTTTACTATTTTTATGGACAGAAATCACTGTATTTAGCCGTCCAAATAAGTTACATGCTTCACTAAACAAAAGAAAATCTGTTAGCATGCAAATAAAGGGGAAAAGGTGCGATTTGCATCCTGCCTGTTGTCATTGCAGGAGGTGAGTCAATCAAAAGCAACCACTGCAATTTTCATCATTATAAACCAATCAACCCTCTTCAACCAATAACAAAAGCCTGTAATTACAGTCTCACAGTGTTTCACACTCCACTGGGTCCTAGTGCTCCATTAAAAACCATCCCAAACGGTTCCGTTTCAATAATCATCCTGAAAGAAAACAACCATGATTCGTTTCCTCAGGCGGAAGGTATGTGCACTATAAATGTAGCCATGACAGCGGGTCTGGGAAAAGCGCAATGCATGTTTTGATCATATATCCTAATTTTCTTCTCAAAAAATAAACCTCTGGATACCTTGCACAAATTTTTATATTTTCCATAAAGTAGATGCTGTAAACCAATTGAATTGAATCGATGTGACATATTTCAGAAAAGCACACAAGATGTATTTTAGCCCCAAATACCATAGCAAAACATGTAGTTGAGCAATAAAACCATTAACACCTTAGTAACCATCTGCCCAAGCATCACAATGCACAGCCAATCACAACTCACATTTGCTACAGATGAGAAAAGAAATATGTTAAAAACCATATCTGAACATAAAAACATTTGTCATCTCTTACTGTAAGTCGGCTCAGTATCGGCTAACTCGCTATCTCTTCTGTCAACATCTGACACGTTAGTACAGTCTTCTACTTACTTTCTTATCCACCCTAAAGAAATCGTAGCTTCGTATACTGTGGTAGGCCAGTTTTACTGCACCTATGCATATTGCTTTCCCTACTTTGTACGTCGCTTTGGATAAAAGCGTCTGCTAAATGACTAAACGTAAATCTGTCTTGTTTTTACTTTCATCCTTCCTCATGAATGAAACTTGCATAGTTTGTGTGTGCGTTTTGTGGGTGCGTGTAACGTAGGAAAATCTGTGGTGGGTGTAATTTTAGCAAACACGACATCCCCCCCACCAATCTATCAGATCTATAAATAACCACGTTCTTTGCTGGCTCTCTCGATTGCATCCACTCCCACGCATACACGGCCTCCAAAGTAACAGAATACAGGGAGAAACGGATGGAGAGGGGAGGAGGATGCTTAGAGACCCATGAAATTCAATCTCACGACACACACACACACTCTGAACGCTTAATCGTATACTGTTACGAGAATTTTTTAATGCAAAATTCGTATAAAAGTGTTTTCTTTCACAACCGTGGACATGAAGGATATACATCTCAATGACACACATGCATACACAAATATACTGTAGTGTCCCAGATCAATGGTTTCGATGTTAGGGGACAAGAGATTGTGAAGCTTTGCACCAGCTTAAAACGTCACATATAGAACAAATGGGTATTAACCTCACACAATAATATTGATTGGAGATGTTTGGTCAAATTAAACACTGGTACACTGTGTCAATAGTGAGAACAAACACTCACACACACACAAATTCATCTGTATTAAAATGGAGTCATTTAAGTAAGTAATCCAGAAACACATCGCATGATTAAATCTCTGTTGATGAAATGACTCTAGTGTTTATACAAGTGTGAACACAAAATATTTGTCTGAGGTCATTGCACAAGCATGGTTGCTTATTGGTTGAGATCAAATTAAACCCACCCTAAAATGTTATATAACAAGGTTATTATAAATTACATTTATGTTATCTAAGCAATAAACTACTAAAGTATTTCTATTTATTTGAGCTCATTTAGCAATTAAAAAATATATTATTATGTTAATATAATTAATATAATATATATAATTAAATATAAACAAATAGCCTACTAATTGACAAAAAACACATAACAAAACTGCAAAAAGAAAAAAAGAAAGCTAATTTAAAATATCAATGAAACTGAAATCAAAACTATAATTGCTATAGATATAATGACAAAATTACAAAAAAAATCACAGAATGAATGACTCGTTTGCACCAAATACAATTTTAAAACTGGCAATTTTCCTGTCCCAGGTTGGAAACCGGGAAATGACTTACACAATGATCTACGAGCTTCCTCATTTTGTTCACCTCTTAGCTGAATATGATATTGTCAAAGAGACCGAATCTACCTCAAATGAGACCTCAATATAACATCACATTCATCATCGATGAGAGATCCAACATTACTGCATCCAGATGGCTCAAGTGCACAGAGATGAAATGTGAACGAGAACGAGAGCCACGCTTGATGCTAGATACCAACCAGAGAGAAAGGAAGGAAGTACTCACGCTTCCCTGAGCATTCACCTTGAGCTCACTGGGCCCAACATCACTATTGGAGGAGAATCCAGGACACCTAACGCCCTCATTGGCCATCAGGGCCCAGCCTGTTGCTGGGCTGTTTCCATGGAGATGGCTTATCGAGGGTACCGCTGCGGAGCTGTCACTGGGGAAATAGACGGGGAGGAGATAGTTAATGAGAAAAAGTGAGAATAGAGTGTGTTTGTGTGTGTCAGAGAGAGAGAGAATGGATTGAGGGTAATGATGCCTAAAAAGGACGGATGAAGCAAAAGAAAGAGGTTTGTCTCATGCGGCTGCCCCTGTGTGTAAGTCACATTCAAAATTATAATATATGCATATACAGTATGCACACACACACACAGTTTATTTACTTTGACATTGAGATGACACAACAGTCCCAATCATCCTAAAATAAAAACAAAGCCTAATATTCTAATAATGCACACATCATGTATATTTTGTGCGTTCTGGCAGTAGCAGGTTCTGTATCAGGATGCTCGGTCCAGCAAAATGTGGCAGTACTAACCAAAAACAACACAATTATTCGACTGATGTAGGACCTGTTTCTCTTCAGTGCCCACTGACCTTCAACTGCATTTCCTAAATCCATCATTCAGAACAATTCTGAGCATCTTGCCATGGAGACCTGCTTGCACCTTACAAAAACACAATGATATGTTGAGCTAAGAAAGGTTTGATGTTCATAGATTGAAGGATGAGTGTAATCGCTTAGCTTACTGAATATATTTGTGACTATTACACTGTGTCTACACCGGACACGGCATGATGCGATAATATTATAACTTCACATTTTGTCCACTCTAGATGCGGCACGACAATGCCATCAGAACAAGCCACGTGTCACGCCGGTGTAGACACGGTGTTTATATGTGTGCACATGTGAATAGTAAAAAAAGGACATTTCTAGTTCAATTAGAAATATACAGAGACAACACTGGTCTGAGATCAGCTGTCTCATTTAAATCACTATGACAATGTGCTCGCAACACAACGTGAATTGATCCAGATTTCTATAAATGGTATTGTATATAATAGACTTTTAAAAGCCTTTAAGGATTATTTAAATGACAAAACTGACTTCTATTGGACGCAATAGAAAGTGTGCAACAAATTTAGGAAAATCTTACATTTTAGTCAAAACATTACACAATTTGTTCCATCCAGTTTAGAGGAGCTACAAAGTCAAAGCTAAGAGACAAAAACTGTATATAAAGTCCTAAAAGATGGCTGATATGGGGCTTATTCATTAACAAATATGAAACAACAGCATAACTTTAATTTACTTTCAGGATTTGGTTTGGCTGAGTGCCTTTAAACTGCTTACATGATTTGCTAGCACTTGATGTGTTTTGAGGCCCTTAACACTTAGTGATCCAGATTATGTAACATGCATTAGATGTACAGTATATTGCCAGACAAGCTGCAATGTCACACACAGGCCCAGCTCTCTCATAACTCAACGATCAATGCCATTGGGCCCATGATTCAAAACAAACATACAGATGATTATAATTAAACTAAATAAAAGAAAACACTATAGAATAATTGTCTATAGGCCTACATTACAACTCTGTCACTGACCAAAAAAAAGTTGAGAAGCAACTTTCAAAGCCACAAGAGTTTAATGATTTAAGATGTTTCAATGTATTCAATTCTAAAACTCTATTTAAGTGGGCCCATCCATTTTAAGCACCATGCAATGGTTTACTATTGCATTTAAAAGCACGTGCATGCAACAAAGTTAGGGAAGATGGACGACCTTGACATGCAGTACACATTGCCTAATAATATCGGATTTGATTTGTATTAAAGTGGGGAATGTTCTGCAGAGACGTAGCCAATCTCATCTCTGTCATGTTTGAAGAACAGCGCTTTCTGCTGTTAAAGATATGTAATGCACTTCTCCATCCAACAGTCTATCTGAAAATGTGGCATTTTTTCCATCCATTTACAACGACATTATTATTTGCAGGTGTTATATCATGAATATTGTAACCAAGGATTTGTAGAGCTTTCTAGACCCAGTCTACTGTAAAACACAATAGTATTCAAATTTGTTAAAAAGACCATTCAAACATATTTCTGGACAAAGAAGAACATATTATTATGCAAATTGACATACAAGACAAATGTGGTGTATTCACGAGAATAATTGGAGATGGATTTTGCATATCAATCATAACATTTTACATGGAGGTACATCACATTTACCACTATCTCCTTATAACATTGTGTTATTGTATGGTGAACTACAAGACTGCAGTTGAATCTGTTCTTGAAAAATATACAATAAACCTTTAATGTAAATGTCCAGCAGTTAAAGGTAAGATAAACATCTTGTTTAGTGTTTTTGTATGACTGATGTTTTATGTGCGCATGTACATGCTTGTTTATGTGTACAAGATGAGATGAGGAAGTCGATTGAGGAGTTTTTCTCCTCGGCTCTTGTCAAAAGTAAAACACTCAATAACACAACTTTAGATCATAACACATGAAGTTTGAACATCATCAGGTGCAGTGATTTATTGAATGTTCATAAACCCTGATGTCACACACATAATCGCTACGTTGCTCCATAGTTTCTTACTAATGTGTTGTAGAAAGCTTTACAAATCCTTGGTTACAATATTCATGATGTAACACCTGCAAATAATAATGTTGTTGTATATGGGGAGAAAATGCCACTTTAGAAAGTTACCTGGCGTTTACGAGCGTCACTCACGTCACGAGGAGCCATGTTGGAAGAATGGGCGTATCCAACAGCGCTGGGCGTGTCTAATAGTGTGTCGGTCGAATACTGCTGATTTGCGATATTTCCATCCTCAAACCGGAAATAAATCCTGAATTTATTATTAAAAGCATTAAGTGAAATAAATGGTTTATTAACATTAAAACATTGAACGTTTTTTATAAACATAACCGTTCCGAAAAAAGATTCCGGGTTGTGGTGGGATATTACAATAAGTTGTTTTTAAACGTCTAAAGGGCTCGTTTAACACGTTAAAATGATATTCTCGACAAATAATTGTATTGAACTGTGTGTGAATTGGATGATTAACTGCACTGATCTATTTTGTAGTGATCTCCATTTCTCCCAGGTCTGGTTCCTCTAGGTGTCGTTGCCTCGTCTGGACGCGTTGAAAATGCTTTTATTATAAAGTTCCCTCTGAAGTGTCTTTTTAACGAAGTGTCATACAAGTTTCATACTCATCCTAATTGCCATTGTTATAAGGTTGGCAAATCAAACAATTCACTTGAAAGCCACGCCTCTGTTTTCATTTGCATCGCCAACCTGTGTCCTAATAGTATTGTGATGTAAGGGAGTAGGGCTGCGGTGTCCTGCAGTTAATGAGGGGGTGGGGACTAAGGTAATTGCCTGGTTGTTACAGTATCTAACGTGCATGATTGACATACCCGGTTACATACCTATGCATCGTAAATTAAACAGTATTATTTAAAGCATCCTTTATCGTGGACACTTTGTATGCGAGAAATTCTTTGTATTCTCTTTGTATCGTGTTCTTCTTTGTATGAATACTTTGTATACACAATGAAATCGACTGGGCTATGTGCCCATTTGTTTTCTTATAAATTATTCATGCAAAAATGCATAGATCCTCTTGCCAGAACTTGTTCTTATGTCTGGGCGGAGTGGTTGAATTCGTACACTGACACACAGGCTGTGGCAAAATGGTTAACTGAATTTGTGAAAGGATGATTTTAACCACTTAAGCAAACATGCAATTAGCTTCTTCTTATATTTAGCTGGACTCATCTAGCCTGTTCTGGAAAGTAAAATGGTAAATGGTCTATTTACATAATAGCAGTGAGTTGTAATGTGAAAACCAGGTTAGAGTGTCAGTTCCCACGCCCTCTTATATGGACTTTGTAAAACTTGGCTGCTAAATGTAATCATAAAGGATAAAGTGCGGCGTCTATCTCTTTGGACATTTGCAGCCCATTCCGTGAAAATGTCAACCTTACCATGAAAAAATTAAAGTTTTTTACTGTGGTAACAGCACAGATATTAACATTTGGTGGTTCACATACCCATGTGAGAACTCTCTGCAAATTTGTAAAGCATTTGTTTTATTTTTACTGCATGATTTTTCATAGTCAGGTAAGTGCCATTGTCAGGATTGTCACATCTATAACGCCTCATATTCCTCAAAATTTTAATAAAGTCATTAATTAATGTTCTATAAAGACGAATCCCTTCCCCGTTAATTGGGTATAGCTCCAGGATTGTGCATTTTATGCAGTTTGTCGTCTCCGGAAAACGCGTCTTTTTTGTCACATCCATAGCGCATGTTTATTGCCCATTTCATCTTGTTTCCTGTGCAAAATAATTCAAGGTTGTTTATATGAATTTTTACTACATTTTGCTTTGGAATATATAAATATATATACATATATATATATGTGTGTGTGTGTGTTTATCAGATGATGACTAAATGTAATCTTTTTTTACATATGCCCACAGGAGCAAATTCTTTAAAATACTTCTACATTGCTGCTTCTCGATTCAGTATTTTTGAGTACATGTCAATCGGTCTGGTGGATGAAGAGCAGTTTATGTACTTCAACAGCAACATAATGAAAAGCATGCAAACCACAATATACTAAATATATTTAACAATGTGAAACACAAAAATTTGTGCTCGGATCAAACATTCACATTAACAAGTCATGTTAAATTACATATTCCTCATATCAATACTTCTTTATGTGGTTACAGTAAAGCCTGAACTTTGGGATTGCCAGTGAAATAAAACAGAACACAACAACCTAAACCTTCAAAACATCAGATAAAATGGGCAGCATCACCCTAAGAGAAGCATTCTCAATCTCAAATCTAACGCAAGTAAATTATCCTCAGGGATCGGTTCTGGGACCCGTGCTGTTCTCCATATACATGCTGCCCCTCGGAAACATTATTAAAAACATGGAATTAGCTTCCATTGCTATGCAGATGATACTCAGCTATATATCTCATCAAGACCAGATGATTCCGCATACTGTTTAATCTTGAGAGCAACTGAACTGATCTTAACCCTAGATCTGCTGTATCTCACATTTGCAAATTCATCCAGAAGTGCTGCTGAGGCCTGGTTTCACCTGAGATGGATAGCAGTGGAATTCTATATTAAATACTTGGGTTGCAAGTTATAAGTTATACATTTCTTGAACTATATTTAGTATTAACATCTTTTTTTGCTAAATATATGATATTCGTGTTTTTTATAAATCTTTTCTTTTTCATACTTACCAACATTTTGCTTACACCCATAGGCCTATTGAGTAAGCCTTCTTAACCGTTAAGCTCCATGATGCTGAGTTGAACAAGTTAAAAGGCTGATATTGGTTTAGAGGAAAAAATAAGGTATCTGTTTATCGGGATTCATCTTGCCACTGCTTGTGATTTGGGTTTTTTTATGTTACCGGCAGCACCACTTTTACTTGTTTACTATTTAGATGATCAGCCAGTTTAAGATCATCAGCAAAATACCATCACTGTGTTATTGAACAGCCCCTACAACAAAACCCAAAATAAATAGAAAGGCATCATTGCAATTGCGTTTATTGTGGCGCTACATCATACATCGTTTTGGGGTAATAGGGCCACCATCAAAATTGCAGATGAACAGCTACTATTAGGGCCTGATATTGTTTGTGTGGTTGAAAAATGCGCAGTGTAAAAAACATAACCAGCAAACATAGTTTAAGACCTATATTTTGTGGGTTTATTGTGTCTATTCACTTAATTCCAACGGTTATTTATTTATGTATCCCTCATACCAAAAGGTACACTCGTTTACATTTATGCATTTGGCAAACGCTTTTATCCAAAGCGACTTACATTGTATTATACTAAACGTTTGTAGCATGCTACAACCCATCACACTATCTGATCTCAAAACTCACCTAGAATTAATCCAAAATCGACCTTTCTCATACACCTAAACTCTGGAATAGCCTTCCTGACACTATTCGAGGATCAGACACACTCTCCAATTAAAATCTTGATTAAAGACACATATTTTCAGCCAAACATTCACTTAATGCAAAATATGCAAAATAAACCACCGACTGCTGACATTAGATATTATTTACTATACACTGATATTATTTATTAGAAAAGAATAAAGAATTGAGCTTTTCTTATTTTCTCTTGTTGAGCTGCTTTGAGACAATGCACATTGTGAAAAGCGATATATAAATAAAATTTAATTGAAACAACTTCACGAGACCGGAAAGTGCAATTTGGAATCTACACTCCGTAGCAGCAGGTGGCGGAAATTAACGAAGACGCTTGATGCCAACTTCCGTAAATAAACAAGACGAAGAAGAAGCGTGTGGGCGTTTACAGGTGTGTGACTCAATAATCGTCCCAGCAAACATCTTCCGACGGCAGACATAATTATTTACCGACAGAACTGTCGTCGAATATGAAACAAACATGATATGTGTCGCGCTTGCGCTTGTTCTTATGGGGATTAATCTCGCCGCTTCTGGTAAGTAATGAAGATGTTGTTTTGTATTGACGATAGCAACACTTTTACTTGTTTACCATTTAGAAATGTATTTCCATGGATGCAAACTAAATACAACCAAATTCACTTGTCAAAGCAAACCATTCATTAAATCACGCCCATGTCTTCGCTAAACAACCCCACATCCTGGACATTGACCCAACTAATCTATTTACTCTTACAAGTGTGTTGTGTTCATGAGTAATGTGCAATGTTACTACTATTTTTAAAGTAATGACGTGCTGTTGGCACGTGATGACGTACGGTGAAAAAGAAAGTTGAGTAAACGAAGATAAGGATTCACTACTCTCTTGTGGCCTGTATTGTTCTTAAATCATCTTGACCAGGGGTCTCCAACGGGGTGCACGTGGGCACCTGGTAGCCCGCATGAACTCTGTAAGGTGCCCGCTAAATACAGGGCTCACCAATAATGCTCAAGACAGTTGACAAATCTGTGACTATAACGATCAGCCAAGTGCTACACATTCATGAGTTTATTATTAGCAAAAGTGCAAAAATATCTGAAAGAAATCTGAATTTGGTTCTGTGAGTGTAAAAATAAGGCATCACATGTTTAAAGTATGTTATCCTCTAGAGGATTTTAGATATTTTGGCAGCCCTAGCTTACAAAAAGGTTGGAGACCCCTGAACTTGACAATACCACAAAGTGGATGATCCTAGACTTTTATACGTTAATTGGACTCAGTAGTTTGTTTATCTTTAACATGCATTTGTAATTACAAGTTTTTTGCTTTTACATGATGCTGCATCCACGATACTGTCAGTGGAGTGCCAGCTAAATCTTTGGATGCTATTAAACCAGTTAGTAGTTTGGTGTTGCCATTTAACAGAGAGAAAATAGTGTACATGTTTATGTTAATCACTGAATAAAATTACATTGTCATGTTTAAATGGGCAAATGCAACCTTTAATATAAAATAACTTTATACTATAAAAAGGCAAACTGACCTATATTTTCATGTCTGTCTACAGGAAAACACTCTCTGCAGTACTTATGCACTGCTGTGTACGGAGACATTAACATCCCAGCGCTAACAGTTGTTGGGATGATTGATGGTCATCAGTTCATGTACTTTGACAGTGACACAAATAAAGCTGTACCAAAGACAGAGTGGATGAGACACTATGGAGGAGCAGATTACTGGGACAGAGATACTCAGGATGTCATCGATCGCTATAATGATCACAAAACCATCATGCAATCTATAATGAATTATTACAACCAGTCCATGTCAAAAGGTAAAGTATATTGTACAAACAACAAACAAACAAACTTGTGGTGATGATATGGATGATCTCTCTGATGTAACATGCTCAAAATATATTCTCGTATATATATATGGTCATAATACATTGTGATCACTGTTATGCTGCGTTCACACCAAATGCGAATAAAGCGTTAAACGCGAGTGATTTACATGTTAAGTACCTACTTGCGGCGCGAATGAGTGCGCTTATGCGGCGCATGATGCGAAATGAGTGTTCACGTGATTCACGCAGGTTGAACAATCTGAATTTTTGCGAAAATTTGTGCCATGTTAACCAATCAGGAGCTTGCTCTAGTAGGGATGTGTTTGTGACATAGCGAGCGCAGGCAGAAATCCGAAACAACAATGAAGGACTGCGACTCCAAAGGAACTGATGGACCCAGACACGGCGCCGAACGAGTCTACATCATTCTTCAGCCTTCCATAGCACATGATGCACAGCTACCCTCTCAACAAAATCCATATCAGCCATTTTGCAACCAGACTGGACCTGCCTGGCAGAAGCCCCTCCCATGACGCAAATTCACGTCTGTAATGAAGCTAATTTCAGGCGCGAATGATACTCAAAAGAAACTCAAAATGGTCAAATGTCCAACTACACACGAAAAGCGTGGTTTACCGCATTTGGTGTGAACACTCTAAGTTAGCTCCAGCCAGGGCAGACTCTAAATCACTTAATGTTGTTTCCATTTCTCAGATGTTAACACCTTTCAGATGATGTACGGCTGTGAGCTGGATGATGATGGGACTACTCAAGGAGAAATGCAGTGTGGTTATAATGGAGAAGACTTCATCAGTTTTGATAGAAACACACACAGGTGGACTGCTGGAGAAACGTATCCTGAAGCTGTCAATATCATGAACCAATGGGATACTGGTGGAGCTAGAGCAACATACTGGAAAGCATACCTGGAGAGCATGTGCTTTGAGCGACTAAAGAAGTTTGTGAGCAACGGCAAAGACACTATAGAGAGAAAAGGTACAAATTTCAGATTCTTTGTTGAAAAACCTTCACCTTGTAAGCAAGCAAGGCAAGAGTATACATCCAGAAGTTGAATCTTTAAATTAAATTCCTTACTGATGAGTGTGTGAAACAACGCAGGGGATATTTGAGTAAATGAGAATATACAAGTCTTAAAACCAAATACAGATATAATGTTATTTTCACTATATTTATGTCACAGATAAATAATGTTTGATTTTAGTAGATTCATGTAAACCTATGATGATTAATTATTTCCTGTAGTTGCACCCGAAGTGTCTCTACTACAGCAGAGCTCCTCGTCTCCAGTTATCTGTCATGCAACAGGTTTCTACCCAAAAAACATCACAATGACCTGGAAGAAAAACCATGAGGATCTTAATGAAGATGTGGAGGTCTGTGAAACTTTACAAAACGAAGACGGAACGTTCCAGAAGAGCATCAGTCTCTCAGTGAAGTCTGAGGAGTGGAAGAAGAATCCAGATGTCTATAGATGTGTGATTCAACATGTGGGAGCAGAGACAGAGATTGTTGTCACTCTGAATGAAAACAACATCAAGTCTAACTCCGGTATGTGTACAACACACAAAGGTTTTTTTTAATATGGCAAATAGTCTAGGTGGTGTATTTCATTGTCTGCCTGAATAAATCAACAAGTTTTATCTGTTGATGTCAGTTATTATTGGTCAATTCCATTATGTTCATACAGAGGTTCACATTACTGTATCACTGTGTGTTTAAATTGTGATATATTGTTCTGGTTTATTGCAGCTTCTGACAACATCATTGTGAAATGTTTGGTGTTTGGTGCAGTGGTTCTTGGATGTGTGGTGGCTCTCACTGTCTTTGCTGTTAAAAAGAAGCTCAATGTGTGCAGGAAGTGCAGAGATCTTAAGAGCTCAAATTTAACAGGTGAATTTAGTTTTATAAATATGACTGCATTGTTCTGAATTACTGTACTTAATTCTGATCATTCTGATTATTAAATCAATGTATATTTCTTTATTGTTACAGGCTATGTGAGGGGCAATAGTAAGTATTATTTTCTTTTATACAGAAATAAGTTTGAGCTATAGGTAAAAGGTTTACAGCGTCTCACAGTACTACCTCCTGTTTTATTTTATAGCCACAGATGCTGCATTAGAAATGATAGATGAACCACAGCTTGACAGCAAACTTAAATCTGATCCTAGTTCTGAGAGGACCAGTAGGTGACATCAAGCGACGAGGTTGCGAATTGCAACCAACGGCTCACTCAACTCCTCCCTCTCGAAGCACCACTACGGCTGACACAAAATGGCGAATTATATTCAAGGGTCCTGCTATGCATGTAGATAAAAATAGCTTATTCTTAACATACAAATGTAACGCTTCATAATGTAAGCTCTTTAAACACCTCTGAAAGCATAGGAATCTATATTATATAGAATTTCTATTAACAGATAAAAAATGGGTGGATGTGTGCGTGTGTGTTTTAGACTTTTTTGTGAATATTTCGAAAGCACATACATTTGTGCACAAAATACAGTTTATAACTAGAGGTGTGATTTCTTTTATACTTCTTTAATAAATATTTTGTCGTATTTTAACTTTATTGCTTTATTGATTATATCAAAATCTTAAAATGATCATTTAGAGCAATATTAAGAATATTTAGTAAGCTCTGTACATTTGATTCTACTGCCTCCTCTTCATCTCTGTGTCTGAGCAAAAGATCTAGATGTGCTCAAAGCATGTTTGAAAGTCTTGATATTTCTTAATAGCACTAAAGCGAAACATACACAGAGCGAAAGAAAACAGAGAAAATGAAATTTAGTCCATAATCTCTTATTTCCTTCCCTTCATGACATCCTAAGTATGACTGATTTTCTTCCGAGTTATAATGAATAGTATGCTGGCTGTCTTTGAGTTATTACTTATTATTGCACAAAGTAGAATCTCTTACATGTCTCAGAACCAAAAGGGTTTTATTTTACCCGTGTTTTGGCATTTCAAAAGGCATCACAAACCTGGGAAAAGTGATGATTTTATTTGACTGTAAAAAATAAGTAATACAGCTAAAATGGTATGACATTTAATTTTTGGATGAAATATTTAATAGCATGTTGATGTAGTACTTGATGTGCCTGAGAAACATTTCATTTAGGATCTCATCTTTAGTGCTGCAGTTTACTGTAAATATTAATGCTATTTTTACGTATATGACATAATTTTTCTTATTATTAAGTAGGTCTGTCTTTAGGGTATCTACAAGCAGAGGTATGATAAAAATGTCAGAAGACGAATATGCATCAAAGAGTAATTTTGTGTTGATGTTTTTTTTACATTTATTTTTACTGAATAACTTTGCAACTACATGTTTTCAGACAGGTTTTACAAAGTGTAGCGTCTCCCTCACCTGAGATGAGTATTTTGTGTCAGGAACAGTGAGTGCAAGGCAGAAAACCCAGACGCAGACAGCATGGGAGGGGTTAACAAAAAACTAATAAATTCAAAACAAAAACCCACCAGTAGCTGTTCGTAAATTTTCATTTATAGGCCTAATATGAAACTTTTGTTTTCTACTTTGTAGAAAGATGTGTGATGACTAAATCAATATTTAAGCTAAATATTTGTCTATCCTCAGGAATGGAATACATTGTCGTGTCGTGAGGAAATATAGTTTAATACATTTCATCAGATTTCAGCATATGAAGATAAAGAGCAGTTTATGTATTTCAGCAGCAACACAATGAATTGTTTGCCAATCACAGGTTGGAGATATTGGAAGATGCATCATCATGTTTTCAGAAACGACACAATCTTAAAGGTTCGGTTCAACCAATCCAAGTCAACAGGTATTTGCCATGAACTTAACCATCAAACCCAAACATGCATAAAATCTCATTCCACATTATCACAGCAGGCCTATTACTGGGTATATTTTAGGTGTTAAAATCCCACCTAGGAACTCTCAGTTCCAAGGGCGAAACACGGTACCTACTGCACTACTCACTATATGGGAAACTGAACCAGTACCCACGTCTCTGTACTATACCAGAGGGAACCCTGCCGACTACGCCAGAATGTGACGAGGTGGTGAAATTTGAGACACAGAGTACGTTTTATTCACGAAGAAAGTGATTCATGTGAAGTTGCAAACTGAAAATGATTTCAGAAGCTCATTTATCTTTATGTTGGCGCAGCATTTTCTTGCTTGTCACATTTCTGTTGACTGTGTCATTACGTATTACTTATTTCCTGTGTTAAAAACATTAACACACCTTGTATTTGAGTCACTGGTGATTGTGGCTGGATCCCAGTCCGTGTGTCCCTTGTGTTTGTGAACTTTTATGTTACTTCCTGTTCTGTGCCATGTTTTGTAGTCCTTTGTAAGTGTATTAGTTCCTCCAGGTGTGTCTTTTATTCCAGTATTTAGTTTTTGTGCAACTTATATTTCGTTATGCTGTCTGTAGCACATATTTATACATACAACAGGTTGGAGGAAAGCCGAATGTGGTGTCTCTTGCTCATAAAAGAAAACTAATATTGAATTCCGTGCATATTTAAAATATCAAACTAAATTCAAGGTTCTGATCTTCCCCATATTCTTGTTTTAAGCATCAATTTTTACATGTCTTGGGTTATTTTACTTACTGCATCTTGATTTAAGATTTTCGTGCTGCAAAACAAAGACGAAAATACTTTTGTAAGAACTATCTGACTACTGAGCTGGGCCGCAAGTGTGAGTCAAATAACGTTTGCTCCATCAGTGCTAAACAAAACAACGTTTAGGCTAAACCCACCGGCCAGTCTTTCTTTTTCACTTTTTTCTCAGATTTCACTAAGATTTTGGTATCATTCAGTCAATATTAACAAGAAGATATTCACAAAATAATCTGTAGGATGATTTTTTGAAGGACTGCCGGGTTTTCAAAAGCAGCGGTGTATCAGACGAATTTGAAGTTTTTTTCTTTTTCCATTTAGCTTTGCTTTATTATTTACTTTATTTTATTAAATAACTACTGATCTTAACCCTAGATCTGCTGAATCTCACATTTGCAAATTCATCCAAAAGTGCTGCTGAGGCCTGGTTTCACCTGAGATGGATAGCAGTGGAATTCTTTATTGAATACTTGGGTTGCAAGTTATAAGTTATACATTTCTTGAACTATAGTTAGTATTAAAATCTTATAATAATTTATAATAATTTACCCATGTTTTGCTAAATATATGATATTCGTGTTTTTGTATAAACCTTTTATTTTTCATACTACCAACATTTTGCTTACACCCATAGGCCTTCTTACTTTGTTTCTGTACAGTTAAGTTTCATTATGCTGATGTGGTTGAACAAGTTAAAAAGGCTGATATGGGTTTAGATGATCAAATAAAGTCTAAACTAAATCTTTGAGGTAGGCTTCTGCTGAGAAATAACGTAGATATAAAAAAGTCTTTGCAGTTCATAACAAACAGACGAAATATAAGAATGTTAGATCAAATGCTCTGCGAGCTTTTTATATAATTTTACAAATTTCAATAATAAATGTATGCTGCCCTTTTGGAAAAACACAGGTGACAATAGGATAGATAACAAAACATCATACGTAATGTTAAAAGGGCGTATCACTTTTAACAAAAGATGAACGAAAATATTCAGCTATTCATTCAACTCTCTAAATTAATCTATTGCAGTTTGTTCAAGTATCTCTTGTGTTGACATAAATACAAAATAAAGGTGACTTATAAACTAAAGCAATGTTTGGGGCAGATTTATCAGTATTTATTCAGTGTTATGTTGGGTTTGGGTCATGGGATTTGTAGAGTTAACTGGGCGTTTACTCAGGTGTGCTTCCACACATTAGCCAGTCAGCCCAACAAAAACGAAAGTCTTTTAACCGAGCAGACAGTATTATTTACCGATTGAACTGCTGCCAATATGAAGCAAACATGCGATGTGTAGTGCTTCTGTTTATCGGGATTCATCTTGCCACTGCTGGTAAGTGATTTGGGGCTTTTTTATGTTACCGGCAGCACCACTTTTACTTGTTAACTATTTAGATGATCAACCAGTTTAAGATCATCAGCAGAATACCATCACTGTGTTATTGAACAGTCCCTACAACAAAACCAAAAAAAAATAGTAACACATTATTGTGTTTAAGTGCGTTTTGTGTTTTGGGGTAATACCATCAAAACTGCAGATGTACAGCTACAGGGCCTGATATTGTTTGTGTGGATGAAAAATTCACAGTGTAAAAACATTACAACCAGCAAACATAGTTTTAGACCTATATTTTGGCGGTTTATTGTGTCTATTCACTTAATTCCAACGGTTATTTATTTTTTATCCAAAGCGACTTACATTGCATTACTATACATTTGTAGCATGTAGGTTCTTAATCCTAAACATGCATTTGTGACTATAAGTTTTGCTTTAACAGGAATACATGACTGCCAGCTAAATGTAATACAAGACTGTTGAGGCTATCTTTAACATTGTTAAATCGGTTAGTATTTGTCATTTAACAGAGTGAATAGTTCACATTACCATCTGTCAATCACTCCATATTTTTTATTATTTCAAACTAAAATTGACTCTAGTTGTTTTCACTATGTCTGTCCACAGGAATGCACTCTCTATTGTACTTCTGCACTGCTGTGTATAGAAATATGAATATTGAAAAGTACACCGTGGTTGGAATGGTGGAAAATCAGCAGTTTATGTACTTTGATAGCGACACAATGAAAGCTGTGCCAAGGACGGAGTGGATGAAACACTTTGATGGAACAGATTATTGGGAGAGGCAAACTGAGATTGTGATTGCTCGATATAACGAATACAAAAACATCATGCAAACTATAATGGATCTATGCAACCAATCCACCTCAGAAGGTATTGACATAAATCAACCCACAAACCTGTATAGAGCACAGTTGTTGCGACTAAATCTTTTAGAAGATTCAGTTTCAGTTTGTTTTTCCTCAATGTTGAAATGTAAAAATGGATCTTTTAATGTGTAAGTCTTTATAAAACAATTTTATTTTTATAATGATAATTAACATCAAGTAAATGTAGTTTCGTTATATTATAAAACAAGAAACACTTTGACATTTGGCAGAATCTGTGGCTTTCATGGCAAATACTGTATATATAAGGTTTAGGCTTTGTAAGGCTCAGCATTCCTTCTCATGCTGATGTCATTTAACCCATTGCATATACTACAACATTACTTTACATGAAGAAATAAGACATTTTTATGTCGTCATGTTCAAGTGGGCGGTTTTGAATTTGTACGACAGATTCTCAATAATACATTACAATGATCAGTCAGGAATGTTAAGTGTGATTCTTACACTAAATGTTGTGTCCCGTTGTCAGATGTTCAAACCTTTCAGATAATGTTTGGATGTGAGCTGGATGATGATGGTTCCACTCGAGGATACTTGCAGTACGGTTATAATGGAGAAGACTTCAACAGCTTTGATAGGAACACACTAAATTGGACCTCTGCTAATTCTGAAGCTGAAATCATCAAGACGAAATGGGATACTAATGAAGCTAAAACACAATACTGGAAAGCTTATCTGGAGATCACATGCTTTGAGCGGATGAAGAAGATTGTAAGCCACGGCAAGGACACTCTGGAGAGAAAAGGTAGAAAATTCAGATGGTTTGATATTCACTTATCAAATATGTGATATGTGAGTAAATACAAGATATAATAAAGTCATAAACTCTTATTAAATACCGACACAGTCTTGTTGTCACTATATTTGTCACTTAGAAATATTGTGTGGTTTTAGTAGATTAATGTAAGCCTATGATGATGAATTTATTTTCTCTCTGTAGTTGCACCTGAGGTGTCTCTGCTGCAGAAGAACTCCTCGTCTCCAGTTATCTGTCACACTACAAGTTTTTACCCAAAAAACATGACAATGACATGGAAGAAAAACCATGAGGATCTTAATGAAGATGTAGAGGTCCGTGAAACTTTGCAAAATGCTGATGGAACGTTCCAGAAGAGCATCAGTCTCTCAGTGAAGTCTGAGGAATGGAAGAAGAATCCAGATGTTTACAGATGTGTGATACAACATGTGTCAGCAGAGAAAGAGATTGTTGTCACTCTGAATGAAAACAACATCAAGTCTAATTCAGGTATGTGTTTGATAGACACTTTGAATAAATCCTTACTATTGCTAATTTTTAATCCATGAAAAAATGTGCACTCTTTTAGCTTGCCAAAGCTGAGAAAAATTGTGTGACCAAACAGCGAAAGAGTATTTATACCAAGCATAACTAATAAATGAAGATCATAAACCATAATTCTAAAATAATAAATATTGGGATATGATCAAAATCGAGCAAATTGTGTAAATGTTTTTTTCAAAAGCCATAAATAGGCTATAGGAGTAAGTCTGCACAAATTGTGACATTAAATTGAAAGGCTATCATCGGTCATTTTCTTTCAAATGAATACAGAGCTCAACATTACTGTATGTGTTGCTGTGTGTTTATTGTGATATATTGTGCTGGTTTATTGCAGCTTCTGACAACATCATTGTGAAATGTTTGTTGATCACCACCACTGTCTTAATTGCTGTTTTGGCTGCCATGTTTTTGCTGTTAAAAAGAGGCTCAATGTGTGTAAGATGTCCAGGCAGGTCAAGAGGTCAAGGTGAATTAAGTTTTGTTAACATGATTACCATTAATGTATTTTTCTATTTTTCTTCTTTCTGATCATTATTAAGCACATGATATTTTTTTATTGTTACAGACTTTGTGAAGGGCAGTAGTAAGTATTGTTTTCTTTTACACACAAATGAGTTTGATCTCTTTATGTATTTTCTACTTTAAAATGGTGTAGATTAGATTAGATTAGATTAGATTAAACTTTATTGTCATTACACATATACAAGTACAGTGTAACAAAATGTAGTTTAGGTCTAACCAGAAGTGCAGTTAGCAAATGCAGGATACACAGTTTGAATAAATACTATAAAAACATCTTACTTACCTCTTATTTGATTTCGCAGCAACAGATTCTGCATGATAATTAACCAAAATAATGTTTTGGTTTTTTTAGATTTAGATTTTAGCCATGTGACAGAACAAACCATTGGGTTATAAATTAATATACGCCAAGTGTTTTTTTCAGAGTATATTACGTTAAATACTTTTGATGTAACATTCACCACAAACACACATGATTAGTCCAGGTGTTTACATCTGCGCATACGTCCAAATGTCCCTATGGCAAAACTTGAGATCAGCCTTAATTGTGGAATGTGGAGACCAGCCTATATTATCTGTGAGGAAATTTGATTCATAGACTTTGAAATATAGAAAGTAACTAGTATTAAAAAATTATGACTTTTACTTCTACTTGAGTATTGTTTTTTTATAATTATCTGTGCTTTTACTTAAAGGAATAGATCACCCAAAAAATTTTATTTTGTCATTGTTTTCTCACCCTGCTGTTGTTACAAAACTGTATACAAACCTGTACCTGTAAAATAACGAAGATATTTTAATAAAAGTTCGTAACCAAGCCGTTTTGAGTCACAGTCTTTTGTCCTATGGGAGTCTATTACCCAAAACAGCTTTGTTACAAACCTTCAGTCAAATATCTTTATTTATGTACAGCACAATATAGAAATGTATACAGGTTTGTACCAACTGCAGGGTGAGCAAATGAGGAATTTTGGTTGAACTATTCTACTCTGCACACCTCTGACCTGTATGACAACTTGCATGGAGTGATAGTTCACCCAAAAATAAACTCAATTTGGTACTACCACCCCAGCTAACACATGACTTACCGGTTACGTGATAATTTATTGGTCATTTCTGGTAATTTCATGATTTACCAGTTGGCAACGTAGCTGCCACGTCCCAGGCGTGTAATTTCATTACCATTAAATTACCAATTCATGACGTCGCCTGCACGAACACCGAGTTGCTTTTAAACAAATGACGTTTATGAAAAAATGAAAGAACTGTACAAAAATTTAATTCAGCTAAAACATAGCCTAAGTGGTGTGTATGAACTGTATAAAATGTTTTTTCAAGTAATTATTTGGTGTTATTTTTATATTATTTAGCACTGGTGGATGTTAAGAGCATATTGACCATGGCAACCGAAATGCACTGAAGACTGAAAACAGCAAAATAATGACGAAAGACCAACAACATCATTAAGTAACACTCATTTCAAAGTGTTTTTGTTCATATTTACCTGTAAATTATTTTATAGCATGCTTAAATCATATGTTATGTACACTGTCTTTATGCTGTTTTATAACTATTATATAGCTATTGTGTAGCCTATTTAGCTGTTATAGATATTACTGTATATAAACCTGTTTATAAAGCTTTTATTATTTTGATAGTGGTAGAAGCTAAATAATAAAATGTTATTGTGTGCTGTTGTACAATAAATGAACTGAATTTTGATTATGCATTTGTCATATATATATATGAATATGTTAATAACTATCTAACGTTGTCACAGCAGTATGATTACGTAATCTGATGACCTCATTTGAGACAACGTAATCTAGTAACGTTGTGACAACTGGAAAAGTGAAATTCCTGATTGGTACATTGTCACAATGTTGCGGTACTGACAAACTACGTTACCACAACGAAAGTTTGATCGTCAGATTACGTTTAAATTACGAAGCAATCACGTGATATGGTTAGCTGGGGACCGTTCTTTAAAATATCATATTTTGTGTTCTGCAGAAGAAAGTCATACAGTTATGGGTTGACGTGAGCGTGAGTACATGATAAAACCATTTTCATTAGTTGGTGCACTGTCCCTTTAAGCGGCGCGTTTCACCGGAAATATCACTGAAGATCTTGCGGATACTTTAAAGATACATCTTTCAACATACAACGATTTTGGACATATTAATCAAAATTAGGAATTTTTGACAAATAGGATGCGAATTGTGGCGCAGGGTTGAAGTTAGAATGATAAAAAATACACACACTGAAGTAAAGTAGCCCTATGGCTGGACGTTTATTTTAGACATGTTTATTAAAGCTGACGACGAAAAAATGCTAAAACCTTCAATAGATTTGACAGTACCATTTTTAAAGATCGAAATCCTATGAAGCACACATGCGACTTATAGCTCTTCTGCTGCTCGGTATTGAACTCACCTTTGCTGGTAGGTACTTCAGGTGGCAATTATGTTGTGTAAATATCAGTTTAAAACGTGTTTTAATTAATCGTTGGCTACTTTGAAGTTAAAAGTGGGTTTTAATAATGTTATGCTTTAGTTTCACTTTCGTTTCTTAAAAAGATGGCATCTATCAAAGACTGGACTTGAAGATTAAAAACAAATATTAATGTGTTCAGTTCAGTACCTAAATAAAAATGTTAAACATTTTACGTTTCATATCATGTCTGCTCGGTGGTTATGATGTGTCAGTCATGGTTTTGTATTAAACGCAAACTGGTGTGGCGATGCATTAAACAAATGCATACAAATTGTAAACAGGAAGAAAGATTGTTTTACGTCTGACAAACAGACAAATTCAGATACTACTCTCATTTAAAGTTGTAAAACAATGTTTGACAATCATTGTAGAGCAACAGTTTGTCAAATGTAGCCTACTCTGTCTTTATATCTACATATCTACTTTCTAGTACCTTCTTTTGCTACATTAACACTATACAGGTAGGTGTCTGTTTATTAAAAACCACTGTTAACATTTTTCAGCCAGATAATATTTAGTTAATTACATTACAGAGGAGAAAAAATAGTTTTACACAACCATCTTTCACTCCCTGGGCATAACAACAATATTTAATTATTTAAACCAAATTCCTTACATGTTTCACTATGTCTATCCACAGGAATGCACTCTTTTCAATACTTCTGCACTGTTATATCTAAAGGCATTAACCTCCCAGAGTTCACAGTGGTTGGAATGGTCGATGATCAACAGTTATTGTACTTTGACAGCAATATGAAGAAAGCGGTACCAAAAGCAGAGTGGATGAGGCCGAATAAAGGAGCAGATCACTGGGATGAAAAGACTTGGATTGTCATTGATCACTATCAGGAATTCAAGATCGACATGCAAAATATTATGGATTTATTTAACCATTCCATGTCAGGTATATTGACACAAACCAACCAACAAACATGCATTAAACCCCCTTGATTACAGCTTAAATTGTAGTATAACATAGTCCTGTATTCGTAAGAAATACAAATGCAGTTAAAGTAGCATTTTATCTTACAGTACAGTGTTTGTATTGTTTGAATCATAATATTTTTTGCTTCCCAGATGTTCACACCTTTCAGATTATGCTTGGCTGTGAGTTGGATGATGATGGTACCAATCGAGGATACTACAAATTTGGTTATGATGGAGAAGATTTCATCAGCTTTGACAAGAACACACTTGGCTGGAGTGCTGCTAATGCCAAAGCCGACATCATTAAGAATAAATGGGAGGCCAATAGAGCTAAAGCAAAATACTGGAAAGCATATCTGGAGAACACATGCATGAAGTCACTGAAAACTTATTTGAGCTATGGCAAGGACTCTTTGGAGAGAAAGGGTAGACTTTTTTATATTAATTGCGTTATAAGTACTGATAAAATATTTTACCTTGTTAGCAGACAATGGAGGAATGTATTCCCAAAAATTGTATCTTTTGTTTTATTTGACTTCATATGAAATCAAGTGATCCAGATTATTTGCTGTCATTCCTCAGAAAAAGAAAACTTTGTAAAAAGCTTCTCCAGTTATCTAGTGTGCAACAATGAAATGAAATATATTTAAATCGTAGTAGATTAAGGTGCCAAAACCGTTAAAATACTGACACAATGTTATCACTTTATTTCTCTTTCTCATCCTCACTGCCGATTCTTCATCAACCTCTCTGTAGTTGCACCTGAGGTGTCTCTGCTGCAAAGAGACCCCTGGTCTCCCCCTTCAGTTATCTGTCACGCTACAAGTTTCTACCCCAGCAAAATAAAAATGAATTTGATGAAAAACCACGAGGATCATAATGAGAATGTGAAAGTCAGCGAAACATTGTCCAATGCTGATGGAACGTTCCAGAAGAGCATCAGTCTCTCCATGAAGTCTGAGGAGTGGAAGAAGAATCCAGATGTCTATAGATGTGTGATTCAACATGTGGGAGCAGAGACAGAGATTGTTGTCACTCTGAATGAAAAAAACATCAAGTCTAACACAGGTATGTGTACAATAATTACAAGGTTTTGTGATATGGCCAGTTTTTAGCAGATATTTTAAGTGAACTTCTAACAAAATTGAGTTTATCCAAAAACTATGTTGAGTTACACAGATTACCTTCTATATACATAATTCGAAATACAAACAACTTTAAAAAAAACAGCGTTTATATATTCTTGACAAACTAAAAAGTTAAAGTGTTTTAACTACATCGTTAATTTCTCCAATGATCCATCATACTATGGTGGTCAACCAGCGAGTTATGTTGTGTTCGGGAAACGCACCCCAGGTTGTTATTTTAGAATTATACTGTAAAGGCTATAAGTAGACTCACAATTTGGTGACAATCTGTATAACGTTAGTTATTACTGCTCATCTTCATCATGTTCACACGGAGCGCCACACTGTAAATTATTGAGTATTTAAACTGATTATTTTGTACTGGTTGACTGCAGCTCCTGATAACAGCACTGCAATCGCTTTGGGTTGTGTGGCGGGTCTCATATGTGCTGTTATAATAACGCTCATTGTGTGGATTATGTGCAGAGTGGTTAAGAGCTCAAATTTAACAGGTGAGTTAGTTCAGTTTTGAAAACATGCCTATTAATGTATTGTTCTTAACATTACTGTATTTAATTCTAATTCTTATTAACCCATGTTTTATTTCTTTATTGTTACAGGTAAAGTGAAGGGCAGTAAGTATTCTTTTATACAGAAATTAGTTAGATTGATGTTATGTCATTTTTGTAATGTCATGTTGGTTTTTAAAAGATTTACAATATCTCCACCACCATTTTATTTCACAGGCACAGATACTCCACCAAAGTCAGATGATGATAAGTCACGGCTAAATTCTGGAGAGCAGCAGCCACTAAGCAATTCAAACGACAATGATTCAAAAGATATGAAGTTTCCATGGAAAAATACAGAAATAGGGTACTAAAACGCATGTTAGTCATTAAAAGATGCGATGAACTGTATTTTCCTTACAATTTTATTTTGTCCTCGTTTTATTCTATAATCACTTTCTCCCGTTTGCTGTTGTCTCCATCTGTGTTGCTGTTACATGTTTTTTTTCTCCATGATTTTCATTTTGTTGAGTTTTGGTAAGAAGTGAGTGGTAAACTTGTTCTAGCTGAAGAGGTACTGTGTAATAGTACTCCAAGTAGGATAACATAAATTAAATTAGGAAACAGACACTAATGACAAACCATCGGGTAGCCTATGGTAGGCCTATAAATTGTGAAGTATCAGGGTCTTCAAAAGCATTCAGCATTCACAGTCTTATAATTTGTATACGTTACAATAATTAAGAGTCAGCTATTGCTTGATTTTACTCTAAAAAGTATTATGCCATCATTAATATTATTAAAATGTCTTATATATGCCTACATTTTGTTCACTTTTGTGTAATTAATGGTGTCCTGTAAGAAATTGACAAATCAATCAGAGATTTCCAAATAAAAAATATTTACACATTTATATTAATTTATTTGTAGATTGCTTTCTTTACATTGGTGGATCGCTGCACGCATTTGTGGATGGCTCTCTGTGCATTTGGAAACATTTCTAACTTCAAGGCTTGCGCACAATCCACGCGTAGGGGGAGGCTGCAAACCTGGAGCCGGTAGATATACGCCCGAAGCAGTTTTACGCCCCTGTTGTTCTTCATGCGTCCAGTAGGGGGAGGCTGTATATTAGTATATGAGACCCTGATCACAAAACCAGTCTTAAGTAGCACGGGATCATTTTTAGTAAAAGCCAAAAATACATTGTGTGGGTCAAAATTATAGATTTTTCTTTTATGACAAAAATCATTAGGATATTAAGTAAAGATCATGTTCCATAAAGATATTTAGTAAATTTTCAACCCAAAATATATAAAAACTTTATTTTTGTGAGTGGATGGCCTGCTACAGTGCCTGGATTAACAACTTCACAGGCGATTTTCTCAATATTTAGATTTTTTTCACCCTTTACTTCCAGAGGTTTACACTCTTGAATCTCCACCAGATAATGTCCCATCTTAACAACCCATATATCAATAAAAAGCTTAACTATTCAGCTTTCAGTTGATGTAAAAATCTCAATTTCGAAAGATTGAGCCATAAGAAGGAATGAGAATGTCCTCTTCTTTATGTCAAAGGCACATGCATTTATGAATAATACAAAATTTTAAAGGGGTATCCTATTTTCCTATTTTATTTTAAGATTTATATCTGCATATTTTCCAACCTACTACACAAGCTAAAGACAGACAACAAGATAAAAAATTAAATTAATTTTAAAAGTGAGTGAGACAGAGCTTAACCTACACGTGGTTAGCTAAGTTTGAGTCTGACATAACATATGATCTGACTCAATCAAGTACTTTTGCCTCTCGAAATAAAAGATTGACCCATCTTTTGAATTGATATCGCATCAATCATTAATAAATAATAAATGTTGCATCATTACAATACAATCAACAAAAATAACTTTAGCAGATTATTTAACATAGCTCAATTCGTATCGCTTCTAGAAGGTCTGCTGCTTACATACATATAGATATGGTCTGCTGTTCTGATATATGACTAGGCTCATATACTAATATACAGCCTCCCCCTACTGGACGCATGAGGAACAACAGGGGCGTAAAACTGCTTCGGGCGGTGAATATCTATCGGCTCCAGGTCTGCAGCCTCCCCATACACTCGTGGATTGTGCGCAAGCCTTGACGTTAGAAATGTTTCAAAATCCACAAATGTGCAGAAAGCGATCTTCAAATCAATGCCATTAAAATAAATGTGTTAATATTTATTATTTGCAAATCTCATTATTTGTGAATGCCATTTCTTTTTGTGGAACGTCTAACATATATTTATAGTCCGCTTTTTGTGCATGTGGATTTGTACTCTTCATTTATTTGCGGATCATAGTTTATCTATTCAGATCTGATCATCTGGCTGGAATTTACAGTATGTGCCAAAGGGGCGTTCATGTATGCGAAACAACACAAAACTTTTAACCGAGCAGAGCATACTATTTTACATAATGAATGTTCTCAAACATGAAAACAAAAGTAGCACTTATGATGTTTGCGATTCATCTCGTCTTTGCTGGTAAGTAGCTATTGCTTACAAGTTTAGGTTGGTAACGAAAGCTAGGAGGTGTTGACTGCGTTGTCTTTTCACGCATACTCACATGAGACTAAATAGCATCATCAGCCTCATAAAAGCTGCTTGTTTAACAACGCGATCCGACATAATATCATCTGCCAAATATTGTTATCTTACATTGCCTATAACAAAGTCAATTTTTACACGCTAAATAGCGCATAACTGCATACAATAATTTATTAAAAAGCATTGCCATAAACAGATTTAGTTACGACCACAATCGTAAAAATCAATGCAGTTTTTGTTTAAACTCTATACAAACGGAAGTGTCGCCCCTCTTCTGCTTTGCAGGGGCGGTTCCTCCTGTAGGCAGAGGAGGGTCGTTAGTGATTGGAGCCACCTGGGCTCAGGGTATTTAAACTTCTCCAAGTAGGGGTAACTGCAGCCTTGAGCAGTGAAGTGCCAAAAGTTGAGGGTGTGGCAAACGGCATGGGGCGTGCCAGAAGGTTTCTCATTGGTCTCGCCGAACAGTATGGGCGTGCCAAAAGGTTTTGCGAAAACTGCCTGCATGGCGCGGGTTACTGACGTCATCACCACGGCAAGTTTAGGTTAAAGTTTGCAAATACTGTAAGCAGTAAATATAAATTATATATACTTCCTTTCATCTTTTTTCTCGCTTTCATTACTATTATTTTGTTTCAACATTTCATTGTATGTTCTCATTTTTAAATATTGTAGTCTTTTACGATTAAAATAGTTTATAAAACTTAATACTAAATATAGCGATCAAAAACAAATAGCAACTATTTTTAGGGTACAAAAGCCTCTTAACACAGTCGCACTATCTGTTTTTAGATAGGAGTTATTTAAAAGTTGTATTCGTTAACATTAAAGCACTTTGAAGTGAACAAACTATGAGCAGCTGTATTTTTATTAACTAATAGTAACAAAGCTTAAAACAAATACTGTAACAAATCCATTGCTCATAGTTAACGTTAATTAATACATTATTACACAATGTTTTGCTTCATAGAGAAAACTAGTTAATAAAAACACCACAGAATTGAAGTGTTTAGTATCTTTCTGCTAAATGACAACCAATTTAGGAAACAGACACAGCTTTTTTCACAAAAAAATTCAGCTTTGTTTCCTTATTTAAGTAAACAGAAACATTCAGTCACTCATTTTGTAGTAGCAGTCCATTGAACAGAACCCAGCAAACTCTTTCTCTGAATAGAATGCTGTGAAGACCCCCTTCTGTCCATTGCCACTGTATCCAAAGGTGTTTTTGTAGATTTGTCACAGCAAGCGCACCTGGTGAGCTCAAACTCCAATCTGTATTCTTTTCTCACTTCTGGACTGATAGATTTCCAGTCAATGATACATAATTACGTTATATAATAAACATATGATGAATTGCGCCATATCTTACCGCCGCCATCTTCTTTGGCTAAAGGAAATTACTTACCACTGTAGTGGCTTTTTTCCCCTTAAAGTTTGGCACGGTTTGCAAACCAACTGATAAGTGCTTTACCGCCGCCTGCTGGACTGGAGTGTGGAACAAAAGTTTAACGCTGATTGGCCAATACAGTAAAACTCCTTTCACCAATCAGAAACCTTTTGACACGCCCCTACCTTTCGGCACGCCCATTCCTACAGGCTGCAGTTACCCCGTCTCAACTGCTTCACTCACTAACTATTCTCGCTCTCTCTCTGCTCTTCCAGGAATGATCCTGTTTTGTTTGTGCTTTACATTATGACATTATCACACATCATTCTTTGTTTAGAGTTAATAGTTTTTGGTTTACAATAAAGAAAACCTGTTTTGGCCTATAGCCTTGTTGTGTGTGTCCCCTCATTTTTGCCACGGGCTATGAGCCAGCCTGTGACAAGTGGGGGCTCGTCCATAAGTTAAAGTTAATTGTACTTTAGTCATAATTTAGTACTTTGGTTTACTTCAACATTTTGTCATAGTTGGTTAATGTTTTGGTCTGGTTTGTCTTATCATTATGTTTGTTTATTTGTAGATTGGCTTATTTGACTATTGTTTTGTAGTTAACTTGGGTTAGTAATTTGTGACAATACAGTACATTAATATTTTAGGCTACATTTTGATCAAGAACCCCACCTATAATGCATATATTAACCATTTTATATTGTTTTTATTATACCAACAATATTCAGTTGTCAGCCTTTATTTCTGCATCACTTTTGTACTGCATTGCAAGTGTTGTAAACAGCATGTCTCCTCATGCAAGAGTGGATGACACTAGACCTATTTGTTGTATGTTTAAGGACTTTAAGGTGTACTAGTTTGTAATCTTCAACATGCATTTTTGCTTTAACATGGTCCCACATTAACAAAACTGTATGTGGAGTGTCATACGATTGCCAGCAAACTCTTAACAATACTGTTATATAATACATATATTATTACAAAAACAGTCCCCATGTATTTTCACTGTCTGTCTACAGGAGGACACATTCTTCAGTACTTCTGCACTGCTGTGTACGGAGACATTAACATCCCAGCGCTAACAGTTGTTGGGATGGTCGATGGTCAGCAGTACATGTACTATGACAGTGACACAAATAAAGCTGTACCAAAGACAGAGAGGATGAGACACTATTATGGCACAGATTACTGGAAAACACAGACTCAGGTTGTCATTAATCGCTATGAGGAATACAAATTCATCATGCAAACTATAATGGATCTATACAACCAGTCTATATCAAAAGGTACAGTATATGGACAGAAATTAAACAATCTTGTGGTGATGATTTAAATGATCCTGCTAATGTGCCCTCTGTAGGGACAAGATCATTCCCTGTAGGTGAGTTAAGATTGACCCTAATATCAAACCATGGGTGACCAAATCTGTTAAGTCCAGCAAATAAAAAATAAACTTACTTTAAACAGGGAGTTCATCTGTATACAGCAACTAAAGAACTGAAAATAGAAGTTTACAAGTAAAACATTATTATGAATTTGAACTGGAGAACAAAATGACTGCAAATAACGTTGGCTCAGCCGGGGCTAGTTTAAAAACTATAACACGCCTTCAGAATTTACAGAACAACTGTTATGTCCGCCTGAATGGATTCAATTTAGGTACTGATTTAGATGAAATTTAGGAACTGAGTGATACTTGATCCCAGTTTGATTTACAGTTTGCTTATAGTTTGCACAAAGGTTAAGTGTGATTGTTACATTTAATGTTGTTTCCATTTCTCAGATGTTAACACCTTTCAGATGATGTACGGCTGCAAGCTGGATGATGATGGTACCACTCAAGGATACTTGCAGTATGGTTATAATGGAGATGATTTCATCAGTTATGATAGAAAGACACACTTGTGGACTGCTGGAGAAATGCATCTTCAAGCTGTTGATATGAAGAACCTATGGGATGCCGATGGAGCTAAAACAAAATACTGGAATGCATACCTTGAGAGCATGTGCTTTGTGCGAATGAATAAGATTGTGAACTACAACAAGGAGACACTGGAGAGAAAAGGTACAAATATCAGACTCTTTAATGATTCAAAAACCTTAACCTTGTGAGCAGGCAATGGAAGAACATACACCCAGAAGTTTAAGCTTTGAGTTTAGTTCTCAATGAGATTTAGTACAACTCTGTACTGATGAGTATTCTAGTGTGAGTAAATTCAGTACATAGTAAAGTCTTAAAACCAAATACAGACACAATGTTGTTTTCACTATATTTATGTCACTTCAATGTCACAGATAAATAATGTTTGATTTTAGTAGATTCATGTAAACCTATGATGATTAATTATTTCCTGTAGTTGCACCTGAAGTGTCTCTACTACAGCAGAACTCCTCGTCTCCAGTTATCTGTCATGCAACAGGTTTCTACCCAAAAAACATCACAATGACCTGGAAGAAAAACCACAAGGATCTTAATGAAGATGTGGAGGTCTGTGAAACTTTACAAAACGAAGACGGAACGTTCCAGAAGAGCATCAGTCTCTCAGTGAAGTCTGAGGAATGGAAGAAGAATCCAGATGTCTATAGATGTGTGATTCAACATGTGGGAGCAGAGACAGAGATTGTTGTCACTCTGAATGAAAACAACATCAGATCTAACTCCGGTATGTGTACAACACACAAAGTTTTTTTAATATGGCAAATATTCTAGGTGGTGTATTTCATTATCTGCCTGAATAAATCAACAAGTTTTATCTGTTAATGTCAGTTATTATTGTCTAAAAAATAAGTCTTAACTTCCCAGTCAATTTTCAAAACGACAGCCATTTAAAGACAAAAAACTGTCACCATCTAAAAGGAAATTCATCGGATAACTTTAAATATCAGGATCGTTTTCCATAACATTTACCTAATAATTAACAAATTCACAGTGAATGCAAACGGTACAGTTAACTGGTTTAACATTATTGGTTATTATGAAATAGATATTTGCAATTGTACATGTATTATAAAGTTTGTAACAATGGTTTTAATATCTGATTACAGACCGACGTTTCTGTGTAAAGGCTCACTCAGAAGTAAATCACTCCATTTCAGGAGGTACTGTATTGATGTTTAACCACACGATAGTACTTTACTACTTTACAGTTTTGCACTTTTTTGGAGAATGAGCTAAGAGTGTAAATCTACACTTCAGCTATAAAATCTTAACTTTGTAATTTAAGACTATAAACTATAAAGCTAAACCAATAAATAGTGTGCTGTATGAGGTTGAAATCAAGCAGGTTGTGTAACTTGAGACAAATTTCCCCAAGGGGACAATAAAGTATATTGAATTGTATTGTATTGTATACATAATCTATATAAGAAATAGGCTTATGTCAGTCTGTACAATTTTATGATAATCTGTTAATAATATGATTTATTATTGATCGTTCACACAGCACCAGAATATGGTTGTCAGTCCTGTATTTGAGTCCTTTATTCTGTCACGGTCAGACAATTTGTTTATATACAGGAGTGACAAGCGCATTCTATAACTGAACTCACACCTGTATATTTTCATTTACAGAGAACCCCTGCTGTGTGAATGGACTGCTGTGTATTAATGATTGTTTAAATGTTGAAATGTTGAAATATTGTGTTGTTTTATTGCAGCTGTTATACTCACCTGCATCTTTGTTGGAAGTCCGTTGTCTCTCCTTGTCTTGATTGCTATAATTTACCTCATTGTGTGGAGAAAGTCCAGACAGGTTAAGAGCCAAAAGTTAACAGGTGAATTTAGTTTTAAAGTTAACTGTTAAGATTGTTCTGAACTACTTTGTTTCATTGTTTCATTTATTTATTGTTACAGGCGATGTTAAGGAGAGGGGTAAGTCATGTTTTGTCATACACATAAATGAGTTTGAACCCTTATATCATATGATTTACTTTTAGGGATTACAGTATCTCACAATGTCACCTCTTATTTTTCACAGCCCAAAATACTTCTATAATGTCTTTAGATGATCGTCCTAATTTTTAATTTGTTAGCTTTCGTTTTTATTTTTGTGAAGTTTATAATTGTATTTTAGCCATGTGTGTTGATTGTCTGTTTTTCTGCTTTAAAATATCTTAATTGTTACTGTATACTTTATGAGTATAGTTATTACCTCCGTTACAGTCAGCTATTTGCTTTATGGTTTATCATAACAAAAGTGTGTTGTTTAAATATTATGTCTACATATGTACAGTTCAGGTCATATCAATATGCAGGCATTAACATTACGTATTAATTTTACATTATTTTCACAGTAAATGATCTGTAAGTGTGTCAGTGTCTCTTCACAGCCATGTTTTAAAGAAAAGAAAACAAAAACATCAAAAACTATTTTGCATTCATCTCAGTGTTTGCACGTGGTAGGAGACGCATTACTTACTTATTTCAGATCACACTAAAGCCTATAAATGCAATTAAAACGAAGTAACTACATTACTGAATGTTAAAAATAAAGGTTTTTGTAGATTTCCAGTTTGTCTGTCAGCATTGATTTACTTTAAGAAATTATGGCAAAGAGTTGTTGAAGTTATCCACTATATAGAAGTGTACACAGAATGTAAGAATTTACCCAGAATGTATGTTCTGTCCACCTAAATGACTTAGAAGCAATGTAAATGAGAAGTTTCAATATCTATCAGCAGGGACCACATCTACCAGAATATGATACTCAACAAGACAAAACCGAAAGGCAGGATTTGATTTCATCCGTTGGGTCAAATATGCTCTCTGTGACATGTGGCTCAAAGGAGACAAGTTAAAAAAAATTATTTGTAAAATGTTTTCAGAGGTAGAGAAAGTTTTAAGAGACTGATTCATTATTCACAATAAGACCGGAAATTTAATGTAGAAAACACAACAGTGAACAACATGCATCAAGGTTATAATACATCTGCAACCCCGTTCTTGGCCACCCGAGGTCACTGTTTCCTTGTTTTTCCTCGCTTATCTTGAATAACCCTCTGCTTCTACTTTTATCCTTGCTCATAAAGTTAGTCAAAAGTTTACAGACCCCTTGAGGAATTTAGAAAATGCTAAATATTTTTCAAAAGAAATGTTACCAAAGTTATACTTAATTTCCTGAGAAACATATATATTGCTAATGTCTATAATTGATGCACACTTAAGCCACTTGCACTACTGTTTATTATCTGTTCACAGCCACCTGTACATTATGTTCCTAATATATAGTCATCTGTATATATTGTTCATAGTACATATCTACTGTCATATTTTCATAGAACATACCTACTTTAAAATATTTTCATAATATTGTATTCTGTATTTATTCAAACTGTATATCCTGCACTTGCTAACTGCACTTCTGGTTAGACCTAAACTCCATTTTGTTACACTGTACTTGTGTATGTGTAATGACAATAAACTTGAATCTAATCTAATGTACTGTGAAATGAATCATGTTGCTTTCATGAGCATCACTGAATGTTTCTATCTATTGTAATAGTTGAGTCTCTTGTTTGTCCTCAACGTAAACCGATGAATCTCAACATCATACAGTTGCTGCTGGACATGAGTCAAACATACAGAAAGGGTCTGGAGGACCTGCATCATTTTTCTGAAGATCAGTGGACAGTTTAATGACCCAAAACAAACAAGAAACCATTAAACAACGATGACAAAACATAAGAGCTGTCATTGATGGTAAGAACAGTATCAATAACCAGTATGTCAACTTTTGACCTGGGCTATTTTTTTATATTACATTTGAAATAAAAAAGAAACCTTAATTTTCTAAATTCCTCTTATTTTCCCAAAATGTTCAGCATTTTCCAGATTCTTCAAGGGTTGTGTAAACTTTTGACTGTACGTTTATCTTCAATGACTTTCTTCCCCCTACATCATATGATTAGACACAAAACACGGGTCAAAGGTTAAGGGTAAGCTAAAGGGCGGACTTTAAATACAGAAAGAGCAACCGCCCTCTTTTCTCGTACGTTTTCCTTGCTTCATTTCTGTCCCCATTTCTCACTCCCACCCACTTCTCAGTCCTGGCAGTCAGAGGTTAAGGAAAGCATAAGCCTTCAGTGAATGGCCCGTTTTTAATCGCTGATTGCACATCATCACCATCAAGGTTTAATCACGGCCCCAGTCGCCCGCCTGCCCGCCTGCCGCCCACAGCTGACTTAACAGGCTGTGACACGAAACAATCGCCACACTCAGCTTGTATCTCATCAGTGGCGAGGCCTTGAGATCCGACTCATTAAAGACGGGCCTAACGGATGCAGGGTGACAGGTGCTTAAGGAGGCTACGACGTTTGAGAAAAGTGGCAAGTCACGAGCCGAGCCGGGCTCATCACGACTGGTGTAGCGGGCCCGCGCTTGAGAGGCTGAATTAGCGATGTATTCATTATGTCCTCATAACGTGATGTCAAGTCATTGTGCACAAGTGTTGAGGCCAGTTGGGTTTCAATTACAGAGAGAGCTATGAAGAGTTAATGGCTATTAACACAGGCAACACGCTACTAATGAATCAGGCAGCCTTGTGGCGGGCACCAAATAGCAAACTCCAGAAGCCTGCAATCTCCTGCTAGTTTAGGGCGATGCGAGGCATACTAATGACTTTAAAAGAAATACAGAGTTGATTTGGTTTGCAATGGAATTAGCATCTTAATCAAAGACTAAAAAGGTCACACCGAGGGAAATGGATAAGGTGAGTGGTTTTAAAAGAACACCTCACGCCGGAATGAAAAGACTGTCATCGTAGCTCAAGTCGTTCCAAACCTGCATGACTTTCTCTAATATGGTGAACACAAAAGGTTATAAAAATGCTATTTTCGGCACCATTACACTCTCAGTTATGCTTGTTTATTATGAACCCAACATATTATGTCAACAAACCCAACTGTTGGGTTATAAATTAACCCATGCAGGGTTGTTTCAACCCAAAATGTTGGGTTGTTGTAAGCTGTTGTTGGGTCAAACGTAAACCTTCCTGTTAAAAAACAGGAAATAACAGTTATGTCCTGTAAAATCACAAGTTTTTCGAGGAAAATTTTACAGTTTTTATTGTATTTTTACAAATAAACTGTAAAAAAACTCCAGCAGCTGTAAAAACAACAGTACAATTCCGTAAAATTACAAGTGTAAGTGGAAAAAATAATGTATTTTCACAGTGTGGGTTAAATTAAGCCAAAGGTTGAAATCGTCCCTTTTGACCCAACGCCCGCATTTTTAAGAGTGAACAGTAGAATAAATGAGAATGAAGATGCACCAGAAAAGTAGTAATATATTTGTTTCAATCTTGTGTTTTATTTTTTAGCTGTTGTTCAAATGCCCCCCAGCGTCAGTCTAGACAGCGTTATCATCTATCATTGAGCTTAATAAAAGAAAATATGTTTACATTCAGTCAAAGGCATCAAAACTGTAAACAGCAAAAGAAAAACAACAGACGTCCAATGAAAGTGAAAAATGCTACTATTTACTCTTGCCCATGTAGAAGATCTTAGTTTTCCTACAAATGAACATAAGCTCAACAAAAGCTCGAAGGACATCAGCATTTTTATTTACCTAAAGTCATGCTTGAAATTTAGACAGCAGGCTGGTGTTTGGCTGAAGAGTTTGACATTTTAAGAGTTCAAGAGTTAAGCCTCATCCTGCGCCGGTCTCACAAATGGGAAATCAATAAGTCAATGGCAAACACCGTTTTAGCATGCAGGAAAGTTCCACAAACGCAGTATACTGTATGACATTAGAGTTGTATAAAAACTAAACCTATCACAGCATTAGATGATGCAGAGCAACCACGGTTTCGCATATTAAGACGCCACAAAACTGCAATATTGGCTTATAGTTTATTAGACATCACAATGATCCATAAAACATAGAACAAGTTACTTATGCATAAAAAATAATCCCGAAAACAAGATGCAAAACCCAAAACAAAAACATTAGAAATAAAATATATTTTACTATGTTGTCTGTACAGTCAATCACGTCTTCTGAAGCAAAACAAAGTGACGGTAAAGTGATTCAAAACCAGAAACAAAGGCACATCAGGTATGATGACAACAGGGCGAAGCTAAAGCAAACGTGTTGAGGACTTCCAGTATGAGTCTTGACATGATAAGAGATCCGGTGAAGAAAAAACTTCAAATACAGCAGCTAAGTTGGTTTGGCTGAGAGTAGATTTAATAAATGATAAAAACTGTTCAGTAAACAGAGACCAACTCATTTAAAAGGCCATGAACTTCTCAGCATCCCAAACACCGCTTCTAGATAATATTGATTGTCTTTTTTTTAAATCTAGAGACTGATAAACATCACACAACCCAATATGTTAAAAATACATAAGACCGAAAAAAATTTAAACACCTGAAAAAGCAATAATTAAATAACACAAAAACCAGAAACAAACAATATCATAAAAATCACAGTTTAAGACACACAAACCTTTATGGATAAATGTATTGTATAACATTTGGTGATGGTATAATACTGCACCATTAAAGCAAAACTGCATGGAGACATCCCATTTGCACGTGAGAGTAACGTAAGCGAACCCCGACTTTCATGCAGCATGCAGACGCACATTCTCTTTATCAGAAGCATCAGTGATGAGACCACAGCCCAGACAAAATTACATGTCATCTACAGAATAAACGTTTTGTCATTGTGCTCCGTGTCCACAAACCAGAAGATCAGGGAACGAATGTGATCAATGAATAATCATAACCCAGGAGTTATTAATTTATCTAGGGGAGCTGTACCATCCATCCATCCATCCATCCATCCGTCTGCCTGTCTGTCTTATCTTTTGATCTATGCACCCATCTAAAGAAGGACCGTTTTTATGTGCTTTGTGAATGTGCGAGTTTCTCGCTCCAGAACACCAATCAACCTCGTCTTCTGCGTTCCCCATCGGTGTTGATACAATCAGTGCGACTGTGATCTATTTGGCACAATTACGACCATGTATTCAGATAACACGACACTATAGTCTATTGACAACTAGGTGGATGTGCAAAGATTACATTCAAAGCAGAGAAAAACGACGGTGATGGAATTATGCACAGTGACATCAAAGTGGAAACGGAAAGGCCAGGTGAAAAAAGGATTTGGAAAAGTTCTCCCAAATGTATCCCTTAAACGAAAAGATCACCTACTGTGAAAAAAATGTAATCTTTTACTGACCGTCATGTCTTTTTAATGGAACAAAAATTAAAATTCTGTCATCATTTACACAAGTTGCTCCAAATCTGTGTAAATCTCTTTGTTCTAATAACAGATATTTGGTAAAATGCTTGTAACCAAATAATAATTATTAACTACCACAGAAGTAAAAACGACTTTATTCTGTTGAAAATAAAAGAAGACATTTTGAAGAATGTACTGTATGAAAGCAAACCGTTCTAGGCCACGATTGACTACCATTGTCATTATTCCTCCTGTGTTTCTCAATGGTGGCCAAGACCTGTTTGGTTACAAGCATTCCTCCAAACATCTTTCTCTCTGTTCAACCGAACAAACACATTTATACCGATATGGAACTGGAGGGTGTGTAAATGATGACAGTAAATTGGGTGAACTGTCCCTTTAAAACCCATGTTCATTCTGCTTTTTTCATATCATATAAGTGAAAGGTGTAACAGACAGTAAACATGTTGAACGCCCAAAGAATTACTTTCAAATCTCATTTGTGCAAATCGTAAACAGCAACTGATGAACATCTGACCCATTAGTACCGTCTCCTACTTCTTTTCTACTTTCCTATCCCGCCCACAAAAATAGTATAACAGCTTGGTATACTGTGGTAGGCTGACTGTGACCAGTTCTACTGCACCTATGCATTTTGGTTCTTTTGTTGCACAAATTGCTTATGTTGTTTTTCCCTACTTTGTAAGTCGCTTTGGATAAAAGCGTCTGCTAAATGACTAAATGTAAATGCAATGATTTTAAGCTCAACAGCCTCTCATTCACTTACACAGTATGAACATACAAGTTTAGAATGACATGTGAGTAAACGATGACAGATTTTTCATTTTTGGGTGAACTATCCCTTTAAAAATGAGGGTCAAACTTCATAAGTCATTTTAACCAGGACGGTGCATCTTTGATGACAGAAATATAGACAGCTAAAAATAGCCGATCAGATGATGTGGCCATACTCTGAAATGCACTGTGCATCATGACATATGTTCATTCTGACCATCAGCTTTTCTGCAAACAAACTCCTGTAACCTTCAACAGCTGTAAATGACGAGATTGTGCTTGTTTATGGCCGGAAAATAGTGGAAGGAGGCAAGAATGTGACAGGTGCCCACTGTTTTTAAGAAAGCGACCAATCATGCCATGCAGATTATACAGTAACAAGTCCACACAATTCATTAATTAAAACATCAGCAGACTTTAGTAATACCCGTTAAAATCACTTTTTGGGAAAAAATTTACACGTTTTCATTTTGCACCCCATTGTTATTTTTTGGACAGAGTTGAGCACAAGTTAGTCTGGCGATACAGTATATATTATTTCCTCATATTATTTACACAACTCATTTGGTACGTATAAAAAAAACACTTAGCAGTCTGAAAGAAACAAAATAAGAAAGCAATGCATACGTTAATTTTTTAGTCGACGTTACTGATCAAAATGACATCGAATACAAAATATAAAAATACATTTTTGCTGTTTGTAAAATACATTGCATATACCACAGGACTGTTGCCCTCACCACATAAGTTAACACACAAAACTGACGAAAGCTATCGAAGATTAAAAGAGCATTACACCAAGACGGCAAAAGAAAGCTTTACACTAAGCCACATTTGACAGTATATGCAGTGTATTTAAAAAACCGGAAAGCAAATTTAATATATTTAGACCTTTTTAGTAGACCTTAAAATTAAATGTTCAACTGGTATTTTCTCCATAATATTTTCAGTTAAGCAGAATTAAAGTATAACACAGTACCTCAAAAGTGATTTACGACCTATTCTCATGGTTTTGTTTTGCTGTTCGAGTGTCCATCCATCTTATCTGAAATATAGTCGCACATAATCAAACATCCACAATCTTACACATATATGTGACGAATGTTTTGGTCCAAGTATGAATAAATATCTTGATGGACCATGCACAAAACCAAGAGATTAGGTATGATGTATAAGAACGCGTTGAAAGATAAATTTCCCCAGGCTGGGTGGTTTTCCATGCGTGTTCCCGATTGGGCTGCTGTGCTGTTCCGGTCTAGCGCGGCAGGGCAGGACGGTGGCAGTGCAAATCGTAAACACAGCCTACGTCTTTAGACCAACATGGCCGGGGACACGAAACTTTCCTCGCGGGCTAAGTTAGCGCCAGATGAGCCGTGGTTACCTTCCCTATCGTTCTCATCGATGGGTGCGTACGGTGGAAGGGGCTCGTCGGCCGAATCTTCTTTTTCGGGGAGATGACCCGAACTGTCCCAGACGCTGGGGGTGCCGCCATTAGCTGGAGGGCCGGTGTTGTCGTCGTCTAGATCCTAAAGGACAAACAATGGAAAGCATTGTGCAGTCAGTGTCAGTGTAGCCAACTTTTTAAAATACAAAGTAGCTAAAGCCTTTTTGAAGGTGGCTAAGTGTCGTCCGATGCTCAATGCATCATGTTTGCGTTTGGACTAGGGTCGGCACTTTACACCTATTGAGCATTCACATATTTTCTGTGATTCATATATCAGACAACATAACAACTGCGTCTAAACACGACCACCGAAAGAAGCTAAGAATTTCCCCAGAAATTGCTATCGCTAAAAAAGTCAGTTAAGTTGGAAATACTTAAGTTTCAACTTTGACTTAGATGCTTCCATCAATACCAAGAACAGCAAATGTTTGACATTGAATGCACAGAAAATCGTTTCGGATAACAAATGTATGATAAATGCATAAATGAAATGTAAACGGAAGCAACTGTAGTCGTGTCAGATTGATGTTGTCTATACTCGTAATCACTTACAAGATCTACCAGCCATGAACTCGTAACTACAATTGGGTAAATAATTATAAAATCTGTAAAATCTTGATAATAAAACGATTGTATTGCAGACAGCCCTGCTGGGAGCAATGTACTTGTGTCAGGCGTATCCGAAGCGACGTGATGCTACGTGCTGCCCGTATACACATTCACAATTCATTACGATCAGTGAGGTGGTACTAATGTCCATTTAATAGTTCCTCAATTGGCCATTAAGCATCAGTATGATAGCCTCAGAAACGATGCGCGCACAAAGCGTACCTTCTTATTTATCAGAGTTAATTGATACCGAATGAAGATTCAGCAGAAAAAAATATGCGATAGGCCAACTCACCTCTTGAGTCACCGTCAAATTAAATTTTAAAGTTCTAATATAGTGTGATAGCATCTCTTGTGTATGTGTACCAACGTTTAAACTATTTGCTTTCTAATTATGAAAGGTGAACGTTTATTCACAGTTTTGAGATGCTGACAGTAGCGCCCCGCATCATTTCACCTTTGTAAAGGCCTGGACGGAAAACGAATGCAATGTGTTTCTTCTTTAGGCATAGCGTTGCTAAAGAAGTAATTTTAATTTCACACCTTCGATAAAAGTTATTCAAGTGAATCTCTCAGTTCGCTAGCTTGGCGACATCGGCTAGGACAATAAAAACAGCTTCTTATTGAAAGCCCAAAACAGTCCCCCGGGGGCCGTATCACAAAGGTACTTGTCAGAGTCTGGCCTTACACTATCGTAATTGGCTTTACGGTTATCATAGTTGATGAAATAACCAGCGCATCATATTAATCCACATAAAAGAGCCTTTGGCAGTGTTAGCACCAGCCGCACGTCGCTGTGAGTCACCGGATTTCGCCGTTAGCATGAGAGTGAAAAGCTGCCTGGGTAAGACAGGGTCTTTGGTACGCAGAGTATGTACACAACTTACCCGTGACATTATTATCAGAATAAAAATCCTGAAATTTTGAGTTTAAACGCAGCCTGACGTGATAATACAGGACTGCATGGTTTCAATGAAAATGAGAAGAAAAATAAGACCTCAGAGGGAAGGATGAACTGCAAATAAAACTCAAAGCTGCTGAATGTTTATTATTAAAACTAGCGTCACACATCACAGTTTGAGAATGTGGTTCTTACTGTAACAGGCTCGGCAGATGTGGTTTCGTAGTAGTTGGGCTCATAGTTTCTGAGCGGCTGGGTTTCTGTGATGTTTGTGGCCTTGTCCTGTGGTTTATTAAGCTGTACGGACACAAACACACGAGATCAGTTAAACACATGCTTTGCAAATACAAAAGCCCCAAGGTGAATTGTTTTTAAGTGCAGACTCGGATCGATTTACTTTTATGTGTTGTTTATGCTGTTTGCAACAACTACAATTCAGTTTGTACTCTTTTGTATAAGATTCTTTTGGTACCACTTTACTAAAAGGTGCTCCAGGTGTACAAACAATGAACAACACCAGCATTTATTAATCATAGTTCATTCTGTTAATTTCAGCATTTATTAATACATTTAAGTCACATCATACGTCACGTTAAAAAAACTAAACCGTTAATGTTAATTCATGCAAAGTGAAAAACAATCGCTATTTATAGTTCATGTTCGCATGCTTTTACAACACAAACTCGCGAGTATTCATAACTATTCTTATTCGTACGTTTCAGTATGATTTGCTGTCGCGCCAGTGAGGTTAGGTTTAGGGGGAGGGGATTTAGTATAGATTTTCACTAATAATCGTACGTTTTTGTACGATTTACATTGTACGAATTCATACGAATCATAATGCAAACTTATCGTAAAAGTGTAACCATTTAAAAATATATGCCAATAATAACTAATGATTGAAGTATACAATAAATGATTCATTATTTAAAATAGTAATTTACTTACTTACTTAATTTATTTATTTGTGTGTTTGTTTGTTTATTACATATATATATATGACAAGATCTCCCCGAACTCTTTGTAAGTTGCTTTGGATAAAAGCGTCTGCTAAATGACTAAATGTAAATTAATTATTACAAAGTAACCAGCTGGCTTCCGAGAGAAAAACAAATCTGTTAAACAATCCGTTGTACAAAAGTCTGTCGGGTCAAGCAAACATAACGAGCATAAAAATAATGGAGTAAATCAAATAAGGAACACGCTTTTAAAAAATCACTTCAGAGGCACACGTACACACACAAGTTCATCACACAACATCAGCTCCACCCACACGTTCTACATTAAGCCTCGATCAATACACATTAGCCCATGTTAACCCTTTCTCTCTCCACCGCCCCAGGGCTACATTCAAAATTCTCATTCTCTCCGCTCTGCTTGCTTTTACATATACTTTATTATACAAATGTGCATTTCGAACGCAGCCCAGCAAAAAGAAAATAATTGTTATCCGCAGTAAAAACACAATTACCCTATTTCTGAACAGTGCAATTTTCTCTCATTCAAGTCTCAAACTTGTTCTTCAAAGGTTTCATTTCAAAGATCTTTTTGACTGCAGTTTATGCATATGGCTCTGTTCTCCCGCTCCGTATTAATTGCCGTGCATAGCCCGGAGAGCTGCAAGTCATCCCGGCTTTGTATAATGAAGTTGAAACGCGTCGAGTTGAAAGAGAATGTCAGATGTGAGAATTGGAGAGGTGACTGATGGAAAAACTGTCCGCTTACCATTTCCGTTGAGCTGCCTGACTTCATGGGAGGAGGCGGCTTGTGTTTGGGTGGGCCTCTGGATAAGAAACACAGAGAGATGTTTGAGATGGGTGCACATGTGTACCATACCGCCAATGTAGGTGCATTGAAAAGACGAAAATAGCTCTGATGTTCTAACCATGAGATAAAGAGAGAAAAAACTGAACGTTTAATAGGAATGTTGTGTGTGTGTTTATACTCACGCGCCGTTCGCAATGCTTCGCTTGCGTTTTTGGTACATGGCCAAACCAGCGCCGATCAAACACAGAATGATGACAGCAGCAATGATGCCTCCAAGTATTGCCCCGGTGGAGCTGGCCGCCTGTGGTGGCAATGGTTCATCTAGAAAAACAAGCAAGACACAAAATCAGCTTCATATATATATATATATATATATATATATCTATAATATATAAACTTGGCTTTGTTGTCTCTGAAAGAATTAGCACTTACATCAGATTAATGAGAACAGAGATGTTTGCGTTGCCTGAAGAACTCATATCTGTGCAGTTTTTGATATTGAACATTTGATTTTGATCTTATATGTACAGCAAGGTAAGATCTGTGGCAGATATTTCCGTCTGATCTCAGTAACGCATAACTATTTTACAAGGAAGATACTTTGTATGAATATGCATTCGTGCATTTGTGAATCACACAACAACATATCGTTGCCGTCCTATCGTTGCATCTCCATACTTGGTGCCATAAATCATTATCATTAGTTTCCTTTTATGTTTGTCACTAGATATATCTAACGGATAAAAGTATTAAAAAGTGCTTGTCACAGTATGCAACCATTGAAAAAGCTCAGTGTTTTATCCACATCCTGAAAAACAGCCAATTTGGACATACAAGGAACAGCAGCGATGTGATTATTATCAAAATGCAAACACAAAGACCCGTCCTTAAACGTAACCTCTGCGAAAGCTGAAAATACTCAAACGTGCAAATGAGAAACAAATTAGCCAACTAGTGAAACGGTAGGAATTGCCAATGAGATTGTGTTTATTTATTTTTACTATCAGGAGAATAAATTGAGAGTGTAAATGTGTGAACACCGTGGTATTCAAACCCTGCATTTCAAGCACTTAAAACCGATTAGTAAGGTGGGGAATGAGCGCTCAACCCATTTTTTGGACATGTCTGTACTATAATTTGAATAATTCCTTTAGTGATCAGGCGGCAAAACATGCAGCCCGTGTGCAAATAAACAACATTATCAGTGGACGTATTTCCTTTCTTAGTAAATGATCTGAGGTTGTGTCACTGGTTGCGCCTCGACCGTAATCTGGTTGAAGAACTACAGTAATATCCCATGGCTTCTCATGGTCCCCGGTGCGGTTAGACATTTAAAGCTGAATTAATAAGGTTCTTTACAGTGCGCCTCGGTATGAAGGGGTATTCACAGGCAAAGCTTGATAAGACTTGCTGCCGGGGTGGGTATGCTAAAATTAGTAAGCCCCACTGCTCTCAAAGCGACTGATGAGATGTAGTGGGGCGAGACAGAGAGAGAGTGCAAGAGAGAGAGAGAAAGAGAGAGAAAAGGAAATTGCTGGCACTGAACATTCCTATTGAAACTTGTCCATTGTCATGCCAATAAAACACTCTTGAAATAAGTTATGAGGTAGCCGAAGTAGGAGAGAGAGAAAGACAAACAATGAAATGAAGAAGTAGATTTTGTGGATCTCCAAAGATACAACACAGTGCAGTACCGATGTTATCCGGGGGAGGCGCTTGCAGTTGCAATTTTTAAAGATGAGAATTTCTTTGTGAGCTTTTCTGCTTATTTTCAAAGGGATCAGATTAACCTCCTTCCAGCTGAAACAAAAAACACACGACACGTGGTGACGCGTAAATGTATAATATCAAAACAAGATTCTTGATGAAACTGGGCATGGTGCCACCGTAATGCATGAAAGCTCACAAACACTCACACAGGGAGCATAGCGGGACTAACACAATATTGGACACGTTAAAAAAAACTCAGTCGTCTTTCAACCGCAGTGTCGAGGTGGAGAGACCAGATGACAAAGATGAACGCTTGAAAAAAAGAGTCTTTATTTGATAAAGGCTGATAACCACACAGCACGAGTCCTGCGTCTGCGTTTGTTTTTTATACGCTGGATATTAAACGAGTCTTTGTTATCGACATTTTCAGTCTCCAGAGAGAGCAGGTGAGATGGAGTTTTGCTCTGTGCGTGTGAACTTATCAGTGCGTTTTATCACATAGATTAGAGAAAGACACCGACTTAAAACTTCATCGCAACAACCGTGCCTGAACATGGAATCACCGCATATCGTGCAATTCAAACAACATCTTCACAAACTGCGCGCTGTTACTTAAGACTTGTCTAGATGCATCGCAAACCACTTTTCTTTTCACATTTACACCGTTGGAGGGTGCTTTCTCCAAAATAGCAATACATTCTGTACATATGATAAAGGAAGGTTATTTCAAGTTGCAGTTTGTTTGTGAAGGTGAAGGAGGAACTCTGAAGTCGAAAGTTTCTCACCCAAATTGCAATTTTATTAGAATGAAGACGCAAGAAAACAAAAAGGCTGGCTGCACTAAATATTCCCGCAGACGGAGCTGAAAGTCATGTTGCTTTTGCTTAGTAATGTCTCTCGACAACCTTCACCTCACTGTGATTTTATTAGAAGGCTCAAGAATAAAAACACAATATACCGCAACAAGCAATAAGCAACCGCTCTGCAAATCCACAGTTATGAGTACAAAGCAGACAAAGGCAAGACACGGAAATAAAACAGAAAGCAAAATGACCTTTTTTCAAAGACAGCAGGTGCTGTATTAAGAAGTTCGAGAAGGACAAAACGAACCGCTTTGCACTACATAGGTCACTTCTCCAGTCGTTCAGGTATAAACTTTCTACACCTTTCAGGCCGCAGCATTCTTCCCCACGGGCCTCTCCTTGCGAGGAGACCCAACCCAGCCCTGCTTGTGTAGGAGGAAATTAAAACACACGCGAGTGTAAGAGGTGGGTGGACATTTCGAAGGGACTGACAAAAGACTCATTGTTGAAATAATAATAATTATCAGCGTCAGCTTGACTTCTGATTCATCCCATTATTTCCCATATTCTTATACCATTCCGCCACTATACTTAGCCTCCAGAATTCGAAATAAAGACAAGTGGAAGGAGAGGAAGAGAGAGAGGTTATACAGCGCTGAGCTGCCCTTAAAAGCTTTATAAAGATCATGATAATTGAGACGTGCAGCCTGAAATCTGTCCACATGCAGAAAAACAGCTCCACTCAACCCGCTGCGGCCGCTGCCTAAGAGGATTACACACACGCACACACACGGAATTTTCACTAACCCCATCCCTATTTGTGTGACCTCTTAAGTTTTGCTTTCACACCTTCTTCTCCGATGGGTTCCCGCTTTAACAGGCAATTATTTGATTGGATGTGTGGTTTGTGATGGAATTTATTTGTGTCTTAAAGAGACAGTTCACCCCTAATTCTTTCATCATCTCCTCTCCTGTCATTCCAAACCTGTATGACTTTCTTTCTACTGCGGAACACAAAAGAAGATCATTTGAGGAACGCTGTGACCAAACAACCCCGTTGACTTCCGTTGTATGGACACTGCGACATTCCTCAAAAGATCTTCATCTTATGATCTTCTGTGTTTCAAAGAAAAGAGTCGGGCGTTGAACAACACGAGGGTGAGTAAATGATAATGATACCAAAATCAAACCTTGCTAAACACATTAGGGGAGTGTATTTCGAAGTTAAAATGGTGATTAATACATTCAACGTGCATTTTCTTTCCATTTCTGACTGCAATTTGTTTCGGAATTTAGCCAAAGTCATACAATGCGGTCCATGTTTGATCCATCTGGCACCCCATTCAGCCCATTAAAGACATGATGTCCATCACGTGACGTCTCCTTCCCGACTTTCACACATTCTGTCTTGTCAAACTAAATAGAAGGATTGATTCTTTTCCATAATAGCGTATGTGCAGTGAACCGAATGAATGGGAAAAGCCTATTTTTTTCAGGAACGGGAGAGAACAATGCAAGTTAAAGTCAGCATCATACAGTCCAATCGCTCAAAATTGCCGTCATTGAGTCGCCTGAAAGAACGAGCACGTAGTAAAAAGAAATTCGAGAACAGTCTGTTCAGGACCCATTTTGGCCGAATACATTTGGTTTCACGGATCAGATGTTTTCTCCAACAATTCTGATGGATTTTGGTAAACCAGACGGCATAGACACCAATAGCAATGCTTCAAACACATAGATGGGAATGGGTCGCATTAAAGAGTTTGTAGAGAGCTTTAACACAAGATCTGTCTTGGTTTGTCTTTGGTGGCTGTGTGTTTGTGTTCGGGTCTGTCTCAACGGTGGGACTTGCTAGATGGTGTCTTACCTCCCTGATGGAGTGGTTACCTGGATACTGAATGCATAAATAATTGGGTCCAAGACAAGCCAGCATGTGTGTGTGTGTGTGTGTGTGTGTCTGGCCAGTCTCATGTGGTATTGCAAAACACCTGCGTGTCTGGCAGCAAAACTGTATCCAACAGTTTTGATGCAATGAATTAATAAAACAAACCCTCATTGACTTGCACTATGGTCGTGTTCTAACATGTCCGTGGGCTTTCTGTCTGATACACCCGTTTATAGAACATAAAAGCATTCTTTTTGGTTCACTATAAGTACAATACAAACAAATGAAGAGATTCCTAAAAATATTCCTAAGAAAATGTCCTGTATGCTGATCCCAGGAGAAATATGCTACCACACTAGCTACAATTGAGATGTTGCATCCCATTCAAGAACGGTTATTTTTAAAAGAGAAGGCTTGGAATACTGTTATTAGGAAGCACAAGTATTGCTCAAACTCACGTTTGGAATTTAAAACCTCCCCAGTTCACAGTATTCAACTTCAATATAAAACATATTTCTATATTTTTTTTAATATAAGCACTTTAATATAGACCAATTCTAACATGCAAACAACACTGGTCCAGATGCACTTCCTGTTTCAGTTTTTAGTCATTTCTTTTTATTTGTCCATCTATAATAAGTCCTAAACATGTTCATTTAACATTTTGATGTAATTTTAAATCTTATGTCATCGAAACGTCTGTGTAGTGATGAAAACTGAAACAGGAAGTGCTTTTAGACCCACATGTATTATTTTCACACAGCCAGACACGTCCGAGCAGCCACGCTGAGGAAACAAGACATGTGTTTACATCCAGAAGTGCTGAGAAACCATCAAAAGAAGAAGACTTTCTGCATACTGACAGTATGAGTGTTGTGTGAACTGCTGTAGAAGCCGTGTATGCGCGCTTGTCTCCAGATTTTCACAACATTCAGCATGTGAGCTAATCTCTACTTATCCAACACTTGGCTGCGCTCATTCGAACCGTCTGTGGATTAAGACGAATGACAGCGAGACGGCAATGTGTTTGTGTGTGTGTGTTTGTATGAGTGTGTGTTGTATTCCTCTCATGCTACTGACCCTATGACAGCTGTCCTGTCTTTAAAGGTAAAAGCACAGAGAGGTTGAAGACACAGCTCACTTAGATACAAAATCGATATAAAATCTGTGTGATTTTCATTCTCTGTGAAAAACTATAGGGGTAGTTTGACACTGCTGAATGTTGACAGTTGTTTTCAAATACAATGAAAGTAAATGGTGACCGGGGACTCCGAAACTTTAAAAACTACACAAAGGCCATAAAACAAAACCAGCTATATTACAAATCTTCAGAAGCCACATGACAGCTTTGTTTAAAGGTCCAATGTGTAATGTTTTGGAGGATCTATTGATAGAAATATATCTAAATATATGCCTAAATATATATTCAGAGGTGTATAAAGACTTTACACAATGACCTTACCTTAGAATGGGCTATTTCAATCTACATACCGCGGGTCCACTTGCATGAAATTTGCAATGTTGTTTCTACAGTAGCCCTAAACGGACAAACTGCTCTACAGAGCGCCTTTCTTAAATATGTTATCTCCTCGGCAAAGAAGTAAAAGCCCTGTGTCAGCCCTTCGTAGCGCTTTGAAAGGGAATGGCGGAGTGAACTGTTGGGTGGAATTCAAAACCACACCGCTAGATCCATTCAATTTCATACACTGGCCCTTTAAGGAATATACAGTAATCATTATGTACTAATAAATCTTTCTTCTAACACAGCTTTTGAGATTTATATTGCATCAAAGATTTTCAATATATAAAAACATTTGGTCTGTTTGTCAAAAATCCATCTTTTGGCTTTGAAGATAATATTGGCTTTGACAGCCCCATCACAATCACTTTAGTTGGAGAAATACAGCTCTCTTTTACTCAAAGGACAAAAACAAACCCGTTTGAAGCTACACGAGGATGCATATTTGTTTTCTGTAAGGGCTACGTGTCTCAACTTCTAGGACCCCTTCTAAACACAGTCATCTCTCTCTCTCTCTCTCTCTCTCTCTCGCTCTCTCTCTCTGTAGGGGACCAATCTGCTTTCTATCCGTTTGTATTTCCCTCTCTGTATTTTCTAAATGTCACGCAAGCAAAGCGCCACCCCCCTATAACTCATTCAAGGATGCTTCCTCTCCTCCAGCATCCTTGAAATCCTTCCATCATTTGTATTTCAACATATGCTGCTCTTTAATGTACCTCACGCACTGGACACGGTCTATATATTTTATGATGTGTGATGGTTCATTTTGGCCTCCTGCTCTCTTTGAATACCTCTCGAGTGGATTGGGCTGTATTGTTTGAAGCCCATCTCAATATAGGCACAATTTGTCCTTCGCTATTTTATTCGTAACCACTGGGATCCTGAAGTCAAGAGCGCACACAGACTCCTCCATTTCTGTGGAATGACTGTTTTCTGCACGCTCTTCACTATTCATGAGGCGCTCTGTTCTGCCCGCCCTTATTGTATGTGCAAATTTTTATTTGCTGTTTTCACAGGACTGTCATGCGATGAACCGGTTTTTATATTTTTATTTGAAGACGCATACAATCACTTAATGATTGCTGTGTTATCGTTTCTGACATACATGTTATCAAAACAGTTTAGGCTCTATTTTGGAAATGAATAAACCTCAAGTACATCACAGCTATTAACAGCTACTATTAAATTCATTTTTATTAGGGACTCTTTGTTTGTCACTCGGTTATTGGTTATCTAATAAAAAAAAAGTGCTGGTCAACATACAAGGTTTCAGAAAGACAGCGACAATTTGCCGCTTCCTAGTCGTAGAGCACTCATTGGACGGACATCTGTGTGAGAGATGAGTCATCGATAGTTCTGTTCAGTTTCCTAAAAGAAAACGAGCGTTTGGCAAATATATGCATTTAATATTGTTTATTTTGTCAACATGTATACATGAAAAAGTCGAACTAAAAGCCGCCAAAAACCGTTGATTTCTCTCCCTTTTATTATTCCTGTTCTTTTTCTCATGCCATGTCACGTTGCGCTAAAACTAAATGCCACAGCTCAATTGTTTTAATGTGCTTAAACTCCCACATCACAGTCCGTGCCATGTTTCTCAATCTTTTCTATTCCTCTCTCATTTTCTGCTTCTCCTTTTGTTTAGAGCTCAGCTGTACATAATAAATTCATCTGGTTTTAGTTTCTGGATCTACCACACGCCGCGAGTGCGAGACAAAATGGCTGCCCGCCTCTCGTGCCTGTTCTTCTTTCATTATCCACTCAACATGTTCAAAACAGACTTTTTAAAAGGTTATTACGATCAAGGACCCTCTTCTGTAACTCTCTTTTATATATGGTCCCAAATAATTACCTTGGAGATTAAAAAAGGCTGTTGATGCTGCATTACAGGTTTTTCAAAACAGAAAAATGGCTTATGGATCTCTAAAGGATTGGAAGATACATGGTATAGCAAAAAACTGAAATAACACTTGACTTTTAAGCCGTTATCTCTCACTTTTCATCTATTTTTGTTCCGCCTCATGTCTACCCATCATTCATCTCTTCATTTCATTTCTATAGGAGGCAACTTGTTTATGTTCCCGGGTTCAAGGTTGAGACTAGGCCATCCCCATCCTCATCTCCAATGAACCAAACAATCCATTACAGAACACACCGGTGCCCAGCGTTCCTCCAACAACATCCATCCATCCTGCGATGCCTGCAGCACAACTCTGTTTGATTTTCAAATGATTTACACATATAACATGTATGCATTTTATATCGTAGTCATGTACAGACGCATCCAACCATCAGGCCTCTACTAAACTTCACTGTTTGCATACAAGAGTAAGACACAAGAGAGAGAGAATGAGAGCAGAGGAATATTTGGGAAAGCCTGAAGCTCACTTAACCTCCATTATGGGCTGTGTATGCAACCCGGCTATCTAGAGTACAATGATGGAGCCATGGGGGATATGACCACTCGACCAACGTCTCACTTTAATGGAGAGCCCTATGGCAATGGCACGGGCCACATCCTTCACTCATATGGTCTTAACTTCTTATCTCATCCAGGGGAGATCCCACGAGGGTTGAGAAAAGGAAATATGAATAATCAGGACGGCAAGATGGAGGAAAACAAGGCAGAGAAAACAAAGGGCTGTACATATTTCTTCTCGCACTCGAGATCAAAGACTCCCCGGATGCAACCTGACTGTTTCCTTGTCTGATGCTAACTCAATAAAAGTGTTTCATTAATATTCATTTCATTCAAATCTCCGGCTCCATTCCATCACAATGAGAAAAAGACCGCATTGAAAAGACAGTTATTTCTCTATTGTGAGAAAACGTGTTTGCAGAATGTGTTTTGGAGCTTTCTAGATTTTAGAGCGGGGACCAGAAAACCAATCAGAAAATGTACGTTCCTTATTCCAACGTGAAAAGAGATACGGTGAGAGCGCACAATGGGAAGCGAGTGTGAAGATGGCCTTGGTCTTTATTAGAAACAATTGACTTTTTATCTCAAGTTAATATTACGGACTTAACAAAACTCATTCCGACAGCTCTACAGAATATAGTGAAAGCGGAAGTTTAGAGGAAACTGACCTCTAGCCGTTCAAGACCTTTGGGTTTAAAGACTGCCTCCGCAATGTGTGCGCTCAAGTGTGCATTCAAACAGCGCAATATGACAGCGATATGCATTTGACTAGATTTAAGCAGTAGATTTACATCGATTTTTATGTGCACTTTCATCCCAGGTGACAAAAGAAATACGTTGTGTTCATTTCTATAGCGCTTCTTACAAATTCCAAAGTTTTAAAGCAGAAGTTGTCCAACATTGTTAAACAGACAAACAATACATTTAGATATACTGTAGCAATCATTATAAAAATACAGAAAAAGAGAAGAAAATTATATAAAAAAAATAAACTTTAAAATCCAAATTAATTATCATTTTTCATTTATGATTTGGCCATAGTCTGAAATGTAATTCGGTGCAACCTTGATTCTTTTTTCAAATGAATTCATTTCCAACATTTTTCTTTACAAATCTTAAGTATTTAAAGCGTTTAGAAACAAAGTATTTGCATTTCTATGAGTTTTGGTAAGTAATCATCTCATATTTTTGTTTTATAATTTTGTCTTCTTAAATTAACAAAATTAACAAACTTATTTTTAACTTATTTGTGTCTTCATATACAATCTGATTCTGATTAATATTTCAGCGTCTAAAATTAGATCTATTTTTATTTAAAATCTTTAGATTAGATTAGATTAAACTTTATTGTCATTACACATATACAAGTACAGTGTAATTGAATGCAATTATTGATATTTTTGGTCGCACCACATGATTACTGGTCATTATATGTCATTGACCCTTATTTACATTTTGATTGTCAAATTATGGTGTGTATTGTGAAAAGCGCCGTACATAAACATTTCTGGGTTTCTAAACTGGTAAATGTCCACTTGTGATTCATAACTAGTTGGCCAAAATGTATTGAAAGAGGTCAGTCTTCAAAGGTCGGATGCTGGTCGGATGCTGGCAAAAATGTTTGCCTCTTTGGACAAAACCCAGTCCTGAATTTTATACATCTAAAATAATATATATGACAACATAAACATTCTGATCTGGGTTTGTTTGCAAGGAAATGACAATGCCTCAGAAAGCCCATTTAAAAAGAAATGCAAAGAAAAACAATGACACAATTTACTCACGAAAAGCAACCCATCTCCCTGCATAAAATCCTCTGGTTTTTCCCACTTACTCTCATCGAGAGCACAAAACACTCACTCAGCCTCGCAAATGGACATCCCACTCATCACTCCATTGAGTGCTAGTGGCCCTATTAGCGTCATTAGCCGCTAATACAACATACATTATGTGGAGATGATGGGCATAGTACAGCAAGTTTACTGTGGCTGCGAGTAAACAGTCAGGGTCCATTAACATCTGATCAAAGTGCATTAAGAAATGGAAGTTTGCATTTGCAGCGGCAGAGCGAAATGTTCGAGTCAGCGTCTCGCAGCCAAGCGTTCGTCCCCCAGGAACTATCCTAAATGCATTTGAATGCAAGAAACAGGAAATAATCGCTTAATTGTCTTCGGTTTTGATGCTGAATGGTCTGAAAGCTGCCAAGAGAGTCTATGACTAAATAGAATTTTAAATTTGTTTGTATTTTGGTTCACCTGTTTTGTTTGTGACCAGGATAAAATGATTTGCACTGGCTGTGAATTGTGTAAAGAATCAAGTACATTGATATGAATAGGAGCGTTACATTGGGATTTTATGCGCAGTCAGGCACATCGATATAGCCAGGGCCCTTACAAGCATTCATTTTGGAAGATTCCCTGAAATGTGTAACTTTGTGCGATGTGTTGATGTAATTTCCACTGATACAGGAAGTTTCTCCCTTTTAAAATAGCACTTAAATTACTTCACAGTCTAGAATGTGATGAGAAGTGCAGAATAATGTCATAAAAGTCGTTGACCGTTATTTGGGGAAGTAAGACTGTAGGTTTTAAAGTTCCTCCTCTTTTAAATGTGAATTTTGTCAATATTTTGGAGCACACTTCCTTACACGGTAGATATCCTTGAGGCATATTACACTAAAAACCAAAATCCCCTCAAATTTGATTTCATGTGAATTGTAATTCGTGACATACTGCTATATAAATAGGATGTATGCACGCATGACTATATTCTGGAAGAAGACAGGTTAAACGGATTTGTTAATCTGCAATACAAAACAGTCTGTCAGATGTCGAACTGGTGATGTCTTGACATTTATGATTAGAAAAATGCTGTTTGCATTCCTATTCAGTAATTTAACAGAAGGAAACAATCCTCATGTTTCTCAAACATACACCAATATGATGCTAAATCGCATGTGACATCTTGCAGACGATGTGAACATTTCAATGACATTTGTCTGGAGATGGATACTGTATATAGACCACTACCCAAAAGTAAACACTGGTCAAGAAGCACTTCTGCTTTCATTTAAATAAAAAAAATTCAATCTTACATACATAATGACATCTTCGCTTAACGTTTTCATTCGGTTAGACATTTTCTGTTGGTTGTATAGACGGCTTCAAAGCAACAACATAAACGTCACTGCACATGCCCTGACTTAACTTCCAGTACACATCCACAAAGTATATAGACCCTGCAGGTTATTTCTGATAACAAGCAAAATAATAACAAGTAAATTACATTACCTAGCAAGTTAAAAGTATGTGTAGACTGTCTTATTTTGGGTCCCCAGAAAAAGTGGCTAAATTTAAATGTGACAAAGTTACACGACCCATTCAACAAAGAGCTAATTTAATAACATGTATATACATTAAAATACGACAAATAGTTTATTAAACACAACATAATAAAATATTAATATAAAATAAAAAGATATAGCCTAAACAGTAATATTATTGGCCAAACCGACAAACAAACACAGACTGGAAGTTAATTTCGGGCCAGGCATGTCGTCTATGTTGTTCAAACCTTTGTTCATTGTTATATAAACTGAAACAAGAAGTTCTTCTGAACCAGCGTTGTTTATGTCTTCCGTAGTCGTCTATACACAAAATAAAATACATTTTATAAATAGAAAAACCAAGAACATTTGTGACGAGGACCTGTGTGCCTGTTTTACAAAACTTGGTAGCTATCCGTGTGGCTCTGGGTTGTTGCCAAGTCTCTAAGAAATTCTAGTTTCTAGATAAGTCTCTACTCCAAGGTAAGTCTATTATATCTGCCAGGTGTAGACTGTAAGTCACATTTCTTAGAAAAGTAATGGTGCACATCTCCCCAAAATGGCACATGATTTGAAGCATCATTCAAGTCCGTAGCGGTGTGAGATGAGTTATACGCCAAATAATATTTGGCGCTGGGGGGTTTGTTGGAATCAAGTATGCTTTAGCCAACGCCGCTAACTCTCATAGCAGCACACACACACACAGAAGGATTTACAAGAAAATGCCATTAAAGTCCATAATTATGCACCACCTATTCCAAACACACACTATAGCTCTTAATATACTCTCCAGTCACAGCGGGTAGTAGCTTTTATTAGCATATTAAACAAGCTGACAACTCATTAATGTAAATTTGGTCACAGTCACCTTGAATTTATGATGAGGTGAAACACCGGACGCCAACTAGAACAACAACAGTGTGCATCTGTGTGTGTGTGTGTGTGTCTAACTTTGCCCCAGGCTACATTCGGTCTGTCTGCCAGCTCTACTGTACTGAATTTCCCTCACTCAGTTTAAAATAAAAATAAAACAAGAGCTGTGAAGTGACGCTTTTAATGGAAGAGGCTTAAAAAAGCAAAGCTTTAAAGGAGCGAAAACACACACTTTTGTATGCTGACACCTTGACGGGTTCGCACAAGCTTGACATACCCAAGTCTGCTCCGGAGGCGTGTCAGACCCGGTTGCCATGGATTCCGAGAACCCTCTGCACCGTGAGAAATGAACACACACGCACGCAAAATCTCACAGATGCTCCTCTTGGTCACACACTCATTCTCTCTTTCAGGTTACCCTGACACACACAGAATAGAGATACCATCTATATTTTTCACACACACACACACACACAATCTCTGGCACTACATTCTGAAGCTTAAAATCGATGCAGATTCGCTTCAAAGTGCTCTTCGGAAAATCCTGCCCCATTAAAAACAAGCTGCCAACCTGTCAGCCATTTTCCCTCACTGTGCACTTAAACACTACGAGGACTAAAAAACATAATTAGTTTTTCCCGCCGTAGTTTTCTTCTCGGCTCTTTTGTAAAAGCATTTGTGCTTTTACTTTCAGATGCTGTTGCAAATGGGCGGCATAATTCCATAGTTTGGCGCACCGGGAGTACATTTGCCAGTGAATTGTGTCGATATCTTCACACGGGTGTAAGAGAAACGGGGGTTTAAAAAGATGGAGGAAAAGGCACATGATAGATGCGTGAAAAGATGTATCCTGGGGCGATTACAGGGCGCTACATTAACATGCAGGTTGAAAGCGAACGAGGTCGACGACCGCTGGTCAGCCGATGATGTGTTTACGAATGAGGCAGAGAAATGGAAGTTAAATAACTTGAGACAAACTCAAACACTAAGTCACTCAATACAGAACAAACAAGACTATTCATATATACACAGCAAATGAAGTCAGCCCTCGAGAGAGGGAGAGAGAGAGAAATAGAGAGAGAGAGCTATTTATTATATATTATTGCACTCAAAAGTCAAAGACTACTGACTAGTGAAAGTATTTCTTTACGCATTTCAATTTTATCATTTTTTCTTTCAAATTAGATATGTTCCTCATTTCGTGATGTAAGTTTTTTTATTACGTTATCAGCATAACATATTCGAAAAGTTAAATTAATACGAATTTCAGAATTGAATTGCTTTGCCCCCTTTTGCTTTAATGAAAGCACTCAATCTGGCATAAAATGTACTGTTTATTTCCAGGTTTAAAAGTGCAGGAAGCGATTTCTGAAATGGCGTTGACTTTTAAAATCGATATGCACGCACGCACGCACGCACACACCCCATCCAAAAGAAACACACCACTGCCTTCAATACACCGCCCTTAAAATAAAGAATGCTGCTTGCTCACTTTCATTGTCAATCAAATATTTTACACAATTGTTTGTTTGGATGATGTACTCAATTTTCAACATTTCAACGTTTCTTGGAAATCGCTTTAATTCATCCTTTAAATAGCCTCAGACTATTCTTCTATAGCTTCAACCAAAAGACGCATTAAAGGAGAAATGTGGAGATTTTAGCGGCATCTAGCGATGAGTTTGTGAGTTGCAACCAACGGCTCACTCCATCTCTTCCTTTCGAAGCACAACGTTCTGGTTTCTTTCTCTAAGGAGATTAACGTATTTACTAAACGCTCTGAGCTACTGTAGAAACAACGTGACAAATTCCATGTTAGGGGACCCGCGGTGTATGTAGATAGAAACAGCTCATTCTAAGGTAATAAAAACATAACACTTTTAAGGTCACCTTTGTGAATTAAATTGCATCTCTGTCATAACATACACAGCATTTTATACATAACATTGCACAGTCGCTATCAGAAATGAACACATCATGAATTATGTGTGAATTATAATTAGATTTGTTGAGTGGATGCTCGCTAAAAGCAAAGCAATGATGTCCAATTCCATTTCATCAATGAAAACTCCTCATTTCAATGAGACAAAAGAATTCCACCTCCAGAGGGCTGAAGCTCCACTTCATTTTATAGTGTAAAATGAGCATGCTTTTGTAGAACAGAATCTAAAACATGCATAAACGCACACGCGCGCAGCTGTTTAGCTGCAACCCAACACACTGAAGGAATGCCTCGAGGGATCGACATGTTTCACCACGTTAAAGCTGAACACTACCTCAGAAGAGCAGGGTAACAAAAAGCTACACTGACAGCCATAAAGCTTGAACAAATGCATTTCACACGTACACACAGAACATGTCACATGCATAATGCAGTCACACACACACACACACACACCGTGGGATGAGTGTGCAGTACTCATATATGGTATAGCATGGACGGACACACACACACTGTGGTCAGGATCCATCTGGAGCTCTCAGCTGCTGAGAAAGAGACATACACATTCTCCCCTCTCGACTCACTTTTTTCTCGCTTTCTCCCATCTGCCATGTTCTTCCTCCTCTAATTGCCACCTATCTCACCAATAGCACACATATAGACATCTTAAAAGCTATACTGTATTAGTGAGGATCTCTCGTGCACTCTGTGGTTTTCATCCTAAGATAATGATATTTAACTATACGTCAACACTACCTCTGTATGTAACTCTCACATAACCCAGCAGATATTATTACACATAACGTAAACCATAACATGACCGATATTATATATTTATATATAATAGCTGTATGGTTACATAAAGAACCTTTAACATTCATTAGTGGTTCTTTGTAGTGGAAAAAGGTTCTTTAGACTATTTAAAATAAGAGAGATGGTTCTTATAAAACCGAGTAAATTGAGCACCAAAAATGGTTGTCGGGCGGCAGAGCTGTGACTATCTTTTTCAAGCATCTTTTTTAAGATTGAAATAGCTAGGACCACTTTAACGTTTTAAAAAATGGCCGTCTCAGAAATGTGATCCATCTGTAAAATCCACGCTAAAGTTATTAAAAAAAAGGGACAAACTGCTCTACGGAGCATGTTAAGTAAATACCTCCTTTGACAAAGAAACGGAAACTTGATGACATCTTAATCCTCTGTCATCCACCATAGTGCTTCTAAAGGAAGGAGTGAGCCATTAGTTGCAATTCGCAAACTCACCACTAGATGCCACTACATTTCATGCGCCGGACATGCACGGAAACGCGTTTACACGGTTGACTGCATGCAGACAGACTTGAATGCTATTGTTTATTCTCATCAAAAAAATACCATTATTAGAAAAAACTGCATTGCTTTAATTGTGAACTGAATTCACAAGGACGTCTCTGAATAGAGGTTGTCAAAGCTGTCTCACTTCACCTGAATATGTATACACCTAGATGTACACGCAAGAAAATAGCCACAAGAACTGAAAACACAAATATTAAACATGTCTACAATCACTTTTGACTTGAGTTGAAATGTCCTCAAAGATAGACAGACAGACAGAATTCGGTTTCTGATGTTCTGAAAGTATAGATGTATTTATTCAGTCTTTTCTGATATCACTAACACAATAAGCACAGAACCACGTCCACACAAACACACAAAGCTGACGGTAAATATGCTTCTTACTCTGTGAAATCTAAACGCACTTTGGGTCTTTTATCAAACACAGGCAGCTCACACCAAAAAGTCAACATCAAGGCTGTGTACCCACCCACACACATCTCTACACATACCGAAGCACAAATCTGAATGTTTCATGCCTTAAGACTAAGTGTGAGATTAAAGCTCGGCAGCATGGGAAATACAGCGTTTAATCCACAAACACACGCACACCTTCATTTCATCATAGCCGCTATCATGGTGTAATTATAGCTGGAAGACGGAAATCCAAACTACAACCACACACGATCCCATCCAACACGTGTAATCCTGCGCAGAACATCTCACGGCCTTGAGAATGGATATCCAATTCGCAGTTTTAACAAATATTAAACAAGGATCTGATGAAATATTCATCGCTCCTATTAAATATGAAAAGAACATCCAAACCTTAAAGTAATTCAAAGACAAAGTGTGCTCATAAGGTTGCAAGCCATTCACAAAACACACCGTGGTACCGTATATAAAAACAACAATGAATGCACCAAATGGTGGTTGTGTGTGTTTGAGCAAAATGTGTCCATACAAAGGCTTCATTTAGTTGTTTTGAAGTTAATATTTAGCTTTTCGGTGTGCGTATGCGTGTTCGTGTGTGCCGTTTCAGGCTGTGATGCTGAATTCATGGGGAGAGACACAGCGGGTCTTACAGATGGCAAGAAAAACACTTCTGAAGGTCTTTAAAACACACACAAAGCCTCACATGATTTCAATCGCACATTCAAACACAGATTAAATGGGAAAACTGGGCCGATCGTGAGAGGAATGTTTTGAGTTACACAACGCTGTTTAACTGTAGGTGGACGTATCTTCACATACGCACACTTAGTCACACATTATTATGCAATTTCTTAGTCATACTTCACACATTAAGTCGCTACACAACTGAGTGGAAAAATTGCCAATGAAGTTCTGGGACATTCTGCCAAACAGTGATAATAAAGTAAACAGGAAAAAATACAAATAGAAAAATAAAGAAAAGAAGCGAAAGCACGTAATAATAGACTACGTTAAAGCAAAATGATTCAGTTTACGAAAATTCACGATCGCTTTGTAGAAAATGTTCCGGAAATGAATCATCGTCTTGTATGCATCACTGAACTGAGATTGAAATAACCCTGTTCAGCGGTGAAACACAATGAGACAATTTGGCTCGCAAACAATTGAAATCTAAAAGAAGTGTTCCTCCAAAAAAACCTTCTTCCACTGAATCCAAAATATTGGGTTTTTTTTAGTACTGCAAAAGCAAATTGAACAGTGGCTGTCATAGGGCTGTGCAATTCATCAAAAATGAATCGTAATGGTAAATTTTAGCCTTCATCAATTAGAAAAACAACATAATCGAGGTGAACGATTATTGTGCCGCATTCCATTTAGTAAGGATCCTCTCTTTTCTTGTAGTATAAATCCACAGCGCAGACTTTCCTTTACAGTGGGTCAGCAGTGCAATTTCTTTACATTGCTCTGAATTTAACTGAAAAATAAAGGTTTAGTTTTATTTTCTATGTTGTTTTAAAGGTTGATGAGTAATCGTGTTAAATAATCGTTATCTCCGCATTGACCCAAATAATCGCGATTATGATTAATAGTCATAATCGAGCGGCCCTAGGCTTTCATGCTCCAAAAAGGGACAAAGGCACACTAGTGCATACTGTACAAATCTAACATCATACAACAACTTTGTATAAAGAACAGACCATTGCATAAAGAATCGCAACTTGTGCTTTTACCATATAGAAAAACAGCAATGTGAACATTCTACGAAACATTTTTTGAAGGAGATAAAAATATTCCCCAACAGAATTGGCTCTACCTGTACTCTGGCCCCCGCGCAACTCATTCAAAGAAACGTCAAGTGACATGTGCCATTAAATCAAAGGGTGAAGCCGTATTACGCCATTTTCCCGTTTACATTTCTCTGCGCTGATTGATGGGAAATTCAACACTTTTCTTCCTGATTTAAGTCTCCCTCACGACTCTTCAATCAAACCAAAACATCCTTTGACGGACTCCATTCAATACACGGTGCGCCACTCCATCAATTATAATTATATGCACATAATTGCACGGTCTCAAGACTTGACTATATATTAGCACTCCGCTTGCCTTGCAGTTATCAATCATGGAGTGAGAGGCAGAATGCATTGTGGGTAATGTGCAGATAAGTGGCGCGTGGCGCACTTCTGAAATGAGAAGGCCAAGTGCCGTGTCTGCTTCTGGAGTTTTGTTTTGGCCCAATGTACATTCAAGAGTTCACGCAGAGGAGAATGTTATGGCTCAGATGTTGCTCTTTTATGGCTCAGGGTTCTCAGCGGTGTATCAAGGTACATTTGTGATATTTCTGATTCTCGAGAGAAATATCTGAGATGCAAGAGACTTAAAGGGATAGTTCACCCCAAAATTCTGTCATCATTTACTCACCCTCATGACATTTCAAACCGGTTCTTTCTACTGCAGAATGCTGGTAAAGGAAACCCCGTTGGTCTCCATTGACTTGCACTGGTTTTGTGTCCATGCAATAGAGGTTACCAACATGTTCTTAATGACAAAAGTTACATTTCGGGGTGAACTATACCCTTTAAGCAAGTTTCAATTTGCTCTGTATTAAATATATTTGATACCTAGGAGAAACAACTGTGATATTAAAGGGATAGGTCATTCCAAATTGAAAAATCTGTCATTATTTACTCACCCTCTTGTCATTGCAAACCTTTCAAACAAAAAGAAGATATTTTGAAGAATGTTGGTAACCGAACAACGGCGGTACCCGTTCGCTTCACTTCATTGTTTAAAATATCTTCCTTTGTGATTGCAGAAGAAAGTCGTACAAGTTTGAAATGACAAGAGCGTGAAAAAATAGTGACAGAATTTGCATTTTTGGGTGAACTATCCCTTTAAAGAGACCTCCTCTGATATCTTTCTAACGGGCCGGTTCCATTTACTTTTCACTATCAGCCAACAACATAATTTGAAGTTCATATTACTATACACATTACGATTTCCTAAAAGCAAGTCACAAAAATATCTCATTTAAGGTCACAGGTATGGATGTGAACTCTCTAAATTAAACCCAGTCGAGTGCTCGTGTGTTTAGCCATCATTTCATCGACGTCCAAATTGCTGAGTTGTTTACTCTTTAATTACCCATTCATTTCCACCAGAATGACCCATTGCGGCTGATTTGTGGACCTGTGGGGAACATTTGTAGACAATTTGTTTTACAGTATGTTTGCACTGCCAATTATTTTCCCTTCCAAATTTGTTTTGAACATTCAATTGCTCTCGCCTTCTCAGAAAAATATCGCTTCTTCAACATTTTTTACGCGGGTCTGTAGATTTGACTGATTTCATCAATGTGTAACAGCCCGACTTGTCAGATGTCTGTGCCTCGCCATAATTTATCAGATTTGAGCCAATTAATTTGGCAGATGAGAGCCTTTACATGCCCTCCACACTTTATTTTTATGTAATTGGGTTTTATCTTTATGATGAGGGGGGTGGTCTGTTAAATAAATTGCGAGAAATGCTGATAGCCTCTATTGTGTGTACAGAATGCATGGAAAGCCAGCAGCACATTGACTGGTTTTCACATGTCATCATTGGTTCAGGTGTGCACCGCCGTCCTAGTCGTCCATCACGCTAACCTGAGGGGACTCGCACACGGGTGGTAAGAGCCACAGCGTGAGCAGCGCAGTCCTCCTGTGTGCCGATTTATTCCATAGCGAGTTTGTTTGTGTACGTGGCAACACAAGCTACCAGAAAACGATGGGAATAAAAACGAAAACAAATATAAAGAAGTAGAGAACATGAAATGCGCTGTCACGATGTTCGGTGAGTGATGCGTTATATCAAGCCATCTGACAATTGGATCTTTTGTGCTACCGTGATCTGAACCACAAAAGAACGAGAGAGTGTCAACGTAAGACAGAGAGGGATGGGGATGGAGGAGGAAGCCCAGATAAAAGCACCATATTCTGATTGTATAAGACCATGATGATTGTATGAGACTTAAGGGAGATAGACAGAGATAAAAGCAGGAAAAGATGTGGGAAGGTATTAGTGGCCTTCAGAAACCTAGACATGAAGAGAGAGAGAGAAAAAGAGAGGCCAAACAAAATCACCAAAGCAAACATCAAGAAAATAAAAGTACAGAAGGTGGAGAAAGAGCGCGAGAAAGAAAGAGAGAGAGAGAGAAAAACTTTAAAACTCAATATTATTCTGTTATGTTTTCTAAATCAATATATTATTAAATTCACACATACACAAACATATATATTGAGCAAACTAGATGTGGACATTTGATACACACACACACACACACACACATTTCTTAATATGTATATATTTAAAAATAAATGGGGTATACATTGGCTGTTGGTTAAAAGTAGACTGTCGTGATATCAGATTTTACACGATTGCAGTGGCCAAAAGAAAGAAAGAAAGAGAAAGAGAGAAAGAGAGAATGAGAGAGTTTCTAAACATTGGGTCTTATGCGAAACTTTACAGAGATGCTGAATCATTTGAATACTACATCGCAAATTATTTACAAGATGTCGATAATCATCGTTTTTATTGTCAATACTGGTAGGATTTTGTGACACCCCATAGTAGAACGCATGATTTACCATTTGGCACCAAGTGGGCTGATGTTGATTTAAAAAAATACCATTAATGGTTCCTTGAATAGGCATTTCTGTGTGTTTTATGCAAATTAACAAATAAATAATTCGGACTTTCTGCAATTTCCTAAAGTGCACAATGCTTGAGTCAAGAGGGGCGAATAGTGCGAAAGAGCACAGAATAGAATAACAAAGCCATCAGAATCATTAAGGCCTGTTTCTGTGCGCATGAGGGAAAGACATTGATTACGGCTGAAAATGTGAGGTTAGGCGGCTGAGCAGAGGAGCAAAATGAATAAAACAACTGAAAGTGAGAGAGAACTGAAACAACGCATCAGCTCCTCGGGTGAAATGAAGGGATATTAATAGCAAGGTGTTGAATTCTCACACAGAAAACGAGAATGAAAATCTGAGACAGGTGATGTTTCCAACTTCCAGACGGCCAGGGAATGTTGCGTAAACAGATTTATCAGATGTTCCCCTGCAGAAAATCTGCTGTACAAACTAAAGTCTGCTATTGTTATTTAAAAGGCTGTTCATATTTAACAGAGAAGGAAGTCGATAAAGGCTTATATTAATTATGAAGGCGCTTGATATAATCGAATTACCAAATTCGGTCGCTGCGACGACGCATTGTTTGCGCGCTCATAATATCTCGCTCTGTGCTTATTCAACCACTCTATCCAATTTCTCATTCCCATTGTTAAAGTGATGAGATAAGGGAAAAGAAGTGTGTGAAAAATGAGGTGCATCATTTCGACATTCTGGGTGCGTTAGAGATGCGAAGCGTGTGTCATGTGGGTGCTACGCCCGCGTTGGGAATTGTGCGAGAGGCGGAAGCAATGGATTAAACATTGAATGATCCGCACGCACACACACAAAACACTGCATCAAATAATTTCCATCTCGCAAAGCTATTCTTAGTAGCTAGACTAACCTAAAACTTTGCCAGTCAAACCAGAGGGTATGAAATATCACACTTTTAAACGTTCGATCTGCCAATCCCATCCACTTAATTCACTGACAGCTGCAATAGAGGGTATGCACGTGCCGTCACGTTACCACGTGAACACTGGGTGGCAAAACACTCAGCAGAATGAATGTTTACAATATCAGGAAACGCGATTCGGCGCAACATTTCAGTGTCCAGGAACACCTGATTCCTTTGTAAGTCGTAGGGAAGCCGCAAAGATCGCCATAGAGCATTTTGAAATCACAGCCATTTTTCTCAGGGTAGCGTGTCTTGGCGCTCAAGGGGACATGTTCACGACCCAATGCATACTCTCTATTAAAGGATGAACATCCGCCCGTTTGGCTTTTTTAAACATCAAGACCGCATGCACACGCGCAAGTCCTTTCCAAGTTCCAGAGCGACGCAAACCGTCAGTTGCATGTGAAAGGTCCACTTGTACTTCGCAACACAGGTATGTTGCTAAAATCTGTCTGCTGAACATCATAATTAAGTTATAATGAGCAGAAATAATTATCCAGGCAAATTCAAAACAGCGTCCCAAATGCGCCCACCTGCACGCATTTGCTTACAACACAAAGACACATTCACGCCGAGATATATTCATTCTAGGGGTACGGTATGTGACATTTTTGCATTAAATGCAAAATATATTCTAAATAGATGCAAAATATATTCTATAGAGATAAGTAAACAATTATTGTAAGCATTGACATTCACTATTCACAACTTCATTCTGTTTGCATTCAGTTTTTTCGACTAAAGCAATCTGCTCTACTTTTACATGAGGCAATTTACTGTACATGTAATGCACATTTTTAAGATGTAAAACACGCTATAGAACAAGTCCGTAAAAAGGCCTACACCCACATTTAATGATCTTTTGATCATCATGTGATAAATAACTGCTGCCATGATGAATAGAAAATGCAAACATCTGTTTGAAAGAAAATCTGAGGTAATATAAACCAAAAAGAAATCAACAATGAAATATGTATACTCATGATGCAGAACATGTATCGCCCGGTTCCGTGGCATTGCAGGTGCTTAGTGGATAAGATGCTATTTGTGCCCAATTGTTGTATAAATTAATCTACAGACAGCAAGAAACTGGGACACATTGGGCACAAATTCCGACAGTCTTCAGTGTGTTTTCTGAAAAGTGTCCAGCTCAGGTATTGCGCTCTCAAAGAGTGACAGGCAGAAAAAAGCAAAGCAGTAAGAAAGAGAAAGAGAGGACGACAAGAGAGAGAGGCAGTGAAAGGAAAAGCTGGGACACGGGTGCATTTCACAGTCTCCATCGTATCGCTTTCTCTTCCAGCAGAGAGACGTAGTGTTCCAGTCTGACTCTCCTGTCACGCACTAATGGATGTCTGCAGATAAACACACACACATAGACAAATTCCCAGAGATACACACTAAAGGTGTGTTTCAGATGTGTCATCCATCAAAACACTAAGGCAGATACCAACGCAATAATACAGTTCCGAATCTTGCCGGAGGTGCTGCATCCGAATTTAAGAAATCGCTACGGATCAATACTCCACATTACACAAACAATTTGCACCAAACAAGTGCACGCAACCTTTCTGTTGCACCGGTGGGCACTACTAGCATTTTGTATGACATGAAAAGCATATTGTCACTCCAGCAAAATTAAACAGATTTGCTGCAAGCGTTCTGAAACCAATGAAGAAACCAACGGAGATGACGGTCGCGTACTGTAGGTAACAGTAGGCCACATTTGTGGTTGTGGTTTTTGTAACTCGACTGTGTTCGACGTTGTGTACAGAGCACAGCACCAATGAGATTTCACTACGGGTGATGCTACCAAGCATGACGCAAAAACAATAAATTGCAAGCGAAAAACTAAATCCAACTAAAATATCACGGATCACTGCATCGCGGGCAGCTTCGTTTGTTATGATGCGAGTGTTCTTCTTGTTTTGTTGCATTTTACAAGAGACACTAAAGGGCGTTACATTTACTTTGAAAGACAAAGGGAACACTTCCGAAAAAATGAAATCTGAAATGTTGCATTCCTTTAGTTACATAACCAGCAAGAACACAGCCAGTTTATTTAGCCATTTATGTACCGTAGCATTTAATGTCCTCCGTTTAATTACTGCTCATGGTTTGAAAAAAAACACAAATAATTGGCCTAAATTGTTTGATTTCAATAACTCTGCATGGGTGCAATTAGCATAACTCATTTTACTGGGATAAAACACAAACGTTACATTTTCAGCAGACTCACGGCGAGAGTGACTGTAATTTATCTTTTGACTTTTTTTATTGCTCACTTTTCAGTTTTTCTGTTCTTATTCTATACTTTCCCTCTTCCTTCATCTTCAGTAACAAACTAAGGAAAGAAATTACATTTCTCTGTATCGCCACAATAGTTCTGCCGTTTTCAAAAAAAACGTTTTGAAAGCTATCTGATCTTTACAAGCAATTTAGTCTAGTGAATTTAGTCTAGCAAGTCTAGTGTCACAGAAATCCACAGTACTGTTTTATGTACAGACCACTTTGGAAAATGCAAGCAATGCTTATCCAACGCTGGTCAAGAAGAACTTCCTTTTTCAACAACAGAATCAAAATGTTAAACGAATATCTTTAATTATACAATTATGTAAGACTTTGTAAGTGCTTTTGAACCAGTGTTTACATCTGACAGAGTGGTCTATAATAAATGGACCAGTTACTAAAAAGAGGGGTCCGAGACTTTGTGTGGGTAAAATATTTCCATCTTCTTGTATCAAAATATTTTGTGCACTTCTGCTCACTGCACTAACTGTACGCCACAGCCCTCCCACACTCCTCAAATGCTTTTTCTTCTACTGGGGTAGCTTGACTCCAGCTTAACTACTTTGAAACTGTAGCGTGTCAAGCTACTCATACTTTAAAGTAGCTTTCAACAATGACACCACATGCCTCACATCATACCATCCGTCTCTATTACATTCCCCCTCTCTCTCTCTCTCTCTCTCTCTTTGCAAGTCAACCTGTGAAAAACAAAGCTCAGGTAAAACAGTATTTCTGGAAATACTGCTGTAGCACTTCAGTGAAGAACATGAAAATCGGTCCTAAGCGGCTTTGTCTGCATGAATGAGGGAAAAGTCCCACGGAGGGCGACTGTGGGTGCGGGGGGCTCGATGTTTTAGTTCTGGGGAGACCCCCGCAGAAGAGGAGAGGGATGAAAAACAAAAACACAAGAGCTTGAGTGCGGAGGCTTTGTTTGTCCATCTGGATTTCATATATTCGCATGTGCAATACAGTCAAGAGACATATAAGCTTGTTCTCAAAAGTCATACCAGGTCTGAAACATTCACTCTGCTGTATGATCTATGAACAAGAAAGACAAGCTGCACAAAGTCCATCCGCGTAAATAAACACATAATGAATGATTTACAGTATAACAAACGACAAATCAAGTCTCAACTGAGTTAAGAGTGTATATATATATATATATATATATATATATATATATATAAAAAGCAGAAAGAAAACCGCTCTTATCGTAGAGTTGCTGAGGTGGATGGACATTTTCTGAAAGTTAGCACCCTCTGTCACCCATGTGAAAAATCTAATTTTCCAGCCTCTTTTGTATCTTTTTATTGCAGAAAGTACCTTTAATCTTATACCACAACCTCTTTATTTTCTAGTTCCGTGGAAAGCCACGCTTTAGAGCTACTGTCTCTAAAGGTTCCTTCAGAGAACACGGAAATTAAACACACTTCTCTAAAAAGCCTGCAATGTAACCTCAATAACTTTATTCTGCAAATAACCATGACCCAAGATCTCCACAAGCTAAACATGGGTTCTTCTTTGCTGAACCTAATGGACAGTTATTACATTTAACCCAGGCCACGACAGACTATATGCCCACTACAGACGGCAGCCGAACACGCGTCACTGAAATATAAGATTCAAGTCACAGCCAATCCCATTCCCCCATTAGCTGGACGCAGACAGACCATTAGGAAACGTCAATACTAAAGCAGGCAGACAGTCCGATGTGCCCCCCAACCTCTCTCTGTGAGGTCATCCGTGCCGGGTGGTGGAAGATCAGAGCATCAAGCAGAAAGGCGTGAGAGTTCAATTCCACGGCTGGAGGGCAGGGAGCGTCAGACGAGGGATGATTGGGTTACACTCCTGATCCGTATACAGCAGCACTTACACCACCGCAAATATATACAGCATACACGCATTTACATTTTACATACTGTACCTAGTTTCCCCAGAGGCAGGCTTTGCTCCTTATGATGGTTAATCAAAAACACATTAACATTTAGCACGGCTAGAAGCTCCCCTGAAACCTTCAGCGAGGAGGAAACTGACCACATAAAGCACAGGTCCTACATTAAGAGATTCAAGAGAATCTTTTTAACATGAGCGAATCAATAAATGCATTGATCACACGCCAGAAAAGTTCAATTTTAGCAAACGCATTTGCTTGTCAATTTTATAATATTGGTTTTAATCTCCTCCTGGTCAACACAATATTATTGAGCCGTCCTGAAATAAACACATTTACGGACTGTGGTTTATTTATTTACTGTATATTTAATTTTCTGCATTTTCTGAGTCATCATTTACTCACCTCACCCTCATGCCTTTCTTTCTTCCTCAGAACACAAAAGAAGATATTTTGAAGAAAGTCGGTGTCGGCACCCATTCACTTCTGTTGTATGGACACAACCAATGAGTGGTTGGGTGCCATTAACAAGATTCTTCAACATATTTTATTTGTGTTCTGCAGAAGAAAGAGTCACACGGATGTGAAATGACAAGAACATGAAAATAATAATAATTAACAGACTTTACTTAAAAGCCTTTACTTAAAACATTATATTTGTTCGTATTGTGTGTTGCAATACATTAAATGTTGTTGTAAAGGTCTTCAACCAAAATAAAAATGCAAGTAACAAAGAATTGATAAGTGTTATAATGTATCAACTGCAGTTACAATTATTCACGAGGCATTATAAGGTGCATTACAACATCAAAACTACCTTTATAATGCATTATACATATATGCTTTAAAAATGTTTACTTACTGTTCTCTGATTCATAACGCTAAGTGCATCATAATGATTCATTATTATAAGTTGAGCTGTCGAGTACGATTTTAAGTCAGTTGACTTCACGTTTACTTCCATGTAATCCAAAGTAAACTGCCATGTTATGTTTTAAACCTATTTTAACCATTAAAGTTGTAATGACAAGTCTACCTATAGAGAGAGCATGAAACTAGCAGCTGCCTTGGAAATGCACGTATGGATAAAACGCATAGCTCGACAGCACTGTAACTCCATTTGAATATAATATATTTATAGCCGTCTACACACTGCAAAAATGGCACAGAAGCTGTTTTATGTTGATTGGAGTGTATGCATCAGTGCTTTCTTAAAGAAACACAAATCTAGTTTTATTTTTGGCCTTCTGCCTCTTTAATAAGAAGGGATGACAAAAAGAATAGTGTAAGAAATCACGAAGAGAAACGGGATGGAGGTACTCTGTGTCACCAGTCAGATTTGTCACTTATCTCATCCCAAGATGAAGTACATGAGCTAAACGCCACAGATTTTACACCACATTTATTATTGATGTTAATGGATAACATTTCGTCCATCCGACATGGTTTCAAAGTTCTTCAACATCTTCAATCACAGCATGGCATTGTGTTATGGCATTAAACATACATTTAAAGTGATAGTTCACCCCCGGAAAAATTAGCTTTTTTCATTTATTCACCCTCATGTCATTACAAACCTGTATGACTTTCTATCTTCTGCGGAAGATATTTTGAAGAACGTTGGTAACCAAACAACAATAAGCCCCAATGACGTCCATTGTATGGACACAAAACCACTGAGACATTTCTCAAAATATATTTAGTGTTGCACAAAAGAAAGAGACACATATAGCCAAATTTTAAGACATGCGGGTGAATCCAATATTCTTGCTTCCTCTTCTGGTTTGAACCATGGTACATCTACATCATCAATCCGAGCACATGAACTCAGGTTAAAAGCATCTAAAGTTGCCCAAGTCTACTTGATTTGGAGAGTATATTTAAACTGCCTGTCACTGCATTACTTGAAAGTAAATGGAGTTCGTTTTGGAGTCAGACAGGCTCATTTTATAGACGGTGAAGCTTCCAGCACGCTGCAAGCCATAAAAACTTCACAAGAATTTCACGAGGTCACAAGAAACTTGAACTGGCATTGTGGCACAAAACCTTCAATAACAAACATTTAGCGCATTTTTATCTCCAGTACAGACTGCAAAGTACCGCAGAAGCAGAAAAAGGCGGTATTAAAAAAAACTCCCTTACCGCCCCCCGCCACGTTTCAGTGGCTCATTACTTCAGCATGGGGTGTTTGACTGGTAATGTCTCTATTTCTTAAGACCCCATGAGGGGGTTCGAGGGAAGACTACTAATAAAATTTCGTATCCGGCGGGGGTGTTAACCGTAATGAATCTAAGCACAAAAGGCTGCGAAATGAATAAATCTTAAATCGGAGGTATAAAATAATTCAAATGAATTTGACGAGGAGAAATGAAAAAGATAATATCTGAGAAATTGAGAATTATTTCACACCCAGGGAACGGATGGTTGAGGTAATAGGTAAAAAAAGAGCTTCCATTCCTCTCCAGGCAGAGAGAGAAATTTGTGAAAGTACCGTACAGGAGCTTGATAAATTAACAGGCCACTTTATATTACAAGCGAAACGAATGTGACGTGAACCTATAAAATAAAGAAGACAAAGAGTTTGGGGCAAGAACGGTGCTTGATAGACACACACGTATTCTATTTAATTTGATTGATTTGATTTTCTTTCGTTCCTTTTTAAGTAAAACTGTCTTGCTCAGATGTTGCTCTTTCATGGCAAATGCTTTAAAGGCAGGATAACATGCTATGTCATGCATTCTGACTTCTTTACACTGTTGAACGTGCTGGCATCTCACATTTAACATGGTCAACTTGTTAAAAATGACGTAGTATTTCTGTCCTTGATACACAAGCACTCCAAGTAAGTCAAACAAAGTCATATGTTTGTTCTTCGTTGGCAGTCATCGTGTACGGGCATAATGTAAAAAACATGAAGGGATTAACGCGATGATGTGTTGTGTGCCCGTGCTGTAGCTCCGTCCCACAGCCTGCCTCCAGCACCTCGTGTCTTTCTGGCAATAATCGTACAGTTTTATCGGTCTTTTATAAATTTGATCAAACTAAATACTCTTCGAAGATACAACGTATGCAATACCACGGTATAGGTACTTAAGATTAATCTGAGATTTGCAGAAACTGCGTGTGTTATCCCATCTTTAACCTTAATGTGTCTCAGACATTTCTCATAGCAAAAAGAAATGAAGCAGATGCAACTATTGAATGTAATATCGTTGCTTTTCAGGAGAAACAACTGACACATTAATGAGATTTTTCTGCCTTTCTTTAGTTCAAACCCGGCAAATGAGATCTCTGAGAGATTGTGAAACATTGTTTTGCCGTATTTACGTGTAAATTGCAGACCTGCTATTGACCAGTTGACTACAGCGTGAAGCCAGGCCAAACAAAAACTTTGAGCACTCGACTACGCCGGATAATTGAGGCCTATCAGTGCTCTGTGTGGCGAAAAACAACATTGTGAAACGAACAGGGAGAGAAGCGCAGGAAAAATGTGTGTTAAAGGAGGTGAAACAAAGGGCAGGACGTCGTTCCCGGAGAAACAGCACTACAGCACCAATAGCACCCACAGTTTGTCCTCGTTTACCTTGAAAATAAAATGACAAAGGAACATTTCCCAAGAAACCTTATTAAACACGTATCAGGTCTGGTATGTCTGTTGAAGATGTGCTTACACAATGTTTGCATCTCAAGACCACAAAATAGCATATTTAGTGAACAAAACCAATGAGTACACTCCATTTCATGTTATTCTGTATCTTGGTTTCGATCACGAAGACGACGAACAAATAGATGCCTGACAAATTTCTGTTGGACAGGGCGGATGACCTCGTGACTGTTCGAACGCTGTAAATTCACAACAATCTGTGCGAACGCATTTTTGCTTATGCCTACAATAAAAGTGTATTTGTAATCCACATTAAAAATCTAAGATTCTGGACTATTTCTATTCACTTATCTACTGATCAAATAAAAGTTCTCTGGCAATATTACCTGTTAACATTTCTTGGATCCATATACACAAATATACTAATGTATCTAATAAGAACACGTCGACACCCTTTTATTCAGAAAGTCCAACAACAGTTTGGTATAATGATGTTGTGACAATCATCTCTGTCTGTGATCTTTAGAGACTGGAAGAGAATTGGATGAGATTACCTAGAGATCGCTCCTTTTTCATCTAATCAATGCCAAACATTGACTGATGCATCTTTCCTAATCAAACAATAATACAGAGCCACATAAAAGGCTCTTACAAGCTTGTCAGCGTGATCTGTGTATGTGCGCTTCGCACAAAAGCCGAGCCGACCCTGCCCGAGCTCACGTCCTTGTGCGGGGAAGGAATGAAAGAGGTGGTGACAGAACAGTGGCAAGTGTTGTCAAGGCGACAGATGCGGGTGCCTGAAGTGGGCCCTCAAGGTTGAGGGGTGTCTCGCTGAGAATGCGGACACACAATGGGCTACAGGTTTGTCAAAAGCTATTAGCATGTCAAGGATTACAGAAAGCGAGGAAGATTCCTTCCAGTGTGTGGACGTTACCTGTACAAACCCACAGGCATGACTGCCAACCATACTACAGATGGGTTCGGTCGATTCTATAAAATTTATGAGGATAGTGTTCTGTGTATAATCGGGCTGGCACAATATCAGATTTTCACGGCTTTATTATTTTTTGTGGCCAAAAAGTATTAATGACAACAATATTATCGCAATATCCTATTGACATAATGCTCTCAGTCTAATTATATTTTCTATACATTACATTATATTATATAATTATTAATGTAATATAATAATATAATTAATGTAATTTGCGATCAGACAATTATTTTCATCACTTTATTTCAAACATTGATCAAACTGACTGGGACTAGCTGTGTATTAAACGGTTTTAATGCACACCTTCCAGCCAATCAGAATCAAGTATTTAAACAGACCATAATATAAGACTTGTGTTCAATACATTCAATTATTTTCACTATTCGGCTGAATGTATCAAAACTACACACTTTTAAAACTGCAAATTTTATATAAAACTAAAAAATGACCGATAACATTTCGACCAACACCAAACATCAGATACTGTAACTATTGCAAAATGGTCAATAGACGTGTGCTTAAGAAGTTGAGCTCTCAGCACAGTTCAGAAGCCCGTCATGCAAAAAAAATTCACATCAACATCCTCCCAGGATTGAGTTTCAATTCAGTCCTAGTCAGACAGGGGTCAAAAGTGATTTCATTCGGGGACCTGCTGTGTAAGCTTTGAATTAGCGCATGGCTGCACTACGAAGGCCCCTGGAAATCAGCGTTACATATTTGATGCTTGAAGAAACACTCCACAGAAAACCACAAATAGAAGAAAACATGAGGTCAACAAACACACGTAAGTCAAAATACTTAGAAATCCACCAGGTTTTAATTACAACCAGTATACAAAAATAATGCGACAGGACAAACAGGGGCTTGGAACGTACAGCGTTTTTTCTTCCTTGCTCAAAGTAAACACACCGTACAAATTGAAGTGTCTTTGTGTGTGTGTGTGACATTAAACCGTTCCTTCCCCCTGAAAAAGAAACGAATCATCTTGTACACAATAAAAACAAAAAAAGCAGCAAAGCCAAATGCAGAACAATAGAACGATGTGGAGGTAATTCAGGGTTGCGTATCAATTAGCGATGCGTTTGCTCGTCCTCTAATTTATTTATGGTATTCGCAAGAAGCTGATGAGACGGAACCGAGTGGGAAAACACCTTGTGAGGAATCACAATTTCACGTAATGGCTCCAAGTTGCTTTGAGACTAGAGGAAGTTGCAAACCGATGATGCAATAACCCATTTCTGTTTTTTTTAAAAGAACAGTGGTTGAGGACAGGCTGCGTAATTGCATGCCAAAAACATTGGTTTTTACCCCGGCGGAATTCTGCCCGCTGTGGCACTATTTTCAAAGAGGATTAATGCCCCAGCGGTTCCCTCTTCATCTTTCTGGGTTATAAAATCCCCACGACCAGCGAACGGTGGAAACTTAGAAGAATATTGATCTTGTCTTTTGCAAAATAGGATAATACTGTTGGACGTCAGTGTAATTGGTACCTTGTTGTTTTTTTTTGTGGAGAAAAAATCCTTGGCAGCCACAGCGTGTGCGGGGTGCGCTGAAGGCGAATCTTACATGTCCAGGTCATATTTTACTCCAAATCCAAAGAAAAAATATATGATTTTTAATTGAGGCCGCTTTAGTTCCATTAAGACGGCATTGTGACATTATTTTAATGGAAATTAAGCAGGTGCATGCAAATTCTCATTACCGTAACACATCTGGACATTCTACTCATGATTCTCTATGGCTATTCACATTAAATCCTCATTACCAGAATTTAGCAATTTATTGTTACAATTTGCATACATTAAAAGCAATATAACAAATGCTACCATGATAAATAAAAACTTTATTCTTTTTTTTTGCATAACAGAGAAATGAAATTGAGTTTTTGCCACCAATGTGAAAATCATTGTTTTAAATGTCACAAAGTAAAAATCATTTCTTATTTCGCAAAAACATTTCATTATTTGACTTTGGAGTGAAATCCGACGATCTTAGACATGAGCTACAGTCGTGTATGCATACGCATTTAGTGTTGAAGGGTGTGTCAGTGCATAATGTTTATGTGTGAACGTCAGTCTACTGTACTGTCCATACTAACTAGTGTGCGTCTGGTAAGCTACATTTGCTATATAGGCAGTACTCCCACCAGTGTGAAGCAGGCAACACCACCCGTATCAAGGCAACTGAGGTTATTCTCCTCTACTCTGATCTAGTGTACTACTTCTGCTCTTATATTTGGTATCGGCCGTACGTGACCTCTACTGTTATTTACAGTACTGAGAAATACTTACACTTTTACTGGATATCTTGATGATAAATACATACATATACAGTATATATATGTTTCACACACAAGACACGTCACGTCAAGATACACACCATCGACACCTCACAGAATAGCACTGTATTTCCATCAATTATAATTACAAACTCAACAAATAAAACAAAAGTACAGGTTGAAGTTCCGATAGACGTGTTGTGGAACAGCACACAGTTTGTGATGCTAAGTTTGCGTTCCATCTGAGTGTTCTTTACAGACAATGTTACAACCTGACAACACAACATTTCAGAGTAAAACGAAAAAGTTACAATCAGCAAAGAAGTCCTCCACAGCCGATGGGGTAATAATGACTTACATCATTAATTAAAAACACCATATGGGGACAATTTGCCATGGTTTCAAACGATCTTGTTTTTCTGTTTTATACTTGATTCCAATATATTTATGTCTGGCATTCATTTACAGACTCTCCAATGAATTGTGGCCAACTTTCATCCGTAGGCTAAAACACATCCCAGAAGGCACTTACATCAGCTTATTATTAAAATATAATTTTTTTTTCATAAAGTTGTTACGTAGATGAAAGTCACGAAACTATGTCCTGGTCATATTTCAGCCCAAAATCAATCAAGATGGACCACACTCGAAACATTTTTATTTCAACCTTCGCTTGAGTAAAATATGGAAAAAGCCAGTTGTTGAGATTCAATGAATTTACGTTGGGTGGTTGGATTAAATATGGACATTTCCCAACCATGGCTTCAAAACCCAGAGTGTGTAACATTTGTATTCACTCTGGGAAACAATGTTTGTGCTTATTTTACACCAAAATACCATCTGAATGCAGAAAGTCTTAGTAGTGCTCAAATCAGGGTTCATTTTCTTGAAGCACAATACAACTCTTTTGACTTTAGGGTGAAAAATAACCCAGACATGCTTTTGACAGATCCACCTGACACCCAATATTTGATCTTTTTGTAGCCTTGGGACTGTGCAAATGAGAACAAGGTATCAATATCTTACCCTCAATACAACTCTTCTCTTATACCATTCAAAAGTTTGGACTAAAACGCTAATGCTACTCATTGCAAAAACGTCATTTGGCAACGTTGCTAGGTGTGAAAAGTCTAATTTCATTTTAGACTCCAACGTGCCCAACCATCTCCGCAATATCCCAGCTCACGGGCCTCACCGGATGCATGAATCTGCCTGACGCGGATTCAATTTCACAACTAAAATGGTTTGGTGGCATTAATATCCCTGGAACTGCAAACAACCCACTGTTCACTTATTCCGTCCCCTTTTCATTCTGCACATCTTGGTTTTTGTGACCGTTATTATAAACCTGAATAAATCGAGGCTCGGCAGCTCTGGGAAAATAGCCTTCCATTCCTTATTTTTCAGTGCAGTGATGCAACAAAAAACGAAGATTCTTGCGAGTGTGTGTGAACGTCTCTGTAGGCTACAGTAACTACTGCCTTTACACTCGCCGGGTCCAGATAGTATAATCTCCAAATGAACTCACAGAATATCTGCACTGCTGCATGGAGGAAGTGTCTGGGTGATATCACACTGGTGTGCGCGTGCTGAAGGAGAGAGGATTCTTTGTCATTATCGGTCTAACTTCCGTCCGCCGAAGTCTCGCTACTCTGAAACCAAGGATGAATGACTCACGGCTTAAGTAATTCAACACGCTGCCGAAGAATCCATACAATCCGCATGTTATTATGCAAAACAAAAGCTGACCAAATACTGCAAACACATCTGGAATACACACATTTTAAGGTTACACACACAGTTTATATCAGTAGACATCAATAAACTTCTGAAATGACATGTATATATATATATATAAATTTTTTTTTAGTAAGCTTATATGCTAGACTTCAAAACAAACTGCTGACCCAGCTCAAGAAAAGCCCGGTCTGTAAACAGAGCGGCCTAATCTCTGCTGAGCATACGGTGAGAGTGCATTACCCTTTGACCTTTTTTCACAGCTGGCAGTTTTTCAAGACCATGGACTCGACTGAACCCAGCAGCATATGACGGCAGGCTTAGCGTTCCCCGCCAGGGTCCGTCCTCACTCCACGGTCATATAATCCTCCACTCGAAGGCACGTCAGTGGCGCTCTCTCAAGGCACGCCACCAATCCACGGTTTCTATCAATCAACTTAATCTGTTTTTAGTGGAGTGTCAACACTGTTTTTCTTTTAATGGAAAACAAGGGATTTGTTTGCCATTGAGGGTTGAAGTCACGCTGTGGGCGTTTAGTTCGCTCCTACGAGCGGCCTGTTTGCAGTTTTTCTACTTGGTTTTCTACAGTTTTGACATAACTGGATTAATATGGACGCTCACAGCATCGGCCTAGGACGCGTGCGGCTAACACATAACACTTCCTGCCTCCTGAATTAAACATTGCCTGGAACACGTCGTTCTGCAGAGGCAGGGGAGGGAAAAACATTATTACGCCTCTTCCTAGAAGCCCTGGAGTCATTCAGAAAATGTCTTTACCGTAACAAGACATCCGATTAATGAACAAGAGCTAAAAAATGGAGAAAGTTGAGTGTCGACTGAATTGATCAGTGCCACGTAGACGAACGACCTAGATGCTGGGAACGACTGGTGCAATGTGTCTTTAGCTGACAAACGATCCAGCTGTTCTCAGAGATGATGTTCCCAGACTTAATTGCAAGACTTTCTACACCTTCTAAAGGGCCAAAACTATTGTGCTTATGATAGTGACTAAACCACAGAAAGTCGGAAAACGGGCATTAACAAGAAGTTACAGTTACACAACAATCACAATGTCTAAAGAACAAGACTTCCTGACAAAACGTGTACCTTAAAAGCGCTGAAAGTCGCTTTGGATAAAAGTGCCCGCCAAATGCACGAATGTCAAATACTTCAGGCCAATCTTTCATATAATGCCTCACACAAAACTATGCATTACGATGTGAGCAGCATTAAAACGTTTAATGTATAGACGAGTGTTCTTTTCCACAGAGATAACATTAACCGGTTGCATGGCAAGTGTTTGAAAGGTCAAGTACGGATCAAGTAAATATCAGTCAGGCGTATCGCACATCCATCTTGTCTTTGTCTCCTCGGTGTTCAGACGTAGATGGCAGTCCGTGAAATGATGGAGCCATCTCGCTGAGACTCCATGTCGTCGTCAAGGTACGGAGCACACTCTTCCTCGCGCCGGTGGATTTGGTAGCTGGGCGGCAGTCCGCCAAAGCAGTCGTACCTCTCGTCCTCTTCCTCCTCCATGCTGTCGTTCAGGGCCTCGAACTTCCTACGTTGTGCTTCGTTTAGCTCACCACTCAGCAGGATGTCATGGGTGGTTGGCATGCCGCCGGTCATGTGCGGGAATTCGTTGCACTTAGCCGTCAGGGTTCCCGGTTCGCCCTCACGGTACGAGTAGATCGGTCCGTTGTTGTTTCCACCGGCGCCGTTTTTGCTAGCTTTCTTGCCACCGAAAAGCCGAGTTTTGTTGCCGTAACATCCCTGCTCGCCGTCCCCCGAATACCCATGCTGTTGGCGACGGCTACGCGTTAGCAACACAGCAACCAGCGCGCTGACCAAAACAAGGGCCAAGAGGCTGCCCAGAATGGCACCGGCCACCACGCCCGCGCTGGAAGGGTCTTCGGTCGACTCTGCAGAGGAGCACAAACACATCAGAATTGATCTTGTGGCGCCTGGTGATGTTGGTGGTGTCGCGCTATTCTTCAGCATAGGGAGTGGTGTACTCTTTGGTTCTGTTCTAAAACTTTTTGGACGCCCCCAGTTCCCAGCTACAAGTCGTATGGTGTGAGCCAAGTTTGCCGGATCCCATCACGTGACAACACAACACAAACGTCCGTTCCTTCTACGCCTGGGAGCTGACCAGGTGAGATTATGTCGTGGCACGACGGACACAAGAAGACAGTGAGAAAAAGAAACACACAAATGGAGTAGGGAGATAAAACCGGGACTGTCACAGTGTGATCATGCAAAGAAGAAGAGCTGTAAGTTACAATGAACAGTGCTTCCTGCCCCCCCTCCCGTAACAAACTGGTCAGTCTTTGCATTCCAACCAAATACCAGGAATGCATCCAAGTCACAAACACGAGAGAAACACCTGCTTCAGAAGGGATTAGCCCCATTTCATGCCGCAACCTGCAAGGAACGCACTTGAAGTGACGTCTATATTGTGAGAGAGCAGACGTGATGTCAAGAATGGTAACTGTATTTATTTTCTGATTTAATAAAAAGATTACAGAACGAGACTTTCAATTTGAAAGACAGTAATTGTGTACACGGAATTGATTTGTACTACGCAGGTCAATATATAAATAATGCTACTCTTGCAGCTGATGTTAAAAACATGTAGAACAAATACAGAATTATTAAAAAGTTTAAGACTTTGAGCTTTTTCTAAGTAGCTCCAATAACTTAAAAAGAAAACCAGCCGTCTCTGCTAGAAAAACGTAATCTCTACAGTTTATGATATAAAATATGTTAATAGTGCTTGACAAAGCAAAAGATCCTGCCGGAGTGCATAATGCTTCATGCTTCTTTACTATTTATTACGACTTTTTTGTTATTATTTAACTCATTTTATACTATTTATTTAACTTCTTTACATTTATTTGAATATCATATGATATGATATATGATTTAAATATACATTATATATAAATATTTTTTAGATTACTAATCATTTTTATAACGGAACGGCTTTTTGACATTCACAATATTGGTAAAATAATTTTCCTTTTGTCAATGTATTAAGCTGTTGTATTTCGGTAGTTGACAAATAAACTGTACATATGTCCAGGGTGTGAGAGAAAAATGTAAAAAATATACATTTTCAAAAATGTTCAAAGATATTTTGGTTGTGTTATGTTTTTATTGTGTGTTCCTGTTTGTACTGTGAGCTGTATTTTTTAGTTATCATTACTTAATCAAACTGCAGTTGGGTTGTTTTGATGAATATTATTGATATTATGTTTGTATTTGTAATATAATATACTATATTATTTAATATGATAATTATTATCATTTATAGTAATACCATGGAGATTAAACTTCATTAGTTTTATATCTTACGTTCTGCTATATCACACCATAGGACACATACGGTTTATTTGTCAACTACCCATTTACTGCTAGGTTATGTCCACCATCATTTTAGAAAAACAATATATATAAACTAAATAGAAAATAGAAAAGTAATGACTCTTCAACAAATTGCACTATATAAAGTATACAAGAGTTATGCACCAGAATGCAATACACAATGAAACAAAAAAAGCAAGCTGATGTTTTCTAGTTTGCTTAATTCAAGTATAGTAGATCTTCAAGTTCACCGTGTATCTATTCCAGTAGGCCTTACAGAAAGGCACACAGTGCAACTCCACTGCTCTTATTCCTCGCTCTCGGCCAAGCAATCACCAATTCACCCTACAGCAATCTCCCCTGTTACCATGACAATTTGAGTCATTACAGATTCAGGCATCTAGAGGCGAGTCAAGAGGTTTCCCAAAATCACTGCCGTCTCTTTTAAAGTCTGGCTTTCACGCCGTTGTCTTCCACTACTGACAAACAGTTCATTAAAAGAATAAACAGGAGTGATACGAACACGTATATCCACATTAACTATCTGCCCACACAACACGGAAACAACTTAATATCCCTGCGATGTAACAAGCGTACGCAATCTCTCGCTCTCCCACGCGCTTTTTTAAACCCTCCGTTCTTTTGCTTTTCAGGCGGTTTATTTTATCCCTTTCCCCAGGAGTGCTAAACAAGAGCTTTCTAAGGAAAACACAATCCTAATAACCACATACAGCCACCGGTCACTTGCATCATATGGAAAAGATCAGTGTAAACATTACGGCAAATTCGTCCCTTTATGTTCTTCGGGAAGAAAAAGAAATTCAATAAATAATGACAGAATGTTCTTTTTAGGGTGACCTATTGCGAAAGTCTCTTTAAAGCCCCGCTCTCGACTAAACATAGACACACAATCCGCTAACATCTCCGCTCGCTCTTAACCTCAGTCTCTGTGACACTATCTCTGGCAGATGCCACAGCTCAGGATCCATAATTCATTGGGCTGGAAGACATTCTCCGTGAACCCTCGACATCCAGCTTTGAGACTATAAGACAAAAGACAGAGGTGGATGAGGAGAGACAGCGCACTGCTTCATCGTGTCTCAGACTACGACAGAACAACTGGCTTGTGTTACGTTTTGACCGCTCTCCACCTTTCCAGCAGCAAACCATTTTATTATTCAATAAGCCCTTTTTATTACACTAAAATCATGTTCCCTTGCTTTAAAGATCACCTTAGACCAGTATGAGTTTCAACACCGGGCCCGGTTTCAAATGTATTTTCCTGCTAATTGAAAATATAGCCGTTTCCTTAATCTTGTATTCTGTATTGTATGCCAGGAAAAACTAAATTAGCAATGGTCAATGTTTGGAAGAGAGCCGAATGCGAAATAAAACGGCATTACGTAGAAACGTGCTGAATTGAATCCCTCAAATGTGTATCCGCCGAATGTGCTTCTTTTGCCAAAGAGGCGTCATTATACCACATAACTGTGTGGAAAAGTTTTCCATGATTTAATGAAGACAATTGAAGATTTTTATTTCTCCGAATGTAGGCTGTAGTTTTAAAAAGGTCTCACACTCTTTGACACCCAAACACAATTTAAGATCCTCACTGATTTAAACTGTAATCCATTTTATGGCGCTTGGCCAGCGGCAGCAGCATTTTGGAAAGTCTTGCAAGGTGACGAGAGTTCGGCTATCGATTTACTGCAGGGCTAATAAAACATTAAGCCGGCCTTTATGAGCGTTATCGAAAACAGAGTTTATACAACCCACACGCGAGTGAGTCTTAGAAAGTTGTGGAAGTTGTTAAAGGTCATTATTGTCTAAGAATGTTGATGGGCTTGTGGACAAAGCACCTCTCCAGATCTCATGACCTTTAGCGCTCCCGCCATGCTCCTCAAGTGCCATAACTGCGGCACATTATTATTCAGTTGAACTCCATTAATGACATGCTGGAAACCCTTTGCACATTAAAACCGGTTTCCATTTTCCTACACGCACGTATTAGCCGGAATCTGCTGCTCTGCAGCGCACACACTTGTGCTATTAAAAGCCAATGTGACGGAGCTAAAAATGGCCAAATGTTATTAAATAAATGGCTTTATGAAGACAAGACTATACTGGAATGTTGGACAGCACTGCATATTCACAGTGCTCGATTTCCTTACGTTTTAAAATGCATTAAAAGCCTAAAAAGTACAGCCTGCCGTAAAAAGTTCATTACTTTTGTTCAACCCCTTTGAATGTTATTAATTATAAGAAAATTGAGTTCAGAGGAAACCTAATTCTTCCTCTAATCTTATGAGTAAATTGATTTAAAAAATGATTAATTTATGAAAAATTTCAGTGTAAAGTTCAGACTGCATCCACACAGTGGCCTCATTTACAAGATTTAAAGGATTAGTTGACTCAAAAAATAAAAAACCATTCAGCGCTGTCTTTCCAAAACCTTGGATGTTGTTAAAATGAGCTGTTTTTGAGGAAATGGAAAGAAAACACGGTACTGATAAAATATGCAAGAACTCATGATAATTCCTCTAATTTACATGTTAAATTGGAGTAAAGTGATTTAAAACAAGATTAATGTCAAAGTAAAACTCAGATCGCAAACATTAGCCTCCTGACATTTTCTGCCACTCAAAGTTGGAAAACCTTCATTTGCTGCGGTCCGTCCAAAACCTCGGATGTCTAGATTCACTGTTTTTCTGGAAATGAAAAAAAACACTGTACTTCACGAAAAACACATTCCTTTAAATGCCGTAAAAACATAAAAAAGTACGACCCGAGGTGAACATTATTCAACCACTTTGATCTGATCAATTCTTATAAGAAAATCGAGTTCGGGGGGAAACCCTGATTCCTCCGATTTACATTTCATGAGCAAATTGATGGAAAAATTATTGTTTAAAAAATTTCAGCTGAAAAAACTCGCAAATGGCTTGAAACATAATAAGTAGACCATTAAAAAAAATGTTGTACTCGAATGAATGGGGAATAAAAGACAGAACATTCATGTGTACCATTCCTTTAATAAGCCCTTGTTATTCTCAATTCACCAAGACAAGAACCTTTCTCAAGCCACGTAATGACACTAACTACAATCACAACGCTCAAGCTTGTCATTTTGTGTCATTATGCATGTTTCTTAGCTACAGGTTCACACGAGCCCACCAGCAACTCTACACGCTGATTGCGAGCATCACTCCTGTACCAAACTCTATATAATGATGCAACCAAGGCATCCACTTTCACTCAACTATAAATGCTTCCCCTTCCATAAAATAACAAAAACAACCACCCCGGGTAGAACTGCATCCTCAATGCACGCAATCAATCACGGGACAACGGCGTACCGGAGCGATCCGCACATGCACCGCGTGAACGCAATCATTATATTCTAATTTATTTCGCCTAAAATACACAGGTTTTTGACAGCGGGAGGGATGATGGATAGAAAGAACACGCTGATCGCATTTCCTTTGCCAGTAAAGGATAGGCTCAAATCTCAGGTCTGGCCTCGGGCGGTTCCTCCCGACCGGTCTCGCACGTCCCGTTATTGATTTATTGGCGGGCTCGGGGCGCGCGGATTCAGCTCGCACGGAGCTCTCCTGTTGTTTCCCTAAAGCTCCGGTTAATTGACAAGTGACGTGGCGACCGCTAATGGTGCTGCCAATGGTGATGCGGGGAGTTGGCTCAACCCTGTCACCGAAGAGTCTCTAATAAAAACAATAACTGGGGGAAAACACATTTTTGGAATGGAGTGTGTACATCAGTAGGTCACATGTAACACGGAGGAGATTCCAATGAATAATATGGCTTTGAGATCCCAATAACCCCATTGTCAAAGACAAGAACAAACAGACGCACTCACACACAGGGTTGACGGCTTAAAGAGCGAGGCAGTGAAGCCGTTCTGGAGGAGGAGGATATTTCTGACACTCACGTTTCTCTGTTTCGATCTGTGGCAGGCGATAATCCCAGGGTGCCTATTGTGATTTGTTCCGTCCTGCTTAAGTCACCATGAGCATTGTACACCAAACACCCGGGCATAAGCATGGCTGAGTGGATTACAACATCAAAATCTCAAAAAAACGCCTCCCGGATCTAGGCCTTTCAATGTGATGCTTTCCCAATAAAACGAATCTTATGCAGAGCACGTATGTATTAAAGATGTGTTTAGGTAATGACTAATAATGAGAGATATCAAGGTTGAGGAAGAGCTGGAAATAGCTCCGCTAAGCCAGGTTAACCACGGCTAAACTGTAAAAGGATCCGTTAATGATTTTTCACTGCGTCCGCCATCTCATCGGCGTAGAAATGCGTGAGAAATGTTGCATTGTCCCATTTTCGTCCTCCGAGAGACAGCCCGCTTCTCATAATCTACTCGGAAGGACTATTTTCCTAAGAAAATCCAGCCGGGTAATGAGACTCAAACTAAATGTTTATGAAAAATGCAGCCGACTCCATCTGGCTATAGTCACGGCAGGCGCTTCGGTCTCGAACATTAAAGCATCAGTATGGACGATCTGCTGCATTTTAAACGGAGATGTATTGAAGGAACGGCTCATAAAAACGCTGCTTTTAAGTAAAGACTCCATTACTTCACATGCATGGCTTCATACGTCTTGGGAGACGCTCTGAGCATCTTGGATAGATTTCAAAAGCAATACATTAGCATTCTCACAAAACAGATTGTATACTGAATTATTATTCTTTAACATTGTAATAAAGAATGTATTTGAGGCTAAGTATTTAAATTTAAAGAATATATGTGCCCGTGGACCACAAACCAGTCAACACTGGACACCATCGACTTCCATTGAAGTATATGGACATTTTTCAAAATATCTTCTTTTGTGTTCCACAGAAGATAAAGTCACGTACATGTTTTAAATGACATGAGATTTAAATGTAAGTCGGTTTATAATCTGTGTTGTGAAAGCCTTAAAGCGCCCAAAACGCATTTATAAATATTTCAAATATTCCGCCTGACTCATTTAATACCAGGCTTATTTACAGTCTTATCAATCATTAAACCATTAGAATCAGGGTTGGTAAGTAAGATGGCCACAAGCGAGACCCTGCCAAGCCTGCTTTCAATTCTGGATTGATCAAAGTAAAAAGGCCCTAATGTTTCCGCAGTGCACCCTAAGGTTTCTGCAGCGAGCCCTTGTTTCTGTAATGAGCACTAATGATGGACACTGGCTAAAAGCCAGGTCATTTTGCCAGCCCACTCCACTGACATTTCACTTAACGTTGGCAGGGAAACATCTCCTCGCCTTCTCATTGCCCCTTTTTTGTCTTGCTGTCGATTTTCTCTCAAAGCTGTGGACGATAAACTTCATCCAGATGTCGCGCGAACGAGGTCTCTCGCACCTTATCTCGCATGCCAAGTCGCAGACTTTGTTTTCACACAGCGTCCCTAGTGCCGGGAAAACTGTGTGAAATGATTTACAAAGAGTCAATCTGATCTGATCAAGGATGTTATATACAGGATTAAGGGGAGACCAGAATGTTAAGAACAAATCGATGAATAACCTACATCACTCCAGCACTAATCTGAATAGCTCTGCAGTTTCAGCCGGAAACAACTGAGAACAAAAATACAATTCTAGATGGTTGACTATACAATATAAGACAGATACGTGCTAAATAGAATTAGGGAAGCTGGTTAACCAATGAAATATTGCCAACAGCAACCAATCACAAGACCTCCGCGTGCATGTGGGGAACGGAAGGGGTATATTGGTGCTAACGCCAGAGGTGTAAAAAGTACCTGAAAACCATACTTAAGTAAAAGTACAGATACCTTGCAGTGGAAATAACTCCATTACAAGCAACAAGTCATGAAGTCTTCGAGGATCTGATTTTAAAAGTACTTGAGTTTTTACTCATACTGATATAGACTCAAAGTAGCCCTATAGTCCTCAACACTTAAGAGACATGCCAGTGAAAAACAAGAAACAGTTGATTCGTCCGGAGAGCAATCGCGTCAAGCTCAACACCTCAAAATTGCAACAAATCAAGGTGGACACCACAGCCTATTACAAACACCCAAGTGCTCATAAAGAAACCAATATCCTTCAAAAAGGTCTCTTCGGTAAAGCGGACACATAAAATAATATTATGTAAAACATTACAAAAGTCAAAGCCTTTTTGCACTGGACAGGCTGGTTTTGGATTTACCGCCGGCTGCAGTCATGTCCTATTCCCACATAAAACACAAGGGGTGTCAACTGATGCACCCGCATTCGCAAAAAGGAGCCATGTTGACAGGTTTCAGTAAGTAAGGGCAAAAATGCACAAGATATAGTGCCATCAATGCCCTGTAAATGGCAATATTGCTTCTTCTGTAGCAGAAAGAAACTGCTCCAGAAAAAGTTAGGTCCCATACAAAATGCAATGCGCAGAATCCAGCCAAGAATTTAAGCAGCTAAATGGCCTCTCGAATCCCCCCACAAGAGTACAACGAAAGCCTTTAGTTTTCCTCATTTGCTGTGTGAAAATGGCTAGGGAAGGAGGAAATAAATGGGGAAACACTCCTTCTTGGCAAGCGGCATGATTAGTCTGGTAGCTGGCACGAGCTGAGGTTCCCCCTTAACCCAAAGAGAGAAAGAAATAAGATATCAAAGTGATTTAAACTTTGAGGGAATTACGTCAAAACACTCATTTGACCTCTCTTTTCACTTTATTTCGCTCACTTAACTGAAGCCTTGTGTTTAACAAGAATATAAAAATGTAATTACAACTACCAGTAAAAACACTCAAGTTCTCCACCTACGGTGGGCTACAAACACGAGGTATTTGTTTTAAGCTGCTCTTGTGTTTGCACACATTTCGAGTGATCTGCTGAGCTTTGTCTCGGTCATACCGACAGCTCGAGCACTCTACAGATACATCAGTCTAGCCATGCTTGAAAGCATTCTTGTTTTGCCTCGCAATCCGTTATAAACAAAACGTTGAGAGCTGTTGTCGGCGTGGACTGACAGTCACATCACACGGTTTCCACCCTAATCTAGCATCCATCAGGCTGCCCAAATGCCATAGAAATCGATAAAAGATGATTATAAATATAAAAACAAAATAAATGTTTTCGTACTCAAAAGGTCACATGAAGCAAGAAAGTTTCACTAGGAATGAAATTGTACACTGCCACATACAGTCTGCTTTGTTTTCGTATCCAAGGGTCTAAGGGAATTATGCAAATCAGATAACACCGCAAACCCAGCCAAAATAATTTGCACCGAACACAATTTGCCCTTCTCGCAAGCCAGGTTCGAGTGCAAAATCACAGCAGACCACCACAATGTGTCACACTTAACTCGGGCATCTACGGCACCTCTCCACCGCTGTGTTCGAAGCGCCCGAAACCGCTTTAAAATGCTGAAAGTGTGCCCGACTACATTTCGCGTCTGGATACATGCCCGACTTTAATGCACTTCTCCATTATTTGATGAATTACAGCTGGCATGATCATTAAAAAATGTCTCTTAAATAAAACCCCATTTACTGCCAACGTCGGTATAACTTTCAATAAGGTAAGTCGTGCCAGGCTCAGCGGTGACTTAAATAATGCACAAATAAGCAGAATATATATAAAAAGGAGGCTGTTTTGCATTCAGTTTAATTGCAATTCTATTTCAACATGCGTGGGGCGATGCTATACCAACACAAACCGTGCCAGGTTCAACTAGATTAGCATGCACAGCAGCATTGCAAACCATGTTTGATTTATGATTTCTGTCGCATTCAACTAAATGTGCGAATGTCAGACCAGCGCTAACCCCTTTAAATTCATGCAGATCTAATATGGCCTTCTCAGGAAAGATGAACGGCTTTAAAAGCTGCAAAATAAAAATTGAAGTCAAAGACAAAGTCAACTAGATCATTTACAAGCCAGTCACTGTGACGGCATCCATGACAGTTATGCGTGTTGTTTGTCTTTCGTGTAAACAGTTTAGGGGAGTGCAATAGTGACTGTATCAAAGAGTGGGTGTACGTGAACGTTTCTGTGAAAAGAGGACCAGGCGTGCTTATGACAGCGATAAGACTTTGCCCCGTGCTACTGTTGTCAAGAGGAAAAAAAAACGTTAGAACAACATCCCACACTTTCTCGCTACAGCGCGCCTACAAAGAGCCTTTGTTCTCCCACAAGACAATCGAAGTCTCCAAAAGGATTCCCACGGATTCTAAATGCGGTTCGCGCGCTTGCTCTAGCATGAGAAAGTGCCAAAAGCGAATGCGGCTCGCAGGCACGCACGCATTTCGCAATGTGGGAGCTTTGTGGCTGACTGACAACATAATATAGTAACGTATCAAGAAACGAAACCATCACAACGGTGTTCTGCATCATAGCAAATTCTTTAAAAATGTGCGTGTGTGATGAAGTTCGAAGCCAAAAACAAGAGAAAGGACATCACCGCATGCGTAAGAAGAACAGCAAGAAAAAACAGCAGCAGCTTTCTGGTTAAGAAAGGTTAAAGAAAAATGCAGGGAGTCGAATGTTAGGAATGATTAGGAAAAAAGGAAGGGAAAGGAGAATTGATAAAAAAGAAACCCGGCAAACTGGCTCACACCAAGGGACTTCACCAAGAACAAAGACTTGTTTTTTTCAAAATTTGGACAGGCAGGCCAACTGGAAAGCCAACCACCAAGCAAGCTTCTGGCTTCTGAAGCCCACCCATAAGAGACGTCTGCAAGCGCACTAACATGATTGTTTTTTAGACCGAAAGGAGAAACCCTGCACCCACATTTTGTGTTTGTGTGTTTGACTCGGTGCAGTGCGAGGTGTCTTGCATCTAAAGGTGGTGTCCTAACCAGGCGTGATGCAACTTATGAGCAACAAGTTGTCTGTTCGACGTGTCGCTGTTTCAAACAACCAAAACATGTTTGATATGTATACAACACCTGGTTAGGAAACTGTAGTGTTATGTGTGTGTACCCATTCCAAGGATGATTGTGGACATTGGACTGAACGTTTAAACCAATGCGAGCATCATACACAGGTACATGTGTGTGTGTGTGTGGTGTGGCATTCCTGCACGGTGCACATACTCACCGATGACGATGATGGCGAGCTCTTTCTTTCCAGATCCCAGGCTGTTCTTCACCTCACATACAAAAGTTGTGTTCACGGTTTCATCCACTTTCTTCACCAACAGCTTGTTCTGATTCACCTGTACTGTAGCTGGCAACTGACCAGACGCACTGAGAAAAGCACAAAACATCACATTCCTCAAATTAAAATATTATAAACATAAAGTAGAATCTAAAAGTCTCCATGATGCTGACCGAGCGACAGGAACCAGATTTAAATAGACAGGCAGAATTGCCACTTTTCAAAAAAGAGCCAATGGCGACAATTTCAAAACGGCCAAATATTGGCTGACCCGCTCACTCCATCAATCAATGTTTCCTTAATGTTAATAAGCATTTTTAAGAGAGAGCTTCTAGCATCATGGAGTGTTGGCTGATTTGCAGATTAACACCTCCTTTGTTAAAACAAGACACGTCTGATTTATATTCCCAAGTGTCATCTGTCCATACTGTGAGCATGTTAACACATCAGCCGCTTATATCCGTGATTCAGTCACATGAGCAGTTGTCAAAAATGCTAAAGAAGCACAAATAAGTTCGAAAATATATCTGAACATTTAGATGTGTATTAAATGGTATGTCTTTTAACGGATTCACTAAATTGTACTAGACTGACCCAACAGAAACATTGAATTTTTGATTGACAGCCGTGTATCAAATCAGAAAGATGCAATTTAGTGCAGCATGTGGCAAATCTGTAACGATGCACATTTGTGAATAAACGTATAACTTCGCTGCTGTACACGCAAGCATCTGCCACCCAACCGGTCTTGTTAATATATGTTGTTTCTTGATCGGTATCGATTCATATGCTCCTTTGTTTTGTTGAGAAAATGAAGGTAAAGCAGTGAAGCGTTAATAGGCTGTTGTTGTATTACGCTTGGGGCAGAGACTGTAGATGCTTTCGCAATTCGCTGCCAATTAGCCTGTGGCTTCTGTTAACAGTTAATATCTTTGAGTTTGCTTATGCTGTAGATACAGTTCAACGATTACGCATCTACACGAACAGCAACAGCACATTAATGGATTCTGCTAGGACAAGATTAATAATAATGACAATGAAAAAACGACGACAACATAACCCGCACTGTCATTAATAGTTCACAAGTTGAAAATTCTATTATTTTCATCCGTCATATTTTTACTGTTAGGTTAACATTAAATTAAAATATTAAAATTCAATTCAATACATGAATAATAAGGTTGTATGTGTTAAAAGTAGTAAATGCATTAGCTAACATGAACTAACAATGTGCGATATCATTTTTAAGCATTAACTCATCTTTGCTAATGTCAGTTAAAGCCCCACTGCAATGCACGAGCAGCAATATTTGACTATTGTCTGGATCATGTCCCATGTCGTGCTTTATGCGCCATTCACCGTGTAGGACATAAATGTGCTGATTTGAGGCGCCACTTCCGCAGCTCTGTTAGTGAAGAGGGCGGGACTCCTTGGATTCTAAAGCGGATTTGATTGGACGAGAACTTTGACGAGAGGCCGAAGTGTAGCGTGATGTCATGGAATTTCTAGATTTGTTTGAGCGCGGGTGCCAGACGGTCAGTTATGAACGGTTATATCTCCTAAATGTGAATTTTGTCAGTGGTTAAAAGCATATCAGTTTACTGACGTCCTTAAGGCTCACTCGTTTTTATAAAAGGAAAAAACCTTCGTTTTGATTTCACCGGATCTTTAATGCCAATAAAAATGTTCATGCTGGAACTTGAGATGTTTAAAAAGAAGAATTGTTCATTGTTAGTTCATGCTTGCTAATGCTTTTTCTCATGTACAGTGTTACCAATATATATTTTTATCCCACCTGACACAGGGAATATGGGCGAGTGAATTGACAATGAACCTTTTGAGTAAAATATTATTATTGTCATCGCTATTGAGAGTTTATTTATGGAGGATCACTCACGCGGTCCACGTCACATCCGTAGGTGCAGGATTAGCCTCAGCCTGACAGGTCAACACCACATCAGTCCGACCCATATACCAGTTAGAGTCATATCCATCTATAGTCACAGTGGGGGGATCTAAAAAACACGAAGAGGAGAGAGGCATTAAACACCATTTTGACAAAAAAAGCTTGTTACTGGTTAGGCTACATTACTTTAAGCTAAGCTTCCATCATGCCTCTAGAAAACTGTACTTTTGGTGAGTTACTCCTTAACACTTTCCAGCATTAACAGCGCAGTTCAAAGGCTGATTATCTGCCGTTCAGGGATGGGAAAAGATACAAATATGCTGAAGGTTGCACACTGGAGAAACACGGAATAAAAGAAAGTGCAAGAGGCGAGGATGTTCCAACAGCGGGATTTATAAAAGGAACGGTGAAGTTGCAAATCTCCGACAACCCCAAACATTGCAGCTCGACTATGCTAACACTGACACCTCGAACACTCTGTAAATAGCTTTCAAGATAAAAAAAATGTGTTGAGGCAGACATATGAGGCTGAGAAAGAGACGGCTGAATGCATTTGCAGATAAACGAAGGGAGAAAAGATGTTATGAGCGAGTTGATACGAGTGTCGCTGTCGCTAACAAAGGCTAAATCGGAAACACTTAAAATGCAATGTAAAGATATAACATTACTGGAAAACTAGAACTAAACTAAAGCGCATTTTTATGATATGAAAACTAAATAAAATTAAAGGAGAGATTAACATATTAACCTAATATAACAACTAAACAAAAGTATGTGAATTTGTGTCTGTATGTGTATCTTACACTCCACCACCAGCTTGAAGTTAAACCGCTGAGGTTCGTTCTGCGCCCTTTGATTCACCAGACAGGTGAGTTCTTCTCCGTTGTCAGATGGATCAGGGACTATGCGATACTCGCTCTTCACAGTCACCGTGCCGTCGCTCTCAGGCACTGATGTGTGGTTATAGCGGCCGTCGATGTTTGCAATCCAGGAGATGGTAGCCTCGGGTTTTCCCTGGGCGGCCTCGCAACGTGCCACGACTACCTCAGAAGAGCCGGCCTGCACTGGGATGGGAGCAGCTGAGTTTTTGGGTTTGGCTAAAGGGGAAGGAGAGTCGTAAAAAGGTTATGGAGGCGAGTTCGCTTTCAACATTTTTGTCCATCAAGCAGCGAAAGCCTTTGAGCTAGAAGGCCTGCGGCAGAGCTACACAAACAACCGACGGCTGGTTGGGTTGTTTTATTTCTTTATACTTATTTAGACAATATCGAATATATACAGTTTAATGTATAGCTGATTTATAACTACCTGCTGGTTACTGATGGACAATATACAGTGGGTACGGAAAGTATTCAGACACCCTTAAATTTTTCACACTTTGTTATATTGGAGCCATTTGCTAAAATCGTTAATGTACACACAGCACCCCGTATTGACAGAAAAAGACAGAATTCTTGACATTTTTGCAGATATATATATAAAAAGAAAAAAAGAAATATCACATGGTCCTAAGTATTCAGACCCTTTGCTGTGACACTCATATACAGTATATGATAAATAAATAAAAAATCAAGTATATTTGTATTCACATCTATTATATGTGTTACTATATTAAATTGAGATGTTTTTTTGTCTGTTCGTTTTTCATATATATTGGCCACCAGGTAGATATCAAATCAGTTATAAATGAAATGTTATATATGTGACATTTTTCTTAAAAGTCATGTGAGAAATTCATGAATGATAAAATACAAGCACAAGTAAAAAATAAAAGAGAGAGAGAGAGAGAGAGAGAGAGAGAGAGCGTTGAGTTCACCAACAAAGGCACTAAATGAAGACAGAGTTAATGTGTTACTTTATGTAACCGCGGTAAGCGTGGAGAACAAACAGAGCGAGAAGCTTGCACATATCTCTACATGAAGAATAACAAACAGGCAGCAATGATTCACAACATCACTCAGTTTCTGATGATGGCTTCAGTTTAGTCATTGAAATGATGAATCAGACTAATGGGAAACATAAGCATTAAAGCAGACAGCAGAAACGCGACTGTGAGTAAAGCTAATGTGCTTTAGCATGCATCAGCGTCTGGCCGTTCCTAATTGCACTAAAGTCGCTAAAGATTTTGCAGCGAACGCATTAATCTTGAGACGTGTGTTTATGGTCTGTACCATAGGCCTGGGTGATATATCGAATATTTACGACGCAGTTGATATGATTTTGTTGGGGACGTAAAATGAAGCAATATCGTGAATAACGCGGTGTTTTTAGTGCAAGAATTACTCAGCGATTAAGTGCGAGTCAGACTGATTTATTGTCGCTAGCACAAATGGCGCCAGAGCTGGAAAGTTTGATTCATTTGCGCAAATTAATTTGTGCGAACTGTAGGCTACACAATAGAGGTTAAAAAACTAATTCAAAGAATAATTTGCGTCATCACTCAAACATGCTCACAAAGGTCTCCATGTGGCATTTTTAAATATTGCATTGGAATATTGATTCATGACAATACGTAACGTAACGATTAAATGGACGTTTGGACACAATTCTTTCATCGTTTGCTCAACCTCGTGTCATTTTAAACCTAAATAACTTTCTTCTGCAGAACTCAAATGAAGATATTTCGAAGAACAATACTGACTGTCATTGACTTCCATGATATGATGACAAACCACTGAGATATTTCTCAAAATATCTTCTTTTGTGTCCCACTGAAGAAAGTGTCATATACAGGTTTTGAACAACATGAAAGTACATAAATAATGACAGGATTTATATTGGGGGGTGAACTATACCTTAAAATCATTTTTAATGCGAAACAATTTGACATATAATATAAAGATAAACATCATATATTGTGATATTCCAGAAATCATCCAGCTCTAGTCTAAAAAGGAGAACGCTGTTCTCACACACTGAATCATGAGGCTGTCTTGTTTTAGAAAGGTCTGCAGCTGGCCTATAAATAAACCAAACCGTGTAACTTACCCATCATGATAAGAGTGGTTGTTCCCTGTTCGTTTCCGCTGGGATAAGTGGCAAACTCGCAGATGTACCTGCCCGCATCCGCCATCCTCAGTTTGTCGATCCTGATGGATGGAGTCTCCAGGGCGCCTTGTATGAACTGAACTCGGCCATTAAAGGGTATATAAGGGAAACTCGGTCCATACTGAGGGTGGTATACAGCGATGTTGTGTCGCTCACCTTCGACGCGCTCGAACATCCAGGAGACCTGAGAAGCAAAGAGGGTTTGAATCCTTTAACAGCATTGCTTCCATGTAACCCGTTTCAACGAATCACTTATTTGCAGCAGTCTCACATCCACCGAATCATCAATTGTCTTAACCAGGTGTGACCCACCAAAGTGGAAAGTGATAAAAGTGATTTTCTTTAGATTAATTGCTCACTTTAGGACTTCCCCAAAAGTAAGAAAAAACACATCTCAGTGTTTAGTTCTGTGGTGGGCAAATAATACATCATTGGAAAACAGTCGGGTTTGGTTAAGATGAATACAACAAGTGTTCATTATTACCTGTGTGAGTTTGGTGCTTCCGCTGTTGGCGAACTCACAGCGCAGGTTGACGGAACCGTTCGGATACGCCGTGATTTCATTATCCACGCGCACGCGCTGACTCCAGACCCCTGCGAAAAGAGAGCAACGTTTCAGAATTGCATCGTAAAGTCTGGAACAGATCAGGATTGTACATTTTACAATCGAACTCAGATGTCAGGCTCCCCTAATAAATAACACACCAGTGTTATATTCCAGGGCCCGGACTTCCTCTGGGATGAAAGTGCAGTCTCAGACGGATTAAAAACTCACAAGAGGTCTGATATCTATTGATGGAATGTTCAGACGCCTCAGCGTGAGATCTATCCAGCTTTGACTGGCCATAATTAAAAAAAACAAGAAAACCGATTCAGCGACATCACATCGTTGCTGCATCTATATACACGATCACAGACACAAATCAGAGAGATACAAATGCCTCATGAAATACAGAATTGACTGTAATGTTTTTTACTTTCCATACTTTACTATGAGCGAAACGTCTAATGAAAAATAAGCAACGGCACAAATAGTCAAGCAGGGCTGGACGATGACATATTGCGCAATAGCACAACATGAGTTCAAGTCCGGGCACATAGTGCTTTCCAGACTCCTGTCCTCCATCTCTCTCTCTCTCTCCCCAAATAACTTCTAATCTTGTCATCTCTCTACTGTACTCTAAAAATCTATACAGGAATATGAATTGATTCATAATTAGCTTCTCGGTGGTTAAGTAGTTAAAAATGAAGGAATCTGTGACATCAACAGAAAAGGCACGTTGTTATAAACGTTATAACCTTTTAATGAAAGATTATGAAGACAAATGCTTTTTCTTTTCTTGGGAATAAAGTGCGCCGCTGAATCGATAACACCAGCAATGTGTATCAAGGAAGTCCATTGGGTTCGATTTGTATTTCAGGTCGACTTTGTATGTAACCGTGGCTTATATCTCTCTAGGGGACATTTTACAATTATTGCAAGTCATTAGGATCTCCACTGTGTGACAAAAAACATCTCGTATTGGTATGTGCGGTGTATGCGGACTGCATAATTATTTTAATAAAACCATCTCAGCATCACACACTAACACGCATCTCTCAGCCAAAAACGTTTCTGATAGAAACCGTAATGCAACTTTGAAAAGTCATTAAAGTTCTATTCACAATATACACCCTTAACGGTCAAACGATCATAACATCATAATACGCTGTGACATTTATGGGCCAATAAACGTGAATGTGGTTGTGTAAACTTTAGAACCTGATAACTGATAACTCGCTGATAATAAAAACCGAAAGGACCCCGTCTGCTACAGCAATGTCAATATTTACACGATTGAAAGTTTGACCCACTGGCCGTGATCCCAGTCTCTCAAATCTTGGTGTCGACGCAGAAGACCGCAAAGATCAGGTTTTTCGAAACGCGCACTCTCTCTCTCTTTGCTTTCTTACCCGGCCCAATACAAAGGCAGGTTAAAATAAACAACCCACGTTTTGGCTCGGGTGGTGTGCAGACTCCAACGAGCTCCCACGGAGAGAGAAGCAAGACATCCAGCTCAGAGCTACTGGAGTCAAAGGCCAGCGAGTAGCAGGAGAGCTGATCCACAAACACGGGTGGAATAAGGAATGCTCACAAATACACACACACACGCACAAAGCAGTTGCACTTCACAACGTACAAACGCATTATCAGCGCACCCAAACACACTCTAAAGACAGACCTCAAATTGCTTCACACTCTGAAGAGGATTAGCTCTATCAAATGCGGGGTCGTGACTACCTAAAATTATACATAAACATAGCTTGACTTGTTATACTAGAAAAATGTTTGCAATCCAAATGCGAAAGCGTTCCGCACATGTGTTAAAATCCCTTTAGCGTCTCCGAAGAAACTCAGGCGTACTGAATGCAACTCATATTCTTCAAAGACATTAAATTCAATTCGCAATCCAGTGAGATCTTTTGCCTTATGCTGACTTAATAAAAATTGCATAGAGAAGAAAATACCAAATATTACTCGTACAGTATGTGTGTTTAAATACCCAACGCTCTATTCAAGTGCACAAACACAAATGAAACTTTGCTATCTTCCAGGCCTTGCTATGTACTAAGGGAACAATGTGTTGGCCAAGTGCTTAGGAATGTGTACTTGGACGAATATTTGACGGATTTATTCTTGTCTAATCTCTTAACTAATATTTATTTCATATACCAGGGATTTCTTGGAACAAGCATTGGTATCAAACCGTATTATGCTGAAAATGCAGATAAGGCCGTTTCTGCAGATAAATCTGTCATACCTAGGATAACAATGACAACTATGAAGATGTCAAATTAGTTGGTAATAATTACGTATATAAAGAGAGGAACGATATTGTTGGGATCATTTTCAAATGTTTTTCCAGCTGATGAATGATAAAACATTGACAGACGGCAGTTCATGTTGAACTCATCTTTATAGTTATCGTTGTGAAAATGCTGTTTAACAGTCGAAATTTTGCAATGCTGGAGTGAAGGCCGTGGTTTAGCAATATGAAAATTGCAGAGAATAAGCAGTCCCAGCTCAGTTATCAGAAGAGCGAGGTGTATTACATCTAACTTCAGGCATCCACTTTCCTCTCAATTATTAATGCTTCCAACAAGAAGATTATATAAGATGCCAAAGTTTTGTGCCACGGATTAAAGTATGGCAGTATGGATGCAACACACACACACACACACACTTGTTTTGCATTTGTATTTGCCTGTATTCAGGGCTTTAATGTCAGGAAGTGTGTGTTTTCATTACACGACGGCCCGCGTGTGACTCAGTGTAGCAGAATTCCCCCTGAAGGAACACAATGGCCTGTCAGACCAGCTCGCTGGAATAAGAAACAGAAACACAAAGCATTTATTCACTCACCTCTATTTCTTCACCTCTCTCTCTCTCTCTCATTCCTCTTTTGTTTCCATCTATCTTTGGCTTATAACTCTATTGCTCTCCCTATTCTTCCAGTACATAACAACAGATGAGTCATAGGTGGGAATGTAGATGTTCAAGGTTTTTGGTTGTTAGTTTCCATAAAATGAAACAACACCATGATGTGTGTTTGTAAATAAATCGAGAAGCAAACTAAAAAAGAATAACACAGTAAAGAAAAACATGCATCAGGTCTCTCTCTCTCATTTGCATGCATATCCATGTTTCGCTCTCCTTTTGTGTTCAAGTGCTTCTGTTCGTATTCCTTTACGGATCTATTTGCACAGGTTTTAATACCTCTGAAACAGTCGGGGTGTCTGCGCAGGACTCATAGAGTTTACTTAAGGATGATAAATGAACTTAAATAGGCTCTCTATAAGCGCTCGAAATAAAACGCACACACATTTAAGGCAAAAGAAGCAGTTTGTCATATAAGCTGGCTTTGTGTGCTTGATGCAAAGCTCATTGTTGCTTTTATTATTTATGATTTAATATTCACCTTTAAGGTCATTAATATATTCAGTTATGAGAACCGTTTAAAAGTATGACTCACAATTTACAATTTAACATTACGAAAAAGTAAATATACTGTTTTCATTAGGATGTCCTTTATAAAACCCAAACAATGTGTAACATTTTTACATTATGTAACAGCTTTTAAAATAGAAATTGTTGAACAGACGAGCAGGACATTCGGGTTCAGTCTGGTCTCTTTCGACTACACTGAAATGAAATATAACTTGCATTATCACATTTAAATCTACTTTTCGCTCATCCAACCTTAACTTTTCCTCTACCAGGCGTCCTTCTCTGTCTGTAAATGACTGATATGACACCGCACGAGCGAGGCAGGTGCTTTACTTAAGAATGACAAACGATCCACATTTAAGGGAAAGAAGCAATTTAACAAGAGCGCATAAGCTTATGTACTAATGTAAAGCTCATCTATTTGAAAAGGCTTACATTATTTAATACCTGTAAAGTCATGAAAAAAAGTCGAAGCGGAGCAGAAAAACAACATCCTTGGGCGTCTGTTTCAACAATAAATACACCGTTTAAAATGTTTTATGTAGGAAATGTTGATGTAACATCAGAATTCACATTCTTAGACTACACTGTATCCTAAACCGAGTACCTTGTTTCAATTATAATTTATTATTTTATAAATCATTTTAAAACACCCACAAATGAAAATGTCATAACAAAACCGTATGACTTTCTTCTGCACAACCCAAAAGAAGATATTGTGAATAATGTTGGTAACCGGACAACGGCGGTACCTTTGGCTTTGCAATTGGTTTTGCGTCCGTATAATATGGGTACCACCGTTTCTTGAACATTCTTCAAAAAGATCTTCTATTATGTTCTGCAGAGAAAAGAAAGTCATAACGTTTTGAAAAGACAAGTTATTTTTGGCGTGAACTATCCCTTTATTATTATTTATTTCAATTTAATCCTTTCTATCAAAGACGAAATACCCCAGGAACCGCCAATTTAATAACCCCTCTAATATACCAACAAATATCAACAATATCTAACTTTCTCGAAGTCAGACGCATGTTTTGGTCATATACACAAGGCATTCTCCATCTCGAAATATCGTGACATCATTCCACGTGCACGCGGACTGTAACGTCACGCCTTGAACTTCTAGGGTTGCCTTCCCCAGGGTCACGGGTTTCAGTGAAGTATTTCTAGCACCCGTCAGCCTTGAGGCCGTTGCGAGCGCATATGTGTGAAAGCCTTGAAGAAGTTAACAAAGGCATGGAAGTGCAGCGAGCGGCTGGAAAATAATTAGCACGGTGAATGCCACGCGAGTGCACACGGCGAACGCTTTTAGAATTTCACAGGAATGTGTTTCTCTCCCGCCGCAGGGTGAATGTTATGAGTCTCTGACGGTGCATCTCTCGCTCGGTACAATACTTTAAAATTAATGCGCATACCTTAAGCCACATGCGATGAAAATTATTTCAAGCTGTATAACTGAGGTGGGTTGTGATCCTTAATCTCCCGGTGGCCCGGAGAAGAAAAAGGTCATTAAAAAAAACAGATTGGGGCATAAGGTGAAGGCACAGAGTGAAAAGGGTGTGTATGCGAACCCATTGGTGAACCGCGTGACCTCTACGTTCCCTGCGGGCACAGTGATGGTATGGATGGCATAATTATAATAACCATGATCACCTCCACCTCTCCGAATCCATTAGCTCTACACGCACCGTGATCACAGCAAAACGGCCATCAAGAAGAGGAAAATGATGCCATTTCACCTCATTCTCTATACGAGCCCTGGCCTCCATCCCTCTTTTCTTTCATTTATTATGCATTCGCTTTATTTAAACTATCCTTTACAGCACCGCAGCTCTCACTCACCACTGTTGAAACAAACTCCTTCTAATGCTGCACTCACCCTCCCTCGACTGTGTCGAACTCTCATCTGTCTCTCACTACCTAGTAATCTTCTATCCTTTATAAACCCTCTGTATCTCTCACTCACACACCCCCTGTCAAACGTACGCTAAGGGACACACCCTCATCCAGACATAAAACACCAGCTCCAAATGTGCACGCGGCCTAAAGCTGTTCGCCCGTCAGACAGCGAGCAGATCTTCTCTCCTGCATCTTTATTTTCCTCTCTCTAGTGCCCCTTTTTTCCAAGGTCACCTTGTGCCTTCCTCTTAGCCATCCCCTCACTCTCTTCCTTTCATCTCCGTCGCTCCCCCGTCTGTCTGCCTCCGTCTTCATCATGCATCTAGGTTTTTATTCTTTTCACTTTCATTTCACTTTACAGTTCATTCTTTTATCCTTTGTTAGCTTTTCTCCTTTCATCCGTGGCCCTTTATCTGCAGGCTGGCCCTTCTCTCTCAAATGGGAAGTGTGCCATTAGCCTCCCGTACGGCTCTCTGGCACACGGTTCCGCTGGCCGCTCTCATCTTTCCCTAACACTTGGCACATTCCTGGTTTCTACACTTCAGCTTTGTTCCAAAACGTCTTCTCGGCCTCTTCGGGAGTGCCCTCACTGCAACGGAAGCTCGTAAGCGATTGATTTGGAAAGCAGTACGTAGGCAGCAAACCTCAAGAGAACCGCACACGAGACTGGACACGAAATTAATAAACAGAGTTTTTCATTACCATTTTGTTAAGCTTAATAACGTTCTGCTCTGATAAGCATAAAATTGCATAGCGCAAACAAATACCGAGCTTGTCTGGTGCATTTTGGCGCTGTTGTATTTGTGAGAGATACATTTGAATTTCGGCCATTGTATTAATGGTTCTGTCTGGAACAGGTCTCATTTTCGGAGCGTGTTATGTTGCCTGGAAATGCTGTCTAGACGGCTCACTAGGATTTGGAACAGAGCTTTTCCCCTACTATACTGGAATATCAAGTGTGCCAGCTATGCGTGCCGTATACCAGTAACAGAGAAAAACATGGCATGCGTCTACTGCATGTGTGTGCGTTCCCGACGTCAATGTGCGTGAATAATCGAGGGTAAGATTTGTACCTGTCGTGAGACTTTATAAAGTATGCTCAAAGTGTCTGAGGTGTACTAGATTCGAGATGTTTTTGCACTCGCGAGATAGACATGCTGTTTCTCCGTCCTCCCCGAGGACCCTGTGAAACCGCAGCAACAGCAGTCGAGGCCTCATCTTTTTTCCCCAGGAGATCGAATGTGTATGCGCCATGTTTGTGCACATGTGCAGTAGGGGCCCATTTCCTCATCCCGGGCGAGTGCGCTTGAACTGGAGACAAAAAGCACGGCTGCCTTTACACGTGATAAATGCTTCTCTTACAGAGAGAGATGTATATGCACACATACTGCGCATACAAACCCAAGATGTGGTCTTCACACTCGCGCCACATAAATAATTTCCCATAACCCTATTGCAGAGAGAGCAAGCGTGTGTGTGTGTGTGTGTGTGTGAGTACCCTTATATTTACACATTCATTTAGCGGTTTTCTACACAAAAAGCAAGGCTGGCCGAACAACCCTACTCTACATTCACAGTCATGTATTATTGATATAACTGTTTGTGAAGGGGGGAGGCACTCCTCTCTTATTAAATTATTGACAAGCAACATTTATGCTCCTAGCACCTGACCCGAGGAGGAAAAGAGGGAGAAACCGATGAGAAGGTTGAGTGGAGGAAAGGCAGAAGCGAATGAGCCAACCAAACCTATCAAAAACATATATGAGGCACACAAATCAAGAATTTTGTGCATTGTCAAAAAACTGCATATATGCACAAACATATAGTATATTTAAAGTTACTCGTATATGCATTTTCAAATAATTTGTTGGCAGTTCATTTAAACATTCTCATTAAATGTTGTACTACAGAAAAATGTGAAATCATCCTGCTGTACCAAACAGTATCTTTTCAACTATTACTTGCTTTAACTGCATTACATTTATGAGAAATAGGGGAAGGAAATGCATGAAAAATGCATTGCAAATATTTATACATAAACACATACAGATACACTATTTTCAAAAAAGGTTTGCTGTACACCCACCACCACTGTTCCCTATTCACAAGCTAAGGAAGAAACAGGATGGAGAGATAAGGGGATGGAGAAATCCATAAGTAAGAAACCAGAAGGAGAATGATGGAGAATGATGCCGAATGGTTGGCAATGAAACAAGGGTGAGAACGGTAAAATAAAAAGAGTGCACAGACTAAATTTGAGAGAGAGGAGCAGGAGCCGATGGCAAGGGAGCTGCCGAACGAGGTGAAAGGGTGGAACAGAGAGACCGCAGCCGAGGTGAAGGAACAAGGGAGCGCAAGAGCAGTATGGAAAGATAATAAAAGAATAAAGATGCAGGAGAAATGAGAAAAAGGACTGGGAGGGTGAGAGAGAGAAAGCTGGTGCAGAGGTGAGGAGAGCAGCCAATCCGCCGGAGGTGAACAGGTGGAGGAGAGAAAAACTGAATGAGAGAAAGAAAGTGCAGCAGAGCAAGAGAAAAAAAGCGAGGAAGTAGAAGATGAGCGAAAAAGAGAGAAAGTATTCAAAGAGATGACTGGATTTTGAAGATACAGTAAGTGAAAGATATTCATGCCAAGTAAATCGATAAGGCAACACTATTCAATAAGGATGTATTTGTTTACATTAGTTAATGCATTAGTTAACATAAAAAAGCAGTGAACAGTATGGTTATCAACATGGTTTAATCCTTATTAATGTTAGTTAAGCAAAACAATTATTAATGCTAGTTTACTCTGAATTAACTAATGTGAAGAGAACAAACTATTAACAAACTAAGATAAATAAATGTTGTACAAGTATTGTTCCATTTTTGTTTATTTTAGCAAATGCACCAAAACAAGTGTTAACAATTTGATGCTGTCCGTCTAAAACCTTGTGATAAATACTAGTCCCTCTTTATGTTTATCAGTCGGTTTTGCAAATATCTAACCAGTAAAACGTATTAAAAAGTGCTTGTCAACTTTGAAGACACAGCATTTAATCATTTAAAAAGCAAAGTGTTTTTTCCATTTCCTGAAAAACGGTGAATTTGGACATCCGGGTTTTGGAAGGACTGCGTCGAAATATAACCTTATTGTTAAGTGTTATTAAAAAGACTACATTAAAATAAGATAAATAAATATACAGTAGTAAACAATAATCATTTAAATGGTGATATAGGTTTTAATAAATGATACAATTAAAACCTAAAGACTGTTTAGCCCTCTTCTTTAGCCTTATTTTTTGTGAATCAAACTCTTGCACTGTAGATTAAAACATGTTATACAATAACAAAACTACAGTTAATCTCTAGAGAACAAAAGGGAAACATTCGAAGAAAATGATTATGTATGATCATCAGAAGCACTCAAGACCTTTTATGGGATTTCAACGTCTTCAATTCCCTTTACACCTTCAGTCGACACGCCAAGCTATCCACTTCACAAAGAAAAATCAGAAAAAAGGAATGAGAGAAACAGCAGATGACAGAAAGATAAACTAACAGCAGTGGAGAGGCAGGTGGCTACGCACACGTAAACCTTCATTATTCTCCAGCTGGATGCTGTGTTGCCAAGGGCCTCAAGGTGCTGGACAGCAATGCTCATTTGAGTGCCATTAAAGGCAGTTTTCCTTTCCTCCGGTTGTACACTTACACAGACAGTGAACACACAGAACGAGGATGAAAGCCGAAGGGAGGGAGAGACCACTTAAAAGGGAACGGAGACGGGCGCTGGTTACGACATATTTACTTGCTGTCATTGGTTCTCTCTCTCCTCATTAGCCGCCGCAGGTCTGATCACTTTGTTAGAATTGATTCAGGCCGAGTGTTGTTTGCTTGGCGTTTTGTCTAAGGGACAAGTCTACAATTACCTCACGAGCATGTAAACAAGCCAAGAAACCTACCAAGGAGAATGCAATTCACAGAGCCATCGCGGGCCCGGCTGTGTCTAATGCGTTCGAGCTCGGCCGAGCGCTTGGACAAATATATTCCCTCCGCAGTTGGAGCGAAGCATTGATTTTCCCATATTACCACACGTCAGGGCCACAAAGAAAAGCCACCGCCACCATAATTGCAGCGTGCCGACAGCAAACTCCCCTGAGAAAGACTGCATTTGGAAAGACTGCATTTCCCAGAATCCCTAAGTAGATGGGGACTACAAGAGTGACTAAAGCGAAATCATGTGATTAAACAGAAAGAATTGCAATTGGGAGTGGGGGTAGAGAGAACTCATATGTTAAGGATTAGAGATGTGGTCCTCAGAGGCTCGTTCATTCTGAATCGAAGGTTAATCGCATTACGGGAAAACCTCACCGTAGCAAATATGAGAGGGCGGCTGAAGGGGATGCAAACGTGACTCAATTCGAACATAAAAACAAAAGGAAAAACATACGAGGGTGTAATGGAGTGTGTGCATTATTCAAGGCATGTTCCAGATCTCACGATCTTCTGGGAATGAATGGAAATCAATTACCAGACATCTGTATGCACTTCTACAGTAAAGCGTGTTCGCGAAAGTCGGTCACAAAGGTAAAGATCGTTCCATAATGGAGCCCGAGTGAGCCATCTGGAAGACACCCAAGCCTAACAAACTCAAGACGCACAAGCACGTATCCCCTCGAGCGCTGCTGTCGTCACATTACCCCCCCAAAAAACTAAATCAAATTATAGCCCGAGTGTAGCCTCTGAACTAACAGTGAGCACGCATCCCTACAAAGACACGATTCGGGAAGGAGATGGCAGCGTAACAGATGGCACAACAGAGCGCTCATATTTATAGGAAATTCCCACTGTACTTTTATGAGCTTCCACTGTGGTAAAATACTGCGTTCCTCTCCCGGGTGATTAGCCCCTAAATGAGAGCGGTTGTCGCCGACCACACTTCACTGAGTATGCGCCCTGAGAATAATAGAGGTTAACAAGTGAGCAGAAGAAACGGGAAGGATTACAATAGACACTGGGCTAAGTAATTGAAGATGTTCATTTCTATGCTTTCAATTAAAAACGTTGCGTCACGTTATCAATACTCCGCGAGGAAGAAAGCGACACAACTGAAGCAAAACTACCAAATCATTTTCAATTCCCCTTTCTCTGAAAGATATGCGCCAGCACGAGGAGACGAGGTGCAGATCATGGCATCACAGTCTCAACAGTAAGCAAATCTACTTTTATTCATTTAACAGATGAGAGAAAATCTCGTGTCGAGCAAGGTTTGGGATTTTTATATCTAGGCGTTTAATCATAACACGGTATTTGGAATTGAACGAGGCAGAACAACCGCCCAGCTACAGCTTATCTGGGCTGAACGTCAGGTGTTTCCATTCGCTGGTGTTATTCGGGATAGACAAACCAACACACACATATGCACACAAACACACACTGATGGCTTTGGGATTTGGAGCTCTAAATTAGGTTGCTTGTCGCATTTTCCCCATAGCGAGCTGTGCTCTGATTAAAAGCACCCAATCTTTGGTTTTCCTCTCACTCTCTCTCTCTCTCGCTCTCTCACATAGCTCCACATCTAGAGCAATAGATCATGGGATTTCAAAGACCCGAGTCCAATCTGTGCATAAAACATACATAGACACAAGAGGCATAGAAAAGTAATTATATTACATAAGCTTCACCTTGGGTGAGAGCTCGGACATTGTGTAGCGCGAAGGACGTTACCGCTATCTAATAAGATTATCCTATTGGTTATCTAGCTGTCAATCAAACCCCCTCACATCCTTCATGGAAGCAAAGCAATACCCAATAACTTGATCTCAGGCCTCATCTGTGTGAACCAACGATCTATTGGATTGGGATGTGCCACGGACAAACAGCCAAAACGTATATCTTTAGGGTCAAGGTCCAATTGGATCTACAAAAAACAAACAAAAATTGACAGTTCAAGCATAGGAGGGCTCTCACATCACACCTTTCCCTCAGATTTTCTCCATTCCTAAGCCTATCATTCAGCTTAACAGACACTAATCCTCTTCACGCACACCAGGACACATATCTCTCACACAGATGTTACGCCTCTCAATCACAATACATCTAAACGTCGTAAGCCAAGATTACTTTGCACCGCCACCTCTGAAATCCTCCATCCTCCATGATCTCAGCACACATTGTCCTGCATTTTGCATTCCACATTCATCCGTTCTGAGTCTGAAGGCTGTTGGTAGATCATTGGTGCTCATTATGGTTACTTTGATCAGAGCAGGCAGATGCGAATCCGATTCTAGATCGGATGATACAATGCCCTTTGAGAGGATGCTCTATTGCAACCCTATTGCGCACTCATCTTTATGCAGGCGCGTCCGTCTCCTGATTGGTTTCTAACAAGCTCACCAGGGTTTGTTAGAACAGGGCTTTAACAACATCCCGCAGATGTGCGGTTCCCCGCAGGAAAGGTCGCCCTTCTCCGCTTTGAAATATTACGCCGGCGAAAAGAAGATGTGATCAAAGGGCAATGCAAACAAGTGCGTCGACACATCAAGAGAAGGGGGATGCTGGAGGGTGACGGTGGTAAAAAAGAAAGAACTGCAATCTCCATCATGCCCCTTGTTTTCTAGGAACATTTGTTGTGGTGATAGGAGTCACTGTCGTCAAGGCGACGGCGAGAGGGGAGGCAGCTGGGTGTCAAAGCAACAGCTGCTCATTCGCAGTCACATCTGGCGGCAATAGCGTTCGTCTCTGTGCCAACGGAACAGAGGGATGGAGAAACCGACAAGGGGAGATTGAAAACGAAAGGACAGAGAAAAGAGAGGAAGTGATGGATTGACAGATGAACGGAGTCTACAAAGTGAAAGTGCAGCTGAGACCTGCTATTCTTGCGAAAACCGGTACTGTACATAAAAAGTTCTGGCACATACGTATATCCAACTTCAGGATTACTCATACATGAATGCTGTCAATAGTTGTTTTGCTCAGCCTCCAAGCTTTGCTAGTTCTGACATCTGTTCTCTTTCTCCATCTGCATCTTGTACTTACATTTACATTTGGCAGACGCTTTTATCCAAAGCGACTTACATTGCATTATCTTATACATTTATACATAGATATGTGCAATCGCCTGGGATCGAACCAAGAACCTTGTGTTGTTAACGCAATGCTCTTTTTTTCCTCTTCTACTGCCTGCATGGACACGTCAACGCCCATCTCCAAAACAAACAAAGTTTTAAGCAGATTCTAAGTAGGGCATCCTACCACGCTGGCCATCACAAAGGGTCAAATCTCAAAGTCTGGGTTATATCTCATCCTAAATGCTGAATTATATTCAAATATGTAATTTTACTGTTAATGCATTACAAAACCAACCAACAAGATTTGATTTTGAAATGGTTACAATACACCTAACGTACTCCTCTTGTCTCTTATAAAAGTACAACAAGAAAAAGAATAAAACTGCCAACGATGTAGAAGAAAACAAACATTACAGGGGGTGTTCACTTGTCATGCATATAGTACACTGTATCATTGATCCAAAAATTTGCTTTATTTTCTACATGTAAACCGCAGTTTCTTCTGACAAGACTGAAAGATCAGTTCTCGACATTCTATACATTCTACAAACATCTACTTTGTTTTTAAGAACAAACTGTTGGTATCATCTATTCGAAGGACACGTTGTAAACAAGATGAAGTATTTCCTTACAAGCAGAAATGTGTTTCTGACAGCGTACAGCTCCTCTGCGTTCTCCCCCTGCGCCCTCTGATGTGTACATTATTTTTTAATAACGCTTACATCCATTCGTCACACTAAAACCTGAGCATACTGGTCCAAACCAAAGATGAACTACTCGCAGTAAGACCTTGCTGACCCACGTGGCTGCTCGACTTAAACTGAGAGATCTTTTCATAAGGCACATGTGTAGCACCGGGGTTTAACACAATATACAAAAACCAGCACATCAATCTTCACAGAGGCTCGGAGGAAAAGGGTACTTCCACACTTTAAAGAGCCTGGGTGAGTTGACAATCCCCGAGCAGGAGTCTGCGGCATCTCCGAATGGCAGCTTGCTCACCGCAACCTCCGCTGTGCTAATTTCGCACTTATCAGAAGAAACCAGGGCAATCGTGGCAGGCCTGGCGTATCTGGCTACAGAAGAACTCGATTGCGAACTGCAATGGGTGGTTGGGCAAATCTACCGGGGTCTAATCATGAAACAAATGGCCTAGAACTGCTTGTGAACAGGGAGGCACAGATAAAGCCAAAGTCAAGAAGCGCTCTGATTTTATCAAACGCTTTTGTGCGGTAGCATCCTGCATCCTTTTTATAAAGCCTGGCTGAACAACCAAGCCACTGCGCTGTTATTTAGCTTCTTTTCTGAATGCATGACCTCTCTCTCTCCCACCTCTTTATCTTTTAATTTGCCATATGCAGGACCAGATGGAATACAAAGTTTTTTCTTCTGCAGATTCTACACTGATGCAAAGGGAAAAAATACATAAATCACCGGAATGGATTTAAGGATGGCAAAACGGGCCGTAGAACTAAGAACGCTTGAAAAAATATGAAAGCATTATTAAATATTTATCAAAAATATTCAATGAAAAAAACATTCTGTGAATATCTGCCGGTTCTGTGCGGGGTCGGCCATGGTGTCTCCTCATAATAAACACATTTATGAAATTTAGCAGTAAACTATCGACTTAAATTGTGTCGGGTGATATTGATATTTAGCCACTTCAGAGTAACGTGATACATGATACAAGCCATTCAGTGGTTTAGAAAAGCAAATGGACAAAACATTATAAGAGAGTGCACTAACTCCTGCCTCGTGTCTGAAGAACTTCCAATGAGAAGTTCACGCTGCGTTAACAAACACCTAATGGTTTTGTTAAATCTACGTATTAACCTTGTTGGTGTTTAGAATGCAAAACCAACATTTGATATCTACCTGCCAAACATCTCAAAATGTCTGAGATGTTTAAGTTTGTTGAAACAGTGTGAACCAGATTTAACAGCTCAAATTCACTCCCTGACATAGATGGTGCTTCCTGAAAAACAGAAATACTTGCTTCCTCTTTGTCAAATTTGTGCCGGCAAGACAGTTTTGAGCTTTGACCACCACCAGGTTGTGTTTTAAAGTGGCGATCTCATTGGTAAAACGAGCCTGAGGTGGGGGTTTTTTATTGCGCTTTTATGCCTGACGTTTGGTGCACACTCCCATTTTCCCCTTTGTTTAGTCACAAGGCGTTAAACTCATGTGATTATCGTACCGGTGTGGACAAGCCTTTAAGGATAACAATTGTAGTTTACACACCAATAACGTATTGTTTATTCAAAGTCAATTTAAATGGATTGAATGGAATGGTAATCTTTCAAATTAAAGATAAATTTGACTGACAGATTTTTTATTATTTCCATAAAATCTGTGATAATATTGTTACCCTGAATTCTAAGGGCCGTGAAAATAAAGCAATGAAAATCTGATACTGTGACAACCCCAGTGCATCGGGCCTTTCCTTTTTATTCTGCCTTAGAAAAACACGATGGGTGGAGAACTCTCAACACATCTTGCGAAACTATCCCTACTCTTAGCATGCTTACAAAAACAAACTACAAACGCGTCTCCACCTTCAAAGAAAAGCACAAGTTAAAACTTCTCTTTAGGTTTCCTGCGGCTAAACTAACATTTTCTAAGAAGAATCTGATGCGAGAAATAACCATACAACTTGTAAGATCTACTGAGCTGTGCGGGCAGATTCTTACATTCCTTCCAAATCACTTAAACCAGCGTCGGGAACAAAGCAGTGCACAGCATCCACATTACAGTCACACACCGAGACACAGTGGTCCACGGTGAGCCCTAAAGTCACGGCACGAATAACAGTCTAGCTCAGATCAGAGACAGAGGAACACGCCTCTGATGGGGAGAGCCATTGATCCAAGCCGAGTCCGTGATCGGGTGTCAGTTTGCACGCAGGTGCAGAGTTTAATTTGGGGTATCTGCGCCTCATCCATCTCCCACGGCAGTTTCTTTCCAGTGGGAGACTCCAGGCCTCCCTAATCTTCATCATCACCTCAACGCCATCTCTGATCTGCTCTCGCACCGGCTCGCGTCACGTCAGTTCATTAGCGAGCTTTACTGACACCTTCACTGTCAGACTCGCACTCAGTTTTCCTGTTTTTAGATTCCTACACGTATAATGAGGTTACCCCCACATTTGGGCCGCCTAGACTTCTCCATCAATTTGGCTCTCATTCGTTCTCTCACTTGAGTCCTTTTTTCATATTTTACCTCTTTTTCCAGCTTTTCCTGATCACCCTCTTCACCAACTGGGTCTTGCTCAATCGTCTCGCAGCTTACATTTAATAGTCTGACCTCTATACCAGGGGTTCTCAAACTTTTTGGGGCCGGACCCCTTACAGCTACCCTCTCATAACTAAAACTGTGATTAAGCATGTTTACTACAATTTGTACTCTTAAATGCCAAAGGGCTTTATTGCATTGTTAGATTCACCCAAATTCACCACTTCAAACCTCTTTTATAGAACTGAAACACATTTAAATCCCATTAATTCCACTTATACTTGCAAATAGTGGGTCATAATTTACACCTTAAGTAATTTATGGTAAAATCTTTCCTAAATCAACAGTAGCAAGACTGGCGTATAGCTCTTTTAAACACAAACATTAAAATGATGAAGATTATACAAGATTTTTAATGACAATAAAGAGATGATTGAACCCAAATGAAAATTATTCCCTCATTTAAGCTCAAGAAATGTTTTGGTTACCCGCATTCTTCAAAAAAGGCAGAAGAAATAAACTCATAAAGGTCTGGAACAACTTGAGGGCGAGTAAGTGATGACCGTAAATGAAGTGATTTACAGATTGTTGAGCTGTCACAATCATATCAGTGTTTCCTTTTAGTGTTTCTGGATGTATGATTTTAATACAATTTATAATCACACGCCGTGGTAATCGAATAAAGACAGGAAACATTGACAATTAAATATTTGAAAAAGGAAATTTGATGGGCTAGTCATTCCTTGTATTTATTTGTTTCATTGTAGCAAACTGTGCTGCACAACAGAGGCTTACTGTTCAAATTAACACATGGATACAATTGTGTGATAATAACACAATTATTTCATTAGCTATTATTGTCCTTTTATGTTGGCGGGTTGTAGTGATAATAATTGAGATCCTGTGTACGACTATAGTTTTCATTTTTTTAATCAATCAAGTCAGTATTCTTTTTGTCCAATGAGGACATTTTTCTCAGAAATGCGAGATAAAAATTGAGCGTTACGAAGTGTAAATCGTGAATGAATTTTTTATTCAGTAGCGGAAACAGTCTAAATATACTAACAGCATAGCTACTAAACGTCTTTTACTAATGTTAATTCAAAAATAGGCAGATCTGCACATACAAATCAAGTCAAACAAATGAATATGAATATCAGAAGTATGGATTATGCTAATATTTTACCACCACTGTAAAAATCTTGATCCTATCTCAGTGACTTTTAGCCATATTAGCTTAGGTCTATAGGGGTTATATTCGCCTAGGCAGATTAACTCTTCTCGCTGGATATGCGCGCCTGTTTGTGAACTTTTTAATGCATACAACAATACGCTGACGATTTAAATACAAAAGAGAGATATATGATTTGTTACTTATTTATTAGTAAGTCAATAATAGAACAGATGTTTTTTGTGTGTTTCGAGAGTTTGAAGAAATCATGCCGTTCCGCTTGCATTCTCTGCACTGCGAAATCATTTCGCGGACCCCCTGGACACACGTCCCAGACCCCACTCTGAGAACCCCTGCTCTATATTACACATATCATTCCCGGTCTCTTTTTTGCTTTTCCATTTCAGCATAGCATTTTCAAGCGTTAGGTTTAACAAAACTACTTTTTCCCCTTCCTGTAACTTTTTTCTCGCACCTGTGCTTCATTAAACCCCAAAAAGTTAAAGTTTCTTGAGTCCCTCTCCGTCACCCGACTGCCGATCTTCAATCGCTGCGTGTTAATCGCTGCGCAACTAAATGCGAATTTGTATCGGTTAAAATGACAGCAGTTCAGTAGTTATCTATGGTTTACTGCACGACTGCACAAGCGAATAATAAAGCCACACTTTTCCGGCTCTTTTCACTAAGCTAATTAATTAGGCAACTCCTCGCAGGCTGTCATCTGCACACGGACCATGCACAAGACTGGTTGCACTAAACTCCTCTGGGTAAAAGTCCAGCCTAATAAAGTCTTGTAACTGTGACCCGTAATGGAGTCATCAAACTGCGTAGGTCCTGGACCGTCTCCAGCGTGCGACTACATCCATGTATACGTCTTTTCCATCAATGAACGCTCTGGCATCCTCGAACTGGGTTTGTGACATCCTCTGCTGTATGATCTACTGTTGATACTCGCCGTGTCGCTGGCCATCAGTGTCATTTAGAAGCACATTACTGGTGCGGTCGGGGTCAGCAAAAACAGCTCGGTTATTACAACCCCACGCTGTTGCTTCTATTAAGAGAAACAAGACGTTAATTCCAGCACAACATGCAGTGTCTCTATTCCAATGCTGTGATGAATTTGATTCGAAGCTATGAAATACCAACAGATGGAGACCAGACTTTAGCCAGATCTGATTTTAGATCTATGCATAATCTTTTGGACACCACTTGCCTATGGATACGTGCTGTACCTCGCATTCAGATAAGATCTGTCCTAAATAGTACGCTAGATTACTACTAAGAGCATCACAAATCGTAGTACTATGGAAATCAGCATCAGCAAACGTGTTTTGTGCATAAATAGTGGGAGATAAGATGTCAATGCTGTCACAGCAGTTGGTAAATGTATAGATGGGTTGTTGACAAATTGTTCACCTTCAACATACATTTTCATGATAATTTACTCACCCCTGTTGTCATCCAAGATGTTTATGTATTTTGCAAAGCGCGCTCACGACTTCACGTAATTCATAATTACGTTGAAAAGGTCACGCTTGACGTAGGCGGAAGTACAGCGTTAGTGCTTACAAGTTGAATGTGCAAATACGAAGTCAAACATTGCAGGTAAAACAACGATGTCAGTCGATTTGGAACTTGGAGGAGAAGATCAGATGGATTTTTGCGCCCTGCCCTACCAACGTCAAGCGTGACCTTTACAACGTAATTGCGTATTACGTGAAGTCGTGAGTGCGCTTTCCAGAACAGAGCAAGGCCAGCATTTGTGTTTATCAAGCATATATATATATTTATTTTTAAATGACAGATCGTTTCGCTAGATAAGACTCTTATTCATCGTCTGGTATCGTTTTAAGCCTTTTGAAGCAGCACCGAAACTGTAATTTTGACCTTCAACCGTTTGGAGTCCATTGAAGTCCACTATATGGAGAATAATCCTGGAATGTTTTCATCAAAAACCTTAATTTCTTTTTGACTAAAGAAAAAAATACATAAACTTCTTGGATGACAACAGGAGTGTCTAAATTATCGTGAAAATGTATGTTGAAAGTGAACAATTCCTTTAAGCGAAATACACTCTGTTACAAGTGTACAAATTAGAATGCAAACCCAGTTGTACTCTTTGCCAATATAGAGATGTTTTGCCGCAGGCGACTCTTGGGTAAACCTGTAGTTGATGGTTAATCTGTTAACCCTTTGATTACCCTGCCAACCCCAGTTTAACATGAATGTCAGATACGGTTATTTCCTCTTAGACCGACGCCCCTTTCCATGCCACCCTTCCGCTTCAATCTTGGCCGATCTCTATCGGTCCATCTCTGTTCTCTGCATGTGAATAAATCAACACAGGGAGAGGAGCGGGAAAGGGAGCTAGAGAAAGTAGGGCACTTCAACCTGGTATGGGCAGCCCTAAGTAACACCGCTGAGAAAAGAGAGAGAGAGATGTAGTTTGTGCGGAGAACACAAATATAATGGTGAAAGAAGGAATAACGGAGGGGCTTGTTGGATGTGGAAATAGGAAACCATTTACGCAGCGGGCGAAATGACAGATAGCGTACAAGAACAGGGCAGGGACTGGGAGGAGAGAGGCGATAAAGAAAGGAGAGGCCAGAGTGGATTGAGATGAGAGAATGATAGAGGTGGAGAAATTAGAGGAAAGGAGGGTGGCGCTGGGAATACAGATACTGATGGACAAAGATACGGAGGAGAGAGACATTTTGACAATTTCAGATGCGGCGAAATAGACATATATAAGAGAGACATGAGAAAGCCAAATCCACAAATCCTACAGTATGTACAAAAAAATGTGAAAGTGCAAGAAACAAAGCATTGAAGCGGTTTCCAGAGCACACAGGGCCATGTGTACATACAGGTTGTGTTTGAATATCTTATGCAAGCTTTGGAGATGAAAGCACATGGCTTTGACATTCTCTCTCTTCTTTCTTCTCTCAGTCGCACATGTTCTCTTCCCCCGGCAGTGTCTATTAAAATGTGTGTTTAATCGGGGAGTGTTACAGCTCTAATCACAACACACACACACACAACTAACCATCCTCGCACTCTTCATCCAACTCTCTTCCTGTCACAGATTAGCTCAGGAGATAGGTGTCTCTTTTTGTCAAATTCTCACTACGTACAAAACAGCGGGTGGAAGAACGAAAGAGAGAGAGAGAGACAAAAGGAAGTGACAAAAACAAAGAAATACAAAAGCAAACAAAAGATCAAAGGCAAAAAGTATACACTAACAAATATAATTCATGAGAGGGGGGAAGAATGAACCAAGCAAAAAGGTTTAAAAATATATAAATGTGCAGAACAAAACAAAGAATGAACAAATAGGGTGAAACAATGAAAATAGGGCAAAAGAAAGAATTAATGATTAACAGAAATGAGAAAAGAAAGGGTAAGAGACAGAAAGAAAGGGTAAGAGCAAGGAAGGAAGAGCAAAAGAAAGAGTAGATGACGGAAAGAAACGTGTGAAAGAACAAAAGCAAAACAAAGAAAAAGAGAAAGTAAGGAAAGATAGCAAAAGAAAGATGAGAAAGCGAAAGAATGAGCAAGTGAAGAGCAAAAGAAAGTGAAGGACAGCAGGTGGAAGAATAAAAGAGAAGAGAGAGGGGGGGGGGGAGGAAGGGAAAAAACTAAGAAATACAAAAGCGAATAAAAGATCGAAGGCAAAACATATACACTAATAAATATAAATGCATGAGAGGGGGAAGAATGAACCAACGAAAAAGGATTCAAAACTATAAATGTGCAGAACAAAACAAAGAATAAAGAAATAAAAAGAGGACAAAAAAGAGAAAGAAAGGAATGAATGATTACAAGAAAAGAGAAAAGAAGTGACAGAAAGAATGAAAGTAATATTGTATTATTGCTCCCTGACAAGTGTCTGCTAAATGACTAAATGTGAAATATATAAAGGGTATGTACAAAGGAAAGAAGAGCTGATGACAGAAAGAGTGAAAGAACAAAAGCAAAACAAAGAAAAAGAGTGCACTGAAAGATGATGAAAAAGCAAAAGAATGAGCAAGTGAAAAGAGCAAAAGAAAGTGAAAGAATGAAATAGCTGGGCCATGAGTCTGGATGCTTGTAAGGAAAATGAAGTAACAAGCTGCTGACAAACCCTCTTTACACTCTGCGGGGAAATGATAGAGAGAAAGAGATACGGGAAAATAAATGAACTTTTCAAAAAGCACAGCTGATGAGTGTTTCCTCCTCGTGCCTTTTATCTGCTTCTGTTAAAAGTGCTTTCGAGTCACCCACATGAGAAAAGCATGCAAGAATGAGCGGGAAAGTGGAGCAATGGAGAAAGAGCACTCATGAGGGGAAATTACAATTTCCTGGACTCCAAACAAGCATATAACCAGAACTGCTCCCTCTTCTCTTCCAATCCCCCTTCCCACATTCCCCCGTCCCCCAAAAACACGACTACACACTGTACACACACACAAGCACACCAAACAAATTACAAACAGGCTTGCGGCAGAATCATGAGGCCCACTTAGGGTAAGTGAGTACGGGTGTCTCTGTGTGGAGGCCAAAAACCGCGGCATGGGGCCTTTCTGAAAGAAAACGAACACGGGTTCAGCGTGCAACACAAGACATTTTGTCCATGGTTGGGTTTCAATGCAGACACTGGCTAAAGCCAAGAAGACTAGCCACGCTAAACACTACAGATAAGCTAAGCTATGCTTCTAAAAGCTCTGTTATCGTCTCACTTCTGCTCCTCTGTTGATAAGCTCTCATCACCCAACACATACATCTAAAGACACTTACTGGTCTCTGTCCTGGTCCTAAATCTTGCTTCCAGAGAGCCTTGCAGGGAAACGTCACTCCTGCAAAGTTTCCGTGTGTACCACACCAAGATGTACTTTGAAAAGATTCTATAAAGCTTTGGGTGTCTCAGGACGTAGGCCAGTAGCTCTTTATGTGATGTGTTTGTATAATAAGACAGCCTTGTCAGTTAATGCAAGTGTGTGATCAAGGTAAATTCAATTTCAAAGTCTCTTTTGTGTTTTTTTATCACATGACGGTTTGTTTACTGTTAACATTCATGTAGCATTATGTAAGTTTGACCGAAGCACCTTTAACCAACCTAACCGGTTTGCAGGTGTTTGTTTGTGTGTCAGCCAAGTCGAGTGCCCTTCAGGCGGTTAGAAAGCAGACATGATAAAGCGCCAAATAAAACCAACTTTAAGTTGGTTTGAGCTTCGTGTGTGAGCAAACAAGAGGTGTTTGGCTTTTCAAAATGTGTCTTGGGTTGTCTTTTTCAATCTGACTTACGGTTCACCAAAAATGTTTAATTCTGTCATCATTTACTCACCCTCGAGTTGTTCATATCTGTATAAATTTGAAAAAATATCTTCTTCCATTACCCCATCGTCCCACTCTTTATCTCTCCAATATCTGAGTAGAGGAAATGACCAATAGCCACAACCCTACTGGCTACTTGCCAATACGTTCTGGATACGCTCCAAAACACCTAATAACTCCTCTAACCTCTTCAGGGTCGCTGTTCCATATTTATCAAAGACGCTTAAATGACCCGTGCTGACCTCTGCCCAGCCCCGCGGCCTCCCGTCCCCTCGCGCTGCTGTGGTGGAGCTCCGTGCTCCTATATTAACTTTAAAACCACTTCCTTTAGAATCATTACCATGACTTGGCACCAGAGGGAAAGAGAAAGGATGAGGAACGAGAGGAAGAATGTGGGAGGATGAGAATCGGAGATGATTAAAAAGAAATAGGCACACAAAAGAGCATGCCAGTTATGAGCGAGAGGGGAAAACGCAAGTAAAGTAGTAAGAGAGAAGGGTTTGTAGAATGCAAATTTCACAACATCTGTCCTCTTTGTGCCTGTAGCCGGAGGGGAAGTCTTATCAGCAGATGATTGTTCGCATGTGTGTACATTTAGTCAAATCTGGGTGGGCAGCTGCTAATGACTTCAGTTCTGTAGACAGCTGGATTGAATGGACGGTGAACTGAAATGTCAGCGGGCCCTCAGAGGAAAGCGTATCAGGCTCGGCCATCTGAAATCGTACACACGGGCACACATACACACACAGCTCAAAGAGTGAAAGGTTAAGTTGCTGTCCCTGAATTACATGCTCTCTTCTGCCTTTAATAGATGATGCATCCTAGCCACCAAACCAAACACACTTTCGCACCCATGGCGCTTTTTCGGTCAACAGGTGCCTCATGTCAAACTGCGACTTGCATTTATCACAGTCGATTTAGACAACTCTGCTATGGGCTGACATCTAAACCAGCTAGTTCAACTACAATAACATTAATTAAATACATATCATATACACTTGTAAAAATAGAGGTGCTTCAAAAGGTTCTTTGATGCCATAGAAGAACCTTTTTTGTCTAAATGGTTCCATAAAGAACCTTCACTAAAGATTCTTTGTGGCGAAAAAAGGTTCTTTAGATTATGGAAAGGTAAGAAAGATACGGTTCTTTATAGAACCTTTGACTGAAGGGTTCTTTGTGGAACCAAAAATGGTTCTTCTATGGCACTGCGGTGAGCCTGCTAGCACTGAAATTATAATCCCACCCTCTGCGCGATTCGCCGTCCAAAACTACGCCTACATGAATACAGGAATGTATTTTGAAAATGTGACGAATTACAAACTAAATCCATAAAAAAATTCTCGAAGCATGTACATACTTGTCCAAAAGAATGAGAGCAACCACGGTCTCGTCTTTCAGACCCTCCGGCAGGGAGCCGTCTCCATCATGTAAAAGCTGAACCGATGTTAACTGAGTTTTTCCTCTTTTGTGATCCAGACGTTTTTTCGTCCCTTTTTGATTGACTTGTTATCGGTTCCGCGGGAATGTTTGATTGTTGGTGATTGTCCGCCAATCTCTCTACATTGACACAGCGGACGTTAGCGTGCTGATGATGTATGAAGTCTGCGTGAACAGGATGCGCAGTGGTATGCAAAGTGCGTGGCTGTAAATGTACACATGACCAGTCACAGCAATCGGCCAGAACGTTTTAATTGGGCGAACGTTTTTTGGTCCTACGCCTTTCACAGATGATATATAATTATAAAATATTATTTGACTTCTATACTTCGTGATTGTTATCAGGATGTTAAGAGATTTCCAACCAAAACGACAAAAAATGGACAGGAAAGGACATATTTCTGGACAGGATCACCCACCCTGCCTTAAATCACCTTTATTTTTAAGACTGTATGTGAAGCGATTGCCATTCATTTTAATCACGCATTTACTTCACTTAAATCAAACGCAGAGCAGAATATCATCGAGACAATGAATGAAATCAAAACACAGACCACGGTACAGCAGGTTTGTTTTGGAACCGGTGTGCAGACATTAAGTTCTCAGATCAGTCGAAACTGAGCATCATTCTACGAGATGTTCACAGGTCCCGGGGCCGAACACTAGCCGACCACCATTAGGGTGAAATAAGGCATAACAAACGCATTCATACGCTGGCATACATCAAACGCAAGTATAGCAAAGAGGCTTTAAACAAACAGCTGAGAGGTGGTGTGGAGTACTTAACGCTCAGCTCTAATAGTAACTAGCTAATGCCATCAGCTCGGCTCGCCATATGCACATTATGAGATCTGTAATGGAAATCTTAAATCCTCTCCCGAACGGCCCAATAAAATTTTTCATTCACACTGGCTAAACCGAGCAAGAAATGAAACCGACACAGCAACCCTGTCAGCACTAATGACTATTTTATAGCGAAAATGTGACGAAATTCGCCAAGAAATACAGTTCTGATAAATGAATGTGTCTACTTTAAAGGGTTCACAGACATTCCAACAAACCCCAGAACGGTTGGATTCGGATAGATGTTTAAGGGAAAGTCATTTGTCTTGCCTTTCTAAAGAAATGCCATTTTTGCAGTATGCAATCTGAGATACTATAGTGACTTGTAGTGCATTATCTTACGAGCAAAATCAATCACGCTATTAGCCATCGATGTCAGTCTCACATTACAGTACAATACAAAAAACAAAGCGATTCATGAACTTTCTGTAACGAAACCGTCCACCATAACATTAACATTTTCAAATATATGCATTTGGCCGACGAGATCTACATTGCATTATACATTGTATCCGAGTATGTGAAATCTCCTGGGATCGAACCCATGACCTTGGCGTTGCTAGCGCCATGCTTTAACCAAGGAGCTACAGGAAAGCTATCAGCATTACATTTTCAAATATCGCACATAAGAGATGAGGGGGAGGAATAAACACAAGAAAGGGAACGCTTTACACTGCTAACCTGTTGTTTTGATAGAAACAAAGTACCTGCCAAGTTCCTGTGTAATGGCTTAATAAAGCTACCCCAGAGAGACATCATATTTTTTTCTATTACGGTTTCTCTTGAGAGAGAGAGAGAGATGGGAAGAAAGATATTGCTCATCTGAAGAGACAGACAGACCGACAGACACAGGTTTGCGTTTCAGGAGGTTAGCAGCGCATGTTGCAGGCGATTGATAGAGAAGTGGATAACCTGTCAGAGCGCTCGGCAGGAGACAGACTGACACATCTGGTAAAGGCCGGTTCTTTTGCAATACGGGAACTGTCAACTGCAGTAGAGAAAGACTCAAACATACACAGCAACGTGAACAGACCCGTGTGTTCTTAAAACCCGAGCGGCACCTGATGAAGCGTGCGTGCACACAAATGAAGAGTTAATTACTCAGAAACAGGCACAGTGCGGTCAACACCTACACACATACACATACAGCCAAATAAATGAGTGATATAGCTAAATAAAGGAAAACATAAGCGCTAATTGAAATTAGATGCAACCACATAGCAACATCTGGCACTTTGCCCGTCGTGAACGCAAGCGGAGCTGACAGACAAAAGATATTAGATACCTGCTCTACTAGTCCGTCTGCATATTCTCAAATCATTTCATTCTGGCCTCAAACACACACATACAGACGCACTCAATCCAGATAAACACACAGAAGGCTCGCAGTGAGGGAAAACACATTCGTAAGCAAAAAATATACAAATGAAGAGATGGCAGAAAGCACCTCGGGGGAAGAACTGAAAAGCTTCAGAACGACTGTAAGAGCGACGGAGAGAAAGAGAGAATCAACATGTCTTCCACTGACAGTTTTTCCAATGATGTCTGCTGAGCCGGGCACAAGCGTCTGGGAATGACAGATTAGGAGTGTATATCCAGAACAGAAGGGGGAGAGAGATAGAGAGGTTTGTTATCTCACGCTATAATCGTTTATAATATTTGCATAGTCTGGTAATAAAACGATGAAAATGTGTCGCACTAACTAGATTCGAACTAGACGAGAGTTGCGCAGAGAAAAGCGTGTTTGACCCGGGTAAGCAAATTGTTCAAATTGAGCTATTGGTTAAATAAAAAACATTGTTTTACAATTCACAGAGACGTAAATTAAGGGTGCACGTGGTCATTTATTCACCCTCGTGTCATTTCAAATCTGAATGACTTTCTACTGCAGAACAGGAAAGATTTTTGAAGAAGGCGGGTAACCATCGGCCCACATTGGCTTCTATTGTACGGACACAAAACCACTGGGACATTTCTCAAAATATCTTCTTTTGTGACAGAAGGAAGAGTCATATACAGGTCTTGAAACACTGTGAGGGTGAATAAATGACATTTTTGTTTTGTTAATATAAAATAACAATAAGGATAGTTCACACCACAACTATTATAATATCAAATAAAGAGGAACAACATTGCTGGAACCACAATTAGAGCAAGTTTTTAAGCTAATGGACAAAAAGACAGCATTGAAAATGTAAAATGTGCCTTTTATTGAGCTTATAATAAACAACATTAATATCTATTGGTGTGGACGCAAATGTAGTTAGCAGGCCTTTACACTTGTGCACGTAAGCACACGATGCGTTAACCATTGTTTTCTTCTTATCTGTTAATAAAGAATAAAGGTCAAAGCAAATGTGAGCATTCTCGGCCCTTGGCCCAATGAGCCATAATACCCCTATCCCATTCTAGAAAGTTCAGTGATAGCTTTCTGGTGTACTTCCATCTAGACAATAGCCCTGTGTGTCTCTATTCTTGTAGTTAAACTTCAATAATGACTATGAGTTGAGATGAAAGTAAGTAGGAAATAAACAAGCAGAAAAAAGATAAGGGCGACAAAGGAAAATGGACGAAGGGGAGGAAGGGAGGTCGAGTCCGTCTGTCAGACATCAAAGATTGGCATCTCTGTTTGACTGGAAGGAGGTCATTGACAAAGATAAGGGCTAAAATAGACACAGTCTTGACCTTCTCAATACATTTAAACGAGACAGAAAAAGAAAAGAGGACGAGAGAGCTTTTCTCCAGTACCTACAGATTTTTTGTGTTACAACGTATAAAAGAAACAGAGTTAAAGAGAAGCAAGTGAGAGAGACGGCGAATACAAGTGTGAGAGATACTGAATGGGTGGCTGTGGAAGACAGGAGGCAGAAAGCCAATTTAGTTTTCACAGGTAATCATTCTACTAAGCCCTTTTTACAGCGAAGGAACCGAGATATGTTTTTTTTGCCTGACAAGGCCATTTATGCTTTTTTCTAGCCGGCTGATGCATTAAAACCTTCCATTGTTCTGAATCTCAGCAGAGGAAACACTTAAAATCGAAACCAATCCATGAGCGAACGCGGCGAGGAAAATGGCATCAAGGCGAAGGAAAGCGTTTGATAAGAAGAGCGTCAACGGAGCGCCTGGTAAGGGCCTAAATGGAACTTCTTTAACAGACACGGGCAGAAAACCTTGGCCCGGGTCGCCGGGACCCAACGGAAAGTCTACGTGATGAGTTTTGGAAACTGAACAGGAAGGAGGCTGCTTTTTGATTTGCATTCGTCACATTCAGCTCCATACGAGATTTAGATGAGAAGTGTGCATCCTAGGGGTGTTCAAACAGTAGACCACAGCAATGCAAAGCTCATCGGTTCGACAGCCAGTGAATGAAACATTGTGAATGTATCGCAACTCATTTTGGACCTACAAGCTGTCAAATACATAACAATAATATAAGCTGCTCTATCGTACAGCACCTCGGGAGACTTCTCTCAAGCATGTCTCATTTAAGCACAAAAAGTCAAATCTAAGTCCAATATTATTCCCCGCAAATAAAACAATTGTTTACATCCAGAAACAATTAAGAACAATCAAACTGACATGGAAAGAATAAGCCAGTGAAATTGGTCTTGAATGGATATGATGAGAAAGACTCGAGTTAAACATCTGCCACCTGACTGAACCCGACTTGTGATCCTTTACAGTCTCCTCTCTTCACTGTCCTGCCGATAAAGTGATAAAGGCCAGAAAATATACATTACTATAGAAAAAATTACTTTTGTATGGAGGTATACAAAGTATACGAATTTGCATGCAGACAAGGCCTGTAGCAAGAAACTGAGAAGGAAATAACAAAGTAAAGGGGTCGTTTAGGAGTGAAGGAGAAAGAAATAGTGAAGAGAGAGAGAAAAAGACAGAGCGCGAGCTCAAGTACTATGCTCTTAAAGAGTGACGGACAAATGAAAAAAACAGACAGAGAGAGAGAGAGAGAGAGAGAGATGGAGAGAGGGAGGAGGTTCCATTGAAAGAACACTGAGGTCTACAGTAATTGCTTCGTCTTGCTCCGTTGCCCATATATGGTAATGGAATGTGTGACTGAGAAGGGGTAACCTGTATTGAGCCGAGAGCATCAACCCACCCACACACACACACACACACACACACGCGCACACACACACACAGTAAGACACACTGATTACAAAACACATTAACACTGAAAAAAGAAGCCAGACACTCTGTAACAACAAACACGGACAACTGATACTGTGTATAATTAAATACGTCCAGAAGAAATTCACAGCCTCAAGTGTCAGTTGATGTTAAACGTTTCACATTATTAGACATTCAACATGATACAGAAGCCCAGTTTATATCCATAATCGGATGCATTTAAACATGACGCTCATGTTTATGCATGCATGCGGCAGACGCTTTCATCTAAAAGCCAATTATAGTCCATTCAAGCTACACCATACTGAAATATTTTCTGGTAAGGAAAAGGTATAAATATATATTATTTGTATTTTGGACATCAACATTGGCCAGTAAGAAACCCACCCTGGCTTGCATTCCCGACCAGTCCACAGCTCCTGTTGCACATTGAATGCAATGTTTTCGTTTGAAAGCAAGCATATCCGTTACTGCAGGCGGGTATTTTAATAGCAGACATACCTATCTATACAGCCACTTCCTGCAAACGGTCCTCAACTCTATACATGCGTGACTCATTCTCTCAGACAAGCAGCTGAGAACTGGCGAGTCTTTGGCTATCTCCTCCATTCCTGCAAGTGCTCGGCATCTGGAAGGGCACCAGACTACCTCAGCTTCCTGGCATGCCAAGGATGCCCACATGACCAGCCTTGCTTCTGTGCCAGCGCAGGACACCTGCGAAGACTCAGCAAGACTTAACAGGGCTGAAAGATCCACAGTCATCTCTATAAAAACAGCCATATCTGAAGCGGATGACGTGTGCTAGATTACAAATGAAAGCAAAAGTTCCTTTTATTTACTTAACCAGCATGTTCCTGGTTTTATTACGAAGCGTTTCTTTTATGTCAGGTGGTTGGAATATGTAGGTCATTTCACAGGTGGAAGAAGTTCAGTTTATTGTAAACCAATGTTTCTTCTTTAAATTAAAGACGAAACTTTAATAAATAACAATTTCAGGTATTATAAAATACATGTTTAAAAGAAACTTGAATACATCACAACACTTTTGTAGATACAGCCTTCTTTCTAACCTCACTATATGTATATTGTGTGTGTATATCATGTGCATTTAAATGTTTTGTGTACCCATTGTAGTTTGTTTTTGTATCAATATATACATTCTGGGCTTTTAAATATTCAGTTTATACCTTGTGTTTTCAATGTATATTTTTTACATTGGTACATTATTATAATTTATTGTTTTACACCTGTTGTAATTGTACTGTACTGTTATGTCTGGCTACTAATGCAAAATAATAATAATCATTATCTATCTATCTATCTATCTATCTATCTATCTATCTATCTATCTATCTATCTATCTATCTATCAATCTATCTATCTATCTATCTATCTATCCATCCATCCATCTATCTATCCTAACACATACAATTTTTTTTATAAGAAAAGCAGGAACATGTGGTGAGCAATACGTTCATTTCATCACTTTCACTCCAAACTGCCATTGTATAGAGTCCTTAAAAGCAGAAAAACAAACAAACGCACAAGTTGTTCATGGCAGGCTCTGTCTGAACATTCATTGTTTCCAGAATGGTTCTGGATGTGCAATGATTGCGACGTGGCCTATGGCAGCGCTTATGCTAAACCGCCACTCAAGTGCACTAAAGCACACAAGCCCTAAATCCCACCTTCCTTCATTATTCCCTTCTCAAGTAGAGCTGTCAGGAAATGTGTTAGATAACACCCCACACCGTAGCTTTATTTTGGGGCAGGGGAAAGGTATTGAAAATAACACTTTGCTTTGTCTTGCTATCAAGCCCGAGTTAGGTTTCGTCAATTAATGCAACGCAGCTTTGTGATTCATCAGTCAGACTGTTGGGTTTTAACACAGAGGGTTACATTCCATGTAGATCCAGGCAATTTTACAGCTCATATCCAGCTTCTCGGCAGTCAATCAAACAACTTTCTATGAAAAAACATCACATCAAAAGAAACGTCTGACAGGTTGCTCTGTTATGTTATAATGAGCTTGTTTTTGCGTTGCGTTATGCTTTATGTGAGTCAGGTTAAAACATGAGTAATGACTTCCCAGAAACAGTCAACCGGATGCTTGCGCGATGACGTTTTGGAGAAATTTGTCATTGACAAAGCGAAACCAGGAATTTACCTGGAATGGGCATTTCCCTACACGTCCTAATCGGATCATGTGATATAGCAGAAACTATAACAGCCGATTCAAGATAAGAATGATCTACTCTAAAAACAGCAGCACGTAAGATCATAACACAAAAAAAGGCTGGTTTAATGCCAACACGGCTATTAGCATTATTTACAAGCCAGTGGTTCTCAGCTGGTCTTGTTTCAGGACCCAGATTTTACATTAGACATTAAGTCACGACCAAACACAATACTTAACATCTAATGCCACCCTAATCAAAATGTTAAAATATTTTATATTAAACCAATTAAATCTCTATGATTATCAAATCCATGAACTGCATCGGCCCTAAATACAAAATTACTAACATAACTGAACTGAAAAATTAACAAAGAAGCAATTTATTTTCTTATACCTTGGGTAGTTTTGCATATGCTTTGTGGATGTGTAATTTGGCAAACAGATAAATGTGCTGAAATACTTTTGATGGAACACACGCCTTAGAAATCAGCAACAGACGTATCTCAAGTGTTTTCATTTGCAAACAAAATCCTATTCATTTCGCCACCCTGACTGCTCTTTGTCTTCAGTTAAGTTTCATTTGACACTGACACCCTATCAGAAAACACAGACAACCCACTTTTTGGTGACCCACGCCGTGCATGTGATGCGTTCATCGTCCAAGCCAATTCAAATTCAGCTCTGCCTCTTTCATTCGGCACAAATTCAACACCTTCACTCAAAAAAATGACGTATTCTCCATCCTGAGAAAGGGCTTTTACAGAGAACATCCTTCTTATGATTCGGACCACGCTTTCTAATGAAGAAGGAATTAACCTCTGTCGGCTAACTTACAGTCAATTTCCTGTGGCTCTTCTCGTTTTCTCTTGATCACCGTTTTGGGAGATGGTGCAATAGAAAGAAAGAGGGAGAGAGAGAGAGGGTGAGAGAACTTGAATATAGCCTCTGCTAAGACAGTACAGACAAACTCGGGAAACTTTTTTTGGCTCTGAAACGTATCTCAGTGTCTGGATCTAAGAGCGATCACCTGTGTCAACGGACCTGACGCTTAACCCATCGCATGAGGTTTTACGTGACAGACAGAGACGGGTCTCGGATGCAAGAAATTGAAACAAACGATCATGCTAATCTCTCCTATACGGTACACAAAGAAAAAAAGAGATTGTTCCTTACAAATAAAAATTGAGGGAGCAAATAAAGAACTCATCAGAAGACCTCGGCTTGTGTGCTCATTTGACAAAACACCAAAGCATGAAATCAAAAGTCAGAAGTTTCGGTATGTACACTACATTTCCCATTAAGTTTTTCCCAAACCAAATCATCTGAGCCGTGCTATTGCACAACAAAGATGCTTCTGGCTAAGCGAGCGCAACCGAACGCATCAAAGCAGAATTCATAATGCAATACTTGTATGAATTACGTTCTCAGCATGGCCTAAAGAGGCAATATTAGCATGTCTTCTCGGGTCAGGGTTCCTCTCAGATCATATTTGGTGAGACAACAGTTTATATAGTGTGTGTTTCTGGCCCAAATCTCCAGAGCTGGCAAAGAGCAGCCAATAAGCAATACAAATTTCCTTCAAACGGATATATATTTTCTACATTTGCGAGTGTCCACTTCCAGACGCACACCTACGTGGTCGAAGCACTCTTGTGAAACATTGAAGTGGCCTAAATGTGTCTGGAGTGTGTCGCCACAGCTGGATGTCCTTGTGATTTTACTCTTAGTTATACATACAAGTGCCAATTACCAAAACTTCTCGTCGCTTTTTCGTGCTACAAACAATCCTTGCAGACATATAACAGGCCGGTCAGCTGGAATTAAAAAGCGAAAAAACAAGACATCTCAGTTCGCTCCTCACATTAACATTAAAAAAACTCCCCACGGAAGACATTTTCTTTAACTCCATCACTGGAGGACCATAGAAAGCTCCAGAAGCATTAGCCTTTCACCCTTCAACTCGTAGCTTTGGATCGCAGCGACTCAAGGAAAATATCTCTTCAGGGTTTAAGTCTCTGGCTGGAGACATGCCTGTCGTTTCAATTCTCCAAACCCAATTTAAAACCCAAACCAGAGATAAACGTTATATCTATTAAGTTTTGTTTACTCTTAAGGTCTGGGAATAACAGCTTCTTCTCGGTTTACCCTGATTATCACCTGACAGACTCAGAGTTGCATTTAATGTTGCATTTAAATTGCCTATTTTGTTTCCAAGCTTCGCTTCAAGCAGCTCTCCAGAAAACATTCGACTCAAGTATTCCGTGCTAAAACATTGCGAAGACCCAAAACGCTAGTGCGGCACGTGTAACGTGGTCTTCAAACTCATCTCTCAGATGAAAGGCAGAGGCTTGAAATGAGACCGTGAAAGCCATCCTTCCTTCTTTGAGAAGACGAGAAATGTATTGCTGGTAATGAGGTTAACACGGCTGTAAACGGCGGAGGTCTGCTGAGGTGGAAGCGAGGTTTCTATTAAAAAGGTGGATTACGTTTACATGTGTGCCGGTACAATTAACAGCCTCGGCGCTTACGACGCAAGGCGAGGAGTCAATCAAGCAGCTCGCTTGTAAAGATCAGACGGTAATTAAGCTAATTTCAGCTCCTCCCTCAAGAGGATCTAAATGAATCGGCGCAGCAAAGCGCTGCCTCCCAACGTTGCATCTGTCAGATGAAGAGGAAGTTAACCTGCTTTTGACTAAATTATGCAATCCAAAGTCAAAACGTTCAATGTGAACTCACCTTTCTCATCATTGCATTCCTTTGGGGAAGTATAAAGGCTAGCCGTTCACTTCATCAACAATAGTACCATTCATGTCTATTTTCTACTTATCCGAAAGTATATTCAAAGAAACATTAGAGTTTGAGTTAATACTTTAATAAAAAAACATTTTGTTGCACTGTACTTGTATGTGTGTAATGACAATAAATTGAATCAAATCAAATAAAAAAACACGAAAAACTGCATTGCATATCCAGAGCTATTAAAGAGGTACTTTACGTACTTAATCCACCCCAACGCATGTGCGGGAAAGCCATAGTAAGAAACATAAATCTGAAATAAATAACTAGATTCGCATTTTCTAGAGGAGCGAGTTGAATGTGCGAATATACCGTTTTTAAGTAGATTTAGTTATTTTAAGAGTCTGAAATTCTACATTAAATGTCACTTTGATTTGTCTCATGACACCCAGGGCACGCCTTGTTTGCTGTCAGCTGTATATGACAATCGACACATTAATGCGACGGAGCCTTTGAAGTGGGAAGGCGGCTATATGCTTAAAGGGGTGCACGAAGTAAAAGACCATAACACAATGCACAATGCAAATATGATGATGACACATCACTGTCAGCTGAACGCTGAACATTCAGTCAGTACAAATCAATAGAAGAAACTTAAATTTCTGATGTGTAATAGTTACAAAAAGATGTCGCCGTAGAATGGTCGACCAGAATAAAGAAAATGCTCAGAGAGAATTGTAATCAAATGCCTGTAGGTGCTTTCTGAAAGGTCTGATAGAAATGAAAGTGTCGAAGGTTTGAAGAGAATCGGAAAAACCCTTTGAATGAGCCAGGGGTCACGGAAAGGCTGATCTTCGAGCCCACACAAAAAAATCCCTCTCTTTAGCCTTCATTTTATCAGGCACTGTGGTGGGTGATAAGACGGCGCGGCTTGGCTCCAGGAGTCCTCCGGCCTTCACTAACAGCACGGTATGACTACCTCAAAGCTGAGCAGAGGCCGAAAGAGAAAAAGAGGGAGGTGGGGAGTCAAAGAGACACAAAGACAGAGTAACTCTTATACGGTGCACCGAGCAAGACAAACAGATCAATCTGGAGACGGACAGAGACACAGAACAGATTTTCCATCTGTTATGCAGTAACATCTGAATCCCTATTTGTGCGTGCAGCATATTTTCAAGTCCAACGCACAAGATTGTGCCAACCAAACAATTTTCACCTACGTGGAGTTTGTTGGAACTTCAGTCATTTTATATTTATATTGAATTTTATATTCTACATTGCAAAACAGCATAGCTGCAGTTTTAGGAGGGCATGTCAGCTCCGTTGTGCGGCATATGAACATCAGAATATTGCTGTACAGATACCTTTCACAACACTCAGTATATCACAACATGCTTACATTACAGGAAAATAACACTTGAAAGTATTAAAACCCAACATCCAGAGAGGTAACATGTTCTAGCAATGGCATGCAGAAAACTAACTTTCTAATGAAACATCATCCACAAGCAACCACATACAACAGGACATCTTTGCATCCATTTTTTACCTTCGCGTCATTCAACACATTGTATGACTTTCTTTCTTCAGCAGAAAACAATAGAAGATATTTTGAAGAATGCTGTTAAGTAAACAACACTGGACCCCACGGAGTTCCACTGTTTATGGAGACAAAACTACAGAGATATTTCTCAAAATATCTTCTTTTGTGTTCCACTTTTGAAGTAGATATGGGGTGAATTAAATCATTTTTCTTTTTGGGTGAACTTACCCTTTAACTTAATTGAAACAATTTCACAGATGATCATGGCACAATGCAAATCACCGCTTCATGCCGGAGCCATTCTGGAAGAATTTGGGGAAAAGTTCGGCAAACAAAAGTGTGTTTTAAAGAGACTAAGAAGGGGGTCTGCATGTTCCACCCCGTATGATAAAAGCTGGTCATTCAAAAGAGACCTACATTTGCTCATGCTCAGACACTCAGAAACAATGGGAGCTACAGAGACAGAGGAGTCTTATAAGCAACCAATCACTAATGCCAGCAGAACAAAGGCTTAAAACAGAGCTTTGAATGGCTGCTGGAAAAAGGTGGGGTGCGGGGAAAGGGCACTCATTCAAAAAGCTAGCAATTTCAGTCCCCCTTCGCATGCTCGACGTGGGTGTGGGTGAGTGTCAAAGAGGAAGAGAGAGAAAGGTTTTCTTGTTGAGGTGCGAGTTTCTTTCTACACTCTACTTTGGACAAAGCCGAGGCTGAAGTCTTTTGTTCTTAGGAACCTGTCGGCACAGAAGCGTATTGTTCGGGGAGAAGAAACAAAAAAATACAAGGAAACTACATTATCACAGTTTCATTGCTCTACGCCGCCGCTCTGACATTTGTTGCTTTTGACAGTAATGGAGGACCAGGGGGAGTCAATATAGAACATCGACTTCCATTTGTCGGGTTTGGGCAATCCCATGCTGAATTTAGCACTTTGCAATAATGTTTTAAATTCCCATCAAAGACTTTAAAACAAGATGGATGCCACGTGAGCCCCCCTGAAAAGAGGTCTCCATGACAACTATGAGGAACCTCCACCTCATCCCGGAAGATCGCCCAATACCCTTTGACACATCTCAAAAAGATAAATGGGTTACCAAAAGTCTAAGGAATAGCTCGAACTCATAATAATAACCCACCGCGGGTCCTGAGGTGTAAAATGCCTCATCCCGCAAAGAAATTAATCGAGGCGAACCCCAGAGTGTGCCCACGCAAGTTGAGCGGCACTGGAATCTTGGCATGACTAATTGAGGTGCCACAATTCATCCGTCCAAAACTCATTTATCCGACGGCCAAGACGCTCCCTCCTTCTTCATGGGAAATATATGCACAGGGGCGGCCCGGAATCTGAAATCATTTACAGTTGCCTGTATCTTGTCGAGTTGCCCTCCCCTATGCGTGTACCTGTAAGCAAACCCCAGACATGTCTCTCCTTATCAGAGCAAAACAGCCCCTCTGAGACTCAAGACGCCATCAAATCACTGCTGCTCGAGCCACCGGGGCGTAGATGTCTAGGACCATCACCAAGACCAGTGTGACAAATTAAACAGCAAGTAGAACAGTAACTTGTAATGGTATCAGTAGTGTGATTCCATTTGAAAACATTATAACAACCTGCATATATTGGAAACATCTTTGCGTCACATGATACAGAATATAAACGAGGAAATACCAATACAATGTTGCCTTGCAATAAACATAAACAAAGAAAAAACATGCAATAGTTCTGCACTGTTGTTACAATGACGCTTAAGTGAACGTGTCAGAAGAATTACACCTGCCGCACGCAAGAATTGATCACGACAGGCCACACCTTGCGTAACATTGCGTACCCAAACAAGGGATACGGGTTACGGTCAGTCGCTCTTTCAAGTTGCCCAAGATAAGCCAGATAAACAGGTAAGCTGTGCACGAGCGTGATACATATTTGCGTCTCCGTCCACTTGGGACGGGCGACTTCGTGTTAAGCTTTCCGTGTCTGTAAACACCACGCAAATGACGTCTACGTGGTCAAAATAACAATAGTAAAGCGCGCACGCAGACAAAGCGAAGATTAACCCACGGGTTACTGTGTCACATTACCTTGGCTGGCCAGAAGACACGCGCCGAGAAGCAGGCAACAGTTTATCATCGCAAAGTCGGTCATTCCGCTCTTGTCGGCCAACGCAGTCCGGGGAGGTTAAAACAATCCTTGAAACTTTACCATAAAAGCTCGTTCACTTTTCTGTCAGAGCCGCCGGGATGATGCGGTTTCGCTCGTCGGATCGGGAGCTCAATCTCTGCGCTCTTCTCCGTCCCGCATGTATCAACAGCTTTTAAAGCCCTCCTCCCGGCGTGCGTGCATGTATGTTTTTCACGAGCCCGGTTGCGCGGAATGCTGCGAGCTCTGCCTGACGCGACGCGGTGCTTTCTTCTGTCCGATCAGAAGCTGCCAAGCTCGAGCGATGGAATCGGGTGTGATGTCATTGCAGCGTCACGTCATAGTTCGAACTTGCATGAGGGGCCGCTTCGATACGGAAGGACTCGAATTTCTGGTTTTGCGCAATTTGGGGAACTTTTGGACGCGTGTCAATAGGCGAATATTGGCATCGCTCGACTTCGAGCCTTGCGCGTTTAGTCGCCGTCCTGCTTTAAAGGTTATATCTGTTTCTGTAAATAGAATAATTACATTGATGCATACGCTACTCGTCGCATATATAAACTATACGTCATTTTCAATGTGTGCGCTCATGCGACTGGTCACGTCTGCGCTACAAACGTTGCGTGACCAACTCGTATGTTGCGGTTGCGCATCGGCACATTTTGAAGTGTTTAACCAACTCTAATAACGTATTGCATGGTTTCAAAGAAGATCGAAATGGACTCTTGCTGTTACAGTGGATGGATTGTCAACAAAACGAGACTTAGCCAGAAGCATAATGAACAGAAATGAGGGACAAGATTGATGAATTCAAGTGTGCTCGGCGCAGTCTCCTCTTCTGGTAATGGCTTGCATACTAATCATTGACCTCGCTGTGCCATCTATTGACAGTTGTGTGCAATTACGCGCCCACGTTCATCGGCATGCAAGACGCGCCAACCCGACCCTGACTTTAAAATCTCTGTCAGAAACGCAGCGTCCCCTCGATTATGCACAGACGGTTAGTTACGTTTATAGAAGAGGAAAATGAGTCAGGACAAACTTTGATGTTGGCTTGACATTTTCAAAGGAAGTTTGAAGGTTGTATAGGCGCATTGTAGTGTGAATACTTTGAGATAAGCCTCATATGACAGCAGTCACAAATATAAAAGGTTTCCTTCCCTTCCGAGTGTTATGCAGACAACATCTCTTGGTACAGATCCAGTATCGAGTTTGAGCTAAACAGCAGGACGTTCCTGGAGCGCCACTAAAATGGACTAAATGGATTGGAATGCAGATTGTTTTCTTTTTTTGAAATCATCAGTGTCGAATGCAGATCTTCCAAAACATGGTGTGATTGTATTTCTTGTGGTCTGCCATTCCGTGCGGATCAAGATCGTCCAGATCAATACACGGACCACCGAGCCTTCAGTTTGGAGGTCCTGCAGAGTTAAGTTTCAACCGTGCGACGTCTTAAAATAAATCTCAATCTTAAAATAACACGTGAAGGTGACAGTGCTGCATTGATATGTGGACAGACGGATGGGTTAATCGATGGATAGATGGGTGGATGCTTTAATAAATGGACAGATGGGTGGATAGGTAAATGGATGGATACAGTTGGATGAATAGAAAGTCATCCAAGGTATAATCAGAATCCATCTGGACACAATTTGCAGTTTGTCTAGCAGTAACCACAATTACGCGTGATCACGTGAACTAAAGTCATGTTTTTAGAGAGAGTCGGCCGTAATCGCATCTTCAACCCGTGACCCTACGCACTTTTTCCACTCCACAGAAAATTCAATGAAAGGTTTAGACGACTTTTGATGACGATGTAACCTAACGGTACTAGACTCTCACTGCAGCGGCATCCGGAATAACCCTCAATGTAACTGAGTCACGGTTATTCCCCACACAGGACATGGAGCAATTGAATCCTATCAAAATCTTTATGTATTTTCCACTCAGACGACGTGTTCGGTTGTGTTTGGCCATGTCTCGTCTGGGCCAAAAGATTGCCATTCACCGACCTTAACGCTTTTAACATTCACCGACAGTTTGGCGCTAATGATACGTTTTCAAGCATTCAGTGTCACTGTCTACAACACGATGTCTTAACCACGGGTCTAACAGTCAAAATCTGACAGTCCTTAAAAAATGACCCGAATCCTCCTTCGCGCACACACGCGCATACGCTTGTCCCTTCTGTCCGAGGTTTTGAGAAATTGTATCTCGGCTCAGCCCAGCGGGTTGGGATTGATTAAGCTCAGCGACTGCTTTAATGTGATCATGTATCAGTTGCCCGTCGACACCTTTACAGGCATAACTCTAGCGCTCTGACAGTCTGATTAATACTACCAAGTGTCCATCCCCCTTACTGTGGGTTTTTCTTATTGCTGCTCTCACGCGTCTTGCCTTCCTTCCTCCATTATTACAGTATATGTTAAGACTCCATTAAACTGACCTAGCTAAGTGTGGCTCTGCTAATGGAACTCCAAGGGGGTCGCTGGTAATACGCTATGATTAAACACATTAAAGGGCAAAGCAGGCTAATACCCCGCAGAAGGGTGATTGTGCGTTACGCATGCACCAGTTTGCGTGTGTCGAATGCGCACACACGCTGTAAACGTCTCGGTTAATTTCCCTCAATGTCTTACTTAGTTCCTAACACCGTCAAATTTGATATAAGACATCTTTCATCATACCTCAGTTTTCAGCGGGCTGCTGCATTTATCTTCATTTTCTTTAGTCACACGTTGATTATTGTGATATTAAGTACTCTGTTTTTGTACTGGTTCTATTCATTTGATCCGTCAGACTTCACTGTAACTGTGAGGTTTTGGCTCTGTGTGTGTGTCTACAGGTTTGACTACATTAATAAGAGACACATATTGTAAAGAAATAGATGGATCGCTAGAAAGACAGGCAAACTGAAGTGTCGAGTCTATACATCTTAATTTATCTCTAGTTTTCTGAGGATTCGCTTCCTGTGTGAAAATTGTTAAAAAGCAAACATGTTGAAAAGGTGTCGCACATATGCGCTTCTGGTGTCTCTCACATTTCTGTGAATGGTTCCATTCATATCTCCTGATGAGTTGTTTGCCATGTATATTCTGTTAAAAATAAAGGTGCCACAAAGGTTCCTCATAGAGGTGCCATAGAAAAATCGCTGTAGTTTTGCAGCAGGTTTGACGGTAACTTACTGTAGATTTAAATCATTTCAATTTGAGTTAAACTTTCTCTTTAAATACTAAACATTTTATCATTTTGACTTTTGAGATTCGAAATGAGCAAAAAGAGACCGGTCCCATTACTGGCATCGGCACAGCAAAAATGTAATTCCCCTAAGCGTTTTTGTTTTGTTTTCTGGGAAAATATTAAAAACTTCCTCAATTTCGATACATTTACATAACAAGTAAAGTGACCTAAGTTAGACCTATTTAGTCTTGTTTGAGAGAAAGAAAATATAAGAACTGTAGGTAAGTTTATGTTTTAAAACAAAATTGTAAATGACAGTAAATTACTGGGAAACCCAAAGTTTACAGGGCATATCAATCTTACCTGTTTATAATCTAAAGAAAGTTTTGTAAAAGAGAAAGTTTTTTTGTGGATGTCAGTTCACCCAGATTAAAATGTCATCATTTATTTATCCTAACTTATTTCAAAACTCTTTCTTCTATAGGACAGAAAAAAGAAGATATTTTGAGAAATATCTCTGTGGTTTCGTGTCCTTACAATGGAAGTCAATGCAGTCCAGTATTTTTCGGTTATCAACATTCTTCACAATAGTTTATTTTGTGTTCTGCAGAAGAAAGAAAGTCATACAGGTTTGAAATGAGATGAGGTTGAATGAATGATGATTTTCATTTTTGGGTGAACTATTTATGTAAGGTTTCACTCTGGAACCATATAACTAGCATTATTTTGCACCTTTATTTTTAGGAGTGTATTTGTTGTTTGGTGGGGCTTTCATGTCAGTCACCAATGTAGCACATACACACAGATACATAATGAGTGGCTCGCTCTGATCGGCTCACATCCTCTCAACACCCCGCCATATATAACTCCGCCTCAGGGATGCAAACAGCATTGGGAAAAAAGGATTCAATGCGAGTGTGTGAAAAAATAGCAGGAACTGAATGTGTGAAGCAGTAAAGGTTGTTAGCTATGTCTCATTTCCTCTTTCAGCAGGGCTCTCCTCTCTCATCTTTATATATTTATACATCACAAACAGGACATTTCGAGAGTGTATAGTGCACAGCTGAGAAAAATAAAGCCATCGCGACCAAAACCAGCATAAAACACAAAAGAAATTGCTCAGTCACTCAATAGCTGCAATTTAATTCCCACGTTTGTACTGAAAATTTGGTATATAGGTTTACCAGACTTACACAAACTTCCAAAGGTGCACTTTACACTTTCTTCCCCTTCATTCATTTTTTATACTACCAATAAAATAATTCATTATGGCTGCTCTGTATTCTACACACCGTATGATACTGCATTGCCTCTTTTGCACTGCATTATTATAATTGACTGTTTAAAAAATGCCCGTAAGCTATGTTAATTCCCTATCGTGTGCTTTAGTCTTTCTTTGTTAAGCAAAATCTAAGTGTAACTAGATAAATTACTGTACATGACACGCATCTGATTTTGAACTGATCTCAGGTTCCAATAAATCTCCTGAGCCTTGATAGAACAACCTTGAAAAACGTCTTTCTGGGTATGTTTCTTTTGAGAAAACATTTCCTGATGATACATTATAGGTTCCCTACAGTACATAGATTTCTAAAGCACTAGTGAATACCTTAAGTACCATACGACGAATTTTAGAGAAAATGGTCACACACGAACAATAAAGAGATTGAGGAACCTGCCAAAAGGGCAACCATCTCAGCATCACTCCATCAATCACATGTTTACGGTAAAGTAGCCACTTGTGAGTAGCAGGCTTGTGGATGACGGCGCGTTGAATGAAGCCAAGAACAGACAGGTATTTGAAGAGTGTACACAACCTCGGGCAAGCAACAGACTTTAAGCACGGCGACAGTTTGAGGTAAACAGTCAAGACAATGCTGGAATGTTTCTGAATGTATGAGAGCAGTCAAAGGCTGGATTTGAATTGCAGGAAAAGTCTGTGGGGAGTCAGGAGATTGCATTTACTGATTCATCTCATCCATAATTTCTGAGAAAGCTGAAGGAGGTGAGCATGAAAAATATGAGAAACCTCTGAAATTCTGCTTCTGAGATTTTTAGAAACACAGCCAGGAGGTAATTACTCCTGTCCTTCAAGGTTCTGAATAAAGGGCGTGAATGCTAATGTAATGACATTTTGCTATAAATTTAAAATCAATGTTTCAAACATTCTATGTCGAGACCGGCATTAAAAAACAAACCATTCAGAAACAGCAGAAGTGAAATTGCAATTGCTTTTGCTTCTTTTTTATTGTTTCGTTTCCCTATTTTCACACACCCAAATAACTATTTGTCTATGTTTTTACTATTTGAATCGTATGTCCACATCCAGCTGCGGAAAAAGACCATTTCAAATTTTCATTTATACAGCATTTCTAGATGTACTGTGGCCATTCCGGTCCAGCGTCTGTTGAATTTCAATAAAGTCAAACCTCCGGACTGACATAAAGTCATCCAACAGCGATGTGAAAGCCTGAAAAGAACACATGAAAAATGTGATAAAAATCGAGGTAATCACATAATAATTATATATTTGTAACTTTTCTAATGTCGTATTACTTAAAGGTGAATATGAACTAGGTTTTTTGTAGTATTTGAGGTTTGAAAAAACACAGAGCGTCTTTCTGTTATTTTCACCTGTTTATTTTTCAATTAATATTTTTTATAAAAAATTTGGGAGAAATATTGTTAGTAGTAATGAAACAAAAATGGCGATTTTACCTAAACACGTACCTATAAATAGTAAATTCATAAAAAAATATTTTTTTCCGCGGCTGTATATTGTGTCCTACATTCTGACATGTTCTCGGCAAGACGTCGTTGTTGGTAAACAGCGTAAGCGCTACAGCAGAGTAGAAGCACTGAGTTGATCACAGCCGTGCAGGCTTTATCTGTGGCTTGCAGGCGGACTTTGACACAGATGAGAATAGGAATGAGATGGAGGGATTTTATCATAACAGAGCTGTGGGACGTCTGCTTGTCAACCATGATCTGCTTAGAATGGTCCTGACTGAGTGTACATAAGCACACACACCGAACTTCAGTCCCACTGCTGTGTGTGTGTTTGTAATGGAATGTCATCATAAGGTCGTGTCATTTTTAAGTGATGGTCTCATATTCATTCTGTCTGTGATTTATTGAGTTAAAGTGCATGTCTTCAATGAATAAATGTGCGCACAAAAGAGTGTTAGAATACAAAAATGTGTGAAGTTTTTATTAGAGGAATAGTTCACCCAACATTCACAATGAATGTGAATGAGAACTGAGGCTGTCAAGCTATCAAATACTGTGAAAACACTGTGTATGACTTGTGTGATATATTCCAAGAGGAGACATACAATAGCTGGTAGTCAAATCTGGATAATACAGATTGATATTTTAAATATTTTAGTTTTTTTTTAAATAATCATTTTGAATATTTGTTTAGTAATAATACGTTTGAATAATCCTACAGTTATTGTGAATTGAGAACATTCATGGCAAGTGACCACCTGTTGTAAATTCCCCATAGAGTTTGTGTAACCAGGTGTATTGAACATAAAACCTTCAGATTTACCCGTGTACTTTCTGCTCAGTGATCTGAAATTTAGGGATGAGTGAAAGGAATATTGCAGATATCGAACTCACTCAGCCGTTTCCACGGTAGCGCTATCATCCATCCACTCGCATCAACCCGCCGATGACGAGAGGAGAAGAGATATGTGCCGAGGCACATGATGAAGGCACCTGTGTCCTATTCGCACCAACACGCCAACCATGTCCATGTGCTATCTCAAATCATGATTCATTTGTCTGCGCCTGTCTGTGTGGGCTGTAAGGCAAGCACAAGAACATCAATAAAAAAGTCAATATAGCAAAAATATATTTCGGGCAGGTTCTCTGAATTGATGAAAATGTTCAGGTTAATGGCCTGTGTGGACTTTGTACCAACACGCAAAAAACGTACACTACATTACGTGATCCTCATTGACAGATAAGTTCAAGTTCATTGTTTCGGTGCAAGAGTAGCTATTGTTGTACTTATCATTGTAAGTCAGGATAACTCTTGGTCTAGAGATATGTCTGAATTTTGAGGCTCTCTGAAAGCAGTCTGCACGCACCGTGATCCCATTAGATCCCCGTCAATCACCTTGATGACCTAAAACTCAGAGACATGTTCAGATAGCCGTGCCATCTGGTTGCAGTCCATCACGCTCTAAACTACCACAAAATGATGTCTTCTTTTAAGTTTGACTTTATAGACACATTTTATTATATGAAGGTACCCTCAAGGAAATCAATTGTGGTTTTATTATAGAAAAATCTTGTTTTTTAGCCTATTGAATAATATTTGTTTAACCATAGTTACATAGGTCTACTACAAATATGACTGTTTTACTGTGGTGAGACCATGGTCAATTTTTGGTTTCACAACAAATGCTGTTGGTAAACTGTGGTTACTGTTGTAAAATCGTGGTTTGTTTATGTCGTTCATGTCAATTAATATCAATATTAATAAATATTATCCTGCGAGAAAGTAAATGTGTAACACACAATGCCATGATGTTGTGGGTTGTTGACAGCCGAGGTTGGTATAGAGTTACGAATGGTGGTTCCTTGACAATTCGAACAAGAGGTTTTACTTTCTGAAATTCTTGGTAGAAATGTTCTAACATGTAAACTTACACTCTTAACGTTTTAAACTCTCAAATTTAATAAGCAGATAAAGAACATAATGCAAGTACTCTGTTTTGCTTATGTAGGCCTACATACGCTCACGCTACCTAACTTTACTGCTGCTGTGGTTAAAGTTACTGTTACCTCCTCGGGCGAGTGCACCACTTTATTGACTTTGTTGTAACTTTGTTTAAAGACCCTGCTGAAATGTATATAAGCTTGGATTTTATTGATTTTATGTTAGTACCTTCAAGCGATAATAATGACTTCAATGCCACACACGGTGTGAGCTACTGGGAGGTTTGCAATTGAAGAGTTTGGTTCCCAAAATGAGTTAAATTTCGTAAATCATAAAAAAAATTAAAATGTTATCATGTTTTTTGTGTTTTCTTGTGTTAGTTAGCTGTATTTTTTAGTTATCATGGCTTAAATAAAAACAAACCGACTGCAGTTTGATTGTTTTTTTGTCGAGTTTTGGAACCAAACTCTTCACTTTGAAGCGCGAGCCAATAGGACAAGTCTGCCCCCTGGTGGCCTTACAAAACTACCACCAAACCAAGATTTGCCCTGTTTGTGTGTATTTATCTTCCTCTGTGGACAGTTATATTTAGTATCATGTCTTCTAAGTCTGACTTTCACTAACACTGCAGTATTGAGTGTCCTTGTGTGAGATTTTCACCTCTGTCTTCCATCTGACAGGTCCTGCCGCAGCCTGCCTTCGCCACACACTTCCTTGACTGCAGGAGGAGTCGTCATGGCAACACGGACGAACTGCAATCCATTGGCCTTATTAGGAAGAGCCAGTAAAGATTTGACACCTCTGTTTTACTGCACATCTCTCCTTGATAATGTACACACATGTCAGCTTGACACGACAATCTCTACAGTAAAGGACATTAGAGAAATTATGGGTTAGCGTGAAGATGACACTACAGCAGTGAGTAGGCCTACCTGCGACACACACACTTTTTGTCTGTGCTCAGTGCTGGACACATAATGATTTTAATAATACATTATCCTATCCGTAATTTAGCCGTGGAAATGTAATATGCAGGTTATTTTTAAGGTAGTTCATTTTAAATTAATAAATAGGCCTATCATTTATAGTTGTCATTATTTATTTAATTCAACATGACCTATTGGAAAAATTATCTCATTGTTTTCTTGGTAGTAATGCATGTAGCCTATTATATTTAATGAAAACTGTAATATTAAATTTAACATATTTTGCTACAATACCATGTATTGATCATACAAGTGCACAAAAGATTACAGCAGTAACCATACTGTATGTCTATGCAAATGTTTTAATTTTTTATTTGTAATAAAGCCATAACCACAAATGAACCATTGTCTCACTAAAGTTCCCAAAATATAAGTTTATAATATACAAGTTTATATGCATTTGATATGTATAACTAACATTTAATCAACCCACCAAAACATGTCAATACACATAACAAAACAAAGGTTTTTTTAGGATGAATTCTTCAGGGAACTGCAAACATAAAATAGCCATCGCTAATGTAATTCCACAGGACTGGAGTTTCACTTTACCTGACCAGAGGACAGGTAATATAAGGCATTCATCAGAGAGACATCTTCTGTAATGCACAGGTATAGATGTCCACTGACCTGAAGCCCACCGGGTGTTATAAATGCCTCCAGGAGCAGCAGGGATGTTCAGAGAATGGACAGATGAGACAGAATGTGATGTGACAATAGGTGATTCAGACATTTAGGTCACAGACTTCATAAAGGTCGAAAGAATTCCACTGAGTTCTATCTGACAATCATTCCACTCTTAAATATACGGCAGCGTTGTCCCATTGGATCAAAAGCAGAGCAGTACAAGAGTCTTATGCTTCGGCTGTGCTGGTTTTTAGTTTTGTCTTTGTACATTTAAAAAAAAAACACAAGCATTTAAAACATGGAGTTGAAATAATGGCAAAACGCATGTATACAAATATTGTGCAACTTCGTTGAGTTTTGGTTTAAAATGCAAAATAACATCAGCTCAACGTTTTATAATATCTTGCAAAGCTGAGAAAGTAGGTTATGAAAAAGAGAGGAAAAAACAATAGTTTTGTTTTCTCTTTAGAGAAACTTCTTTGGGATATTAAATATTTTATATGATTTTATATCAAATAAACTCTGAGAATATTTTGCAAAGGCATTACATTCAATAGTTTTATGTAGACACGCATATACCACCTTAACCAAACAAATAATCTTCACCAAAAAATATCACATTAAGCAAAAAGATAATCAACTAAATTAGTCATGACAAAACATCATGTTACCCAACTGCAAACCCATAACACATAGTCCCTCTCTAACAGTTACTGCATTATTTATTAATGCTGCATTGTATTCTGGGAGCTCACAAATCAGCTAGGCGATATGACATTTTTCTGAAAACTTTGTTAGGCTTAAATCACATTTGGGGGGATATTGTGGGTCTTAAATTTGTCTTTGTCTTGCCGTTTTGGAGTAAAATAATCATGATATATACACAACATTCACACTTATACAGGTCCTTATAACTTTTTCACTAAAAGCCAGACAGGTTATATTTTAAATATATAATTCTTTATTCAGTTCCCAATTCCCAACATGACAAACATTATGAGTGTCATTCATCATATCTATTATGTTGAGTTAAAGTGAAGACAGTGAAGGTATTTTAAACACTCATACCTCAGATTCTACAACAGATACAACTACATCGGGTTAATCGAGATTTCACTCAAAGCTTGTTAATAGCAGACCACATAACAAAAAACTATTCACAATTCTCTTGAAATCTTTTCTGTGCGTTGACATTTTAAGAATATTCCATCGAATTAAGTTTTGTACTTAATTTACCATTGAATAAGTCATCACAGCTGCATTTAGCTAGCCTCGTTTACATTTGATACAGTATTTAATGATAACATATTATATAAAAGCCATTATGTGGATAAAGCATGTTGAACAATCAGTATCTAGTTAAGAAAGCGTACTGAAGTCCAAGTTTACCCAAAAATGAAAATCTTCCATCATTTATTGATCCCCATGTCATTTCAAACCTGTGTGATATTTTGAAGAACGTTGGCAGCCTAACATAATTGGACCACAGAAGAAAGACTGACATAGAGGTTTTGAACAACATGAGGGTGGGTAAAAGATGACAGAATTTTTTTTTCGGGGTAAACAATACCTCTAAATCTCTAATTCATCCATTCTTCTAAAAATACACACCATAAAATACAAAATATCATGGCCTACAATAATTCATTTCAACATTTACAAACATATTTTAAGCATTTTGAAGTCCGTCCATTTTCATCCCCTTTGTAAATATTTATTATATATAGTAACTGGCTAGAAACCATCCAGTGCTTGTTCTAATGGGATTCAGTGCTTCGAGCACATTTGGATGCTCTTGAAACCCATCCTGCCAAGCTGGTGTGCAAGTTCAGAACATCCATCTGAGCCAAGCCAGTTTACGTCACCCCTCAAAGCAATTAGCACCACTGCAGACAACATTAATAGCACACTTATTTATTCCTGCCATCACTAGAAAGCGTTTCTCTATATGAGAGCCAAGAAGCAATCTCCCAATCCCCCATGCGTCTGATTGTGATAACACAATGTTTTTCAGCATATTTGGTTTATTAAGAGTTAAAGGCGAGCTTGATTCATGGTCTCAGTGGTTTCTGCCTCTGCGGCAGCCGCAGTGGAAGTCTGCATTTGGGTCGAGAAGCAGCGCGGCTCGGTTGCGGTCGTGGGGCAAGCAGTCCAGATGGTACCAGGCATCGCAATCGTCGCACTGGATCCACTGCACGGTGTCCTGCTGAGGGAAGCGACAGCACGCCGATGCGCATGGTTCGACACCCTGCGTGACCCCAGTGTCTTCGTCTTCATCTTCAGAGGAGGATGAGGAAGACGATGAGGAGGAAGACGAGCTGGAGGATGAGGAAGAAGAGGGTGACGGAAGGGATGGACGGGGTGGAGGATGTTTTCTGGGTCTTCCACGTCGTCGGCTACATAGAGAGAGAGATAGGAAAAGTTGTGTATGAGTTAATGCAACCAAAACACTTAGCATTGAAACAAACAAAAAATAATGTGTTGAGCTGCCAACAACTGACTAGCTCATAATATATGTTTGTAATGCTAATGTTTTTAAAGTAATATTTCACAATTAACATTATAATTCTATCATTATTTGGAAGCCCCTTTGTAATTTCAAACCTGTTTGAAAAAAAAGATATTTTGAAAATTAAAGTGACAGAAAACTGTTGGTCCCCATTGACTTGCATTGGTCTTGTGTTCATACAAAGGAAGTCAATGGGGACCAACGATTTTGGGACTATTCCCTTTCAAATTGTCTATTAAAATGTACTGTGCCTATGACTTCTTGAGATTGTATTAATCTTTGAGGGTGTGTGACCCTATATCTGCTCACCCAGTCGAGGCCTGAAACCGAGAAATCGCCCCCCTCGCTTTTTCCGTCTTTGATGTCCTCACTGATGGTGAGGTCAGATTATAATTCTCACCTCCCGCCCCCAGGGCCGTATATACCGGAGAGCTGTTCGCTCTTTGTCTTCTTCCAGGACCAGACAAGCACGACTTCTGCTGGTGAAGCGGAGTCAAATTGATGCCTTTGGTGTGACTCGTGTTCGTGATATGATGATTGAACTTTCTGTTAGGAGCCGTGCTGCCATTGTTCCTCGACACATCTAACTGTGACCTACCATTCTGCTCCAGTTTGGGTAGAGTAGGATGAAACACATCTGATTCGGACTTGTAAAGTCGTCGTCTTTTCCTCGCCTGTATTCTCCTTCCATCCTCCCCATCTCTTCGATTTACTGGATCGTCTGAACTGTCGTCCTCCAGGAGAACGGTGTGGGCTGACTTGCGTCGGCTCTTCGACGATGGCGGGACGGACTTGGATGCGATCTCACCAGCGGCTTGGAAGGGGGGTGGAGTGGAGGGAGGGGCCAAAGCCGCAAGCGTTGGCGCGTTGGCAATGTTTAAACTGGTAGTTTTATCACTTTTCTTAAACGTCCAGCAACTTCCGTTCATCTTGCTCAGGCTACCGATGGAGTTCAGAATGACCGTGGCTTTGTTAATGGACAGTTTGGAAATATCCAACGCGGGGTCTGGTTTACGTTCCAAGGACGTTCTGATACGGTTCTTAATGTCAGATGAGAAAACACCCGCTTTAGGCACAGTGATGGCATCGAAGTCCAGAGGGCGGACTCGTACTTTTTGGAAGAGGAAGTAGAATTCTGGGCTAGTCTTCCCTGATTGGCCACCAATGTTCAGGGTGTCGCCATCAAAGATCTCGCACAGGTCTCCCTGTTGGAGGCTGACATCGTTCACCAATGTGCCTGTAGAACAAAGAGGGGTTTCGATTTCCATTGCAGAATTTTTCAAAACGTGTTCCACATGATCGTAAAAAAGATAAGCCATAATTTACGATATGTACAAGGTATATCAACGTTTTTATAGACCGCATCACTCACCATAACTGCTGCGGTCCTTCACGCAGACTTTCCACCCCTCTTCTCCAGAGGCATCGGTTTCTTTCTCCACATGCAGCTCAGCGTGGATACGGGACACAGTCATCGAGTCCAGGGTGACATCACACAGCTCGGCGGCCCGGCCCAGCCGGAACACGCACTGGGGCAGCTCTGGTCGAAACGTGTACAGGTCACGAACCGAGTCGGATGACTCATTTCCATTTGTGTTGACATTATTCGCATTGGACAACAATCCAATTCTTAATAACTGAAAACACGGCTGGACTCCTGTGGACATTTTGGCATTCCACAAATAAATGTGGAGGAAAACTGCAACACAGCTGGCAACACTTCTATTAAACAAGACTAAATGTCCTCCATTGAAGATATTCTTCTTTTAAAATGTATTTTATGTTAGCGGTTTATAAAAGCACAGTGTGTTAAAATGACACTTGCTCGGGCTGATATTACACTTTATTTAACACAGTTGGAGGACAAACTAAAATGATATATTTTCTAAAATAAGAGTGTTGAATGTGTACGGTTAGATGGCGTCGCTTGATGATCTTCATTCTGGAAAAAACAATGACAATACTTTAATTAACAAGACATTTAATGCCAAACACTACACTACACTAACAACACCACAAAACTGACAAGTCAACAAAATGTTCGGCTAAAAATGACTGAAGTACATCTATATTTTATGACTATGCAAGATGCTTATTTAGCTTACTTATTAATATATAGTTTTAAATAAACAACGTAAACATGGCATAACATGAAACAATGCATAAACAGTTAAGTTCAATGGCTGTACATCGTCCACGCACTGCCAAAGATTTACCACTGACACAATACAAACTACTTCAACAAATGAATGCTTAAGAAATGACTAAACCCACTAACAAAACAGACATATAACAGTTGTTAAACACAGTTTAACCACAGAAGGAAATTCGTGCAAGTTAAGCGAATAGCAGCAGCACGCAGCTAGCGTGCTACGTCTGAAATCATATAGTTGAACGCATACACACAACGCAGCCCCAAAACAGCTATTTAACATACGCAACCATTTTGTTTCATCGAACAATATGATTGAAAAACACTTACAAAAGCACGCCATGCCCAAAATAGCAAGGTGAGGTTTTATAAAAAAGATATTATTGTGTTTTATTTCGGCTCCGTGTTCAATCTTATCGTCCTCCCTGCGCAGGAAGTGCTTTGAAATTTGGCGCGCCGGGAGCCGCGCTGTTTCCTTGCGCGAAAATCAACATCACTTCCGTCTCTGTTGTCAAGGAGACTGGAAAACTACAACGGAGAGTTTTAAGGTGCCGTTATTTATAACCTTCGATATATGCATCAGTACTCCTGATTTAAAGTAAAGCTGTTTGATAGAAATAATAATGAACTGAAATAATATTAGTAGGTTTTTTAGACTATTAAAATGTGAAATGCAAATATGTGCTCGTGAAATTGCGTATTTTCATATGTTAGGTATCCAGAAAGTGACTCAATTTAACACTAAATGTTATAGTCACATGGTGCTGAAATTCATAGAAATCTGAATCCTTGAAAGCATTGAAAGTTCAAACTATGAGACGTTTAAAGTCAATCAAAGGTCCTTTATTTTCATCATTCATTCCAGAAAGAAGTCTGTGTTTTGCTTAAAGTAAATCAATTTACAAACTATAAAGCCACAAGTACAGCCAAACGCATGATCATCTTTACTTTGTACATCACTGTGAAGAATTGTTTATATCCGTGGTTACATTAAAGTCCGTCATTAATCTCATGCCATCAAAGCAATATCAATCATTCACGGTCTTCATTTTCTGGCTGTGAATCAATGGTTCTCAATGGTTATTTGGAAGAACAAAATGTCTAGACAGATCATTTTGACAAGGCGTTCTCCTGAGAATTCTTGCGTGTAAACTGGCAGAAGATCAGTTCATGTGACGTTTAACTATCTTAAGTAATGTAGAAGAACATACGCTCCTGAGCTTGTTTAATGACGTGTTTGATCACACCTGAGCAGGCTTCTGGGGTGGTCTTGTATTGCTGTTGTTCTATACCACTCAAAAATCGTGTTTTAACATGCGACTGAGCCTGTCGGTGTGATAAGTGCATATTCTTGTGATTTAGACACTGTACCTGTAAATGCGCATATGAAAACATAAGTCAATTGTTCAGAAACATACATTCCAAGCTTAAACTGTATATACAACCAGCGTATGTTTACTGTACGCTTCAAATGTTCAAAAATATCTAAATGATATATTGGTACATTTATTGTGGGAAACTTCAGGTGTGAAATACCTGAAGTGCACCTTAGCAAGCACTAAAGCTATTTTTGAAACGGTCGTCTTTGAAATATGATTTATTCTAGTGAGAAATGAAAAAAAGGTTTTCCTTTGATTAACAAACATTAAAATGCTCAAGAATTGAAAATGTCCAAACTCATTTACATTACTCTAAATGTCACAATTATGAATAAAAAACTGAAGTGACACACCAAAACAAAAAAGTCTGATGAACTATTAAAAAAATGCATGTCTAGTGGACTTTATCTGTTTTTCTATTAAATAAAAAAGTACCAAATGCATTTTTTTGTCAAAAGAACATTTTGGTTGAAGAGGTTCACATTTTTTTACAATGTAAGTCAAACTATTTTATATTTATTACTACATGTGCGCTGGCATTAAAAATACTTCTCATCAGAGACAAAGTAATGTGATCTGAACTCTCTAACAATCAACCTCTAGTTCAGCATGCGTATGTATCTCTTTAAATTATGTATATGCTTGATCTATGACATCAGTGCATACAAGAGAGAGTATAATTGAATCTATACGAGTAACAATATAGTCTTGCATAATTAAAACCATTCTTAAGTGCAAAGATAAAAAGCAATCAAAGCATTAGTAAAGCATGACAATTTGTTGACTGTTATGTTTTGCCATCGAGCTTTGTGTGTTATTGTAAGTAAAATGAGAAGCCATCATTGGATAGAAAGATAATTGATTATTTACATGCAATATATTTATGTACAGAATGTGTATGTTTATTCATAGTATTGCACCTATATACTGTATACCCAATGCATGTGTGTGCGTGTGTGCAGTGCGTTCACACTAATATTGCTTCATAAGGCCCAAAAACTGCACATTCTTGTGTGATACACAAGAACACTACAATTCAAATCTTAATACTAGAATCGCTGAATTGAAGGAATGGGGGTCTTTAATAAATGCTAGTCAAAAATTGCAGCGATTCTTTTAAGCTTCATCATCAAATGCATCTCACTGGCATCAATACAATACAAAACTTTTTTGACGGTTCTCGCAATGTCAGCAGAATTTAGAAAGTCGTTTAAAAATGACAAGCAAACTGCTCTGACATTGCATTTAATATGAGAATCAAATTCTTAGATTTATAATAATTATAAGTTAATTTCGTTATGCAAACGCCTGTATTAACATTAGCTGCAATTTCAAGAGCATTTCAAGGCTTTCATTGTGCTTTTATTGTTTATTATTATTTTTTGATCACCCTGTCTTTGTTTTATCATTCTGTGTGTGCGTGCTGCAGACATCAAAACACGAGGTAGCAATTTTACCAGCAGGTCAAACCCTATCTCATGAAACATCAGGGTACGAGCCCATGGCTAAGCCATCTCATTTTAATATTGCATTTTAATCTTCCTCGCACATTATTTCTCGGCATAAACGCATTCAGTAAAAATAATGGTTACAATTAAGTTTATGATTAAGTTCTATGACAATGTAGGTGAAGTTAACTTTTATTTTAACGATTATTTACATCAGATTTCCTACGTTATCGATTTATTTTTGTTGTAGGGAAAGGACAGTATGGAGCTGAAAGGAATGCATTGGGCACAGACGGGAGATCGGCAAAGGACTCCCGAGCCGGAAATCAAACTCAGGTCGCCGCAAGCACGTGTGTCAGCGTGCTCACCACATGGTTATCGGTGCCCAATTGTCGACATCTTTGTCCAGTAAAGTCATTCAAATATTCTAAAACAAATATGCACATAAATACAAAAAGTTCAATGATGCAAGGTAACCATTCAGAATCAGCAAAACTTTTCACTATGGACCTCCAACTATCCAAAAATCTTTCGTCTATTCAAACAAGTTTAAAAGAAGAAGAAGAAGAAGAAGAAGGGATCGTATGAGTGGATGAGGGGGAAAAAGGACAAAGAAAAGCCCAAGTGTACTCAGCACCTTTAACTGCTGACACAAGCCGTTCCCCTCTGGGCCAAAAACCCTCACTGCAGATTATCCTATATACAACGTTGAGCCAACATATCAGACACCTGTCACCCGTGTGATCCTGAACAAGAGTGTTTAGTTTAGCATTGACAAAGATTATCAGCACTGCACTTCTGAGTTGATATTGAGTAACTAGAGAAAGTCCAGAAACACCAGGTGGAGCAAATACTGCGTTCAAATTGATCTTGAAACAAATAATGTAATATTAAAATGTATTCTTTTGGCATCTGGTAGGCGAACTGTTTGGAAAATATGTGACCCATGTACTTTCCTTTTCAGTTGCTTCAAACTTAGTCTCAGGCAGTTCCTTGTAAAGTTGGTTTAAGTTTTGAGTATTCTCAAGTCTTCAAGCCTGAAATATTTACCATCCGTATGTATGTGTTGTAAGGTTTTTATTTTCTTCTTCACATGCACTAAATGGTTTCTCTAATCCAGCACTCGGCTGTTAGCAGAACTTAATTTACAGGCATGCATAGTGCAGAACCATTTCTTCCAACGTCATGGTTTATTCATTATTTTCTATGGACTTGTTCTTGTGGGTTTCTGCTTGTTCGACAAACCATTTCTTATGCATCAGATGAATCCAAGTGTCGCGATGAGCGGTGAGATGTTACGGACGCAAAGTGGGCGCAAAAGAAGACACGATGGGCTGGTTGGTGAAACTAACCATTCTGCGGCACTCAGGTTGTGCCTGCGTTACTTGGATCCACCACAGCGACTTTATCGGAAATTGGCGACGCATCTTTGCTTATATTTGCATCCAGCCCGTTGGCTTGAGCCGTTTCCTCAGGTGTGGTCTCTCCATCTGTCTGAGCCCCAGATTTGGGTTGGGTGGCAGGGCTGGCGCTCAGAACAGAGTCAGGGGTGTGAGTGGCGCTGTGTTCGCCCTCGGAAACGGCCGGGGCGACACCGGCGAGGGTGTCAGACTCAAGCAGGGGCCTGTGAGAAATGAGATTGTCGGGTACATCCGTGTCGCTGTCCAGAGGCAGCGCGGATGAGGTGAACTCCACGCCCGAGTCGTTCATCTCCAAGAAGTTTTTGTCAGATTGGAGGGCCTGGTATTGACCTGGTTTTGATACCTCGAGACCCTAACAGAGAAATAAAATTTTCATTCTAAAATTTGAATGTACAAATATTAGAGGTAAACTATTTTGTTTACAGTTTGACAATTGCTTACTTTGATCTCAACTTCCGTGCTTTCTGTGACGTTCTCCCATGTGGACTGCACAGTGGAGTCCTCTGTGAATCTAGTGTAAGCTTCATGAACCACCTGCAAAACATTGTTATTATATACTCTACGTTCAAAATCATATTGTGGCATATTGTCCACATTTTGGCATTGTTGGTCCCACAACAGTACAAAAATGAGAGCAAGAGCGTCCTGAATTTGTGGTCTGTTTGCCGGACTCAAGTTGGACTGAGCAAACAAACCAGGTGTGAAATGGAATATACTGTATACTGTAACATTGTGAAAACTAAATGACACTATACAAATGTATATGAATACATCTGATATCAATCTCAAAGACACTGATATTTTATTTGTTGTTGGTTTAAAAAACAACAACATACGTCAGGTATCAGTGTCTGTATCCGCCCCAACTCAGTGTCACAATATTTATACAGTATGAGAATACAGTAAACAACCTTATTCACAATTACCCATAAGGCTTAGCGGGTAAACACAATGACATGACAAACACGGAAGACTTTCACAAGGCTGGCAAATGATTCAGAATCTTCAGAATAGCATACTACACTTAAGTAGTATGTACTGTTTTGTTTGTAATATGCACATTTTTTACGTGCGGATAATCTGAATGGCATTTCAGATTTGCCAAAATATGCAGTATAAAAATCAATATTTAATAAATTAATATAAAAAATATTTAAATAAATATTCGTATGAACAAAATAAAACATTACTACGACTGACTCCATTTATCACTGCCAACCATTCATAAAAACAAACACACTTGCACCGACATAGACACAGAATTCAGCACACATACACACATACACATAGATTTATATAATTTTTACCTCTCCATATCGACACATTAAATGTCCATATGTGCATGTGCGTTTAAGCGCAGCAGAAGCTTTAACACACAGGTGTATATACCTTTTCATTTATAGATCAACTCAAAGAACTAAATAGGAGCAATACACCTGAAGTTACTTGAATACGAAGCGAAAGTGATGAACGGGATACACAGTCACTGAGTGAAGGAAGGTCTTTAAGAGCCCTATTACGCCACCACAACACCAATAGAGATTCATCACTTCAGCTCTACAGAAAACAAACAACACCACAACGCAGAGCTCTCTCACCCGCTGGGAAATCCATCAGATGATCCTTCAGGAAGGAGAAATGCAACGCAGGTCAATCGTTAACTACTACAAATCCACCACAAGACTTATTTGAAATGAATGTCCATGGGTGAAATGATTGAATATACACACGCTCTGTCTCACTTTAGAATTGTAGTGTTACACAAAACTGGACAGATTCTGTTTTTATTGATTTATGGATGAGGCAGCTAACGAGACTGAATTGTTGAATGTAGGACTTTGAAATGGGAAAGGTCGTAACACCAACCTACTTAAAGATGTGTCTTCCAAGTACACTTGGTTACTATATTTAGGTTAACAGCGAAGAGACGGAACAAATACAGGAGAATTATCGCACACACACACCTTTTTGACACACATAATATCACATTTGCTCAAATGTATTCAAATAGCATTGCATTCACGACTTATAAATAATGAAAGCTTGAATATTCATGGAAAAACTCATCTATCATTCATCTGGGATCATTAAATCTTGGTAGACAACCAATATATGTAATATTCTTATCCTTTCTGAGTTTTACACACTTATTCTTTATTTATTTACCTGTCTGAACACCTCTCCCTCGCCCTTGCCAGCCTGCTGAGCGATGAGGGTGATCTTACGCGCTCTCTCCGCCCGCCGGTGAACTTTAATCACACAGGACAGCAGACACACCAGCAGCAGAAACGCTAGCAGAGACAGCAGGGCGATGACCGCCACGTAAAGCTGTGGCAACTTATAAGCTGTTGCGGGAAGAAGAGGATCATGAGAATAAGAGAAAGATGAACCATTCAGATACGAGCCTCAGAAACTATCCTCCGTTCTTTACTTACGCTCCACGTGAAGGTAGACGTCAGCTATGCGGAAGCCTGAGAAATCCATCACTCTGAAGAGACCCATGTCGCTCACTTTGACCTTCCTCAGGTAGAATATCGATGCTTCTACAGACACACGACCGTCCAACGCAGGGTCCAGAGGCAACACCAGCTCCCCCTGGTCCAGGATGAGTCGCTCCTTGTGGTCAGTGTCTGGGATGTAGACCATTCGGACTTTGGTGTAGTCCACGTGGAGCTTGATCTTTAGGGTTCCTCTGTATTTCAGGTGCTCAAAGATCTGGTGATCTGGGTTATGGGACATAGCAAACCACGAGAGTTTACTCAGATGTAAGATCCAATAACATATTGGACTTCACGTCCAAAATTCAGAAAATGAGAAAGAAGTTGTAAGTAAATATGCCTGTGTAGAGAGCATTCTAGCGGGTTTGGTATTTCACTTTTCTCTTTGTATTTTTACATTATTCAAAAACCTTGAAACGTCACTCATATCAGCATTTTGCAAGCCTTGGTACCCGACCGCTATGTAAAGTTTTAAATACATTTGTCACCTTTCACATTGAGACAGGTCCTCATTCTGACTTTGCCATCGTTGTCAATGATGGTGTAGCTGCCCTCATCGGCTCCTGTAACCAGATGAAGGTTTACTCTCTTCTCGCTGATGGTCAGACGGTTCTGGTACTCTTCGGAAGTGATGACCGTCTGGTTGAGAAGTAATACGAGTGGTTCCACCGTGGTCACGTTAACTGGAGTCTGACCCGCCGACCTGAACTCAAGGGTGTGTAGACCGATGCTAGGGTTGATCGGGATATGATACGTGTCTCCGTATTTCACCACAGTCTCTGTCGCACAGTCTAGAAGAAACAAAAATGAAAAATGTAAAAGACTGGTGGAAAACAAATGGAAATTACAACTATTGTTTTTAGGGGGGGGACATTTTTTCATATGAAATAAGTGAGCACATCCGTGAGCACAACACCTACCGTAGGGTTAACTCCTTTTGTGTTTTATTGATTCAGTAAACAACAGTGTTAGCAACAATTGTAAATCAATAACAAATCAAACAAAACTGGCTCAGGAAGATTCTCTGGTTGAAACTCTCAAGGTGGAAAACCAACAAAGTAAACGTGTAAATGTTATTCAAAAACTATAATCTCATCAATTATCATTATTATGAAATAAGATATCCATTGATCGTGCTATATACAGTACCTTGAACAATGAGAATGATCCGTCTAACATCAGCGGGGGTCGCAGAATTCCTCACCACATACGTTCCCTCATCGTCTTCACCCACATCCTCCAGAATCAAGTGGCTGATGTGAGCGTTCAGCTTGGCTCGTTCATCCACAATCTTCCCGTTCTTCAAGAGAGCGCGCTCAGACAGCAGATCCACCCTCGGCATGAACGTCACCTCTGTTGTGTCCAAAGCCGGCACGGGAATATGAACATCCTCCCCGAAAAAAGCTGTACGGTGTTCATCTTTTGCTGCAGAGCGAGATGAAATGTTTTATGTCTTTACGTCTTTATAGTAAGTTTGGAACGGTGAAGCTGCCCATATTAAGATAATAAAGAATAATGAATTGTATTCTTTTAAGAGGCATTTTACCTTTAATGGTTGATGACCAAACTGTGAAAAAAGAAAGAAAACAAGATCAAGATTTCAACGAGACCTTTCGATTTCATTTAGTTCTTTCTTTTATAGATCCAGAAAAATAGCCATGAATTAAACAAAACTTCCTAAGTGACTTAAAATGACTTGCTCTTTGTTTTATAACTTTTAGTTTCATTCAGGCGTTTGGGTGTTGTGACTTATTCAAATGAATACTAAACGTCTAGCTACCTGCAGAGATTATAAGTGCTTTCAATTGGACACACTGTTAAATGAACTCGCTCACAAAGACAGTTTGAAACCTCATCGGAGAGTTAATTTTGCTCATATGAGAGATCCAATTTCTATTGGATCAAATTTAGCTTGTGTATATAACTGCTGCAAAATGGCAATGAATTTGCACTAATAGCTTTTCGGGAGTCGTGTTGGACTCACAAATCAGCAGTTATGAAGGAGAAGAGCAAGGAGACAAGGTTTTTATAACATGTTTAATACTAGCCTATTTTTTACATCTCTACATATTAAAGACTGTAAAGGCTTTCAGACTAAAAAACCCTTTGCATTATAGTTGCAAAGACACAAAGAGAACACAAACACCCCAAGCATAATTCTACGACACAGGTCCTAAAAATATACGTAATATGTGATATACAATTTTTTTATATACAAAACATTTTGCTGACAACATAAAACACTTAGTGATTGAGATGTCAAATATGAAGGGGAAGGATGTGCAAGTTTCCTTCCTCCACAGCGCAAACTATAAAAAGAATATTAGGAATATCGCCAAATCAAACTGCCAACTATGCACTTTCAGTCCAGCATCGTGCAATTGTTTATGCAACAAAATGTTAGCCTGGAAATAAATAAAGCATTGCAATCGTAAAATCTGTCAGCCAAGAAAAAACATCTACGAGATCTACACCAAGCGTTTTTATTAACGTCTCCTGTCAGAAACATGCTTTAAATCAACCTACAATAGAAATACACATGTATTCACCATTGTGTTGCCAAACCCATATAAATATCCCTCCATGAAACACAAATTATTTACATTTATGCATTTGGCAGACGCTTTTATCCAAAGCGACTTACATTGCATTATCATATACATTTGTTCCTAAGTATGTTATAATGCAATACTTCGTTCACCATTTACTTTAACAGTAGCAGTATCAACATTTCTCCTCTTATGAAAGAAGAAAGTTTTAAAACAATTTTTAATGAATGTATGTCGACAAAACCCCCAATAGGAGTGAAAAGCATTCTTTCACTTTACCTGAACACAGGAGGGTGCTAAGGACCACCGCACACATCAGGCCCATTTTAGACAGATTTCTATGAAAGTAAATGTTATGGGGGAAAAAATGCATTATGTTACACTTCATGGCAATTCACACGGGATTAATACCGAGTCAAAACACATACCACATTGTACGTTTAGAATGCAAAATTAGGCCTGAATAAGTAATGACAGTAAGCAAAAATAAAGAGATTTTCGTTGTCAGAGACCTAGTTTTAAAGGCCTAACCATGAATCATTCATGCAAATTGAATCCAACCACTGCAGATACAAGATCAAAAAGCGCATTTAGGTCAAACCGTACGGCCTGACAGAGCACTGCTCTCTTTAAGACACTGTAGATGTGATTAAATGAGCTGATTTACTGGCAAACACGAGCTCTGTGGTGCTATGAGATCATGTGGATGGTCGGACTGCTTGCCCAGACTGAAGGCTGCTGACTGTCAAACGTCCGCCAGAACCCCGAGCTCAAATCTGTCTTTTTGTGCCTCTCCCAGTATTTATCTCATTCCTTATCTCTTCTATAGAAGCTCCGAGTCAATAATCACAACCCTTCATTTCTTAAGAGATACAGAGAACCTGAAGGGAAGAGAAAGAGAGAGACAACCTGCTTTGTTCTCATGCATTGCCAAGGCATTCTCTGGCGTCATACTGAATCAGATCTGAGCACCTCAGCATGAGTGTGAACTGCATCTGCTCCTTATTTAAATGGGTGCACGTTTAATAATAAAAGTTTGCATTATTCCGTGCGTTGATGAAAAAACTTGATCTATTTTTAAATAACCTATATGAATATAAAGCAAAAAAATGAAAACTAATTCTAATGGATTGCATTATGAACACCATTGTGAACCATCGGCGGATTATCATTGGAACTAGTAGGATTGTTTGAGGTCATTCAGTTTTAATGGTGTCAGATGAAACCTCACACGTTAGAGACCCTATTAAACCGATACAATGTCCATTAAATGCATCCGGATTTCTGAGATGGTTTCTGCTGTCTCTTCATCAGTTTTACGACATCAGCATGTTTTAATCGCTGGCTCGTGTGTCAATTACAATTAAACACCAATGAAATGGCTGGTTTATTACAGGGATGCGTGTAATCCATGTAGCTAGAATGCCCACACAGCACTTAACACATCAGTGGCTTTGCCTGTAATCTTGCGTCTTAAAGGCGTCTTTTTGTTTCGCTGATGCGACAAGGGCGTGTCGTCCTCCCCTGCTCGTGCTGTCCCGTCAAACATACAGGAATAAAACAATCCCCATTACGGCTACATTTGGACGTACAGGAAACCCGGTTACAGTTATATTTATTATACAATCCAAAGACGCATCTACACCTGCAACACACACATACACGAACGGTTCCTTCTTTCTATTCCCCGTATACGCTTAAACAAAGCAGGTTATTACAGAAGTGAAAACACGTGTTTTATGTATAGCTTGTAATTGTATTACTATTTAATCCAAAAATCTTGTGTGCTATTTGTGTACATAGATAAACTGGTGCTGGTCTGTGGCGTTAAAAAAACGACGCGTCTCTTTAATAACAGTATGTCATGGGTGTATTGTATGTCCCATTCATCGGGAGATTGCATTCATAAAATATCAATCAATATTTTCTCGTGTTACTGATACGATTTTCTCATTCAAGGCGCTGAATTTTCAATCTTTGAGATAAAGGAGTAAACACATCCGTTTGCATTTATTATTATGAAATTATAATATTTTACATATCGGTCTCATTTTCGTGTCGTAGCGTCCCGACACAAACTATTCCTAGCCTATAATTATCGATGGAAAACGCCTTTAATCGCGTGTTTATAACAATATATATCTTTGAAAAGTGAAAACGACAATAAACTGCATGATTTAACCCTTTTCCCTCTCGCCTCGTGTGAAAGCCCCCCGAATCTTATACTAAGCCATTTCATTCTGTAAAGAAGTGCTAGTTACCTTTGTATGTGCGATCCAAATAATAGTCAAATGAGATGTAGGCGAAATCTGAATTTAAAGGATGATTTGAGTCTTCCTTCTATTTACCAAACCTTCTTCCTCGCCCCCAATCTGCCAAAGAAAGACACTTCTGTGCATGCGCGGAGTTTGCGGGGGGGCAGGGGGAGCATTGCCCCCCCCCTGGCGGCTGAAACGGGTAATTGCATTGTTTCAACAAAAAAAATAATTGCATTCTTTAAAAAAATTATATATTATAAATATCTTAAATAAGGATAAGGAACTGGCTGCGGTTGACGATGGGAGCAGCCAGGTTTTCCTCTCTTGCGATCCTTCACATCGAAAGCGACATTACGGCCAAGCTCTCACCTGAGACCATTATCGACGCATATGCTGGACGCAAAAAACGAAAATTACTGTTGCACTAGTCTGGACAATGTCTAGGTCTGTAAATTTGATTTCTCTGCCAAATAACTGCTTTAAACTCAACACACTGCTTTCAATATGCTGTCTTTTGAGGGATGGGGACGGGGGTCCCACTGATATAAAAATTAAAAGTGGGGAGTATTGTGTGACTGTCAGTTGAAAATGTTCCGTCTTGTCACACTTATAAGAGAAAGGCAATTTTGTATCTATGCATACTGTAGCCTCTCACATGGCGTCTTTTTTATTTTTTCCCCTTGTCTCAAAATGTTTTAAATGTTTCATGAAGTACAACAAAATGCGAAATATAACTTGTTTTTTAATCGCTCTCATTGCCACAATGTGTTTTGAAAAAAGGAAAGAAAAACTTAAAAAATCTTTTCGTTTTGGTTGAAGATAATATTTTAACAAAAGTGGTCCGCATTTTATTGCGTTGATCCTAATTGTGTCCGAAGATGCGAGGCTTACCTGTTTACTAAAAGAATGATTGTATTGTTGTACTGTTTTTTCTTCTTCTTTGGGTTAAAAATAAATATATGTGTTTATTTAGCATGTTTGTTGTGTCCATATGTGTTAGGGCTGTGTTCCCCAATTGATAGCCCAGGTCCCAGCTGCTACAATGACTTTTTTTTTGCCCCCCCTGGCTCGAATGTCAAACTCCGCCTATGCTTCTGTGGTTAGATATCGGCGTTATCTGGAAGGCTTCGGGTGATTTCGTTTTAAAGAGCGTTGGAGATCGGCAACGCTCGGAACGTGTCGGTATTATCCGGAAACATCGTCTCATGCATCGCTGAGAACATTGTGTTTTACAGATGGTCTAAAATAGACGACCTGCTAATTACATCGTCTAAAATTTGTTTTTAGTTAACTGTTTAGTTATCAGCAAAACTGTATCATTTAAAGCAAGACAAATTATAATCGTATAACAATAAAATGTATAGTAAAATAATATTTAAAAAACGCATCAATAAACGCCTCAAATAGACAATCATTTCTGAACAAATATAGCAAATTTCCTACTCAACCCACCACTTTTTATTAAATTGACCGCATGGTCAACTACACGTATGATGTTTGATACATATTTATAGTTAAACCTGTATAAACAATAAGTCGAATTAAAGGGAGAGAGCGGGAATGTTTATAGTATAAGTAACGTCAGACAGTTTATAGCTCAGAGCGCATTTTCTGCTCTAATTAAATCCTTCCATGAGATGGCGCCAGTATGCTCCTGTGATCCGGGCGGGGCGCCATCTCTACGGCACACACACACACACACTTCTGCTAGAAACAGCTTGCATACTGCGTCTTTCGTGTGTGCTTGACAGAATAACCTCAATCTGTTACTATCATCAACTCCGCTATTGTATTAATAATTAATCAACCAACGGTAAGCATTTTATGGTTTCATTGTAATGTTTTCCATTCAGTCTGCTCCGAGCGATGTTACGTTGACGTGACGTGATAAACGTAAACACTGGATTAATTCCCGTCACTGTACAATTTCTGTATTCACGGTCGGTTTTATCATTTCTGTTATTTTAAATGTGCTAAGAATATACGGTGTGCTTTTATTGTAGCGGGGGGATAAATAACATCCATTTGTAAGTATCCGTGCTATAATTAAGTTAGCGTGTCATTATTACTGGAGCCTCGACTCTCGCTTGGATTCGGTATTTCCAGAGATCTCAGCATCGACCGCATTTAACTATAAAATACAAACGTCGTCGTGAAACTCTTTTATAGCTGAAATGTATAGTTTGTTTTGTTTAAAGCGCGATAAAGGCTCGTTGTTTTTCTCACTGGAGCGCAGGACCACGCCGTTAATCCACTTGGTAGACGTCTAGTGTACGAGCCCACCATTTCTGAGAAGCCAATCGATAGCACTTAAAGACGAGGAGGGCTTTATGATGACGATTACTTTATATGTTGGAATTAAAACATTACTCATTTTAGTCATAGCTCGCTGGATGTTTCCATTATATTTTATGAATATTTCTGAATGACTTTAATTGTTTTTCTTAATCCTATTCATTTTCACGTCACGTGATTCGATGCTTGGTCCACAGTGGGAAGATGTTTTACACTTGCGGTCCTAACGAGGCGATGGTGGTGTCAGGTAAGACTGTAAACACATCACAACATTGTGTTTTTAAAATACATTATTAGTAGAAATCAATAATAAGTTGATATGTTGATGTCACACCTGTCCCAGGCTTCTGCCGCTCTCCACCGCTCATGATCTCTGGTGGAAGAGTCTTTGTTGTTCCATGTGTTCAGCAGATCCAAAGGTATTGTTTTGTTTGTTTGTTTGTGTGATTTTAGTTTTTAAACAACTCACTGTTCTTTTTACTTTTTCTGTTACAGGATCTCTTTGAACACTATGACACTCAACGTAAAAAGTGATAAAGTCTACACGCGTCATGGAGTGCCAATATCTGTCACTGGAATTGCGCAGGTTTTCTTATAATCTTTAATAAGATGTAAACAACCTTTCATAGGGTAGAAAAACACAAAACTGAGTGTTGATTTGACCACAGATGAAGATTCAAGGGCAGAATAAGCAGATGTTGGCCGCGGCGTGTCAGATGTTCATGGGAAAGTCTGAAGCTGAGATTGCCCATATTTCCTTGGAAACATTGGAGGGTCACCAGAGAGCCATTATTGCTCACTTGACTGTGGAGGTAAATACATGCATGTAAACAATTTGGATTTAGAAATTTGGGCGAATGCTTATACTGAAACCAGCTCACGAAGCAATTTACAATTCAATATAAATTGAATGCAATTGCACTCTGCATCATCAAACAAAACTTGTCATAAATATGTGTGAATTCTGATCCAAATATATTGCACAGAAACTTTGCATTTGTTAAATTTGTTTTTTAGGAGATCTACAAAGATCGTAAGAAGTTCTCTGAGCAGGTTTTCAAGGTGGCCTCATCTGACCTTGTCAACATGGGCATCAGCGTGGTCAGCTACACACTTAAAGATGTTCACGATGACCAGGTTTGATTTTTAGTAAAAGGAATGTTTATTGTTTATTAAACTTGTTTGTGAAAGTAAAAATTGTTTTGGGAATGCTTTTATAGCTTTAAGGATGGGCCCACGTGATCTCGAAATAAAATCTGTCTTTCTTTCAGGATTACCTGCACTCTTTGGGAAAAGCCCGTACGGCACAGGTGCAGAAGGATGCTCGTATTGGAGAAGCCAAAAATAAAAGAGATGCTGTGATCAGGGTAAGAGTTCTCTCTATCGCAGCAGTCTATCTTTATATGATGAATGTCAGCCTTCCTCTGTACCCTTACTGTGAGTATTATGTTACACATTATGTGTCTCTCATTTCTGTATATAGGAGGCTCATGCAATGCAGGAGAAGGTATCAGCCCAATACTTGAACGAGATTGAGATGGCTAAGGCTCAGAGAGACTATGAGCTGAAAAAGGCTACCTATGACATTGAAGTCAACACCAAAAAAGCTGAGTCTGAAATGGCGTACCAGTTACAGGTAAATCATCAACCAAGCCTTTCAGGTGTACTATATGAGAAAAACATACGGTATAACAAAATCATATGTTCCGCAAATCTTTTAAAGCATCTTCTGTATAAATGTTGTGTTAGGTGGCAAAGACGAAGCAACGTATCGAGGAGGAGAAGATGCAGGTGCTGGTGGTGGAGCGTTCGCAGCAAATCACGCTGCAGGAACAGGAGATCACACGCAGAGAGAAAGAGCTCGAGGCGAAAGTCAGGAAACCAGCTGATGCAGAACGATACCGGGTGGAGAAAATAGCGGAAGCTGAACGGTGAGATGGATGATGTTGTTTTTGGGTCCATGTTTTAAAATGAATATTAGGTTTTAATGTTAATATGACTTAATTGTCCAACAGTCTTCAACTGATCATGGAGGCTGAAGCTGAGGCAGAAGCCATAAGAGTAAGTTTATCAGAACAGATACTGTATTTAGATTGTTGATGGATTTAAGATATGACCTAAATGCCTACCTTCAGTTGTATTGAGTAAAATGTTGTGATCAGGTGAGAGGAGATGCAGAAGCGTACGCTGTGGAGGCTAAAGGTCGGGCTGAAGCAGAGCAGATGACCAAGAAAGCCGAGGCCTTCCAGCAGTACAAGGAAGGAGCCATGGTTGACATGCTTCTGGAGAAACTGCCACTGGTGAGATTTTTTTATATGAAAAAAAACTGTATGATACGGAGAGATTAAAGAACTGTCATCTATAAGAAATTATACTACATTGATCTGCAAACCATTTTTGCCACAGCCAAATCCTTAAAAGCAGACAGCGCCTCCTAGTGTTTGAATGCGGCTTGATTTGATGCTTTGTTCTTTTTGATGGTTAACTGTGTTCTTTCTGTCCTACACTAGATGGCAGAAGAGATCAGTAAGCCTTTGTCAGCTGCCAATAAGATTACCATGGTTTCCAGTGGAGGTTCAGAGATTGGTGCAGCTAAGCTGACAGGTGAAGTGCTGGACATCATGACCAAACTGCCTGAAGCTATTGAGAAGCTGACCGGGATCAACATTTCCCAGGTAAAATGTGCCACTAAACAGAGAAGAAAAATAATAAACACTCATGACATTATTTAGTTAAATATGTAGTGTTGGCATATACTTGCATACATAACCGAATCAATCTTATCTACCTCTCTAGGTGGCGCGCACTGGTTAAACCAACCTGTTCTCCAACACAGCCATGACTTTTTGCAGTATGCATACAATATACTGCTCTTGCTCTCATTATATTTAAATCTTTTTTATCGCCTTCTTGTAACGCTGTATGTCACGTACTCTATTTCTATCTTTCTCCTCAATGCATATTTTTGGTTTTCTCTTTGTCATGTTCATGGGTCTGTCTACTAACACTGCCTTGCTGCCAAAACCCAAAGTGCATTTTAAAGAAAGAATGCTGTTTTTATATTTTCTAATGTCTTTGTTGAATGCCATCAGACACTACAGCTTTTGACAATGACCGAACGTTTCATTCAGTTTACAGTTGACGTTTCCATTAGTTGTTGTTGAGTTTTGGAAACCAAAGTAGCATAAATGGATTCATAAGCTTTTGTCACAGCATGTATGGATGGCAGTGAGTAACTGATGCTGTGTTATCTATTTTTGATAGTTTCACTTTTCTTTATGGAAGTTTTAATAGTTTAGTTATATTTGTTTGTGAATAATGCTGTTGTGTGTATGTCATTGTAATAATAGGAATTATTTATTTTATCAGTATCGTATTATGTCAAGTTTTCATTCACAACTGCTGGGTTAAATCACTTTATATACAGTATCTCTTGGTACTGAGAGTCCTAAAGTAAAACATTTTAGTGATCACCACTTTGTAGTTTACTCTAGGAATAGAGTTAACAAGAAAGCTGTTTGTAAGATGATTTCACATTCATTTTAGAGGACCGATGAGATCCAAACAGTTTTCTTTTCCGTTTTTATAGTGAAGTACTGTTGCAGTATTTAATAAGTTGGTTATGTTACAATACTACCTGGTTATGTAATACACATACACATGAATATTTATGCTTTTTAAATGTAAGTATATTTTAAAGTTAGTTGCGCTGACTCATTGTCATTTTTTAATCATTTCATGAGCACCTTTATTTGTCACTTTTGTAATACTTGATAACATTCTGATGTCATGCCAATACTTGTGTGTGTTACACTTTTACTGTACTTTAGTATCAAAGATGTTGTATGCAATTCAAAATTAACTAACCATTCGTTTCTGATACCTTTTCTGTATTTGTTTTACAATCTTTAAAATGTTGAATTCTTAATATTTTATATCACAAGTGAGATAAATCACTCAAAGCTCCGTCCATTTATTATTGGTGAGCAGAATAAACTTGATTATTATCTTATTCAGGCCTAAACTGTATTGTTTAGATAAATGAAATGTTTGGAGGAATTAGTTAGACTGTGGAGCTGTATATGCTAGTGCTGCTATGTCAGTGTGTTATATAAAACATTAAAGACATTTGTATGTGTCATTTATATAATAGAGGCTTTCCAATCTATTACTTTACAAAATCATCTGTTTTAACTGCTATGAGTTCTTACACACTAATGCATGCAAAGACTAACAAGAAAACAAAACCCTGAATAAACTAACATGATGCCTTAAACTCACAACATAAAATATTAGTTGTTATTTGTTCCTTTTAAATAAAAACAAGTACACAACTAGAACAAGAAGCTGTGAATTGTCTGTGGGTCTGGACACTGTAAAGAGATTTATATTTACTTAATAACACTTATCCACAGAAGGAATTACAATTTACCTGTCCATGTACATGAAAACGCAACACAAAAACCCCATTAGCTGCAGGGGCATATTTGTTTGCTGCATTTAGTAAAGTTTGTGAGAAAAGTGTTTTAAGTTACTTTGCCCAGCGGACACCTTGATGTTGAAAAGACTTCAAATGGACATAAAAACATGTCAAAAATGCCAATCTGAATGACATCCACACACCGATGTCTTTTTGACCATCAAAATAATGACACAAAAGCAATAAAATGTAAAAAAAGTTAAATTCATCGAGCTTAAGATACTACAAATGTAAACTGGATCCCCTGAAGGGACTCCGGTGAAAAAAGCAAAGTTGAAAAAGTTAGAATAATTCTTATGTACAGAAGATTATTTCATCTATGATATGTCTATATGGATGGATTAAGATAGATGGATGGATGATGTAGATAAATCCTAGGCCTATTCAGAATCTGAGCACAGATAAGAAAATATAGCATAAATTAAGCCATTTTCACTCTTACATAGAAATACACATTGAAACAGACAAAATAAATGCTCCTTAAACTTTATCCGGCTGACAAAGAATTCATATTTTGCAATAAATATCAATCAAACACACAAATCACTTATATCAATGTGATGTGATATGACTGAAAGTCACGTTTTGACACTGATACGATGTTTACTGAATCTCAAACATATTGTGGTGCATTTACATTAAACCAATTTTACTTTGGGTATGAACTTCATATTTTCACCTAATTAACACAGGTAGAAATAATTGTCCAAAATGACCTTGAAATGATGTTTTACAGCATTTAAATCAAGTCTTGACCAACATTAGACGTCAAATTGATATCAATTGATGTCAAGGTGCCCGTTGGCTGGTTCAATGACTGGCCCACCACCGCAGTTACAACGAGGTATGCTTGAACAAGTAAAAAGTTACCGTAATTGACAAAAATTTAAAACGTTATCATTAGAAATGACGGAATATTTTGATTGTGAAAGCAATCGATTTTACAAATCGAGTTTTACAACGTTCGTTGATGCGTTTGCGTAATCTGCCTGGTGACAACAGTTTGATTGGCTACAGACGGTTATTAAATATTTGATTGGTCGTTCTTTTTTTAAATGATAAGAACATCGTCTGACTAAAAACAAATCTCGAGATTTGCACATAAGGTAAGAATCATCCAGGACAGGTTAAGGCAGTTTATATATACAATACACTCTATATTTTGAAATAATCTTACATAGTATATACATTCACCTAGAGAATGACATTTTATAGTAACAAAGTATCCGTGAACTGTGCAATTAAATCAAGTAATTCTTGAGGGGTAGTGACAGCATGAAAGCAATACCTGTTGTTGACGAAGAATTAAAACAAACCCAGATAGCACAATCCATTACGTCTATTTGACATCTGCATTTACATCTGCAATACACAGTTTGCTCATCTGCAATACATCCCAGAGACGTCCGAAGGTCTGTAATACGTCTGTTATAGATCTGGAGATCTGCTGCGTGAAAACATCTGCTTAAGATCTTAGAAACAGCTGCTTTACATCCATTCTAAATCATAAACATCTTACAGACATCTTCTAGACGTCCATAAGACGTCTGACAGCAGACATCTCCGAGACGTATTGCAGATGAGCAAACGATGTCTTGCAGACGTCAGATATTCGTAAGCCAGGTGTATGTGTGCTATCAGGGAATGTGCATGCCACAAAGTATACTAAATAAACTGCAGAAATGGTCCTATATATCAACATTTGGAAGTAGAAAAAGTACCGGAATATTGTGTAGTTTTATAACAGTTTATATGGCCAAATAACACGATTGTTCCATATTGTGTAACTTTTTATTGTTCATATAAGGAGAAACAGTTACGTTGGATGAATGAGCGTTGATCTATACAGTCAAGTCGTTTGAAAGAGCAGTTAACAATAAGTTCAAGGAGCGACAGAAGCAACACTAATAATAATAATATTGAGAATTGTGTTATTTTACAAAGACAGCATGGGTTACAACAGGTGTTATACATGGAGGATCAGCCAATCAGCTGGCTGTTAACTGGACACAGACGGCAGCATGGAGTTCAGTGATTGGATGGTTTAGGAACATGGTAACCTTCCATTCTCTGATCTCTTATGTTGCATTTAATACATTTTAAAAAAATTATATTTCAGCTGGACCAGAAAAGTGATCCTTCCCTTTATAGGATGAGCACATCTTTATATATATACACACACACAGTCACGCCCAATGAATAATGATGATAATAACTGCATAAAAATAACTGTTGATATAATAATTGATATTAAAGGTTTTTAAAAAACACTACTAAGTAGTACCTGGTAACCAAAAAGTTGTTTGTGCAACCATTGTTTCTCCCTTTCTGGAAATAAGCAAACACTCTGTAGGAAGGATCGAGGGCATATAAAATGAGGTTAACAAAAAACGGGCAACCGATGTTTTCACATTCATCTCTTTCCTTAAATGTTCTCAACATGCGCTTTCAATCGAACCACACACATACAAAGACATAGAAAAATACATACATGTAACAAATGGCTAAAATGTAATGACCAAAAACAAATGATGAATAGAAAAGGTTTTAAGTGCCATCTCTCATATAAGCTTTAGCTTCTGTTTTATCCCTCTCCACTTTAGTGCAGTCTTTAGTCACCTCTTTCCAACAGGTCTCACCTGGTAGTGACAAGTCATTTTAATTTTTACTTGAAATGTCCATTAGGAGGCCAGCAAAGCAGCGTCATAAAAGGCATTACAACTTCATAACAGGGGCTGGGAGTTTGATAAGGTATAAACTTCAACAGCTTATATAAGTTGAATTCACATTGTATTTAACATCATATGGTAAATCTGGCTAAAATGCTGGTGCAAAAAGACATTTGTGCCATATCTTTCTATATGTATTTGGCCGAGAGAGAGACCTACAGTTCATTTAATTGACATATTTGATATCTATACGTGTCATCCCTGGGGAATGACCCCACAACCTTTGCGTTGCTAACCAAAGCTCTTACAATTGAGCTACAGGATCACATGCAATTTAGTTAACAGGTGTTATATTGTATAGTAACATAGTGGGTTACATCAAAGTTTGTGTTGCAAGTCAATAGATTTATGGGATGGTTTGGATAAAGATTCCCCCGATTGATGGTTATGTAGCAAATCACATTTCTATTATATAAAGCTGTCATGATAGGTAAGGCCTTTTAGTGACACTGCAGAGCAACTCTTAAGAAAGACGTTTTCTAATAGTTCATGCGTCGCGTTCAATAGAGTCCTCCATCTGCAATCCTGCCAAATCTCTCTCTATTTGGAACTCTTGCTTTTTTCCCAAGGCAGTGTTTTTATTTCCTTTCCATTTAATGGTCTGTGTCTTTTCACTCTCTCTGAATTCCTTTATGAGTTCATATGCTCTACCTGGATGGCAGAGGTGGAGACGGTTAGGCAGAGGTCTTTGTGGGCCGCCAGGTCGGCAACGCTGGCGGCCTTGTACTGGATTTCTCCAGCCGACACGGTCTTGTACTGATGCAGGTCGAAGGGGCAGGGAATTCCCTCTGTAACTGAGTAACTGGTTGGTGGATTGGGATTCGGCTGGTTCTGTGCTTGAGCCGCTGTTCCGGGTCCTGTAGCCGTAGCTCCGCCCCCCCTGCCCCGTCCACGACCACGGCCGCTCCCCCCTCCTGATGGTTGACCTGGGTTTTGGCCCTGCTGGGCTTGCTGGGCAGCCACTGCAGCCGCAACAGTCAGAGGATCTGGGTTGTGTTTACGCATGTGTTTCATCAGGTACGTCTCCTGAAACACAAAAACAACACAATTAGAAACACATAACACCGGAAGGTATGGATTTGTGTATTGTTGGCAGAATCTTACAGATGTGTATGCTCGGTTGCAGAGGCCACAGGAGTAGAGTTTGGCATGTTTCACGGTATGTGTGGACAAGTGAACCTCCAAGCTGGCTGCATCTGTGTAACCACGATTACAATTGTGACATTTATATGGCTTGTCCTTGTTGTGCTGTCTTCGATGAGACTGAAAAACAAGGAGACATGTTAACATTTACGTTTTTTGTATACGCTTTTACACTCGACCTGCAGTGCATTTAGTGTATACATGTTCAGGAATGTAATGTGAGCTTTTAAAAAGCACCTTTACAAAACACTTTAAAAATTAACACTTTTCTTTGACATGCTGCTCTACAGCGGGAATGCAAAATAACATTGCTAGGTAGCTAGTTTGCGAACAAAGTAGCCACGGATTGATTTACTAAACTCTATTGACAAAAGCGTTGTGTTTGGAAAGCCTTATTGGTCTATATTTACAATTGCACTGTTGAACATATATTTACCTGGAGGTTGGAAAGTTGGGTGAAAGCTTTCTCACAGCCAGGATGGACACACTTATATGGTCGATCACCAGTATGAATCCTTTAAAATAAGAAATTAAATGGAGATCAGAGTTAATATATGAAGGCCTACTAAAGCTCACAACTATGGCACAGGAGATGACAGGATGAAAGAAAGAGGAAGAATGTGTTGGGTGGTTCAATATTCTATCTTTCTGTCTGTCTATCCCTGTCTGTTACCTGTTATGCTGTTGTAAGTGACTGAGCTGCCTGAAGGTTTTCTGGCAGTAGGAGCAGGTGTAAGGTTTGGCGCCGCTGTGGATGCGGATATGCTGGGACAGGTAGCTGGAGTTGGCAAACGATTTGGAGCAATGAGGACACTTGTGCGGTTTGCCCTCTGTGTGGTTTCTAACAGGGGATTAAGGGAAGGGGATGAAAAGAGAGAAAAAACAAAGAGAGAGATGTATTAGAACGAATATGGATCAAATCGTGATCGTTTTAAAAATGTGTTGTCGGTTTCATGCTTATAGCAGTGTGCTCCGTTGTGTCTGAGTCACAAGGCACGATGTTCTCATCCTCTCTCTCTTCTCATTCTCTCTCACATCCTCTCCCTTACTTCTGTGTGGTATAGGGCCATTTCAGACCTTCCCAGAGCCATTTTAACCCCCATGGGGATGTCTCAGACTTAAGCAGATGAAAAGCATATGAAGGATGAATGTTTACTATGTTTCTTACATAGTAAGAAATACATAGAGATAAAGTAAGAAAAAAATATAACAGGTAAATGAGAGAAAGAGGAGACAACACAAATAATAGAGCAGAGAAGAAACAATGGTCCAAAAACAATAGAAGCAAATTGAGACGAGATGATACAGAGTATAAAGCCAACAGAGATGTAAAGTACTTGAAGCCCATAAGGCAAACAATAAAGATGAGCTGAGGAAAAGCAAATATATAAAAGTCAATCAGGTTGTGAAAGTACACAATATAGGAACATTAAGCGACCCAAAGGGTGCCAAAATGAGTAAATGAAACAAAAGAATAATGTGTGTAAGAAAAAAGCTAAGCGCTGGAGAAATGAGATTAGCATAAAACTGATCACCAATGGTTTGCTTTCACCTTTAGAAAATATGCTAAACTGGCATCTATCTACTGTATAAGAGTGTGCATGTAAGCGTATATGTAACAGAAGCAGGGAGCTTTGAAAAAGCATTGAGAAAGTGCTGTGAAACAAATGCTGTGACTTATATCAGTCTTAGTAGAGATGAATTTTCATCCCATGTAACATAAACACACAGTCATGTATTGTGTGCAGTACCGTGTATGTTGTTGTAAGTGACTGAGCTGCCTGAAGGTTTTCTGGCAGTAGGAGCAGGTGTACGGTTTGGCCCCGCTGTGGATGCGGATGTGCTGCGCCAGATAGCTGGAGTTGGCGAAGGATTTCGAGCAATGCGGACACTTGTGTGGTTTCGCCTCTGTGTGTGTCTTGGCGTGAATCTGCATGTCTGACTTGCTGTAGAAAGTCACTGCACACATCCGGCATCTGTAGAAAACATTATCTTTGTAAATAATTTAAAACAAAATTAATTAATGATAGTGGTGGCTAATTTCCTTTTCATGTTACTTTAAATCAACTCCATCATTTGGATTGTATATACCTGTAGGACTTGTTCCCATCTTTGCCTGGAGGGTCATCCTCATCATTAGAGAGGTCGTAGGGGTCGCTCGTGTTGTGCTGTGGGGAGAGGGAGTTCTGGTAAACTTTCAGTGCTTCAGAGATTCAACTCATTTCAGATACAAGCTTTCTTTACTAACTAGGCTTACAATTTGAATTATTTCAATGTTTTTGAATTTAGTAGACAAATAAACAACAGTTCCAACACTTTGAATATTGGCTTTTTGGAAAATGATATAAACAAAAATTATTATATGAAAATACGGATTGTTACGACACCTCTGCAACATCTCACCTGTCCCCCGGCAGCCAGGTGTGCCAGAATGAGTGCATCACTTCCTGTAGGGAGAGCGTGGGCTGCTCTTGGCATCATAGACTTTTTCTTTCTGCCACGCTTTGAGGGCACTGGCATGACCACAGCTGGAGGAATGCTGCCATCCTCTTTTTTGTCTATGAATACAAGGAGAACAAAAAGGGAAAAAAAGTATATGATCTTCAGTACTGTATATAGCTAAAGCAAAATCCTCTAACATGAGCATGTGCTCAATCCTAAAAACAGATTTTTAACACTGTAACTATGTAATGGGCCAAAAATTTGTAATCGACCACAGCCAAACCATTGTTTGTTTTCTATGGCAATGACTTTTCTTTTTATTATGTCTGTATATTACATTTCTAGACCAAATTTGTAGCCAGTACATTACTAAACAATGTATTAAACTTAGTAACACATTATAAAGATAACTAGAAATGCGACTTCACTTCAGTGGAAGTGGTTTTCATTCAGTGTTTCTATTTATTAAAAATGTATGTGTGCTATTTTACTCACAATGGTTGTGGAAATAGAGGGAGGGGGGCAGGCCAGCCTCTGATAGAAAAGAGCAGAACATTCTCAACATATAGAGCTCGCGGTCCCTCCATCCATCCCTCCCTCCCTCTAGCCTTCCACCATCCATCTTCTCCCTCCCACACTCCCACTTACTTTCACTTCTACAAGCATCAATGCCTTTGAGATTGGCTGTGCAAGCAAAATCACGCATGTATGTGTGCATCTGGTGTTTAGTGAAAATGAAAAATGCAACTATATCACTTTTGAGCATAGTAAATAATCTAGCGGAGGGGTCTAGATAAAAGAGGGCTACTTTATATGTGATTCATTGTTTTTCTGCTAACAGGATCAAATTGAGTTCTTTCACATATTTTTGCCTTTGAATATATTAAAGCTTAAAACATGTGCTAATAATAATATTTCATGACGATTGATCAGTATATTCTGTGATTCGTCAACTGTCCTAGGTTGGGTTTCCCGAAACCTTCGTATCACTACATCGTTCTTAAGAACATATCGCTACCACTGGTATACTTTAAGAATGGTGTAGTTTTAAGAAGGTTTTGGGAAACCCAGCCCTCAGCATTATTGTTGAGCCCTGTGTTTGGCGGGCACCTTACAGAATTAATGCCGGGCACCACGTTGGAGACCACTGATCTAGAGTGTGTGACTGTTTCTTGTTATAATTCTCCAGTTCTTTGTCTTGGCTTTGAGAAGCTTCAGCACTGCACAGTTTATTAGTCTCCCTTTTCAAACACATCCAGTTTATGGAGTCTGATTCAATTAATACCACTTTCTGCCTAATAACCAACTAGATAGACTAGAGAACTAGACCTTGCCTCTTGTGTGTTGTATAACCTGGTTCTCACTGGAAAAAAACAATAAAAAAATTAAGAAAACTATACACTAGTTAAGCCTCCACATTTTTTTAACTAGTAAAGCATCCTGCATTTTATTACAAAGCTACACATAAAAAGCTTTTAAACACATATTTTATGAGATGAATATTTAGAAATATGGTTTGTTGCTTTTTTAACTACTTAAAGAATAAATATTGTGTGATTGTAATTTTTAGTTTATGGAGTTTCCAACAAGTTTATGTTCATACACGGTATAAAAACACTTTCATTTTCTAATAATAGGCAGTTATAATTACCTCACTTCTTGACTGACTCTCAAATGATTCGTTCGGCGATTCATCTCTTTCATCCCCTCCTTTCTGTCAGCCTACTCTGATCTGATTGGTCAGATGGTCTAGTCTGCTGTGATTGGTCTACCGCGTGCAAGTTTCACAAATGGAACGTAGGCGGGCATTACACGGAGTGACGCAAATCTGACCTGGAACTGAATTGGAATTAGAACGACAGACGACTCGTTCGCGTGATTCAGTGTCGACTCCTTTTCTCCCAAGCCAATTACTTTATTATTCGTTCATTTTCGGCTTTAAAACTTGCCAGACTGCTTTCCATTTACACACAGCAACATTACACACTGCATGTCATTTTAAGGACATTGTAATAGTTACTCTTTAATAAGGTAAAATATATTACATTTATGAACCTTGGTATGTTTTGTGTATCCAGCAGAAACATTATTATTACAAATATGTAAATTCTCCAAAGAATAAAGCGATGGTGAGGGGGTCAGACAGGTTAGTAAAGGTGTATACCTGTGTTTGTTTGTAATGCAGACACAATCATGGTTGTGGTGGGCTGTCCAGACACAAAAGACTGAGAGGAAGCAGGAGTCGCGATCACTAACCCAGCTGAGAGGGGAGAAAGAAAAACGAATAAAAAGAAAAATCTTAATTCTGCAAAATAAATAAAAACTAAATAGCTTATAAGCTAAAACATAATTAAAATGTATCATTTAACTTACTGTTTATACTCATGGGGGTTTCCTGATGTTTCGTGAAAGTTACATTGCAACCTTGAAAACCCACCTGATGTCAGGATGCCAGTAGATGGTACAGGCACCACCGTGATGTTCTGGGATGTGTGAGGCGGGTGCAGTTGTGCTCCCACTCCACCCATTTGAGCCCCACCTCCAGTGCCTCCTCCTCCAACCTCTTGTTTGGGTACCCTCCCCACAGCTCCCACGTCCATCGTGACTGAGCCGGGCACCGTCAACACCGCTGTCGGGTAGTGCGCCATGGACGAGTGCGCAAAAGATGCGCTCTTCTCCTGCCCATGCTGTTCCTTCATCTTGTTCAGAAACATGGCGTTCTCGATCTAAATCACAGGGGGAGTGAACGGGAGAAAAACAAGGGAAAAGGGGAGCAAGAGAAAGAATGGATTGAGAGATGAATGCAGATGATGAACAGACGGATGAAGGGGAGAGAGCAGCGAGGGAAGGGTTATTTTTATTTTTCGAAAAGCTTGTGCACGGGTTCCAGTGTGTAACTTTCACATGGATCAGGGCACAGTGAGGGCTGTATGAGTGGGCACAGAACCACTTGTATGGTTGTTTTGTCTTTTTTATTACTAGACTATTCCGTTGGCATGGTGTCTCGTCGAAAGACGCAAGGATACAAGAGAGTCCAATAATAAGGTGTCTACCTGTCCTTGTACTGTTGAAACGGGAGACCAAAAGTATGATGAGTTGAAATGGGATTCTTCCATTATTTCTGAAATTGAAAAGCAACATAACTTGTAAAACACCCAATCTGCCTTTGGCAACAGTTGCGAAATGACACCTCTCCTTTTTGTGTTTATGGCGCTGCCTTTTAAAGGTGTGTTTACTTGGGGAATAAACATTCACTTTGACACCCAAGTGTCCCACACAATCCAACAAGGCTATTTGATGTAACCTGAATCTTAGATCATATATTTTCATTGAAACATCTGCTTACCGCCAAGTCACGCATATTTATTCTCGTGACAGCCTTTATGAGTTCAGGCAAAGTGTGTATGGGCATCTTTCTAGTGGAAGACCCAGATGTCTATCAAAAGACTTAGCAAATAGGTTGGGTTTCGGAATTATGATGCATGCAAAAATATGAAAATAGCACACTGTGGATATTACTTATCAGTGACAAGGATTAAAAAAACACAAAAGCTAAATAAAAACACAGCATTTACACCCTCTTATATTTTGGATTTTATTTACATATATACATATCTTGTCTGCTGAAATTCTTTATTGCATTAAAGATGGAAAAGAGTTTCATATCTTGCATGGGCTCGCAAGTAAGCGCGTGCCATAAATAGACATAAACAAAAAGCATCGCCTCGCGATCCTGCGACAAGAACTGCCAGAATTTCTGCAATTGCTGATACAAGCAAAACCACAGCAACCGTTCAGTTTATTAGAAGAAAGGAATATTGTGCATAATCTGACGTAATCTTTTAATTTCGTATGCATGCCTTAATAAAACCAGGGGAGGGGCAACAAGCGAGCAACTTCTTGAATAATGTTTTTATTCGGACGTGTTTTTATACAGCCAAGACTGGACGCTGCAGCCTAGTGGCAGTGCCTGCCTGCCGCTAATAACATAACAAATGCACTAAAGGTAGCTGAAAAGATACAAAACACCCATTAATGATATCGGGGCTTCCCTAACCAGCCTCCATTAAATGTCAGCTTTTGTTTCCACGCAAAGAAGCACTGCCACCACCTGAACAACGCGCAAACTTCCGCTCGCCAACAATAATGTCGCTACGCCTCCATCCCTCTCTCGCTGAGAAAATAAAAAAAGAAAAAAGTCGAGGATAAAAAAACCAAGAGAGAAAAAAAACGTCGACGCCAATGCGAAAGAGACGCAGCTTCATGCAGACTTCCGGCTGTCGAGACAGGGGGATAAGCGCCCGTGTGAGTTGCTCAAATTTGGAGAAATAATTCACAATTGACTCATAACTCTATGTTAATTACCGGTGCTGGCGATTCCCTTTCAACCCCCAGGGCTCCTCCGGGCTGGGACAGTTCGGAAACTTCGTCCAAATCCGCCCGAACCCCTTGGATTCACCGATTTTTTCCCCTCAATTTTTTTCTATTTTTTTCGCTCTCGAAGGGCTGTCCGACCGAATCCGCTCGACTGTACTTCCGGTAAATGAGGTCAAATGATAAAGAGGCGCACCGCCTAAATGACTTCCGGCATGTGAGGGCTTTAATTTTGTAAATATGAAATGATCTAGAACAGTGTGTCTCAAACTTTTTTGGACCTTTTTATGATTTTTTTAAAGCCAAGTACCCCTTGACCAGACAACAAGATTTTGATTTAAAATACAGTGAAATTAGAGTCAGACAGTTATTATATCTAAATTGAAATTCGTTTCAAATTTATTAATTTATTTGAATGCATCTTTGTGTAGTCCTAATTTCATATAAAAATACTATTATTATAATTCGTTGATTTTCATTATTCCTAAATGTTAGTTTTCTTCACGCACCCTCTGCAGTACCCCAAAGTACCACTACCCCCATTTTAGAACCACTGATCTAGAATATGAGTGTTTATGTATTATTAATACTTATACATGATGCATTGATGTCAGAAATATCCCAATATTCCTCTCTAATAAAGACATGTTACACAAACCGATAACATCGAATACATTTTTATTTTCAGCATCAAACATATTCTACATTTTATTAAAAGTTGGTTCAATGAAAGGAATACTTCACCCAAAAGTGTAACCCTAAATACTGTCATAATTAGTTCCATATCTGCGTAAATGTATTTGTTCTGATGAACACGGAGAAAGATGTTTGAAAGAATGCTTATAACCAGACAGAGTTTCCTCCCATTGACTGCCAAGGTAGGAAAAAATACCCTAGAACTGTTTTCTGTCCTACATTCTTCAAAATATCTTCTTTTGTGTTTAACGGAACCAAAAATATTTACTATGGGAGTCAATAAGGGGCGAGATCTGTTTGGTTATAAGCATTCTTCCAAATATCTTTAAATACATTTACACCGAACAACTTGAATGTGAGTAAACGAAGACGGAATTGTTATTTTTGGGTGAATTTTCTTAACTTGAAGTTTCCCTTGAATAAGGAGAAGAACGATTGTTCCCGCCCACTTAGGCGGAACTTATCTGTGCTTTGTATTGATTGGTTCAGATCCGCCCAATGAGAGGCGGCGGAACAGCCACCAAACACATTTTCAATTTGAAATCCAAACGGCTTCGGGACTGTAGAGTGTTGTGGGTGTTTTCGCACCATAGGTCTTAATTCCGTATATAAAGGTGGGTTGTTTTCCTATATTTTTATGTACATCAATAATAAATATTGTATATTTTATGCGTGTTGAATATATATACATTTTCTGTATCAAAATAACCTTTATTTTGGGTAAATGTGTGTGTTTTGGTAAAGTTAAGCGACTGACGTCGGCTACGATCAAATGCAATATGAGCTCATTCGCCGCCGCTCTTTGTTTTTGTGGATTCACATTATTATATTCTTTTTTAAACAACCAAAATCAGCGAATTGAGCTTTGTTTCTGTTTTTGATAGAAATAATAAATGTGCCAGGCTAACTAACGTTAACTTGCATTTTTAACGTCTGGTTTTTGTGTTTAGTTTGTGCTTGTCTTCAGGAGGAATTGAAGAAGATCTATGAACAAAGAGGTAAGATTTTGCACTAATATAAACGTTTGTGTATGCGTTTGAGGTTCTGTCAAAATAAACACGCTGCCGTTATTTTGCATGATGTATTTATATGGAAAGAGGAATAGCCCACATAAAGGACATAACATAACACAACAGCAAGTTTGAGTGCTGAATGCACAAATATTAGATTCAACTTTATTGTCATTACACATATACAAGTACAGTGTAACGGAATGTAGTGTAAATGTTGCAAATATAAAAGTCTTTTGCATTGTATATCTTTGAAGTGCTTGTGCCTCCTGTCACACATACAAAGCAATGTGTGCCTCTGAGGGTCTATTATAGTCCTACTGTCCAACATATTGGTTATTTTCCAGAACACAACATCCCGCCTCCCAGTTATGTCTGGGAAACGTGCACACACCAATAGCACGGATGGGGAGCAGCAACAGCCTGCACAGGTCTATTTTATTTACACGTGCTCCGTATTACTTCACTTTTTTGATGTTTTGAATATATGCTAAATAAACTCTTGATTCATCAGAAGAAAATGCGTAAGGTGGACGCAGAGCAAGCTCAGAGGTTCAGACCTGCTAGTGTTGTTCCTCCAAGAAGACCTGCGCCAGTCAAAGCTCCTGGTTGGTAACGCTGTGATTTTTCCATCTCGTGACTTTTTAAAGGTCTCTGAATGAAAGAGCAGATGTATTAGAGTTTGGAAGATTTATATTGATCTCTCTTTTCATCAGCCAAACCTCTTCGTCCAACTGGAGCTGCAACGGTGGCTGTTGCCCCATCAAGAGGTATTTGACTTTATAAGTATATCTTCTAATCACATCTGAAATTTGAAGTAAAATACATCCATTTAAAACTTAACATAAATTTTGTCTCTGCATTAAGGTGACCAAAAGAGACCAATCGCAGCGGTTGCTAAAGGTAAAAATAACTTTGACAGAATAAAATAGTCTTGTTATATTTTTAAGACAACTTATTGGAGTTTATTCACGTTTAGTAACTACAGGTGTGTCCCGGAGGCCAGGTTGGGACCTGAAGGGCAAAGTCAGTGACATGGAGGCCAAGGTCAATACTTATCAGAGCAAAGTAAAATCTATAAATCAGGAGAACGATACTCTGAAAGAATCCATAAACAAAGTTCAGAAACGTGAAGCTGAAATTAAAGATGAGAATAACGGTCTCAAAAAGCGTCTCAGGTTAGTGATTTAAAAAAACTAAACTCTGTATAACTCAACCTTGTGGCACGGTATTTGTCTAATATTACTCCTCTTGTTTTAGGCACTGTGAAGAAGAGCTGGTAAAGTTGGCTACTGTGAAAGATGACCTGGAGCAGACCTCTAAAGAGAGAGATGATTTCCAGAAAAATCTTAACAGGCTAACTGAGGAGCACAAGATTTTGCAGGGACTCAGGGACCATCTGGAGTCTGAGCTCCGTAATGTACAGGTACATCCACTATGCATGTCCACTGGTGATCAGATTATATGAGATGTGTTCAATTCAGGTGTGAACTGCCCCATCAATACTGCGAACAGCTTTTATTTTATGTAAATGTATAGAGTAGGTGTAAATGATCGATCCTTTGTCTTTCTCAGACTCAGCTCTCCATTCAGACCTCTGCGCTGGGCCGGTGTCAGGACAGTTTGAAGGAGTGTCAGGAGATGGTCAGGAACCTTGAAGAGATAGTGGTCCGTCAACGAGAAGAGCTTCATCTTGGAGAAATGGAGCGAAGGAAACTCCACAACACCATTCAGGAGCTGAAAGTAAGCAGTGGTGAATCCTTTTCACGTCTGTTTACATTACATTTTTCTTAGATTTTCATTCTTTTACATTCTGTTTTTAGGGCAACATCAGAGTCTTTTGTAGGGTCCGCCCACTTCTGACCAGCAATCCGTCTGATATTCTGCATATCCAGTTGCCGGCCCACGACAACAAAGTTCTTACGCTTGCTAAGATGGAGGAGGTAAATGCATCCCTTCATGCTTATAGTTTCTTGTAGTTATCTCCTATTAAAAGCATGTGAAGATGTTCTACAATTTCCCGTGTTCCTTTCTAGTCCCACACCGGTCGCACGACTGACACACAGAAAAGCTATAACTTCAGCTTCGACCGTGTGTTCGGGCCACGCACTGCTCAAAACGAGGTTTTCGAAGAGATTTCCCTGCTGGTGCAGTCGGCTTTGGACGGGTACAACGTTTGTTGCTTTGCTTATGGTCAGACCGGCAGCGGTAAGACCTTCACCATGGAAGGAGGCGATCTGGAGGAATCGTGGGGGGTTATTCCTCGTGCTGTTAAGCAGATATACAAGTCTGCCAAAGCGCTCAGTGAGCAAGGGTGGAAGGTACGATCGACAAAGGATTTCAGTTTAAGAATTTATAGTATCATCTGTAGCACATTTATGTTGTGATGTAACTACGTGCTTGGAATGTAACTGCTTTTAGACCTTTTCTTATTACTTAACGTGCTGTTTCTGCTTTTTAGTACACCTTCACCGCCAGCTTTGTGGAGATCTACAACGAGACCCTTCGCGATCTTCTGTACACAGGAAAACCAAACAAGAGACCTGAACATGAGATCAGGAAGGTGTCCAACACAGAGATCACAGTTACCAACCTGACCTACCAAAAAGTCAACAATGAAGATGAGGTAATGTTATTTAGCATCAGTTATGCACTTTACAGTCACAGGTTAATATGTTTAGAATTAATAGTTGGTTTTTAAACTAAATTAGTTTTCTCTCAACAGCCTTGTTTGATAACAAATATTAAAGATTTTAAAAGTGAAACAAGCTTACTTGAATTGTTAGAGTACTGTAAATGACAACAATTCTCCAATTCAGAAATCTATCTTCATATGTTTGTTGATGCTTATTTACTTACATTTCTTTGTGTTTCAGGTGCACAACTTGATCATGTTGGCAAACCAAAACCGCTCGACTGCCCGCACCTGCATGAACGATCACTCCTCTCGTTCTCACTCTGTGTTCCAGCTAGACATAGAGGGAGAGAACGTTGATCGAGACATCAAATGCAAGTGTAAGTATCTCATAGTGCTGTCTGTTTCTATAATGACTCGATTTGATATGTAAAATACACTACTTTATCTAGGACTAGGTCCAGATAAGAACAGTTATCAAAAATCTAATTATCAGTCAGATATTCAATATAAGAACATTATTTAAAATGGACACCTGAGAGTTGGATTTTTTAAAAAGATTGGGATCAAGGTGCATAATAAATGAAGGGAAAATTGAATAGTAGAGTTAAAGCCATAACTTGGTTGCTACTTGATGTAAGGGTTGGGGAAATGTTCTTTTTGAATGTCTTTTAAATGTTTGTTGCGATTGCATTTCAGCTATACTGTGTCTGGTGGATTTGGCTGGCAGTGAACGGGTGCAGAAGAGTCAGTCACAAGGAGAACGCTTTAAAGAAATGACAGCCATCAACTCTTCCCTCACTAACCTGGGGATTGTGATCGCAGCTTTAGCCAACAAGGTACATTTATGTGATCGTGTATATGTTCTTTATAAAGTTTTTAGTCAAAATATGTTGCTTGTAATTGTTTTACAATGATAATATTTTGACTCGGATGCTTTGTCTCTTAAACTTTTATAGGACAGCTTTGTTCCCTATCGTAACTCAAAGCTCACATACCTTCTGCAGAATTGCCTTGGAGGCAACAGCAAAACGTAAGCAGGGCATATTTCGTTTGACTGTGACCAACTTCATTTTCTTTTGAATATTTTTTGTTCAATATTTTAATTTTTTATATTTTTGTGTTTTAAAGTAATGCAAATGTTTTCTGTTATAGTTTGATGTTTGCCAATATATCACCTGAGGAAGAAAGCTTCGGTGAGAGTCTGAATTCTCTGCGCTTTGCCAGCAAGGTCAGTGTTAAATGATAAAGCTATTTTTCTTAAGTCACCCATTTCATAAATAAAATTTGTTTGGTTTCTGTGTTGCAGGTGAACGACTGTGTCATTGGAACAGCCTCTGCTAATCGAAAGTAGTCTAGCCATCATAGTTGTCTTTTTTGTAAATGTTTTTAACTTTTTATCTTTCTTGTTCCATCTTGACTCTAATCCCCTTTGCTTTGTGAAATATTTTTATATATATACATGTGATGTTTTTTAATGTACAATCTCATTGGCAGACACATTTTTATCTGTTTTTCAACCATCGAAAGCATATTGTTCGTAAACTTGTAAGTGAACTCAATAAATTTTCCATTTTGGCATGTAATGCAGTGATCGGCATGGTTATATTGCCAAGTGGACCAAGCTTGCTCTCCAAATGTCTGGTTTGTTGTGAAGATTATTTTAGTAAAATTAAAGACATATGACATAATCTAAATGTGACGTCACTAAAATTGACATTGAATAACCAATTTCTGTCTATATTAGTTTTCGAGGAAGGCCAAAAATTATAGTTTTACAAAAATATTTAGTTTTGTACTATTAGAAATATTGTCACACTTTGCCAATAAGATTAAAATACATAGAAAGATAAATATTTGTTAAACAAGCAGTAGGAAACATTTGTTTGTTTGTCTTATTTAAATCAATTAAATGATTTTTCCCACATTTAGGTTTATTTTTTTATAAATATGTTTATAATATTAAGATAATGTAATCATTTCAGTTTTCCAGTTAAATGCACTAGTAAATGCAATAGTTTATCAGTGAGTGAGAATTTTTGTAAAAACGAAATATATTGTGAAACCTCTTAATTCATATAACCGTATTTCTAAAAAGTATACAAGAATTGGGGAAAAAGCTGTTTGAGACTAAGATTTGCAGTTATTATAATATCTTAATGTTTTTGTGGAAACTAAATGTGTATGTTTGGGGTTTTAAAATCACAATGCAATCAATCAGGAAGTGCAATCAATTCATCCATGCACGCTTTTATTATTTGAAAATGAATTTGCACGTGTAATCTTTCATTAAAAACGGTATCTCTTCACCACATGACGTCAGCCACAAAAAAGAGGTAGGACTACTGACTCTCCAATGACCAGTCATTTGACAACAAACCAATCAAAATGAAAAAGGCAAAATAAAGCCCCGCCCTCCTTTTTTCTAATTCAAGAAGCCGTTTCATCGTATAACACGGAACAGAAGTCAATCGCGACTTCCGCCTCACGGTGACTTTAAAACACGTCGTGTTGCCATGACGACCGAGCTCCGGCGTTCGGCTCCCGCCGTGTTTTAGTCGGCCGAGTCTGCGCAGCTGTCTGGGATTCTTAAAGGTAAAGCAGCGGTCCGTCTGCAGACTCAATCCTGATGTCAGTCCACCATTAGTGTCGGCCCGGTGGGAAACATTGATTTGACATTATGAAAACCCATCTGATGTTCGACGGACATATTTAAACAGGTAAGATCTCCCGCTCGATATTAAAAGACGCGTTGATGTTTAAATCCACGTCTGTGCTTCTTAAGTCTACACGTATGGATTCGTTACGTAGATGCTGGCTAATGTAAACACGGATACTCAACGAAACCCCTTTATCAAATATACTCAATGGTTTATTTCTGTCGATAGCGAGTTGTCAAACATTTCTCGCAACTTTAAACGTTGATATCGTGTCCAGCCGGTATGTAGGAGGGTAATAACAGTCGTTATAAGAGCTGTAATCGTTATAAAACTGAAAGGCTACGTCACAGAAAGTCAATAAAGTAAACAGTGTTGACGGCATAGTGTCAGTGGTCCTTGTTCTATGGACCTGACAAAAGTGTCCGAAGAGAACTTTTGATCAGATTAAACTAAATGACTATCGCAATACCTTATAAAACCTTCTTCTATATACAATATGCATATGTGAGGTTCAACTTATATATATCAATTTGTATTTTTACACTGTAATGGCCAAAAAAGTGCGTTTAATGATCCCTGATTGCAAAATGAAGAAAACACTAGGTATTTTCTGATCAAGTTATTATACTACGGTTTATATATAATATGCGTATTATATTGATCTTCTCTTGTTTTTGACTATACAGTAGTCATGCCCAGTGCCGCTGCTAGCCATTTTGGTGGCCTAAGCATAATTCCATTAAAAAAAACGTTGTACATGTAGTCTTGGTTTTAGTTTAGCTACACAACATGCATACATTTTTCATCTTGTATAATAAATCTGAATAAAGGGGGAATTGCGTATGATATTTGTGTTTAAACAATTGCCAATGCATCCTATTTGACCTCTTAGCAAACACACGTGATGTGATGTGGCATATATGAATAAGAATCCAAACAACCGGCGTATTGATCACATTTGATACTCAACACAGTTGAAGAAGGCAACGCACTTTAATCACGGTCAATGAGAAAGTTTCTGGATCATCATCTGCTATGTTGTGACAATCATCCATCTCAGGGATGCAGTCGGTCACAGTGGAGCAAGACTTTGGTGACCCATCAGGTTCAGTGGTGCAGGTGTGTTTTCCCAGCGTGCAGACGTCGGTTCTGGACAGCTTGAACCGTCAGCGTGAGGAGGGCCATCTCTGTGACCTCTCCATCCATGTGCAGGGTCAGGTGTTTAAAGCCCACAGATGTGTACTGGCTGCATCATCACCTTACTTCCATGATCAGGTTGGTCTTCCCTTTAAAAAATGAGATCAAATAAACATGATCAAGGACTTGCATAGTCAAATATATATTTCTCCTCACAAAAGGTGCTGCTGAAGAACATGTCCACCGTCTCCATCCCAGCCGTCATGGACCCGCTGGCGTTCGAGAGCGTCCTAAACTGTGCTTACACCGGACAGCTGCGTATGCTTCGTGATGACATCGTGAACTACCTCACCGTCGGCAGCGTGCTTCAGATGTGGCACATCGTGGACAAATGCACCGAGCTTCTCAGAGAAGCGAGGGGAGGTTCAAGTGGACCTCAGGGAACGGGAGAAAAGACCAACTCCGGGCTCAGCGGCTGTTCCAACAAGGATTCCCAAGCAGATAGAGAAGATACACTTTCTACTCCTCAACCTCCAAACCGACCATCATTCAGCGAGAGCCAGTCTCCCAGCAGCACCAATTACTTCAGTCCCAGAGAGGCAAACTTCGGAGGGGGCGCGGTGACCACCGGGGCGGTTGGAGAAAGCGTGGTCCACTCCACTCCCACCTACTGCACCCCATCCGGTGAGGAGGAGGGTTTTCTGATGGAAGAAGAGGAAGACGATGAGCTTTTGTTTTCCAGGAAAAGAGAACGGGAAGGTGGGAAGCGGAAGAATTCAACCTCCATCTCAGATCAAGAGGTCGGGGTGAGCGACAGTTTTGGAGTTTCCTCTTATCAGGGTGGAGATGCCTCACCGCCCCAGAGGCGCCCGTCGTATAGTCAACCGAGCATCATGCCAAGAAAACAGTGGGTGGTGGTGAAGACGGAGAACTCGAGAGATGATGACCTCATCGTGGTGTCAGGAGAGGAAGGAGGTGAGGATGAAGAGGAACGAGAGATGGAGGTGGTCAGAGAGAGAGACAGGGCGTTTAATATATCAAATGTTAGGACGCTATCAGGACTGAGGGAACAGGCTGAAATGGAGGCACAGGTACGTTTTTCTAAATTTAATTTACTACATTTTTAAGTACTGTAATGTTAATATTAATAAGCTGTTCGATTATATCTTCCAGACTAATGTAAATATGCCACCTCTTTTCAAAAGACAGGGGACTTTTTGAGACACGAATGCACACAGAGGTGCTCTAAGACCACTTTAAAATTCATGTCACAGATAATACCCTGACCTGGATCAAATAAACCCAAAAAGATTGAAGAAAGCAACGCTGAATTCATTAGAATTTTACTTAATTGGGACGAACAAAAACCAGTTTTTTTGAAATATGCATCGGATAGCGTGCAACCAAACTTCTTGGTTTTCTCTTCACATACAGTAGTGGCCAAGGTGATTTTCGTAGGGCATATTTGTACAATCTTTTCTTTTAATGCCCCCTCAGATTAGCTTTAACAATCAAAATTTGTTGTGTAGTTTAAAGAAAACACTATGGCCCGGTTTCAGAGACAAGGCTTCATCCAGGACTATGACACAGTTAAATTAGGACATTTAAGTCACTTTAATGAAAGTGCCTTAGATAAAAACATTACTGGCGTGCATCTTGCTACAAAACAATGGCAATGATTCCTTGTCTGTGAAACCGGGCATATATGTATTAGATTTATTGAACAAATGTATTTGGCATAAGGTCTAGTATGGCATATCAGAGAATGTGTTTAATAAATATATTTTAATAAAATGCCTAGCTTGGAGGAAAGAAAACAAACATTGATTGCAATTTTATCTATAATTAATATTTTGTTGATTCTCTCTTGTAATAATATTTTTTAGTCATTCTCATGGGCCTTAACTCAGACCGCTTTGTGCATGTGTTGTTTAATTTTTTTGCCAAGTCTCCTTAAATTTGACTCATAGCTGAGCTCAAGGTTATCTTAGTTTACTAAAATTAAAACTTTGATATGTCTCTGCGTTTTGACATCAAATAAAATAAAATGTTGGCTTAAACAATATAGGAATATCTTAAACTAAACATTGAAAAATTGAAATGTTGTCTCAGAAATAAATTGAAATAATTAAAGGTGCTGAAATAATAATAATAAACAAAAACTACAATACAAATAATATTATATGGCAACATAAATAATAAAATGACAAAAGCATATAACAAAATTGCGAAAAACATGTTTAACTTTGCCTTTTATTCAAATATATTATTGAAGTTGTATTTAAAATGTTGTATGCCTGTTGCGAAGTTGCTCTTGAGTTGATATCGTTTTTTTTTAGTTTTGAAAACATTTGAATGAGATTGAATTAAAAAAAATGTAACCAAAAAATGTTAACAGCAAAATATTATTAACATTTAAAGTTACATTTAAAAAAATACAAATAAAAGCTCATTAAAATATTTGTTAAACTAAAAACAAAACTATAATAACTCGAGACAACTCGCATACAACATTTTAAATACAGCTTCAATAATATAGACATACATTTTCAACTTAAACATCATTTTTGGAAATATGGGCTGCCATCTTAATTTTTAAAGAAAGTTTTAAGTCCAATAAACACTCTGAATGCCAAAATGAAAATGCTCATGCCACATTTTTTGGCAGGTTACATAGTGTAGTACTATCACAGAGATGATTGTGATATTTTTTATCACTTTTTATAAAAAACATAGCTTATAGCACATTTAACAAATTCTTCATCATTCTAATACTTCTACTATTTGCTCATAGGGTGACTATTGCCAGTCTTCAGTAGACTACCTCAAGTTTGAGAGGGGTTTGTTGGACCAGACGTCCTCTCATCATCACCCCTCGGAGAATCCAACCAGCAGGGCCGTTTCTGCTCTGCTCAGTTCAGTCCAGTCCACTTCTGCCAGAGCTCAACTCTTTCCTCTGGATATGCAAGGAAACCAGATTTTCCTGTACAATCAGGCTGCCCTCGAATCCACGTCTCCATTGGGTCTCGCAGGAGGAATACCTTTAAAAAGCAGTCTTGAACACGGAGCGGTCCCCTTACCCGGGCAAAGCGCGTTAGGCAGCGGCATCGAAGGGCTGGACGGCGGAGGTCCCGGCGGTCCAGGCAAGGTCTTTATGTGTCACTGTGGGAAAACGTTCACGCACAAAAGCATGCGGGACCGGCACATCAACATGCACCTGGACCTGCGGCCCTTTCACTGCCCCGTCTGCTCCAAGAAGTTTAAGATGAAGCATCACCTCACGGAACACATGAAGACCCACACGGGTCTGAAACCGTACGACTGTCACGCCTGCGGGAAGAAGTTCATGTGGCGTGATAGTTTTATGAGGCATCGCTCGCACTGTGATAGGCGCAGCTTGGGCGCCAGCAGTGCTGACGGCTCGATCATCTCTCCGCCGCATCATCTGAAGCTCCAGACCTCAGTCGGTGAGACCGGTCAGACCAGAAGCGTGGTCTCGGGTCAACATACGATAAGCAGCAGTGGGGTCTCGTGTCTCGGCATGGCGGCTGCCGGGTCTTTCCTAGGAATCGGTTCACAAAGTGTGGTGCACAGCCTCGGGTCCGCTGGTGGTGGGCGTGTAGAGGAAATGTGTGAGGGGAATGTCGATGAAAGCAGTGTCACATAAGCTAAGCCACGTTTTATGCCAAGATCACTGTGTTTTGTGATCGTCTAGGGACCACGTGCACAATAATCTGATTCTTTACCTCTTCGCGTGAATGTGCCATGGAAGTAAACCAAGTGCCCATTGCTAGCTCACCTGTGTATCAACTTCTTAAAGACGATCAAGATCAGGCTGCTATTGTGACTGCCGGGAATACAAACGGTCACCGTTGCATACAAACAATCTGCCTCACTAGCACAGAACATGTGTGTTCACCGTTGCTCTGAAGTGCCATTCTGTTCTGTATGATTATGTTGTGTAGTCAGTGTACATTACTGTAACTCATTTGGTCTTGATGTGGACTTTTAATGTACTTTTTAACATGACTGTTTGTGGTATATTTCCCTTGATCTCCTAGATAGACGACAGAAATCGAGCTTATTCTGCACTTTGTTGTTTTCACTGCTTGTAAGGGATAGTTCACACAAAAATTCTTCATTATTTATTCACCCTCATGTCATTCCAACCCTGTATGACTTACTTCTGCAGAACACAAAGGAAGATATGTTGAAGAACGTTGGTGACCAAACAACATTGGCCCCATTGACTTCAATCGTGTGGATACAAAACCACAGCGACATTTCACAGAAGAGAGAGCCATACAGGTTTTGAATGACAAAGCGTAATAAATGACAGAATTAAAATTTTTGGGTTAACCTTCTCATTAAAGAACAGGGAAGTTTAGGATCATGTTGGTGGTTGGATCTAAGTGCGACATTAACCATTTTACAATATTATCCTTAAACCCACGGTCATAACCACCCTAAAGTATTAGTTGAATTCCTTTATTATTATTATTATTTATTCAGTTCTCCAAAAAACGTGAATATAGGGTCCCTGCACATTGCGAGATGCTGTTATCCAAATCGATCACTTGTTCTTATTTTATCATTTTGTTTATGCCCTAGGATTCAAACCCATGCTGTACCAATTTAAGTAGAGAAACATTTGGGACCCTGCCTGTAAAAACCCAGTTTCTTGTGTTAATTCATCCTGCATAATGTAAAGAACATTTTGTAAAAATATAATCTTGATATCTTTAATATTGACTAAGATCATGTCGGAGCCGATAGCCTTGTGGTTACTACTCCAACATTTGGTGCTGTTGCGAGTTCGAGTCCCGGTTGGGGGTCCTTTCCCGATCCCACCCCGTCTCTCACCCACTTCTTTTTGAATCAAACTTTAATGCTTGTTCCATTTGAAAACTTAAGCCTGGTTTTCACAGACAGGGTCACGTTTGATGTAACTACAAGTACCTCACAGCGATGCTTGGAGCCCTAGAAGATATATCTTGGCATAACCAAACTGTAAACACATGACTATAAGAAACAGTCGAAGACAAGTTTAGACCCAAACACCAAATTACTGAACTCTGCTGGACTTTAGATAGTCTACAGTACCAATAGTGATGCTTTATAAGAGTTTGCCTTCCATGAAGGCTGCCGAGACATTCTTTGCAAACAAATGGACCTAAAACTATGAAGTATGTCAAAGCCAAATGAGTGTTAACGTTTGGAACAGAGTGTACAATGAAGAGTTTAATTTAGTCGAGATATAAGTGATGTGGATCTCTTCAGGACTCATGATTTAAAGGGATAGTTCACCCAAAAATAAAAAACCTGTCATTTATTCACCCTCAAACCTACTGACCTTGGTATATGAGCCTTTCTTCTGTGTAACACAAAAGAAGATATTTTGAGAAATTAGTTTTGTGTCATTATAATGGAAGTCAATTAATGTTGTTTGGTTACCAGAATTTTTCAAAATATCATCATTTGTGTCCTGCAGTCATACAGGTTTGGTTGAATGATATTGAACTTGAATGAAGTAAATCAAATAATTTTTGGGTGAACTATTTATTGAACTGGCTTTGTGGTTGTCCTGATATGTGTATGCATCAATGAACAGTTGATTTGTATCATAGATAAATACATTGCCCAGAACCAGATACCTCAGCTTTTATGTAAATACTTACAGTATACTGTATACAATACGAATAATCTTTATCTGAAGTTTGAGAATCACAGAGACGTATATAGTTGTTGCTTATCCACACATTCCAGTTTCCTCATATCAAACCTGTGTGCATTTCAGATGAGCGGGTAACGAGAATAATGAAGTATGGATGATTCAAAATAAAACTGAGAAATGATCCTGAGCGGTACTGTAGGAAAAGCATGATTCAGTGCTTGCTTATAGAGTTATGTGGTTAGACACGTCTGCATTTTGTACCGAAAATAAAAGTGTTCCATCTGCAGTCATTGTTGTGAATCTGATCTACTGTTGGTTATTGAATTACCCAAATCGAGACAGTTTTTACTGTACCAGATAAATGAGTTTTCTGATGTGGAGGCAATACATCAGTATTTTCACAAGATTATTTACATGAAATAATGTAACTATGAAGATATTGAGAGAAATTTCATTCGAATTAGTACTCATTACTATCGACATGGAAATCACACCTTCAGTGACTGTGAAAGTATTTTTGTTTTTGCAGAATCATATCAAGTAGTTCATGACTTTATGTGCGAAAGGAAAACTATATCCATCCACAGCACATTGATAATAAATCAAACACTTGGGATAAAATAAGAGCGTTTTATTAACTTGAGCAGGGAAAGTTTTTCCCCTTAGATCTCTTGGCACAACCGAGGATCGCTATCAAACCCTCCACAGACGCCATAAATAAAATACAAGATAAACTCCTAGAATAACAATATTTAAAGATGATAGCCATTTCCAATGTACAAAAATACCTTTAAAGCCCAATTGAATAACAATACGCCATTTTCTCCGTATAAAAAACTGTGACGTGGCATTGCAAGTATCAACAGTTCAAAACTTGATTTCCCAAAACATGAAACGGAAAATGTTTTTGTTCACATTGGCAGGCACTGTTGGAACAGGAAGCGGATTCCAGAGCTCAATCTGAATCAGAAAGAACGATCACTTCCTCTGGATCACACTGAGTTGCAGCGTTCACCTATAAACAAACAAACGGCAATTTAAAATCCTTTGTTGACACACGATCTGCAATGGGTTTGGTTTAGACAGTGCTGACAGTTGCAGTAGTAGAAAGTCATGAATATGCATTTAACCGCCTCTCTAATACTATTAAATCTACTGCTATTTCAGAGCCTATTTGTTGCTTAAGCAGAATGATGACATGCAAATATCAGAACAAAGATAAAACGTGCATTTTCAGCAGTTGTAAAATATAAGCCAAAACAAGTACACTATGAACAGTCACCTTATTTTTCTTGGGTGGTGGTGTGAGTGCTAAGCTGTTGATCTTGTCCTGAGTGGGAGTTGTCGCCCTGGTTAAATCCACTCGCTCAGAGATCACACCCATATCCAGAGGTATATCACAGTAGCTGACAACAACAACATCTTTTTACTCTTTTGAACCTCTTGCTTTAAACATTTTCAATGTACTGGGGTAACACTTGACAGTTGGGTGAAAATTATGTTTTTATGGTAATTTAGACATAAACAACAACTGCTACATATCAAGTTTTTGTTGCATGATACTAAATAAAGTCATATTTGATAACTTGCTAAATAACATTATATGCAATAAGCGATATGAGAATGCTTTTAAGTTTTGAACTGTGTTAAAGGGACGGTTCACCCAAAAGTGAAAACTCTGTCATCATTTACACACCTTCTTGTCATTTCATATGCATATTCATACCTGTATGACTTTCTTCCGGAGAACACAAAAATAGATATTTCGTAAAATGTAAACCGAACAGCGACGGCACCCGTTCACATGCACTGGCTTTGTGTCAATACAAAACAAGTGATTGGGTGCCAGTACGGTTCGGTTACCAACTTTCTACAAAATATCTTGTGTTCTGCAGAAGAAAGAAAGTCATACAGGTTTGAAATGACCAGAGGATGAGTTATTGACAGAATTTTCATTTTTGGGTGAACTATCCCTTTAAAGTGCCTTTAAAACTATATAATTAAGATCAATGTTTCATACTCTGCTATCTGCATCAATTCATACATACATAACTTTCTGAAGTATTGAAATAATGAAGGTTTCGTAAGTCATTATTGCGACACACACATTTGTGATATTGTAAAACATCTTGTAGCTCTAATGCCATCCCTTATCTCCCTCATTTTCGCTCACTTTACATTTTGTTTTGATTCTTTGAGTTGTAACCTGCTGTTACCTGCTGCTGTCCTGTGTGCATTCCTTCCCATTATGGAGAGCCGTGTGTTTCTCACTTGACGTGCGTTTCCTCTTCTTGTATTTGCCCATCTCATCAATCAGCACAGGGCTTGGAGGTAGTGGACTGCAACTGGCTGATCTCATCCCAACTGATGAGTCCTGATTGGTGGTGATTTCAGTGCAGCTACTGGTACTTTTAGACACAGGCGTACAGTGATTCGAGGTATTGAGTTCTGTTTTCACCGGTGTAGAGTTAAATGCCTCTGATTGGCTGTTGCCCTTTGAGGTCAGAGGGCTTTGTTTAGCTGTTCTGCCATTTGTGGCTATTACCACCTTCCTTGTGCTTATGACTGGTAACTGCTGATCATCTTCGCCCCCCTCGCCCTGATCCTCCTCTGTGTCCTGGACAGATGATTTCATTGACGGAGGAGCGCTCTCTGTGATTGGCTGGTCGTTGTCACTGTTTATTTGCTCATCTTCAACGTCCTCTTCATCATCATCATCTAAAACACATTAGACAAAAATACTTTTATATAGTTGTATTGTATATATGTATGAATTTCTTTCTTTTGCAGAACACAAAAGAAGATATTTTGAAGAATGCTGGTAGACAAACCACACTGGCACACACTGACTTCAACTGTATGGACACAAATCACTTAGACATTTCTCCAAATATCTTCTTTTTGGTTATACAGAAGAAAGAGTCACATGCAGGTTTTGACATGTCGGTGAATAAATGACGACAAGAAGTCTTTTTACTACTTACCTGGGCCGATTTGTGCCTGACTGGCTTGTATCTCATCTTCAATATCAGGATCTGAAGAATAATCCTCTTCCTCATCATCTTCCTTCTCAACTTTATCCTGGTCCTCGTTCCCTTTTGTTTCCTGCTCCTCGTTCTCTTTTGTTTCCTGCTCCTCGTTCTCTTTTGTTTCCTGCTCCTCGTTCTCTTTTGTTACGTTCTCCTCGCTCTCTTTCTCTTTGCTTTCATTCTGCTGCCCGTTATACAAATCAAGTACAAAAACAGTTTAACACCAAAATATGTTTACAGTAAAATACAGTTCTATGAAAATTATACATGGAGAAAAAAGGGTTTCCGAATTGACTCACAATTGGACCAATATTTCTCCTTAAAGGAATAGTTCACCTTCAAAATGAAATTCTGCCATCATTTACTTGCAAAACGCAAAAGAAGATATTTTGAAGAATGTTGGTAACCAAAAACCTTTGGTCCCCATTGACTTCCTTTGTATGGACACAAAACCAACACTAAGTCAATGAGGACCAACATTTTGCAAGATATCTTCTTTTGTGTTCTGTAGAAGAAAGAAAGTCATAAAGTTTTGTAATGACAAGAAGGCGTGTAAAAATGACAGAATTTTCTATTTGAAGGTGAACTTTTCCTCTAAATGTATTTGCCTTTACCTGTTTTTTCTGTTTGTCTCTCTCTTGCCTTTTCCTGATCTCCTCTACCTCTACATCTTCCTGTTTAACAGCGTATTTGTTGATCATGTCCTCCAGGTTGCTTAGGGCCATGTCCCTATTGGATCGAAGTTTGCGATGCAGTGTTTGGTCAGAGAGGGCGGGGTCTAACGCTGGGGAATAAAAGTAAAATTCAGCTCTTAATTCACTCCAGAAACATCTGTATACGGTCTTCACAAAACAATCTTTGGAAAATATAACAAAATTAAATTAAGAGCAAATAAAAAAATAAACCGATCACAGCACAGATATCCTAAGAAAATGATCAAATATACAACAAGTTGAAAATGGTTGTGCAGAGTTGCAAATGAAGTCTTCCCGGATGTGACTTATCTATCACTGACACTTATCCAACCTTCTGGTCACAGACTGAAGCCCTTAATAATATTTAGATCTTTCCTACTCGGGCTAAAACTTTATTTTTTGTTTTCTAGCCTAATAAAATAACAAACAATGAAATTACTTGGTTTATAAAAATCTGTGAGGTGAGAGCCGAAGTTGTAAACCATGTCGAGATGCCGTCTTTCCTGCAGTTTGTTGCCCGTCTCTCTAAAGGCTTCCTGAGCGATCTGAGTGATCTGTTTGCGGGAGAGCAGGAGATTGTAACGCTCATTGGCTCGCTCCACCACCCTCAAGACATCCGTGTAGTCCGGAGGATTGTGAAGAACATCGGCACTGTTAATATAGCGTTCAATCTGAAGACGAAAGAAGCCAATATATAGTAAAGAAAAGAGAGTAGTCATATAGCAAATAGATTTGTTTACTGTTTCTGTTTAATGCAAATCTGGAGAACAAATCTTGATGGAGAGACTTCAAGAAGCCTAAAAATACCTTTTTGTTGATCTCTGGGTAGCGTGTTCCACTGTAGGGAATCCTCTGCTCGATCACTCGACCCGTCAGTGTGTTACAGCCCTTCAGCTCACACAGTTTCTCATAGATCTTCATCATCTGACAAGCAAAAACAGGTGTTCGTGAGTGGGACACATTACGACTTTTCACACTTGAAGTCATTAACCCGGGTTATTTTTAACCCCAGATAAACAGAATCCTGAGTCATCTGTTTCACACTGCTTATAATTTACCAGGGGTTAAGAGATTACCCAAGGTATTCATAACCTGATTTTTCACACTGTACATCACTAAACCCTGGGTTAGCATTCTTATTTGCGGTGTCAACAGTCATGAGTGGATAAATACAACAACATCAAACTGACTGAATAAAAATAGTGCATGGTCCCTTTAAATAACCGAATACCTTGTTGTTCCGCATCTGGGGGAAAATTACAAGAAGTTAAGCGCAGTGTGAAAAGCTTCTTTAGTATGAAATTGTACACTAAAGCAAATCAGTGAGGTCTGTATGTTTAGGGGCTTTTCAAATGTCACATTTCTTTAACAACTGCATATAATCTCCAGTGTTTCATTCCTATGGAAGTAAAGGGAAACAGGGACAGATGAAGCAGGGATGGATAAGTCTCACTTTGCGCTTGAGCTTGTGCTCTTGAATATAACTGGAATCCTCCTTCTCCAGATCCTCCACACTCAATTCTCTCTCCTGAAGCCGCCTGATCTCCTCATTGTAAACCTTCAGGAGGTTCTCGAGGTATGCTATCTGAAAGAATGTGAAAGAAAGGATATCCATTTGTATTAAATACTTCCGCTCAATCGGTACGAATACAGTAAAAATTAAATCATGCAAAAGATTCATGAAAAAAAACCAAAGAGAAGTGTCTTTAGTACCTGTCTCCTTGAAGCCCTTTTTGTTTTCTTCTCTTCCTCCGGATTTTCCTCTTCTTCTTTACCCTGTTCCTCCTGTTTTACATTCCCTCCATTGATCTTGTCCTCTGTTTTCCCTTCAGAAGGAAGAGGCTGTATGGAGGTCCGTTTCTTAACTGTGTGCTGCTTAAGAACTGTGCAGAGTTCATTAATGTAGACGAAGGTTTTGCCAACGTTTGCCTGTGCGCGTGTGAGGCAGCGGCCGAGAGTGTTACGAAACTCCACCGACGACAAGAATGTCGGCAGAGCCTTGGAGTATCTGGACTGCAGGTAGGTCACGACCTCCGGGTGATCCACCGCATGTTTGGTGCAATGTTCCACAAACTGGATGAAGAAGTGTTTAGCCAGGAGCAATCGGCAAAGGGGTTGAATGGTTGGGTTTGAATTGGGACAATGAAGAGTCGTCCGAAAAATGATGAGAAAGACAAGAAGATTAATAATAGGACAAAATACATCTACTTGAGTCAGGAGTTATAAAATGTCAAATGTAAAGCGTACCTCTGCAAACAGTTTCTCATTCTCTACTTGTAGGACACGAGTGTCTTTCCTTGCAGAGGCAAATGGAGACTGCGTGATGTGTGTCGGCTGTGGCTGCTGTTTATTCTGAGGTGTTCTCGGCTGGCAGTTCAGAGCTTTAGAACAGGATGCAGATGTGGAGGCTTCTTCATCATCGTCATCTAGGATCACAATGCTGTCCATCACTGGTCTGGCCATCCGGAAGGGAGCTGGATGAATTTGCTGGGGAGTAATGAAGGAGGAGGTGTCAGACCAGCATTTCAACTACAGGAGAACCTGTGAACACAAGATTATCCTTGTGATTTTACCCTCTGTACAATGAAGCTTATACGCAAAGAGCTTACAGCTACTTTTACTGCATGGCAACTGGTAAAGCAGTCTATGACATTACACTTCAATCTATATATTACAGTATATATGCCTGGTTTTTGCTTTGATAAACATAGGAAACATTAACATATTAATAACATACCATGTATGTATATAAAAACAAATGTGATGTGTACTTTAAAATTACTATTAGTATGTCAGATAAGAATAAAGCATGATGGCACTTTTCGTGTTCCTCTGTTTCTACATACATTTAACATGGATTGGTCCAAGACGGTCAAAACTCAAACGAAGAACTCTTGTCTTTGTGTACCTAAAAAAGAATATTCATCTTTATATTCATGATATTAAGTAACTTGGAATAACTCAAGCAAGCAAGTTTAATAAGCCACCAATACACGATAAACGCATTTGTTTTAAGAAAGCTGAACTTTATACATCTAGTCTAAAATATGAACTGCTCATAGCCACCTGTACATTTCTGCTCTTAGTATATAGCCAGCTGTATATATTAAAGTACAAATCTACTGTAAATTTCTCATAACACACCTACTGTAAAGTATTTTCTTAGTCCATGCTTACTATATAGTATTTATCTAATATTGTATTTATTCACTGTATATCCTGCACTTGCTAATTGCACTTCTGGTTAGACTGTACTTGTATATGTGTAATGACAATAAAGTTTAATCTAATCTAAGACAAAACTATAAGGGATGACTGACAAATAACTGATTTAAAAATCCAGTGATGGATTCATTGAATATGTAAATGTGATTATTCACACAAAGCAGTTACACTTTGATGTAAATGTAGAAACTTGGCATTGGTTAACACTGCCAACAAAAAATAAGAAACTACAGTGGTAGAAAGCTTGTTGGTGTTTAAAGAAGACCCCATATCATTAGTTATAAACATTTACCATGTGACTTTGGCATTTAAGCGGTAAAGATGTTGATCCCTGTACATGTTTGTAAGGGACCCGAGAGATTTAAATCCCCTAGCAACCATAATTACAAGACAATTGACGCAATGTGATTTTAACACTTCAACAATCTTCCATTTCTATATCTTGATATATTGATACACATATAACCCGGTTGGCGACACAGCTTGATGATCTGGAAACTGTGGCTTAATAATTAGCTCCAAATGCCCCCAAAACGCAATCACGTGTTTGATAACATGTCAAATGTCTCGGTGTCTGTGTTCACACTTCATAATGAAATAAAAGCTCGTTAATCGATGTGTATTCAGACAAAAAGAAAACAACTTACGCGCTGGATACGGAGCTCGGCGCTGGATATGCGTACAGCTCAACACGAGGCGCGCTGATTCGCTGGCGGGTAGTAATCTGATCGCTCATTGGCCGAACTCGTCTGATTTCTTCTGTGGTTTGTGTTTCACGCAGCTTCTTTGGAAGCGCGTCAGCGCCGCGTAGGGGTCAGGAGACCTCAACTGCTGATCAACATTTATTTTCACTTTAAGTGATGCCATTGTAAACTAGTCGTGTTGGCAAATTTGACTTTTGTGTTTTGTTTCATTGAAAACAAAACTAAAAGAGCATTGAAGCTGTTTTGTGACGTCTGGGCGTCTGTAATAGTTGCCTAAAGACGTTAAGAAAACGTTATATAGGTCCTTGTATTGTATCTTGATTTATATGCACTGTATGGTTTATTTTTCCTAAATATAATGCATCTTGATCTCTTATAGGACCTGCATGATGTCGAATAAGCAGACAGGTGCACGCTTATATCTGTGACAGTGTCTTTTAATTCTCTTTTCAACCTTTCATCACGTTTACATCAGCATTAATGTCCTCTGTTAATCGATAAAAGCCAAACAATAGCTTAGTCTCACAATAAAATATTGAAAACAACCCCTGCAGTGATCTAATATCCCTTTGAGAAACTAAATAAATTTATTAAAGCATTTATGCAATATTTGAATGTAACAAAACATGGACAACAATACATTTATTTTTGTTTTTATACAGCTAATTATAACCCATATTTAGAATTTTGATAAGCAACTTTACTTTAAATATTGGATTTTTATTTATGTATATAAAGTCCCAGATTTAATCAGATTTGTATTGGGACAAATTGGAGGCCTAGTAACGTTAGTTGCATTAAAAATGTTTAGCCAAGATGTAAATACAATAAATACAATCTATTCTGGGAATTATTTACAGTTTCTTTTCAGTTTTAAAGCAGACTGTGAAGATTTTAGGAAGATTTCTGAAAAACAGGAGCTCCAGAGTGACGGTACAGAAAATACCACCTCCGTGTCCAGGTTTATTTCTCCTTCTAGGAAACACATAGAATAAAGACAGATTAGATTTTTTACGTTAGTCTAAAAGCTTCATTATGTATATTTGACATGTTTGACATTAGGGTTTATAGTATTGAAAACGATGTTATGTACCTTATCTTTTAAATCAGTGTCACTGGAGTCTAAATAAAAACAAATAAAATAGTTAAAAACTAAAACAGTTTATATTCCTGTGTACACATATTGTGACAAATACATTTCATGGAATCATGTGCAAAATATTCATATTCTAGTTGGAGGGGAGGCATTGAAGATGATGGATGTTTTTAAGATGAGGCAAGATATATTAATGTATGTTAATAAATGTACTACGTTTTATTTCAATTAAAATCCGCTGAACAAACTCACCAGCAGAGCTAAATGTCCAGTAAAGAACCTTTATGACTCCATAAAGCACAAGAGCAACAGCGACCATCGCCATGGAGTCTTCAATAGAGGGAGCACTAACACCTGATATCAACACGATAAAAAAACACAACATCCAGGACTGACTAGCATAAATACTCTTTAAATGCAATAATGCAAAAATGAAAAATGAAATAAATGTATATAATTTACAGAATTAAGTTACAAAATGTTATTATAATAAATATATAGTTAGATATATAGATTATGTATCTATAAACATATATTTAATATGCATTATTATTTCTAAGAAAAAGCATGAATACTCTTTTAATAACATTACAATATAACTTACCAATCAAATTAAGTGTTGCACTAGCTCTCCTCGTTTCTCCCTCATGTTTGGCTACACAGGTGACCTCACCACCACGACCGAGCTTCAGCTTCCCTGAGTCCAGCTCCAGGCGGGTGCTCTGACTGAATGTGCCATCAGAAGCCTGTCTGTGACCCGTCACACTCCCCTGACCCAGAGACTGTGACTTCCCATCGACCCCAGTGAACTCCCAGCCCAGCTCCAGAGTGTGAGGAGCAAAACCAGACGCCTCACACTGAGCCACCACCACCTGACCAGGTACAAGCAGAGGAAGAGGAGAAGGGTAGATGGAGAGAGATGGGGGCTCTAGAAAGACAAAGAAACAGAAAAACACAGTGGTTAAACTTTTATGTGTTTAAATTCCATATAATACATGTAGACTGCAGTGTAAATATTTTTGCAGACAACTTACCGACGATCTCCAGGTCCACAGCTACCTGTGCCAATAGGTGAGGAAGATAAACTGTGCAGATATAAGTACCAGAGTGTCTCACTTGAGCCTCCTGTAAAACCAGAGATGCATTTCCAGTGTCATAGAGAGCTGTGACGTCAATATCAGCTCCTGTCTCTGATGTCTCAGCAAACCGATCGTTCTTGCCATCATAGGCAATGACCAGACGTCCTTCACCCCGGAACTGATAACGCCACTCGATAGAGAAACCAGACCCATGCAGTGGAGATGATGGGTCAATCCAGAACCCACAGTCCAAAAGAACCTGCTCCCCGAGTCTAGAGCGGACCACTGGAGTTTTACTGGACACACTGAGAATCACTTTAAGAAGAAAACAGGAAATACAAGTGAGGGAAGAATTAAAAGGGATAAATCTGGCATAAATTCCTGTCTCCCTCTTTTCATGCAACTCTTGATCAAGATTTCTGTAGCCCATGAGATATCACAGTAGTTTTCTTCTAAGAACAGTCTAATGTCAGTCAAGTCTCTACTAAAACAAATCTACAAATGAACTTTACAATCATGTGATTTAATTCAGAAAACACATTTTCTATTTTTCTGCGAAAATCCCAGGAGCTAGGCTCTTTACCTTTTGGCTCTTTTGAAGCTGATGGCGCTCTCATAATATTGGACAAAGTCAGCTGCTCATCAAGTCCCTGTGCTGCCACTGAGAACCAATCACCTTGCAGGTATATGGGACTCTGGGCGGAGTCAGTCAAAGCAGCTGTCCATCTGACCATAGAGGCGTGAGGCATGAAGGGGTTTATCTCACATTTGGGTTTATTCACAGAACCTTTGGGTGGGTTCAGGGCTGAACTACAAAACGTGCCAGCTGGATCTAAAGAACGACAGTTCATGAATTAAATGAAAAGCATGTTTTGGACAAAATAGTGACAAATGTTACATGGTTTCTCATTGTAAGTCACTCTGAATAAAATATGAATAAACGTAGTATATAGATGTACTATGACCACTGTGAACATCCTCTTTGAGTTGAAAGCTGAATTCTTAAAATCCACAAATTAATGCAAATGTCAAAGGTACATTGATACTGACCAGTAACATAGTAAACTCTGGATGGGTTTATATCTGCTGGAGGATGAAGCTCAGATAATGTTTCTTCATTGTAAGCTTCAGTTGTGATGAACATTAAAGATTTCTCTTGATCCATTGGTGCCGTGAATCCCCCTCTGTGACCCGGCTTCTCCTGTACAAACCAACACTCCAGAACCGGACATCCAGAACCAGAAACTGCAAAGACAAATTACGAAAGTTGTTTTAACTAAATAAAAGTATTCATGAACATTTCTGTATTCGTTTCTGGACCATCTCTTGAATGCATGTTTAACGGCAACATTTTAATCGTAAAACCATAAACGAGACAGAACGCGACACAGTCAAACAATTCAAAATTGCTGTTATAAATGTATTGCGTTGTGTATTTTATTGCAGTGTGAGGCGTCTGGTTTAAATGCAACAAAACTTACCACCAGAAAACAATGTAAACGCGATGATAGACAACTTATAGATGGTCGAAAACTCGGACATTTTTCCTTTCTTGGTTGAAATCATGCCTCTTTACATGTTACCATGTTGTTCGGTGCATTAATCTCCACTGTTTTGGTTTCATTTTCAACGATAGTGCCGCTGACGCATGCGCAAACAGCTGCTCATTGTTTCCTACGATCATTGGCCCAAATAGGTCATATTCCTGCCATTTGAAAAAGTAACAACAGTACAGTAGTTACAAGCTGTTAACGTAACATCATAAAAAAAATCCTTACTGCCTATACATACACCAAAACCACAACACAACGGACTTTCCACTACGTGTATTTTAACCATGTATTAGTCTTCACTGTTGTCTGCACTAGGTGGCGCTCCGAGGCACCAGTCCTAATCCAGTTTGACACGTGGTTTCTCAGAATAGAATGCAAATATATCAACTCATTATATTTCTCGATAGGGTAACAGTGGATACTCAAACCAGTTGTATGTGTTATGTAATTGCATTTTTTTCAAATAATATTATGTTGATTTGAGAGAACTAAAGATAACTAATTGTTACTTTGTTTTCTGCAGTAAATGTTTATAAATAAAAGCAGTTGTCCACCTTTTGCCTTTTGTTTCTGTCTCAGAAAAATGATTATTGTTTAGAAAATGTATAGGACTATCTTCCAGTAAATCAGTTATCAACTTCCAATGTTAAAGAGTTATCAGTTATTGTTATCGTCAAATTTACATATCGGTGCATCCCTATACACAGTAATACCATTAGTGTAACTCATGCTACATGGCCACACACACGCGCACTTTTATCTTCTTATCAAACCATTATTATTTTAATTAAGTCTTTGGAATTAAAAGGACAGATAGTTGGAAAAAAGGTCATAGAGAACATTTTTAATTTAGGAAAGTGCACAAAATAAAACAGCTCATATTACAAACTTGGAACTCTTTTGATTAACTATGGGTTGGGAGAATAATTTACAATTATTGGCTGTTTAGAGCATGAAACATTAACAGTTATGTGTCATGCCAATATGTAATGTTAATATAATGTTTGATTTTAATATACTTTTGTTTAATTGTGTATAATAAATATATATGGTTGTGTCTCCACTTTGTGTCAAATGTAAAATTTGGGTCTTAACTCATTTGAGAACAACTGGCTTTAATGTGCAACAATTTAATTTAATTTATATATCCTATTTTGATTGCACTTTCGGTGATTAACCCAGTTCAAGAAAGCCCTCATGGTAACTTGTGACGTGTAACATCTCCAAAATATCTATTGGCTGAAATGAAGCCTATTTAGAGGATCGCTCAGCAGTTAGTTCACCAGAGCAGTGCGATTCAGCAGTTAGTTCACCAGAGCAGTGCGACGTCAGATAGTTTTGGTGCTTATAACGAATAAACAAGTTACTTCGGTAGTAGAACAATATTTTTATTCTGCTGTTTGTCAGCAAAAACGGTAACCATGCGGTGCGTAGCTTTGTTGATCCTTGGAGTTCATCTTGCATATGCTGGTAAGGAATTATTTCAGTTTATGATTTATGTTATGATAAATTGTTTTATTTACAGAAACAGCCTTTAATGAAGAGCTTGCAGCGAGTCAAGATTTCGTTATGCATTATTGACACTAATTTAATGGGAAAACGTTGGGTGGAGATGGGGGGGATCGGCTTCAGCAAAGGATTTGAATCGAACTTGGGTCGCAGTGAGCTTAGTTTACTGGCGCTATATGTCGGCGCACTAAGCACAGGGTTATGCGCGCTGACAAGGCATCTTTTTAAAATATTTTTATGACTAGACATAGCCTATCATAAATCTATAAATTAGGTTATCATTTTATCCTGACATTTTTAAATTTTTACTCAAAAAATAGTTGCCCAAAATAATAAATTACATGTATACTTCTTAACAGGATAGTCTGTATCAGCATGTAATAGGCCTACATCATATCATTAATTTACTCAATATAATATAATAGTGACTGTTATTGGTTTGAGTTTCGTAGAGCTATATCTAGTGAATGATGCAGTTTCATTTCTAAACTGAGTGAGCTTACACTGCCCAGTTACCGATGAAAGGCTCAAACACTACATTGTGGAGTTGTAGTAGGCCTACTATTACTGAAATTAAATTAACGCAATATAGGCTACATAAATATATTTCTAATGTTTTACAAAGTATTACAAATGAGGAAATAGACAAATTTAAGTAATATCAATCCATGACTTTAAAGAAGTATTTTGTTTGAATCTTTGGCTATCTGTATGGCCACAAGATGGCAATACAAGGTTATCAAATTGAACCTTGTTTTTTCAACTAAAATAACAAACAGTTGTTAATAATATATTTAATGATTTTAAATATATTTATAAATGAATATAATAATGATTTTATAATTTACTATTCTACAAACAAAATTTGTAACATCAAATATATTTTACATATACATTTGTCTTTGTATTAAGTGAGATCTTAAAGTGATGCATAATCAAATTCAGTCCCTGTTTGTAATCTGTTCACAGCCAGACATTCTCTGCAGTACTTTTACACTGGTGTGTCTGGAGACATTAACTTCCCAGAGTTCACTTCAGTTGGTCTGGTTGACAATGGGCAGTTTTATTACTTTGACAGCAACCAAATGAAAGCTGTGCCAAAAACAGAGTGGATCAGACAGAATGAAGGAGCAGATTACTGGAACAGAGAGACTCAGAACATGATTGGTACACATCAGAGTTTTAAGAACAACATCCAGGTTGTAAAAGAACGATTCAACCAGTCATCAGGTAAGTTGCTATTAAATGCACCTACACACATACGTATAACACGGTTTAAAGAGAATTTAGTCTTTTAGACATTTTAACTGATTTGGGCAAACATGCTAATGAATATTCAATAGTTTTTAGCTGACTTTCTTTTTGTTGTTTTGTTTGTTTGCATACATCAACATAATGTTATAACTCTTACACATTAATAAAAGGTCAAATTAACAACTTCAGATACTTCAAACATGTACTTGCTTTGAGGGATTTGTGGCATAAATCCAAGCACATACAGCAGATAAAATAAACAATTGTGAACAAAAGTTCACAAGATGGTAAAACAAGAAAATAACAATGACAAGAACAAAACACTTAAATTTGACAAGACTTCATCAGGATTGACAGAGAACACAACAATAACCGTACAGTAGATTCCAAACATCAGACAACAGACCAGCATAGACATCACACACATGAACACTAAATAGAGGAGAAAACAAGACGTTATGACAAAGGGCAGGTGAGGTGCATTAAACAATAATTGGGTTATTATTTTTACTGAAGGCACAAAATGTTTAGAACCCAAACCTCATAACACACAATGTAGTGCTGTCACGATCTGGTCCAAACAAACTATACAAACAACAACCAGGAAGACAACAGTGACAGCTGAGGACGTAAAAATAGAGAGACTTCACATATAAAAGCTGCAACTAAATACTGTATTATCATTAAAATCTATCAACAGCCTATTTATTAAATACAATGGTTGGCATGCTATTATGGCAGTGCGGTCATTTCAAAAGTTAGTCATGCACGATACAGTTCTTTATTATAAATCAGTGTGTTGTTTTAGTTCACCTATTTAGAACCAACGACAGATCACAAAGCGGTTCACACGGATGACATGCTTAAACTGAATTATTTATTTGACTCCATCAAAGTGTGAAGCTGTAGGATTTACCTGAAATGTTCAGATAACATTAATGTGAGCAATGATAAAATGTTTTATCAGGGAGAGAAACTTCTATCTCAGAGGTTTACAGTTATGATACGCAAGGATCTAAACATGAATAGTTTTCACTGTTGTGATTATTAAGAGACACTAATGTTACATTACTTTAACATCCAATACTGTCAGTGTTCAAAAGAAAGATTCCCAAAACCTTTAAACCTGTCGAAGGTGATTTATCATCAGAACAAGTTAACAACAAAACAAGAGTAGAATAAAAAAGACAGATTAATAAAGTGAGCACACACCTCCAGAATGATGGAGCTTTACGCCCGTGTGCATGAGAGCTGAGATTAAAGCATCTCATCGATCAACTGCATCCGTTGCCCACTTATACCCACCATCAAAGCACTGTTACACAAACACCAAAAGATCAGATAGGAAACAGAATTGACCTCAGAACCATCCTCACTGCGGGAGGCACATCCAACATATCCCTTCTGTCGATTGTATGCACTTATGTTGACATGGAAGCCGTCGAATGAGACCAAACATGTTAAAACATAAATCGTGTGCCGTGAGCAACCGTAACCAGAGGATGTTGGCCCATGTAGATGTGTATTAGTAGTGATCCCACAGGCTGGAGTATCATATTAGATCTCAATATACAGACAGTAGAGACTCTCACAGCAGATAATCTTCAGTACGGAGCTCAGACGAGACTTCATCTCACTTCTGTCTGAATAAATCTCAGCTCGACTGACTCTTCAGTGGGATTCATGAGGAGTTCACAGACTCTGAATCCTGGTTCTGTTTCCTTAAAGCTTCCACGAAGAGCTGCTTTCGAAAAGGCTTAGCAGTCGGTCATGATGTTTTTCTGTTTGGAGGCTCATGATTGACAGCTTCTGTTTAAGACCCGCCCTGAAGAAGCGCGTCGTTTAGTTTGTTGTCGCTCAGCTGATCGCCCGTTTTAAAGCCGTAGATTGCGTGCGCGCACACGTGTGTGTTCTTTATATTTGTGTTTACATGCATTCGTTCTTTCATTCCTCGTTGTGTTTAGTGACAAGTTTGGTTTAATATATTCATCTCGTCCGTAACTGTATTAGGTCTGGGAGTGAAGTTCAGTTGAGGGATGAACGGGTTCCCCTAGCGGACATTAAAGCTGTCATCTTGAGTTCGCTGTTATATTTCGTTGTGGTATATAATTCAATATTTATTGTATCATAAAGACATTTGCTGTCAGGATTTGTCGCATACTATGCTTTTGGTATCCGAGTATGTACAGCGATGCTGCGTTAGAAACGACGTCCTATTTAACATCTACGCGAATTGAATATTCGCCTCGTTTGATTTCATATATAGCGAGTATTTGATGTCAACTACAAGTTATTATTTCAAAGTGTTTATTTAGATACCACACACACGTGCCTTTATGTAAGCTGATAGATCGCGTACAGTAAATATGTGTATTAACATTTGCTTGAACACCACAGGCTTTGTGAGTTTCGGCAGCGCCCCCTGGTGACCATAAAGCAAAGCGACCCCGCCCAGTAAAACCATTACACTCACTGGTCGCCCTGTTTGCTGTTGTGTCACCAGCGAGGACATCACAATATAAATAACACAGCTCGTGACTATACTAAAGGCAGACTGGACACTATTTAGTCGTGTTTTAGATACAACCAGGATGATCGGATCTGGAGTTTATTAGTAAACATACTGCAGAGGTTTTAGAGGAAAACACCATTAAGACATTTAAACAAGAGCATCTTGAACTCGGAAACATGTCACCCGTGAAGAGATGTGAGCACTGGAGGAAATGAAGTCATATCTTACTTTAGTGTGAAGCAGCATTCCTGCAGCTGCATTTTAAACCTACATTTTTAAATAGAGGTCTGTAGTATACTAGTCAAAACACTATTGCAGAAGGCAAGTCTACATATAAAAAATGCATAAATAAATGACACGGCTTATTTTTCTTCGTATACCTTAGATTTGTGTATAGAAGTTGATGCGGTAGAGGCGAAACGGTGCTTGTTAATACGTCCTTAAAACTGCGATCAGAATCATATTTATCCGTCGGGTTAATTCTCACATGAGAATAATGAAGCAGGTGAGGTGCGAGCAGAGTAAAGCTGTGACGTTCGAGCTGCCGCGTGTTATGAATGGAATCGTTGAAGAAAAGTGTACAATACAAATGTTAACAAATGGCATAAACCAAACACAGACTCTTCAAAACCGAGAGTGTTTTCAAAGTGCGTGTCCTGATTTTAAAGATGACATGTCTTCCTGCGATCCTCACTATTATCAGCACAAACGCTCAGAATTAAACCGCATTCATCATCGTTCACTTTGCACAACACAGGATCAAGAAACACACGAAGTCACGCACAGACAGACACGGACATTTCTAACAGAGCTGTAGAAACACAAATGTATGACTGCAATGGATTCTTTTATTTAACATTTTTTTTCTCCAGACAGCGTGTAATCCACTCCATCTCGAGTGTTTGCTGATAAAAAGGTTCATATTTTAACTCATCCTTTGTGTTAGGAAAGATTTAGGAAGGTACGCCTCTCAGAAAACGTACAAATAAAAATCATTTTAGATATTAAATTACTATTTGGAGCGCTAGACGAGGGCTCAATGGACTTATTTTAGTAAAAACCTCCAATTCTATAATTCAATGGACATTTTCACTTCTCTTGCCGTCGCTCAAAATTAGACCGTGTGCTTTCAGGCACTCATTATGCTAGTTGGGATCACACATTATTTCGCAGACCCCCTAGCTGTGGATGGCGGATCCCCCATTGTGAACTTCTGCATTAAAGCATTTACACAGTATGAAGTATTTTTGGGTCTTTATGAACACAGCAGTGGTGTTAGCTGTCCACACGGAGATGAGAGGACTAGAGAGAATGAAGAGATACTTTATGCTTAGAGCAGATGACTTTAAACCCTGAGGTCATAGAGGACTACACAACGGTTCTTTGAAGCTTCAAGTGTGTCTCTTAAACATTTGATTCAACAATAATCAATAATTCAGTCTGAAGGCACTTGTGCGGTGAAGTTTTAGATAACATCGCTAAACATGATGACGAGAACATGTGACGCTCAAACCACCAGATTCAACTTCATGAGACAGAGGAAAGTTAAGCCTGTGATCTGAAAGCTTTGGTTTAAAACTAGTCTTAGACAAATAGAAATGTTAGAGCTAAACTGAAAACAGCTCGCACACATTTTCAAATACGTCAATGTCATTGTTTTGTCTCAATGGAATGTTTTCTGTAAGGCGTGTTTGTAAAAACTACTTAAATGTCCTGATTTAACTAATCCCAGGTGTTAGTTTAATCTAATCCCTGTCTGGGAAACTACCCCAAAACGTCTAAAAAAGCCTTTTATTTGAGGAAGAAAACATGTTTGAGACAACATTACAAAAGTGGACAGTGAGACACAACAGACAACTACACAACACAACACAGCGAGACAAAATACAGCAGTAGCTCTGGTCCAAAATCTAGTGAACGCCCTACTTAAACAGCATTTTAAGATAACATAGATATATTTCCGACGTGAAGGCTGTTTCCAAGTGTAGATAGCAGAATTATGCTGTCTTCTAAGGGCTTTCGGTTGGCCAAAGTCTGAGGCAACATCACGTGTGTCCTAAACAGAGAAGCGTGTGTCCCATACAGAAAACAGTCATGTATGTCCTATACAGAGAAGCATCACAAAAAATGATTTTAGCTGGGTTTTCATAGGAAGGGTAACATATCTAAATTTACATTTCAGAATGAGCAGATGTGAAATATATATTCAGGTGTCATGTCTGATATGTGTTTACTACTGTTATGACGATGAATATAACCTGCATACTTTAATAATAGCGTAAAATTCTCAACTTCAAATACATAAACATTTACATGCGTAGGGTCAGGGATTTGAGGCAGGATGAACACGAGTGCGGACAGTGGATTAAAAAACATTTTTCATTATAAAAAGAAAGTCCAATGCAAACAGAACTGGAAACAAAACCCTCAAATGGTTCAAACTGAAAAATATTAATGACAAGAAAAAAGCACAAAACTAAAAAATACTTCAGCAGGATTGAACAGCATTTAAAAACTATTGCAGTTGTCAAGACTACATATAAGAAAAGCATAAATAAATTAAATAAATAAATTTATTTTTAAAACGCTTGGATCTTTGTATAGAAATCGATGCGGTTGAGAGCGAACAGTAACATGCTTGTTAATAACATATGAAAACTGTGATCAGAATCATATCGAACATTTAAGTAGCCTAAGTCAAGTTTATTCACACATGAGAATAATGAAGCAGTTGAGGTGCGGACAGAGTAAAGCTGTGAAGTCTTTATGATTCAAACCGTAGAAGATAAGTGTCGAATAGAGTTGTGAACAAACAGCGTAAACCAAACACAAATTCATCAAACATCCAGACTATTTTCTAAGTTTGTGTCCTTTCAAAGACTCAGATGAAATGTCTTTACTGATCCTCATGAATGTGATCAGTCCAAAAGCAGTGGTGTAAATTATTAGAGTAAATGTAATTAGTTTTTTGCACTTACGTATCTTTTTGGCTACTTTGTAGTTGTACTGAGTATTAAAGATATTAGCAACTTTTACTTGACTAAATGTTTGAACAGTGTTCTCTTTACTCCACTACATTTGTAATGACAAAACATTTAGCATGGCATCGATCTTTTTTTGCACAAATAGACTTTTGATACAGAAGAATTATTATACTGAAGGTACTAAATCTTATGGATTTTGCCGTAACTTACTAAAACTTGTCAACATGGCTACTTTATGTGAATACGAGTGCTGTATCAGGTAGTTGACATTTGCTGGCGGTTTATATGTGAAATGAGGACATGACTGCAGCTGGCGATGAGGCCTAAACCAGCTGTCCAGTGCAAAAAGGCATTGACTTATTAAGTTTACTTAAAATAATTGTTTTATCCGTTATATTGAAGAGACCCTGCTGAAGGACTTTGGTTTACTTATGAGCACTTGAGCTTAAATGAGAGTCGGGTGTTTGTAATAGACGTATGGTGTCGACCATGATTTGTTACAATTTTGAGGTTTTCAGTCTTATTACGATTTGAGAAAATAAATGCGATTGTTCTCCTCACGAATCAACTGTTTCTTGTTTTTCACTGACATGTCTCTTAAGTGTTGAGGAGTATAGTGCTGCTTTGAGTCTATATTCAGTATGAGTAAAAAACTAAAGTGCTGTTCAAATCAGATACTCGAAGATTTTACTCAAGTTGTTTTGGAAATTGTAACTGTACTTTTCCTTAAGTATGGTTTTCAGGTGTCCTTACAGCTTTGCCCAAAAGACCTGTAATTTAATAGACATTCATCATCATCACAGACTCAAGAAACACACTGATGAAATCACACATAGACTGACACTGGCATTTTTAACAGTTGTGTAGAAACACAGATGCGTGTCTGCAGAGGATTATTTTATTCACATCCAGTCTCCAGACACCACGTACTGTATCTATAGATAATCTGAACACAGAAACACACACAGAGAAACAGAAACTGTGAGCGGTCTGCAGACAACATCCTCACAGAGACTAAAGAGGTCAAACCAGAACACCTGAACAAACACGCATCATAGAACAGCCTTAATAACACAACTTACACCGTGTGTTTCTATTTAAGTATTTTCACAGTATGAAGCGCCTTTGATGTGAGCTGTCGACAGAGAGATGATAGGACTAGAGAGTGAAGATATGTTTCATACGTGCAGAGCACATGACATTGATCTCACATATCTGATTCAACAATTATGAACATTTAGCCTGAAAGCACTCGAGCTGATCTAACATCCCCTCGTACAGTTACGTTTTAAAGAACAACAATATTTCTATACATAACCCTGATAATATATGAAGCTCAAACCACCAGATTCAACTACATAAGAGTAATGTTTGTGAGTAAAAGTGTGTAAAAATGTGATCTGAACACTTCAAAAGTCTTTTAGGTCTTTTATTTGAAGAAAAAAGTTAAGACACAACACTACAAAACTCAACAGGGAGACGCAACAGAACAGCGAGACTCTGTTCCAAACCCAGTGAGCTCCCTACATAAACAGTGTTTTAAGGCAACATAGACACGCTCCAGACATGAAGAATGTTTCAATAGATAGACAGCATAACCATGCTGCATTCTAAGTGATCTGGACAAAATCTGAGGTAGCATCACATGTCCGTACAGAAAAGCATCAAGTGTTCACTTCAGTTCAATTAATTTATCATAAAATATGATCATTTCAACCCTGTTAATTTTCCTTTATTCTGATATACACAACAGCTATGCTGTCTGCATCATGACAGGGCAACAGAACCCATCGTTTCTTTCACAAATGTATTTTGTGCTACTGTTTTCTGTTACAATGTTTTGTGATGTTTTCAAATGTTTAAGCTTTATTTTTGTAAAATGTCTTGTAAAATCAGATTCATCAAAATGTTATCAGATCACACTGATAAGTGATAATTGGTACATACACATTCAAATGTTTTTATCTTCAGGTGTGCACACATTCCAGCAAATGTACGGCTGTGAGTGGAATGATGAGACTGCAGAAACAAATGCGTTTAAAGCGTATGGATATGATGGAGAGGACTTTCTTTCTCTGGATTTCAAGGAGATGAGGTTTATTTCTCCAGTGCAGCAGGGCGTCCCCACCGTACAGAAGTGGAACGATAACAAAGGTTTTATTGAGGGTAGAAGGCAATACTTGGGTACTTTATGCATTGAGTGGCTGAAGAAGTATGTGCAGTTTGCAGGGAACAGCCTAAAGAAAACAGGTACAATCCTTTATATCCAGCATTAGATCTGTAGATGTTTCCTTAGACTTTTTCTTTATTATAATCACGAAATTAAACTTAAAATATTCTGTAACATTAATATATCTATATTTGTTATCTTGATATTTTCATGTAATTTGCCATGCAGTGGTTAAACGTGTTTGATAAAGAGATATTTACATATGTAGCATTACAAACAGTGGATTATTGTTTGAGTAAATGATTCATGTAATGTCTCACTGTCAGCTGTTCTCTTCAGTCTCTCCTCAGGTGTCTCTGTTGCAGAAGGATTCCTCTTCTCCAGTCTCGTGTCATGCAACAGGTTTCTACCCCAGTGGTGTAAAAATCAGCTGGCTGAAAAATGGACAAGACCATTATGAGGATGTTGATATTGGTGAACTCGTTCCTAATGAAGATGGAACCTTTCAGAAAACCAGCACTCTCAAAACACGTCCTGATGAGTGGAAGCAGAACCAGTACAGCTGTGTGGTGGAACACCAGGGCAAAACCATCAACACAATTCTGACAGAGAAGGATGTTAAATCTAATAATGGTAATCGTGATTATAAAGTATGAGTGGATCATAAAGCTAAAAATATTCTGCTTCACTTGCTGCCTTCATAGAAACTGCTGTGTCTGTCACAGCCACATTAACTTACATTCAGTTCATTAGCGCTTTTGTAATATTGCTGAAATATTAAATCATGTAGTAATAATACTAATAATAATTGTACCATTGATGATGATAATTTTTTATGTTTGGGAAATATTGTTATTAGTTGCTTTATTACAAGATATAACTGAAATAACAGCTTTAACTTTGCCAAACTGCCATTGGGTAAGAATTTGTTGGGCCCAAAAATCCAAATGCAAATCGAGTAATCGTTTGTAATTTCTTTACCTAACAGGAGGATTTCCCATTGGCATCATTGTCGGTGTTGTTGCTGGTTTAGCCTTGCTGGTTGTCATTGCAGTTATTGGGTATATTGTGTATCAGAAGAAGGGGAAGCCAGGGCCAGGTGAGAACTGCTTTAATAATTGATGTCTAAAAACATATCTCCATGTTTAACTTTTTATTAAAAAAACGTGTCTAGTCTAATGTCACAGTTCACTATCAGATGTGTAGAGAGAAATTAATTAATGATGCTAAATATGACTAATTGTTTCAATCATTTATTTATTTATTTTGTAATATAATATTGTGCCTTATAATTGGGCCCTTATAGATAACAACATAAGTTAATATTTTATACATTTCCTGAATGACTGAACGTTAATCTGTATTTCTGATTTCTGTATTTCAGGCTTTGTTCAAGCCAACAGTAAGTGCTTAATATTATGTATTTGAAGTTAATAGACATTAATGAAGTTGTCTGAACTGTATCTGAATTAAGGGACACCTAAATATGATATAAAAAGGATTTATAAAAAAGATATTTCAGTTATGCTGTCTTTTAAATGAGTTTATGCCAATATTTCACTTAAAAATGGTGTTAGAATTGGTGCCAGCTGTAATATAGTTTTTGTTAACTTTTATTTTATAGCCTCTGATGGTGGTTCTAATAACTCAAGTCAGGGAGCACAGGCCTAAAAATGTAAGTGTGTAATTGATACTCAATGAAAAATGTCATATTAAACAACTGCACAAAATAAAATCTTTTTTTTTTCAATTTTAGGAGACACAAGATGACTGTGAGGGAATTAAACCTTCCTCATCACTTCATGACGATCATCTTGCAGTCACGTTTCAACATCTGTCACTCAACTAAATACACATACACATAAACATACACAAACATCCTGTCATAACAGTTCTCTTTTATATTTCTACTCAGAAAAAAGGTACAAATCTAACAAATGTCCCAACCTGAGTTCAGATTGAACAAGTCTGCAAATAAAAAAATCTAAATCATTAAAGACATCAATATGACCTCAATTGATCCAATTCCAGATTATTATATCTAAACAATTTCTAAATTAATTGTACATTAATGATTTTATTCAATCCTGTCTTATTTCTCCTAAACAAAGGATAATAATACTAGGTTAAAAATATAAAACACAACGACAACCCAGAGCTATGGAAGAGCAACCTCTGATAACATTTGACTAGGGCAACATGTAGAAAAATAGCCTTTGTTTCTTTTCGTTATTATTATTAAGATGTGGTAATTGTCATTGTCTAAAAACTCATATATTGCATTCATTACAAAATAATACAATTCATTTTATTGTTCTTTTAATGTTCCTGTGGTATAGAGATGTCTTGAATAGATAGAAATAACAGAATTGGTGGTGGATGACAGAAGAAAATTGTCTGCTTTTATATATCATGTAGTATCCTTTTAAAGTTAAAGTTGCATTATTGAAATTGGGTAATTAATAATCTCACTCTTTGTAAATGTATATAATGATTTATGGTGTTCATCTGTTTGTTTAATTCTTTCGTTTTTACTTTAGAGATGAGGTTAAGAATAAACAATGAAAGGAATATAATGGTAATTAATGCTTATGAAATTCTAGTTGTACATTACTTTGAAACAGTAAAAATTCATTTTTTGGGTTATTCATAATAAATTAAACATTATGTAATGTTAAGTTTATCCTTTCTCCAAGATTGACTTCCATTTTTCCTTTAAATAAACTGTCACACAAAATGTAAGTGGTGCATGTCAGTTTTTGTAAATATCAGTTCAAACCTTTGTCTTTGCCAAATGTAGCAGAACTAATACAAAAGTCTTGACCCCAATAACAAATATATGACAAGAGTGTGACATCAACTTTTACTTGATTTATAGGTTAAACATATGTACGATGAGATACATCAGTGTCATTACAGCTCTTTTCATTAAGCATAGTTTGTATTTAGTCATCATGGATATTCTTTAAATGTTTCTAATTCCTTATTCCAGAACCTAGGCTTATGCGCAAAAGAAAACTACAAAATCTGTAATCTTCGCCTGTCACTCAAACAACAGCAGGTTTTCACACAGGATACCGTCTGCTTAACACCTTAAAACAAAATAAGTGTACTCTTTAGGGGTAAATAAGGTACACAGACTTTCTGCTTAACAGTAAAGGCTACATATCCGCTCATTGGTCTATGATGCTTTGGGAGTGAGAGATCCAGTATTTACATTCCGGATGAGCCCCACTGTCTGACAAAAACACATTATCTGTTCCTATAGTTCAATTGTTTAACACATTGTGGAGGCAATGCAAAGAAGTGTTTTTTATTCCAGAAAACACATATACTGATAAAAGACATGTAAATAATAAATGCACTTTAAACTTCAGCTTGGAATTATAAGGTTCTATCTACATTCTAAGCAGTTTTGGGAAAATAAGCTTAAAAGTTTTTGGATTCCATTTAACTTTGTAGGTAAAACCTTTTTATTTTCTTAAAAAGGCCCAAAACCTGAAGAAAAAAATCACATAAGAACTTATTTAGAATATGAATATGTGAATCATTAAATTTTGACAAAAATGTCAGACAACCTTATAATTCCAAGGTGGCGAAATGGTATATACTGTACAGAAATTAGGTATACTCCTAAAAAAACTGATAAATAATTTCCAAGATAAAATTTCTAAAGAAGCTATCTGTTTCCCAAAAGGCACTTTTGTAGTGGAAAAAGGTTTTTGACTATAGATGGTTTCATCAGACGCACACACTTGACCCGAAGCTATAGCTTCCTGTCTGTGTTTGCTTATCAGTCTAGCTAGTGGCTATAAAAAACAATTTACGTTATATTTATCTATATTAATAAACATTTATATTAATATTCTGTTGTATATTTATCAAATTAAATAATCAATTTGTTTAATTTGATTGTAAAGGCTATTAGTGTATTAAATTAAAAAAAATTTGAATGGGTCGTGTATTCTGCGATAACAACTATTTTTATATTGGACATATTGCATAATTTAAGTTTTTTAAGAACATATGTGGCCTACATGTGGCATATAATGGATGCTAAATTAGTTTGCAAGCATTTTCCAAAATAGATAGTAATTACAAATTACTACCAAATATTCAAAACAGATCTAAATGACAAATAGTGTTGTTCAAATCTAAATTTGTCTTCCAGAATATAAATATACATTATACACTGTTCTAAAAGAAATAATTTATATTATCAAAAGCTGCCCGGCAGAAAATGCAAAGCTAAGCAGGTTATGCGGAAATATAGGCAGATAAGTAAGGCTAAGGCCTGTGTAGCGAAATGTTGTGAAAATATAAAACATGCACACAAAACATATCAGATTTACGACATTTTTTTTATTCTTTAGGGACAATAATGAAACCATCAACTTTCAGAGTTTGAAAAGCAGATTTAGAACATTCCTTTCATATAACGGTGGATTAACTCTGACACATCTTCTTTACACACTTTGGTCCAGCCATCTTCCTGCATGTGGTAAACTAAAAGAAAAAAATAAGAATAACAGATTGTTTTAATGAACAAAATTATTAAGCCATTTGGGGTACACAATGCACCAAATTATATTTTATGTTTCTTTGCATCAAAATTTTAATTCAAATTACAAAAAAATTAAATACTCTTTTATGTAATGCATTCAATGTACTTACGGTTGACCACACCACCAGAATAAGCATCTCTGTGTGTGGCATGAGCAATACCACGTCTGCCCAATTCATACGCCTCCTCCACAGTCATATCCTCACGATATCCACTGTCCACCACACCATACGCATAACTGCTACCACAACCAGTGGAAAACATCTGCCCAGAGAGACGGGTACCATTGTCATCCACATAGTACAGACCCGGACCCTAATGTAAGAAAAAACAGTTTGCAAATTAATATAAATGCTAATAGTATGTCAAGCCTGATTACATAAAATAGATCTAATAATTATAATTTTATGACTAAGCTGTAATTATATAAATACTGTACAGTCAAACTGAAATGTATTCAGGCACCTTCCAAATTTCTCACATTATCAAAGTTTATTGGGTAAAGTTTACAAAACGGTAATAAAATATGACAAGAACTCAGTTAAACTGTGTCAGAATAAAGTAATCTTGATACTGTCAGATAACTTTGATCGACTGTCTCACAAATGTACCTATCCTTACTTACATAATTTTAATGCTTCAATCACTAGTAAAAAATATATCTGATGTCTGAATAGATGCAAAATACAAAGACACAAACACAGATCTTAGAATTTGAACTGAAGTGGATGCAATTATCACACTTAGATAAATATCTATCCCCCACATAAACCTATTGACATGGTTCGGGAGATATGAGTTTTAGTCAAAACCGCTTTTAGATTATAAATGATAATCTTAAATCTAAAAATTTTTTATTTTGTCTTGTTATGCAAGCACGGTCGAGCTTGTGCAGAGGCTGCAGCTTTTGCCAGAGGGGAACTGGAATCCCCTGGTTAGGCCTGGTTTCCATAGGTTTTTTTTCCTCTAATGGATTTTTGGGTTCCTTGCCACCGTTTGCATTCTGTTTTGCACTGTTTGCCTGGCCGGGTGTGCTGATAGAATGTTAAAGTTGTATTTAATTAACACTGCATATAGGAATTTATATTCTGTTTGATATTTGACCTGTGTTTCCCTCTCCTTATCTTAGGTGTGTGGCTTTAGGTGATGGCCCCTGTGTGTGTGTGAGTGTATGTTTTTGTGTGTAGTGTGTGTGCAGTGTTTTAAGTGTGGGTATGGCTGAATCTGTGTGTCTGTCTTCTGTTTTCACATTTTTAGTTTTGACTTGCATAACCTTATATGTTTGGGCTTATAGTCAATATGTTTTCTTGTACAACTGCTTTGTAACAATGAAAATTGTACAATAAAGTTGACTTGACACTGTATTCTTGAGGACTAAAATTTTGGTCTTTATACTTATAGCTAAACATGTAAACACGTCACCTGTTTATCCCAGCCACAGATCATACTGCCCATAGAGAGCCCCATCCCTCTGTATCCCAGCATCATGTTGGACAGGAGTTTAGAGGCTGCGGACACAGAGATCCTCTGCTTGTTGCGTAGTTTATAAAGTCTGTTTGTAAAACACAAATACTAAGAGATTAACAAATTATTAACAGATAATGCCGGACAAAACAGTAAAATGGTAAGAAACATTTCTTAATCTGCACCTACATTTCCTAATAAAATCCCTTAGTAATTCGGAAGGAAATTTTACAGTGGATAATTTTGTGTACAAGTATTACTTAAACTATGAACAGTACGTTTTTTAAAGTTCTTCTGAAAACATTTCCTGACACAGCTGAAAGCATGAGATGGTAACATCATACTGTAAGCACATGCACATCCCCTACAGAAGCATGTTGAGACAGACCTGCACTCTTTAGCCAGCAGTCTCTCCCAGTACTGACAGTCTGCAGCGCTGCCTGACATGGTGCCCAGCAGGTAAGGGTTGATCTCAATCACTTTATTCGCCTCCTTTGATGCTGCAACACATTAGAAAGAAAAATGAGGATATACCAGGTTGAGCAATACATTTTGACGTGGTGTTCACAACTCAACTCCTGTATTCTTAAAGCTGTTATAAGGTCAGCTGCACTGATACTTACCTATGTATTTGCCAGCTGATGCTCTGGAGTCAACAGCCACAATGACTCCATGGCGGAACTTGAATGCAAGGGTTGTGGTGCCATGATTCAGATCTATACAAACACCATCCTCACTGCTGCATGACTTCAGAAACTTAGAAGGCTGATGGATACACAAAACATTAATAACAGTTTTATGTAAGCCTGCATTACTGCATGTTTCAATAAGCATCAATTAGCATTTGCTATATAAGAACATGTATGATGGTATGCATATTTCAGCTATAGGCCTATGTATAGTTCACATAATGTAGCCAATTGATAGGAACCTGCTATAATATTTTGATTCATGACTCAGGATCGTCAAACAATAGAAATGTACTTATGCCAAGAACACAATGCAATGTAATTACAGACTATGGTTAGGTCTTCAGGATTAACTAGAAACTTAATGATAACGATAAAAGTGACTTACATCTACTCCGACTGGTACAGCGAACTCCTGACATTTTGTCCCAAAACTGTAATGATTCAGCCGGTCGAGAAGATGCGTCTGTTTAAAGCCAAACTGCGGCGACGAGTGATGTTTATATCCACTGACGTCCAAAAGAGCCATTCTTTATAACAAACAACTACAATTCGTGTAAATAATTAAAAACTTTTAGTCAAAATGACCCCAATGTTGCTATTTTACATGAAGGAAACGCGATCCGTGTGCGGAAGAAACTCAATCGAAACCGAAAGATTAAGAGAAGCTGTTTAACATAGTTTCGACTTCGTATAGGCCTACTTTTAAAGAAAACATTCATTTTAAAACAATTAATAACTTTTAACAACAAATATTTATTATTAATTATATTATCTGATGTAGTGTTGTGTAAGATTATTTTAATTTAGAAAACATTCTGCGTTCTAGTGTTTGACCAATCGTGTCTCAGCATCATCAGTATGTGGGCAGATTTAGCAGATGCAGGTTAAGACCAGGTGTGAAATCCCCATGAAACCTAATCGTACGACACACCCTAATGCTGCTATAGCATACAAAAGCTTCTTTAACTGCAAAACAAGTTGTACAAATAACAAAAGGGACTTATTTGACTGACCTCACGAGCTCTGAAGAACATCCACTGACAATTTTTTCCTTTTCTGATTCAAGAATTATTAATGGGACAGATAGGAAAAGCCAATAAATGTATAACACAATGCAATATTCATTATTTGCTGCACCTTTTTAAGGCTTGTTTCTAAAACCTTTTATATTAAATCGAATTGATATTACAGCGTGTTTATACCATACCTATAGAGTTACCTACGATGTTTAGAAGTGTCTGTGTTACATTTTTGTCATGTTCTGATCTTGAATAAGGTGTTCAAATAAATATTTGTGGTTGTAAACAGAGAAAGATGCTGTACATTGTATTTGGTGGAAATATTTTATTGCCTTCTTCACACAGTCTTGTACCCGCCAGGGAAATATAGGACAAAGATCACATACGAAAAGTTATTCAAAGTGAAGCATTAGACATTTATAGGAAAAACAATTGTATCACAATGTATTCCGTGGCTCAGCTGGATCCTGCTGTTTCCATCATTTGAACCGTCTCATGCACCAACTCCAGCTCCAGGTGAGTCACGGTTTGAGTTAAAACTGGGGTTGTCCCTGGCTTATATTTATACTTTGCCTGTCTGTGAGAAACATACAGAAAGATATCAGTATACTCAGTTCAGTAAGAGTTTATACTTGTCATATGCCAACATGTTGTTTAATTTGTGTAACTAAAATGCTGTTTATCTATATTTTAACATGCTACTGTATATGGTCTTACCCCTTTAAGTTATATGGGGACTTTTTGTGAGGTCTGATGTAATCCACCCCTTCTTTAGTAATCACACACAGGTCTATGTTGTTGCCTGAACCCAGGTCACTCATGATGCCTGCATGGACAGCATCACTCACCAATGCCTTAGCTTCATCTAGCTAAAGACAACATGAATTACAATAGGGTCAGAAAGCTGGAGTTACGGTCCATGTATCCTGGTTCATCAGTAGTATTCAATATGGATGTAAGCAAGCATTTAAAACTTACATTCATATTTGCTTTAAATCTGTCTTCCAGTATGCCCAAAGCAGCCAGATTACCAGATCCTAAATCAAAACAAAGAAACAACTATTGTGTTTATCTATGATTAGTTAATATGCAACATTCATCAGTGGTTTGTTGTTCATATTTATATATTGTAATATAACTGGTGAAGAATTGCATTTTAAAAATAAGATAAATGTTCTTAAAAAAATGTATGCACATATGAATCATTATCAATGACTGTTCGTGTTGTACGTACCCATGGCTAGATATGGCACCTTGTCCATGCTCCCATAAGGGCCAACTGTGTACAGGTGACTGCCAGTACAGTCAACACCCCCTAAAATAAGATGAGCTCCAATCTGACCTCGATACCTGAGAAAGAGCAAAGCAGTTACACATTATTGTCGCTGCAGTTATTAGTATGAATTAAAAGAGCTTGTAATGTGCATCACCTGATACTGCTATGTGTATCCAAACTATCGGACCCAAACTATCATTTCAATTTGAAATTTGAAAAGGAACTAAATATATAAGATGAAGGACAACAGAGTGCAAATTTAAAATGAAAGATATAGAAAAAGATCACAGTATCATGTGATTATTGTATATTCTTACTAAGATGAATGCCTACAAATGCCATACAGTTGCTTTAAAAAATATATATATCTAAGCCAAACAAACACACCTGAAGAGCATGTCTTGTAGTATGTTTACTGCCATGATAACCCTTGGGTTCCTGCCACTGTTCATGGAGAAAATGGTGAGGTTTGATGACAGCATATCTGTTGTTTTCTCTGTGTCCGCTGCTGTTCCTGCTCCACAACAACTAACACAAACAACAAAGTTGTCATACTGCACTCTTATTCATTGTATTATCATAGATTCTCTATTTGTTAAGACTATTATAACATTATAAGGACAAAGAACTTAGCAAAAATCTCATGCATTTAACTCTATATGTTGTATGTTTAATAAGTAAATTTTTTAGTAAAGGTGATCTGAAACAATGTAAAAAATCACAATATACATTTGAATTGACTACTAAAGCTATTTTATTTAAATTCACAGACTTTCAAATAATTGCAAATTCTGATAATATAACGCCTTAAGACAGAACACTAAGTGGTAAGTATACTATACTATGTTAGGTCAAGTATACTTACTATATATTAGGTGCGATGTAGTGTATCTTGGCACATTTTTTATCTGCAACTACTTCCTCAGAGGTGGCTCTTGTGTCTGCTCCCAACACAACACCATCCTACACACAAAGGTAGACACACTGTTACATTTTGACTGTGTGAGTATGACCAAAAATGTTTTTTTTTACATTTGAATGGTTACCTTATAAACCACTCCAGCAATGGTGGTGCCTGTTTTCATAGGTTTTGGTGCCTTGATTTTCCCCTCATCTGAACTAGTCTCCAGTACAAAATTTCTGAATGGACAACAGCGGTCACACAATAAATAACACCGCTTAAAAGTAATACAGCAGATAATAGTGTAGAAAACAGTTTTAAAGGGTTGCAATACGTTTTATTTTGGGGAATAATTGCGTCTTAGTTACTTTCACTTTTGTACCGACAGCGCAGCGCAATAATTGCGATCATTTCAATCTTACTTTCTACGTTTTATGCAATGTGTTATCATCATATAACTGTATTTATCTTCAAATCACTTACCTTGCTGAATTCTCGAAGTTAAAACCTGGCACGGGAGGTTCGAGGAGGGAAGATAGTGCCATGTTTGATATCGTTCGGGGAACTGAGGATGTAATGCGCTTTACGACCACCAGAGCTGAGGCGACTGCGTTCGGAGGAGCGACTCTGGAACGACACATTCATCCACAATCGGTATCCTTGAGTCAATGTAATGGAACGGTTACAGCTACACTCGCAAATAAAAGGCGTCAGCACCGGGGTAAGTCAGGTTTAACTTTATATTCCTTCATTTTATGCAGATTACCTTTCGCTTGTTCGAAAATCTTACGTGTAATTGGTCAAATACGCGTCGGCGTTTGGGTAGCTGATGGCTTTCGTATCGTCAGAGATTCTTTTATAAAACGCACACTTTAATATATAGTGTTAGTGTAATGATAAATGTGCTGTTTGTATAAGTATCACGTATGTTAAAGTTACTTTCACTTTCATGAGCGGAGTACCCTATTGTGACGTGCGCCATGATGCAATAAATCTACCATACTAATGCATATTGTTTTAAAGAGCAGAATGTCAATCATATCAGACAACAAACATAATTATCGAAAAGTGTAGACTTGTTTTCTGATGGGTGTTGCATGTCATTCTTAATCTTGTTCAATAAAATTTTCCATTTATGCATTTGGCAGGCATGTTCCCAAAGTCCCTTACAGTGTTTATGTGCGCATTCTATAAGTATGTCTGCACCCTGGGAACTTAATTTTAAACATATCACCCTTAATTATTAATATTATGTTTTGGTTAGACCACCATTCTTGCGGTTAAATTTAATGGAGGTGTTATTATTGGATCTGACTCCAGGGCCTCTATGGGAGAGTGAGTATTTTCCAACACATATTTTATTCTCATATAGCCCTAATGCAGAAATATATATTTTTAACTATAACATTTACCTGCAGGTCCTACGTGTCATCCAAAACCATCAACAAGCTGATACAGGTGCATGATAGAATTTTCTGCTGCATAGCCGGATCACTGGCAGATGCACAAGCTGTTACCAAAATGGCCAAATTTCAGCTGTCTTTCCACAGGTTGTGTTAGTTTCTGTATCCATTACAAAATTCTAAAGAAAGTCTGAACATATGAATCGTTGTCTGTAAAACACTGTCTTTCTTTACTCACTTTACTCATTTTCTACAGTATTCAGATGGACTCTCCTCCTTTGGTAAAAGCTGCAGCATCCATTATGAAGGAACTCTGCTATAACAACAAAGAGGAGCTGCAAGCAGGTTTCATCACAGCCGGATGGGACAGGAAAAAGGGACCACAGGTGAGGCTTGTCAATGACATACACACATATTACAAGGGGAACAGTCTGACTGTTATACATCAGTTAGACAACCGCCAGATATTCTCATGCAAACTCCAGAATAATAATGAAAATATATAATATTCAAAAATAATAACACAGTAACGTTTGCAGTTAAAGTCCGCATAGATGTAAATGCTTATCATTAACATTAATATGTATTGGTGTGTGAAGCAAAAACAACATTATTTAGGTTAAAACATAGCAGCATTATTTTTTGTTTATTATTATCTAAACCTCTGCCCTCTTTTGCAAATGTTTTGTGTTTTCACAGATATACACAGTGGCTTTGGGAGGAATGATGCTTAGTCAGCCGTTTACCATCGGTGGATCAGGCAGCACGTATATCTATGGTTATGTGGATGCCAAATTCAAACCTGACATGACTTTGGAAGAGGCTACACAGTTTTCCAAAAATGGTGTAGTATAATATAAATAATGTTAATCAAATATTGTAACATTAGGTTTTCGAAATAAAGTCTGCTTGCATTATTTATGTGTGTAGATAAAAAATGGTTTACGTACTGATGGAAATGCCTCTGTGTTTTGCCTCTGCAGCTTTGGCTCTGGCTATGGGTCGAGACAATGTGAGCGGTGGCGTGGTTCACCTGGTTGTGATCACTGAAGCAGGAGTCAAGCATGTAGTCGTTCCAGGGGATAAACTGCCCAAGTTCCATGACGAATAGGAAGACTTAGCTTTTTTTTTCACTACATGTGCTTCGAAGTGTGCAGATTTGTGATTTGATGTGCATTCCACACTGTTTTGTCATTCATAATAAAAAAAAAATGTTATGTTATGTTCACAAAATTATACGTTTTACAGTTTGATTCCTCTACAACATACACAATATGACTATTTTGATAATTTTACATTATTGTTGGTTTATGAAAACAGACAAACTAAATTGCACGGTATGGTACAGAACTATGCAGAAAAGAAGATACAAGATCTATTATGACTGTGAAGTTTGTACTGTATTTGCTTAATTGTTATTCCCTGTGCATTTAAGAACCTCTACTAGATAATTTTGATCCAAATCTGGAATATTAAAAGTGGATGCATTTTTTGCATTGAATGCATTACTTATATTGTATATTGAATTGCACAGTTGCTTTGAACAGACTAAGCAAAACCTACATAGGAACAAGTATAGATTTTATTGACGTTAATAAACTGTAAAACATACAAGTGCCATAAAAAGAAAAATCAAGGATTCATCTATTTCAATTAGACTTACAATTGACTAAATGATGTGAAAGTGGAAATGTGTTTTCCTGTAGTTCAGTGTTAGAGCATTGCGTTAACAACGACCCCAGGCCTATGTAGCTATAGGATAATGCAAGTCGCTTTGGATAAAAGCGTCTGCCAAATGCGTAAATGTTAATGTAAGATGCTTTCTCGGACAATTGGTATGCAGCGTATCTAGGCTACACTTAAGTAAACTACAATGGGGAGGCACATTTCTTTCACTTTCTGTTACAGAGAGAAAATGGAGGAATAATGTGATCGTCCCAAAACTGGTGCAGGCCTGACAGTACATGAAGACAATATTGTTGGTTGTTTGTAGTTTAATTCATTTGCGCTTCATTTGACGCGCGCTATCGAGTATCGAGCTGAAGCAAGTTTGCGCAAACGAGTAGTCGACGCGTCAGCTTCTCTTTATTCAACATGTCGGAGGAATTGCTCGCAGAACCAGGATGGCTATCCGAGGAAGTCAAAACCGGTGTAAGTTATCGCTTCACGAGTTATTATTTTAAGATGCAGAATGCAAACACAGACTTTTAAACTTTAAAGTGGTTTAGATCATCTTACGACTATACAAACACTTTATGCTACCGATGTTAAAGTATGGGCTACCTAACAATAACTCTCAATAATGATTTACATCGTGATCGTCATTCGGAATGCTTTAATAACCTTTGCTTTTACTATTTTGCATGCTTGCTTTTTTCAGACGACCATCATCGCTGTAACCTTTGACGGTGGAGTTGTCCTGGGGTCTGATTCTCGTGTGTCTGCGGGGTAAAACAACGTTATTGTCCTTATACAGTGGATTAGATTAACGCACTAAATTCAAGTTTAAATCACTAAAAACCATAGGAAAGCCTTTATATAAAATGTGCTTTTGTGTCTAAATGGGTGGGAAGAGGACAGTGTTTTACTGAGCAATATTGACAGTCTTTGATTCCTGCAGCTTTAAGGTTTTAAATAAAGGCTTATAGTAGGCTAATTGCATTTTATTCTATAGTTTTTTGGGGTATTTGTATAGTTAACAGTGGCAAATACCACCTCATGGGAATTCATATAATTTTTTTTACTTAAACTAACATTCCCAACTGTAAAAAAACAAAAAGTACTATAACAGAGTTCACAATTAAACGATTATTTAAAAACACTAAATTCTGCTTCTCTGTCCTTTCTCTAGGGAGTCTGTGGTGAATCGTGTGATGAACAAGCTCTCCCCCCTCCATGATAAGATCTACTGTGCTTTATCTGGATCAGCGGCTGATGCTCAAACTATTGCTGAAATTGTAAACTACCAACTGGATGTGCACAGGTATTTATTACTGCAGTATAAATATCCTGGAGTTCTCTTTATCTATAACATTAGGTTACTCATATATTTCAGTATTGAAGTGGAAGATGACCCATTGGTATGCTCCGCTGCCACACTGGTGAAGAACATTTCATACAAATACAAAGAGGAACTATCAGCACATCTAATAGTTGCAGGGTGGGACAGGAAAGAAGGTGGACAGGTAAGCTATATTTGGGCTTATTGCAAACTAAATTTGTTATATATATATTGGTTTATTAGGATTATGTGGATTGGTTATGTTGAATTATGTATTCAGATATAGATATAAGATAGTATAATATTTAATATACACTATAGCATTACATTTTTTAAATCCTTTCGTTCAAACAGGTGTATGCGACACTGAGCGGTTTACTGACCAGGCAGCCTTTTGCTATTGGTGGGTCTGGAAGCTTTTACATTAATGGGTTTGTGGACGCAGAGTTCAGAAAAAACATGACAAAGAAGGAAAGCCAAGAGTTTGTGGTGAATGGTAAGATCTTTGTCATAGCAATATACATATGTCAAGATATAACGTACGTCAAGTTAGGGAATCTTTTAAATTATTTTATACCCTGTTTACATTTTTAAGATTATAAAGGATAAAATTCATACATCGGCTCAATTCTGTAATATCAATTGCATGCCACCTGTCTTTTGCAGCATGCACACAATGCTGCAGTTGTATAATCGATAACCCCTAAAATCAATGTGTTTATTGTCTTGTTTCAATACTTGTTTTGCAATGATCAGACTCAAACAGTTTAGCTTCAGTGGATAAATCAGGTCTCTTTCTCTCTGCAGCACTCACTCTGGCAATGGGTCGAGATGGTTCCAGCGGAGGCGTTGCGTATCTCGTCACTATTGATAAAGATGGAACAGAAGAGAAGTGCATTTTAGGAAATGAACTACCCAAGTTTTATGACCAGTAAAACAAATAACTTTGGTCTTTAAGGACAATAACATACCACATTGTACATCTATTTGTTGTAACTTCCTTATGGAGCGGAACAAAATACACCACATTAAAAAACAATTCAGTTTCCATCTGTTGTTTTGTTGATGTTGCCAAAATCTTAAAACACAAACAAATTTACAAACACGCAAATCCTGTGAACTGCTGTATCCAGTTTATCAGTCTATAACTTAGTCAAAAAAAGTTAGTAGGTTTCAGGTCGTTTAAATCTGTCAAAGAAAAAAGATGCAAGATGTTGATTCAGGTAAATTCAGTAATGCTCTATCCAGGTTTGAAGCATTCAAGAGGGGTATGCAATAGCATATAGGATTAGGTTTTAAAAAGCTGCATAATTTAGTTTGCATCCTTGGCTGTTTTAATCTTCCGCATACTTATTTGTGAACAAAATGCAACCTATTAAACCAAGTGTGCATCTATTTAGAATCACATGCACCTATTTAACACAATAATCACTTACTGTGGCTTTCTAGTTATGAATTCATGAGCAAGCTTGTGAAAAAACAAGGTTTCTTCAAAAATATCTATTATTTTATACAATATTTTTATTTATCGTAATATGTTTATTATATTTTTTAATATTTTTCTGATTTGCTTTGAGGTTTTTATTTTATTTTTATGAGACAAAATGATTTGATTTGAAATCTATATTAAAATATATCTTAGCAAAAAATGTACTTTCAACTTTTTTTATTTAAGGCAAAAGTTAACGTATAAACATGTGTATGAACAATTCTATAACTAAAGAGAAAAACTGAGAAGTTGTACAGTTAGATAGATCAGCCTTTATTTGGTGCTTTTTAAGGAAACCCCCGAATGAAAGTAAATCGAAAGTGAAACGACAACAGTCAGTGTCCCTATCTGACCCGGCGCAGTGTGAACGGAGATGAAGACCTCGTACGCCGTATGAAGGATGCAAGAAGCGGTACAGGGACAATAATAACAACGCTTGTGATCTTTATGTAAACAGTATACAAATAATTACATCATTTATTTATTTCGGAAGCTTCGTTAACAACATGCACAAGGTTTTGACGTTCGCGTGTATTTTATGTATCGACCTGTTAACAGTTTACTCGCTGGACCTCTGCGGAACTTTAGTAAAGTCTCGTACGATGAATCCGGATTATAATGTGTTACGGCAATGGGTTGAATCTGGACTGCGATGCACACTTCTATACACCGGATTGCTTTTCTTTAAAGACGCGACAGACCCGTTGATAAAGAGATGGGTCATCGTTCACTGTTTCATTAGTTCGGTTTATGAAACCGGACGCTCGTCTTTTTTCGGCAACTATCGGCTTGACACATTCAATACGTGGCTGGTCGGTAGCGTAGCTGCTGCATTGGCTTGTTTGTTTTGGGAGATCACATTGCCTGACAGCAATGGAGATGCTCAAGGCAAAGAGAGCAAACAGAGGTCTCGAGTCCTCTTCGTGCGAGTCATCCGTTTCTACAAACCAGACTACATGCTGCTCTGTGGAGCTTTTGTCTTTCTGACCCTAGCCGTCCTCTGTGAGTAATTTAGTCCATTGTGTTTATGCGTAAAATAAGTGTAATGCAAACCAGTCTTTAAAGTCAAATGTATGTGTGTCATCGTGTGTTGTCAGGTGAGATGTTCATCCCATTGTACACAGGAGAAGTGATTGACATTTTGGGTTCCAAGTACCAGTGGGATAGCTTTAGATTGGCTATATTCTTCATGGCATTATTCTCATTAGGAAGGTTGGTATGGCAATGAAAATGATAATATGTTTACTTTAATTGTTTTAATGAATGTTTTTGTTTTTCAGTTCTTTCAGTGCAGGATGTCGTGGAGGCCTCTTCATGTGTGCCATCAATAGTTTCACATGCAGAGTCAAGTTGAACTTGTTTGGTTCGCTTGTAAAGCAGGACATTGGGTTCTTTGAAACCATAAAGACAGGTAGAGCCAATACAATTGCTGTCGCGATACTTCAGATGCTTTACAAGCAATGCATTTCATGTTTGGTTGGTAATTTATTTTGCAGGTGATATTGGGTCTAGACTATCCACAGACACTACTCTAATGGCCCGGGCTGTAGCCCTGAATGTCAACGTTCTTCTGAGGACCATGATTAAAACCCTAGGCATGTTATATCTGATGATGAGCCTGTCCTGGAAGCTTACATTACTGATGCTAATGGAAACACCATTGACGGGATTGCTGCAGAACATCTATGACAGACATTACCAGGTATGGAGACGTAGACACCATAATAGATGAAAGTATGTATCGTCAGTTTTCTCTGTATGTTCTTTATAAACATTTAATGCCCTTTTTAGAGACTGTCAAAAGAAGTTCAGGACTCTATGGCACGAGCCAATGAAACTGCTGGTGAGGCTGTGTCAGGTGTCAGGACCGTGAAGAGTTTTAGGATGGAAAAGGGAGAAACTGGTCGCTATGATGTCTGCTTGATGGACACCCATAATCTAAAGACCCGACGGGACATAGTCAGGGCGATTTACCTGCTTGTTAGACGGGTCCGTTTATTTTGAGTTTTAAACTATCTTTATTTTCTGTAAAACATAATTCAAACCAAATTCTCTTCATGATAATGTCTGTGGTTTGCAGATGACAGAATTAGGAATGAATGTGGCCATGTTGTACTATGGGAGACTTTTCATCCAGTATGGACAGATGAGCACAGGGAATCTCGTCTCCTTCATCCTATATCAGTCAGATCTTGGAAACAACATTAGGGTATTACTTTTTTAACATGATTTGCTGATTAGTTAATTCAATTAAACACAGTTAATTACAATATTTAAAGCCCTCAAACTAGACATTCCGAAAACAATGTGTTGTTTGTTCTGTTTTCATTTATTATAATTTATTCACCCCCATTTTTTAATTCAGTCAAAATTTCTTCAGAATCATGTTTGATAATCTGAACAATCAAAAGGAAAAGGTCAAATGTGTTTAAAATGAAATGACGATGAATGCATTCAATTTATGCGTGATCTATTTCTGTAAGAGTTGCCTAATATTTGTCCATCTTTGTCCTAGACATTGATCTATATCTATGGAGACATGTTGAACTCAGTGGGCGCAGCCGGTAAGGTGTTCGAGTATCTGGATCGAAAGCCTGAAGTCAGTACAGATGGTGACCTGAAGCCTGACGTTCTGAAAGGACGCGTCAACTTTCTGGACCTCAACTTCTCCTATCCAAAACGACCCGACCACAATGTCTTAAAGGTACAGCGCTCTGAATGGAATCTACTAAGTTGATCTGCCTTGTCCCGTAAAATTAAGGTTTGAGTTTTCAGTGTTAGGAGACCACTGCTGATGGCAATATATACTTTTGAATCTTCATGTGAAGGACAGAAAATCTTGTATTCCAACATAATTAAAAATAATCGCTTACCTTAATCACTTAATGTATTTTTCATCCATTTTCAGGACTTCTCCCTGGAGTTGAAGCCAGGTCAGATGACCGCTCTTGTGGGAATGTCAGGTGGTGGAAAGAGCACCTGTGTGAGTCTCCTGGAGAGATTTTACCAGCCTCAGCAAGGACAGATTCTGTTAGACGGAAAACCAATACAAAACTATCAACATCAATACTTACACAGCAAGGTGACTACTTTGATACAAACCATATTGTTGCTAATGTAAACTTAACTTGGGGGTATGTGGCATTATTTCCGGGGATCTTTCAATTATCAATGATTTTAAAAATATATATTTACAATAGCCAGACGCTAGAAGCTTAAATTCAGTCTCGTTGTTCCACATTTAAAGGTATTATGCAACATTAATATATTGTTTACAAATGTGAGACTCTGTATATCAAAATTGGACTGGTTATTCATACAGGACTTAAGACTAGTCATAGACTAAAATAAATGTAGAACCGTCTAACCTGAAAAGAGCTTGCAGTGAAATATTTAAAAATACATAAGTGCCATTATTTTGTCTCAAAATATACAATACAAATATTATTTTGGTAAAAAAATTCAATATGGGGTCTACCCTGTCTAAGCTGGTCACAAAAGAAGCAAATGCAGCCAAGCGGGGTCAGAAAAATAACATCTTATCAAATACTTCTCAGATAGCGATGGTGGGTCAGGAGCCTGTGTTATTCTCTGGTACCGTACGGGAGAATATCGCCTACGGTCTGCCTGGCTGCTCAATGGAGAAAATAAAAGATGCCGCCAGTAAAGCCAATGCTCATGCCTTTATCTGCAAACTAGAAAATGGATATGACACAGGTAAATGAAACACATTTTTTATACTGTAAGTGGATAGGAAACAAGACTATTAGTTTTTTCTCTATTTGTGTGGGGTATTAGGATTTGTTTTCAGATTGTTGAGTGAAGAGAGTCAAAATACTAAAAAATAATAATATAGCCATGTTTTATTTGTAGATGTGGGAGAGCGTGGATGTCTTCTCTCTGTGGGTCAGAAGCAGCGCATTGCTATCGCCAGAGCTCTTATCAGACAACCTCAGGTCCTCATACTGGATGAAGTCACCAGCTCTTTGGACACTGAAAGTGAACAAATGGTAAAATACTATGCAGATATAGCTCACATACATATCTTTTTAAGCATCTTTCACAGTCTTACAATATGTCTTCATTTTACAGGTTCAACAAACCCTGGCCAGTTGCCCCAACCAGACTTTGCTTGTGATTGCTCATAGGCTGAAGACCATTGAGAAGGCAGATCAGATTGTTGTGATTGACGGCGGGCAAGTGGTGGAGAAGGGCACTCATAAAGAACTGATGGACAGGATGGGAAATTACTATAAACTTACAGAGAGGCTCTTTGATGACAACCAGGAAAAGGAAACTCTGAAACAATAAAGGTCAAATAGTCAACGCCAAAATATTGACCAGGACACAATTACTACAACAAATGTTCAATTGAAATTGTAAATAGTTGCCTTTACAGGATCACAGTCGTAAAACACAAAGTTCTGAGGCTTTCACTCGAAAGGATTTAAAAATCAATTTTAAACACATCATGTAAATCTGTGTGCATTTTAGAAAATGATATTAAGTGTAAATAAAGTATTGTTTCAAAAAGTTTGACTTGTTTTACTAATGAACTGTCAAGTTATATAAGGTTGTCACAATATGATATCACATTTTAGTTAAAATTATTAAATTCATACATATTATGTATATAGATGGTGTCAATTGCATCTCGGTTTCAGATGTAGTCAAGACTTGATAAAACCTTCAAAAGCTCAAAAAAAGTTTGCAAAATCCCTTATTCCCAACACTTTAGATTAAATATTTTATTTAATTACTTATTTATTTAACAATATTTGATAGACAGTTAAGGACTGCCCCTAGAATAAGGTACAGAGCTCGATTTCATTTGTAGTCCCTGGGCAGGAATAATACAAATGCTTTTACATACATCTTTAAGTAATAAATAAATTCCTTCACATGTGAAAATTATATGTGGAAATAATATAAACCATTCATCCAAACAGAAAAGCACTTGTGGATTGAATCAAAATAATAAATTCGGATTAGTGTTTACATTAATCCTGCAGTCAGTAATGTTGCACAATCCGTTCTCTGAAACCACGTGTCTTTTTTTAAATGTAAAAGTCACCAGTCCGGTTTATCTGGCAAACTGCCTGGTAGCACCATTGTGTTTGTTGTATTCTCATCAAGAAAACCACACCAGTATTTCAAACTAAGTTGTTAACAACAAATGTTCTGCAAACTTTGCTCTCATGGTACTGGGATAGTCACCCTACTTTTTTCAAACAAGATGTGATATTGAGTCATAATGCATGAAAATAAAAAAAATTCATATTATTATTTGTGTTTGTGACAGAAAATAATATCAGAAAGTGCACATTAAATTAGTAAAGCTTGCAGAACAATGTGAGGAACCTTTATATAGAATCTAAAGATAAATAACAGTTATTTCTGGTTTATCTGACACACTTTACATTACCTCCTTATAAAAGCAAACAAAAGTAAAAAAATATATACTTTTTTGTTATCATAATCTTGATATGAAATGATTGAAGGCACATACAGTCAGTATATTAAAGAACAATATGGGGATGACAATGAATTTGTATATTTTAGGTTGGGCTGTGTGGTAACTATCAAACAAGAAACCTTGCTTTGCTTTAAAAAAGCCTCCCTTGTTGTTTTTCCTGGTTACATATTTACCTGTTTGGCTGAGAGCCCAGACGCTCCTGCCTCTGGGCATGTTGTACCACCTCCTAATGTTGGCAGGGCAGATGACAATGATCTGGTCGCCATTTCATAAAGTTGACACACTTTTACCTGCTGCAAAATGGCTGCACCAGATATCCATGTGGCCAATATGCAAAGTATCAGTTTTTCTCATATATTTTGGCAATGCTATGCCCACATTGATGCACATGGGCTTAGATTAGAGTTAACATTGTAATCATTGCCAAAGTTTGGGATTTGGGTATCACCGTATGTATCAGTCAATTTTTAGATGAAATGTCAAAATTTAAATGAAGCCTGAATTTATTTACTGCACAAAAATGATTTGCTTGACTAATGTTTAAGATATCGCTGATCAATAATGAATTCAGAGTTTACAGAAATTCCCAAGTTAGTGAATGCAGAATTCGTTTCGAGAAATCACGTGACTTTTTGTAAATGGCCAAAGTTGCTGGTCCGGTTCATGTGGTGCTCTGGCATCGCCATTTTGTAACTGCCGGCCATTTTGTGACAGAACAATAAAACGTGCCAAATCTTAGTTAAGAGCAAGTGGGTGCATGTGCACATTTACTTACTTTCACTCTCTAAGTAAATGACAGTTCTGCTATTTTTCGACGTGTTTACGTTTATAGTCACCCCACGGGTTAATGTTGGTCTTTTATACAACCCATTCTCTTTCCCTTTTTTACAATATCAATGAAACTCAAGATGAAACTAAGCTTTTTGAGAGCCTGAGAGGAAATGAGAAATGGGTTATAAGAAAATCATATTATATTTGCTGCATTAAGTTGAAAATGTTTGTAATCACATAATGTTTTTTTGGTACTATGTGGACCAATATTTAGTATTCCCCTAAATATCCCATAATGCTTCTATTTGCGTTGATCATCATTGTGTTGATCAGCCCTTATTGGAAAGTCCCTATTGTTCTTGTTTTGGCAGTTCAGGTTGCTCACGGTTGAGTCTGGTTCATGGTGTGTTCATCACTGCGGTGTTGTGTTTTATCTCCCCCTTTCGGAAAGGAATGCCAACAGTGATAGTCTGATCTACATTACATGCTACTGCTTGAGAATAACTTTTTACATTACACCATTATATTGTATAACATTTTCACTAGACACTATTGTTGTAGACACTACGTTTTATTTAAAATAAAGAACAAATATTAGTTAAATTAAAGTAACATTAACCATTATATTGAGTTAGAATTTTAGAACTTGAGCTAGACGACAGATAACCCCAATTATGAGTATTTCAAGTTGAAAGATGTTTTTCACTGAAATCACATGCTTTGGAATCTCGAGCACAAAGAGGTTAAAAGCTAAGAGAATCCTTTTTCTGCTCCCCAATGAAATGTCATACAATGTCGGACATTTACAGACTTGAATCTGTGCCACAAAAATGCTACAAAATTACCCCAACAAAAAAGGCAAAACAAAACTCTTTTTGAGTCCTGACTAGGCAGATCCTTTTTTCCGCCTCGTCTTCTTTTGGTTTGATTGTATAATCACGCCACCAGTGGCTGAATATCATATGCCAAGCATAATGACAACGCCCTGGAAAGTACCGAGATGGCACTCTTTCACTTTCCTTTCTTCTGTTTGTTGGTAATGCCAAGCCGAAGCAAAGCTACCAGTGACCTGAATGATTGGGGTGGGGAGGCAATGCTAAATGCATCAGAAATAAACTGGCCGCACCCCTGCCAAATTTATGACCCTTTACCAATAACACTGTTCTACTTCTCATCAATGATTATTCCCTTTTACTGCCACAGGATCAATCCGTAGCGTTTATATTATAAAAATATGAAATGATAGTGTGCATGACAGAGATGGGAAACTTAGGGAAATTCTTGTAGCTGCCGAAGAGCATTTTGCAGCATACACAGATAAAGAACCTGCTTCGATGACTCATCGAATAAATAATGAATGGCTCACTTCTAAAATATCGGTGAAACTGAAAGCATTTGAGTTTAAAACAACAGGACTGATTCTACAAAAACAAATATCAGAGAACATAAGAATAAAACAGATAAATAAAAGAATAACAACAGAAACGATCTGAATTCAAAACACAATATGGTCCAGCACTTCCCTCATTGACATACATTAGAAGGTTTAGTATCCCCCTGCCTAGTGCACTTCATTTTAAGACAAATACAATGTAAATGCGTATGCAAATACAATTGATAATATGATAATGACAAAAATGACTAGAAAAAATTTTTCTTGGTGTTTATACATGATTTAACCTACTGTATAAAAACATTGTTAACATATGTAGGCCATGGAGGTCTGTGCTGGTTAGATTTGGAAATATGACGACTGATAATCCCCTAAAGTTCCCATGGATGTGCTGCGGGGGCTTTGTTATTACATCAAGGGAAATGTAGTGAACACTAGCTTTGTTACTGACAGATTCTATTAGGCTGGTAAGTCCCTCCAGAAGCAGTAGTTTGGAGCTGAGACTGGCGAAGAGCACCCCATGAGACTGAACACAGGACAGCATCTCTAGATGTCGTGAAGAGCTGACTCTGTCAGAGAAGAGGAAAAAAATGATATTAAAACATCTCTTCTTTATGTTGTTTGTTATTTATGATTTTGTCCTTAATTGGAAAAGTGTTTTTTTAAATATTTTTAAAGCAACATATTTTTAAACATCAGGTAAAAAGAGCACACACGTTGTTGTCTGATAATACAAACCTAAAACTTCCACACTCACATGGCAACATCTTGCGCATCACTGACCCAATCAAAAACAAACGTAAGACAAAATCTGGCCTGATTCCCAACTTGTAATTCACAGACACGAGCGCCATCTTGTGAATAAATGAAACTTTTTCATTATGATAAAATATTTTCTATACATGTCAAGCCCAATCATATATTTAAACATTAACATCTAACGTTGTGTTTATAAATTTGTTCTTATTGTTATACTTTCTATGATTTGTTTGAATTCTAAACTTGTCCACATAAAACAATATATGTAGTGTGAAGTCTGATGGTTTGTGGGTTAGTAGAGATGCAAACAAACACGGTGATGTGGTTTTGTTCAAGTCATCTCTTCAGTGCACACCTGTAATCTTTGGTTTAGGGTGAACCTGTGGTACGTGGGTTTCTCAAATACAAAGAAAATACACTATGTACAAACGTCCATCCATCTGTCAATACCATATTGGCTGAGAAGCTTACTAAATCGATGGTTAATATTACAGCTTGGTTGCAGCTTTGGCTGCATTTGGCTACCCCGGCATATTGACAGAAATTTTTATTAATATGCATTGTCCCTGTATATATATATATACCAGCCTTCTTCTTGTGTTGACATACAGTATTTAATAATGAAACCAGTACATCAAGGAGTTTTTAAACTATTTGTTTATATTCTATTTAACAATTGTTTGTTATATTTAATTAATTTTCAAATAAATGTAAACCTTAAGTTAATTTAGTTTTTTTTAATTTAGTGCTTTTTGAGAAGGACAATTCATTCAAAAAATAATACATAGCTCTTTTAAAGTGTATAAGGCACATCAATGGGCAGCACATTACATGCTTAAATGTGTATGCTAAACGACAAATTTATAATTTTCTAAAATAATTTCGTTTTACCATCAATTTAGGAAAAAGCTACTTTTTATGAAATTCCGCTATTAACTGTGAGATTACTAGAATTGGCCTCTATTATATAACATAATATTTGAGAATACTGTAAATATCTGTTAAAAGTCATATTTTGACAACATTTGACAATGTTTAAAGGACCACATAAGATAGTGGACCGTTTCAGTGCTACATATTGACTCAATTTGGTCAGGGGGTTTTAAGAAATGTTATAAAAGAGCTTTGTAAGTGAAATTATGAAAACATTTAACCATATTGTAAGAAAGTGAGAGTATTTTGTGTACAAAAAGCACATTAAAGTAGCCATAAATTAAACATCACTCAAAAGAAACCAATAATATTAAAACATGTGGACACTTTTTTGTGGAGTTATCAGAATGAAAACTTGACCCTTGTTACTGTATGTTTGTGAAACACGTTATTCTTCTTCCGTTGTGTTCTTTATTAAAGTACAGGCCTTCAAACTGGCTATACATGTACTATTTCTATAACTTCAGGTAAGAAAACTACCTGATTCCACAAACTTATTCCACTTAAAAAATGAGAGTATCCCACCTCAGTCTGTCATACAAACAATATCAGGACTGTTTATTATGGAGTTTTTAATGTACAGGGGTCCCAAGTGACTTATTTATTATAATATTTTTGTTGGTCAGTCTCTTAAATAAAGTTCTTGTTACCACACAGCAGACCAGTAGATTGATTGTAAAACTGTAAAACTCTCACCCAATGTCAGAGACATATGCAACGGCAATGTCTGATATAGATTTACAAAATAAAAATTATGTTGTTTTCTATCGTAGATGCATAATGAAATGTTTAATTTTTCAGCCATAACAATTAATGCCAAATGAGGTGGTACCATGTAATCTTCATGATCTCTAGTTTAGAAGATATTAATATAGCCTCTTCAATATAAATCACAAGACACCGAAATGTTGTAATCAACATGTCACATTGGATCTAGAGAGTATGAAGGTGGAAATACCATGAGCTAAATACAAATTGCAGGAGTGTAATATTTTAACTTTTCTATTCGCCTTTCATTGGTAAACAAAAATTTCACCTATGCAATTTTTCAGAAATGGCTTTGCCAGTGTACACTATCAAGAAACTTTAATTTCAATGAAAGTAAAACGACCCGGTTTGAGATTGTGTGTCTGCTTATTTAAAGTGACATTATGTAATGTGGATTAATAATTTCTTTATTGTGTAGTGCATTGTACAGAACCTTGGTACAACGTTCCATTGATTAAAGAGTGCTTTATAAAATAAAATAAACACGTGGCACAGTTATTGGCCTCATCGAACCTGGGACCCTTGTACTTTAAATAAACTCAAACTCAAAATAAACGTTTGACAGACTGTTGTGGTTTACTCTCATTATAAAGTGCAATGAGTCCGTGGAATCGGATAGTTTTCTTTTAATATTTATCTGAACTTATAGAAGTAATATTACATAGGCCTATATATTCATTTTGAAGGCCTGTAGTCCTACTTAAAAAAAACACAGTAAAAAATGGTTTAAGGTTCTCTTTCAATACCATATGTACATCGTTTTATGCATAATATTGTCATATTACATTTTTGAATGTATTAGCATTTTTATGAATTAAATTTTGACAGACTGAGAAACCTATAAATCAATTGCAGTATGGAATTTACCGTAATGCGCAGTATATTCACGCATAACAAAACATGGGGCTAGTTTGACCGTAGTTTTCGAAAGCGACTGGCTTGACCACAGTTGTGATAAGATTGTGGACAAAAAAATCAACTGTAATTATATCCTTTAGTTTTCTCTCTTGCACTCTGATACTTCTAAGATATGTCTTCAAAATGCACGCGCTCTTCAAAATACTTATGACAGGTACAAACAACCTGGACTACCGACTCTTCTATGCAGTAAGACAAACCAGTTGGATACTTATTTAACAATTTTTAAGTTTATTTAGATTTGTTTCTTTTATTTACTCTCACTACTTCTACTTCTTTATGAATTTCATTGAGTGACGGGTTTTGACTAGAAGGGATACAGCTCCCTTCACTGGGCATGCGCACTTCAATGTCATTTTTGTCGCGCTGAAAACAGTTCATATATGATTAATATATTTTTACGTATGTAAGGTAGCTAATGTAATTCATTGTAATTATATGGCGAGATTTTGCACCACTTTCGGTCGTAGCTGTTTCCCTTCTAGCAGCAACAGAGTTGACGTCGTTCCTGTCTCCTGTATTTGTTGCCATTTTTTATAGACAAGTCCGATTCTTTTTGAGAATCGATTCTTTTGAACAATTGATTCACCAAAAGTATCAAAGTATATATAAAGAAAGTCTTCACTGACTTTTTTACGTAGACCAAGAGACACGAACCGTTTAAAACGATAAAAAAAATATATGATAACAGAGAATGAAAGGTATTATTCCATTGCTTTCTATCATTTCTCAATGTAAACGATAGATGGCGCTGTTGTATACGGAATAAGAACTCATCCCGTCTCGGTGTATAACGAAACGAGTTCAGTTCTCTTTTATTTTGCCTACTTTAGTTTGTTACATTGTTTTTTGTTAGTTAGTTAGTTTGTTTATCCACCTGAAATTACACAACTTTAAATATGAGAGTGATACCAATCCCTTCAGACAGGAATGGAGGTTTATAATAATATAACTAGTCTGTACATATAAAAATCACAAATTCGAGAGTTATTTAACACATACAAATGTATTTATTGTATAGTACACAAGTTGTAATCAAATCTTGAGCATTTTTTATTGTGTTTGGGTTATAGAACAGATATATTTGAATGAAATGGATGAATAAAGGGAATTTATTGAGGCAGCTTTATTTAGTTTTTTCCAACAGTGTTTATTTCTACATTTATCTCATTTGAGTTTATTTCTACAGTTATCAGTGGATTATGTATTGCTGAGGTTAAAATACAGCAATAATGTAACAATAGAGTTACATACCAAACCTTCACACCTGTGAAGTGGAAGCGTAAAAGCCATCGGATGGTTCTTTGTTTCTGCTTTTAGAAAAGAAGTGCAAATGGTTGTCAGAATCACTGGACCATCACTGCTAATAGTTCAACAATTAAAGTAGAAGACTAGCCAGATTGTCTCCTAAATTAAACACCACACAAAGGCTGGGCCGAAACTGAGTTTAAGGAGATAAAGATTAAACAGACAATACATTTTAAGGTTTATTCTTTCTACTATCACTTAAATACATTGGAAAAGTTACATAAATAAAACGTAAAAACACATTTATTGACAATAAATTACATAAGCACAAACACATTGTGAATGAAACTACATGTTGTTGTTATATCCGTTGTTGAATAAAATATGATTGCACAATCTTAGACAAAACTCCACAATCCTCATTGTAAAGGTCTTCGCAATAATTAATAGTTTCAGTTCAGTCTTTAAACAAAGCATGTCTGTCGGTGAAGAAACCTGATAATTGATCATAACAAAACATAACAAAAATACAAACCAAAACCAACCATTGGCCATTACACTGTACAAGTGCATGATTCCCCCCAACCCACTGTATTCGTTTCCGAGAACATCAAACTATTATGAAAAAGAAAGTATAAGAGCAAGAATCAGAGCAACTGTTTCCCCTGCTGGCCAAATTGCCTTGTGAAGCTGAGTCACTGGGTTTGTGTTGTCTGTGCTCAGCTGTGTGGGACTTGAGTGACAGGCAGGCTTGTGTTTTCTCATTTGTCAGGCTCTTCCATGAGACGCTATTGGCTTGTTATTTGTTGTACAACAGTCAAATAGATAAGAACCTTAGATGTTTTTTCAAACATTCAAACACATTAATACATTAAGCCTTCGGAAGAAAAATATCCTTATTAATTGCCTAAACTATTTGTTACGAGTACCATATAATCATATTTTTAACACAAAGGTAAATTAGTGGATAATATACGCTATCTTGTAATGTTGTTATAACTTGAATACTTGATTAATCGTGAGACACTCATCTGTATAACTTTTTCTATTTATTCACAATAAAATAAGATATCACCAAGAATAAAAAAGTATTGCATCAAATACTGCTTTCGCTGGGACCTGATGGGAATGATTTAAATTTTAAATTGCTTATATTTAATGGTTAGGTGTTTTTCAAGTAAAAACAGTCAACACATTAACAATTTTATAGGCCACACCAACTGTGGGGTTTCGGGAAAGGGAGTCAAATGAAACTGCACATGCGCAGAGAAGATTGCTTTCTTGGGAGATGAAAGCTATTGATTACACGGATTTCTTGCGCTTGTTATCGTTTTATTTATGTGACGCGTTTTATTTAACTGGACTCCAACATCGAACCAACGCAACCAACACAAGCAGGAAATCGAATTGCATTATTTTAGAAGATAATCTGGGTGAAAAACCATCTGGTTTATTTTTGCGTTGGCGCAAGGCTTTGCGGAACACGTGATGTTTTCCATCCAATCATGGCGCTGCAACGTTAGTCTTCGTCTTCTTTGTTCTGGATTTATTAACGTTGTTGACTGATTATTCGTTTACAGTTTATGGATTATTTAAATCAAAATCTTGGATCACTGGGGAATGTTGCTGGTGTGTGATGCTTTTCAAAAAGGCGACGTGTTTCTCGAAATCTTGTTTAGAACGGGTTTTTCAAGCGATACGAGCAGTTGTGTGTGTGTGTCACGTGACTCTCCCTGCCCCCACTTCGATCCAATGAATGGGGAAGAAGAAGTCGGACATGTTTGAGGGTAATGTGCTGAATAAAGAAACGTGGCCGAAGACAAGAAGAAAAACAGGATTTTTTAAAACAATGAGGAATTCGATATTTTTTGTTTTGCCTTTTTATTTCACTTAATCTGGATAGAGGTATATGGAAGGAGATCTGTATTTTTATGACATTTTTTTATTACTGTTCACCATTGTTTAACCAAGATTTAAATTAGACATTTTTATTTAAGTAACTTACAGATAAACACATCTGGCCGATTTAGTGTGTTTTATGGCTTCTGACAATCTGTGACATTGTTTCATAACAGTAACCTTGGGAGTGGGGGATGGGTGGCAGTATAGTTACTAAAAATCTGCGGTCCCAGGCTATTTTACACTTCAAACTTTTTAAATGTTGTTTATTTTAAGGCGACTTTTCAGACGGTTTATGTTTGGTCATCGTTTTAGAAGGAAAGCCTTATGTAGTTCAGCCGTTTACTGAAAAGAATTTAACCGGGGTAATGAAAAATGTCGGTTAATATTCATAGTCCCGCATTAAATAATAGCTTAACAGGGCAAACAAGCGTAGTTTTAAATCATGTGGGTCGTTTTGGATTTGGTGGGTAGATTTCGGTTGTGGCCTAAACTGTTGTACTATTCTAGAACTTTCGATTGATACCGTGATGCCTTTCTCATGTTATAATTCAACTTTTGGTTAATTGTGCGTGTTTTGGTACATATTGTGGTGGTGTGTAATATGTTTAACCATCTAAATTCGTCGTTTGAAGGAACAAAGTTGCTGCGTCATTTTATGGCGGACACTCCTTGGAGGCCATGTTGAATCGAACGAGAAAGTGAAGGGCGTCGAGTAGTTTATCCGTTTTCGATAGTATTAACGTAACATGCTTTGCTAATCTTTATTCGCTACGATGCTTTTTTGCGTTTGTGTTGTCTTAATTTCACAGTGTTACACCGGTTTTGTGTTAGATGTCGTCGTGTTTTCCGTGTAGCTTTTCGGGACGTGGCAATATTACAAATTTTTGTTGAACAGCTCTTAGTTTAAGTGAAGTTTTGTTGTTTTATTTTAGGCATTCGAGGAACCGAGTGTAAAACGAGGAGAGCTCTGTGTGTGCGTGTGCAGCATTTGCCTCACGCGCGTGACTAATCCGCTAAACCAATGGCGTGTTTCCAACTTGCCCTGGATGATGGCGCCTTAGTTTTGGTGGACCAATCAGCGAAGCTTGTTAGAGTTACGTCGACGTAACAGAAACCCCTGAGAAACTAAGCGTTTGTTTTCTGATCCTCGCGTTTTTAAAACTACTCTCAAAAACAATAGATTGTATGATTGTCTTATATCTTCCACGACAGTAGTTCACGTATAAAAGGTTTTTCCTGCGGAAATCCACGAAATGTTCTCAAAGTGCTTTAGAGGCGTGGCCTATTTGACGGACGTCTAGATCGGCCCGTAGGAAGTGCGTGGGTGTGTACCATGGCATTACATCAGCCAATGGAGTCGTCGTCGGGTTTATAAAAAGTCGGGCGGAGCCTTAACGTCGCCATTTCATTGTAGCTGTGAGCTTGAAGATAGAGGAAGTCTGGAAAACAAGGCCGCGAAACTCGGATATTCGAACGAAACCGGTTAATAAACTGAATCCGGATCCATCCCGATGGAGACGGCCATTAGCCCGCCCTTTGACAGGTACCGGTTGGAGTAAATGGCATTACTCTTGTTCTGTGAACGAAAATGTTGGATTATTGTTAATATTTGGGATCTTCCGAAATTATTTTGTTTTAATCGGTTGTAATCTGTCGCAAAACAAAGCGGGAAATACCGGACTATTTGCACTACGTTGTTTGCCTTTCCGATGGCACTTGCATTGGAGACTTTAATTTTTGCAGCGTCAGTTTGCTGTTGGTCTTTAAAGTTGTTTAAAGTGCATTTTTAACGAGCATCTGGACGCGTCCACTACGCAGGCGCAGTCTCACTCAGAGAGGCAGTTCAATGACGTTTCTTTGTCGATGTTTTAACTGTCGGGTGGAAACGTTACCGCTCATTTTTATCGTTTGATACCCGGACTGTAAAACTGACTGTAAATCCCGTCTGAATGCCTTGCTAAGGGGCTAACGGCAACTTAGCCAGCTCGGCTAATGCTATCAGTATCTAATAACTCAAATCATAGGAAATGTTTACATGGACAAACGGATGTTTGTTTTGGGGTATGGGATATTTAAGTGACGTATTTGAGAGCCACTGCGTTCATAAAAATATTTTTGTGGTTTTATAGGGTTCGATAACCATGTGTATCGACAGCGAGTTACGTCAAAAAATAACGGGAATTGTTATAAAAAACACCAACGTTATGTTTATTTTTAACCTTTTTGTTATCACTACGGTGGTGTGCAATACGTAGACATCGGATATAGGTCGTAAATATTTATTGGCGGGCTTCCTTGGTTACGGAAACATGTACATGGATTCATCTAGTTTAATTTGTTGTCAGGGTTTATTTGTGTATAGCTGAATTTAATGTGTTTATCTTGCATGGTGATGATGGTAGTTCGTATTAAATGCTATAAGTTACCCCGTAACTAGTCCCATGTTATGCGCTTCCGTTTCACCACGTGGAGTTTGTCAACATTTTGCACGCGGCTCCATCACTGTCTATGAGTGATCAGATCAAAGCGGCTTTTCATAGTGATCGCCATTGATTTGTAAAATCTATTAGTACGACACCGGATAATATGTGGAGGTGTTTCTTTGTGGTTGCTTGGTAACTCAAGTAGTTTAACAATGGACTTGAACCCGGCATCATGCCCCCTCCCAACCAAACTACAGTAGTTCGGATAATGTATTCAGACCCACATTAAAAGAGAGGGAATCCATGTTTTATTTATGCTAACCTTTTTTGTTTTTACAGTGTTTTCTTACTTTTCAAACATTGTTTGTATTCCAGATATTTTGCCCTAATAAAAATAACACGTTTTCAATTTCAATTCTGTGACCTTGTATCATTCAGCATTAGTTTCTGTTAAACTTTTGTCCTTTGTTTCTTGATTGGGTAAATATAAACGTAAATGGTTAATGTCTTTGATTTATAGTGTTAGGTGTATCCGGAAAGTTAAATAACATTAAAAAAAGTTTAAAGTAAAATTTGAAGTGTTTTGGGTAAATTATATTCTTGCCTCAGTTGGTTAATGTTCAGTGCATATTGATGGAGGTTATATTACTTCTAAAGAAACATCGAAAGAAGGCGTGCAACATTATACATAAATGAAGAGAAATGCTATCTCAAGTATATACTTAAGTAGCCTGTACTTTGCACTCCTTATGCTATATTACATAACCGTCAGCTAAAAAAATCGGCTAAAAATAATTGTGATATACATTTTGAACTCTGCTTTTCATGGAGCACTAGAATAAAGAAATATTTACAGAGACCGTGTAAGATAGACCACTGAAGGTAAGTTTTAGGGAGGGAATTGGAAATCCCAACAATGACAATTTAACTGACATAATTATAAAGTAAATGTGACATGCAACATTTATACCAATTGATGGGCACTATCAAGTAATAAACCTGAATCCAGACCATTTCATTAGGGATTTAGATCACTTGTATGTTTTGCAATGTTTATAATAGTTTACTGTAAAATAATGGTTTAGCATTGGTGTAACTGATACAATGTTAATGTAAAGTATAGGTGTCAAAAAATAATCCATAATGAGGCTTGAGGGGTATGTCAAAAAATACTTCAAAGGGTTATTAGGACAGTAGTGGTGGGGTAATGTTTCCTGCTTTCTTCAAATGGCAAATAATCATCTAGTTACTGTGACTATTGTAAACTTAATTTAGAATGATGTCACGAATTACATGAGGCCAGAGGTTGGGAATAATATTTGGTTTGTAATGGAGGCCAGGCTCGTTGGTATTTAATGAAAATCAAAACCATGTCCATTCTGGGTTAATATAGGTTGATTTAGAAGCCCACCCCAGTTTCCAGTTTTACTATGGTTGCATCCGCTTGAAATATGCTATTTTGTGTAACCCAAACCCAGGCAAATATACTGCCGAAAAGGCTGTTAAGAAGGCATATCAATATTGGTACATGAAGACTGAGTCAGAGTTTGTTTGATAGCCTGATCCATTTATTACTTCGATTGTTACCTGTATGTGTTCTCCTTTAGTCACATCAACCTTTCTTTGTATTATCTCTGGCATGTTTTTAGTTACGGATCAGTTAAATCTGCTGTAAAACATCAAGAATGTTGTAGCCTCTCTGTATATTTGCGTCTTTTTAGTTTTACTGCTCTCCAATATGCTCTACACAGCCCCGTTCCCTCATCAATCTCATTCCTGTTCTCCACAGCTCTTTGGGCGGGAACGACGGCATGCAGGGGGCCATAATGATGGATCAGGGTGTCTCCGGCCCTGGCAAGCGCATCCGCAAGCCGTCGTTGCTGTATGAAGGTTTCGAAGGGCCTGCTCTGCCCCATGCACCTCCATCTGGACCCCCTCAACCTCCCGTGCGGGACCTCAATCGACCGGGCCGTATGACAAACCAGCTGCAGTTCCTTCAGAAGGCTTTAGTTAAGACACTCTGGAGGCATCACTTCGCCTGGCCTTTCCACGAGCCAGTGGATGCCGCCAAGCTCAACCTCCCAGTGAGTTTTTATATTTTAGAATAAATTGGTTCAAGATTTTTGAGACCTTGAGACTTTAAGATAACAAGCACCAACAGGGAGTTTAGAAAGGGAGGCGTGAAAAATGATATTTAATAAATTTTATAATTGTTTTGGAATTGAATACAACACACAATAAATCACAAGACTGGACTTAACTTCAACAGATTTAAAACTTTTTCTCTTATTTCATTCAGGATTACTATAAAATCATTAAACAGCCAATGGACATGGGCACCATCAAGAAAAGACTGGAGAACAATTATTACCGAAGTGCCGGCGAGTGCATGCAGGATTTCAACACCATGTTCACCAACTGCTACATCTACAACAAGGTCAGTTCAGTTTATTTCTTCTAAGGATCGTAAGCCTTGACGTAGGGCTGAACGATTTAGAATCGTAATAAACTGTCACTGTAATAAACATATGATGATGCATCATATTGCACCAAAACACAACTTACTAGACAATCTTAAAATATTAACTTCATATTGGTATTATCTCCTAAATATCTTTTATTATTGTGTAAGTGCTGCATGACGTTAGTAGTATTGGCCCTTGAGGTAGCATTAATGTTAGCACACATAATACCATACACTGCGCAGCATCATCCGCACAAAACAGCGAAAATATCCATGCTGTTGCTCTTTTACACTAAAGTTTTCACAGTGACACGTCCTGTCAAGCTTGAGACTATTGCACAACAGGTCGATGTACAAATTCATTACTTGAAATGCAGATGTGCGGAAAGCATGCCCAAATGGAGACAGGCGCTGTCGCGGCGTGCATGTGGTGCAACACGTTCTTCAGCCGCCGCTCATGGTACAAATTCAGACGCGTGGCAAGCATGCTGAAATGGAGAGCGAAGCAATCGCAATGTGAATGATGTGCAACGCACTTGTCACTCACAGGCAGTCACCACGAAAGAGCAAGCTTCCATCCCGAGCACTTTGGGGAAAATGTCATACATTTTTAATGCTGTTGAGACGGTACTGGTCAGCTCCGAGCAGGGTCACATCACACTGTGCATCCCCAAAATTAATCGCAGTCTTTGCGATTCGAAAATTGCGTTTCACCACCTCGCGATTTAATCGCAAATGCAATTAATTGTTCAGCCCTACCTTGATGTTTTAAGGATGGTTTTATTTGTTGATTTGCAGATCTAAATGCTCACTATAGTTATATCATCTAAAGTGTGCCATGTGGTCTAAAAGTCTTCTTTGCCTATTGTCTCATAGCCGACCGATGACATCGTCCTGATGGCTCAGTCTCTGGAGAAGGCTTTCCTGCAGAAGGTGGCCCAGATGCCCCAAGAGGAAGAAGAGATTCCCTCGGCGGCCTCCAGAGGCAAACCCCCAAAAGTTCGCAAATCGGGTAAGAATAGAAATTTTCAATGTTGCATTTATTTAGACGCTGTTTAATTGTCCTGATCCAAATGTTTATGCATTTATTTTCCGTCTCTTAGCCTTAGGTGGAGTAACAACAGCTCATCAAGTTCCTGCTATATCATCTGTGTCCCAGTCAACCTACTCCCCACCCACTCCAGACACCCCAGACTCTGTCCTCTCCACCCCGCCGCAGATGCTAATAACAAAGACTCTGGTCCCCCAGCATAGCACACCCACACTGCTGGGCCTGCCCCCTACCCAGCCTACTGCTAAGGTAAGGACCAAGAACCACGTTTATTTATATAAAATGCTATTTAGAATATTTAGTTAAGATGCAATTGAAAACCTTTCGCTTCCCATGATTTTTCTCTTTCCTTAGAAAAAGGGTGTCAAACGCAAGGCAGACACCACCACCCCCACCACCACAGGCATGCCCCTCACCATGGGCGTGGGTGGCATGGGTCTCGGCATGGGCGGAGGTGACTCCCCTCTTACCCTCTCCACTTTAGGGTCTGACCCCAAACAGGGCCTGTCTCTTGGCATGGGCCACACTGGAGGCCTGGTCGGAGACAATGTTCTCCCAAGACGTGGAGGCAGCGGCAGGCCTATCAAGCCACCGCGGAAAGACCTGCCTGACTCCCAGCATGCACACCAACCGGTGCGGCGTGGGAAACTTAGCCAGCAGCTTCGATACTGCAGCGGGATTCTCAAAGAGCTGCTGTCCAAGAAACACGCAGCCTACGCCTGGCCCTTCTACAAGCCGGTGGATGCTACAACACTGGGACTTCATGACTATCATGATATTATCAAGTATCCCATGGATCTGAGCACAATAAAGGTGTGTGCCACTTGGTTTATTTGGGTATACCAACCACAGAATGATACCAAGTACAGCACCATTGACTCGAGCTGGTCCTAACCAAATGTCCATGTCTCTGTCTGTCCGCAGAGAAAAATGGATCATCGAGAGTACAGGGATGCACTTCAGTTTGCCGCTGACATCAGGCTAATGTTCTCAAACTGTTACAAGTACAATCCTCCAGAGCACGATGTGGTGGCCATGGCACGAAAATTACAGGTGCAGATGCACGGCTTTCTCTTCTTTATGTCTACTGTAGTCTGATGTGTTACATTCCCATTAAAAATCATTGTTACAGTTTATACAGTGAAATAATCAAGTGTTGATTATCATATTCCATGTACATCTGCTTTTGCGATAAACGTCTCCATTGTAGCAGAGATTAATAATTTGTAAACGGTTACAATGTTATCCACATTCAGTTCTAGAAATAGTTTTAACCTGATCCATAGATGAGTATTATGTTTCGCTTATGTTCACGAGAAACATCACCTGACTTTTTATAAGCTTTAGAGTGAAAGTGAAATGTATCAGGATATTTGGATTTATCTTGTATAGACGCTGCAAAGAAGATATTTCATGTGAGGTGTTGACAGCTTTACTCAAATTCTTGTTTGAGAGTGTAAGGCTTACATTAACTATAATGTCAAAAAACATTTCACAAATTTGAATTTGAGATTTGAATGCTAATAAGTTGTAGATTCAAACTAATCTAGTCAAGAACAAACAAGTATTGTTTCATGTTTTCATCAAACATGTATTTTCAGGATGTCTTCGAGTTTAGCTTCGCCAAGATGCCCGACGAGCCCCTGCAGTCCCTCGCACCTGCGTCCCTGGGTGGTGGTTTGGGCGGTCACTCCTCCTCTTCCTCATCCTCCTCCTCTTCGTCATCAGAGAGCGACATAAGCAGCGAGAGTGAGAGCAGCCCAAGCTCCGACAGCGAGGAGGAGAGAGCGCATCGCCTGGCCCAGCTTCAAGAACAGGTGTGTACAGGATTGAAGCGGCTCTTTAGCTCAAAGACAGTAGTTGAATGTTTACTGAGAGATGCAGTAACCTTGGGTTTAGAAATGGCATGTAAACTCACTAACTCATTCATCTGCAGCTGAAGGCGGTGCATGAGCAGCTGGCCGCGCTGTCCTCCACCCCCATCGTAAAACCCAAGAAGAAGAAAGAAAAGAAGGACAAGAAGAAAAAGAAGAAGCCGGAGAAACATAAGCGAGGCAGGAGCATGATGGACGAGGAGGCCATCATCCGGCCGGCAAAAACGCCAAAGCTCTCAAAGACACCAAAGAGCAGGAGGAATAGCAAATCAGCTGCGTCGTCCACCCAGGGCAAAAAGAGCTCCAATAAAAAGAGCAGCAAGAGCAAGTAAGTTTCTGAAAAAATGTGTAGAACTCAGAGTGGTGAACGTCTGCAAAATTTCAGTTCTGAAGCTTTGCCTGTTCCTGTTGCCTGAGAATCTTTTTTATTTCTATAGCTGATTAACATTTTTCATGTTTCCTCCAGATCCTCAAAGAAATCTGCATTCATCGCCCAACCTGTGAGCCACGGTGGTCTTACTCCCCACTATGACTCCGAGGAAGAGGAGGAGACCAGTCCTATGAGCTACGACGAGAAACGACAACTTAGCCTTGACATCAATAAGTTACCGGGCGAGAAACTTGGTCGCGTGGTGCACATCATCCAGTCGCGAGAACCCTCGCTGCGTGACACCAACCCAGAGGAGATAGAGATCGACTTTGAGACCCTCAAACCGTCCACACTACGTGAGCTGGAGAGATATGTCATGATGTGTTTACGGAAGAAGCCCCGGAAATCATTTGGTAAATACACATCTTGATTAAAATTTACTTCAATGACTAAGTAAACTTAAAATATTTCTTCTTTAGCAGCTGATCTACACTTAAAAAACACCCATAATACAATGTTTAACCCCAACCATCCCATGTTAAAGATGAGGTAGCACATGCAGTTTCTGCCAATCTCATATAAATACTACTGTATAGGTCAAGATTAATATGTAGTGTCTTCGAAGAGTATTTGGTTTGAACAAATTTACTTGTAACGTTGACATGTTAAGCTTGAGAAGCCACCCCGTTTAACAGTGTAAACTCAGACTGCAGGAAATCTTTAAAGGAACAGTTCACAAAAAATGTTTAGTTCTTTCATCATTTACTGGCTCTTGATTTTTTCCAAATCTGTAAACATTTCTTAGTTCTGAAATACATGGTTACAAGCACTCTTCAAATATCTTTCTCCAAGCAGTTCTTGGCCACCATTGACTGTGATAGTAGGAACATTTGCTTTATAAATTTCTGTTCTGTTGAACACAAAATAAGATATTTTGTAGACTGTAGGAAAGCAAACAGTTCTCGGGCACTTTTGACTACAATTGTAATTTTTCCTGAGTAATGATGACAATTATTTTTGGGTGAACTGATCCATTAATAAACACTCCACAGCAAGACCGTCATTTGACCTTTGCCCTTCCTGTGAACACAATGCTGTTCTTTCATTCATCACTTAGATGTGACATCAGCTAGAGTCACACCCCATGTGGCTGTGTTCAATCATTTAACATTTTAACTGATATTGTTTGTAAAGATGGGAAGAATGGTTTGTTTGGTGGGTTGAATCTTGGGCCTGAATATTAGTTTTTCACCAGTATAGTGTAAAATAATTGTTTTCTACTTTTGCTAATCTAAGAAATGAATGATGTCTAAAACTACTGTTCTGTTGTTGGATGACTAGTGGACGGTCCTGATGAATGTTTTTTTTTAAATGTTTGTCTTGTGTTTTCCAGTGGCAACCAAAAGCACTGCAGGTAAAACTCGTGAGGAGATAACTTTAGAGAAGAAGCTGGAGCTGGAGAAAAGACTGCAGGACGTCAGCGGACAACTCAATTGCAATAAAAAAACACAGAAAACCAAAGGTAAGAACTGACACTTCACATATGAACTTGTAGCTGTCATCTTTAGATCCCACATGTATTCTTTTCCAGAATATGCATGTGTATTAACACGAGTCAGACCAAATATTACTCTTTGGTTTCGCTATTTAAGTGCTGTAATTGTATGATTGGTAATGGGTGCACGATGATGTCACTAATATAGCCATGGAGTGGACTGACTTGGCTCAATCAATGCAAAATGGACTAATATCACTTTCTTTTCTCGGTTTTAGCGGAGAAGCCCACTGGGGTGGAACCTCATGCTGTGGCTTCTCGCCTCAGCGCTAGCAGTTCCAGTTCAGACTCATCTTCTTCATCCTCATCTTCCTCATCCTCTGACACCAGTGACTCTGATTCAGACTGAACCAATTAAAAACCCTTGTTGAAATGCACTCCATCCCACAAATGGAGAGACGTTAACAGAATGAAGAGCATTTATCGCATTAAGCATCGTGAGGGTGAATGCAAAGAATTCTGGGAACTATTGGACAAAGAGACGTGACTGAAAAATAAGGCTTCGTTGTCTTATTTGGGACTTGTTTCCGTTAGTCCATTCTTGTGTATATACATGTACATAGATATATAAATATCTATTTTTTTCTTTTATAAAGAAGAATTTTAAGTATTTCCCTGGTAGGGAAAACAAAAAATCTTGACTTTGTTTTTGCTTTTGTGAAATTTTTCTCTCCCTCTTTTCGTTTGAACTATTAGTTGTTTGTCTTAACGAAAAACAAAAGGCTCGGAGGGGAAACTACTGTCACTTTTGTTTGCATGAGCGAGTATGTGTGACATATATACGCTTGCGCGTACGTGGATGTTTTGAAGCTTGGTTGTGCATTTGAATGAACCTTCTAAGCGTTAGTGAAAACAGCGCTCCGCCTATTCAAATGCCATCTGTATACCCAGAAGTCAGGAGAACGTGGAATAATGCCAACCATCTCTGTTTGAATGGCAATGTTAGCTTTAGAGGAGTCTTATCACTTCTCCATCCAGCCTGCTTGCAGTCAGAATCCCAATGGGCAAAATTTTATCTCGCACATAAAATACAGAATCATGCTCTTTACATTCAGCTGAGCATCTGCATCTGTATATACATAATTTATTTTTTGTTTATTATGTGGTTTCGATCACAAGTGTTTTTGAGAACGAGATGCACTATTAGAGGTACAGCGCTGCTTAAGTGGGTGTAAATTTGAATTAATCTTGTAAATTTTGGTTGTTTGTGTGCTTTTTATTTGCCCAGAGAATTAATGCACAATTTATGAGTTCTGGAAAGCAATCCAACCCTCAAATTCGGGACATGGTTTTAAAGAAAATTTGAAAACAGTTTCAGCATCTTACAACATACTGTTACACGACGAGACTCGAATATTTTATTTCTTCACAAAAATGTGTACATATGTAACAGTCTTGCAGCTTGTATCTGTTAATATGACCCATGTTTTTCTTTTAAATCTACTTATTAGTGTTGTGGCTGGTTGTTTCCACAGCTAATATGATTTAGTTTTTTTCCAAGAGTTCAACAGCAAACATACAAACAGAAAGAAACCTTAAGCTACTAGCATCATCTCAACAGATGCTTTGTGTGACCATAATCCTCAAATGAAAAATTTCACATGAATAAAGAGGGTAAGATGTTCTTAAACTCTTTTGGCTGACTGTCTTCACTTATTAAACTACAATATAACCATAAGTCAATTAAATACTGAATAGGGTCAAAACAAATCATATGTAATAAAATAAATATAGAAGTGGTTCTTTAGATCAATCGGTAGAGCATTACATTAGCAGAGCGAAGGTTGTGGGTTTGATTTCCATCGAACAGATCTTTGGATGGCACAGATTTGGATAAAATATATTATTCAGTGTAATGTCTTTAACATTAACCTATAAAAAAATTGCTATAAAGTAGGTGACCATAGTGTTTTTAAAATTTCATAAAATTATCCAAAGTAGCATTTTGCAACCTGTCTGTGGCAGGATGCTAAGATAAGCTCAATTAATTAATAAATAATAGTGGATGATGTTTTTTAAATCTAACATGTATTTGTAAACAACTACCCCGCCTTTTTAAAGGAACAGTTCACCCCAAAATTTGTATTGTCATTTTCTCACCCTTGAGCGGTTCCAAATCGGTATTAATTTCATTGTTTTAATGAACACGGAGAAAGATATTTGGAAGAATGCTTGTAACCATACAGTTCTTGGCCACCATTGACAAAAATTGCTTTACACATTTCCATGTTCTGTTGAACACAAAATAAGATATTTTGAAGAATGTATGAAAGAGTGAAAGAAACTGTTCTGGGGCACCTTTGACTACCATATTAATTTTTCCTACTATACCTCCAGAATTGTAATTTTTTGGTAAACTGCCTTTAACGTCTTACACTGGACTTTCAGGTTCAGACAAAATGGTGACTTTTTGAAAAATGTGTTTCACAGGAATTGTTTCTGTTGTTCCTTGTTTTCTGTGCTGTTTGTGTGTTTTAACTAAATGATGAGGAAGTGAGCAACTAAACGCATGATTGCCTTAATCTCTCATGATTCACATTTGTGTTTTTAAACATCACTGAACTAACTCCACAGGTGTAAAACACTAAAGATGTGGACTTTTTGGGGGTCTCACACCTGCCCATGGACTTGTCCTGGTAGTCTTTGCTTTTCCTGTATTTTATCTGAAGATAAGCTTATTAAAAAGACAGGATTGACTTGTACGCCCAGTATGACACAACTATTTTACAGGGACAAACCAGAGGTTCGATAAAAAATGCCTTCTTTTTTACTTCTGAAGTGGTCCTACTAATATTGCTGGACCTGTATGATAAATTGCTTGTTTTTCTAAGATAATGTATCCATTTGTTGCTTTGGATAAAAACATTTGTTAAACAATGTTATAAAACAAATTGTGATATGTAAAAATTCCTTCCAAGGAATTATTGATAGCATTTATTTTATTTATCCAGCATAAATACTGTACATTAATGTTCATATTACTAAGTGTATTAACCATGTTTTTTGTGGATTGATAAGCATTTGTTTAGCCACATGGTTAAAATTAGGTTACTGCAGCAAAATCATGGTTAAAAATGTGGTTACTATGGTTTAAGTATAGTACCCATTGTTTTGACTTTATTTGCATGAAAACCATGACTACTTTAGGATTATGAATTAATCCTAAACAGAAGATCAAAGAAATGTTAACATTAGAAAATGTTAATTGAGCTGTTTTTTGTAATAGTGCCGCGCCATGTTACCTTATGTCCTACGATAAGGCTCGCGGTCAGCTGACCACACCATGTATACAATATCTATCCCCAAGCAATTAAAGTCACATGGCTTATAGACAGATCAGAGGTCACTGAAGATGTGACCTCTACAGAATTCACGGATAATTGGGAGTTACCAGATACCTGGAACTAGTGCCTCAAAGAAAGCTGTCAGGTAGAACAAAGCAGTCTAAAGGAACGTCTCACCGTGCACTGGGGAAAGTTTAACATGACTTGTAAGATTTCTGCACAAATAACTATTATGGGCTCTCCTTACAGGTGACTCCTCTGTATAGCAGAATCATAAAATGAACTGTGATCTGCCCTTTTTTCTGACTGGTCTTATTGTGGCTGTTTCTGCTGTATTCCGGGACTACAAAACTGGTACTCTACTGTCATACTGTTCCTAAAGTAATGCAAAAATTGTGATTCTAAACCAAATAATAATTTGATTTTGTTTATCTTGCTCCAGGTTTTACATCCCTTTCTTTCCACTGAGAGCCGTTTTACAACCGAAATGATTTTCAATGACCTTTAAGTCTTAAAGCAATGGAGCTGTTTTGTATAAACCCCTAAAATATGTGAATATTTCTGTGCTGTAACATTTTCTGTAATTTTAAAATATAAATATATTTATATTAATATATTCACCGAATGTGCCAGTAATCATGCACTGTTATAGCAAACCTTTATTACAAAATGTATAATAACCAATATTATTATGTTATAATAACAAATAATATGGACATCCCAACATCAAGATTAAGGTTTTAAGTGACATATAGTCACAAGAAATACCTACAGAGAATATCGGAGATATTAAAATGATTTATGGACATCAAGTTTTTGTTTTCCCCCAAACTGAAAGTGTTAAACGATATGAAGTGATCTGGAAAAGCTGCACACGGAATAGAAAACACAGCATCTGTATTTACCGAAAACCACAAAAGCGTGTTATCAAGTGCTCTCGTTTCAGCGGTGGGTTTGAGTTTCAGAGCACAGGTGCAATGCGGAACCCATTCACTCACTGATAAGTGCATGCATTACGAGCTTAAAGAGCTCTTTGTGTACTGAAAATGACCTTTTTCCACCATTAGATACAATATCACGCTTCCTATCAAATGCGTGCCTTCGTCTTGTCGCATTGCCCATCTCATGACGTAAACAGCAGAGAGAAACAACGTTGATATTTGGAATTTATCGCTGCAGCTGAAGACTTCTGCCCTCTTGTGGTCAGTTAACGGAACTGACGGATAAATTAACCTGCCGGCTGCAACTAAAGATAATTGTAGCTATAACTTGTCTTATTTATTTCTGACTATTTATGTCATATTTAAAAAAATTCAATTTTACAAATGCCAAATGAAAACAGCACGCGAATATTTACTACACACGTTTCGTTTATAACTGAGAATTAATTTAATCTTCAATATCTTGCGTGATGAGTGGAGATCTTTGCTCGACCGTCATGAAAATATGTAGTAAGTAAGTGAACTAATTTTTTTATGAAAAGAGAGGTAGTTTGAAAGGAAAGATCTGCTACTGCACTGTTTTAAAGGTTTCATAATAAAGTTTATGCAAAATTGTAGTCTTGTCTGTGTAACGTTAACATTTAAGAAGCCAATATGTACTTGAGAGAGTCATGTATGAAGCATCAAGCCCGATACAATCATTGACATGTGGATTTAAGTCAATCAAACAGAACATACTCTTCAGTGTTTAATATCCCTTAACACTGCGCAAAAGGCACATTAAACGTTTGCAGCGTGTTAAAAATTATTATTGGGTTTCTGGTTCCATCTAGTGGGCACCGTTGGTACTACACTGACCGTCATGGCGGCGCCCTCTCGTCTCATATCGAGGTTGACATTAGTTACCGGTGAGATTTCAAAGTCCTTCTTAAACTCGTAATAATTATACTATATGTAGAATGTAATATACTTACATATTAAAGATAGAAACATTTGTCGTAGAGCGTCATTCATGTCTTATACAACACGAGTGAATCTGCGCATGCACATAAACTATAAAAGTCAGAGGGAAAAAACGCGAAGGTCACCTTTGGATTTTAAACCGCGATATATTATCAATGCGTTATGTTATGCATAATGAACATTTGAAGTAGCTTCACTTGCCATTTTAATCTCAATAAGTTATAGAACGCAGCCTCGATTTGCATTGTAAATAAATGGTAATAATGGGATATGCATTGGTTTTAATGGAAACTATAATGTTCTCTTTGGGTCTCTATTGGTTATGTTAGCTTCTGTTCGTGGGATGTTATCTGGTAAATGTCAACATTGATTTGCATCGTAACATTCTAAACATTTATTACATTTATTTTTTTGGCGTAGTAAATCATTGTAAATGCGTAAGATATTTGTTGAATAGCAAACATTTAGTAAAACAGAAAGCATTGAGGTCAGGTTCTGTCCTGTTGTGTATCAGGAGGTGGAAGTGGCATCGGTAGGGCAGTGTGTCAGAGATTTGCCACTGAGGGTGCTTCTGTAGTTGTGGCTGACCGCAATGAGGAATCGGCCAATCAGACACTGGAATTCCTGTCACGTGACCACAAAGGACAGGAGCACATGGCCGTGGGGGTGGACGTGTCATCAAAGGACAGTGTGGACACATTAGTGTCAAGTATTCAAGTAAGTCAGACATGTTTCTGAGCTATTCTGACTGTTCAAGGTTATAATGTGGGAGAGATATTCCTTGTCAAATGGAGCAGATATAAACAATGAATGACAATATTTATATCATTTGAAATAGTTTATTTTGTTCTCTGGCAGCGGCGTTATTTCCAGCCACCCTCTGTGTGCGTGAACGCGGCTGGAATCACTCAAGATGAGTTTCTGCTCAAGATGGAAGAAGAGGATTTTGACAAAGTCATTGGTGTTAATTTGAAGGTGTAACCAAGTTTGGAGAGATGCTGAGTGCTGATGTATTCTGTGGTGGCGTACTGGAGAAAACCATAAGTCCAGTTGCTCATAAAAGTAATAGCACGTCTCTCGTCTCTTCTCAGGGAACTTTTCTCGTGACTCAGGCAGTTTCTAAAGCTCTGGTTTCTGCAGGCGCTCAGAAGGGCTCCATCGTCACTGTTGGCAGTATAGTTGGCAAGGTCATCGGTCACCGAGTGTAGCCATTCATTTTTTTATATGAAATGATCTGAAATCAATACGATAGTATTTATTTTACACCTTCTGTCACATGGAGATTTCTAAATGTCTGTGGCTTTAGGTTGGGAATATTGGACAGATAAACTATTCAGCTTCTAAGGCAGGTGTTGAAGGTCTCACAAGGACAGCAGCCAAAGAGCTGAGCAAGTAGGTGACCATTTTACTCTGACATTTTAAGAAAATACCATGGTGTGGCTGTATAAATGCTTTTCTCTGGTATGTATGGTTTTGCTCTTTAGTACATCTTTGTAGTGTGTTAAATGATGGCAATTGTTTTCAAGACTGATAACGACTAGATGGCTGTTGTAATGTCTGTTTCCTATGCAGGGCTTAATTTAGTCCTAAATTAAAATACATGTTTGAGTTGTTGTATTTTACAATATATGGGTGCCATTGTTTTGTCTCTGGTAATGTTTTTTTGTAAGGCATGTCTGTTAAAACACCCCTTTGAGTTATAATATCATTCTGTCTCTTTTATTCTTTTAGATTTGGTATTCGCTGCAACTGCATCCTTCCAGGGTTCATCACTACACCTATGACGGATAAAGTACCCGAAAAAGTGATCAGTAAGGTAAATCGCTTTATTATAGATCATGTATTTATATCTCATATTTGTAAAACATATTTCTTGACAGTGATTTCCAGTTTATTTGAATTCAAAGGGGTGTCAGCCTTATTTTTGGTTCTTTTGTGCAGCTCACATCCATTATTCCATTGGGAAGGATGGGAGAGCCTGCAGGTAATAATCGTTTTTAGCATTTAAAAAGTTCAAACTGTAGTAGCGTGTACCTCTACAAACTCTCCTAATAAAACACTTGATTATAAATGTGTTTATTCGTAATGTTGAGACGTTTTAATAATATTGTCGTGCAGAAGTGGCTGATGCATGTGCATTTTTGGCTTCTGATGACAGTCGCTATATAACAGGAATCAGCATTGAAGTTGCCGGTAAGACGTTTGATATCTTGCTGATCCTTTGCGAAATAATAAAGCAATATGAAGAAAATGGGTGGGATGTCATTTAGAATGTTTTCGTTTAATTTAACATTTACTTTTTCTCGTATTGGTGCAGGTGGACTTTTCATTGGCTGAACACTACTGTCCTCTGTTGAACGCCACTAAATTGTTCATCATGGTGCCTTTACACCTGTCAAATAATTGTCCTTGAAAAGTTATTTTTTAATTACTGTATAAACGTTGTATAAAATGTTGCAAATTATATTCGAAAATAAATCTATGATATATTTATATAACTTTAGTGTGAATGTTTATTTTTTACTGCACTTCAAAAACAATTGTTGACACAGAAGGAAATGCGTTGATGTGTGGTTTAATGGAAATATTTGGATCAAAACAACATCAAGTCAAAGAATTATGAAACAGTTCAAAACCCAAACAAACAGGACTTTTCAGGAATAGTTTTCGTTTTTTGAGGGAAATTGGCTGTATGACATCTCATGGGTTCACAGAGACAGAAGACAACTGTTGTGGGTTCAAGAGAGTTAAAATATCAAATATTAGTAAAATAACCAAGTGTGATATAACAGGAAGGTGGAAAATGACAACAAAGGAGTCAAACAGCTCTTTAAATAGATTATATATTACAGAAGATATTTTTAAAGTACTTATATTAAACAAGTTCTTAGCACTATAGTTTATAAAGACAGATGTTTGTTTTGCACAGACCAAAACAATCCTGTCTGTATTGTCTCTGCGAGAAAACCACACAAACAACTTTGAATTCACAAATATTTTTTATAGCTTTTCATTCCCCTCGTGTTTTAAAAAAGAAACAAAAAATATACATAAAACAAATCATATTTCCCACCCAGCATCAGGTTCACACCCTCTCACTTTCTGTCCCTTCACCACTGCTGTCTGAACCTCGAGACATCTTGATCTTTGTCGTCTCCACATGCACCAACATCAACTGAGCCTCACGCTGCAACTCAAATGCATTGAAATAATGGACGTGTATATCATACAGAGAAGGCAGATATGCTGTCTGGGGTTTTAATTTACATATTTAATAGATTGATGACAAAAACTACAGGAAATAATTACAATGATATACCACATTACTCTGTACTGCAAGTTTTGGTCGGTCTGAGCACCTATTTGTTTCACAAAATAAATACAATAAAATGATTTCTGTACAAATGGATCTAATGCACTTCAACTCCAGCCTGAACACTGTCTATGTAAAAGAGTTTATAAAAAGGAAAACTGGATTGTCAGACAAACATAGGAATATATATCTACATGTGCCTCATTGTTATGAGGCTGAAGCTATAAATATCTCTGTTGTAAAACAATAACCAGCTTTACGTCTTTCACCAGAAATACTCAACTGGTGAGTTGGCACTTGGCAGTGAGTTTTACGGCACAAATTGCAAATTCTGACAGGTTTCATCACTCCATAATAAATGTACAACAATACAATTTTACACTAATAATGGCATTGAGTTTAATTTTATTGACAATTTATATCAAAAATGGCTTTGTTTCACCTCATGATTGAAATTTTCCTCGCATAGCTTGAATTCCTCAGTTTGAATTGTTGTTCTATTCTATGTGAAAATGAGATCGGAGCTTTGCACAGGACTATAAAAGTAACGCTCACGTTTGGAGGTAGGAAGACGAGTGGAAAACGTCAGAAGAGAAGCAGTGAGGAGGGGAGATGTATGTGAGAGGGGGCGGAGACGTCAGGGTCTTCTGGTTGATCCCAGCAGTATCTGGACCGGTCAGAAAACACCTCCATGTTCATCGATTTCTTCTCTCTTAGCCCGTGAGAACCTTTCGGCAGGGCTCTCTTCTCTTCTGTTGACCACGGCTGGGAGTGTTTTTCCCTGGGCATCTAGTTGTGTGCAACTTTGTTTCACAACATTGTGTGTGTTTGTTTACGTATGTGTTCCCACTTCTTAAACCTAACTTCAAATGTCTTTATTAGTGTTGGCAGCACTAAATATGTGTATGTGTGTGTATGTGATTTTAATTCTCTTTCCATTAGTGTGTGTGTGTTTGTGTTTGTGTTTGTGTTTGTGTTTGTGTTTGTGTTTGTGTTTGTGTTTGTGTGTGTGTGTGTGTGTGTGTTTATCCCAGGAAACAGACAGGTCCTACTTCAAAACCAAATTTCTGATTGTCCTCCCCAAAGTCTGAGATCTTGATGTCCAGCAGAGGAAGTTGTTCCACCTGAGGAGTGTTGACCTCCAGTACTGTCCTGTCGTAACCCTTACGATACTGCAGAGGAAGAGAGTAAAAGGATCATAATGTTGACAATGAAGAAAAGAATATCACAGGAATAAATGATGATCAAATATTTAAATATCATTATTAATAAATAATCATATGAATAAAATATTACTATATAATAAATAATATAAAAATTAAAGTACATTCATTTAGTATATTATTAAATTTATTGTGACTATTTTTGTTGCAATTTTATGCTTACATATTATTATTATTATTAAATATTATTATTATTATAATGTCTATATTACATAATGATATGAAAGATTATAGTAAATTAATTTAGTATAATATTAAATATTATTTTATTGCTGTTGTTGTTATTTTTATTATAAATATTATAAAATGAAACTGGAACGTTGGTCAACTTTTTTCAGATTATCGCGTTAAAATATTTTACGCAATTAACGCAGCATCCGTTTATTTGATCATAGCGTTACATTATACGATCACGCTCTTATTTGTGTAAAGGCCTTTAAATCATTCAAGCTGATTTGAAACGCGTTCAGTATAGATAGACAAATTCTAGCTGTGGGACGCGGAAATTACATTTCATGCAGTGCGTCATGTTGCCGTGTGTGAAAGAAACAAGTCTGCCAAGTTTTAAAGCCGAAGGTGAATGAATAACAAAGTTATTGGCTTGGAAAACGAGTCGTGCCCTAGTCCGATTCAGAACCGCCGCAGATTTACGTCACAACGTCTCCGCCTACGTTTTGCAAGGACTGCAGCTCGCGAGCCTTATTCGCAGGACAAGACCATCCGACCAATCAGATCAGAGTAAGCTGGCGGAAAGGAGGGAACTAGACGGATGATTCGCTGAACAAATAATTTGAGGTAGTTATAGTAACTGCCTATTATAACCAAATAATAGTGTTTTACACCTTATCTGCGTTAACTTGTTTTTAGACACTCAAAATAAGACCTTAAAAATAAAGGAAAATTTCCTCTTTAAGTTCTCTTTCGTGCTTGAATGAACAAAACCACACAATATTATGTCAGAAAGCCCGTTTTGTCTCAAATTTTCGTTAATACATATTTCAACGTGTTAAATAAAATCCTAAAGGAATGCAAAGAGTTGTGAGATTGTAAAAGGGCGTCAGATCTGCGTTAGAGCGGCAGCTCTTAAAGGGGCCGCATTCTTAAACCTTCTGCTGTGACTTGTGTCATTAATGTTAATCAAAGAAACAAAAGAAAAGAGGAATTCAATGTGTTTTGTAGATTCAATTCTGTATTGCATTAAAGACTGTAGTGCTTGAGAACTTAATTTCTCAATAATATTTTAATGGAGACGTCAGTTGTAGTACTAACATCAGAATGTTGCCTTTCATTCATCAAATGATGTTGTTAAAGAAATCAGTTTTTTCTACATTAATTTGGAGATTACATTTGTAATTATTAGAATGTAAAAGTATATTTAAAAACATTAATGTTATGTGCGATTAATCAGATACATTTTTTAATTGATTGACAGCACTAATTGGTACTATTTATTTTATTCAAGCAACATAATATATATATTATTAATCCTCAAAACATAATTATATTATATCAAATAATGTTCACTAGACTGAGACGTTCCTTCTTAACAACAATAAAACCTTTTTGACTGGATATGGGACTATGAACACTTTTATTTAACGTTTTTGTTCACAATGAGAACTTACAGAGCATCCGTCGATGATGGCTTTGATGTAGGGACTGCTCTCATAGCTCAGCTCCTCATCATTGGCACCCTGGAAGTGAAGCGCCCTCTGGTAACCGTTGTCGGCATTGCGGTCTGCCCAGGCCACTGAACGATGGCAGTGGTAGGTAAGGCTCTGGCGGGCCTGGACGCTAAGCAATCGCAAGAATCCCAACTGGACGACACCCACAGGTTCTCCACTCAAGTCTACGTATGTAAACTAAAACACAAAGAATTAATAAATCATTGGAACACAATTGTATAATCTTATATATGTCTGGTCTTTTTTGTTCAAACTGTCATAAATTATGCATTCATTTTTTTATTAGTAATTGACTAAGAGGTCATTTTAAAGAGCTTTTCAGCTGATAAACCCACCTTGTTTCCTTTAGCGAACTGACTGTACCAGGATCCAGGCTTCTCCTTTGACCAAGAGTTCATCTTTACCTGTGGGAGAATTGAAAACACATCAGTCTTGGTTGCATAAATTGTGATCATCAGAAAACTACAAACACAGGCAGTGTACTACTTACGTTCTCTACTGCTTTGCTGGGATACAAGCATGTCTCTACATCTGCTGTGAAGTTGCAGAAAACTTTGAAAGAGTCACGAGCACAGCCCTGGTTTGGATCAATCCAATACTCGCCTGAAGAAAAAATAAAATAAAATAACAACGCCGACTCCTTCAGGATTGGTCACTGAATGTGTCAATCACACATTGATCATCAATCATACCGTCTTTCAGTTCTGGTTGGCTGAGGTGGAGGTCCTGGCAGGTGCGGCCGGGGCTTTCCTTTGTTCCCAATGGGAATCGCAAGCTGTCGATCTCCTGCCGCAGGGAGTTGAGTGAGCCGAAGATCTCCTCCATACCTTCATTACCGGTCAAGAACTCTGTGCCAGCGGTGTCGGCGGCTTCAGCCTCAAACAGCACCTTACTAGCGTCAATGGAGCGCTTGGATTTCTTTGGTATCTGAATGGGTAACGGCTGGATGACATCACCAGGGGGACCCTGAAGAAAAAGAGTGCATTATAGCTGAACACAGGAAATCTGGGAATTGATGAGGAGCCAAGAGACGTTTAAAGCATATCTCAGACAAGTTTAACAACTGATTCTTGTTGAGGATGATTATACTCACAGGTGGACCTGGTGGTCCTTGTACACCTTTCTCTCCCTTAGGACCAGCTCCGCCCTGTACCACAGACAAACATTAAACGTCAAACAATCTATGTATGCGTTGCGTTTACCCATACATATTCTCCCAACTTTGAAAAACATATTACATTTTTTTATGCTAAGTTCTACTAATAGCACTAAACATATGAGAGATGTATCTGGAAATAATTACTCACAGTGGCACCTTTAGCTCCTTTGTAACCCCTTGGACCCTGTGAGAAACATCACGTCAGTTTATCAAAATGACCGAATAGCATATAATTCGGCTATTTCTGTACTCGAGACGGGCCAGGGTTTTTGAGAAGTTTTAGCATTATAAAATAAAACGTGTCAGTGCTATGATGAATCTTCAAATTCCTTACACGTTTTACTGAATCGATTGCATTACAGGCACACCAGATGCCACCAGAACACATTACTTACAGTCACACCAGATGGACCTCCAGGACCAATAGGTCCAGTTGCACCTGTCATACCCTGCAACACAACACGTCAAAAAATTAACAACAAATGCGTACATTTATGATAAGGTGAATTTATTTTTGCATGTAAAATTTGTCTAGATTTTGATAAATGCAGTATGGAGAATCAGATATCACTCACCGTTTCACCCTTGGATCCGTGTGATCCCTGAGGTCCTGGCATACCTCTGTCACCCTTCTCTCCTTGTTCACCTGGAGGCCCAATCAGACCAAGCATACCTGGATGTCCTTTTTCACCTTTAGCACCGGGGTCACCACGGAGACCAGGTAAACCTGGAGGACCCTGTGGAAAAATAAGGAATTTGAGTCAGCACATTGTTTTTGTTTTAAGTTTTATTGTCATAAAATTTACTTCTTAGTGTAAGGGCTTCAAACATCAATAATAATATAATAACTGAATACTCAGAAGGTCTTAAGGGCTGATTATAACAATAACATTAACGATGTCTATAGAAAATAACGTTTTAAAATCTTTCTTAATTCAGGAGAATAGCAGGGTTCACAACATAACTATAACGATAAAGATACAGAGAACGATATCGTTGGGATGCCTTGAGGAACGATTTTTTCCAGCTGATGAACTATAAAACATACCGTCAGACAGTTTCTGGCAGATAATGTTTGACTGTTGGTGATTGCAACGTGGCATTTATGTCAGAATTAAAGACTGTAGTGGTGCAGCGAGCAGGCTTATAATAAACATAACGTTATTACTATCGTTCGCTGGTGTGGACGCAAATATAGTTATAATGTGAACGGCCTTTTACCAGTGGTCCAGGAGGTCCCTTCGGGCCAGCAGCACCTGGAGAACCTTGTTCACCCTGTAATACAAAAAAGCGATTTCAATATGTGGCAGTTCCAGTGTCTACTGTATGTGATCACAATGTCTTAAATGCCATGAGATTTTGTCAAATAAATGAAGAAAATATTATGGTCTCAAATGTAACATGATTTTCTTACGACTGATCCGGGTAACCCTCTAAGACCGTCAGTTCCTGGTTTTCCTGGTTGACCTTGTGCCCCCACGGGGCCAGTTTTTCCTGGAGGGCCGACAGCGCCTGAATCTCCCTATTGGCATGAAAAAAGGATATATGATAGAAGCAAAATAAATATGAAGAAACTGTCGATTTCTTTCAGTTATACTGTCTCTCAATGATAGTCTTACCTTGCTTCCCTTCTCTCCCTGACGGCCCTCTGGTCCTCTTGTTCCTAAAGGACCCTAAATACATCATATCATAATTTAATTTACAGTTAAGAAATGTGCTTTTTGTCTGAAGGATCCTGTATAATATAAAATATGTAAATGTAATGTTACAAACTAGTCTTTCAGATATTTTACATCGATACACAGATGCACTTCACACATGGCATTTATAAGAGACTGTTGCCGTGCAGATCTTACTCTCTTTCCTGGAGGTCCGGGTGGTCCGTTCTCCCCAGTTGGTCCTGGAGACCCCTAAATCCATATAAAGCCCACTGTGAATAAAATATGTTGAAGCAAAACCTATACAATGACGTTTTCAGCAGGAGGTAGATCACTCACAGCTTCTCCTTGTTCACCGTCCTCTCCACGATCTCCCTTTGCTCCATCTTGGCCCTGAGAGAGAGTTCAGAAAAAGTCAACATTCAAATCATTTACAACCTATTTCACATTTGTAACTTATTTCTAAGTGAAAGATGATTTTACTCACTCTTGGTCCAACTTCACCAGATGGGCCGGGATCACCGGGGAAACCAACAGGACCCTTAAAAAGACAAATATCAGGTGCTGAAGAGTAACAGAGAGACACATTCTTGTTTCTGGGCTGTACTGTGATTCATACATACTGGGTTTCCTTTAGGTCCATCATCTCCAGTAGGTCCCTTTCCACCAGCAGGTCCAGGTGTGCCGGGCTGACCGGCCTCTCCCTTCTCACCACGCTCTCCTCTTGGACCCTATCAAGTGAATTTTATGTAAAACGGTTAATGTTTATGGGATCATTATATCTTTCCTGTAGATCAGTGGTAAGAGCATTGCCTTAACAATGCAAGGTTGTGAGTCCGATCCCAGGGGATTGCAGATACCTATGTAAAATGTATAGGATCATGCAATGTAAGTCGCTTTGGATAAAAGCATCTGCCAAATGCCGAAATGTAAATGTTAATCAGCCACGTAGCAAAATATATACATTGGCATGTCAAATGTCTGCTAGTTTAAGCAATTCTCACCAGTTTTCCTGGCTCTCCACCAACACCAGGTGGTCCAGATTCACCAGGCTCACCCTGATATTACAAATAAAAAGACAGTTTAAGCCAACATTACAAATTTGAATCTTGTCAATTGTGTTGCAGACCTCTCAGATCTTTGAAACTTGCCTTCTGTCCTAAGGGACCTGGATTACCCACACCTCCCGGAGGACCTTGAGGACCCTGGTTACACATGAAAAATGTTTAGAGAACATAATGTAAAGGTAACTTTGGGATGATCTCAGTATGTATAATTGACAGCTGTCAATAATAATGGAAAATGTAGTAAAAGTTACTCACATCAGCTCCATTGGGACCAGCTGGACCACGGGGCCCTGGAGGACCTGGAGGGCCCTAAAAACGTAACCAAGAAAACACATTATCAGGGAACTTTATGTACACTTACTAGAGATTATCATAGACTAAAGGGAATTCAAAATCTTTTTATATACCTTTAAGTCACAAAATCATGAAAAGCAAAAAGCATTTGACTCACCAATGGCCCAACATCTCCTGTCTCTCCCTTTTCACCTGCTGGTCCAGGCAACCCCTTAAAACATTAATCGAATAAGAAACTTAACTATGATTTATGTAGAGAGTCATTGATAAGCCTGAAAAATAGATTTTTTTATTCAATACCTGCAGTCCAATGGGGCCGGGAGGTCCAGGAAATCCTCTGGTTCCTTCATCTCCTTTAGAACCAAATGGCCCTTGTTGACCTCTTGCACCTGTCTCACCATCAGCACCCTGAGTAGAGATAGAGTTCTTAAATTCTGTTGATCATGACAATTTGAATCCAAGCCCAGCTATGTTTGACCATATTAACAATTGTGTAAAAATACTATGCACAATTTCTTCCACACTTACATGTGCACCAGGCTGTCCAACAGGACCCATTGGCCCAGGTGGACCAGGAGGACCCTGTAAATACACAAACGATTTATTATATATTGATATTGTGTTCATAAATTGGAACAAGCCTTGTGACTTTCAATTGCCAAGCAAATGATTCACTTACATGTTCTCCCTTGGATCCTTTACCTCCCTTTTGTCCTGGTTCCCCGACTTCACCCTATAAACCAGATAATACAGATTTTATATCTAAAGTAACATGCATATGATTGTAGTGATCTTTCTTTAAGATACAGAGATAACTGACCTTGTCCCCATCCTCTCCAGCGACACCTGGAGTTCCAGCAGGGCCTGGAAGACCAACCGGACCTTGGATGCCATCACGCCCAGCTGGACCAATTGGACCTTTCTCACCCTGTAAAAGAAGATCCTCTTCTGTGACAGATGTATGATATACATCTCTCTAATAGACACTAAAAAGAGGAATAGATACGAACCGGCACTCCCTTCTCTCCTGCAGATCCAGGGGGACCTTGAGGTCCAGGGCGTCCGGGTGGGCCGACAGGGCCGGCAGTACCAGCAGGTCCTCTCTCACCAGGAGATCCCTGCATAGAAAATACATTTGAGTTACAGACTAATGGATTTACATATGACAATTACTCAAAAATGCTACAGGTGAACCCTAAATACTCTGTGACGGACATACAGCGGTTCCAGGTGGTCCTGCAGGGCCTTCATTTCCTTTCAGTCCCCCGCCACCCTATAAAAAACACATGTTGAGTTCAGCTTTGAACAAAATAAACTTTTTGAATGTGAATTGATGGGTTTTATAATAAAAAAGGCAGTTTGAGTTAAGTTTTGTTACCGGTGTTCCTGGTAATCCTCTCTCTCCTGGGAATCCTCTTAGTCCAGGGGGTCCGTCTTTACCGGGCCCACCAGGGGGACCAGGATCACCTTTGGTTCCCTCTTTACCAGACTGTCCAGAAAGACCCTGCTCACCGGGTGGTCCTGGGGGTCCTGAGTGGCCACGCTCACCCATGGGACCAGTCTCACCAGAGGGACCCTAAATAAGATATTAAAATGTATAATGTTATATTAGAAACTGATAAAACAGATTGATCGGTCTGTAAGAAAAACTGGTAAAAAAATGATAGTTTCAATTTTTAATGGAGGTACTGTAGTTCCAAACTCACTTGTGGTCCAACAACTCCTGGTGGTCCGGGTGGTCCAACCTTGCCTTGGAAACCCTAAGAATGTAATGAAAACAACCCAAGATATAAACAGATCTTGCTGTACAATTGACTTAAAAGATTGTATCTCACGTGCACAGAAACAGATACGCACAACTTCGCCTCTTTGTCCGGGGTGTCCAGGCAGTCCATCTTTCCCCGGAGGTCCCTTCACAAATTAAGCAACATATCAATAAACAACATATAACAATGAAGATTTCCTGAATTAGATAAAACTTCTCTTACAGGAGGTCCCTTTGGCCCGGGGAATCCATTTGGCCCTTGAGGTCCAGTAAGTCCCTGAAATTATGTAAATTAAAATATTGCTCGAACCAAAACATAAGGTTGTATCATTTTGATAAAATGTAGTTGTTTTTTAAGAAACATACTCTCTCTCCTGGTGGTCCAGGAGGCCCATCACTGCCTGAGCCACCCTATAAGATCAAAATGAGTGAAGTGGTTATAATTCATAATTGTTCAAAAAAATTATAATGATAAGATATTTTAAAATTAAGTTTCTGACGTTACGCATACCTTAGCACCTGGTTTTCCTGTTGATCCTCGAGGGCCCCTCTGCCCTCTTGGACCCTAAAGAGATAAATGAAATCTTTATTATATGTTTTTTGTCCATTAAAAGATATAAAAGGTGAACTGATTGTAGCTTGAATAAAAGCCAATGATGGTGTTATTCAGGTTATATAATAAAAGTCAGATCTTTCATAGCCCAGATTATTTTAAGTTCATAGTTGTGTTTCATTTCAGTATCAACTTTATCCTAAATAATTGACTTTAAACAAGATTAAATAAATGAAAAGTATTCACTGTTGTATACTGTATGTAAAACTGGTCTCTGTTTATGATAAATGTCTGAGTTCATATAAAAATCTTCAATAACATTAGGTTAAGAAATTATAATGGAAACATTTGAGAGACTTAGGTGTATCTCTCAGAAGATCGAAGTAAACCTTTTGCTTGTGCTTTTTAGCCATTTGTGACAATACAGCAGGACTGAATCAAATAAGAGATTGAGGTGATCATTGAAAACCTTACCGTCGGCCCTCGCTGACCTCTTGGACCAGTTTTTCCAATCAAACCCTGAAAAGAAACCAACAAAAGTTTGACAAAATAGGAGCTGACAAAAAAGGGCCAGGTCCTTATGGTTGATGGTACAGATCCACTCAGCCCATGACAACTTGAAGGGTATAATATACTACTTGCCTTTTTCTAATGTAAACAAAGGCCTTATTTCATAGATGAATCTGTTATACAGACTATTTAGTCATACCTAAATATGGTATGGAAATTTCTATTTGTTATACAAGATTGATGTAAACAGATCAAAATCTCACCCTTGCTCCCTTCTCGCCATTTGCACCTGGGAATCCCGGGAAACCAAGGGAGCCCTAAAAACATCAATATTGCATTGATGAAAAACGCATAAAAAATTCGGCAAAAGACTTGCCTGCATATCACATGGAGTTTATTTATAGTAAAGTTTATTTTTACCTTGATTCCTTGTCTGCCAGGATATCCAGGCAGTCCAGGCACACCGAGTTTACCCTAAAAGGACAAAAGATAATATTTCTCCATATGCACTGAATGATTTCATGAAAATCATATTAAATCTTAAGAATGTTATATTAATTTGATGGTATCATACTGGGCATCCCTGTCAGTAACCAAAAAAAAAACATGAATCCAGACTATATTTAAAAACGTAATTAGCATCCATCTTTAATATATTGATATGCACCTTCTCTCCCACCAGGCCGAGAGGACCGATCTCACCAGGGGGGCCGACACGACCCTTCGGACCCTCAGGGCCGTCCTCTCCTCTAGGTCCTGATACTCCAACCTCACCCTATTCAAATAAAAATGTAATCTTACTGTAATGTAATGAAAACATTTATACATATATTCATGTTCAGTGTTTGAGTTACAGGCAAAAACCCTAAAGCTCATGGGAGTCCATACAGTGATGAAAAAAACATGCTAATGTAATATTTTGTATAAGATGTACCCTATCTCCTTTGACACCAAAGTCTCCTTTGATTCCAGGGAAACCATCCTCTCCCTAAAAAAATAATGCAAGTTATCATGACAAAATGACACCAAGCCTTTTGATCTGAAAATATGATAAATCCATATGAGTTATACTACTTGTTAATATAACAAAACCACTCACCTTCTCTCCCTTGTGGCCCTTAAGTCCACGGATACCTTGAGACCCCTATAAATGTGATAAAATGTTCTGCGTGTTATTCGACAGTCTTGTGGTCGTAAAGTTCCAGTTTTTGCATTGAATCTAATAATTATTTCACCTTTATTCCTCGAGGGCCAGGATACCCAATAGATCCTTGAGGACCATTTGGACCCTAAAAAACAAAAAAGGGCAACATAATAACACGGTGTAAATTTCAAGTCTTTCAGTCTGGATAAGGATTTGAACAGGCTGTCTGTCTATATATGATATAACATAACCTTCAAACAACAACCTTTAAACTATTTTAACTATAAAATATAATGGTATTATAATCAAAGCAGTGTTTCACCTATGCCATTGAATTACCTGATTTCCTTTGGTTCCAGAATGCCCTTCTTTTCCTGGATGACCCTAAAGGACAAAATAAAAGGGACATTCTTTATCCACAGGAAGTCTCATGTACATCACTGTTTAAACCAATGTATAGTTCTGGGTGGGAACAGGTAAAAAAACTGTCTTGCACTTACTGGAGGGCCATCAGCTCCGGGCATGCCCGGGAGACCTGGCTTTCCTGTGGGTCCCTATTAGAAAGCAGGAAATTACATCATTGTCATTTCAATGAGGCAATGACAATGGGATCAATTTAGACAAGTTAGAATATGATCAATAGTGCTTGATTTGTATTTAGTTAAGACATTCCTTTGAAAATGTCAGTACAAAAATGCTGAAAATGAACATTTTTGTATTCTGCAATTAACAAAATACTCACTTTCTCTCCTGGTGGCCCAAGAGCACCCTGAGGCCCTGACATTCCCTGTCGCATATAAAAAACATTAACATCAAATAATTAAACCTTTAAAAGTCCTCAAGAATATTAGCAATTTGTTAAGTTCACCTGTGTTCCTGGTGCCCCCTGCTGTCCTGGAGGACCTGGCTCGCCTTGTGGTCCCTAAAAACAAGAAGACAAAGAACATAGAGGGACGAATGAGAAGATATTATTTTCTTATTTCCATTCTGTTTTCATTTATTATCCACATATAAAAATTGTTGCATGATTAACTGACCAAGCTTCCTTTTGGGCCATGTGGACCATCATTTCCACGAACACCCTGAGAAGCAGATGAGGGAAAGAAACGTGTTGATATTCATGCACAGCCGTATCCTATATGTAGTTCCTATAGATAATATAAACAAATTAAAAGTTGAGAACTCAGTAAAAACTCACAGGAGGTCCAAGAAGTCCAGTAGGCCCTTTAGGCCCCAGCAAACCACGAGGGCCCTGTTGAATGAGAGAGAGAGAGAAACGGCCCATCAAAGACAAACATAAAAGGAAATCACAATAAACCGAGTCTTAAAGATTTAAATCAAAGAGATAAGCAGGCTGTCAGAATCATGTTCACGAGGCACTCACCGATTCACCTGGAAGACCTCTGGGTCCGACCTCTCCGTCATCGCCCTAAATATTGTCAAGGAAAGGTGGATGTCAGTGATGTCAAAAAAATAAAACACCAGGAAGACACATCCTGACATCTACATTAACATGTTCACTACAGCCACATTACTGTGACAGTCAAAAATTAAAACAAACAAGTACCCTCTCTCCGTCCTCTCCAGGGGGTCCTGGGAGTCCTATTCCTCCAGTGTTACCCTACAGAAAACAGTAAACAAAAAATGACTATACATTCGACAGCTCTGTTCTGCTTTCTAGATAGACAGATGTCATAAAGCAGCGTCGTATGCATTCTGGGATGCTCTTTTCAGCAAAGATGTACAGAATGATGCCTTAGATTTCACCCCATAGAAGATATGCATTGAAATGCTGTCTAGGTGAGCATCTCAAAGGGTTTTGGTTTATGTTTAACTGTAACAACAATGAAGCACTTACACGATAGCCCTTGTCACCAGGTAAACCGGGAAGGCCGTCAAAGCCACGGTCACCCTAATGTAAAGGACACACATACAAGAACTTGTAAATGATAGATGCATGTTTAAAACACTCCAGATCAACTGATGCCAAAAAAGCAATGAATGCAGATGTTTTAAACACGTACCTTAATTCCAGACTCTCCTGGCATCCCTCTGGCTCCATCAGCACCAGCACGACCCTGTTAGAAACATCATATATACAAAACAACTCGTGTTTTACATGCCACGGACATGAAAATATTATGTTGTAAACTACAGGATTTCCCGTAGAAGTCTGTGATAAACTGTAATATACTGTAGTTATATTTATAAAGTATATTACACTTTTGTATTCTATAGTAAAATAACTAACTTTAGTAGATCGATATGTACTGTAGTATATTTTAGTATGACTACAGCAAGATTTAGGACAGATTTAGATTTGCTCATGCAAAACCTGTCCCCATTATGCTAGGGTGCTCTGGGTGTTGTCAGGTCAGTGCTTGGTAGATATAAGTTGCTAAGGTGTTGCCAGAATTTTAGCTCTGGTTTTAAGCTTTAGCCAGCATCATTAATAACAGTCATAGACAACATCAACCAGGACTCACCCTTCGACCAGATCTGCCAGGAGGACCAGACAATCCATGAGGACCTCTGGGACCCTGGAAAACATAACAAGGCATGGTAAGTCTATCTAATAAATAACATGACACCGTGCACTTTCTGTTTGTCAGAACATCTCACGATTTTTGTTTCAAGGTAAAACCAAGTGCAAAACAAAACTAAGTTCAACACAAGGTCTTACCTGTGGACCAGGGTCCCCCCCTTCTCCCTTTAAGCCGGGACTTCCAGGCATTCCCTATTCAGATTTGAAGCAGAAATGACAAATAATTACAACAAAATCAACATTAGCTTGAGTGTAAAAATTGGGTTTTATCTGTGTTTGATTTTCTCACCACTGGTCCAGTACGGCCAGTGAAGCCCATTGGCCCAGATGGACCCTTCAGAGCCAACTAATTGGAAGAAAAAGCCATTAATTATGAATCAACATCTTCAAGTAAGGCTGGTAAGATATCTAATGTAAGATATCTAAAAATAATAATGAAGGGATTGCTACAGCTGCTACTAACCCGGGCCTGAGACAGAATGGCTTGTACTTGGGCTTCTTGTGCTGAGGCGCTGGGACCTTTTTCACCCCCACTCTGTCCAAAGCGGAACTACAGGAACAGAAAACAGGTTCATTTTAGCTTTCAAGGTGATTTTCCAAAGAATGGTAAAGTTCTAAATGTTGAAGATTGTTGCTCTCTTGTGTTTCTTAGTTGTGTTAACTTGACTGGATAAAGAAGATGAGGGGATACTAACAGGAAGCATGACAGAAGTTCCTGGGGGTCCAGCAACGCCGTCGGCTCCAGGTAGACCAGCCTTACCAGGAAGACCCTGTAGAAAAAACACTGTGACTGAGAAGGCTTCTTTGAAAAATGATTTTATCTTCAAAGGATAATATGAAGTTGACCCCCTAAAGGACTGTTTAAAGCAATCTAAAATATAAACACAGAAATCCGTCTAAAACGTTATGAAGACATACTCACCCTCTCACCAGGATCACCAACAGAACCAGGAGGGCCGCTAGGTCCTGAAGAGCCAGGGAGACCCTAATGCGGAAAGAAATAACACTATTTATGACATCATATACTTGAAATGTATAGTCCACATAAACGTAGCACAAATATAAATGATCAATGTAAATTTGATGCACGTACTGCTGGTCCTTCTGGTCCAGGTGGTCCTTCAATCAGCATGCCCTGTGATAACAATAACAATACAGAATTGAAACAGAGAAATAACATATTCAGGCTCATTCAACACACAACTTATTAATCTTTTCTATATTTTTTGTAAAGTCCCAAAATGTTCAAGTAGTAGACAATAGCGGAATTCTAGCACCCTCTGGTGGTCTGGAAGAAGTACGAATGCAGTGTTTTCTTTTGCTGCAGTTCTGTATATTTTCATAATTTGGAAAAAAAAGATGCTTACAGGTTCAAGGACAGCAGGCTCTCCCTTATCTCCTTTCTGGGCTCGAACAGAAGCCTGAGGAAAACAGATATGTAACCCAAACAGAGCCCAGTCAAAACCCGAAGAAACTGTTGAAAAGAGCTTTGAAACAATATTTATAGAGAAAGCTTCAAGGACATTGAAGCTTGGATTGAAACTGGCCACTGAGATGATTCTTTAAACCGAATGGACAAGAATCTTCCTTCTGCAATGGCACATTTTAACCACAGAAATTTGTCAGCCTTTGTTATTATTTGTTAGCAAGTAGGTCTATTCACTTCTTTAACAGATATTTCTGTGGTGTTTGCAATGTTTTATTGCAAAGATACTTACTGTAGATATTTTCTTTCTCAAAGGGTTCCTAATAATCTGCATTTGACCACATTTAATCTATAATTGTGTTTTTAACAACCTGCAATTCTTACAGAGTAATTTCTGTTTAAAGTGACATGAATTCAATGAATAATCAAGACTGTGGATCAGACTTGATGTTAAAAATAAGAAATATCAATTTGGCAAACCAGTGAAGCACTTTCTTCTATCACTGTGATGATACTGAGTCTTATTATATATACAATGAATTCGCACCACCCCCTTAAAGATCTAGGGAATATGGCCAAGCATTTTACACCCACCTGCATCGTAATCCTTTTTGTGGAAATACATATATGACACTTCCCATAATGCACTGGGACTCCTCATAAAGTACCGATAATGCCTTTAAATCATTATCTGAAATCAATCTAAACAAATCTAATCTTCATCATCTTAAATGTTTAACATACTTGAACTGAAATACAGAAGTGACTACTTTATTGTTTTATTTTTATATAGGCTATGCAGATCACTCACAGTACATAAATACATACAGACGAGTTGAAATCTCTTCCAGGAAGATGATATTCTTTTATCCTGACTCAACCAATACTGATAAATCATTATATGTAGATTTGCAGAAGAATCTTGAGTTGAGTTTCAATGGTGATACTTTTAAAAAACATCATTCGTTTCCAAAAAGAAATATGACTCTTCTGTGAAACACAAAAGAAGATATTTAGAAAAATGTGGTTTTGTGTCCATACATTTGAAATCAATAGGAGCCAACGTTTGGTTACCGACGTTCTTCAAAATATAATCTTTTGTGTTCTGCAGAAAAAGGAATGAGCGATTCTTAACATGTACATGTACCTTCCCAATGCTTCTGCAAGTGTTCCATATAAAGCTATAGCAAATTCAATTTGAGCTTTTTTCAAAGCTTGGAAGGGAATTTGCCGGAAAGCGTAGGGTTACTTACACCACCCTCTTCTGTCACAGCGGACAGGGCGGGTCCAAAGGTATCTTCCGCCTTGGTTTCAGAGATGGGCTCGTTGTAGTCCTTGTAGGAATAGTCATACTCCTTCATTCCAAAGTCGCTTGTTATGTACTCGTCAGTGAAGGGCTCGTCGGGCGTTTGAGGCACCCCTTCACCACCTGTCTTGGTCATGTCTAGATCCTCAGCTGGTAAAGGCTCATCAACCTGGGGCCATTGGAAGCAGAGGTGGGGTAGAGGTGGAGCGGATAGTGATTGAAGATGTGAGAAAAAGATGGATTTGTTGTGGATAGAGGAAAGTGGAGATAGAAACATGGAAAGGGCAGAGAGACAGAGAAATAAATCTTACCTGGCTTCAATACAGATAACAATTTCAATACAAATGTATCCAAATGTATTATTGCCATTGTCTTCAACTGCGTTTCTGATGAATACATTTTAAATCTTGTTGTTTTAAAAAACACGAGAGAACAGAATCACTCAGGTCTATGGCAACACACGTTCACCACTTCTAACTACTCTACTTGCATCTTACCATTGTATTGTTGACTTAACCTCTTACATCACACTTAAGGTCCATTGAGATTGTCCATTTCCAAACAACTTCTAAAACAAGTTATTTATACTTAAGTACTAACCTGACCAAGTCTAAATATAACCATCCAAACTTCTGTAGTTATTTGATCACTTACAGTCAAATTATTGTGTAATATATGAGGTTTGCTGGTCTGCTGGTCAGCAGTTCCTGATTCCTCAAAATATCTCACTTTCAAAAGCAGCTGTCTGGAAATGAACGCACGGTATTCATTCCCTATTCGTACCATTCAGTGTGATTCTTGTTTCTTAAGATTTCTGTTCTTATGTCAAGACGTGTTGATATAGGAACGAGGAGAAATCCTGAAGCAAGTTAAGTAAGACTCACAAAAGAATATGATCAACTAAATGCTTTGCATTCATTTTGTTTCACGCCACCGGTGGCTTCAGAGCTATTTTACGAAGTTGTTAAAGATGATTCCACCCCAAAAGAAAATTCTGTCATATTTATTCACCCTAGTGTCTTTCAAAACCTGTATATGATTATTTTTCTGTGAACTTCAAAATAATACATTTTGAGAAATCTCTGGTTTTGTGTCCATACAATGAAAGTCAATGGGGTCCAATGTTGTTTGGTTACCAACATTCTTCAAAATATCTTCTTTTGTGTTCTGCAGAAGAAAGTCATACAGGTTTATAATGACATGGGGGTGATTAAATGATGAAAGAATTTTCATTTTGGGGTAAACCATCCCTGTGAGGTAAGTATACCCAGGCTGGTCTCCCCTCCAGTGTAAAGATTTACGGTAATTATAAGAATCAAAATTTTCTTCTGGAATAATTCAGATCTTCGTCTAATGGGTGTGGTTTACCTTGTTACTGGTTTCCTCATATCCATTGAGCTCACTCTCTGGCTCTGGGCCCGCCTCTTCTTCTATCGGGTAATAATAATCAGGCTCTGTGGGGGTGGGGTCAACCTCTGAGTAAGCAGGATCTACATCCTGATTGGAGGAGGCCAAGATGTGGGTGGGGTTGAGGAGGTAAACAGATTTGAAGGGGAGAGATTGATTAGTATAGAACAAGCACAGGTCTTATGAATAAAGCAGAGAGAAGAGATCAATGCGATTTAGCCAAATCCCATTGCTCTCAAATCATAGTAAAATCAGGAAACCTTTGCAGCTGGATTTCAAAAATCTTGGCATCAAATATTACACAAAGAAATCTTATTCTGATCGCCAAGATTAGCTGTCCCAGTCAGATTTTACTTGGAAACGGATTTAGTTCAAAGAGCCACATGTCAAGGAAATCGGAAAGTTTGTACATTTTGAGGCCAAACTTAAGTTTGCAGTTGTTGATATTGGTGCCAATGAAATGACCATTGAAACACAACATAAACAAATAGTAAACAACTTTTTTGCCCATAGTTAAGGACAAATACATGAGAGATCGTGATAACAGAGCGCAGCCTCACAGTCAATATTTTTAGTGAGTCTGCATCTCTGTTTAATTTAAACATTATTAAAGGACAGCAACTTACAAACAACATATACAAGAAACTGAAAACAGAAAGTTTGAAGGAAGTCGTTGTGTCATGTGTAACATCGAACTCCAGACTTACATCAGCGGGACCCTTGAGTTTCTTATCTGACCACATTTGGAACATCTACTTTCTATGGTTTATTTTCAGGTTAGAGAACCGTAAAAAGAAATAAAATATAAGACAGAGAAGACTGTACAACTAGCCATGCAGTGATGACACAGTCTGTACCGCTTATCATATTCTTCTCATGATCGCTGGAGATCATTTGATATATGAAAGGGTGGAGGACATTCAGAGGGTCCGTATGTCACCAACCTCACAGCTGGTTCATGTTATGTTGATACCTTTGAGTATCATCATAAGATGCGAACCATCTAGGACAACATTCACAAAATTTCTCAAGGACGACCAATTCCAGATCAACCTCTACCGTGAGTCGCTTCATGAATGCAGTCTTGAACTACCAGGACGGTGAGGTTGGCGATACATCTCTGGACAGCCAACTCAGGCTTTTGATTTTGTACCTGTTGATAACCATTGGTTGTTTTCTTCTTGGGCGAAGAGATGGTCGTGCCACTCACAACAGCCTTGTCGAAGGGCGGGAAATTTTTGGACAGCGATTTGACGTTATTGACATCCCGGCCCCTGGGGTTCGAAGGAATGGGCAAATGTCCAGGTGTGGGTTTGACAACAGGCTTCTGAGGGATAAACACTTCTTTGACCTTCTCTACGACGGTTTTGGTCACTTTCGTCTTTGTTTGGGCTGGATTTGCATTCTTCTCTTTGGCTTTGACAGTCGCAGCTTTAGCCTCGCTGGTCCCAGTTTTGGTCACTGTGGTCTTTTTGATTGTTTCTGACTTCTTTGCTATTGTTACTTTGCTTACTGCTGCTTTTTCGGTCTTTACAATTTTCGCACCGTTGGCATTTGCATTTTTGTTTGCAACTGTTTTGCCATTACCATTAGCTGTCTTCCCATTGCCATTATTATTAGCTTTAGCCTTAGCTTCTCCATTGACTTTACCATTACCATTAGCTTTAGCACCACCGTTCACTTTTCCATTGTTGTTGGCTTTCTTTTGGTTGCCATTCTTTGGAGCTGGTGTTGCCTTCGGTTTGGGTGCCGATTTGGTAGGTTTGATTTTGGAAAGCAAGATTTGCACTGGAGTGGGTTTGGCCTTGGCGGGTTTGGCAGATGGGGTGGGCTTTGTCGCAGTAGGCTTGGCTTTAGCTGATTTAGCTGAAGCAGGTTTCTCTTTTGTGGATTTGGGACCAGCAGTGAGTTTGGTTGAGGCTTTGCTAGCCTTTTTGTCCTATTTGTTGAATATAGTTTTTATTTACATATGTTGTGGAAAGGAGAGTGAATTGGAAAGGACAGACAGTGGGTAGATGGGAATGACAGCAGTGGGGATGGACAGAAAAACAAGAGAGAGATAAACAGGTTGGTGTTTGACAGTCAATTAATCAATTAAGAATGAGATCTTACTGGCATTACTGGATACAGCAAAATGTTAATTCAGATTGAATCGTTCATAACTATACAATGAGATTCAGTTCTATATCTTCTATTGCTAAAAAAGACACTGTTTTTTCCAGTAATGCCATTCTCCACATTAAAAAGCAGCATGTTGTGCACATGGGGACATGATGCTATGGGACACTGGGGGAAAATATCTTTCAGTAAAGCATCTGCAAGTAAAACTGATGCATGGCTGGTCCAACGGCACAGAGAGAGAGAAGTACAGAAAAAATCAAATAGAAGCAGTGAGAAAAGCATGTTAATCATACGGTAGTGATGTCAGACCATTGTAAATGCCTTCACAATGTACCAGTACGTCAATGCATAAAAAACATAAACAATATTAGAATAAACAACACACATAAAAAATTACAATTACCAATATTCATTCTAATATGATTGTTTACATATAATCATTGTGAAGGTTTTGTGTGCATGCATGGTCTTAACTACCGGGCAAGCAGAAAATAAAACTGAGAATAAAACAGATTCTGAAAATGATTGAGGATTAATGATATTTACATTCAAACACAAACTAGTCTTTTAAACATTGCAGTAAGCAAACGAACTGAAGCCATGACTGTCTACAGCGTAGAAAAGAGGACACCAAAAATAATTCACAATACAATGTTACCAAAGTAAAAGTAAACCTAATTTAGAACAAAGAAGTGAAGAGATGAATATAAACGAACACATGGACACAGACGGCTTGTGGTACGTTATAACAGATCAGAGAGACACAAGACACAAGAGAAATTGTGTAACTTACACAACATGTGAAATGTAGAACCATGCAATAAATGTAAGAATAATACAAAGCTAAATAAAAGCAGTTGCCATGCGATTGTGATACAAATAAAGCTACCTGAACTATTAAGAATGACCACATTTACATGAATAACTTAAGGAGTTCATAAATTGAATGTTGTTTTTTATATTAATGCTTGAAATAGCTTATGGAACTTGATCTGAGGATGAAGCACATGTAAATGTGGCCAGTGAAAAACTTAAATTGTATTCCCAAAATAAATGTACTCATTTTAAAGTGCTAAAACTAGTTGTTAGGTATTAAAATGTCTTTCTCCAGAGCTGTTGGATTAACACAGTGGGGCCATGATATCTGAGTGTGCGTGTGAGATGTGCCTCCAGTGCCCCTTCAAAGTCCACATACACACAGCATGTATTGATCAACACAAACATTCTGACACTGTGCAAATACAGATATATGACAACAGACAACATACAGATGACAAACAACATCCGTATAGTGTAATAGGTATGATGTGACGAAGTGACATACGGGACGGGGCGTACAGGAAGAGGTGGGGCAGTAAACATGAAACGAGAGGATGAATTTATTCAATTACAGAGACAGGTATGTTTACATTTTCTGCGTCTAAGTATGACGTCACACAATCATGACGTCACATTTAACGCCCGTTTTTTCAGCACCTGCAGGGCATCACTTTATCTATATTTATCAGTTTTTCAAGTTTGCTTCTAAGTAATTCAGCCTAAATCGCTTTCTTGTTTCTTTGTAAAAATGTCATCTTCATCCTCTCTTTTCTGTTTTAATACTTAAATTGTCCCTCTTTACCTGGTTAGTGAGGGTCTTGGTCGCGATGGAGGGAGGGGCTTGTGTAGTTTCTTCATGATAATAGGGGTATTCATAATCATCCTGCTCTTCATCAAAGTATCGAGAGACATGATGGGAATGGAGAGAGAGAGGGTGAGAGAGAGAGGGGAATGCTGGAGAGAGAATGTGAGTGACAGTTAAGAGGACATAGCAAATGACAAAAGTGAACAAAGAAGCCCTAAGAAAGTGAGAATTTACTAGGGAACAATAGGAAGAGAGGAGAGAAGAACGAAGTATATATATAGAGTTAGATGTTGGAGAACTAAGGTTTCAGCAAAGCCAAGATTAAAGCATGACATTTTTCATTTGCTCATTTGTTCATCAGACTCATGGGTTTGAGTAACATGCTGATGTTACTGCATTTCTACAAAACACATTGAGAACTTTAATGAACCAGACAACAAATGTATTCAGAGACCACAAGAGTATTTACTTAGCTTTTCATAAACCAGGAAAATTAGATAAATCAACTTTTGTGGCTTTTTAGTCCACGTCTAGTCATTTTAAGGCCATCAGATCTGATGTTGACAAATAAATATTTAGCAAATATAGGCATATACAACATTTCCAGTCCTTCTCTTATGGATCTCATGAAAGCTAGAATAAATGTACAAGCGCTGAGGGGGAAAGACAGCTGACTCAAACACAGCTTGTGTTTGGACAGAAACCTTTGATGGCACAAAAGAGCCGTGGATGTATGAAAATGTTTTGCGAGGGTGTGATGATGAGGGGCTCTAGATATGTCAAATATAATACTAATACATTTTAGGAAAAAAATGAGTTTTGACATTACAAAAACAATTTTTTTTTTCTTATTCTGATGTGCGATTTATTCATGAGGTCAAACAGAGTCAAATATAGAGCAAATTATGGTTATGTTCTCATTTTTGCATAAGCACAGACTCTGAGATTTGCTGGATGCCTTGCGAAGCATTCAATGTAACCTACCCACAATGCATCTGCTATATATAAAACTACACCTGTATCTCAAAACAGGACACTAAGATCATCTCACCTATTGAGAAATAGGGTGGGAAGATATGTTGTGGTACTCACGTAGCTGTTGGGGTCCTGGGACTGAACCTTGGGCAGCGGGGAGTCACAGTCAGGGCTGTAGTGCTCACAGAAGTCATAAGCAGCCTGAGGGTTGGATGCGATCAGCAGTTGTTGGATCTCACCCTACGAAAAAAACCAGATTAGATAATCATCTTAATACATCTTTCCATTAGGGGTTTCTATAAGTGAACAACTTGTGTAGTTGTTGCACCAGCTATAGCAGACCTGGAAGACCTCCTCGTCCAGCAGACGGGCCCCAAAAACAGTGATGCCCTTGGTGTCCAAGACTGGGCTGTTGCTACGGGGCAGAGATTTGGTTATACGATTCTTACAGTCCAGGATTAGGGTAATGTTCTTCTTCTGGACGGAAATAGCAATACGGTGCCACCTATAGGACAGAGAAAGCATAACAAGTATTTTTGAGTGAGATGAACAATAAGAAACATTTATAGTCATGTGTTAAATGTGATATTTACTGTTCAGCCACATTGCATTGATGAAAGCACAGCAGTATTATTAAAAACTATACATTTGTGAAATTGAATGAGCAGTCAATGAAATCATTTAAAATTTATGATGGGTAGATGGGGCTTGGGGTTGGTTACTGACTTGCCGTCGGCCAGGTTGACCCCTCGGAACAGTGGGTAATCCTCCTGGGAGGGTTTGCGATTTTGGTCCGAATAAAGAAATATGGGTGAACGACCCAACTCCACACCCAGCTGCTGTATACCCTGCTCATTGTAGATGGACAAGAGGAAGGCCTGGAGACCAGCTTTGGGCTTTACTAGGGTCATGATGGAGAAGTTCTCTGGGAAACGTCCTAAGAGTAAAAAAACAGACAGACAGACTTTAAATGTGCAGTCTGGCGTAAGCTCATAATTCATGACTAAACCTGCATAAATGGTGCCCGTAAAACTACTGCTTCCACGATCAAACCAAAGTTAACTTCAGTGATAATTGTGAAACCGTCTCATTTGCAGCTGAAAACCTCTTATCTTGCTTTGGGGGAAGTAAGTGCATGTTTGGGACCCAAATGATTTTCATGCAACCCATCAATCTTTCTTAGCATAACAAAAATGCGTACAATGAAAAAGTAGTATTGAAAAGACAACATTTTAGCTTTATCTACTATCAACATGGTCGGATATTGAAGGGTGGTACCTGAGAAGAGCTGTTTGGTGGGTGCAGAGATCTGAGCTTTCTTGGTGATGCGGTAGGCATGATCAGGTGTGCCGGCCCGACGGGAGGTACAGAAACCTGGAACCTTCTGCACACCTTCAGGAAGGGAAGGCAACTGCAGCACCCGCAAAACATCGACTGGATCTAAAGGAAAAAACAAGGTTTGATCACTAATATGAAGCCATTCGCCCCATGGGACGCAGCATCAATGCAAATGGTTTTAGTTAACAACAGCATTATAAAAATTCTTGGTCTGTTGCAAGCCATTATTTATTTATTTATTTAAGTAAAAATGTGATAACTGAGTCTTGTGATCTCAAGATGTCATCATCAATCAGTCGATATGCTTTATGTATCTGTTTTTAATCTGTGTTCCTTCGATCAAGATTTATTCACAAGTGTCAACCCTGAGGGACTTATTATTCTCATTCATTGGAATTAAACTTTTTAATTTAAAATTAATGATTATTATCCATTCGGAAAATGCAGTTCTAAACAGATGTTATTTCCCTTTTGTGGGATTCGTGTGAATTCAGATACCATCTGTCCACTGTAAGCACTCACATAATTTACTGTCTAACCGGCATTTATGTATTTGCAATACCTATTTGAGGTTATATATTTAGCTCAGATCCCGACTGTCGTATACTCTTTCTAAGGCCTGACGAATTTCTTCTTCCTTTCTAACTGTAGGTCTTTGCCAGTATTTTAGTTTTATAAAACCACACTGACCAAAATATGGTCTGTATAGTTACCATAATGCTGTGGTCAAGTCATTTTCAGTTTAGCAAAAATAAAGAAATAATGCGTATGTTAACCAATAAGAATGGGTGTCAGCAGTTAACCATGTGAGAAACGAAATGACAGTATATTAAGAACATAATACAATACAGGACTACAATGTAAAGTACAAGATTCAGTAGAATACTGGCAGAGGATCAAGAGTACAGAAATTCCTAGAGAGAGGAGAGAGAGGGAGAGAGAGAGAGAGCCCTGACAGGTTCTTAAAGTCTCTGTATCAGTTTCCAGAAGTCAATGTGGACAATGTATGTCACTGTTTCAGACCTCAGCCACATCACCATATGTTCACTAGACCTTTCCAACTCTACCAGAGGAAACCAAAAACAATGTGAGAGAACATTTCCCTGCATACACATATTTACAAATGTAGGAAGTATGAATAAGTGCATTTACAAATGAAGTCAATTGAGAAGTTTATTTTTGAAAACTTACAAATGTACCGTTGCAGAATTTTCTCCACATTTGGAATTTGTCTGTTTGAATGCTTCATTCGCAACTAGATTTTAAATTAAGATGTTATGGCTTGTTTAGTTATGAAACTTAAAACTAAATTGAAACAAAAAAACGTTGCAATGCTTTCCCCAACAATCACATCAAAAATATGAATATGGTTTGTAATGCAAATGATGGGTTATACAAAAATAGAATACTTCCCAAAAATCACAACTCTTTAATCATAAATCGTACAAACCTTTATAACTACATGTCAAATAATGCAATAAATATAGGTTTAAAACGTATAGGTTAAATTGCATCATTTAACAGGAACGTTGGACATAGATATCATGTGTATTATAAGCACGTCCTTAAACGTTCAAAAGAGTGACCAGTAGCTTTCACAAACCGCTCGTACAAACAAACACTGTGTGCTCACACGGACCACAAACATTGAAACAAAAGACCCTACAGACATTCCACACAGTGAGCCTTTAACAGTCAATATGAAGCCAACATTTCTGAACGGGTTTTCAGCATCATGACTCTGTGGTGATGGTACAGAGTTTGTGAGAGAACATTCCTAAAGATCCAAGACTTGGTTACTCTTCTCTTTGACCCTCTACCATATCATTCGTATGAGCCTCTTCAAATAACTGTGCTAAATACCAACAAGACGTATCACCTGACACCTTGACCTTTCAACTCTCGCCCTCACTGTCTCACAAAGATGCTCTTGTTTTGAATGAGACGGAGGAAAGAATGAAGATTATTAGATGGAGAATGAGAAACGTTTATAAAACATAGACAAGAAGACGTTAGAATTAAGAACCTGCTAAACTTCAAACAGATTAAAGTTCAAAAGATGTACAAGACATGAAGATAAATCCATCACGCCGTCTGGATCGGTCTCTTCCCGCTCTGCCAACCACAATAGTTAGGCGTGCATGTACAGGCCTGTCCGGAGGTTGTAATTTAGATCATCGTTCTCTGTATTTATGATTTATTTATAATATGCACCCAGCTATGCCATCATACCAACTCCGTAATATAAGGTTACAGAAACATATAGTGTATATCAGACGTGTATTTAAGGCTCACAGATTACCAAGCGTGTCAGTGTGGTCGTTCAGATCCTGATAAAACCTTCCAAAATTGTGCATGGCTTTAAGGCATGGAGTATCTACCTCTTGTCTAAACATAAAATAAAGATTTTCTGTTATATAAATCTCAGTGAGATGGTTTATGTGATAATCTTAAAACAAACACATTTAAAGATATCTGTCTGACAGACATCCAGTGCCACGTGTCTGTATTGCTGAGTTTGAGTAAGCGTGGGCACGTCGAGCACCATTGGCACTGCCAGGATGGTTAAACCGACCACATATCCACTTATTAAACATCACATAAGCTAAAAAAGATTGAGCGTTAACACAGACTCCCCAGCTGCTGTATACACCCTCCACCTTAAACCACGGCCTACACTATTCAGAGAAAAAACTAAAAGATGCTTCACTATGAGACCTAGAAATGAAACAAAGTACCTATTTATAACATTACATGACTAGTAACACCCTAAACTCATGTTGCTATTTCTGGACTGGTGAAAAGGTGAAAGAAGAGACTGTTTGCGGTGTGTTTTCTTTAATTGTATGAAAAGAATATGCTGGAAAACTCGATGGCTCTGTTTAGTTCACTGCAACAGAAAGAACAAAGCTGCTCATTCAATGTAAACCAGCCATACAGTACACTATTCCTCACCTTTTTTATAATAAATTGATTCCTTCTGGCTTTTGATTTTTTCAATCTTGATAAAGTTATAAGAATAATGTTTTAGGTTTAGCTAGAGTATGAGGAGATGTGCAGTATAAACATAAAACTGAGAAGATGCACCAATCCATCTTTTTAAATCATAAAGTGAAAAGTCCCTGAGAAAAGAAAACGAGGCAGACCAAAATGATGAGAGTGCTTATTATGTGTTTAGATGTGGTACTGCTGAGTTAAAAAGCTTGAGCAGATGTTGGGCCCTCTTGTGGTTGTAGTTGTCAACATTCCACAAAAAATATATATTGTGAGAAACCTGCTGTAACATATCCGGTAAAGTTTCATATATAACCAGTGCTGTATAAAGACATTTTTGTGGAAAAGAGATCCAGTCACCCATTCAAAGCAAACCATTACACCAACTTTCTATGAAGGTCAAAAAAGAGAGCAATAATCCTTTCCAAAGAGTGCGTGGACTGTAGCTTAAAAGCACAATGACTACATTTCTCTTGCAAACCACAAAGCTGCTCTTCTTCAACCAGAGCGACTGTTTTATTGTCAACAGAAACTTCCTACATGTGTCCTATTGTGGTTCGAACGTGGAAATATTTCTACAGCTGGAAACACTAGAGTTGGATGTCTGGGGTGATTCTATATAGAGAATATATTTGCCAGTGTGTTGCTATGCAGTTGCTAGGGTTTTTAGCATGTTTGGGGTGTTTTGGGTCACCAGCAAGTGCCTGAATATAGGGATACATTTAAGGAACACGTGGCCCCAAACTGGCTACAGGTGGGGGAACGAAAGTTAGAAATGATAGTAACAAATGCTGACAAGCAGAATTTCGTGAAACTGTAAGGCCTGATGGACACACCTGTGGGGACAGTCTTTTCTCATGTGCTATGAATATACACTCGAATATTCCGGGCATTTCCTTCGCACACAGTAGCTCCATTCAGCCCCGTGCCCTGCTTAGGTTGAGTGTGTTTTGGTTAACAGAAGTGAGACAGACTGCTCTTTGAGAGCTCTGCCTTTGAAATGAGGTTGAAGGAACATCCATGTTAAATAAATATTCCCCGCCTAAAAACACTTTGCTCTCAAGAGTCTGTTGTTTACTGAGATCTTGCTCGACTTCAATAGATTAAAACAACCATTGAACAAGTTAAGAAAACCCTTACACTAAATAAACCGTACACTTTATTTATTCCTGTAATTAATCGGTCCTAAAACAAGAAGTTTGCATCGTATTCTGGTATTCACCTTTTGGACTTCTGATCTTGAGGATAAAATACACTACAAGACTTTTGGTCAGATTTTGCTCAGATTTTCAGTCTGGACAAGTTGCAGAAAGTCTGTGCCAGTCTGCAGATTTGATCAGTGAGTGTGTTTCTATCTGAAACACTATCAAAAAGTCTGTAGTGTAGTGTATTCCAGCCATTAATAATCAAAGATGGTTCTCGTTTGAATATGAACAAGCCACATCAGGCTGTGGAATTCAAAATGCAACATTCACTTGCCTAATACAAACTAACCGTGGAAACTTCGGGTGTAATAGACGTGAATGTGTACACAAATATCACTGAGCTCACACAAGGATACACTAACTCATTCACTAAATCGCTCTCACTGAAGCACAGTCCAGTATAATAACCCAGTCATAGAGAGGCACATACGTTCAGACTTCCTTTTAATGCACAGGGGAGACGAACAGGGAGAAAAAAGAACGATCAAATCTGAGACCTGGTTTTATCTCCATGCTTGAGGGAAATTTAGTTGCACGCCACGAAGAGTTTATTATATGCTTTTATAGCCGTGACTGAGATTAGGAAGACTAAAACTGTAATAATGATATAGCATTTTTGGTAGTTATACAAAATCTTCAGGCCTCTCACCGACTAGTGGCGCGCACCGGAAACGCACCGGTTCATTAATTGTTTTAAATTGGTTTAATTGGTTTCAATTGTTTGAATGATAAGCTAATAAAATAAATCTTAGAATATATATGAAAAGAGCGTTATTAAAAATAATAAAAACTATCAAATACATATTTTAAAACTCAAATCAATTACATAAACCCACAGAATAGATATAATATCAGTTTATGTCAAATATAGAAATGCTGATGTAATAAAGCACAAACGACAGTGTCCTCTGCCTGGTGGTCGCTCAAATCAAGTTCAACGCACTAAGCAGACCCTGGTTGTGAAACCTTGACTGTGAGGTGCACCGTCCTATCCTCTGCCCCCGCCGGGGATGCCACATTACGCATGCCAACGCGGCCTGAATTGCAAGGGCCTCTGTTTTAAACAAACACACGATCCTAAGCAAGATTCATTTATTAAATGGAGCAACATAAAACCAAATATGCTGCCAACGCTTGTGACATTGCAAGAGGACATGCAAAATAAATTTACAAATTAAAAAATAAAGAACACTAGCTAAACGTAACACTAATGGTTTAACTGCAGATAGGTTACTGACAGAGCGCATGTGACCCATCTGCGTAATTTCCCGGTTTACTTGAAGTGCGTAAAGCGCAGCAGGCTGGAGGTAAAACAACTTTCACATACATAACATGTTACTGTTTCTTTCTTAAAAAACAAGTATATCATAAAGGACTCAGCATTCGCCCTAAGCAGAGTTAAACAAAATATTTCTCACCTGCTTGTGCCAAAGTTACGCACAGGAGAAGCACGAGCGACGTCTCCATGCACCACGGCCTCCGCTTCTTCCGAATATCCATAGTTAATAAGTTTGTGTTCCAAACTGGTTTAGTTTTACTACAAGGCAGGACAATTGCAAATTAGAGTTGCTTTCTATCTCACATAAAGTCAGTCGAGAAGAAACTTGGAGCGCCGTGAAAGACGTCTTTAAACGCACACCCACCTTGTTCTTCAATAAGTTAGGCTATCTATCTTATGTACAAAATTTAAATAGAAAAAAAGGGGACGGGAAATAAATATGTAGGTTTACAGCTTGAAATCCTTAATGCTAGAGCCCCATTGAATCCGAGTAACCAGGAAAGCTGAGAGAGCGGAGAGAGGCTTCAAATCACTCTCTCTCTCTCAATCTCCCTCTGTCTCTCTCCCTCTTCTTACTTTCTCCCACGAAATGCGAGGGAGCGCGCGCGCGGGTGTGCGTGGAGAGAGAGTGAATAAGAAAGTCGAGCGCAAAAGCGGAGGGAGGCAAAGACTTGAAATTAAAGAATGTATAAAAAGACCAATAGACCAAAATATATGCTATTCGTCAAAGGAGCGTTTTTAAGTTCACGCGCCAGCGATTGACACGTATATCGGTCAATTTATTTCTATGTATTTATTTCTGTTAGACAGCTGTACCATGTAGGACCGATGGGTCCGCAGGCATGGAGAATGTCAGCAGCCAATGAGATCTTTATGCGCGCGTGACGTCACACGTAGTCCGTGTCTTTTTTTCACGCACCAATCGGACTCCTTCAGTACCTAAATGACAAAGTCAAGATACAGGATGGTTGAAAACAAGCTCTGTTGAAAACGTTTGTGCATTTAGAAAAACATTGCAGCATTTCAGTAGTTTAACTGCAGCCAGCATTGCAGTATTTTTATTTCTGCAACTTTATTGCATTTTTGTTCTCAACTTGTTTATTGCTTTATTATAGTTCAGTTGATTTAATAATCACTCAAATGCATGAAAAACACAATCGGTTGTGAAGGTTTCACAGGGGCAAACTGACTTAAAAAGTAAAAACATATTATGATCATAATAATCTATAGTGTGGTGTATATAATGTATAATATATAATAATGTAATGTGTATATGTAGTATGATCATAATAATAATCAGTCGAAATTTTATCTATAATACTGGTTTTAAAGTTTCTCTCGGTCTTAACTTCTTCAAAGAAGTAAAAAGGCAAGCCCAGTGATTTACTCAGATGATGCCTTGGCACTATCCAAGGATCAGTTCTTTAAAAGCGCTCATGCTTTCTAAGAAAAAAACTTCTCTAATACATTTGTTTTCAATATTTCACTGTTCACATGGGTTTATCTATATGCTTGGTATCTATAACCATTTTCACGTCTATAATAGAATGTTTTATTTTGCACATCTTATATCACGTGCATGTTATGGTCCTGAGACAATCCTTACACAATCATGGAATGTGTTTTTGTCTTGCCTCTGGCTGGTGTCCTCTCGGTTTCCATAATAAAACAGTATAATAATACCCTTTAAATTTGTAGTGTACACAGTGACACACATATGCTGGAGGAGAATGTGAGAAAAAATAAAGAATTTTTTTAAATATATGAGAAAGATTATGAAGAATGAGAAGTGTGGGTAAAGAGGTAGAATGATATGTGGACAGGTGTCACCATTGTACTATAATTAAATCAAATCTATTGCTATACTATTGCTTAACATCATCCCATTTATACAAGCAAATGAAAAAGTTACAATAACCTAAATATACATAATATAAATATAATAAACAGACAGCATACAAAGTGCAGTTTTGACTTTTAGGATATTACACATGTATTTAAGCACTTTAACGTCTTTTCTAGATTTTAATGAATTGCAAGACCACAAATATTTGGCTGTATGCTGCTATGGTAATGTGCTGAGTAGAATGGGTGGCTTGGGCCGGCGTAACATTTATAATTGAAGTTTTATTATGAACCACATTAAAAAATATGCATGCCACTGTCTGAACCCACGAGTGAGGATTTGAAAACAAACTTTATATATATATAAATCCAGCTGGCTGCTTTCACAGCTGACCTGGGATCAGCTTAGAACCAAAGCATTAACACACATTGTAAGGTGTAGCAGAGAAGACTACTCTCGTACATTAAATAGATGAGTAATGTTTCAGCATACATACAAATCCTGTAGAAGGCAAAACCAATTCATGTTTTTGTGGACATTTTTATAAGTGCATTCAGGCTTTACATTTATCTGACAGATGCATTCTGGGAACCGAACCCTTGACCTCCTCTTTGCAGGTAGCTCAGGAAATCAGTTAGAATGTGAAAAGTAAAAATAAATGACCACCTTGTGCTAATACAGCTGTTGAGATTAATAGTCTGCAAATGTCAGGCTTTGATTTTAGACCACTTGCCATGTGGTTCTGTAGCCTTTTTATGGCCACCCACACTAACACATTAAATGTTACATTATCCGACCGAGCGATTTAAACTTGCTGTGTGTCAAAGAACAAATTTTCTTCCGATAGGCCGCCAGTTTTCAGGCTACGTGCTGGGCCTGAACCAGTTTAACGGAGGGGGCTCACGAGAGCAAGATTTTCCTTGGAGACAGCCACGGCAAGTGCTTGTGGACAGCCTTGGTTATTTCCAAAAAGGGGACCTTGTAATTACAATAAAGCGACCAGATTATATTGCAGGCTTCCTTAAAAAGTCTGTATTTTACTGGGCAGGGCTGCAAACCGCGCACACACACCCTAGCCCACTACAACACACAGAAATAGATCAGGGAAAAAGGGGCGGGGGGAACAGACTGGCATGTGTATATTTGTAAGTGTGTGTTTGTGAGGAAATGGACTGGGATGGTACGGGGATACGGCATAAGCACTGAAGAATGGCTTGATGTATGTGCGTCTATGTATACTACAGGGTTACCAGTAAGCACAGAACCAGAATATAACCAAGAATGAGGAGAGAATGGGTCAGTGATTTTGGATACAAGCCCTGATCATACTGTGAAATTGGGTGCGGGAAAGTTAAACTGGAGGCTAGTTTGACTTTTCTGAAGAGCGAGAGAGGACTTACATTTGACTGGCATTTATGTGAAGAGTGTTTGTAATTAAAACAATGTTTTAATGTGACGATATGATGTGTGCCAATAAAACTATGTGTGTTTGACAGATTTTAGCATGAACAGAAAGTATGCTAAAGCATTTCAGCATGAAGTGCTGTGCTCCGTTTTCTCATATTCTAAATGTAGCTGCAGAAATTTCCGCAGACCATTTAGCACAAATATACATCATTAGGAAAATGTACTTGAAGTGCCTCGGTAATGGTGACCATTACAGAAGGTTAAACCATTGCGTATAGAGGTACACGATGCTATTTGTGCCCATGAATGGAAAAAAACGAGACATCTTTTGTATCTCAATTGATTCTCCTAGACAGCTGGGAAATTTTATGGAGTGACAAAAATGTTGTCTTTGATTTCTTTTCTCAAAACACAAACCCTGATAATCTTACAAGTCTCCTCATAGTGTGTCGACTTACAAAAACTCCCTTGAGTAAATTTAGAAATGTGGCATGATATTTTACAAAATAGATGCATATCAGTTATGATTATCGTAAAATCATAAATGGGAATCTAGTGGCCATAAAGGTGATTTGTACTGGCACAGTTGTAAAATCATGTTCAAAAGATGGTCACGTTGTCAAAGTCACAGACCTAGCACAAAGTTTATTAAAACTACATGACTTTACATGCTGGTGAAAGAAATGGTGAGATGAGAGACATAAATTACTTAAGTAAGAAATGATGTGAACAGGAGTTCATTACCTGTTCTCTCTGAAGAAGTCACGGAAAATTTCATGGAGTGAAAAAAATCATTGGAATGAAAAGGGACGGTGGGAGGGGGTCCGATGGCATGCAGGAGGAGAGAGGGAATGAATGAGGGCCATTGACGGAGAGAGAGAGAGAGAGAGAGAGAGAGAGAGAGATCAAATAGTGTTTGCTTAAAGAGAGAGAGAGAGAGAGAGAGAGAGAGAGAGAGAGAGAGAGGGGTGGCTGTGGGAGGGAGTCAGAGAGCATCATGTGCAGAAGGTAGGAGGTCGATCTAAATGACCCACTGACTGAGGTGGAAATTTAGAGACATACTGATGAGTCAAGAGAGACAACTGTAATGGAAAGACAGAGACAGAGACAGAGACAGAGAGACAGAGAGAGCATGTCATGAGAACTACCTGCTTTGTCACAATGCATGTCAAATCCACACACCATAATTATTTAAAAAATGTAGTCTGTGACAAATAAACATATACAAGATGGTGTGTAGTTTACACATGCCAGGTTCTTAATGGAATAGTTCACCCAAAAAATGAATTCTGTCATCATTTACTCACCCTCGGGTTTTTTCGAAGATATGTACATTTCTATGTTCTGTTAAGCACAAAGGAAGATATTCATAAGAATGATAGCAATTTTCAGTTCTGTGACATCATCCGCTATCCAAAACTTTCTCTGAGTTCATCAAAAGACAGTAATTTATACAGGAATGAAATGACATGAGGGTGATCAAAAGATGACAGAATTTACAATTTTGGGTTAACTATCACTTTATATAAGGTAGTCTACGCATCACATTCATATTTTTAACAAATGCTTAGTCAAGATGTGGTAACAATTAATTTTTTTTTACTCTTAATCATCCTTGAAACAAAACATAACTAATTATCAATTTTTGAATAATATATAAAAAACACATTTCTTGGTTTTAAACCAACTGACAACCTGGACTAACCTTACATGGTCACACAAAGGTCAAACTCAGATATTTTTAGGAAACTTACTAACATTGACACACAGCCATGAAGGTCGCCAGAGGTCCTGTCTGTCATTACACTTCCTGTTTTATGGCTTTCTTGTCACATGACAACAAAATGGCTTCCCGCATACTTATATTTTTTTTTTTAAATCCATTATAATATATGATTATATGATCCTCATACTAAAGTCAAAACTGGTCTACTTTGGTCCAAACTATAAAATCTGCAATGCTTCAATTTTGGACTCAAACAATGTCAACGTAACAAGTTTGGTTATTCACTCTCAGTCTTTCTTTTGCATGTAGGTACATCTTAACATTACACTGTGTCTCTGCAGCATGAATGAAACAACATGACTGTTATTCCAGCCAGAGCCAACACATCAGCACGGGAAGCACAGACGATCTGTACCGTACACTGTAGTATAATAATGCACCTTTGTAGCTGAACCAAACCCAAAGGTGAGGACGAAAAAGCTTTCACAATGGGACCGGTCAATGAGACATGATCTACAGGGGTAGAAGACGAGGAAAGGGAATGTACCACTTGGGTGTTGAGGAAGCGGGTGGGGTGACTGGGTTAAGCTAGAGAGAACAGAGGGGTCTTTTGTGAGGTGGGAAGAGAGAGAGAGAGAGAGAGAGAGAGACACAGTAGGTACAGTAGAACTCTGAGTGGAGGTAGAGAACGAGAGATTGGGGAATAGAGTATAGATTTCACAAAACAACCAAGATATACTGATCAAACTTGAAAAAATATTAGTTCATATTTGGGGGTTAAAATGTTTTAGAATGTTCAGGTGTCAATAATTAAAAATGATTGACAGATATACCCGCTAGGTAATGTGTTTAAAAATGATGTAAAGTCCTAGCACATTTATTCACAACAAACAAAATCAGATAGGGTTTATGTAATCAAAGTTGCAGACATACAACAAATACAAACTCAATACAATTTAGTTCCATTACCCACCAATCAAAGCCGATCAGATTTATTATTTTACAAAATAATCTATACTGACATTTTGTTCTGCACAAAATAAACTATAGACTACCATCATGAAGTCAAGACAAAATAACTTTAATCATAGAGTATTCATGTTGAAAATCCAGAATTATATATGTCTATTTGTGTCTAAGTGTTTTACTTTTACTCCACTGTGCTCATACAAAGACGTCTCAGGAAAAGAAAACTGCATTTAAAATAAAAAGACTGGTATCAATTATTTTTAAGAAAACAAAAAGCCTTGGGCATCCTCAATGCCAGCATAGACCATTTCTCATCTATATTTACTCAGCAACAAACATGCATTTCTTTTCCACTGCAATGCGAACCATGCCAGAGATGAAACAAAGGTCAAAAACTGTAAAAAGCCACGTATTTAGGATAGAATTATGAAGAACATAACTGAAAGCCACAGACATGAAAACAAATGTCTTAATTACAAAAAGATCATAAGACTAACACTAGGAAAATGAAGTGAAGGGTTTTTGTCAACAAGAATGGTCCACCTGCATATACAGAGACCTGTCACATGAACAGATTTTTGTACCATAAAGAAAATGGCAAGGTTTGTCGTGTCGTACACTTATAGAGGCATGCGAGTTGCAAAAAAATGGTTGAGAATTAGGTTTGGCGTCAGTCCTTAAACTGCACTGAGTTTGCTGCGCAAATATGACGGCAAAAAAACATGCTGCTATTATGCACTCAGCATCATTCTGATACAGAGGAGTCATTGATAGAGCACCGCCTAACGGCTGGCTGAAGAACTACATAAGCATCTTTACCACACAGGGCAAACCAAGAGAATTGTATGTGCTGGTTCATAAAGACACACATTATACTAAACATTAGGATGTTACATACTAACAGTTATGGTCGCAAGCCCCCTTTCGAGCAAGAGTAAAGTTCAGTTTTTTACTTTTGGTCGATTTTATGGTTCATTTCTGTGACAGCCTAAAGACAAAGACTATCATTTATAACGTTTGTGACATGCCACATGCGGAACTTTATTGGTGGTACATACCGAAGAGGTATAACGGAAGTTCTCCCTCTAGCGGACACACAGGGGAACTGCGGCGCCAGAAGTGGCTCGAGGCCCGGGGGTCCTGCCGGACTGAACATTAAACCAACTCACCTATGCGCCCGGTGAACCCCTGTAAACAGACAGCTCTATACCATGCCATAAATCAAAATTACAGTTCTTTTACTAAACACAAGGAAACAATGCAGTTTAGAGCACATTTCCTTCACACAAAATGACATGTTTTTAAATAAAGGGATATTTATAGCTGTTATATCAGGGGACTATTTCCTAAAACTTTTAATAGCTTTATAATCAATTTGGTATCTAGTTATAAATACACAAACAAATTTCAACATATTTCTACAATGTTGGCCATTAAATTAAGATATTTAAATTGGGTAAGATGTTTTCAGGATGTCTTTAGGAGGAAACCAAATGGTGGAAAGCAGAAAAAACTTCACACAACCGTGCTGTAATAAAACCTTTACTTACACATGGTACATCCAACAAAAAACAGATTCTGAATTAATGACAAAGCAAAAAGAAAAGAAAACAGACTTTCTTCTTTCTCCACACTCAGTACAGTCAATTACTTCCACAATTGCCGAACAGATTAGAAAACAGTCACAAAAGGTAGAGAGAGCGTGGGGAAAGACCCCCAAAAATAGTTCTCGCACTAATACATCAGAATACACAGATGTAAAACATGAAAACAGCAGCTGGAAAACATAGTGAGAAGCAAAACAATTTCTTTTGGTGGGAGTAAATTAAGAAAGTTCTTTCATATCAAGTTTGGAGTCTCTTGAGCTCCCATTAAACAATCACAATGTTCATCAGAACCCCAATGAATAAAAAACCTCCCATTCATCTGTAAATTCACCCTAACCCACACTGTATGAGCGAATTAAATGAACACGTGTTCAGATCACATTTCACCACAAAATTAAAAGAAAACAAATATGCATAAAGACATTTTAATACCATTAAGGCGGCTTGTTCTTGCATTGCATTTTTCCGTCACATACACCGTAAAGTAAATTAAATAACGCATTCCACACCAGTTATTCTCTGCTTTATTCATTATATTAATGTAAATTAAAACTTTTCCAGTTTGGCTTTTGATTTTGTAAAAAATGTGACCTGAACCTGTTCTTAAAAGATTTTGTTCCACGTCACACGTGTGTCTTATGCATGTCTTTCCTTAAAGAAACAAACAAGCATACATTGACCGATAAGCCACAACGAAGATCAAACTGAATGGGCTCTCAGGCGGTAACGTGCATAACCACTTCATTCTCAGGCAGAGATTAATTCAAGTTTGCACTGTGCATATTTCAGAGCGCCGCTCGGCTTTATATACACAAACAGGAGGGCTTTTCACACCTGACAAAAATTGCAGCACCATGGCCTAAGAAAAAAGCACTAACAGAACCCTCAAGATTTTAAACGTGTCCAATCTGTTCAAGTTTATATAAATAGATAAAAAATGGGCTCTATTTAGTGATCATCACAGTAGACAGTCAACCAGTGGGGGTTGGAAACACCCATAAGACGACTCGCCTCACACCTGTTTGGCAGTGCTGTATCATTTCAGGTGAAAAAGTGATAAGTCTGTGTAAGAGTTGTATTACTCATTTCACCAACCTAATGGAGAAGGCTTTAAAATACAGGATAATGAAAAAGTAATAAAAGGGGGAGTGGACCCCAAAAGACGGAGGGTCGGCCAAATTTCACTATTGTTTCATTTTTATTATAGTAAAGCAAAGATCAAATTTGACAAACTGCAATCAGGCAACAGGAGATGGGTCCATTGCACTCCATTTCAAGAAAATCCTTACAGTTCTGTGAAGTATCTACACATCTCATGATAACCATCTTCCAAACAGAAAACTGGATATTTTTTACAATGATGCAACACACACACACACAGATTGACTAGCAACTCCAGCAGGCCATATGAAAAATGCATAGACTGCACATCAAAACTGCCATCCGTGCAGTTACCAGGCATCGACACCATCTTCAATTCTGTATGACTCATACAAAACATGCTACCGGCACGTCTCTGAGAAACCTAAACTGCTGGGAGCACAGACATGATTCACATTTTAAAACCTGCAAGTTCCTCCTATACCACGTGTCAAAAAGAAAACGGTTTCAAAAGGGACGGCAAGATTAAACAACCGTTATGAAGGAACAAAGCTTGGAAGTAGATTCAGTCACATGTCAATGGCAAGCATGTTTTCTGGCAAACAGCACAATTCTTGAAAACCTGTGCGAACCACCTCAAAATCAGACTAAGAATTATGTGGCTAAAGCACATATCCGTTTTTCAGAATTCTGCATATGATATTCATACTTAGTAAATTAAGCACATGCTTAACGTATACAACCGATTCACAAGAGGTCGAATAGGAATCCCCATGCAGATGATCACGTAAATTATTACGCCGAAGCCAGTTTAATAAACTAAAATGGGCGTGTATTAAATTCAAGCTTATCTTAAGAATTGCATATTTTGATCATTGGTGCGTGTTATGCACTGGCGTGTTACGTTTTAATCGATGTCTAACCTTTGTTGTTATTAGCACCAGAACAGATGAGATCACTTTCTAGTATTGTCTATAAACTGTTCAAATACTGTCAGTATTTGATTCAGTCACTATATAAAATGACTGAGATTGGTCGATTTTAGTCTGAACCCCAAAAAGCAACCGGTAAATATCCATCATCAATACAGGTGCACTTGTTAAATGCAGTGTCTTGCTTTATTCAAGACTCTTGACAGCACGTTTAGCTCATCTCCCAAGACTTTACTACCATCCTCCTCCCATAAATGCATAGAGATCGTAATGGATGCTGGTTTTACAAAGCTTCGATACCAGGAATGCCAATTCTTATGTTCCCTAGTGGCCCTCAGAACCTCCTGTAAAGACAAGATGCGTTTGAAGAAGCACACTAGTGAGCTGCATGCGGGGATCTGTTATATGCTATGACGGATGTGACCTGTGCGACGGAATGTAAAAGGTCCTGTTCACAAAAATCTGTTGTTTGCTATGCCATTGTTAGTACCAGCTCATTACAAAGGAGTCTGCTTACAAGTCGATTTCATCACTTGTGAATACATACAAAACAAAGTGGCCTGCTACTGCAGGGACAAGAGTGGTTAGACATACTGTACATCACATCACACACACTCTTGATAAATATCTGAATTGTTTAGGGAAGGTGGTGTCGATTTAATTCCTAACTGAGGAATTGAAGAAAATATTAAGAAGTGGATGGTTGGGATTATGAGAACTGTGGAGATGGCAGAAGGTACAAGGTCCTCTAGAAGGTACCAAAATCTCTCAACAACGTATTTCCCATCAGGGAGAAAAACAAAGAACAAAAAATAAGGTCGACCCTCCTATTGCCGCGAAAATAGCAGGATTCTCCTGCAAGACTCTGTGCCTTTAGGCTCTCTTCGGAACATGATCAAAATTCAAGGCGCCGCCGTTAAAAACCTGCATACATTATTCACAAATGTAAAACTTTGGCCTGCATTTCATATGGGCCAGATGCAGCAAGCCATTAATTTCAATGCCATTTTAAACAACTCATTTCATGAGTACAGTACAAAGGATGATTTCAAGATTAAAGCCCAAAGATAGCATGTTAGCAGTATTCCACAGTCACATTGCATTGTGGGACTAAAAAGGCAGGGGTCTGCCATGACTTGATTCGTACCAGCCAAAGGGCTCGCTGGGTACATTTTCTCGCCCCAGTCACAAATGCACTGTGTTCAGCCAGCAAGCTAACTGTGGTGAAAAACAAAACAAAGTACAGTTTGTGCATTGAAAAGTAACATACAGACCAACACGACACACAGGGATCTGTCAAATCGATCGTTTTTAAAACTGGAAGCTGAAGTCTTAAAACCGAGGATTACGATTTGAAAAATAACATCTCTCTGTAAAACGTTAACATGGAAAACAAGATTTTTTTGGACAGCTGAAGTCTTTTATCAGGGCTGTACTGGTTTGAAGGTGCAGTGGGGACTCAGGAGAAATGGGAAAGGTGATAATGAAAAAGTGAGACACAGTAAAGCCCCAGAGTCCAGGAGGGACTGCGATACCCTGGTGCAAACCGGATTGAACTGGATCAAGACGGGTCCAGATTAGGTCAGTTGATGAGGGGCTTCAAGCATCTCCATTAAGAAGGTGTCGATTGGGGTGTCGCCGATCAACTTGAAAAAGAACAGGTGCTCCAGACACTTCAAGCCAATGGAACGCAGCGCTGGCAGCCGGAGGAGGAGCTTAGCAAATCTGGAAGTGTAGAGCCAAAGAGATTAAACTAAATTCAACTGTCTTAATGCTTGTGCTATGTTTGGAATATTTTCAGACTGCACAGTATATACGGTTTAATGGTATAAAGCCATAGTATACGTTTTTTTTGTGTCTTAAATAAAGGTCCAGTCTACGAAATTTTGTGGTGAGGTTGTGAATTGCAACCAAAGGCTCAGTCCACACCTTCCACCATGGGCTGACACTGCACAAAGATGTTTACAAGTTTTCGCTTCTATGCCGAATGATATAATGTTATTTATGCAACGCACTCTGTAGGGCAGTTTGTCCGTTAAGGGCTACAGTAGAAGCAATATGGCGATTTCCATGCAAGGTGACCCATGCAGTATGTACATAGAAATAGCTCATTCTAAGGTAATAAAAACATTACACTTAATTATGAAAGTTCTCTATTCACCTCTGAAGACACAGTTATGTATATAATATTGCATCACTGTCAATAGATTCTCAGAAACGTTACACATAGCACATTTGAATGAAATAAAAAATGCTGCAATAGGCAATGACAGATCTTCTAAACAGTATGTTTAAAGCCAAGAGCCCCATAAAGTACTTGTGTACTTCGTATGTTCAGGATATGTTACTGACTGACTATTGTAGAGTGTTTAGACAAAGAAGCAACATTTCAGTACCAGCTAATCTGATCTATTTACCTGCCCTGCTGGTCAGGATATCTCTGTTTACAGTAAGCCTCCAGCGATGCATAGACTTTCTCTCTCAGCAACTCCACCTCACTTGGGCTTGACAGACCCTTTGCATCTGCAAAAAACACAAACAGTTAAATTGTCATTAGCTGCTAAATATATATGACTTTAAAACCCCAGATTCGCTCATAGCAAACGAAAAACTGTCTGCTCTTACCTGGGTTGAAGAGGATGATGGCTCTCAAACATCCCAACTCCGTTTTGTCCATCTGCATGTCTCTCATCTTGCTCACCAGCTCCGTTAGCACCCTGACGCCATTAAAAGGAGCGAGGGATGAAAGCAGGAGGGGAAATGCAAGCAGAGAAATAAAAGGACAAGTTTGAAGTTAATGTTTGAGGTAAAACACATTACAATCAGGTACAAGACAGAAGCAAAAAAGTGAAGCCGTTCTTACAGCCATTTCTATTCAAACAAAATAACACCCTGGTGACTATGTAACCGCTTCAGATTTCTGCTCACCGTGTTCATAAAACAAAATCACAATATTAACAGAAATAGACTTGACAGAGCATGCAACGTAAAACATCAGTCACTCCGGTAGTGTTGTGAGTCCAGTGTCACCGTCAACCATCACACTCAAACCCACACAGACACACATACACAAGGTCAGTTGGATCTTGACCTGCCCCAAACAGACCCAAACATAACAAACTGTCTTAATTTACAGGAGTTCCTGACTGCTGCTGTCTTTAGTTTATGGCGTGTGGCGGAGTGTTATTACCTGTCGAATATGGCCCCAACCTCTGCATTGTGCGCACTCTCCCTGTGTATTCAATCACAATGTGTTATTAGAACGTCAGTACACATTTCATTATTATATAATGTCTCCCTGCTCCAGAAAGGCCCAGGCAGACAGTAAGACTCCGCGTAGGCCCGGTTCAAAGAGTAACAAGCTACAGGCTCTTGTTAGGAGGATATCACACTGTGAGCGAAGCTTGAAATGACAATTCCCAGCATAGCACAAACACAACAAACATGACAGACAACACCTTAGGAAAGGGCTCAACCATAAAAATGTCCTAAACAAAAACATTTGGCTTTCTTTGACGCGTTGAACATTGGTTTTGTGCAAATTCTTAATGTGTCACCAAGGTATCATTGTCTAGCTAGCTAGCTAATAAAGGTTTGATCAAGTTTTCCATACTGATAAAATGCACATGTACATTCGTAGAAGCCACATGAATACACAACACCTCTTATTTTCTTCAAAATTAAAATGACTTTAAGAGACGCACACAAATCTGCCAGGATTAAATGGCATCTAATGCATGAGCCAATGAATGGAAAGCAGGAAGCACACGAATCACACGGCTACAATGAAGAGCTGTAAAAACGTCAGGTGATATGAAAACACAAGAACAGAAAGCTCATTTCTGAAGCAGAGACATCATGGCAACATTAATGGCTATAAAAGACAGACCTTCATATGAATATCACAGCACGTTATAGCAGACACAATGGGTATGACGCTTGTTTAAAACAACAGCCTGTAGCTTGCTATTCCTGGATTTGCACAAGACAAAATACAAAAGAATAATGTGGAGTCTTGAGGAGTCTTAAGAAATGTGCGAAATTTTCTTTGTCTTAGCATGACAATGCAACAAAACAGCTAATCACAGAGCACAGGGTTCAAATGTGTGCACTGTGAAGTCATGTTCTTGCTGATTTAAGAGTTAAATCAGAGGAGTAGTGTTTCACAGACTGTAAGCAGAGGAGAGTTGGTGCACATCTGCGTGTTTGTATGTGCATGTGTCGTGCGTCCTTTCTGGTCGTGCTGCGTCATTCTAGAAAAGTGCTTTGTACAGCAGCATCACGTCAGCCAAAGACGCAACTACAAAAGCCAGCAGAATGTTGGGAGGTGGAAGATCTTTATCTTTGTCGTGCCACAGGAAAAAGCAAACCACCTTGGACTTAAATTGTGTAAGAACCATAGGTTCATGTGTGTGGACTCCACTTCAACCATTTACACTTAATTTAAAGCCGTGAAGCATTAAACCATCTTATATTAATAAAAATCTAGTTTGTTAACTCAGTTACCTGAATTTGATATCAGCTAAATAATCTAGCTATGAGAATACAATTATGATGCCAGAGGATTTGTGTAACACAAAAAAGACCTTAAGCAGAGATGTAATCTTGGCTTTAGCACTAATATGATTTTAATACTCCTAATGTTGCTAGTATTTATATAAAAGCAAGACTAATGGAATTCTGCTTATTTGCCCCTGTATAACATTACCAGTTTTGTTTAGGAAACACCAACATCTACATAAAAGGGCGATTTATGGTTCTGTGTCATTTATACTTGCGAGTTGTTGTCCACGCCAACGTGTAACTACACATGCTGGCCGCTAGCAGCAGTGTCCATCAAGACACGCGCCAAAGACGCAGCTTGTTGCATACGCTCTCGAATAAACATGTAACAGCGATAGCTGAAAACAGACAGTGCCTTTTGTTACAGCTTGAACTGTTAAATATAGAACAAAACATTTATTTTGATAATTAATTCGGAAATGCATACGAGAACAACGTGTCGAGTTGATGCGTTGTTACATTTTTGGAAAGGTGCACAACTAGGCGTCAGGCTTTGGCGTAGGATATGTGGCTCTGCGTAGGTCTGACGCAGAACCATAAATTGCCCTTAAAGTGAAAAAACTGCCCACTATTCTTATGTTCTCCTGTCTGTTGTGATAAGACATAAGAATTACCTGTCAAAGATGGCCCCCACTCCAGCGCTGTGAGCACTGTTCCTGTGCACGTGGAGGCCAGTGGCCAACAGAATGCCATCCTTCACCGTGATGGAGCGATGAGAGAATGAAGCGATCAGGAGCTCATTCCAGCCTGACAACACCAGAGAAGAATGTGGGAAACTAAGCGGATTTGTCTTTTTTCCTTTAACATATATTGCAGTTAAAACAATTCCAGACTGGACGGAAAAGAGCCAATATTAATTATATTGGCCAACATATTCGTTTATTTTCTATAAAAATGACAAAAGGTACCAACTAAATGCGAATTTAAGGGCTTCTGAGATGGTAAAAAGTCAGAGAGAGGATTTTACCGGCTCGAAGGAGGATGACCTGGTCATCCAGAGAGAGTTCACTGAAGTGAGGGATCCGTTTTGCCCATTCAACCAGAGTAAAGAGCTGTTTATCAGCAGCCTGGCAGATATTAGTGACCGGGTCATTTGGCTGTAGGGGGAAAACAATTAGCAATACTGGTATTTAATAGTAGGATGATGAAATATCAAACTGAATATTTAAGATCACATTATGGGTGAATTGCCATAATGTTTTGTAATACTTACAGAACTGCCCCCAGAGCTGCCGTCCGCATGCAGCTCGGTCTTCTGCTCCACTGCCATTTCTGCCTCCAAAATCTTCTCCACTGGCATTTCCTCGTTGGCGGCGCTGGTGGACTCCACCTCGCCTTCTCGCTCCTTGTTCCTTTGACGCTCTTCCTGAACGGCTGCATCGCACACAGGGAAACGAGGAAGTGGAATATAAGAGGGACAGACAGAAATGCAAGACAGAAGAGAGGAAAGTGATAGAGGTGAAAACAAGTGGAAAAAGACACAGAAATATACAAATACATGTTTCAAACATTCATTCACACCCAAAAGTCCTGCAGCTGCATTTCTTCTTAAATGACCCATTAAAAACTAAACGTGTAGGTTTCTTAAAGCAGATTTTAGAAAACGGCATTAGCAAATGATTCATATCATTCTGCATTGTCGTGGCATTAAAATGGGTCATACGTGGAAAAAAAAGCTTGAAAGTAAAAATCTAATCATATGCTATTTCATATGGATATAAATAAGCACAGTTGACATTTTAAACGTTCTATGTCTATATCCTCATTCCAAAATTTAAAACAAGTAGCTGTCTTATTTAACACTTATTCATTTTTAAACCATTTACACAGAACATTGATATGAATGTGCAAGGTTAAGGCACAGCATCCAAAAACAAAAAGGATTCTACAAGACATTAAAAGCTAATTTTGAATGGTCTAAACACGCTCTTTGCATTCACACACACAAACAAAACACCCCTCCCTCCCTGCTTTCTCCTTACATCGCTGTCGTTCATCTTGGACCACTACAGAAGGAAAGGGAGGAAGAGAGAGAACGAGAGGAAACAAAAGAGGGAGAGAGGGGACATGTGTTAGTGATGACAACAGCCCCCTCCCCCCTCTCCTCTCCGTACTGTAATGTTTATGACAATTTTCTCCTACTATTACAGTTAATCTGTTGTGTAAATCTGTAAACTACATAGCTCAACTATTTCTCACTTTATAACGTTCAATATACATACACCCTCCAGTTTCACTTCATCTTTTGTTTCTTCCTCAGTTCTAGAAAGCACTTGCTCTCTCTTTCTCTCTTCTTATATGTGATAAACCAACATTTTGGCCAGGCACTTCTCCCAATTATTACAGTGCCTACTAAAAGCCTAGACAATTGATAATTTCTAAATTATCTAATGCTCATTATTATAACTTTCAATAGACTTTTGGACTATAACAATTTAACGTTTTAAATATGGTAATTAAATAAATCCATATAGGTTCCCCACAACTCTGCTGGGCTCTTTATGTGTATGTGTGAGGTGGGACGGGGCGTTCGGATTCTTACCCTCTCTCTTCATCCCCATAGCCAGGCACTTCTGGTAGCGGCAGTACTGGCAGCGGTTCCTCTGGCGTTTGTCCACCAGACAGTCTTTGTTGTCCCTGCACGTGTAACTTAGGTCCTTCCTCACAGTGCGCTTGAAAAAGCCCTTGCAGCCTTCGCAGCTGTAAACTCCATAGTGCTTACCTGGAGAACAAAAGAAAGAAAATATTAACCGTTAACAGTTTTAGAGAAGAATATAAATTGCAATGTTACAATTTGAGACATTAATTTGGAATTCAATATACACAAGATAATGAATAGATAAGACAGTGAAGTAGTGTATACTTTTTAATTGATTGATTTTACAGATATTTCTAATTGAAAATAAAAATTATAGTAAATAAAATGTCTATACTGTAACCTATTTAATTAGTTGGTTTTTAGTTCAAACACACTGTGACATACCAGATGAGCGGTCACCACAAATTGCACACAAGCGTTTCTGTGAGACCATGGGTCCGGGGCTGTGGCCGGACAGCGGTTTCAAACCAAAGGGCGGCTTCACATCATCAGAGCTGCTGACAGCGTGCAGGCCCGACATGGACACGGTCGAGTTGATCTGACAAGGGTGAGGGGTGGAGAGATGGAGAAAGTGATAAAGTGACATGAAGAGCATCAAAAGGTTGTTAAGATAATAATACTTAAGAAATAATCACAACAAATACTTGAATTTTAATCACAAGGTAATAAAAATGCAGGTTAATTGACAGTGGTCAGAAACACATGCCTGATTACACCTTAACCCTTATTAACTGATCACAACTTGATATTTCCATCCATTTCCCCAAATCACATATCCAAACCCTGTGAGCACAGGCGAACGGTGATCTTTCATTACAAATCTCGTTTTGATTACATTTCAGTGCCATTTGAACAAACCCCCCTTAAAAAAGGTAAATAATCATCCAAACAGAGATGAACGCATGAACAAAAAGAAAGCAAGAGGAGCATCAGAAAGTGAGAAAGGGTACAAGGTCTCACCTCCATATTTCTGGGAAACATGCTCATCTGTGAAGCAGAAATGCAGTGATGAGGAGGGGGCAGAAAAGCTTGTGGAGTGAGCGAGTCGACACTCTCACTATTCTGGTCTCAAAAACGTGCAAATCTACCACGCTGCCTTGAGTTATAACAAAAAATTTGACTCTGAATATTTGGAATTTTCATGTTAAACGGCAAATACTTTTGAACGGTCTTTAAAAGAAAGGTCAATATACAAAATCATCAGTTAAAGATTAAAAGTCAAGGGAAAGCCTCAAATTACCTCTTACATAAACTGGGATTTTAAAACTTTGGAACCAGCAACCTCTGAAACTGAACCCTGCATCTCTAGTGACAAGAGTTTTTTTTTAATTTGTATTATCAATAATTGCAAAAGTAAAACTTATATAAGTGATATGTTAGTGTTTTTTATGCCAAAAAGTTGTATTCTGTATCTAAGGGGTTCTGAGTGGTTTCACTTCTCCATTTATTAACAGATTATACATTTGCAAAGGGGCGGAGTCAGTGGGGCAATGCATGGATGATGTAACAATTCTATGGAGGTGTTGCTAAAGAGCTCATACTATAAGGGATGTAACATTATTATTGATGTCGTGCTATCGCAATAGCAAAATAGTCTCAGTATAATCGTGGTCACACGACTGTATAAACGAGAATGTTAGAAAATGTATAAATGTTACCTTTGGCAAGGTCCATCTGGTGCAATGATTTTCATTTTAAATAGCCTTGCACCGTTGGTTTTATACCTTGACATTATCGCGCAGTGAAATTTTGATATTGTTACATCCCTACATATTATACTATGATCGGTACTTTTTCTATGCAAGTCCGTTTTCACACACTCCACTGCCCGCAAGAAAAAAAACATGTACAAATATGTCAAAGCAATTAGGGCTCACCTGTGGGCTGCTGATGGGGCCATAGCCCACTGAAGGAGTTCCAGGAAGGCAGGGAGAACCCAGAGAGGAACTGATGACTGAGAAGGGAGAACCCATGCTGCTGATGGGGCTGTTCACCGCAGATGTGATGGGTGGCAGAGAAGTCATGGCGGCGGCTGATGGACCCAGTGGTGGTGAACGCTGGCCTGATGGTGGTGAAGATACGGACGAGCTGTCTGGACTGCGGGAATCTGCAGGGAGATTACACTTCCAGTTTGAATGTGAAATCATTGAACGCAATAACCAAAGTGTTTACAATAAACAAGTGTGCAGTAATAGAGAGACAGAGTTATTGTGCTCAGAGCAACTGAAAAATAAGAAATTTAATTTACAAATATGCTTTCCTGTAGCTCAGTGGTTAGTGCAACGCCAAGGTCATGAATTCGATCCGAGGGACTGCACATACTTAGAAACAAATGTATAGTATAATGCAATGTAAGTCGCTTTGGATAAAAGCGTCTGCAAAATGCATACATGTAAATACTTTAACATTCTTACTAGGATCTCTAAATAAAAACATTTTAGACTTTTAAAACATAACTTAATACGAGAAGCCACATCCGGATATAAAAGAAAAACAGTCTCACCTCTGCTGTCTCCCATTATGAGCGCTTGGGATCTGCTGTTCACACCGACTCAGTCGCTCTGTTGAAGGACGACTGTTCAACTCAAGACCGCGGACTGAGGCCCGGGCCGCTGGCTCTTTAACCAACCCAAGATTTCCTGCAATGTACAAAACACTTAGTAGATGTTTATAAGACCTATAAGGTCTTATAAGTCACGCGAAACTAAAATCTTCACCGTGTTTCCAAGCGATATTTTGTTGTAAACGCGACGGAAATCTGTACAATCCTATGTTCATAAAGTCTTTCACGTCAATAAAATTCACACAGTTGAGTTATTATAAAACAAATATTACAATACGTCGTTTTACTCCAGTAAGCCATTATATATTGCGTCCAAAAGGCATTTTCTATCGGCTAACGTTAGCCGATTAACTCGTTTGGTAGTTTAAGATATTTTTCCAGCAAAACAAGCCCCAGTTTTCTCGTAAAACGACTAACGTTATATAAACACACCCGAAAAATGTATGAGTCATGTTTGTCAACAACAGCGAGCTTATATATTTATGTTCTGTATAAAATCACATGCACGTATGTTCTATATTCGTCTAATCGCCTCAATTAGCATGTTAGCTGGCATGCTAACAACTCTGCAGGCATACATTATGGCTCACAGCCAAACAGCATAAAAGCAAACGCACTATTATTATAACGGGGTTTCAGATCTGTATCCCTCCCGAAAATATATACATAGCAGATACATTTACCTGATTTACCACAACGATTATGGCGAATCGTGATTATAAAGGTTTAATTACAACGAAGACTCTTCGTTCCCATCTCCTCGGTGTGATTTCCACAGTTGCCCTGCTCTTCCTTTCTGAGAAGGAAACTGAAGCTATTTACGTCTGAGCCATGAAACAGACGCCATTTTGGCTCAGCGGAGGAACTGTTGAGCCAAAATGTCCAACGTCTGTGTGTGTGTATGTGTGACTTGTGTAAATAATAGCTGGAATACGCTACAAGACTTTTAAAATCGGAACAGATTTTTTTTAAACTAGACATCATACATTTTGCAGATTTTATGAAAGTTTGAGATAGAAACACACTAAGGGATACAATCTGCAGACTGAAGTCCAGATTGAAAATCTGAGCAAAAGTCTTGTAGTGTATTTTAGTCTTAAGATTCCAAACAGACTCTTCAATACTGTATTTATTTTTTTTAAATATAAAAATAATTTCAAACAATTGGTAAACAATTTGTCAACTGTACAACTGCCGTCTTTTACATTCTCGTTCAATAAATGTGTGAATGACATTTGCATTTAGAAATGTACTTAGAATCAAATGTATAGGATAATCCAATACAAATTGCTTTGGATAAAAGCGTCTGCCAAATGCATAAATGTAAATGTACATGTAGTCATTTAGCAGACGCTTTTATCCAAAATGACTTACAGATCAGGTAAACAATGGAAGCAATTGGAACAACATGAGGACAACAAAATGCATTAATCCAATCAAAAACTGGTCTCATATAGCCTACCACAGTACAGAGAGGTAAGCGGAACTGATCAGTCAGTTGTTGATGGAAGAGATGTGCTTTCAGATAATTCTTAAAGATGGCCACAGAATCTGCTGATCTTGCAGCAGCGGGCAGGTGATTCCACAAATGTGGAACCAATGCAGAGAAGGTATGTGATGAGCCTTTTTACCTTTTTGTGATGCCACCACAATACGTTGTTCGCAAAATGTCTAAATAGTAGTGTAGTCATGCTGAAATGCATGCAGAAACAGTTGGAACGTCAGGCTGAAATGACAGGTGGAGTTGTGTATCATCTGCATAGCAGTGTTAGGAAAAGCCATGTTTCCGAATGACAGAGCCTAGGGATGCCATGTATACACAAAATAGCAACAGACCAAGCACTGAGCTCTGAAGCACCCCGTGTCGAGATGTTGGGACTCAGAGACCTCACCAGGAAACTCTAAATGGCCTACCTGAGAGGTAGGACCTTAACCATTGTAGGACCATTCTAGAGACACCCATAGCCTTGAGGGTCGACAGGGGGGTGTGGTAATAAACAGAATAATAGCCTGGCACCAACATTTAGTATGTCATAATTCTATTAGGGTAGCTAACACATTTTAATTCTGTTAACATTCATTCACACCTCATATAAATTACTTTCTTCGGTGGAACACATTTCTATTTTGAGAAATGTCTGGTTTGTGTCTATACAATGGAACTAAATGGGGGGGGGGAAGTTTTGTTTGATTACAAACTTCCTTCAAAATACCTTTTTTGTATATTTGTTCCAGAATAAAGGTTTGGAATGAAAAAAAGCATGGTTTAACTTTTACCTTCTCACTTATTACTCCACAAAGAGATTTTCAGGTGACGTAATAATGTAATGGTGTATTTTGCCTGTTCTGTACAGTTATGTCAAAGAGTGAGGTAAACACATTAGACATTGTTATTATAACATTGTACATTTATCACCAATAGGAGTCCCAACAAACAAAACGCTCTACCATTCAAGTCCACACAACATTACACACAATCCGTTTTCATTGGGTTTAAATGGAAGCTCCGAAACAAAACATGCAAGTACAGAAACATTACATAGAGGTGAAAACTTGAGAGTATATTAAAGAATGAAAGGCCACCTGGATGAATGTGAAACCATACAATGAATTGGCATCCCACACTATTAAACTGAGTTGTTGCTTACTTCTGTCTATTTTTCTACGATGCAAATGCTTCTTGACAGTATTATGACATTCATTTAATATTTAAATATCTGATGACATACCAGCATTTTAAAGCAACCGCAATGGATGTGTTTCAGAGAAAAATTTTGCACAGTTGTTACAGTTCACTTAAGTTACAGAAAAGTCAAATATGACAAGTATAGCATTTGTTTATGGTTTTTTGAGAGTAATTTTGTAGCAAGTGCAAACATCAAAAGCAAGATATTCATTATTTAAGATATTTTTCCATTTATTAATTGATTATGCACAAGCAGAGGGGCAGCGTCTGTGGGATGTGTTTAATAGGATCGGATCGCAGGGGGAATGGCAGCACAGTCTTCTGCGTCCAGAGAGTGGTCAATCACTGGTCTGTATTCCAGAGTAACCTGAAACACGTTTGGTCATGTTAGCTCAAAACATATTTGTTTCCTATATGAAGTCTCACAAGACAAATTTAAGGTAAAGAAAGGAAATGATGGGGATGATTTAGTTACCTTTCCTGTTTTGGGATCTACATAGGAGAGTGTGTGTTTCCTCCAGTGCTGTTCAAAAGGCTTCTTCACCTGCCCTTGCAGTGGTTTGGAATAATCATACTCATCCACACGTTCCTATCAGGAAAAACAAGACAGAGTCTCAGACACAGCATGACTAGCAGCTGTTAACTTTAATTTCAGTGTGCTTCTCTCACAAAGCTACCCTCTGTATATGCCAAACAAGTACTGAATACCTTTATGGTCTTAATACACAAAATGGATCAAAAAAGAGCAGTGTGACAATTCTTTGGAATTTCTTCTTTTGGGTTTCATGGTTAAAAAACTATGTACATTTGCGTTTGACAGAATTTCAAATTTGGTTGGACTATTCCCTAACACTACTTTCTTAACTGCCATATTCTTATAATATCCTTGTAGTTCCAATATGTCTAATCGCTGTACTGTAAATTTACAAAAGAATATCAGAAAATCACTGGAAATTCTGCTTGGTTTAAAGTTCACCTTGAAATCCTCTCGGGCGTGAGCACCTCTGCTCTCGTTACGGGCCTCAGCGGAGACGATTGTCTGCAGTCCATTCAACATCAAATTCTGCAGCTCCAGAGTTTCCACCAAATCAGTGTTCCACACAATACCTGAGCAGACCAAAAATAATTAAGCTTTTACAGAATGGTAATTTTTTTATTTCTACAGGTAGATTCCTAAAGAATGTTATTCATTTTAAGTGCAATGTCAAACCTCTGTCAAATGTTTTAATATCATCCATTGTTTGGTAGATTGCATCCATCTTGACACAACCCTCCTTCAGGACGTCTCCAGTACGGAATACAGCCGCGTGACTTTGCATGGTCTGAGATACAACAGTGTTGTGATTAGACAGCATTTTATAATAGGGGCGACCATCTTAAGTTAAATCACACAAATCTTACATTAGATACTGACTATCCTGACCAGATAAAGTTTATTAGATACATTTGCTCAGATTTTTGCCATTGTTCAATTCCCCAGCCCATGAAGTGCCCATGTACCTTCTGCATGTTCAGCCTGATCTCTGATGTCCTGGTACTGCCGTTTGCGAAGCGGATCTTGTCCATATTGGCGACAGACGCCTCTCCTGCATTGGGTTTCAGAGGGGAAAGCTTCTCTCCTGCAAAAACAGGATCATAAATCCTTATAAAATTCATCAAAGTTAAATCATTACCATCAGCGCCACATAAAATTAAATATTTTGCTTGTTTAATTAGAATTTTTGGAAATTATGTTGCTACCTGGAGTGTCTGTCTCAGCGATGGTCAGAGCACAAGCACGTCCAAACACAACCAGATCCAGCAGAGAGTTGGCGCCCAGGCGGTTGGCACCATGCACTGATGCACAGCCGGCCTCACCGCAGGCATATAGGCCTGGCACCACCTTATCCTCTCCATTCTCATAGGTGATGACCTGAGAGGATTAGAGAGAACAGTGGGATGATCTCACAACCTCAATGCTGTTTGTGATTTTCCTTTAAACAAGACAAAATGTTTCTCTTTAGAATCGCATCTACAAATCCTGCACAATACGACCAATAGATTTATTAAGAAAATAGAATGTTTGTTTTGATTCACGTAGCTGAGGTTTAAAATTAACCTTTGACTTTTTAAGTTAGTAAATTGTAATACACTGTAACCACAACGTAGGTTAAACTGAAAAGGCAAGTCTATAATAGGACATGGAGTTCATCACAGTTTTAAGGTGGTCAGAATACCTGTCCCTTATAGTTGGTAGGGATGCCACCCATGTTGTAGTGGACGGTGGGTAATACAGGGATAGGCTCTTTTGTGACGTCCACCCCGGCGAAGATCATGGCGGTTTCAGAGATGCCTGGCAGGCGGTTAGCCAGCTGCTGTGGAGGTAGATGATGGAGCTGAAGGTACACGTGGTCTTTATCTGGGCCAACACCTCTGGTGGAATCACATTTTTAGAAAGTTAACAAGTTAGTTTCCGATAGTATAAAAACAATCCAGGACAATATAGTGTTTCAATACTTGATTCATAGTTTAAGACCGATAAGTTACATTCTTGTGTTTGTATGTGCAATTTGAAAGTCAATGTTGTGGACACATAACATAAGGCTTAAATATTAAAACAATGCACATCGCACCTTCCTTCTCTGATCTCAATGGTCATGGATCGTGAGACCACGTCTCTGGAAGCCAAGTCTTTGGCATTGGGCGCATAACGCTCCATGAATCTTTCACCTTCACTGTTAATTAAGATTCCACCCTCCCCACGGCAGCCTTCTGTGATCAGACACCCGGCGCCATAGATACCTACAAGAATGACATCATAGGTCAATTGAAACTCAGTCCTAGCAGTTGGTTGAAAGCAGCAGTGGGAGGAGATTATATCAATAATACTCATGCATGTAAACACACAAAAAAACTGCAATACATAACTGTTAAAAAACAGATCAGCACTGCTTACATCATTTATGAAACAATCATATTGGGAAAGAATGCTTTATAAATCACTTTAACTAAATGGTAGATGCTTACCTGTGGGGTGGAACTGAACAAATTCAAGATCCTGGCAGGGAAGACCAGCACGTGTCACCATGGCATTCCCGTCTCCTGTGCTAGTGTGTGCCGAAGTACAGCTGAAAAATGTGCGGCCATAACCACTGCAGAGATAATTCAAAAATAAGTCACTAAACTATAAAGCACATGTATTAATAACTTTTTGGTTTTAATCAGAAGTTACTGAAAATATGTGTGTACATTTGAAACACATTTTTTAAATTATTAATTAGTCATAATCAATCTAAATGCCGTATTTAATTCAAACCCCTTAACAGTCACTATATAAGAAATCAATCATTACTTCAAGAAAAAGCTAGTTTTTCCTTTTCCTTCTTTTTACTTTCCCACAAATCTTCTAAATGCTAGGGCTGTCAAACGATAAATCGCATCCAGAATAGAAGTTTGTGTTTACATCATGTTTGTCTGTGTACTGTGAATATTAACTTTGTGTTTATAAACACATACACGTTTATATTTAAGAAAAATATATATTTTGTTCTGGATGCAATTAATCGTTTGACCGCCCTATTAAAAACATATAATTTCTCACCCTGTGGCAATGACTGTGTTCTTGGATCTGAAACGATGTATGGATCCATCCTCCATGCAGAGCGCAATGACTCCCTTACACTCTCCATCCTCCATCAGCAGATCCAGAGCAAAATACTCCACAAAGTAGCTGGTGTCATACCGCAAGGACTGCAAAACAATGAGCAGATGTTTCCAGCTTAAGGTAGAGTGGCTGTACCCATAACTGAATGTTAATGCTTCTCATAAGCTTATTGAACCCCAGGCATCCGGAATATCACTCACCCGTCCATAGAGCGTGTGAAGAAGAGAATGACCAGTCCGGTCCGCCACACAGCAGCATCTGTGAGCCTGTCCACCTTTACCAAACTTCAAACTTTGACCTCCGAAGGCACGCTGATAGATCTTTCCATCTTCAGTGCGGCTGAACGGCATGCCGAAGTTCTCCAGCTGTGAAGACCAGCATTATAACAATTGAGAGAATTGAAACAACACTATGGATGATCCCATTTGGACCACAATTTACTTTAAATATTCGTGGGATAAGAACCATTACTCAATATGAATAAAGTAACAATGAGAGTGCCAGCTCAAGTCACTGTCCCTCACCTCCACCACTGCAGCAGGGGCTTGTTCTGTCATATAGTGAATGGCATCCTGATCTCCCAGCCAATCAGATCCCTTCACTGTGTCATAAAAGTGCCAGCGCCAGTTGTCGTCCTCCATGTTGCCCAATGCAGCATTAATCCCACCCTGTAATTATGAAATAGTTCATCACAACTACTTCAATTACTTCTTTAAGAATTTATTTTTTACACTCATAGATTAACAGCACATACTATAATAGATTATTTGTTATGCATTAGTGAGATCACTACAGGACATTAACTTAGAGGTGCGGTCTCAAAGGTTGAGCGCCTTTGTGAACTTTAGACTTTCTATTCTAAAGCAAAACACACAACTCAACTTCATTTCTGCTTCCTTAAAAAAATACACACCATAAAAATGTTTAAATGTGCTTTTTTATTTATACCAGAGATGCGAAATGTAAAAGAAACATCTCCAAACCTGTGCAGCCACTGTGTGTGAACGGGTTGGGAAAAGTTTGGTGACACAGGCAGTGTTAAAGCCGGCCTCGGACAGTCCGAACGCTGCCCGCAGACCCGCACCACCGGCTCCAACAACCACAGCATCAAACTCATGATCTACTACTGGATACTGAGTGGAGATCTGACGGACAAAACCCCCCCACAAAGATCACACAACTAGTTTTGTTTTGCTCTTGCGAAACTACATTTTACAAGTCATGCATCGAATGTATTGAAACCAATCAAGCAAAACACTTACACCATCGGAAACTTTGGCATCTCCCTTTTTGCCATAGATGGAGAAATGCAGTTTGCGGTTGCTTGCCTGGCATATTGATGGAAGCTGGGAAAGTGAAAAAATAATAGTAATAATCACACAAGACATTGATTTAAAAATGCAATGAATGTGTTTCATAACTGTTTACATCCATCACAGTACCACAAACTATATTGTGACAACAGATTGTGATGATCATCTTGTTTATATATTTCACGCAAATTGTTTTGTGTGTGTAGCAAAGTCAGACTGTAGAATGTATAAGAATGTATATAAAGAAAACTACAAACTGATGAAGTCATGAACACAGACTTGTGAACAGTTATGTCAAAACATCTACAATCCTCTTCAATCCTCACTAGGTCACTTGTGTAAAACAAAGGCAACCCATAACACCAAATCAACTTTAGGCAGCCTGTGTTCATTCTCTTAAAAGTACCAAGACTTATGATAATCAAGTAATCAGAAACAAAATAATGACATCTGCTGTCAGCATCACACGGCTTATGCTAACGCGGTTTGCTTGACCTTCAGTGAATCCACTCTTTACAAACCTCACATTTTTCTAATAAAACTCACACAAAAAAATGCCACCCAAGCACCGATGTAAAAGATCAAGATCAAGTATAATCATTCAACGCTTGTTTCGTGAATAAAAACATCACAAGGAAAGTCATACGTAACAGAGCCAATGCGACTATGTAATAAGTTACCTAACACAGCAGACGATGGTTACAAAACCAACAAAATGCAGTTTCATCCAAGAGTAACGCCGGTAAATATTCAGCATGCCCATGCAAAATGACATTAAACAGTAAGTATGCACTTCGACATAAGGCGACTTACAGCTTTTAAAGATACAATGTTTTTCCCGAGGACACGGGATGCAGCGCACACAGCGGCCATGTTGCTGAGATCTGCCCAGTACGCACGCGCGAGCTGAAACTGACGCACCAGCAGATCATGTAAGCAGTGCTTCAGTCTGGAGCGTACCAATGTGTTTCCAGGACGGGGGGGATGTCTCAAGAAACGTTATATAATTAAACAACAGAAGCATACACATGCGCTTTAAAGAAGGTATAGTCAAATATTTAGTAATTTATGTGTGTATAATATAGCTATCTTATATTAAATACGTATTTGTTGTGTCTGAGAATGTAGACGAAGATGTCTTCTGCACCTATAATGGAAATATATTAGTTTGAAGTCGCAGCGTAATGTGCGAAAACGACAAGTGTTTGGAATTCTTGCAGTACAAGGTAATGATAAACAATATTTTTTAATTGACATAACAAGTATCGGTTGTCTATACATGGGAAATGTTTTAACAAACTAAACGAGATAAGCTGAAAGTAGCGTCGCGCAAATAGGAAGTGTCGTTTCAACTGATGTGGTGAATGACGTTGCCATTTGCTTGTTGTAGGTGACCCATCCTTTTGGTCAGAGGTTTGTTACAAAAGCATTTATTCGCAGTACACATGAACAACTTGAATAACCCTGACGACTGGAATATAAGACCAGAGCAACAGGGTGATGGTGGGGGCAGCAAGTGGAATTATGCCCTTCTGGTGCCCATGCTGGGACTCGCTGCCTTTAGTAAGTATGCAACAGAGGTCTTAAAGGGGCAGCTCACCTTAAAATGACATTTCAGTTGTCAGTTATTTAACCTTTAAGTCGTTCCAGACCCTTCCAATTACTTTTTTCTTCCAACAAGAGAAAACATTTTAATGTTAAAACAATTTCCGGACAATAAAAGTGAATGGTGACCGAGGCTGTTTTCTTGTCAACATTCTACTTAAGAATCTCATTTCATACAGGGTTTGGAACCACTTGAGCAATGGCAAAATTCTCATTGTAGGGTGTTAATGTTTGTTTTTCGTGGCTGTTTTTAGGGTGGATCTGGTCGAAAGAGTCTCAAAAGGAAATCGAAAAGGCCACGGTCATGTACAACCAGAACATGGACACCATCCAGAGGGATCTGGAGCTGAAATACCGTCAGACACTCTCTGAAAACCGCAGAGAAACGGCTCAAATGGAGCTGGATTTAGAGAAAGAACTGCAACGGGCGCACGGTTACCGTCAAGCTCTGGCCTCCCAGAATCAACATCTCAAGGAAGAACGGCAAAGCATTAGGTTGGAACGTGAAAGGCTAGAAAATCTGCTCTCTGGTGGTCTGGTGCTTTTTCACGAGGCATTGGAGAAAGAGAAAGATGGGGAGAGGAGAGCATCAGTGGCTTTAAAGGAAGTGGAGTACAGGTTGGTGGATAGGCAGAGGGCCTTTTGCAGTATCTTGGTGCCTCGTGCGAGGAGGTTTGAGTTAGAGAAAGATCTGCTCGTTCGGACGGCCAAAGAGCCTCTTTTTGCACGTCTGGAGATGGAGGATGGTCTCAGGGACATTTTTAAGAATGATCGCAGCTGTGCCGAGCCTCTCAACACAGATGAGCGCAGGAACGGGAGTCTCATGTGGCTGTACCTCAGATACTGGAAGATGCAAGTCACCCTACAAACACACCAGAGAGCAGAAGCTGCCGTACTTGGCTTGCAGACTAAAAAATAACAGACGTCAACAGAGATAAATAGAATTGAAACAAATTGCAGTCAAATCTTGATCTATGTCTTATTGACTGCATACTCTCACTGTTCTTTGTTGGTGGTGTTTTGTTTTTTAATAAACGGTTTTGATAAGGAAAGATTTTTTCTTTTTACATTCTGAATTCGTCAAATCAGAATCAGTTAAAAGAACATTTACAATTAAAACATTTCAATGGTGTTGGGTTTCAGAAAACCATGATTGGAGCAAACTATACTTGCCGAGGCTAAATTTAGGTAAGTATGAATTGTTTGCTTTTAACAACAATTAGCCTTATTTTTTTTTCAGCCACTTATATACTGTATGTAGACTTTTTATCTATGCCTCTCCCTCACAATAAAACAACAAGAATATAACATTATGTTAAAAAGTTCATTTTAAGACATATTAACATAAGGTAATGAATGAAGAATCATCTAAAGAGATAAAAAGTAATACAAAACCATTGCGGTCATTCACAAGGTTTGCAGTTTTTCGTATACTAGAGAAGAAAGAGGAAATCTAGATGTTCTAGAGTTTGAGTCGTATTTGGCTGCCAGTGCTGGATGGTAACCAGTAGATGGAGGTGTACCATAAACCAAACCTGCTTCTAAATATAATTCTTGCGTACACTACATGAATCATTTAATGACATAAATTAAATGCTGTCAAATTAAAAAAAGATCAGCTATAAACGTATCTTACGTAATGATGCTCCTGCATGCAAGTAAATGTCCCCAATCTTATTAAGGAATAAGTAGACTTAATTAGTCTTATTAAGGTTCTGCATTTAGACTTTTTCCAGATCTTCCACACAATTTTACAATTCAGTCAAATGATACGACATAAGTAGCAGTGAACGTAAAAAGCAGATGAGCATGGTGGGAATAATCATTGGAACTGGAAGTGGTCTCTGCTATTTTTCTGGCTGGCTCTGGGCTTGTTGCTTATAGTACGTGTCTTACTATACATTTTGGTGGGTTATTTCCACATGTATTTTCTACTTTAAATGCATTCATTGTTTTCTTTGGATTAAGCTTCTAACTGTATAAATCACTTGTTGTAAATCTTAACAGAAAAGTACATAAAGAAACCTCAAAACAACACATCAGAGGTTGAAATAGAGATTCGTCACCTGAAAGCAAATTATGCAAGTCATAAGAAAGGGAGATGAATCCTTTGAGGAGAATCGAGACCAGAGGGTGTGTTTGTCGTAAGTGTCTATTTGAATTATTTCTACATGTAGTTTCCACCCAAAATGCATTGATTGCTTTTGTTGACTTGCATTAAAAACAATGTGTACACAGCATGTAATTCAGAGGAAACAGACACAATAGTAAAGAAACACCCAGCTTGGTGAATATTGTGCCCTCACAGCAAGTAAAATCTTTGAGAATGAAACAAAAAGTAAATTTATCCGAGGCTAATTGTTGTGGCGGATTTTATAGTGCAAGCCCTGCATGAACTGTTTATCTGTATTTGAATAAAACAAATTTGACACCAACCACTTGTCAAGATGGATATGAGATTAAGAAAATCTCGCCACCAGAGAAAGCCAAAGGTTAGGCAAACCTTGAATGGATGGTTCCCCAAAATATTAACTCTGTCCTTTAATTAACCTCATGCTTCACACCTTTTCTGTGAAACACAAAATAATATATTTTGAAGATGGTCAAGGGTTTTGTGTCAATTGGTATCTATCTTGTTTGTTCTTCAAAATGTTCTGCAGAAGTCTGTCATACAAATTTGGTAATTTTTGACCAATCTTCCATTGGTTGTTCAGTAAAATGAAATATTTCTTCGTTATTGTTATTACATTATGGGACACAAGGGAGTGGGGGTAAAAGATGTCAAATCACTGTATGAAACAAAACTTCAAATAAGTTATTAGCTATTTTTAACTTAACTATTGTATACAGTTGTAAATTATTAAACATTTCAATCTCATGCATTCACTCAAATAGAAAATGCCACAGACTGTCATTACTAGATCAGCTTTATTGTGATTAATACATTGATACATAATCATCGGTGAGGATTTATTGATCTATTTGCGATTCAATATAAACTTCCAGCTTGAATACTGCTCATAAAAGGGCATTCATTACACTTCAACTCCATAAACCTGTATCTTGGTCATTTTGGTGTCAAGTGCCCCGAGTGGCTCTTTGTAAATATTGCAGTTAGAGGTCTTCTCCTCATGCCAGCACTCATCCATAAGCCGATTGTCACCGGAGATTGTCACCAGTCTCTCATCACCCTCATCAGCTTCCTCGCAAACACCCAGGTCACCTTATATATACGGTTCCTAGGTTACTGTCGACATAAAGAGCCGGTCTCTTGAGACCGACCACCTGCTGAAACCCCTCCGTCACCAGCGAAGGGCTTCAAGTTCACATTGGATTAGTGTTTACATCTTGTGCATATAGAAATATTTATTGGAACAAATTTACAAGGAAAATGTACAATTCAGATTATATTTATAAGGATAGTAGCGCAAACCATATCACCGTCACACATACCAGCGATACGTCAGATAATTTATGTACACAGTACACTAATAAAGATATAAATATATAATTGCTATATCTATTTATATATGCGTATTTATACTTCCCTAATTCCAGTGAAATCAGTCTGTTCCTTCTCATTGACCTGTACGTGTGTCTTCTGTCTTGACTATACGCCAAAACGACAGAAAAGAGATTATAGGAGATAATGGAGATAAGGGCACCACACAGGTTGCATGTTACTTCACATTTTTAAAGTAACACGGTATTGAATATTACAATAAGTAGTGACACGTGATTATACAGAGCTTGTGTGAGACATCTCAATAACAGGGCTTGTGAGGTTAGATATCATGTGCTCGATATAGACGCAGTGCTACAGGTGAGTAGGATTGTATTTCACATCTTGAAACCCCAAATTGGAAGAGCTACATTTCTTTGTACAAACATTCAGGAACATTCATCGCCGCCCTTCCTTATCCTCAAGACTGGAGGAGCTCAGGCAGCAAATGGGATTAAAACAAGTTCGGGACCTCAAACCACCCGGATGTAGATCAAATGAACCTTCTATTGAGACAGCGGGATCACACAGCTAAATTCACCACCAGAAATGAAGGGCACTGTACATTGGATTTCTGGGCTTCTTTGCTGATATTGCCTCGTATTGTCATTTATTTGAAAAGTCTATGATGCAGGGTGTGTTATTCAAAAGCCCAGATCTCAATGTCCTGCACGTAGAAGTCTTCTGTTTTAGAGAGCATTGGGTTTCCAAAGGTTTTACATGAGTGAGTTCTGCCATGATAGAGGTCTCCGTCCAACCACAAACCAAACTCACCCCTGAAAAGAAAGCAGATGTAGGCATCTTGGATTTATAAACACAGATTATGGCAACGTATCATCCACACATACCCTCCACCACCGAAGGCTAAGGCGTCTGGATCTCCTTTCATGAAGAATAAGTTGTCGCCGGTCCATTTGAAAACCTAGAAATGTGCAATGTCTTTATTCTCATATACCGGAGCATTTCTTCAGAAATCGTATAAAACACACTTGAGTTTCAAAGTATGACACCACTAGTAAACACGCTTAATTTAATTGCAAGTCAATTTCTTCTAATTTAATACAAAACTGTTCATAGGTGTACATTATATTTGACGTAAACTTTCACATACCGGTTCATCAAAGCTCGTCACGTATACCTTATCTATTCTCACCTTGAAGTCTGGGCAGAAGGTAAAGAGGAAGGTCTCTCCGGTGCCATAGAAGCCATCACTGACTTTAAATGGTTCTGAAGCAAGTGCTCCAAACAGCTAAAAAACAACACACAACTTGAATGAACCAGAACAGTTGATACATAAATGAATATTTATAAATTATGCAAATATAGAGACAACAAAAAATGTATTTGCATAATCAAATGGCCATTTCACTCTCAAATGTGACCCTGGACCACAAAACCAGTCATAAGGGGCAGTATTTTGAAATTAATATTTGCACATAATCTGAAAGCTGAATCATCTTTCCATATGGGGTTTATGGTTTGAAGAATTGGACAATCACATAGATACCAAACTTGAGTGGGTAATTCTCAAAGAGCGGGCAGTGGGGAGTGAAGTTTGCAGGGATGTTTCCGGGCATTCTTTCTTCGGGCCTTTGCTGCATCCACTCACAAAAATAAAGTTGTGATATATTTACGGTAGGACATTTACAAAATATCTTCATGGAACATGATCTTTTCTTAATATACTAATTAAAAATAAAAGATAATTTCCCTTACAATGTATTGTTGGGTATTGCTATCCATGCTGCCTATGACTGGTTTTGTGGTCCGGGGTCACAATTCAATCTCTCTTTCAAAGAATGCAAAAAAGAACCTAATGCATACCTGCCCATCGCTGTCTTTGATGACCATGAGAACTGGAGAGTCCTGTCCCTGCATGGTCCGATACAAGCTCTTGATACTCATGCCGTGATTGGATGTGCTGAACGCTAAAGACCAGGGATAGCCGATTGTCCTGGGGGGCAGATGCTTGGCCAGCTGAGAATAGGGGGAAGAGGTCAGAGATGATCAACGAACCCCCCAAATGATTAAAGGCCATTAATAAGAGCAGAACGACCTTGAATTAAAGACACTTTTGGGTATGACTTGGAAATGCAAGTGTAATGAAAAAATAATGGCTTTGGCGGGCAAATTACAACCAAAATGCCAGAGGAAGTTAGGAAGCGAAAATGTCATAGGAGACCCCTGAGAACTGCTAAAGATGAAGGCAGCTCATCGTTCAATAGAGATTGTGAAGTCTGGGCATTGGAGAGTTGAATATAAATGAGGTGTACAGACAGATATGGGCCGACACGGGTCCCAGACAGATTAGCGATAAGCATTTATACTTGCCTTTTCAATCTGCTCCGGTTGCAGTAGGACACTGGGCTCATTCAGATGGGGTCTGAATATCTCTGGTTCAGGGTCACTTTTTACCATAACTTTAGAGTTCACCTCCTCCTTGGTTGTGATCTAAATAAAAAAAGAATAAAGTACACATGAGCACAGTTGTGTTGTTTGTTTTGCCCAAAATTTCACGAACATCATCTTATATTGAGAGTACGCATTGTTAACATGTTGTTTAAAATAACAACTTGGAATCAAATATAAAAGACTTATAATAACCGAATAATACTATAAAACCAGTACTCTCGATAAAAGAGAATGTTCCATAATTGTGATGGTATCGTCACCACTGGGGTCGACAAAAGCAATTCAGCTCGAAGGAGAAAATCGACATGGACTAAGAGCAGGACATGAGGAGTGAAGTTCGCTGACGCACACATTACAAGCCAAAAGCATCAGCATTTCAATCGGGTAATGTGTGCTTCTACATCAGTGCTCCCTTTACCCCAACTGATGTAGAAAAGGGAAAGATGGATGGAGGTCAGCATGGTTTGATTGACAGGAAATGATCCAATGGGAGAATTATTCCTCAGGTTTAGGAATGACCAGCATAAACTGCATCTCAGCAGGAGGATAGGGGTTAAATTTGCAGGAAAAAAAGGAAGTTAGCCAACAACGATATGCAAATATCCAAGGACCAAGACATTAAAACCAAGGTTTAAAGTTAACTATCAAAACGTTTCTGTTAATTTCAATCAAATAAAATATAATTTAAACTATGGGGGAAATGATTAGAAAAGTAGATTGGAAAGTATTCTATTGTATATTGAACAAAAAGAAATGCTGCCTTAGCGATAAACTGTAATAAACTGAGGCACTAAAATTAATAACTGGAAATACAAAAACTAAACCTTAATTGCAGTATAAATTTTTTTTTATAATAAATTGACAAATAAGATAAATTTAAACTAAATGAACAGAAAAAGTATATTTAAAAGCTAATTTAGAATATTAAAAAAACTAGAATAAAACTTTAGAATATTGTTTGCTTGACGTCAAGTTACACATCTTGGATGTTTGCAGGGTTAGTGTGACCACATCATCACACTTTAAGGAATAGTTTTCCTTTAAAGTCAACATGAAACAACCATCATAAACAATTTTTGTCTTTTGCTTTTAAATATTAGAAACCAAAATGAAACTGGACTTCATATCTATGGGGAATGTGGGCGTGGAAGGATCTTGCCAAAACTATTCGCTAGATTTAACCCAAACAATATGGTCCGTCTAGCTAATTTAAGGAAAGAGGTTTGGAGGTACAGTATTGTAAAAATATGTAAAAAACGTGTTGTTGGATTTCATGTTGACCTTGCGTGTGATCAATGCTGTCTGAAGAGTAAATCATAACAAACACTGCAGTCAAATGCAACTTCGTTTCATTTTTGATCAACAGCATTATGCAACTCATAACTGTGATAATCCACTTGCATCAATTATCACTTCTATCCCTTCATCTTTAAAGCATTTAAAACTGAAATGCCACTAAACCATCCTGAGAGGTTTGAGTGTGCAGCGTGACATGTGGCACCTGAAGGCGTTTGCAGAGCGAGCGGAGGTCCTCGCTGTTTAGTGCATCTATCCGTCGATAGTACTCAGTAACGGACACTACCTAATGCACAGACAGAACAATTGTGAGCCGACCGAACAAATAACAACTTCAACAAGAGGGGAAGGTCGAAGATCCAAAGCGATGCTGAAGGGATGGATCAAGTTGTGTGCTCGCTATTCCTCTTCTGCATATAAACTTGGATCATGTTAGTGTTTTCAGAATTTCATTACAGCCGTTTCATCTGTTCGGCTCACCAAGACCTATACAAGAGGAAATAAACGACTCCAGTCCATCGTCATATTGAAATATACTTCAAATGCACCTTGTGTGCACAGACACTTGCATAGGCAGTCAGTTTAGATCTCACACACATGACAAAAACTTTAATCTAACAGGATTAGCTTTATGAGATCAAACAACACATGCAAATATCTCCAACAACCTGCCCGAGTCCAATATACACTTCTCAATGCAACAGAAAACAAGATTCCCATGCATTCATTTCCATTCAGCTTCTGTGCGTCTTCTTCACGTGTTTTACAATAACAACAAACTTAAAAGTGAAAGTCATACTCATAACACAGAGAAGAGTGCACTGTCAATGCACGCACACACATAAACATCAGATAACAGTGCGGTTTTCATTACCAAGCCAAAGCTGTACTTGGGCGTCAGCTGAAATCCATCCTTAATTCTTCTGGAGAAAAACATGACTTCTGCAGAGACTTCTGTCCCGGGACATGCACATTTATGGCTGATACAGACACGCTTTGAAGTGAACTGCGGGCTTTGCGCTGTTTATATCCAACACGGACCAATAGAAGAGCGTGAACTCGTGTGACCCTCCCTTCCCTCTGACCAGCCCAAACAACAGGAGGTTCAGGCCAGAGTTTGAATCGTAGGTTACTTTATAAAAACTCAGAAAAGCTATCTGGAAGACTTTAGAAATAAACATTGACATTTATAAAACATACAAATATTTTTAGGAGAACAGTCATAAAAAATAAGAAAATAGCTTATTGTGATCATATAAAGAAATTGTAAATATTTCCCCAAGACAGAACAAACATATATTTTATATGCATGTGGTATTAAAAATATATAAAAATTATAATACATCATTTTAATTCCTCACACTCATGTTTGCTCTTAAAACAAAACAAATCAATAGAAATATCAAATAGTAAACATTTGTAATATTATATAAAGAATATGTATCACACATAGCAGTCAAATAGTATTGCTAACCTATAGGTGGTTTTAGAGGGGGGATGAAATGCTTATATGAAAACCATAAGAACAAAGCCACACACGTTACAATGAATGAACACCCTATGGACGATAAACATGGCATTAAGACACTGTGCAAATAGGACATTACATGGACATTAACAATGACTGGCAACAGAAAACTCATGCATTCATACTTAATGTTAGAACAGTGTGTGCATAAACATGGTTCATCGGTAACGGAGGAGCTCTGAGGACAGAACTCTGAAAGAAGGACACACAAACACACGAGAACACACGCTCCAGCGCTGCAGTGAATAACAGACTCATGTGGGGAGAACTGACACAACATAAGACTCATGAGTACAATATGTGTATAACACAAACATCAGGACAGTTATCCAAACATAACAATAGAAAATCGACTTGATCTATTACGTAATGCATAAAACATGTAAAAATATTTCCTAGCACTCTCTGGGCCCACGGTATATTAAATTACCAAATATATTTATAATATACAGTACATATTTAAAGAGTCTGGTTCCAAAATGAGAACTTTGATGTTTTTTTCATGTCTTTTAAGTTCTCATTTTGGAATTTATATTATACATACAAATGCAACATATAAGGATTAGAGATGCTTTCTACATTTGGTATTTTAATGGAATCATATTCAGTTAAGTTACAGGTTATCGTACCGAAGCCATTCTTACCTCCCAGTCTTTGAAGGTGATATCAGGCACTGGTTTGTCCAGCCGCCCACTTTCAGCCTCTTGGTTCTTTTTTACAACTACAAACCCAGGCTCCCGGGTCACTTCACCCAAACCTTCTCCATACACATCAGGGGTCCACTGGACAAAGAATGCATACAGGTGGTCTGACCTATAGGAAATACAAATGAGAGATCATCAGCTTTTCAAACATGTTACGCTACTTTTCACCGCGAGTTTGGAAATCCAGAAATAATTTGTGGCATACATTGTAAAATAATGTCTTTTAAAAAAAAACTGTTGACTTATTTATCCATTTCTATACTGCCATCTCAATCAAGCTAACTGCATGCGTGTACTCTGATATACCACTTTGCTCAATTGCTTTACTCAATTTTATAAATTATGTGTCAACAACATCTTATAGGTAATTGCACCGTGTTGACAGCGATGAAACCTAGTCCTTTGGTATTAAAAGACAAAGACGCACCGATTGTTGGAAGACCCCTACTTAAAGAATTACACACAGAAGCTCATACAAACAAGCATAAAAACTGTATAAGTTCAGACACACACAGACACACAAATGGTCGTGGAGAGATGTGGTCGAGCTCCAAAGGTTTCCTGGGGACATTTGGCGCAGCTTTCAGGCTTTAGTAAGTACACACATATAGACAGTACATGAGTGCTAGAATGCACCCAGAATACTCTTGCAGTGCAAAAGTAAACAAGTGGACCATTGCATGGTACCTCAAACACATGATGCGACCAGTCACGTAACTGGGTCAGACAACAGTGGGGCAGTTATCAGTGCAACCCTTCCCATAACCACAAGCTTATGATACATTATCAGGCATTTAATTCATGAAGCACAGATCTCTTGCACGCAAATATATACTTGCATGGCATAAATCAAAGTTGAAGTTAAAAACATGAAGGAGTAAATAGTTGTTAGATAAAAGTGTGCGATTTTAATTTTCAGGCTCAAGTGATACAACATTGCTTTAGCCACGTAGAGGTCATGGGTTTGAACCCTGACAAAATGGTTATTGATAAACAAATGTACGACTGAAGGTCGCTTTGCCAATTGTGTTTGCAAAAATGTACATATTCACTTCAAACAGATCACACTGTCATTAAAAAGGAATAATAATATAAACTGCCTTCAAGGGAGGGAGAGAAATTTAGCCATGCATAATTTAATTTGAGATGAAAACATATGCAGCATGTAAATCTTTAATTGTCAGTGGATGAATATTTGTATTATATAGAAGCAAAATATTCCAGATTACATAAAGCTTTGGGTTCGAGCATTTAGATTAGTATATCAAGAAATTCGACTCGGTCATTCTATGGATAATCCAGTTTCTTAAAGACACCAGGATTGACATAGAATAACCCTGCAGATTCATGCAAGGATAAAAATCACATTCTAAGAAACCCAATCCTTGGAAAACTCTTATTAGGGCTTTAGATTGCATATACATACATAAGGAATGAATATTAGGGAAATATAAATTAAACAACATTAACATTTTTAATAAGCCACATAAACAGAAGAACATTAACAGATAATTAGGCCTGAAAGTGAAAGGCTCTATTAGTAATATACAATAAAATGTTATGCAGATGGTAGTAGAGATACGTTGATAATGCTTAAACGTTGAAGGCCAGAAAATTAAGAACCATCTACACTTAAATGGACAGTTTACCCCAAAATGAAAATTCAACATTTACTCACATTAATGTCATTTCAAACCTGTATGACTTTATTTCTTCTGCAGAACACGGAGGATATTTTGAGGAATGTTGGTAACCGAACAACATGGTCCCTATTGATTTCCATTATATGGAGACATTTCTCAAAATATTTGCTTTTGTGTTCCAACCAAAAAAAGGTTTTGAACAAACATAGGGTGAATAAACTGTATTTTCTTTTTGGGTGAACATATTTTACATATTTTACACCTGGGTCCAAAACAGTATGTCAGCATTACATTTTCGTCATCTGAGCAGTAAACATCACTGACCTCTCAGAAGGAACGGCGAACCAGTACTCGTGTTTCCTGTCTCGCTGGGCGTACTGCTGCATGGACGCGCTGGCGTGGGAAATAAAGGTCTTCCGCATGGCCCTGCCAACCCGCAGACACAGGAACTTATGCGATTTGGACTTCCGCTTGGACCCTGACGCAGCTGGAATGGAAAAAAACAGCACAGAGTCTGCACCCGTTTATTCACCGTTATATCGGAAGGTAAAATTGAGACATAAATCTTGCTACTTGATTTGTTTAGATTCTAGTGCACCATCTTTATGCACGCTTGATACAACGTTGGCTAAATAAGCTGTCATGTTGAGTGAGATGAAGTTGTAAGCGGGCTGGAGAGGGTTTAATAAATGGTTTCTATTCAATCGGTGGAACGGACGAGTCAAGCAATACCCACAGAAAATTGAGTTATCTTTAGGGCCAAAACCTCATTAGAGCAGAAATATTGCAGTGACAAATAATCAAAATCAATGTACATTCTGTTATATTATCAAAGGTCAGATATACTTTATATTAGCAATATTGATTGGAAAGAGATGGTATGAGAAGGTTAAAATGAGAAAAACACTCATTCTGTGTGTCAACATAAATCAACATGAAACACAGCATCCGAAATACATTATCAAATTAATTGTAGAGGATCTTTCAATGAATTCAAAATTTGACCAGGAACGCAAAAATTTTGGAAGGAAAAGTTGATTTTAATTTTAGGTTGACTTAAGTATTAAGAGAGTAGGTTACCTTCATCTGTACTTCGTCCCTCATTTGCTGGCAAGTTCTCATTGGCCGATCCTTGTTCCCCTTCTTTCTTTTCACTGGTCGATTGCATAGTACGAGCTTCTGCGGTCGTCTCGTGATCTTTCTCAGGATCTTCAGCTGTCACAGTGTCCGAACAAAGAGATTCAGAGGTAGTATGTGATTTGGCCTCGTTCACAGCCTGTTCCACGGCTACAATTTCCAGAACATTTCCTGAGATCTCATTGGATAAATCTGTTTTATTTAGACTCTGCTCAAAACCACTATCCTTTAAACAACTTCCCTCTATTCCTGCATTTTCTGTTACGCCTTTAAAATCATTTTTGTTAGCTATTAAAGGTTCTTCTATTACAGCTGCAGCCTGGTTGATGGTCTGCACTGATTCAGAAGATGCTCCGGAGGATTTTATCTGCTGAAGTTCGTCAGATGATGTTGCGGCAGGATCATCGCGGACGGGTGAAAGTTCAGACTCTGTGAAAACGTCTTCGGACAGTGAGGCTTCCGTGCTACGAGGGGCTGTACTGGCGCTGTCGTTACCCGTCTCGTGGATGCGGTGTGCCGCGTTGGTTGCGTTTAGCCGAGGGGCTCTTTTGAGGTGGCTTACTTCGGTCACAGACGGCTCCAGCTCCAGATCTCTGGGTTACAAAAGAAAATGGACCATGTTTGCTTATAAAACCTTATGTTACAAAGCATGCCTATTGACAAAAGGCAAGATTCAGTGCAAATTGTTAGGGGCAACTCATTACCACCTTTATAGGGTATTTAAGATGGTTGTCCAGGTGTTAACTTATTGTCATTGTTAATTGTCAAATCAAATGACAGAATTTAGACCCCGGTGTCACTTACAGTGGCACAAGCTCTCTGATCCTGTTGTCTGTGATCTCCCTGCACATGGCTGTCGACTGCACCTCCTCCAGAGGGCACATGATGCCATACTCCTCACACCCTCGCTCCTGAACCAGACTGTCTGATTTATGAGGGTCAAACATAATGTTGCTTGGGGTGACCAGCAACACACCACTGACTATACCCTAAAAAACAGAGAAAGATGGACAGGAACCCATCAGTGAGGAAAGAAAACATTACAGATGAGTAAAGTGTAAGACAGTATCACAGACAGACATTTGAGTTTTTTCATAGTGTCCGAAACACACTTTCTTTTAAAGAATTGTGTCATTTAGATGTGAAATAATCTGAAATTGATATTAATAAATAATAAATGTAAAATATGGACCATAAGGTAGAAAAAGGGGTTTTCAAATAATGACACAGCAGAAACATATTTAAAAGAAAACATATTTAAACTAAAAGAATTGTGAAGACATCTATAATAACTCGAAAAGGGTGAAGAAAAATTAAAAGAAAGCGCTTAACTAACCTTGCCATCTGTAATGTATTTACAGTTCATTTTAAGAAACTTTTCCGTAAGCGCCTCTTCTTCCTCTGAGGTGGATGACACCACTCTGGCATGCCGTGGGGGTCCGTGACCTGAGGCTGGGGTGCTTTGTCTCCGATGGGCATCATCTGAATCCTGGGGGGACGATTGAAAAGCCTTAATGAACGATAGCCCTCGCCACATCAGGCTGAATGTGTCCCAGCCCTTTGTTCATGGTACACACTTTGTCACCCACAATGTCAGCACAACAAGGAGGCTTGAAGATAACAGCCCATTAAAACAGAAAGGTGAAAGCTCTAGAGGGATTCCTGGTGTAGAAAAGCTGACATCCAGGAACCTGAGAGAGTTTCCTAGCATGATGCAGTAGAAGTTGAGTTACAGTCAGCATCTCTGTGTGTTTGTAAACTCACTCATTATAGGACATGGGGGAAGCGATGAAGCCGTTGCTGACACACCAATACGATTCAGTGAGGAAGAAAAGGTTATTCCAGCCTGACAGTACAGATTCAGGGCCCTATTTTAACGATCTAAGCGCATGGTCAAAAGCACACGGCGCAGGTGCACTCGGGGCGTGTCCGAATCCATTTTTACTAGTTTATTGACAGGAAAACGGTCAGCGCAGAGATTGTTGGCGGTATAGCTGAACGCTCCAAAGGCGAAGAAACCGATTCACTCGTGCGTGAAGTTAAACATTTCAGTTCCTCAAAATAGTAACGTGCCAACAATGTGCCTGAACACAGACCTGTTTTTTAGACCAGAAGGCCCATGGGCGCGCAAAAGGGCGCAATGAATTTGCAATTTGAAACAACGTGGCGCAGGACAGTAAAATGTGAACTGGGTCGGACTGAAACTAGCAAAAACACTTACGTCGCATTGCGCCGGGTGAACGAGAGTGCCCTCAGTCATAAGGAAAAGTTATTTCCAGTTCAGCAATAGAGGTTCAATGATCATGAAAAGTTATTTCCAGCTTGACAATACAGATTCAGTGTTTATTGTCAAGATTGTAATAAACCATGGAATCTCAGTGCATGTAATTATGATATTTGATGGCATTCTTTACTTAATACTAAAAGCTGCTTAATACTATACGCATAATGGAGGCTATTAAGAGTAAGACTATTATTGGATTGGATTCAATTTATTGTCATTACACACATACAAGTACAGTGCAACGAAATGTATTATTACAGGAATGTGTGTGTATTCTCATGCACTGAACCGTGTAGCCCAGAATCTCTGGCACAGGCAGCAGGGCTGTTAATTCGGGACCATATGGAACCAGAAATACACGCAGAGACACACACTTATCCAACAGCGGTGCCACAAACATTTGGCACCCAATGGCAGTCCAGAAATCAAATAAAGCACTTAAAAGATACAAGGACTGATGGGAGCTTAAAAGCAGCCGTTGTGATCTCATAAAATGATCTTATTTGTCATCCTGTATCATCCAACGAGGGACAAATGTACAGCCTGAGAGAATGTTATTTGTCTGTATACAACAATTATTGGGAACGGTGTGTCACAGCAGTGTACAAAAAAGAATTATAGACAGAAAAAAATGGACAATTGAAGCACATTAAAGTACATTTACAAAGATATTTTGAACTGGAAGTCCAACCATTTTTTTAAATCTCCCTCCGAGTTCCCCAAATTCCAGCCCTATATTGTATATGTGTGTATACAGTTACTTGGTTCCACAAATAATTTTGAATGCTGATGAACAAAACCAACCTCTTGAATACCGCAACTATCCATCTATACAAATATAGTATAACCGATTCATTGGAAATAAGGTAAAGCAACGATTTGGAACTTTGGCCGAACACGATCGAGCACGCTCCATTCAGCAGCCCAGGTAGAAATGAAACCTAGCCAAAGTAAATGGGAAATAATAGAATCCATGTAAAATGCAAGCTATGCAAAGTGATCCTCCACTTCTATTTCACTTACAAGCTCGATCGATTCAAAATGTAAATTGCATCAGTGTGAAATCATGATCCGAGCCGTTTCACTTCGTAATGCAGGTTTTAAATTGAATAAGATGTGATCTAATGGACTTCAATAGAACGTAGTATGCTAATTCCAGCTTTTCCTTACCCGTGCAAATAACAGAAACACCAAGCTGAAATGCCTGTACAAGCTAAGAAATACATTTTCTCTTCAAAGGAAAAACATAAACCTGTATTATTCCTATTCAAGCTATGGATGAAGTGGCAGGAGGACACTTACTGTGGTGGCCTTCTCCAGATCGGCCTCAGAAGAGGTAAGAGAGAGGGGGCTGATGGGACTGAGGGATGGGGAGCTCTCGGCACTAGAGATGTATTCTTGATCAGGAACATACAGCACCTACGCCACAGGATGCACAGAATGGCTATACTGTATATACAGTAACTAAATCACACATACAGTTGACAGGCCAAGGAACAGTTCATCCATAAATCCTGTCATCATTTACTCCCCCTCAAGTTCTAATAAACAAAGAGAAAGATATTTGGAAGAATGCTTGTAAACAAAAAGTTCTTGGCCACTATTGATTACCATTGTGTCCTTGTTGAACGCAAAAGGAGATATTTTGAAGAATGTAGGAAAGCAAAGAGTTCGGGGGCACTTTTGACTACCATTGTCATTTTTCCTTCCATGGTTGCCAATGGTGGCTAAGAATTGCTTGGTTAGGAGCATTCTTCCAAATATCTACCTCTGTGTTCATCATAACAAAAAGATTTATACAGATTTGGAACAACTTGAGGGTGAGTAGGACAGTTCACCTAAAAAAGAAAGATTTGAGTTTACTCAAACCTGTATCAAAGGGAAATATATTTGGAGGAATTTTAGCAATGTTCAGTCCTGGACATCATCCACTACCTTAGTAGGAAAACAAATATTGCATTGTTTGGTTCTGTTAAACACACAATGAGATATATTGAAGAAATTAGGAAAACAGAGTTCTCGGCCACCTTTTAATTCTTCCTACTATGGTAGTCAATGATTACCCCAAGACTGAAAATAACTAACATTCTTCCCATTACGTGACTAAATGATGACAGTATTTACATTTGTGGATGAACAATCTCAAATAGTACTTTAGGAGATTCAAATCATTCTTGTGTAAAAGTCAGTTTATGAAAAATCATGTGTACATGAATTAAAGTGTGAGAAACATAAGCCTTAGTTTATTCCAATAAATGCTTTAATTAACACTGTTCGGGATAAACAAAATAGACTAGTGAGAGACACAAAAATATGATTTAAGACCAAGAGACTCTGTGTGAATACGACACCTTGCCAGGAACCACAGCACGAGAGAAGAGTTTATTGAGCTGTACGAGCTCATTGGGGGTGGTGTCGAACTTCAGCGCAATGCTGTTGAGAGTGTCCCGGGACTCCACCTAGAGGTGAGACACGCAAAACAAACTTTACATCTTCTGGTCCTTTTCCAGGTCCAAATCCAGAGCTCTAAATGAAAATATATCCGCTTCTAGGTGGCATGTGGAATGAACTTGTATTGCATAATAATATACATTTGCAGATCCCCAGAGACATATGTTACATATGATACATGTTATTTAACGGTTTCATTACGATCCCTGTGCAGGTTTGTCTTTTTGGACACATCTAAAGTATGTTTATAAAGATCTGCTAAGCTTGAAAGCTTTTATGAAGGCTGTAAAACAGACACACAATGACTGGTGTTTGCTTTGCAAATAGCATTCAAGAAGCGTTCTAATCGTCACATGTTAAGCATACAAAGTGAACAGAGGCTGATATATTGATGTGCTTTGAGAAGTAGATTTCTAATTGAAGATGAATCATCTTAAAAGGGGTACTTCCACCAAAATTGAAAATTCTGTCATCATTTACTTGACCTCGAGTTGTTTCAAATCTGAATAAATGTCTTGGTTCTGATGAATACAGAGAATATATTTGGAAGAATGCTTATAACCAAACACATCTTGCTCCCCATTGACTTTCATAGTAGGAAAATTACTTTTTTTGTTCTGTTGAACACAAAAGACATTTTGAAGAATGTAGGACAGCAAACAGTTCTGGGGTACTTTTGACTACCATTATATTTTCTCCTACTATGGGAGTCAATGGGGGGCAAGATCTGTCTGGTTATAAGCATTCTTCCAAATATCTCTCTCAGTGTTCATCAGAACCAAGAAATGTATACAGATTTGGAACAACTTGAATGTGAGAAAATGATGAAGGAATTTTCGGGTGAAGTATCCCTTAAATGCAACTAGTTATAGTTGCTAGTTGCAGAAGTTTTGATAAATCCCCATGTGGCATGTCACCAGATCACCGGATCATGATGTCACCTGATCCAAATCTTTGATTCTCATTGGGTATCACTTTCAGCTCAACACCCTGATATAAATAATGGAGGCCCATCTCACTGCCAGCATTCAATATCCTTTAGATGGACCCTTCATTGAGAAATTGTGACTACTGGTCAGTCGCACACACAGTTACCATAATAAACACATACACTACAAAAAGAGAACTACAGAAGATCAAAAACTTGTATGCATCATGATATGCAATGATATAAACATCAGATTGTCCTGAAAAGTTCAAGTATGATTTTCACTTTCAAAGTTCCAGTATCAACCGACCTATGAAAACAACTTACACGATGTGCATGGATTCCCATAAAGCTTGAGGAATAAGTACAGTGTGTTGGGTAGTGAGCGCTTCCTCTAAGAGCATTGATTGATCTAGCCAATCAATCACTGTGGTCACAGGACCACAAATCACTCTGATTGGTTAGTGTGATGGTGTGCAATTACAGAGGAATAGTGTACGGTTTCACAACATTGACAATGAGAAAGAGAAAGGTGTGGGGGGAGAAAGGTTTCTTGCCAGCTACAAACAGCTCTTTCAAAATACTGCTATGCCAGTTCCATAGGTGATCTCTGGTGACTAAGGAATAAACACTTGGATCTTTTACAGTAGTTGGTGTTTGCTCATGCTAACAGTTTCGCCAAAACTTTGGCATGTAAAAGTCCGTTCACAGCAAAAATGATAACAATAAAGCTATTTGTACTGATATTAAAATATTAGCATTCAGATCATTTACGGATTGTAAACATTGTTTATATTAAACTTGAGATTAGAATGGATTTTGATTGATTGTCAACATTTTATCGTTCATCAGCTTGAAAAAAATAACCGCAATGAAAATGATCCCAATAATATTGTTCTTCTGCATTGTTAGCATGTTGATGTTGCATTTAGAACAATTAAAAAATATATATATCTAAGCCTGTGAACCTGTCCTGCATCATTTGCATGACCTGCTGAGACACAAGGCAAATTTTTCTTTTTCATATTTCATAATCATATTTATATGAATACATTTTTTATGTAAGTTAATGAATTCTTGTTGGTTATTTTGGAACAATAAGAAAAAGATATACTGTCCGAATTAAACTATATTTTCTCATTTAAATATCAATTTAATCAGATTACATATTGATAAATATTGTTTAATACCATCAAGCGTTTTGAAAAGGTGGAAGAAACTGTAATTCCTGATCATAATTTAAAGGAATAGTTCATCTTCTAAATACAAATTCTGTCAGTATTTATGACCCCTTCTCATTTCAAACCTGTGTGACTTTCTTTTGTAGAACACCAAAGAAGATATTTTGAAGAATGTCGATAACAGAAAACCATTGGTCCATATTGACTTGCATTTATTTTGTGTCCATACAACACAAGTTAACAGGACCAACAGTTTTTAGTAACCAACCTTTTTCAACTTTTGTGTTTTTCAGAAGAAAGAAAATCACACAGGGTGAGTAAATGATGACAAAATTTACATTGTGGAGATAAACAATTTCTTTAAAGCCACAGAATTCTCGATATTATTTAAAATATTCAGATTATTAACTATTGCTATTAATACTAGATTTCTCAAGATTTAATATTACTCAGATACAATCAAATAATAGTATTGAGTTATATATACAGTATAACAAACAGTGAAATACAAATCTGGTCAACTTTGTAGACTGCAAAATACATTACAAAAACGAAAATATAGCGAAATATAATAAAGCTCAGGTTAGGTATCGATTAAAGTAAAGTATAAAACCAAAATATAATTTAAGACTATAACATATCATTATGGTGATGAATATAAGTTTAATTCTAATCGTTCAACACAGATTCATTTAAATTATCTTCTGACATATGCCGTATATGCACAAAGACTCAAAGTCGCCATTTAAAGGATATTTAAAAGCAGAAGACTGAAGGATCACATTATCATCATGTCTCTGACTCTCTCCCAGCATCACCAGCAATACCACTGTTACCATGGAGAAAGTCACAACCTGATTTAAGGTCACCCCGAGAGCACGTGGGAAAGCTCTCACTCTCTCAAATCCATACAGATGGTAAATGAGGGATTTCCGAGAACAGACCATAAACGCTCACACAATAAGAGTCCGTTTATAATGCATGTTTTCTGTTTAAAGACAGCGGGCAGCTAGCATGATAAACAGCATTAAAGTCCAGCATCACATAATAACAGCACAGTACCATCAATCATACTGATGTGCATGCTCAAATATCCATCCCAGACATAATTACATACATGCGCTTGTGTGTACACACACCAGCACAAACTCGCACACAGAGACGCGCCGGTGCAGTGTGTAAACAAAAGCACCTGGATAAGACAGAGAACCTAATACTCACCACGTACTCCATGGTGCCTTTGGGCCTCTGAAAGGAAATCCGCCGGACATCTTTCAGCGTGTTTTTCTTCTGCCCGGTGTCTGAAAGTGAACGAGGGGTAGAGCGTGTTAGGCTAGTCATGGTCCTTTTCTCTCTTCTCATCCTCTCTGCACTCTACACGGACTGTTTCCCCCCCACCCCCTGTGTTTGTTCGTCCGTTAGCACCAGCCATGGAGGAAGCGAGAGAGAGAGAGAGCGAGAGTCTGCAGCCCAGTCGGCTCATGTGGGAGTGGCTTCACCATGTGCCTGGATTTACCTCTCCAGCCTGGTTTATTGAGACATCTCCACCGGATCAGAAGCTGGTGATGTTTTGTGAATGGTTATAAATGTAATTTGTATGAGCAAATGTATCTATCTATTTGCCTTACTGATACCACATGGTAATGTTTACGTTTAGGTATATCAAGCTTTAGAAGATCCATATCTAGTTTTAGACTTTTTTAATTAATTTGGATTTATTTAGCCTCATGTCATTCAAAACAGGCATCTGGATCTTTCCACTGCAGAAAAAAAGAAGTTATTTTGAGAAATGGTATGGTGTCCACAATGGACGTCAACGGGGTCCAATATTGTATGATTTCAACATTCCTCAAGGTATCGTCTCTTGTTTTCTGCAGAAGAAAAACAAACAGACTTGGAATGACATGAGGGTGAGTAAATGATATCTTTTTTTATTTTGGGTAACCCAATCCTTTAAGGCACTTTTCCAAAACAGATGGAGCGTTTCGCTATCTTTCCATATGCTATGCAGAAAAAGAGAAACCATCGAAAGATGCCATACATTTATCACATGGAGGGTATACGAGTACATGTATCTAAATAATATTTTTTTCCATTAAGTGGAGGTCTTAAAGGAGTTTTAGATCATCCAAATCAATTTAAAGTCCAAAACTAACTATAGATCTTAAAAAGCGTATACATTACCATGTGGTATCAGTAAGGCAAATAGATAAGATACATTTGCTCATACAAATGACAATTATTTCATTTTCATTTTTGGATAAACTTCATAATATTTTAATCTCGAACCATGTGGAATCCTATCAAAATGTGCGTCTCATATCCAAAGCCAGAGGTGCGTAATACCACATTATTTGGAAAAGCCCCCTAAAACAATTAAATAAGAATTTACAAAAACAATATATCACTTTAAGAATAAACCATTATGTCAAACAAATAAACAGTCATAATACAATAAATGCATTCAAACAACCACACCAAAAGCACTGGAAAAAATGGTTTACCACATTCACATTCAGTACACAAAACATATACTGAATTTGCTAATACTTCACAAATCTTGGACTAATTTGACATGAGATCATCCAGACATCCTGTTCTATCTGCTCAGGACTAGTTCCCAGTCTCTCATTGTCTTGGCACCTTTGGCCATTACAAGTTATTTTTAGTAGACGGCTCCCAGCAGTGGCGGAAACGGCCCTCTGACTGATGCCTGTGAGCAGATGTCCTTCACAGACGCACACCAACAGGGGTGAAGGGTCTTTGGGTGAGAATAGAAGGGGTCATGGAATTCACTCAATGATACGTTATGTGTCCAATTAAACGGAGCTGATAATCGAAGTTGAGATTTGCTTGAACCGTACAGATCGGTTAGTTGGAACTGAACTTCATAAAATACGAGCCTTGAATAATTTTAATCCGATATCACTGCTTGACATTTTGTAAAATTGAATGTAATAATTGAAGGTTAATTGATATTTGAATGTATGTTTTAAGCTAGGATGCAAGAAAGTATTTTAACCTGCAAAGAACAACTTAAAGACTATAAAGGAATGAAGAACCAACAGACTGCTTCTTTTAACACATTCTAAAGATAAAAGAAAGTTCGAGTGCCCATTAAAGTCATTCTCACGCAAGGTAAACTGATGTCAAAACAGCATACCAGGAGTGTCTGAAATACCAGCTGCACACTTCAAATTAAATTAAACACTAGGGACTCCTGTCAAACTGCCTGAACACGGAGTCTTGGAGATGCTGAAGATACAGCGTTCATTTTATAAGGTCACACCGGGACGATTTATACAGCACTGTCCCATTCGTCCCATAAATGTGGCGTCCTAATGAAACTGCAAATGTCAGCAGAATTTGTATTAAAGCATTGGAACCACTTCTCCTTAGCAAGGACTTTCACTTTTGAAATGGGTTGGATATACTAGGTAGATTCTAACATTCACACACCAGATGTCCGTACTGTATACGAGCACAGTCACAGCATGTGTTTTCTCTCGGTTAGACTCACTAGAGACAAAAATGATGTGGGATGAAATGTTTTAAGGTCAGCGATGAGAAACACAAGCTCAGCAGTATGGTGTCTCCTGCCGTCATCTGTCCTGTCACATCACAGGAAAAGGAGGAAACCTGTGTAATCATTACTTGGATTTATAACCCACTGTCAGTCAAGCACTTGTCACTCTGAGAAATGTGCAAAAACCAGTCACACCCGAATGGCTTTACGGACATTAAGTTGACTCAGACAGTATAGACTGATTTCTACAGAAGGTACTGATGGAATGCATTTGCACGTCAAGAAAATGGACTCTATTTGAACTCAAATAAAATTGTATTAGTGGTACTTGCTCTGAGACCAGAATGCCACAAAAACTAGGGTGAGCTCTTTTGACTTGTCAGTTAGCAACCATCTATAGTAACGCCCCAGCAACCAGCTACAATCTTACAAATGCGGGGTTATTTTCAACCCAGCTTGGAGCTAAAATGCACAATAGGTGAGTAAAATTAAACCTGAAAATGTGTATAATTGACCCGCCAATGCATTAAAACAACCAAGCATCTGGGGTTGAACAACCAAGCTTTGGTTGGTTTGTTCCTTTTTGACCCAATGCTGGGATAAAAATAACCTACAGTAGAATTATTTCGAGTGTAGTAGCAACTAGTAACTTAGTAATGTCCTATAGCAAACCACATACCAATGTGTCAAAATAACTCAGAAACACCCTAGTATTGCAACAAATGTTTTAAAAAACGCCATAGGAACACCCTGGTTACCATCCACGGCACCCATAGAAACAAACATCACATTCAGGACATCATAGATACACCCCGATAACCATCCACAGCGCTCTTGTTTGGTCTAGGTTCACTCACGTTCCCTTCTGAAAACATTTTTTTAATACTTTTTACAATATAATAAAATTATATTTAATATACAGAACATATTTGTTTATTAATAAATCTATATTTTAGTCCAGCATGGTCTAACATAAAATGATGTGTCCATTAATGTATTCCAAATGACACTGCAATTTTCACTTTGATTTGTAGATTCATCTAAATGACTTTAATAAATTCTTCTGATTAAAATCAGAGTTTAAACGTTGTTGGGTGATTTATAAACGAGGTCACATTACCCCTGCACAAGTATAACAGCCTCACATCTCTATTGCAATGAATCTGTGATATATGCCATGTAATCTGCTGAAACTGCAAAATAGGGTTCAACAATTTAGCGTTCGCATAGCCAGTTTATATCCGCTGTGCAGAAGTTTGCAGCTTTGACATCAACACAGAAATCTTTAAAGAAAAGATGACTTGATAGATAAACTTCTTCAAGTGCTTTTAATGTAAAATTATTTTAACAACCTTGCATTACTCTTAAAGACATCATACTGTAGTGTATATACTAATGAAATGTAATATAAGGTGTCACTAGGTCTGTTGTGTAATCAAGCAGTCCTAATATAACAGGAACAAATACGTAATAGCTCTGTTTAATGTTTAATAACTCTCATAAGCAGGTTTGATGTAAACAGTATAATGCATTACACCCTCTGCTGGCTCAGCTCAGCAACGCATACTGTAACCTCAGAGGTTGAAAAGTGCCCGAACCTCATTAATGCTGCAAAGAAATCCGTGTCAGAGGAATGCTGCCATGTCAAAACCTCTCCATTATAATCCCAGTAGCTGTATCATATAGCACAAGAAACTAAATCCACTGCAGAATTGACGGAGAACCCGATTCCCTCCACTGTGCTATATTTCTAGCACATAAGGAAATAATTTGAACAGAAATCAATATATAATGTCCATTTATTTATCTAGTCACTAAGGGGCTGTGTCATAATCAAGACAAATGTACAGTCGAGCAGTCATTTATCACAAAATAAAATATAAAGCTTCAGGATACAAGAGCTGGGGGTTTTCCTTTCTGGTAATGACTGGCTGACTGTACATTATCGCTTTTATAACATAAATTGATTTAGTTTGAGATGATGGCACACTGCAATGAACAGCCTTTCTTCACAATTTCAAAGAGGTTTTTAATTATTTTATAATAATTTGTGTAGAACTGTGAAGCAATTTGTTCTATAAAACAACGATTTCACATCGTCAGCCAGAACAAAATTTGGAAGGCAAACAAAATTAAGACCACTTGGAAATTACTATTTGGGTTTTAAATGAAATGATAATTTCTTCATTCTGCAAAGGAATGACAACATTTATCCCAAATTCCCAAAAAAAATGCATTACATTCATGCATGTGCAAAATTATAAAATGGCATATTCACGTTTAAACAACACCAAACCATTGTTTTCATGTATTTTAGGAACAGTTCGAAAGTAATTATTTAATTGAAAAAGCCTTATTTTTAATCATAGCTTTATAGCGTCTTTGCATTGCTCTTATTGCTGTCGGGTGATTTGTTTTTGCTGGAATTCAACAGACGCTGGAACGGAATGGGTACATTGTGTATAGATATGCTTCATAAAGGCACAACTGGAGAGGTCTCTTAATTTTTCAGGAGCTGTACTTAAGATATACATACTGCATACTACAGTATAATACTGCAAACTGAGTAGTGACCAAAAGCGCCTTCTCGGTTTTATCCAGTCTTTTTAGTGATTCCGAACATGACCCCTAGTTCAGTGCACTTTGCTTGAGAATACTACTCCTATATGTGTGTGTATGTGTGTGTGCGTGACATACTAAAAGTAATTCAGAGTGGTACTGTTCAATACACATACAAAAGCTATGAAAGGCTTTAAAGGCAAAGCAGGCGGAAGGCCCTGTGATTTTCTTTTTACCATTAAGCTTCCAATAAAAGAGCCGAGTGCACAGGCCAAACGCATTAAAAACTGGAGCAACATTTAGGAGCATTTACAAAATCTTACAAGCCTCTTAATTTGGGAAGTCTCGGATCAAAGACACTTGCATGAATTAAGATGCAACATTGCTTATGCATGCTTGCAAACTATAATTTACTCATTTGAAATGATTTATAGGCTAGTTAGTCAGATTTAAGACATGCAATGCACTAGACCGGCAGAGATGTAATCCGAAGGCTTTGATGAAAAGATTTTCTGCACAGGCGGGTCATCGGGAGAGACGCCCGACCGCTAGAGAACTAATACGGCAATGGCTGAATCATCTGTCTCGTCCGTCCCATGAGACATATGCAGAGCTGCCCGACTGGCGTCAACCCCTCCCTGCAGGTTGCACTGGAAAACATTAGCAGTCAAGGAAACAGGGCTGGGATGTCGCAAGATGCCTCTGGTATCTTTCCTTTGGGAAAACTCTTGCGGAGGAAATCACTGCGTGTTAGCAAAGTTAACCGAGCTTACCACAAGGACAATTAGGTATCAAACAAGGCACACATACACCCACCTGAGGACACAAGAACACAGATTCACAATTTACAAAAACAACAACCTTAGTTTAAAAATAGTGCTCCAAGGATGGCCATTAAGAAGCCCGGTGCATCTTTTACAGCCATCTTCAGGGGAATAGAGCCTTTAAGCATAATTTAAATAGAGAGTAAAAAGCCTTTAAAGATGAAAAGAGCCAGACTGGCTGGACGTTTAAACTAGGCCTGTTTTTGTGAATTATTTGAAGTGAACTTGCTTACTATTGTTCGGCTTATTTTTCAACCAGTTGGCCTAGAAAACGCGGAATTAAATATGAAACCCAAAAAATACATCAGCTTGAATTTTTCACCTGATCTAAATTGTCAACCCACTTCTGTTTAACCAAGAGGTGAAACAAACATGGTTCAAGTTACCCGAAGGGCAAACTTGATCATTTTATTTTTCTCATTTAGGCATCTGCCAGAGATGCATTTTCATGTGTAATACTTAGAAATCGAATCCACGACGTCTGCATTTCTAACGCAGTGCTCCACTTATTCATCTACATGAACAGATCACAAAAGAGAGAGACTTACAAGGTCGTATATGATCACAGTAAGAGTTAAGTCTTAAAACTAGAGCACCTGCTGTGACTCAGAAGTAATTACTGTATGTGTGGAGATCCAGAGAGGGCTGAAATCCTCTCGTCTCATTACCGTCTCAAAGGTCTCCTTTTTCCTCTTAACACAAAAAGCAGTCGCCCAGATCCTCTGCCAACACTGGATTAAGCACAACTAAGAAGTCTCACTGGACTTGAACTGTTCTGCTGAAAAGCTCGCTAGAACATCACATACAAGTGTCCATCAGATAATAATGACGTATTGATCTTTTTAAGCTGGGCTATTTTCACTCATTTACTTATAAGCCCACATTAAAAGCATCTGTACGTTGTAAATGGTGATTTCATAAACCTATTTTTTACTTCTTCAATCATTCCCTCAAACTCACTTCATTCCAAAGCTATAGGACTTTCTTTCTGCTTCGGTGCGAAAATGAAGATATTTTGAAGAACGTTGGTAACGAAACAACATTGGACCCCATTGACTGTCATGTTTCGAATGACAGTATTTTGATGTTTGGGTGAACCGTCCTTTTAAATAATTTTATGTATAAAACTACATAATAATTTTACATGATGCGCATTGTGAGTTTACCTAAAATACTTTTACAGTGTAGTCATACACCCTGAAATAAAAACACAATAGTGCCCTACTATCCTGTCAGGAGTCAGGAGCACGTGTAACACTATCCAATAATTTTATAAAGAACAGCTCACACACCGATGGTATATCCCCGTTTGAGTTCTCCGCGGCGAGGACTGCGAGCTTTCTGGATGTTAGTGGTGTTGATCCCCTGTTCTTCAGTTATGGGGGTTCTGGCCATAGATGGTAAGATGGGTGATGCCAGCGGGTCTTTGAGGAGAGAACCAGCATAACCTTCATCAGGGATGTCCACAGACTGCGACTTTTTCTTTAACCTTATAAACAAGAGAAAAAAACACTTTATTCATAGAAATTACACTAAATCAAGATTAATTGGATCAGATAGATCTGTTGCGAGCATTCTTTATTGTATAAAATGTCTAATACAATCTTTTTTATTAAATATCATTTATATCTTTCAGCGTTATGTTTTTGAGATGACCAGTGTGTTCAGTAGTTTTGAAACTCACTCTTTTACCAATACATTTATTTTTAATTTGTGGATCTACTGACAGAAATGTAATATAATAAACATAACACGTTTTCAGAAGTGTATAAAGACCTTACATAATGAAGCTTTATGCTTTATTACCTTAGAGCCATTTTGATCTACATAAAATTTGCCATGTTGTTTCTACAGTAGCCCTAAACGGACAAACTTCTCTACAGAGCATGTTTAGTAAATATGCTTTCTCCTTCAGCAAAGGAGCGAAAATGGGACAACATCTTAGTTCTGCGTCAGCCACCATCGTGCTTCAAAAGGGAGTGGTAGAGTGAGCCATTGGTTGCAATTCGCAACTTCACCACTAGATGCCACTAAAATGCTGCCAGGTGGCCTCTTCACACTGGTGGTGGTACTTCTTTCGCAAAGTAGCCCTGACTAAACGTGTCCTTTTCATCTCCACCACAAACACGCTGAAGAGTTCTTTAGGAAATGCTGCTGAAACGGATGTAGCCATAGCACAAGAGCTCAAAGAGACGAGAACAGACGGATAAACCGACCTAGATTCAGACAGAACAGCCCTGCATGCTCATTCACCCGCACAGTGAGCTCAGGACACAAAACTCCAGGACAGAAATGGGACAGTATAAAACCCAACACTGCGGAGACACTTTCACAGTCCCGTCACAGGAATTAACCATCAACCCACAGACAAAGCAACTCTATATATATTTACCTCTAAGCTTTAATATGATAGTGTGAAACCTGTGAATGTCTACTGTTCCACAAACCAAAACAAGCTGGTCAAGATATTGCTGTTGACATTGGCAAAGCCTCTGTGTTTCATTGTGACAGCTAATTCCCCAGCATTTACTGCTCCCAGAGCGAATCCAATAGACGCCATAAATCCTGAACTTATCAGCTAATGGACTCGCTCTCATTTACAACATGCAAATGTCACGGCGAATGAGAAACAACACACCAGGAAGCTTCTACATGAAGAATTATCACACGGTTTATCAACAGCGCCCGCCCCGGTTACCACTGACCTAAATGGTGCAGGTTAAATAACTTCTATCCATAGCTGACAAGAAGAGACAACAAAGTAAAACCGACTGACACACGGTAAATACAATAAACATAAAATAACAGAGTAAATAAATTTGCTATAAAACCAAGCATGCCATGTTCATTTAGACACAAAAGGCTCTGCAATTGCTTTACATGGAATCGAGTTCTGCTTGCGTTTCCTGAACTAGGCACAATGTGAAAACATATTATTCAACGCGAACTCTCTGCAAATATCAATACTGACAGGCTAAAAAGTCACGAATTCCCACATTGCGTGTAAATCAGCCTATTAAAATGGTGGGCATTAAACTGAGCTCCATCAGGGAGGAGCGAGCGTTCTCCATCACGACTTCAAGGACACGAGAGGCGCATGGTAACACAAGTTCAAAGAGTAATTTTCAATACTTGCATACAAATTCTGTACTAAGCCACTAAACGTATCCGCATTTAAACACAATATAATTCAACAAATGGTACAAAATCCTTAAAACTGTCTCCATTTACTGACAATTATGATGCATTCACAATGATAATAGGTTCATATTGCATTATTGCAAAATGTTAAATCATGTAACAGCCTTTCATTAAATACTGTGTAGTTTAAGGGCTTTCAAGCTTTCATTTTGGGTGTTAAATCATTTTAAAGCAGTAACACATTACATTACACAGTAACATTTCTTCATAAATCATTTTCATTTGTTTTCACTAAATATAAAATAAATTACAGCCTGGGTTCTTTGTGTTCCACAGATGTTAAAATTCTTGAAACAGAATTAAGGGTAATATTATAAAAAAACTTTTGAAGAATTGAGGGCGATTTATTCCCACCAATTATCATCCATAATGTATCAGCATGGCACATGTTTAATGAGGAAAATGAGAGTATTTACATGAACGTTTATGCATTTGGCATCCAAAGCAACTAACATCGCATTGTACTATACATTTGTTTCTGACTATGTGCAATCTCTTGGGGTCGAACCAATGACCTTGCGTTGCTAGCACCATTCTCCAACCACTGAGCCACAGGAAAGTATTATTAACAGAGATTATAGCAGATTTTAAGATGCTGGACATCCTGCTGACTAAACATCTTCAATATTATATAAGTAGCGGATGCTAAATCAGTACCCTATGTGAGCTTCTTAGAAGACATTACAATAACCTACATTATATAACCTATAATATAGTCATTTACATTACCTAAATATGCATTTAGCAGGAAACAGCTTGAGAAATGAAAAGCACTAGCAAATGTATCCCAGTGCATGTTTAAATGGAATGCCACTCATGTTTTAGGAAGGCATTGACATATGTCCACACTAATATAATTTATAACTGCACAACAAGACAAACACAACGGATCCGCATAAAATCGTCAACCAAAACAACCAATCTGTTAAAGAAAATTGTATTAAATGCACAACCAAGGAAGTTGAAGCTTCTAAGACAGGAATTCTATTCAACTGATCTTGTTATTCCACAGGCCTAGTAAAAAAGGTAATATTAAATATTCACATTCTGCGCCTTTGTTGAAGGGAGATTCCCACATCAAAGTCCAGAACTGGGTCACTTTTTGAATATATTGAATGAGTACAAATATTAACGAATAGAAAGAGACTACAGCGGACGATCCAACTTTCACAAAAAGATGCAGATGACGCAAACAAAACAAAACTAAAATGCAAAATTCGAATAAATAAAGATTTCTGTAATAAACGATGTACTGGAACATTGCACCAGAACTGTTTAGGCTGTTCTCTCATGTTTAGTCATTTGTGTGTGTATGTCATTTTTAGGTACACACTAGGATACAGGTGACCTCAAAGTGAACTGACATGCACTAAAAGACACCAAACATCAATTCTGAATTAACAAGTCAAGCATAGAGATTTAAAATGTTTTATTCAATAAAAAGCAGGTATCGATGGTCTGTTAAACAAAAATATTTTATGAATGAATTATGAAGTGTCCGATAAAAGGTGTGTTAAATCATTTACATATAAGCATTTATATACTGTGTGTGTGTTTATGTATATGATCTGTCTATTCTGTCGATGAAAACGAACAAAAAAAAGCATATGCTGATTGTCCAGGAAAGCAACATCAACTGATTTTAATAAATGTATGACTGTAAATTTCTGTGTTAAATGTAATATCTTCACTCATCACTCCTCAAACATCACCTAAGGTGTATTACGTAAGCACTTCACTTCAAGTATAGGCTGCATTAATCCAGTCTAGGTAAGCACTCAGTGTTTCTCAGCACTCCTCCTGTACGAACAAGACAAAATCTAAACTAGATCTTTTTTAAAGGAAATACCTTCAAGTGTTAGGTTTAAGTTTTAAACCCCAAATAATACAGATACAGACATAGTGAATGAGATTTCAGTTACCAAACAATTTGACTGACATAAGGGTTGTTAGTTAGGTCAAAATTAGATTTTCAGGTCTTGTGAACTCGTGTGATATCTTCTTCCACTTGCTTTTAGAGAGCACTTTAAAGCTTTCCACTGGAAATGCAGCGATATAAAAACATCTACAGGACATCCACTCAGATTGAACCGAGTTTTCAATGTTTAGGAACTGGTAGTTTTGAGAGTCTTGTTGTCGCAGTTTGTGTGTCTTTGTGTTTGTGGGTATACCATGAGGTCATACTTAAGGAGCTGTATCTCACAAACTTGTCCTACCTCTGCCTTCCTAAAGATTGTTCTTTAAAATCATAATTTAGATGAAGCAACATGTTCCTTTTATCCCCAAGAAATTGCTTTTTTCTTTCAATACTACAGCACGGCCCTGCGCAAAGCCTTCTTCGTGAATCTCACAACCCTTATTGCTCATCTGCCAGTTTTGGATAGACAAACTATCCTTTAAATCTTGGTAGATCCAATTTATATTTGTTGATTCATTGTGTCCTAAATAAGTACCTTTTTATTTGTATTCAGTGGTACTTTTGCTTTTGGAACAACAGACATAACCTCTGTGACCATCCATCCATTCATCCATCTTTTGATCTTCATCCATCTATCAGCTGCATTCTACAAAGACTTGAATCTGGAAATCTGGTGTAAAACAGCTGGCTTTGCAGGTGACTCATCCCATTTTTTATATAATAAATAGGAAGCTAAAAAAACATTGGGATCTCCTCTTCCGAGCACGCTGGCACTGTTCCCAGCAGAGAACAGCCTGGCTATGTCGCAGCCATAAATAGCATTAAACCTCAAACGAACCCACGACTCCAAACATCCCAAAACACTGCTGACGGGCACAAAAAATTAAATACATAACAAAATATGAATGAAGCAGGGCCCAAAAAGCGAGTTCTTTAATGCAACTGGGCCGGCCATTAGACCATGTCTGGAAGCCTGGAGGACAATTTTTCATCCTCAGAATAGTGGAATGGAAACTAAGTGCATACAGAGGCATCCAGATAGTAGCATCCATCAGAGAGGATGACAGCTGTGTGCAGTGGCCATGGGGTGAGGAGAGGGGCTGTTAAAGAGGATTACGTAACCCACTTGATAATTTTACGTGTGAACCGCTTAATGACGCATGCATGGCTACGGCAAAAATTCAAGAGCCCTGCTCGTGCTCGAGCGCAGTCACGCATTTATTAGGTTGAGGATTAACTTCACCTGGGGCTTGTTCCATTTACATGATAATGCTCGGTTTTCCCTCATCTCCTGCTCTTGTGGGTTCCTCCAGGAGTTTCATCCTCAATTCTACAAAGTTCAGCGTAACTCATACGCATACCATCCTGCTCTGCCTCATTTCACGCCTTCTTATCACCATCTGCTTTCATATGCATATTCATATTGTGTTTCACTGTGCCTGGGGCATTGTGTATGCACATGGAATTCTTGGTTGAATCTCATGAAACTTGATGAGAAATGATCCAGGTGATGTTTAAAATGTCCAAAGTCATATTTCACCCCAAGTAAAAAGACAGAAATAGACAAACATGCGTATTTATTTCTTTGAGTTGTATCATGCACTGGATGAGGTTTCCATGAGATTCACCCGACTTGCATAGTAAAGGAAGAGTTCACCCCAAAATCCTGTCATCATTTATTTAGCCTCATGTCATTCAAAACCTGTATATGAATTTCTTCTGTGGACATAAAGAAGATATTTTGATTAATGTCTCAGTGGTGTAGTGTTCATACAATGAGAGTAAACAGGGCAATTTTGTTTGGTTCCCAACATTCTTCTAAATATCTTCTTTTGTGTTCATCACAAGAAAGTCACACAGGTTCAGAATGACATAAGGAAGAATTATAGATGAAAGAATCATCATTTTTAGGTGCACAATACCTTTAAACCATGCATTCATAACTTTAAACAGATTAGCATATGCAATTTGATGCACATGATACATCCACTGAATGAGCGAGTGCTCCAACACAAAATCAATTGAAAAATCAACACAACTTCAGCTTATTATGGATAAACATCACACAGGAAGACCACCAGACAATGTAAACAAACAAGACAAGTCAACATAACTGTAGACATCAAGCACCAGTAACAAAAGCATCTACAGATTTGCAAGCAATACTTTTGCCGACACTATGTCAAAAAATGCATGAGCCCTCTTTGTACCCGAGCTGTTAGATATTTCAAAAGATAATATTAAAGATAATATTGAAAACAGCAGTGCGTACAAACCTTTTTGTGCTGAACATTGTGGGTGCTTGTTATCCAGTGTTGGCTGGGTGATACTATGAAAGCGATAGGCCAGCTCTATGGATCAGACCTGGAGAAAGAATGAGCAGAGGAGAGTTTGGTTACAAGGAGCAGTTCAATCACCATCTCATAGTATCAGGTTAAAAAATCCAAAGACCAATGACATCACCTCTGTAAGGGGTGTGACCTGTATAAAGGTAAGCAAATTACAGCTGATATTCACAATCCAACAAGTAATGAGAGGAAGCTTGGTACATCAATGCCCAGTGTTTGTTTCCTGTAATCTGCTCACTGCCGACCAGATGATGTTTGCTAAGAAATTAGATTCTAGATTTCTTTAATATTTGGTTATCCTAAGCTTCACCAAAGAGCAAAATATTGAATGAATCTATGCATTTGTTATTGTAAAGATGACATATATTGTTAACCCAATAGCAATTGGTATTCATTTAGTTACCTTATCAATATTAATATCTTTAATAACACTTATTTATATTTAAAAGGTATTAAAATGGTATAATGTTTGATAAGGCATAAAAATCCAAAGTTTTTATTCACCCACATATTTGGACAGTCATGGTCGCACAATCTTAAAAACGTCAAAGTTCTCATCAAAATCTTGGTTAGCTAATAAGATCAGGGGAGAGATAAGTCATGTCAACAAAGTCTGCCAGTTCAAGCAGAGTGCATCAATAATGTATGAAAACAGCCTGTGTAAGACACGGGCAATAATAAACCCTCTACTTAAACTTAGTGTTATTCCACCAGCCCATCTAACATCCCTATCTTACGTCAGGAGCAAAGCTCTTGTAAAGATCTACCTCAACCACAAAACAGGTAAAAATGAAGCGGCGCACGATCATGAAGATTTTAATAGGACACACATTTCATTTCTGGGATTGGAAGGGAACGAAAACAGGTATTGCACAATCGATATCCACAATGTGGCCGAGTAATAGCATGTGCTCCAAAACTGTAAAAAATAGGTTTTAAATGAAGACTGTTTCATTACTTTCTAACCAGTAATGGGACACTATGAATGGAAATGGATTTTCTTTAATTGGGGATGACCTTTAGGCCATCTGCTTTCATTACCCTGAACAACAGCACAAAATGACAGCAGTAATTGGTCTGGCTGTATTTGGAACAGAACCAGCGCACCATAACCCAATTGCCAAAGATCATCACTATACATGGAGGATTTCAGATAAAATAAACTGAATTGAAACCCACACAGTCTAATAGTGGATTTATATACATCCTATACTGTATAATAACACCCATAATGATGACCCCCACTACCTTAACTAACTGGGTCAATTATATGTAGCTAAATCAAAAGGTATATGTTCTTGTTAAAAGTAACAAATACAAAGCACACACCTCTGCAGGGGATCAAAACACACTAATGAGTTTCATTAATAAACATGCTGTCCAATAAATCACACAGAGAAAAGCCAGAATGCATCAAACTACATTGGATGGGCCCCTGGGAGCGAAGAACTAACACTCATAACTTAAATACCCTGAAGGCTAATTAATCTATAAGCAATGAAAAATAGAGGAATTATCTGAGGTGTTTTATACTTGGCTATATAGACTACAGTTATATATAAAGTTGTTTTTTTCAAACAAATAGTCTAGCAGCACCACAGTTCAGCAGCAGATTAAAATGGATAGTGAAACTTTTGCTCATTTTTGACCAATGGCTATTGAATTTCCCCTCTTAATGTTAATAATTAGGAAATTAGGATCAAGCTGTTATATTACACAATGCAAAGGTCTGATCAGTCTATTATTCCACAAAGTTGGTAAAAAGATTCTTAAAGTGAGGACAACCACAGAAGAGTTGTGATGTTATGAAATAAAATAATGTCTCTTTGGCTATTAAATGATGTAGGACTTTTGATCTCACTGCATTTTTGGTTGGTCCTATGGGAATACTATGGCTCCTGGTTTTACCAAACACAGCACAGACTATCCTTATCTAGTAGAAGACTTTGAGCCAATGTTTCAAAATCACTAGTCTGTCAACAAAAGATAACATGCTTCAAAGGAGAAATTAAATAGTTTTCCTCAGATTAAAGTCATAAACAAATGTCAAACATGCCTCCAATAACTATCCAGTGTGATTGGAATGCAATTTTAAACGTTTCTAGAATAAAACGTCTTTGTTTTTGCTAATGCGTATTTCAAAAATTGCATTTGAATTCCTTAATAAAAAGATTCTGTTGAAAATAAAGTTATCGAAGAAAACAACTGCATAGCTTGCAACCTCCAATCTAAAAAGGGGGCGTGGTTTCAGCACTGGACAGCAACCAACAGATCCGATGACACAAGCGCACCGTAGAGCCAAAACCCATTTACTAAAATAGAAATAATAGCCATTTACAGTCACATTATTTTCTTTCACAGTATATGCACATGAAGGAATTTTGCTTGGACATCTGCAAATCACAAGTATCCAATTACAATCTACCGTTTCATCCTGCGACATTAGCAACAAACATAAGTCAATAAAAGCCCTTTCTGGAAAACAAGAGGGAATTATTGAAGTGCAGCAGCTATGACCATAAGAGAACAATGATCATCTTTATATAATGAGGTTAATTTACACCCAAGCATGCAGATGTCACTCATCAATAGATCGATATTACGGTCCACTGACGCTTTAAACTGTGAGTGCATAGCCATTGCTCTGGTTAGATCACTTTTCAGTGATTTCAATGCCTGTATCTCTTAACCACATATTCCAAGCAAAGCAAACAGGCTGTTACCTCTTTGCTGATTTATGGACAGCAGCTATCATTATAATGTACTGTTTTTTTCCATGGCAATCCTCCATGAGAGCCTGGCTGTAAAAGGACTGCTGGCCTCAGATGAATCGATGAGGACAGCCTGATAGTGATGCAGCATCTATGAGTTCCACTTACACCGAGTTTGCATTAAAAACTGCTGTTTAACAAAATATAAATAACATTTGAAACAAGTCTAATCTTACCTTCACAATATAGCCTGTTTGCTGACAATATGTCTTATGTACAGAATATAACATGCAAAACTGAAAAACACCTTTTCATTGTCGCAAGCTCTAGTCTGATTGGTTTATGATATTTGTATTAGTAAATCAAAACTAATTCACATAACCGTCAATTCTATATAAAGCAGTAACCATAATTTTACTATGATAAAACCATCCACGGTTTCATGGCGCAACATTATTTAAATATTTTACCTCATGTTAGTCCATAATTATGACTCATATATTAAACCCACCCCTAAACAGCAGAACTGAAAATCATATCTCCTGTAAAAGTGAAGGAGGCTACAGTAGACCCTTACAAAAAAGAAAAACGTGCACATGATAATACACTGGCACTTTAATATTTACAATAGTAAAACATACCACATGCAACACAATGACGTGGTAAACAAAATTACATGGTATTTGCTATTTTTTATTAAAGGAGGGGGGTCAATAAGTAAAGTAAAAGTAAATCGGTGCATATGTTCATCCTATGAGCTGGTAAATCTTGTAAACGAATCAACATTAGGCTGAACGTATTTATGTGCAGTTTTTTTAATCATAATTTCTGTCCATCATAAGCATCATTTTGTACCGTACAACTTTATTTTTGCAAAAAAATATTCCAACTGATCAATCAGAGCATGGAATTTATATTCCCGAAATGACATCGACAAATCTTTAACATAAAAGTTCGTAATTTCCTATATTCCTGATATCTTTCCTCTATAAGTATAAGTTTTATGTTTAGACATACGGAGCTTTTTCCCTCGATGTTTTAAATACATCCAGACTTAATAAATCGTTTTAAGTCCAAACGTACAATTATTTATATCGCGTAAAATAAAGAAAAGCTTACCTTAATTCGGGTAACTCGTGAGCATGAGTGGATTTAAACCTCCACAACAACCGAACTGCATGCCGAAGTCTCATATTAAATAGCGGGAATATTCCATCACGAGCTGCGGCGAGAGGGGTGCTGTGGATCATACCAACATTAAACTTGCCCTCCGTACGCGGATGTCTAAAGCAGGCATTGGTACGTAACAAAAATAAGATGACCTGTAAAACGAATCGTCCATGAAGATGAGAAAACAAGCGAATATCAGATATTCATTTAGGATTTACCTTATTTTGGAACCCCTGTAAAAGGTGTCTAACGTTTTTGTGAAAATAGTTTCGAACAGCGTAATGAGACTTTTATGTTATTTCTCGTTACTTTGCTTCAGTTATAAACAAATCGCTTTATAAATAAAACGAAAAAAAACTATAGAGATAACGTAATTATTTGCGTAAGTATTTATATATAAGCAAAAATCAATCAAATTGCGCAAATCCAGGACTTTTGTTGTGAAAAGGGGTTGCAGGTTCACTAACCCGGATATTTATATGGAGTTTATGAGCATGTTTGTTTAAACAGTCTTGCATTTATAGTTATAAATCATATAATATAAAAAAACAATTAAACAGGATTGGAGCTGTTTGGAAGCATTTGTGGAGATATTGCACGTTGCAACGCTTTTAACTTGTAAAGACGTGGAATTACAGTTAAGTTGCTAATTTTTCTGTAATTGTTATACTTGCTCTGTAAACCTTGATCTTGTTTAACGTTGTTTATAACACTGTGACATTACATTGATTGTGTTCCATTAAAATATGGTTGGCAGTGTTTTTATTATTTGACGTGCTTGCACGTTTTCCCAGTTGCCATGTGAGATTGTAGGACGAATACAGGTTGGTTGAGACACACTGGGACATTCGTTCAACGTCAGAAATGGTCCCAATCAATGTCACTCTGTATTGCGTACATTTACAGCCCAAATATTGGTTATATATTGGATATTCCACATCCAGGTGCTGCAGCCAGGTGAATGTTGGGAGTTCGAGCCCTGTTTGGCATTGGTCTTCTTGTGACGTCACGAGGGGGCTCTGTCCTGACACACACAGGAGCATGTACACGTATTTCCAATAACATCTACAGTAAAGATCTCACTCACAGACCAGTCTGCTTAATGGCTAATACAATCAAATACTTGGGGTAAGTGGTTTTCGTGGTCAAGTAAGTGTATGCTATAAAAAGTCCTCTTTAGGTCAGTTAATTTCTGACACAACTGTGAAAGATGTTTGACTATAGGTTTACAGTTTATTTGTCATAACAGACAAGAGGAAGCTCAGCACATTGATGAAGAACTGTTCAACGAGTACAGCTTCAGTGTGGATCAGTTAATGGAGCTGGCTGGCCTTAGCTGTGCCACTGCTGTGTCAAAGGTACATCATTCTGTGATGAATTGCGAGATGCGTTTCAGCTTGTGTAGGGAACTCTTTTTATACAGTATATCCATTAAAAGAAGTTGCTTGTCTTATAGGGCTATCCTGTACAGTCTCTGCCCAAGACCCCACCCAGAGTGTTGGTCATCTGTGGGCCAGGAAATAATGGAGGGGATGGACTGGTCTGTGCAAGACATCTAAAATTGTTTGTGAGTGTCTCTCTTATTTATCAACCTTAATATTTTATGAAGATGTATTGGCTTTATTTATATTGTATGTGGATTTCCCAGGGATATGAGCCATCTGTGCTGTACCCGAAGCGCACCAACAAACCGCTCTTTCAGAATCTTACCACCCAGTGTGAGAAGATGGATATTTCCTTCCTGACTGAGATGCCTGAGGTACAACCGTTCAATACCACTTCATTGATATCAGAGGGGGTCCTTTTCGATTTTATCCACTTAAGTTCAACTGAAATCCCCTTTAGCGACTCAAGAGGCTCATTAGCAACTGACCAACAATGTAATAACTGACCCAAATGTCCCAATTATTGAAACATTCTGGCGTATCCCACTATCATTTTAATGTTTTTACCCCGTTTTACCTTTGTAATAAAAATGTCATGTATATGGATTCTACATGTGTTTTAACCAACTAACGTTACATGGTTTCTCCATAACTTTCTTTTCAGGCTGATGTGATCGATGAAGCCTATAATCTGGTGATAGATGCCATTTTTGGATTCAGTTTTAAGGGGGCTGTGCGAGAGCCATTCGGTGAAATTATTTCCCAACTGAAGAAAATCACTGTGCCCATTGCTAGTGTTGACATACCTTCAGGTGAGCATACACACGCACACAGTAATGCAAGCAGGCAAAAAATGACCAATGATTGGGATCTCTGGGTTCATTTGAGTTGGTTCGCTCCGAAAGAGTTGCTTTTAGTCTGCATTTAAAGTAATACAAATGTTTTTTTCCTCTCTCTCTATCTCTCTCTCTCTCCCCAGGCTGGGATGTAGAGAATGGCTCTCCTGATGGGATTCAGCCAGACATGCTCATCTCCCTCACTGCCCCCAAGAAAGCGGCCCATCACTTCAAAGGACGCTATCACTTTCTGGGAGGACGTTTCGTTCCTCCTGCTCTTGAAAAGAAGTATGAGCTGAATCTTCCTCAATATCCAGGCACTGACTGTGTGAATAAGCTTAACTGAACAATAAACACTAGACTGATAACTTTATGATATTTATCTAAGAACAGTTTTGATTTCTCATACTGATTTAATAGTTATGCCCTTGGTGATTGATCACCATCATGTTTATAGGAATCAGTTGTAAAACTCTGTTGCCAAGGATTGTTGAGGTTATTCAGGAACCACTCTGAATGAATTCTGTACATGATGATTTACAGAAATCCTCAAATAAATGAAAACAAGTATTTAATTATAGTTTTGTATCATTTATTTTTTTGAGTCATTGGCCATAGATGTAATAAATGTAAACATAAAGATTTCAAGTGACATCTACATCTGTTAATGAAATATTTGTATACACACATATTCGTCTTACACCTAAATTGTTGTAGGTAGGTGCAAGAGATGTGCTGTTGGCAGGTGTGTAGAGAAAAGAGAAGTTGCACATTTTTTTGATAAAATATTATTGAAACAGCAACTTCTCATGCCACACAGAAAGTCCTCAGACTAACATGTTACTAAATACAAGGATTTGTATGCAAAAATATAGTCCTTATGGACCTTCCATGAGTATTAGAAATGTCAAACTATCAAAAGGCATTCTACACTGTATATGTGTAAAAAAACTCAATATCAATGCTAAATAAATACTTTTAAGATGCAATTATAGGACAGCAGAATATAACAATGTCTAATACAAAGAAGCAATAAGATACTAAGACACGTGTTTCTGTCTAGTAAAATAATTTACATTAATCTCCATTCATATTTTACAGTAAAACAACAACAATCATCAATGCCGGTTGTTTACATCTACCAGAAGTAAACAAAATGATAACCCTAACCAAACCTTGGACCACACCCCTTTTTATCTCACCAGTACAGTGTCCAATTAGGATCAAGAGTAAAGACATGTAACACGCATCAGAGTGTGACATGTGATCCATGTCATTGACTGATGTATCTTGAGGGCTTTGTGACTGTGTAGATGTTCATTCATCCTTCTAGGAGTTTGTACAACAGCCTCTTTTTTCCTCTTGAAACTCACTAGTGGGCCCCATATGACCCAGCATCACAGCACTGATAGATCCTCTGGTGACCTCTCTACTCGCGACCTTCTTGTGTATCGCTGATGGAGAGAACAACAACAAATATTCTCACATTTTATTGGTTATTTAAAGTAAATTACAAAAAGCAACCATTAAGATAAATATATATTTATAATTAAAGTAAAAGACGTTAAACGTACCTGATAGAACTTCAAGAAAGGCAGATTCAACATTAGTTGAATCCAATGCTGAAGTTTCCATATAAAGTAAGTCTTTGGACTCTTTTTCAGCAAAATTGATAAAGCAAAAAAGTTTTGTCAGTTTCATGTAAGTCTTAATTTCCTTCTTCATTCAAAATAAAGGTGTGCATGCTCATTTTTTCAAATAAAAACATTATGCATAATTCTTCAATTGAAGTTTTATTAATGGATGTTTTGGTAAAGCTTGAAATATAATCTCAAAAGTCGAGAGTAAAAGTTATGAAGGGTTTTGACACCTGCAAAATCTTTGGCTTCTTCTCTTGGTACAGTACGTAGAGTATCCAGGTCACTTTTATTTCCCACAAGCATGACCACTATATGTGGATCAGCATGATCATAGAGTTCCTTCAGCCATCGTTCAACGCTCTCATAGGTCAAGTGCTTGGTAATGTCATAAACAAGCAGGGCACCCACAGCACCCCTGTAATACCTACAAGAGCAAGACATGTGCATAAAAAGAAAGACGATACAAATCGATTCCAGCTGTATCGTTACGACTGCTTCCTAACAGTTTTCCATGAACATTATAACAACTTGACTTTCATTCCAACACAAAGCCTTTTCTTCCAAAAGAAAACACACAAGCAATATATTGATGCGTCAGAACAGGACTCAACAACTTACATGTTCACTGTTTTATGTTCAGGTTATATTTAAAAAAGATTTCACTCTGAAAATGTCATTCTCTTACCACGCAGGTGTGTTCATCATATCCATAAGCAATTACACTCACGCATAAAGTGTTAACAGGTTGTAAAAGGAGTGGTTCTGGGTGTGATGCTAAATCATTGAAAACAAATTCCTTTGCACTATCCAGAGAATGATTTCAAAACTAAAGGATAAAATGTAAGAATGTGACTTTGGGTACTTACGCTGATGTAATGGCCCGGTAGCGCTCTAGACCTGCGGTGTCCCAGATTTGGGCCTTGATAGTAACATTATCCACTTGAATGGACCGGGTGCTGAATTCCACTCCAATGGTTGTGCGGCTGTCATGATTGAACTCACTTTTCGTAAATCTTGACAGCAGGTTACTCTTGCCCACCCCAGATTCACCAATTAAAACCACTGAAAGACAAACCCAAATTTTCCAAATGAGATATTACATTAGACCTTGAGAAAAGAGACCAAACTTTCCTTTCACTTGAAATGATTAGAATCATCACTTCTTATTTCTATACCAAATTGTAGTTGAACACAAATGTTAGACATTGGACACTACAAAAAATCTGAATGACACAAACTCACCTTTGAAGACAAAGTTGTAGCCCAAATCTGTTCCCATGTTCACCTTGGACTGTAATGTGTCAGTCTGTATTAAGCTTACGTGTTACTCTCTCTTAAAATCCACTGGGAGGAGAAAAGCAGATGCTCAGGTTTCTGAATGGGGCTGAAACCTAAACGATCCGTTCTTCTGCTGGCAGATTCCACCTGGCTCTTCTTGTAGTTGCTCTGCCTTGACAGAGACAGTTGGGGTGGGGGAGCAGGTGAAACAGGTAAAACCACTAACACACATAGATTAAGGGAGTGACTTCATGGTCACGTACAAAGCTATTAAATCACGGTTGTTTCTCACCACATTGGTACATGCATCCCAGTCTACACATCTGCAAGCCTGAGCCAACCTGAGTCATAAAATCAACAATCATGTATCAACATCTCACAGTACAAAAAAAAACGCATTTTGTAAATATAAAAATTCAAATGTTTAAGACTTACAAAGATGGAAGTCTAATTTCAATCATTTAAAATTTCACTATAGTCTATAATTTAGTGCTTAAGTAACTTTTCGTCTCCCCTGCTGACCACACCCCCAGAAATTGAATGGATTTAACGGTTATAATGGTTTTAATGTAAATTTTAAATACTAAAATCATTTATTCATCCTCACGTTATTTAAAACCTTTATGACTTTCAGTCTTCTAAAACAAAATATACATTTTAAGAATGTTGGAAACCAAACAACATTGGACTCCATTGACTTCCTTTGAATGGACACGAAACCATTTCTCAAAATATATATTTTTGTGTGTTCCACAGAACACAGGTTCGAACTTACATGACATTTCGTAAATGATGCAAGAATGTCCATTTCTGGGTGAACTATCTCTTTGGAATTAATTTACAATTTGACATTATTTGATACGCTTTCGAGTTAAATAAATGTACACGGATAATGGGAATGCCAAACATTTTGTACAACAGACAAAACCAAAGGAGCCATCCAACAACAAGTACTGTGCAGGAGCCTGTGATATTCCACAGAATCAGATCATTCATCCCTCTGTCCTGTAGGTGGCAGCACTGATGTAACTGACGCTGTTGCGTCGAAGAAGAAAAGCGCTTCCGTTCGTTTACACGCCGTTTTCATCATGGCGGCGGGACCGATATCTGAACGAAATCAAGGTAAATGTTACAAATACTTAACGAGATTTAATCCAGCATTCAGAAGAAAAATGTTACAAATACTTCACGAGATTTAATATAGTATTCAGAAGAATATACACCTTTTGCAGGACTATAAGGTGTTTTTGCCCCTCTGTTTGGTCGCAACTCAGTGACCATTCAAGTTAGCTTGGGAATAATAGATGACGAAAGCTAACTTACGTTTGAATGAGCTGCTGTAGTAATTCTCAATAGATATTCGTACTACCTTTGATAAAAATGTTCATAATAATAATAATACTATCCTAAGTTACTCTGTAAAGTGTCAAAGTTTGCTGTTGATTCAGTAAGCCTTAACACATAAGTGGCTACGTATAATCCTTTTTTGTGTCTATCCATTTTGCCATGCACCATTTTAACTGTGTTTTTTTCTGTCTAGATGCCACAGTATATGTGGGCGGTCTTGATGAGAAGGTCTCTGAGCCTCTACTGTGGGAACTGTTCCTACAAGCTGGTCCTGTGGTAAATACTCACATGCCCAAAGATCGAGTGACGGGACAACACCAAGGTGAGTCCAGCATTCACACCACATCATAGATTGATCAAAGGAGAAGCTAGTCCACGTGTCATGTTTATGCATTTGTTGCAAATGGTAAACCTTGTAATTTGTGTTTTTTTACTTCGCAATCACAACATCTATACACAATAGCTGATTCTGAAGTTATGCGTGTATGTTACACTGATATTAAATATTATTTTCATTGTTAAAGGTTATGGGTTTGTGGAGTTCCTTAGCGAAGAAGATGCAGACTACGCCATAAAGATCATGAACATGATCAAACTCTATGGCAAGCCTATACGAGTCAACAAAGCCTCTGCTCACAACAAGAACCTTGATGTTGGCGCCAACATCTTTATCGGCAACTTGGACCCTGAAATTGATGAGAAACTCCTCTACGATACTTTCAGCGCTTTTGGCGTGATCCTTCAGACGCCCAAGATCATGCGTGACCCGGACACGGGCAACTCTAAGGGCTACGCTTTCATCAACTATGCCAGCTTTGATGCCTCTGATGCAGCTATCGAGGCCATGAACGGCCAGTATCTATGCAATCGGCCTATCACGGTGTCGTATGCGTTTAAAAAGGACTCGAAGGGCGAGAGGCACGGTTCGGCCGCAGAGAGACTGCTGGCTGCTCAAAATCCACTTTCACAAGCCGATCGTCCCCACCAGCTTTTCGCGGATGCTCCACCCCCTCCCTCTGTATCCACGCCTGTCATGACCAGTCACGGAGTTCCTATGCCAGGTTAGATGCTTTCTGTCATCACCTACCCACCCTCAAAACTTTCAATAGGACACAATAGTTTTCAAAATGTCTAAGTGGCTTTTTGTCCATACAATGTAAATATCACTCGCTGTCAAGTTAATTTGCATTTGAAATATTAGATTATATTACATTGCTGCTAGTACTCTAAAAGAATTGGTGCATAATGCATCTTTGAGTACCCTGTTCGTCTAAAATAATATTTCGGAGAAATCTAAATTTGTTTGTTCTTTCATGTTATAGGAATGCCTCCTCCTGGTGCATATTCACATCATCCTCCTCCTGGCTCAATGCCGCATGGGATGCCCCCCGGTATGCCCATGCCACCTGCTCCAGGAACTGCTGCAGCACAAGGGGGTGGAGGCCCCCCACCAGGGCCACCACCATTCCCCCCAGCAGGAATGCACCCGCCTGGTGAGCCCTGATTGCTTTTTGTTTCGTAAATGTGCACATTTATGAAACATTTCTAACATGACATTTTCATTTTCTAGGAATGCCACCAATGCCAATGCCTCCATCAGGACCACCGGGTATGGTGCCTCCGCCACCTGGATCCAATCAACCAAGAGGACCACCTGGGATGCCTCCACCCATGGGTGTCCCTCCCAGAGGACCATTCGGCCCCCCAATGGGTATGTGTCTTATTTCAAGTGGATCTTTATTTCTTAGTTACAAAAAACAAAACATGTTACATCATTTATTTATGGTGTGCCATTTCCTCAGGGCCACCAATGCATCCAGGTATGAGAGGACCACCCCCAATGCCTCCTCCCGGTTATGGTGCTGGGCCTCCCAGACCTCCACCTCTTGGCTTTCAAAGAGGACCTCCCTTACCACCACGTCCACCCGCACCACCAAGGGGTCCAATGAGAGCACCAATGCCACCCTAAACTGTACTGTCAAGACCTTTTGGATACCTTGTTTTTATTTACATATGTTTTGATGTAATAGGTTGATCTCATGTGTCTTTGTATACAGATTTCTTAATTTTTGGTGATTGTACTTATAAAGAATTCACAAGGAATAAACCATTTTATATAACACAGTGTAGTTTTCTTGAAGGTGCTGCGATTTAACAGACATGTCCAAAGGTCAGGTTTATGTTCAGTAAGTTATTTTGTTACTAGACTTTTGACATCTTTAATAACGTTTGGGATCACTTCACATATGTTTCTCATAATAATCTTAAAAATAGTATCTTACGATGTATGTTTCTGTGTTTTTTAAGTTCTTTGCCAACATATTTCTATTTGGTTACAACATAATCCCCAGTTACAATTGATTCATGATTTTGATGAGTTTACTATTATTCTAGGTGGGAAAAAATATATAAAACCTTTGGCCAGTAGTGCACATGTTGTGAGCTCTAGAAAATACAAAACAACACTTGATCAAGGTTTTTATTAAAAAATAGGTGAAAAAGCTTTATACATTTAAGCACATAATACAAGTGGGGTGGGGCTTTTCTTTTTTAAACTGTAGTGCCAGTATGTTTGTGGTTCATTAAAATGTTTCTAAGGACGGGAATGTCTTACAATTGTATGGAAGGTTTAATTAGAAATACTTAATACATTAAAGACAAAGTTCATATAGACTTAAGAACGTCATTTTTCAGAACTCTCATTTACTTATACAGGCTAAATTAATACAAACCCCTGATACTGAAATTATATTTTACATACATTTGTAAGAGCACTATACTTGCATTATGCACAAGAGTTCACCCAACTTCATTTTTTAGTTACGATAAACAAAACATAGTCAACCTACTGTACATGTTACTCCAGGTATATTACTTTAATATGCTGTCAATGGCAATGTGAAAAACTATTTGTTGTAGTTCATGGCACCTACTCCATCCTAAATACGGGAAAAATATTCAGAGCAAAGGCACTTTTTACATATCATTTTATAAATGGGCCAACGGAAATATGAAAATTTATTGATTTGCTGAGTACTGACTTTCAATTATATTCCCTCATGCCTACAAATTTTTCAATGCTCAAGTTTATTTCCAATGCATATTACTTTAAAAAATAAAACTTAAGTCGGCGAAAATGTTAAACTGATCGAATGTCAATGTTTAATTTCAAGTGATAACACTGTTCGAATAAGGCAGCAATATTTCTTGTGGAGTTTAAGAGGTCCAACCTGAGTGTTTTTCATTTGTCTTGAACAACACCATCTGTGACAAAATGTGCGAGCACAATGCGCACTGTGATTGTTCCTTTTTGAACTTTCAATCGATGCAAGAAACATTAAACAAAACCGAAGGAAATAAATTACAAAAGGACTTAATTGCAAAAATAAAAGTTAACCAAACCAAAACCGTGCTGATGCACTCTTTGGTTGTCTGATCATGGAGTCAAACTCTCGGGATGTTCTCTATGAAATGACTTCGGTGTGACCTGCCGTGGCTTCCACCAGAGTTATCTGCTCATCAGAGGAATCGATATCTTCGGTTTTAATGACGACGCCGCCTTCTGAAAACATGACGACTTCCTCCTCTCCCTCAGTCGCTTCCTCTATACCCACCTCTTCCTGTACAAACACGACCTGCTCCTGGGTCAGATCAGAGGTGCCGTTGGTCTGTCCGTTAGACATGGCCTCCAGTTTCATGCGGTACTCTTCAGCTTCCTGCTCTTTGCGAAGTAGCTGTTGTCGATAGGATTGAGCTTTCCTGTTGGCTTCTTGTAACTGCCACTGGAGATGCTCCTGGAGACAAAACCACGAGAGAGAGGTGATAAACACTTTTTAACTTCTTTATTTATTTTAGATAAAGTCTTTTAATAATTTTTTACTAAAAACAAATCGCAGAAACCCTGCATTCTGTTCCTATCCTGAAACAAACTTAATAATTATTAGGGATGAAGGGACAGTTGACCCAAAAAATTTATATTACGTCATCATTTACTCGACTTTTTCCAAATCTGTATACATTTCGTTTGTTCTGATGAACACAGAAAGATATTTGGAAGAATGCCTGTAACCCAACAGTTCTTGGCCAACATTGACAACCGTAGTAGGACAAAATAGAAGTCAAACGTGTCCCAGAACTGTTTGCTTTCCTACATTCTTCAAAATATCTTCTTTTGGTGTTCAACAGAACAAAGAAATGTAAAAAGCTGTTTTAATTTTGTTTACTATGGTAGTCAATGGTGGCCAAGTAAATGAAGAGAGAATTTTCATTTTTGGGTGACCTGTTCCTTTAAGGTTTTTCCTTCTAATGACAATTACCGTTTCACCAGCCTCTGTGTGATTGGACGATTCCTCCATTTTCCTTTTACGGGCAGGAGGTTCAGAGTCCTCTACCACTTCCTCCGCAATTTGATTGGTTGAAACTGCCAATACTGAGAGAAAACATGGAAAAACTATTATTTAAATACATGGCACGACAGAAGTTCATTTCACTCGCTCAGTTATTTGAACTTTTGTCATTAAAATGTGAAATAATGTGTGAATAATACTAGTGTATATACAGTCGTGTAATTTCTGAATTACCGAAAAAAAAATCTGCGACTATATATTTACTGTACATGTATAAAGAAAATAACCACGTATTTAATCAAGCAGGTTTTATCTACAAAGAAAAACAAAACAAAAATAATGATGCATTTTTTTACCTTGTCGTCCATCTTGCATCGTGACAAAGAAAGGCTGACCGAGTCCATTGGTTTGTAGGTTTCCATGTTGATCTGTTAATATAGTTATAACCCTCTGACCAGATTCATTTACCACTTGCTGGATCCCAGAGTCCAACGCGCTAACAGCAATAGCCTCCTCTGTGTCACCTTAATGGGAAACATCATATCAGTCCAATGACTATGTTTACAATCAGTAACTAGCCATAACCGCTCACAGTATTTTATGAGTCTTGTACCTGAGCTGGATTTGATCAAGTCGGCGAGGTTGACGACTCCCCCTTGGATGTTGGGTACGCCTTGGATGATGAACTGCTGTGTGCCACCACCATTGGTGATTGACATTTCAGCATTTCTGTTCACCTGATTCTGCATTCCCTCCTCAAAGACGGACAGATCAGAGCATGTCATCAACATTTAAAATGAATATATCCTGCAATTTGTTATATTTACAGCTGCTTTGGGTTTCTTACCTGTAATAGGTGCATAAGTTCGCCGTGTTGTATGTCTATTGCGATATCAAAGGCCGATTTGTCAAATTTGCTGAGGGTGTGTACATCAGCGCCATGCTTGATCAACAGCTTGGCAACGCTGTGGTGACCGTGCTGGGCCGCCCAGTGGAGGGCGGTCATCTTCAACATGTCTTTTGCGTTGATATCCGCTCCACTCTGAAACATCATGATGTCAGACTACTTAATGAAAATAAAGATGTGTCATGTGTACAAAATGTGTTAAGGATAGTTTATACCTTCTTACCTTTATTAATAACTCAACAATGACTTCATGGCCTTCTGTTGCCGCCATGTGCAATGGGGTCCTGTCTACTTTTGTTCGTGCATCTCTGCTGACACCCGCCCTGAGCAAAACTTCTGCGGTGGAGTAATGGCCATGCTGAGCTGCTAAATGCAACGGAGAAGTTCCAAGCTGCACAAATGTATAAATAAGGGAATAGAAAAATAGGGTCAGTCAGTGTGTCACCAATGAACAGATTCAAACACGCCAAGCTTTCCATCTATTGAATCTTAAAGTGAACATTATTTAAAAGAATGGAGCAACACTGTAATTTGTTATCCGGGTTTATTTAGCAGAAAAAATGCATTTTGATACTTTGTTCTGCATTATGTGTTAAAATGTGAATATAACAGATTGCTATACGGCTAGTTACCACTTAAAAGCCAGACCTTCATACTGAAGCTGACTGACAGGTAAAGCAACAGATCGCGATTCGTTTTGTGCAACATCATGTTTAGTGGTGTGGAAATATCCCCACAGTAACAAACCGGTGTACATTCATGAACTTGTGTAAAAGTAAACAACAACAATGTTTCTAAATAGAATTTAGCGTTTAGTCGATTGTAATGAATTCTAATTGCAACTGATGTTTCCAAAGAAGTGTGCCTTGTGCACCAGATGTTCAGCCAATGGTCCTATAACAGGCATCCAAATCTGACAAAATCTGGCCCCCCCCCTTTGAGACTAAAAGTCATGTGTCATCATGTAATAACACCGTTGACAAACTTGACAATGTGGGCAAATTAATAAACCAATACAAAAATTCAAACATGACTTAGACAACGTGTTACCAACCCAGTCGGTAGTGAATGGAGCCCCATTGGCCATCAGCGTTCTGACTTCATCATCATGACCATTGCGAGCTGCTTCTAAAAGACGCTTTCCCAAATCTACCAATGACATCTAGGTAAACAGAGGACAAAAATGGTGAAGAATATTTAGAAGAATATTATCAAATAAATGTTGAGTTGGCAATCCATCAATGCCAAGGAACACAAAACTTGATATTCTTTATTGACATTTACATCCCACCAGAACCCATTTACAGACCTTCTAATGGTTTCTGTGGCTATGAAAGGAATTACATTGGCTTTACTATGAACTATAACGGTTTCTTCAGGTCTCTTGTGGTGATGTGAATGGTTCTGTGGGTGGGATGTTAACTGGTGATGGGAACCAATAGATCTCGATTAAATCACACTGGAATAAGTGCCCAACCACATTACATAGGAATTATGTAACGGTTTTAATGGTAAACTATTATGATTCATCCCCTTTGAATTTCTGAAATCGCACAAAGAAAGTGAAATAAAGTTATTTTACAACAACATGCAAATCCCTTCTTGTTAGAAAGTAACATAAATATGAGCAAAAATAAAGCTTTCACGTCAAACCGCGCAACTGAAAATAAAGCTTTAAAAACAAATGCATCAGTAAACAAATGTGTAATGTTGTTTTTAAAGCTTAAAGGTTTCAGTAATGTGCCATGTGCATGCATGATGCACGCAGTCTCGAGCTGATCGCCTACCTCACAACCGCATCTGACGCAATAACTAACGGGATCTTCGCGTTTGATACTCACCTTTTCAACCTGTTTGCTGGAGGTCTATCAGGTGGAAATCAAAGCGCTATATAATGTACCAGATTGTGTTCCTCGACGGGCTAAACATAAACATGTCTCCGTGTTTAAGCGCATTCAGATATGGCGGCTGCTTTAACCCCGGAAATAAAACTAAAGCCGTTTCGTACCCTCCGGTCGTGGCTCAAAACCTACTTAGATGACTATCTAGGCAGGATAATTCGGCATAATAGACGCGAGCTTTCCTGTGAGATCTTCATTTAGGCCCCTTAAACCCGCTCGCCTGCACATGAACGAGGCCTAAAATGCGGTTTAGCAACTTAATGGGTTTTGAGCCATTGTCCCTAACCGTATGCTTACTTCCTAGGGGTCTAAACATATATTGAGCATACTAGGCTAGGCTAGTCTAAACTAGAATAGATTTATACCAGTTTTAAAGGGATACTTAACCCTCAAATTAATCTTCTTTATCTTATCATTTACACACATTCAAGTTGTTATATGTATACTGAGAGAGATATTTGGAAGAATGCTTATGTGAATGCCAGACAGATTTTGACCCCATTGACTCCCATAGAAGGAAAAAATACAATGGTTGTCAAAAGTGCCCCAGAACTGCTTTCTGTCCTACATTCTTCAAAATGTCTTCTTTTGTGTTCAACAGAACAAAAAAGAGATTAAAGTATTTTTCCTACTATGGGAGTGAATGGGGGCAAGAATTGTTTGGTTATAAATATCTTTCTCTGGAAAGGAAATTATACAGATTTGGAACAACCATAGGTGAGTAAATGGTGACAGAATTGTCATTTATGGATGAAGTATCCCTCGAATGACTTTTGATGACATGGATTTTCGTTTTGCATTTTTTCTTGCATGATCTGACATTTAAGGGAAATGCTTAGAAATGCTGTTAATAGGTAACAAATGCATTTAGGTTTTGAGACACTACTCTTAAGCGCATACATCTAAAATATTTATTGGTTTAACATAACATTTGTTAGATTGTTCATTGTTTTAAATGACACAAACTTTCTTTTTTAGAAGGTATGTTTAGTTATTAGGAATCAATAAGAGTTCCTAGAGATTTGAGCTAAAGAAAATAATTTCGCTGAAAAGTCTGCAGTCATTTCTAAACTTATAACCAGCTGCGCATCAAAACATCTGTTCTATGATCACGCCAGTAAACCACAGGAATAACGCACAATGACAATAAGCATCTTAGGCACAGGTGCAGCTACAAACTACTGCAAGTTGTATGGTTAAGACTGAAAACTGGTGCAAAAGAAAATAGCTGGCAGTGACAAAAAAGAATGACTGTTTTGCTTTTGAGATTTTCATTTCAAATTTCAAATCTATATTTTCAACATGGATAAATCAGCTTTCATTCATAAAATGTTGTGTTATAGATACAGAAATAAAGACACTTAACACACTAATGTTTTTTAAATATTAATTTAGCAGCAATCTTACTTTAATTGGCATCTGACATGAGGGCAAAAAGTAACACATTTCATATGGACATTTGTTTAGTACAAAAACCTTTCAGATTCCAACACCGAATTAGCGATCATGCCTTAACATGAACTGATTTGCAGACAATAACTTAATACGTATAACACCTTTTACGTGCGCCTTTATAATTTTGGAGATGTTATGTGCATGACCAGTTAAGCAAACACTTAAAATAACTAACATAACATCAAGAAGTGAAATACTAGCCATTTAATGTATTCTTTTGTTATCTGCAACGAAAACATCAGTAATGCCATAAATGTTGTAGCACATGTAAGAAGAAAATCTTCACAGTTGTACTGACATTGCTAAATAAGTGAGGCATAAATAAATCTCATAATCAATTCATCATTATCAGTATCGGTGAGACCAAAGTGGTTTCAACGACAGAACTGATCATCAAAGTGTCTTATAACAGCAGATTAAAATCTAAGGTATCGATGTTAGCAATGGGATCCTTCCAGTAGTTAAATGTGGAGTACTCCAGCAACTCCAAATCTTCCTCCTCCTTTGCTGGACGTTTTGAGGAGTTCTTCCCGTCCTTTGACTTGGGCATAGAAATGCCAAGGTCTTCCAACTCCGACAGGTCCAGTGATGGGATGGGCTGCCTCCAATACAGGAAGGAGCCGAACTGGCTGCTTGTTTTGTCTAACATTTTGATCTGTGCATTGAGAAGAGATTATAGGGTCAGCTTGGCACTAAGGATCAACACAGATATAAAAGTCTGTAAACTCAAATGTTGCTATCAAATTACAAAGATTTAAAATCGAAAAAGTCCTTGACACATGACATTGCTCCCCATTTAAACCCGGTTGACATTTCCTAGACATCTCCATGTGCTATTTTCAGTTAACTGCTATGTTAAGAGAAACCTGAGCAATTTACATCTGCAAAACAACTTGCATATGTAGGTCAGAGACGAAAACTCGTATTATTTAAAAATGAAATAAATAACTAAAGAGTGGGCGATGTGAGTGTCTAATGTATGTGTTCATTATAAATAAAATAAAAATGTAGGTCAAACCATGTCTTTATTTAGTGATCTAATTATTTACAATTAAATTCAAAGTGTTAGGATTTAATATGAATGAGAACAAAGCACATCACCTTAAGACATCCCCTGGGCGTTGCATTTACAACACACACATAAATCATCGATCTTAAATGGTACTTATTCGGATTACTAAATTCATCATATAATAAGGTATAAATTCGAATCTGTTATTCCCTTAACACGTCATATCATGGAGTAATTCATCGCTGGTCACACAATGCAATGGCTGAATACGCCCAATCTCAGAGAAAGAAACCTTTGATGACGACCATGACATCCCCCGCATGGTTTATTACAGCATCTGACATGCACGTAGCCTATATTAAAAGGGACCCCCACCCCAAGATAGTGATGGTGCATCTCATGACAAAGCATTTCAGAAATGCATTTGTCCAGCCGAACGCTTTTCCAGCATCAACCCTCACAATTGATGTTTTAATAATAAAATACAATGGAATGATCTCATCCTCAACCAGCAAATACCTAGAAAGATTAGCCTACGTAAATGTTGACACACGTCTATTTATGGCACACCACCATCAATCAATAATGACGGAATACAATGAAAGAAACACATCATTATAATGTATGTAAAGAAAAACATACCCTCTGGACGTGACAAGGTATTTTTCAGTTCTGCAGTAGATAAGATTTCAAGAATAGGCTGGCAGGTCTGTATTATCCCGGTGTTCTCGCCGGCTGCCTCCTTTAAGCATGAACCAGCCGCACCCAGCATCACTACATGACATTCGTGGGCGATTTGCGTTAGCCCCGCCCACTCCCAGCGCTGCTTCTTGATTTGAGGATCCTCCAGTAACAGGTGCATCATTACCGTCAAATGGGCGTGGCTTTCTATTGTTCTCCTGGAATAACGAAAATAGCGATTCCGGTTATAAATGTGTGTTAAATGTCTCTGTGGTATCTTTATCATTTAAAGACCCCTATTTTTCTATAAGTGGATGCGCCTAGTAAGAGATTTAAGTGTTGGTTGGTTGGACTCGGTGTCAATCTAGTTAAGATGATAATCCCCGTGTTTATAGAATAAAAGTTTTTGCATAATTTTAGTGTAATCACACGTAGATCTTGACAGCAGTACGTCCACAGTGACCCGTTTGAATATTCCGGTTATTATAGTACTAATTTGATACTATATTTTCATATTTTGATAAACATTTCTTGACGTTGATGCACAGACCGAGTAAGCTATCTTTCAGTCTAGACCTAGGTGTACTATTAGTTAAGGAATACTTTTTCTCCTTTTTCTCAAAATCAATACAAGAAAATTATATTGTGCAACAAAAATATAGGCTATCCACGTGGAATATAACTAGTCCGTTAAAATGTACGGAAAATGTACGTTGAATATATGTAATTTGTAAAATTATAACTTCTGAATATACATTGTTGATGCGTTTATGCGTAAGTTATTAACAGAAGAGCTAAAAACGTTGACATGCATGTCTGTCCTCCAACCACCAGATGTCACGAGATGACAGACATTTGAATCCAGCGCGTGTTAAAATGACATCTACTTTGCAGCAGCTTGTTTAAATCCATAGCGATTTATTAACATGACAATCACACTTTGCGAAGACTGAGAAAACATCGCTGTGTTATGAGCCTAGTATAGCCGACCGGCATGACGTCACTGTTTACAAACAAAAGCACCGGAAGTGAGACAGGCAAAAACAAGATTACGGAAAGAGTGCAGAGAGAGAGAGAGAGAGGGAGAGAGGTAGAGTGACGTACGGCTGTATCAGCAAGACGAGTGGAGATCAAAACCAACCCAAAGTCTTTTATTTATCAAACAGTGTGTGTCTTATGGAGTAAAGACGAGCTTTTTTGGTCAAGACGAGCAGAATAGCGCAATGGTGAGTTGTTGTTATTGTTGTTGTTGTAAGGCATGCATGCTAAAGTGCTGTCTGTTAACTCTTATCTGGACTTGTGGTTATGAAAATGACAATTGTTACTCAATTGCACGTTTCTTTTGCAATTCCGTAGTTTAAATTTTTCAGTTTAAGTGCAGTAATGATAAAAACAACATAAATAAGGCTGTGCGCTGTGGTTGGATTGTGTTTACAATACATTTGATTGATCTAAAGTGTCCTTTTGTCTGAATATTCATTCTGTTTATTTCAGAGTTCAGAGAATTGAGAGGATTTTGAGAAAAGTTGAGAACAAGCTGAAAAGAACTACTGCTGACACGTTTTTGCTTCTGGCTCTTTCTTTGTTTGCTACTAAACATATTTAACTTAACATATTTTCTCTATTTGGGAACAACGGGTCTCATATTTTGTGGCTACTTGAGAAGTGCAAAGTGATGCTTTGGATCTCACCTGCTGTTTGTATACTGGGTGTTTGTAAATGCTGACGTGTGTCCAAAGTAAGACACTCTGTGACTCAGCTGTTCCCAGAATTAGCGAGGTCAAAACAACACTATTAGACAAAGGTTTGTCTAAAACCGCCACTTTCTGCAGTTTTGAGTTCTGCATCCCAATGATGGATGAAGCCTAAAAGGAAAATTGTCAAGTTTATGACATCAGAAGAAACTGATAGCACATTTTTTATGAGGGAGAAATAAAGACACAAAAGAGTCGATCCTGCAAAACTCTTACAGCCAACTTATAAGTGCTAAAACTCAGGAATATGAAATAAACACATTTTGGTAAATAGCAAACACCCACTGCCGGGATTTTGTAATTTTATCAGTAAAAAGTCTGTTTTAAGCTCGTTTGAATTAGGCACAAACTAGAGAAGGTCATGGCAGATTTATGTTCAGACACAGTCGATGGTGAGATTTCAGAGGGACAGAAGTTAAACAAAACCAGAAAAGAAGACCCGGAAAAGGAAATAAGCTCAGAAGTTGTGGGTTCCATTGATCAATCCTCTCCTGTAAACGCTTCACACCTTACGACAGATGACATCACACCACGAAAAGATCCTCCCACCACCACCACCACCACATCTTCTCTCGAGGATGCTGCTAACGCAGCTCAGTCGCTCTCTGTGATCAGTCAAAGCCAATACAAAACAGATGATTCTGAGATCATCAAAAGCCAATCACACACCCCCAGCCAGTCAGAGGAGACGCCCACTTTCTCCATGGCCAGCCTGGAACTCTCAGAGGAGACTAATGGGATACCACCAGATGGACATTCGATTTCAACCGAATCGGCCCAGGATGTCAAATTGTCACCTGACAAAGTTCCATCTGAAGGAGCTAGTGCTGGGGTTTCTAGGGCTGTGGCGTCAGAGCCGACCATGCCAGCGTATTATTTTGTCAAGTGGATCACGTGGAAGGAGAAGAAAACAGCCATTATCACACAGAGTGAGAATGGACCCTGCCCACTGATAGCCATCATGAACATTCTGTTGCTGCGGTGGAAGGTGAGCTATCTGCGCAACTCAGAAGCTATGGTTGTGTTTATAAATGAGATTTTAGCGTAAAAGGAACCTTTAGGAACATGCTATTATGGCATCTGGCTGTATCATAGGCTAGTAATGAAGCATTGGCTGTTTTTATTCTGTGTTGCCGTAAACGTGATGCCACTTTACTATAAAGCACTGATGACATAAAGAAAAAAAGAGCAACCGAAAGCTGATTTTTGTTGTATTTTTTTGTCTTTCATCTTCGTCTTCAGGTGAAGTTTCCAGCTCAAACAGAAGTGGTCACCACAGAAGAGCTGATGTCTCACCTTGGTAAGATGAACGGGATGACTGACATGAGGAATTAACTTTTTTAACTTACGTTATGGATATATTATCTACTCAAAGGGATAGTTTGCCCCAAAGAATGTAAATTCTGTCATCATTTAATCACCCTGATATCAACCTGTATGACTTTCTTCTGCAGAACACAAAAGAAGACATTTTGAAGAATGTTGGTGCCAAAACAACATAACTCCCACTGACTTCCATTAAATGGTCACAAAACCACAGACACATTTCTTAAAATATCCTATCTTGTGTTCTTTAATTTTCATCAAATATTTTTTGGTTTTAGGGTTAGCTATCCCTTTACTGCAGCGTTATTATCACTAGAGTCATCTTTATGGTTGAAACAGATGGCTGGAGTGACTTAAGGGGTGTGGTCAGTGTATCATGTCAAAGCAACAATCATGCGTTGAAACCAGTATTTCACTGCTGGCAATCCCAGCTCATGTTAGTATAAGTAATAATTTACTCGATGCTTTTACCCAAAGTACCTCGGACACATTACACACTAATGTATTCCATTACTGCACAAAACAGCTTGAGCTTGGATTGTCTTCGCCAACATTTGCTCAGGGACACAATGGTGATTGTGTATAGATCTCCCCTTGCTGGGTTTGAGCCTCAGAAGTGATTTTCAAACGCTTAACTGAGATTTTGTGTTGTTTTAGGTGAGTGTGTGCTGTCCATCAAACCACGAGAGAAAGCTGAGGGGATGGAACTCAATTTTCAGCAGGTAAATGAGAGGAAAACAAATATAACAGGCTCCTCTCGGCACAGATGTTGAGTATCTAGACAATTGAATTATCATTAAAAGCAAAAGAGCTGTGCTGGAAACCTCAGAAGCTTCCAGTGCAAATATACAGACAGACATTGCGATTGAAGACTGGCAATTCATGAATAAACGCTTGTGATTTATTCATTAACAATTCAAACAGTTACAGTGTGTGTTTGTGTTACACAAAGCGATTCACAAAGCGTCTTTTGTTTAAAGCTGATCTGTGCTGTTTCTTTATATTGATGGTTGGAAAGATGATGCTAAGTTGCAAGGTTTTAGGAGTTTAGTTATTATAGTTCATTATTATATTCCAGATACGAATAATCATTTAACAGTCCTGGTATTTATATATTGTCAACTTGTTTCTTTCTAGAACATGAGTGACGCGATGGCCGTGCTGCCAAAGCTCTCGACAGGCCTCGACGTTAACGTGCGATTTATGGGCGTATCTGATTTCGAGTACACGCCTGAGTGCATCGTGTTTGATCTGCTCGACATCCCGCTTTACCACGGCTGGCTTGTTGACCCGCAGGTTTGTTAAGAGTGTGTTGAAAGGCATGTTGCTTTAAATGTAGACTATAATGCATTTTAATGTCACAGAAGATAAAGACGTAAGTGTTTTGGTCTTCAGAGTCCTGAAACGGTGTCTGCTGTGGGAAAGCTCAGCTATAACCAGCTGGTTGAGAAGATCATTGAGTTCAAGCACTCGACGGATAGCAGTAAAGTCAGTGAAGGTATGCGTGATATTGTTTCTAAATCAGGGTGGGACATCCTCCCTACAGCTGCCCTCACATGACTTTTCATGGTGCTGGGAAATTGCTCGAAACTTTAGCAATGTATCATTATATGGAGTCCAAACCGTTAGAGATAATTTGGTTACTAAACACAAGAGTCTTCTTTCAACTATTATTTGCCCTTGTGTTTTTGGTTCTTCTGTGGAACACAAAAATATTTTGAGAGTCTCAATGGTTCTGTGTCCATACAATGGACATCAATGCGATCTGTTTCCGGTGTTCTTCAAAATAGTTTCTGTGTTCTGCAGAAAAAAAAGTAATACCGTTCTGGAATGAGATGAGGGTAAATAAATGTTTATTTATTCCTTTAATACAATGAAGTTATTAACTGCCAAAATCTTTTTTTCCCAACAGGTTTGATAGCTGAACAGTTTTTGGAGTCCACGGCAACGCAGCTGTCATATCACGGCCTGTGTGAGCTGAACACAACAGCCAAGGATGAGGAGCTCTGTGTGTTCTTCAGGAACAACCACTTCAGCACAATGATAAAGCACAAGGTGTTTACTAAACTGTGCATGTATGGAAATGATTTATTGTGACTTTTAGACTGATTATATTTTAAATATGATGTTGAATGTGTGAAATTGCAGGGTCACCTCTATCTGCTGGTCACAGATCAGGGCTTCCTGCAGGAGGAGAAAGTGGTGTGGGAGAGTCTTCATAATGTGGAGGGCGATGGAAACTTCTGCGATTCGGACTTCAGGTTATGCCACCCATCCCAGAAACCTCAAGCAGCCAGCCAGCCCACCGCACAGCAACAGCAGAAGCAGATCGACCAGGTGACTTAGTTGACTTGACTATTTAGGTCTTTAATTTGAAATATTTCTGATTTGCTAGTCTGCATAACAGAAAAATGGATAGACGTGGAAAACATGGGTTTTTTTTCCAAAAATGAGCAAAGTTGCTAAAGCCAGCAGACGAATTGTGTGACAATGTTAAACGGATAGTTCACTTTTAACAACATTCTTCAAAAATATCTTCTTTTGTGTAATGCGGAAGAACGAAAGTCATACAGGTTTGAAATGACAAAAGGGTGAGTAAATGATGACAAAATTTCTGTTTTGAAGGTGAACTACTCCTTTAAACCACATTGAAAATCTTGTGTCATTATCGGATTTCAACACTATTCCCACCCAACATTCTTTCTCACATATTATTCTGTGTACTCAGATTGAAAATGTTGAGATTGTGTTATGATGTGTTGTCAGGATTATCTGGTGGCGATGTCTCTACAGCAGGAGCAGGGTGAAGCCCCCGGACCCCTGAGCGACCTGGAGCTGGCCAGACAACTTCAGCAGGAGGAGTACCAACAACCCCAATCCCAACAACACACATCAGCAGGACCGGCACAGGTAAAAAAGTCTTGTTAGTTAAACATTAAAACAGTTTGGAAAAAATTATGTTGTGTTTGATGTCTCATAAAAGCTTAACACTTAAAGCTGAACTCTTAATCTCATTTTAATATCTCTGCAGACGAGAGATCAAGCTGCGGCCCAGCCCAGCGGACAGAGACGGCGAGAGAAGAAAGACGACTCTGATTGTTGTATTCTTTAAATAAGCATCTAAACATGACAATAAGCAGACAGTTTAAATCAGATCAGTTTCAGTTAACATCTTTCTTCTGTACCAGTATTGAAACAAAGTCCCAGCCAACCTGTCGTCCTATTGCCAAGCCTGCCTTTACATCACAGTAATCCCCTTGATTTGGCCTTTCTGTTAGTCTCATAGTCAGAACTGTCGCTCATCATTGTCTGCTGGACCAAATAACGGTAGCAATTGATTTTAAACTCTGAGCATTTTTTACAGTGCCAGGAAGGAACTCCTGATTATAATAGACTGAAGTATGCATTTGAAGGATCGTAATGGTAAATAATCAGGTATTGTAATACCAGACTACTACTGTCTGAAGTTGATCTGTACATAGTCTTATCCAAAGTGATGTGCAGTATACGAAGTATGTAATACTATGTACTTCGGTTCGCTCGGCGTATTTGTCCTTTAAGCTGAGCAAATAAAAGCTACTTCTGTGTTAAAAGCAAGCGTGTGGCCTTTGATTCTTACCAAAAACAAAATCATGTCATTTCAAACCTGTATGACTATATTTCTTCTGCAGAACACAAAATCATTTATTTTGAAGAACTTTGGTAACCAGACTATACTGGCCCTTATTGGATACTAAACCACTGTGACATTTCTCAAAAAATCATCTATTGGGTTCCACATAAGATTCATTTACACGTTCTGAACGACATGAGGGTAAATAAATGATGACAGATTTACTTTGGTATGAATAATCCCAATAAATAAAAAATCTGAAAATGCCTGATATAGAGAAACACATTATACATATTGTTTATTAGTGCTGATTTATGAAAATGTGCTCACAGTCAGAGATTGTTTTTTTTTCATATGGAAGATGTCCAATTTTACATTACATTAAAATATAGAAGAAACTTAAAGTACAAAAACAAACAACATAGTAGGTGCTGCATTGATTCTTTTCCCGTGTGCTTTCCGTTAAGAAAATTAAAGTGCAAACAAACACCAGGGATTTAAGCTTTTTTTAGAGAAATGGCAAAACTTCAAATCCAGCCAGACATTTCTATGACATTGTAACAACTTTTTAAAAATGTACTCAAAACACAAAACATGCTTGGACTGAGCAGAAAACAAATGGCACTCCGAAAAAAGCATTAGACACATTAGATGTCTATGGTAAAAATGACAGGTCAACTCATGGCATATTACTCGCACTCACAACATATGAACAGATATTTCCACTAGGTTGATATAAAACAAAACAGGATTTATGCTATTTAACAGTTCTACACAAGTCTGTGAAACGGTAATGTGCTAGACATGTTTGCCTGCTTTCGATTTTAGTCGTTTTGGTTTTCCTTTTTTTGTAAACACAAAAATCACTCAAAGCTTCAGAGCTAAAATCCAACCTTATAAATAATGCAAAGAACAATGGATATTTACAGAGCACAGTGGTTTGTATGAGGCACTATGTTGTACTGAACATTTTACATTTCTGTGGTGTCATGTGTACTTGGAAATAAAAAAAATTATGATGGACTAAAAGGAGTTTATTAATATCACATCCATTAAATGGACATAAATTATTATTTGCTTGACTATTCTGAGTGTTATAAAATGAAGGTCAACAAATGAATCTAAATGGATGTGTAATGGATTGTTTTCACAATTTACTGTTAAAAAAGTGTCCTACAATGTCGATTTTGTCTCTTCAATATACAGCACATCATTTCACAAGCCTAAATGTAATTGATACCGATGCAGCAGACTGTCTGACAGCCGCTCTGCCGCTGATGCACAGAGACCGTAAGTACCTTACCATTCAACCCAAAATCAGCACCATCGACCCGTTTAGCTTTTTTAAAGCACCGTTCCTCAATAGTAAAATGATCATCCATACTCATTTACCATCTCACATGTTTTCCTACAGCATTTCAATAAATATTAACATCTGACTTTAAATCTCTTCATACTGAGTGGCTTTATTTGTTAAGTGCCTTTAAAAACTTATTTTAACCTTTGTCAAAACGAACAAAAAACAGCTTCAAAAGAATGTATATTAATTTATATTATTATTAAGTAAATATAAGCTGTATATTACGTTTTGTTCCTTACATTTTCCAACTTCAGGGCCAAAGCAGATCAAAGCTACGGTGTGCAAAACCAACTGATACAAAGATAGTTTAAAGCTATTAAAAAAGGGGAGACTTCTCCTTTAAAACACAAACTCAAAACAGTTTCTCGAGGCTCAATCTCTGTCAAATTTGTATAATTAAATATGTAGCACATATGCCAGCTTGAACTTAAAATAAAAAGAGTTTTCTAATAATTTTGCACATGCTTTTAGGGTGCCAGTGCACACTTTTCCAAATATAAGAATATCTCAGTAGCAATTTTGTGATGATGTCTGTTCATTTGCAGCAGTTGGAAAATAAAACATTTCAAATTCAATCTGGTAGGCTTCACATACGCTGATATCCTTTCGGGCTTGAGGATAAACTATTTACATCTGTTAAGTGCTCAACTTTGTTGCTTAAACTGGTCAGACTTTGACGCAGGTGTTTTTGAAAGGAATCCTGAAAACCACAGAAGGGCTGTCAAACGATATATCCCATTAATCGCATCCAGAATGAAAGTTTGTGTTTACAAAATATATATCGGTGTAGTGTGCGTATTAATTTTATATTTATAAAAACATACACATATGTGTTCACATATTTAGGAAATATTTACATGTATTTATTTATAGCAACCTTTAATTTAAATTACATAAATGTTTATTAATTTTTAAATGTTACATATTTTTCAAGATATGCACACTTTGTATGTTTTATAAATGCTAAATGAATATGCACAGTACACAGACATATATTATGTAAACAAACTTTTATCATGACGCGATCGTTTAACAGCCCTAAACCCCACTTCTATTTGCATATTTTAAAGGGACTTAAGAGGTCTTTATTTTCTTGTGTCAAGTGTTTTCTTGACCTCCACATTGTGTTACGTCGGAGGTTTGATATATCTGTTATATTTGACATAAAATATAGTTTAAAACTGAATGTGTAGATATTACCCAGTCATTGGGTGAGGGAGGGAGTTATGGTGGTCGTAAGCTTTTAGAACCCTGAAGTAACAAACCCGTAATACCACTCTTTGTCATCTGAACAGCTAGAAACGCACTCGAATATCTCAATTCATGTTCACAAACACAAACGTGCAAAGACGGTAAGAGCAATAAAATACTTACTGCCTCCTTATGGCACAGGGGACGAACGGCATCAACAAACGGTAAGCAGTCCCTTGTTAACTCCGATGAATGCACTCTTTTAGACGTCACTCCCATTTGCCTTTCACATCAGAGCTGGACCAGATTCAACTGTTATTTATGAGAATATCCGTCCTTTTCAACTACAATTTGACTATTATGTTAAGCTTATGTGACCTTACCATCTTAGAAACAGTCAAATAATTTGTTCTAATAGTTTAGGCCACTTGAATATACAATTCATAATCTCTTAAAGGTAAAGTGTGTCATTTCTGCACCAGTGAGACTTTCTTTAGTCCAACCAATAGGAGATAGGAGTGTTTGACACCTGTTTGGAAACAATCATTACCTTTGTAATTTTGTTTGGTGGCACAGAAATTACACACTAATGTACTTCTTTTTGAAGCTAATATTATAAAAATATTTAGAGTGTAGTTGTGGTTTAAAGGCGTTTGGTTGATGCACAACTGTCCAATGCAACAATGACATATTATACTCAATATTGTTTTAGACACCCTATGAATAGCAGATCAATCGTATTAAACCTCAGTTTGATCTCAAGCTAATTTGCAATTCACAGACGCTCTAAAGGCAATCTTGATGTCTCAGATGAGAAGTATGTGGCTGGTGTGCTGCTGCTGCTATGGGGCGTCTGGTTTTAGGGTTTCTCCATACGAGGAGCCAAATGAGCTGGAGACGCCCATTGAGTTGATCATCGAATCATCCTGTGGCTCTACGGGAGTCAGAGTTATTTCCACTTCACCCCCGTCCTCTAAAAGTGTTGGTGGCGGAAGGTACGACACAGCTTCTTGAGTAACAGGCCTTCCCTCTCTGGACAGCGGCACTCGCTTGATGACCATGCTCCGGCTCAACTCGTAACTGGGCTGGTTGGGCCCCGGCGGTATCATGACAGATTGATGATTCTCTGGTTCCGGGGCAGGCTGACAGTGCACCACCACGCCCCTTCGCTCAGCATCTGTCACTTCCTGTATGGCGGGAACTTGACTGACCACCAGGCTTTGCTGGTCCTGGATCACGATTTCCAGTAACTGTGATGGATTAGCGGGTGCACAGGAAGGCATGGCCTTTTGTATCACTCCTCCCGTGAGCAAAGCTTGATTAGGATTCGATGGTTGGGCTAGTTGTACATGTGGTGCTGCATCTTCCGGTCTTTGCTTCCTGGGTCGTCCTCTCTTACGTTTCGTGGGAACACCGCCCAACCCAGGGGCTAACGCTGAGGATTCAGGACCTCTTTTAGGAACAGGCGGTCGGGCTCTCTGGACGACCGGGGTTGGGACAGCGGAGGTCGTGACTGTGACCGAAGTCTTCTCACGCTCAGGATAGGAAAGGCTCACTCCCGATGGTAGAATCATGATCGGGACTGTGGCGCATGGCTGAGACGGTATAGTTGCAACAGTAATGGGCAAAGTGACCTGGACGTTGCCCGAGTCGGAGGGAGCGAGACACGTCGGTGAGGTTTTCTCTAGGATAGAGCCTCTGGGAAGGATCTGAGGAAGCTTTTTCATGTAGGCCTCCATACGAGCAGATTCACCCTTGTTGGCTGATTTATCACTGACCTGCTGTTTGTTAGCTGGAGGTTGTTCCACACCATCTTTCTCCTTTTGCCACCAAAAACAAAACAGTACCATGTTCAATTTTACTGTACGAAATAAAAAATTGTATCTAATCAAAACTCTCTTGATTTTATAATACCTTATTTTCCATGCTGCCGCTGTCTTCCTCTGCTCCTGTACGAGATGTTGCTGGTGTCTTTTTAATCACCTTATGAGGTTTAGAAGTTCCTCCTATAAAAAACAAAGACAGAGATTTAACTTCACTCCTCTATCCCTCTAAAAACACTACACATTTCATCTTAGAAGTACCTGCAAGGGCGGCTGAGGTGACAAGCTCGGCTTGGCTGCAGCGTGGGTTAACAATGTGCTCTTGTACGAGGAAGCGTGCGATCTCCACCACCGTATCAAAAGAACGCTTGAGAATCTTCTGGGCCCAGTCACAGATTAGCTCACAAGCAGCTTCAGTGACCTCTTGCTTATAGGTCTGCACCAGTTCTGTCAGCTCAGACTTAAGGTGGCACATCACGTCATATGATTAAAAAACACAGGAAGTTGACTCTAGACATTTATATGGGGTTCAGATTTAAAAGCAAAATGAGAGGACAATCCTACCGGGTCATTCTTGAGGTCTAGGTTGGGCAGTAATGGCATGTTCAGCACGGTTTTTCTACGGATTCCACTATAGCAGTATGTGCGGGCAGAAACGTTAAGGTACAATATACAAATAAAGGAACATTCAATACAAAAATCAACTAACAGTATGTGCAGCGTAAAAATTATTTTGAGTGGAAAGTTACATTTAACCTGATAATCACATGCAATTTCATAGCTCATTATGACATCATGACAATTTCTTGTCTGGCCCAGAGGAATGTTATAAGACATAAATGTTTGTCTTGCTCTTCAGATCATATGGAAACATAGACAGAAGGATATTTGGACTGTCCTCTTCCACCCAGTCTCCGTGCTTTAATGTTAGGGAAGATGTCACGGATGATTTTGCCAAAGTTTGCTGCACTCAGAGGCCGATGCTGTAGGTTGTCACAGTGCTTCCTGTTTTGACATAAAAACACGGCCTCAAAAAAATGGGTTGTGCAAGGACAGGGTGTGCGGACGACCGCGGACCCTCCTGATGACGAAAATTACATTATGCGAGCGGACACGTACTATACTTTGGGCTTAAGAAAACAGCATGCATAAGCAAATCAGCCAGGCTGATATTTTACCGGTATGTCTCGTAAACATCTTGTTTAGGCAGGCAGGTGTCAGGATGTTCTTCCAAGTGGCTACGAATCCAGTTGCAGGTGTGAAGCTGGTCGGCCGTGTTGACCGAGTTTGAATCACCACTTGTGTACACAGAGTAGTTTGTAAATGTTACACACATATATCTTCTCACTGGAGTTCGTGCTGTCATTGTAATATCTCAAAATCTAAAAAACAGATGCATGTAGGCTGAGTAAAGTATGTGTGTGATTTAATAAACTGTACCTCTTCTCTCCTGCACTTGGACCTGAGGGTAGTTGTAGATAAAGGTAGAGCTTATCATTATCAGAGAAACGCTGCACATCTTCCTGAAAAGAGACATCACAGAGACGAAATGATGAGGAGCAGAAGGTGAAAGTAAAGTCTCAGAAGACCTGTTATACTGAGAATAAATGTTAAATGTTCAACTTTAAAGAGAGGATTATACCGGTGTGATCTAAAAGTATAATACTTGTGTAGTAGATCATTTCAACTACAGGTTAGGTCACAAATGTCACTTTTTCCCTTTAAGGACACTTACCAAAATTTTGTCCACTTTACCCTGCACATTTTTACTGTCAAAGAAATTAAAGAGAGCAAAAAAATTACATTAGATGATAAAAAACACAGTTCTTGCCTCTATTTTGGCAACAAATTTAACCATAAACAAGGAATGTACTGTAACAGGAAACATTCAAGACAAACACATTTTCTCGGCATCACAGTGACAGCGTAAAACACGCGCTTCTTACGAAATGTTGCTCTTAAGTTTCTGCAGCAGCATGCTGGGCTCGGTGTCTCCCTCCCCAGCCGAAGCATCGCTCTTCAATGGATCTTCTGCCATGTCTCAACCACGCTGGAGTGACAAACCTCATTCAGAACACCCCTGGACTTGAAGTTCTGGAAGATATGAGAAAGCTGTCAAGATATGTCTGCATTACGTTTACCTTAACTTCAAAACCTAAAGGTTTCTCACATGGAGCTCAAAATTGGATTTCAATATAATCAAGGGACCAAAAGTATTATGTACACCAGGGTCTACTACTCGGTCAATGAATGTAACACGCTGCATCTGTAAAGGCTTTGGTCTTGGTTTGGCCCTTGAATTTTGGTCTTTAAATCATCCTTTAGGATTTAGAGAATCTTTCAGCGCCAGTATTTTTTAACAGACATCTACTCCTGGTCTCCAAGGCTCCGTAACTGATATTACAAAGTAGTACTGAGTTTGTATGACGGTAAACGTATTCCAACATTTAGGCCACATTTACATATACGAAGGATGGAGATGTGCATTGTAAACATCTTTCCAGCAACAGTAAACACAAAACAAGACCACGCAAGCGCCTAATTCGGACACGATTAAATGCTCGAGATATTTCGCCCATTTTGAAAATACAGCCACTCATGAAACTGTTGTCAGGTCAATCGGATAGCGACCATGCCCAAATACTGCAGGGCTGTTTTTCCAGCACCAGTGCAGACATTCCCTCCTATACCGCACACATGAGACAAAAGGAGGACATATAAGGGCCGGTGTATGCATGACACCAGACCAAACCTCAGGATTCAATATGATCACTTACAAGCAGTTAGTTTAATGCATGATCATATTCATGAGATACGGAAAAGTGTATTATGGTAGATTACAAGCTTTTGCATCCCTTTATGGGCGTATTGCAAAGCTAACCAACCAGAAACTAGACCAACCTATTGGTTATTTATGACAGAAAGCTCATCTTTGCTCAACTTAAGTAAATTCAACGACATTCTGCCATTGATAAACAGCAACACACATTTAGCTCATAGCAGCTTAGCTTAACGTTAAATGTGCATGAGTTAGTAGCTAACATGAGCCATAGGCCACAAGACGTCGACTCAACGTAACAGACAACAAATGAAGGGCAAGGCCAACGTAATTAAAACATTAATCGATGTTATTTGTAAATATCACTCTTGTTTTAATATATGAGCTAGCTAACGTTAATATCGTTAGCAATGACTGCTATGGAACTAGCCAGCCAAATTTGTTCGCCTCGAAAACCTTAAATTATTCAATTTAAATGTCTAATTCCTCTGATAAACGACATCCGTAATCATTGTACAAAGTTTACCTAGTGCACCACCACATATACATACAAAACAATTGTAGCGTTTATTTTATAAACGAAAAAGAAAGTACCTGAGACAAATATAGAGCAAAAATCCCCTTTCGACTTATTTTGTGATTGGACGATTGTGTTAGGTCTGCCTGACTACAAAGCAAAGCTAGACGCTTATTGGCTGTTCCGAGTCATCTTACTTGGATACGGAATAAAGGTGCGATTTCATTGGTTGAGAGTATTATTCGAGTAAAAAAGAGAATCCTTTTAATATTCTGTCAGGCAACTATAAATTCTGTTTACATGCTTTTGTAGTAAAAACACAGGTTCATTGGCCTCGATAATGTACGTCCCCTAAAATGGAGGAGTAATGGATTTTATTATACAATATTTTGGCCTTACCATTCTATAATGACTTTTTGATATACATTACATGTCATTTGCCTGTGTGACATATGAGTGTTATGTCTAGATGGACCTTGAATTAATAATTGCATATTATTAATATAAGTATATATGCAGTATATATAATTCATATAGTATATACAGTATATCGTATAGATATATATATATATATATATATATATATATATATAGTTACAAATGTATTAACAACATAAAGGTATATTCATTATTCAATTTAACTCTCAAAAGTTGTCAATACCATATTGTCTTTAACACGCAACCTTTGTAGTTGACAAACTATTTTTCTAATAATAATAATTGTTATTATTAACTGTACGCGAATTAGAAAAATGTTGTTTAAAATTGGGACTAAAGGCTGACTGCCAATCGAGACTTTTATTTTGACATCTACGTATTTCGATTCAACAGGAAAAGGAAGCAGCGGACGCTGTGCACAAGTTTGACCCTTGTGGATGTACAATTTAAATCCGTTTTGTATTACAGCGTCTTTCATTTAGGTACGTTTGAAGTCACTTTGTTAAACAGGTTATGTATAAAATGTTTATCGTAAAATTATAATAACAAAGCACAAGAAAAAGCACATTTGCACCTGAAATGGCGATATTATTATTGGCGAATTTATTCGATCGATTAGGGGGATATATTGGTACCACAGACAATCAATTTGGGTTTAAGACACAGCATAGTACTGATCTGTGTATATATGCGCTAAAAAATAGTAGATATGTATAAAAGACAACGTTCCACTATTTAATTGGCTTTATTGATGCTTCCAAAGCGTTTTATAGACTAAATCATCAAAAGCTGTTTGGTAAACTAAGACAAAGGGGTGTGCCTAATAGCATACTAAGAATCTTGATATATTGGTATGATAATCAGAGTACGGTAGTAGTGTCTCAGCTCCTTTTGTAGCTGATATGTTATTAATGATGAAATGAGTGGTGATGAGGATATCTAAAGGCCAATATGTTAGTAAGAAAATTGTGTTCAGAAGATTTTCCTTTTTAATACATGTTTTACCGATTTATATACTGCTCCTTTATGGGTCAATTTTTAAAAAGTGAGTTTATGTAAGCTTCAAACTGCCTACAATGATTGTATGAGAGTTATTTTGAATAAACACTGGGGGAACATCTCTTTTGTATGTCAAGAGTAAGAACCTTTATAGATTTAATGTATGAATTCGATCTCGTCTCTGCTATTTGCGGATGATGTCGTCGTGTTGGCCCCTTCAAACCAGGACCTTCAGCATGCACTGGGACGGTTTACAGCAGAGTGTGAAGCGGCTGGAATGAAAATCAGTACCTCCAAATCCGAGGCCATGGTCCTCAGTCGGAAAAGGGTGGCTTGCCCACTTCAGGTTGGTGGAGAGTTCCTTCCTCAAGTGGAGGAGTTTAAGTATCTCGGGGTCTTGTTCACGAGTGAGGGGAGGAGGGAACGGGAGATTGACAGACGGATCGGTGCAGCTTCTGCAGTAATGCGGTCGATGTACCGGTCCGTCGTGGTGAAGAAAGAGCTGAGCCGCAAGGCGAAGCTCTCAATTTACCGGTCAATCTACGTTCCTACTCTCACCTATGGTCATGAGCTTTGGGTCATGACCGAAAGGACAAGATCCCGGATACAGGCGGCTGAAATGAGCTTCCTCCGCAGGGTGGCTGGGCGATCCCTTAGAGATAGGGTGAGAAGCTCGGTCACCCGCGAGGAGCTCGGAGTAGAGCCGCTGCTCCTCCACATCGAGAGGGGTCAGCTGAGGTGGCTTGGGCATCTGTTACGGATGCCTACTGGACGCCTTCCTCGGAAGGTGTTCCGGGCCCGTCCGACCGGGAGGAGACCCCGGGGAAGACCTAGGACACGCTGGTGGGACTATGTCTCCCGGCTGGCCTGGGAACGCCTCGGTGTCCCCCCGGAAGAGCTGGAGGAAGTGTCTAGGGTGAGGGATGTCTGGGCATCTCTGCTTAGACTGCTGCCCCCGCGACCCGGTCCCGGATAAGCGGAAGAAAATGGATGGATGGATGGATGTATGAATTCAGTCGTCGGCTGGATAATTCACAGATTGCCTTTATTATGTTGTTGTCAAATCCGAGGCAAAGGGTGATCCGAATGTTTCTTTTCTAATGGACCTTGAGTCTGGAAATAAAAGTTGAATGAATGACACGGTACAATAACTAATGATTTTATAAACTGTTGTAAATACTGTGTGGTATGCTTCAATATTTACATATTTTTTTGGGTGCAAGATTACAAAATGTATTGTAATAACTTTAAATTATGAATAATGTCTTTGTGTTTAGTGCTGTTTAACACAGAACCATGCGACTCACAGCATTGCTTTCAATGGCTGCAAAAGCTGCTTTTCCACACGATTATCGTTATGGAACGAGCAGACCATGGACGGTAGCAGCACGTCGTCTCAACCCACCCGGCAAGAAAAGAAGAAAGGTGTTTGTTGAACCAATCGCGAACGAGGACTGGCATGTTCTGAGAGGCGATACAGTAAGCCACACCAACTAATTTTATGACCCTACTAGGTTTTCTCTTATACTTATTTCTACTTTCATGTTTCTTATAGGTTTAGGATTTTTTGCATCTACTGATTCCTTTTTATCCTTCATACTATTAAATCATTGTATTATAAAATGATGTCATATACAGTTATATTTATTTGATCCAGGTGGAGATTCTGTCTGGTAAGGACAAAGGAAAGCAGGGGAAAGTCGCTCAGGTGTTCAGACATCGGAACTGGGTCATACTTGAAGGGTTGAACACGGTAGGAAAAAGAGCTTGAGCTTTATTCATGAATAACATAGCTTGACAATTTGTAAATAAATCTAACTTTTTGAATCATGGTGTTCTCCAGCATTACAGGTATATTGGCAGGTCTGGAGATTACAAGGGTACATACATCGCCAGTGAAGCACCTTTATTGCTTAAAGATATTACACTTATCGACCCTACTGACAGGTGAGCCTCAAAACTGTCTACATCAGCATCAAACATAAATTACAGAACTCCAAGCAAGGCCATATGGTAGAATACATCTCGCTTTTACAGATTGTATGTGTTTGTGAATAATGTTTTTTTAGAAAGCCTACTGATATTGAATGGAGGTACACAGAAGAGGGTGAGAGGGTGCGTGTATCAGTCAGGACAGGACGCATTATTCCCAAACCATTGTACCAGAGAAGAGATGGCATCATTCCCCAGCAGTGGAAGGGTGAGATTTCAGAGGAGCCGATGTTTTTTTAATGTTAGATATTCAGATGTAAACTGGAAAAATGTTTTCTGAATGCTCCGATCTGTGGCTATTTTTTGTCACAGAGGGACCTAAAGACACATCACCTGATGACGCTCTTCAGAAAACATACACACCCTCTTTGAAAACCCTTGAGGAAGAAGTTATGGAAAAAATGAACATACAGGAAGACAGGAGGCCCCGTAAGAGCTACTGGTACTGAGATGCCACAGAGACTCTGTTTGACTGTATGTTTAAGCTTGACAACAGAAGCGCCTGTTCTTCAAATTCTAAAAGTATTTATATTGGAAAAATAATGTGTGTTCTTCAGACTTTGTCAATAAAACAACCAAATGCTGTACACGGTTTCCTTGTCTTGATGTCACTATAAGATGTGAGATGTTGGCTGATATTGTTTTGTTTACAAACTGTCTTGCCTAAACATTATGTCATCAAATAAAAGTGTAGGTTAGCTCAAAGCAAACCAGGCACTAAAAGCCTTTAGGATGTTTCACGTTCTCTCCCCTGTTTCAAAAATCGAATATTTACATAGTGTTAATTATCTATAGGCAAGACTGGAATCTCCACCTTATGTATTACCTGGTTTTGAGGTGCATAGTAATATTTGAGTAAATTGATACCTTTTTAGTTTAATTAGAAGCGATATAAAAAATTTTATTAGATAAGATTCAACTTTATTGTCATTACACATATACAAGTACAGTGTAACAAAATGTAGTTTAGGTCTAACCAGAAGTGCAAAAAGCAAGTGCAGGATATATAGTGTGCATCAATACAGAATACAATATTAGGAAAATGTTATACATTGGGCATGGACTATGAAAATACTTTACAGTAGGTATGTACTATGAACAATATATACATATCTTTTCTCTTATATTGTATTTCTCTCATATTGTATTCTGTATTTATTCTAACTGTATATCCTGCACTTGCTAACTGCACTTCTGGTTAGACCTAAACTACATTTCGTTATACTGTACTTGTATATGTGTAATGACAATAAAGTTGAATCTAATCTAATCTACAGATGGCTATATACTATGAGCATCAATGTACAGGTGGCTATGGACAGATAATAATTTAGACTAAACAGTAGTGCAAGTGACTTAAATGTGCATAAATTACAGACATTAGCTATTAAAGTTGCAGTACAATAGGTGAGTTAATGCAGTTGTTGAAGTTACAGTGCAGTGGATGAGTTATGCAGCTATTAAAGGTACGATGCAGTTTATGAGTTAATGCGGTTATTTAAGTTACGGTGCAGTATACGGGTTAATGCAGTTATTGAAGTTACAGTGCAATAGATGAGTAGATGCAGTTAATAGAGTTACAGTGCAGTAGATGAGTTAATGCAGTTATTGAAGTTACAGTGCAATAGATGAGTAGAAATAGATGAGTAGATGCAGTTAATAGAGTTACAGTGCAGTAGATGAGTTAATGCAGTTATTGAAGTTACAGTGCAGTAGATGAGTAGATGCAGTTAATAGAGTTACAGTGCAGTAGATGAGTTAATGCAGTTTTTGAAGTTACAGTGCAGTAGATGAGTATATGCAGTTAATAGAGTTACAGTGCAGTAGATGAGTTAATGCAGTTATTGAAGTTACAGTGCAATAGATGAGTAGATGCAGTTAATAGAGTTACAGTGCAGTAGATGAGTTAATGCAGTTATTGAAGTTACAGTGCAATAGATGAGTAGATGCAGTTAATAGAGTTACAGTGCAGTAGATGAGTTAATGCAGTTATTGAAGTTACAGTGCAATAGATGAGTAGATGCAGTTAATAGAGTTACAGTGCAGTAGATGAGTTAATGCAGTTATTGAAGTTACAGTGCAATAGATGAGTAGATGCAGTTAATAGAGTTACAGTGCAGTAGATGAGTTAATGCAGTTATTGAAGTTACAGTGCAGTAGATGAGTAGATGCAGTTAATAGAGTTACAGTGCAGTAGATGATTTAATGCAGTTATTGAAGTTACAGTGCAATAGATGAGTAGATGCAGTTAATAGAGTTACAGTGCAATAGATGAGTAGATGCAGTTAATAGAGTTACAGTGCAGTAGATGAGTTAATGCAGTTATTGAAGCTACAGTGCAGTAGATGAGTAGATGCAGTTAATAGAGTTACAGTGCAGTAGATGAGTTAATGCAGTTATTGAAGTTACAGTGCAGTAGATGAGTAGATGCAGTTAATAGAGTTACAGTGCAGTAGATGAGTTAATGCAGTTATTGAAGTTACAGTGCAGTAGATGATTAGATGCAGTTAATAGAGTTACAGTGCAGTAGATGAGTTAATGCAGTTATTGAAGTTACAGTGCAGTAGATGAGTTAATGCAGTTATTGAAGTTACAGTGCAGTAGATGAGTAGATGCAGTTAATAGAGTTACAGTGCAGTAGATGAGTAGATGCAGTTATTGAAGTTACAGTGCAGTAGATGAGTAGATGCAGTTAATAGAGTTACAGTGCAGTAGGTGAGTTAATGCAGTTATTGAAGTTACAGTGCAGTAGATGAGTAGATGCAGTTAATAGAGTTACAGTGCAGTAGATGAGTTAATGCAGTTATTGAAGTTACAGTGCAATAGATGAGTAGATGCAGTTAATAGAGTTACAGTGCAGTAGATGAGTTAATGCAGTTATTGAAGTTACAGTGCAATAGATGAGTAGATGCAGTTAATAGAGTTACAGTGCAGTAGATGAGTTAATGCAGTTATTGAAGTTACAGTGCAGTAGATGAGTAGATGCAGTTAATAGAGTTACAGTGCAGTAGATGAGTTAATGCAGTTATTGAAGTTACAGTGCAATAGATGAGTAGATGCAGTTAATAGAGTTTCAGTGCAGTAGATGATTTAATGCAGTTATTGAAGTTACAGTGCAATAGATGAGTAGATGCAGTTAATAGAGTTACAGTGCAGTAGATGAGTTAATGCAGTTATTGAAGTTACAGTGCAATAGATGAGTAGATGCAGTTAATAGAGTTACAGTGCAGTAGATGAGTTAATGCAGTTATTGAAGTTACAGTGCAGTAGATGAGTAGATGCAGTTAATAGAGTTACAGTGCAGTAGATGATTAAATGCAGTTATTGAAGTTACAGTGCAATAGATGAGTAGATGCAGTTAATAGAGTTACAGTGCAGTAGATGAGTTAATGCAGTTATTGAAGTTACAGTGCAGTAGATGAGTAGATGCAGTTAATAGAGTTACAGTGCAGTAGATGAGTTAATGCAGTTATTGAAGTTACAGTGCAATAGATGAGTAGATGCAGTTAATAGAGTTACAGTGCAGTAGATGAGTTAATGCAGTTATTGAAGCTACAGTGCAATAGATGAGTAGATGCAGCTAATAGAGTTACAGTGCAGTAGATGAGTTAATGCAGTTATTGAAGTTACAGTGCAGTAGATGAGTAGATGCAGTTAATAGAGTTACAGTGCAGTAGATGAGTTAATGCAGTTATAAAAGTAGTCCATTAGTGCACATGAGCATTCAGTAAAATATTTCTGGTGTGAAAGTGAGCAGTATCGAGTGCAAATGATGCTGTGTGTGTGATGACAGTCCGGTAGAGCAGATAACATGAAGTACTGGTGTGTACAGTTCAGTCATGCATGGCAGCCCTGTAGTGCAATGTAAACAATGTTATAGCAAAATGCAAGATCCACTGTAGTTTATTTTATTTTAATATAATACTAAGGAATTAATAAACTGTAGTAAATAATGTGTACTACGCTTCAAAATTTACGAAAGTATGATTGAAAAACACTTGTATCAAATAATTTTAGAACAGTATTTTGACTGGTTCTGTCCACGTGGTGTCAGCACTGCGCCAACTATGTATATTGCACCGGAAGTTGAGGACAGTTGATAGTGGAAGAAAAAAATGTTTACGGTGTAAATGTGTCTCTGTTTAAAGGAATAGAACAACGATGTCGCACAGTTGACGACCTGCGTTTGTTTTGATCCAAAATTGCACGTTTAAACTAATGCATTCACGTGTTTCTTGTGGAGAAAATATTGATTTCATCGCCGAGTTTCCAAAGCAAGCACAGCTCCAGCTACAAGCAAACCGCGCAATTGCGTATCGACATTTATCAGCAACATCGGTAGAGTTATAACACACTGCTTTTGCACAAATAACGTAAGTCCGTAAAACCGCATCTACCGGAGGACATCAGCTCGAGTTAAACCGCTCTGCTGAAAAGTGATGTAAACAGCGATCGTTGCGTCTCATTCTGCCTTTTATGAACACGTCTGACATCATATAAGTAGCAAAGATGTCTCTGGTAGCGTACGACAGCAGCGACGACAGCGATCGCGATGACGCGACGAGTAAACCCGCCGCGAAGTCCGGCGGACTGTTTGCGTCTCTGCCCGCGCCGAAAAAAGCACAGATCGGATCGAACAGAAATCAGGCATCGGCCCCTCAACCTCAGAGGATGGGTATGGACCTACCCAAAGCCAGGAAGCGCACAGAGCCCGTTAAGATCACCGTTCCTGAAATAAAACATGCAGACGTGAGTTGTATTGATTCACGAGTTAATGGAATAGGTCGGGTTCATTCATTTTTACTAACTGACAATTTCTTTTTTAGTCCGACTCAGATGAGGACCAGCCTGTGCGAAAGAAATCAGCGTCCCAGGTATGTGTTTATAAATGTTTTTTCACCACAATGCTTACCATTTAAACCCTTGCATTTGTCAAGCATGCCAGCCACATAGAAAACAAGTATGTTTTCTTATTTTGTGTTTCTTCCAGGGCGGTGGTCTGTCCTCTTTGCTGCCCCAGCCTAGAAATCTAGTGGTGAAGGAAACCAAACGGTCCCTGGTGCCCCACACCCTGACCAAACGCCCCGGATCAGACCAGCCGAAAGGAAGCGCTGGTAAATCACAAGGCGTCTCCGGGACCAGCCCATCTCCGTCGGCCATCAAAGCTGCAGCGAAGTCCGCCGCCTTGCAGTTGGCTCGCCAGAAGATGGCAACTGACGAAGATGGCAGTGATGATGATCTCGCTCCAGAAAACTACTTTTCCCTTCCAGTAAGCTCCTCGCAGCCTGCGATGTCACAAAAAACGGATTCCCAAGCGTATCTTTCCACTCTTCACCCTTCACCCGGTGTGGAGAACGCCCCTTTGGGCTTTGATTCTAACGCAGAAAGTTACAGTAGGACAGCTGGAGCCGTGCAAGACCAAAATCAGTACCAACAGTATCCAGAACTGCCAGAAGTTCCTTCACAGGTACTTAGTTCAGTATAACAATCTTTAAAGGAGCGCCGTGTCATGGCAGCGCTATGTAATGTCTTAAACTGAAGTATATTGTGTATGTTTTACAGGATTACTACGGGCAGAGTTACTACGAAGACCCCAACCCTGAAGCACAAGAGCAAGATGAATCTGGATCTTCTTCAATGTTTGAGGATGAAGCAGTAAGTTCTTTGTCACAGTTTATGTGAGAGTAGTATTTCCACTCTTTGATTTTGGCCATAGTTTTGCAATGCCAGTTACTTTGTAAAAGAGTCTGTAGAAGATTTTACATCATTGAAAATAATCTGTCTTTGATTGCTTAATGTAATAATATATCGTGAGACAACATCATGATACAAAAATTTTGTTTGTGAATTGTAGAGCTCTCAACAAAATATATAAAGTTTAAATGTTGTTTTTAAAATATAGTTTTTACTGCTTTAAGAAGCTTTGCTTTCCTTTCATAATTGTACATTTTATGTTAACATTTAGTTTTATTATTATTCAGTTTACATCCAGAAGGTGCATTTAAACCTTCAATCTACAACAACCATTCACAACAAACATGTTAATGCATTTTGTTTACGTTTTGGAAATTAATCTGTCTTTTGAGTTTCTATTTATTTATTTATTTAATTTTAAAATAATGTGATACTACCATTTTTGTGTATCGGATCGATTTGATGAACTTTTTAGCCCCGGATGAATTTTCGTCAGTGACCACCCAGAACAACCTGACAACCATCTAGGACCCCTCATTGTCAGTGAGTGTTTGAGGAGTAGCACAGGGAGATTCTTGAATAGTGTTTACCATTTTTTTCCAGTTTCGGCGGCTGCTGGGCAAACAGAATCGGGGAAAAGAAGAAATCAAATTCTTGGAGATCAAAGGAGATGATCAGCTGAGCGGGAACAAGCAGTGGATGACAAAGAATGTGACTGCAGATCTGGAGCCTCGCAAGTCCTTTAGCAAGGTAAGCAAAACAAGTGAATTCTGACACGAACAAGATCATTTAGATTTAGATTCAACACACCTTTAGGTAAAAGCGTCTGCTAAATGCTTAAAAAATTATGATCTCTAAGTTAGTAAGAACTGTTTTAGATTTCAGTTGAAAATGTATTTGTCTTATTTTCAGAAAAAAGGAGATCAGCCAACAGGACAACAGAGGCGCAAGCACCAAATCACGTATCTGATTCATCAAGCCAAGGAACGTGAGATGGAGCTTAAGAATAGTTGGGCTGAAAACAAGCTCACCCGCCGACAGACGCAAGCCAAGTATGGATTCTAGCCGACGTCACAGAATATCAAGACGTGGCACACTACACTAGGGCAGATTTGTCAGAAGACTATGGTCGATAAAGAAAAGTTGTATTTTTAGCTTTTAGAAATGTCATGCCAGCTTATATTGTTTCAGAGAAGAGCTGAAGATAATCAATTCTTTATCGGCTGCAATTACAACATAAAGATGGCAGCAAATACCTGTTATTTATAGTGAAGAATGTCGTTGTTCCATTTTTATGTCCTCCATTTGATTGTTACAAGGGTTTAGATCTGCCATACATAGTCACCTGTTTTATAATACAATGTAGGTTAACATCATTTAAATGTTTATTATATGATTGAGACCATGTTTAATTATGACTTGTTTGGTCTAAGATGATCTCGTCTTCCATACTGTCCATTGTGCAACCAGAAAACAGTTAGACATTAAAAAGAATGTAAAAAATGAATTGAAACCCATCATGGGGTGAATCTTCCCATTCTTGTGTGTTTTAAGTACTTGTTTCGGTTTGAACATAGATTCTTAAAGAACGTAATTTACAAGCTAAATAACCTTAAGTTTTATTGCATTACAAGAGAATTAACAAAAATGTTTCCTTTCGTGTGTTAAAGATTTTGTGTGTAAAATAATCCCTATATCACTGCCAGGAATGAGATTGCATAAAGCTGAGCAAAATAAACTATACAACATTACTTAATTAATACGATTTTTAATGTCTCATGGAAGATTAATAAAACAAGTGGAAATTTCCGGAACTTGCTATAACAAGTTGCAAAGTGTGTGAAAAATTGCTTTCAAAAATGCATAAGAAATTGATTAAAGCCTTAAAAAATGAACAATTTAAGGGGGAAACGATTAAGCATTGGGATTGACTGCGAGTGCTTTAGTTTTCTGCGAAGAAACACATCAAGGCTGAATTTGATTATATAGAAGCACATCATGTGCCTCCTTGAATCATCGTAATAAAATGATTATTACGAGCGCTAGATAAAACCAGCTGCTCTTTTTAATCATTCACGTTCAGAGTCCAGTTTTAAAAAAAGTTCATAAAACATGTATTGGGAATCTACAAGCTGATCTGTTTTTCTTAATGGGTATAATTGTAAGCAGGCATAACAATGGCATATTACAATATGCCTGAAAAATAAAAGGATTTGTTCACATTAAGCATGTGATTTTTAACGAGAAATTACACTTTGTTTTTGGATAGAAAAATGAATGTGAATGATTAGAATGTGTTTATTTGGGTTATAACCTAACTTAAATTTAAAAAATTATTATTACAATGGAAGGAACCGTGTAATGAAGACAATTGCCTTTTTCAAATTCATTTCCAAAGTTTCACATCAGTGTGGTTGTATTGAAGCATATATGGGGATTTACAGTAATATTATAGACAGCAATGAACATTCAGCCCTGACTTATACCATGTTTTGAAGGTAAAAAACAATGCAGGGAAAAGGAAAAGAGATGTTTATTTGTAGAAATTCCTCACGTATATCCTCCAATTTGTATCCTACGACTCATTTTTATTAAATAAACACTATTCTGAATCAGACTGTTCTTTTTGTTTCTTCATAAGACTCAGTTGTCTTGGCTCCACAAATGGCACCACAGCAATGGGCACCCTGACTGTGTCCACTCCATTCACCTGAGAAATAGAACACAAGTCAGCTTATGAGTTTAAATGATTACAAATGATATGCAGTCGGTACCACCTTACAGCTGAACTATCAGTCTGCTTCCTAAAATTAACTAGGCTCCTCCTAGGCTTTTATCCAAAGTATAGTATATACACATATATATATTACATTTCTGAATATCAATTTACTTGTCTTTAAAATATTACAACATAATGTATCTATGCTTACTGTGACATTACACCAGTGCTCTCCTAGGTCTGTGATTGGCTCTTCAGGAAGCGTTAGGGCGTGAGTAGGTACAACCACACCCAGCTGTGGGTATATTCAACAAAACAGCACAATGTAACAAAACCAATTTACTGCATTGTCTGTCAAATAAATGTTTGCATTATATTTGTCTTCACAAATGTATTTATATATTTATTGTATTTATACTATTATATGTTCTTGAATCTCACCTTTCTAAGAAACTGTCGGCAAACAATTTCTTTGGTGAGCGAGTACTGAATGGAAGTGTGCATGCCGACTTCAAGCTTTGTTTGCTTCAGGAACTCAACAGTCTAAAAAAAACAGACACACAATGGAAACTAATATATAGAAAGTTTTCTCAGCTAAAATGCAGTTACAGTATATCATCTGCTAAAAGTTATTGGTATAGGTAATAGGTATACTCAAAGTTTTATGTCATGTGATTTTAATCATTTAAAAACAAACAAGATTACTCACTAGCTGTCCGGTGCGTGTCTGTATTCTGTCTTCTGGCCGTCCTTCTCTCAGTAGCTAAAGACAAAAAGTAACAGTTTGACATTTGAATGTGTCAATAAAAGCTCTAAAAATGACTTGAAAATAGATTACTGACCCTTCTTTCTTCTGTAAACACATCTTTGTTTTCCTGTGAGGGGTAGACAGCCAGGCCCTGGGGTAGTAATGTGTTACGGCCTACTGACTTTTTCACAAAAACTGTGTCTCCTCGTCCACCAAGCTCTGTAAAATCAACATCAATAACTTTGAAAACGTTTTGACCAAGAGTTGGTAACCATGGTAAACTTTTCAAACGCAAGGGCAAATACTTGGAACTGTCTGCGTAAGAATGAGCTCCATTTTGTCTTGGCCCTTATGTTTTTTGTCCTCGACCAAGCGGTACACTTTGTGTCTTCGTGCATAAAGCCTGGGTGGCCTTCCCTCCTTTGACAAAGGGACCTGCCACCAGCGCTCCACAACAACTGTGTTCTAAAAAAAAAGATAAAATCAGTAATGCACTTAGTTAAACCTTATGTTTTTATATGATCTGTTCATATTTTACTTTTGCTGCATATAATTGCTACATAACAGTGGGGTGATATATTACTTACATATAACATGTGCATGCATATGGAATATGTAAGTAATATATCATCAATAAAGGGCATCAATGGTTTCTGTGCATGTTAGTATTTATTAGTCTGGAACAATATGGGAATATGAAATAATTAATCTATGTTGCAAATATAACGTTAACTCAACTAGATCCCATATTAAATAGCTTTGGCATATCAGAATAAGAGCCAGAATAATAACTGGATACTAGACATTTTTTATCGGCTTTTTCAGACATGTTTCCTTCTCTTTTGCCTACCTTACATGCTGTTTGTGACAAGTTCTGTATGCGATTCAAGGAACATTGTAGATGTGAAAAATTCCAGCAGCCTTGAAGGACAAACCGCGATCCAGTGATTCCCCACATCATTTACACTCGAGTTTAAGATTGAATAGTAAAGATATTTAGTTGCAAATAAGGATAATAACTACGGCGCGTAGCATGACATAAACACTTTGTATCAAATGACAGATCTCTATTTAATCTCATAAAATGTCATTGCTTTCATTGAGCCACATGAACTGCGCTGTGATGATATAGGACCCCAGAAACCCAGTTAGGCAGCCATGTTTGTGCCTTAACTAAAAATACAACTTACGTGTATTTAGCAAGATGCGTTTATTTAATATAACAAATAGAGTAAATTATTTGGGTTATAATATGATATTATAATGTATTATTGTTTCATCAACAAACATAATAAAAACGTCGAGACCATTCGTTTAGTAAAAACGAATGGTCTAAAAATAAACAGTGCATTACTCTGTTTTTTAATTATATGACATAAAAAAATTCCCAAGGTAAATTGTTCATCATGAGAGACATTTTTGACACACGGTTAATATCAGGCATATTATTTTCCTAATTAGTCGCAGTCGTGAGACAACATGTTTCAACCTAAAAGTCCCTGCGGAAAAAAATAAAATAAAAGTCTAAAATAGTTGCTTTAACTGTGTTTTCTGCTAATTGTCTGACAACCATGGTCTATATCACCAAAATTCGCTTGCTAGAGGATCTGGTAACTTCAAAAGCACAAAATACGTAAGAAAAAGTTTTTTATTGACTGTAAAGTATACAAATCAAAACAACAAAATAACATTGGTTATGCTTTAAAATCTTACAAAACAGTTAAATGGCATTTAAACTACTCATACAAAACAAATACAAAATGTATAAAATGTTTCACATGCACTGGTGTAATTTCACTACCTTGAGTATTAATACAAAATTAATTTGGTAAACAAGTTTGTAAAAAAATAAAAACACAGCAAGGAAAGAACCCATTTTGTATAAATTTGTATGAAATGTTTATGCAATTTACATTTCAATACATACATGAATATGATACCTTATAATTAAAAAAGAAATACAAACAAAATACATTTGGGCTCTGCAAGGTTTCAAAACTCAGATTTTCAGAAGTGTCTACAAGAGTCATCAATGGTTTATTTCTGCCTCTCAGACAAACCATTATTTATTCCTCATCTTGCACAAAAAACAATCTGCATGTATATGTGTGATAAATGTTCAAAAGCTTTCAGCAAAGATGTAGAAATAAAATGTTGCCTTGGACTGAGCGGCGATGCTCTACAATCACGTATGTAATGGAAGGCAAACAAATAAAGAGTCTTGTCTCGTCGTTAAATGTTCAAAGGAACGTTCGGAGGAATAAATGTTATGGGCTTAAAATGAACTAAAAAAAGAAATGCTTATATAATCATATTCTAAAAAACATATGTGACAAATAAATGCACCTGTGATGAGCCTGTTTAATGCAGAATATAAAAATCTGCAGTGATCACATACCTGTATTGAATGGGCAAAAGAGCAGCACCCATGCATTAAAGAATCAAAGAAAGCAACAATGCAAAGATTTTTTTGACCTCAAACCTGACGTTATGTTTGGAATAGAATGCCATACCTTACCACTTTACGCTGTGCATTATATAATGTATATTGCCAAACATTTATTTAAATTAAGTGAAACAATAGGAACAATTTCACACAATTTAAGTAGACATTTCGTAACATTTAGTAGTTGTAAAACGGTGTAAATAGTAAGAGCATCATGGAAGTACGCTTTTCCGAACATAGCCTCCTCCAACTCAAGACACAATAAGTCCAAATGCCAGTAAAGTCAATTAAAGACAGTTATACTGGTGGATAATACTGATATAGTAATAAGGTAGCAATATAGTGCTTGGTTTTTAAAACACATTATCTGTTCAGATCATTATAAACATTCTTCCCTAAAAATGTTACAATGTTCTTTCATCACATCTGATGATTCATTGACGTTTGATTAAAATACAGATTTTGTTCTTGCCTCCTCACTCACGCACAGGTTTTAAAAGTCTTCAGTTTTGGAGTGCTGAGACTTCTCTATTGGCTGCTCTGTCACAATCATATGCCACGTCACACATCTTCATGGTATTCAGCGTGTGCAGGGCAGAGTTGTAGTATTGGACCCACCTAGCTGCCCCACTGCCATCAGCAGAATGTCCTTCTTTTCTTTGTAAAAGCGCAGCTCTCGGCCGGCCAGACGAGCATCCTCTAGTTCACGCTCCGTGGCAGCCAGCTCTCGGGTAATGGTCCCTGATAAAGTGTGTTCTCGGCTGACCCAGTCGGCAGCCATTTGTGTGCGCATGTCATCATCAAGCGCTCGGTGAGAGTAATGAGCCAGCACTTCCTGTTTCAATGAACTCAAAATGTTACTTATACATTCCAACAATTAATATGATGCATGGATTATAAGTTCTATAGCTGTCATAAAAAACACAAATCGATTGGTTAAATGGGGACCATCCAAAAATGTATAGTTAAATATTACGGAGAAGATATTTTATTTTTACCAACACGTCAGATATTCACATAATGTTAAATGGCTTCTTTAAAATAAAAATTTGATTCATTAAACTATGAAAGAGAAGCAACTCAATTAACAGTTAAAAACCAAATATATGTTTTTACCTGACGGGAACACTGTCTTTCTCTCATGGCTTTGAGACTTCCATTCCAATGAAGGAGCTGGAAAACCGTCATCAGTTCCTAAGAAACATTAGAAATTTTAAAGCCGCGTGTAAAGTAGCGCACAATGTTCATCTCACGTGTCACTGACCAACTGGAAGAGTTCCAATCATTTACATTTCTGAATTTGGCTTGTATTTTTATTCAAGCAAATTACAATTTCCAGCATGTTCGCTCTTACCTGGAATTCCAGCATTGACTTCCCCTTGTTAGACTCTAACATGAACCGAAAAGCACCAATGCCAGTGTTTGGGTTATCAGCTTCTTCTCTGTTCCCCTGTTGCAAACAAAGAGAAGGTAAACAATCTTTAAAGCTAAATTTTTATGTATAAAATTTGTCAAAGTTGATCTTAACTAAAAAACCTAAAGCAGCTATTTGATCTCCGACTGCTTCTAAAGGTGCATGTTTCCCAAACTCACGTTAAAAGAAGCTAAAGCCTCACAGACGCTCTTCTCGATGAATTCATCCGTGATGCGTCGAGACGGATGTTCATTGAAAACAGAATTCATCAGGGCGATTTTGGCTGCGCTCCGTCTGGCTTCAGCTTTGGTTGGGCAGAACTGAGAAGATCAAAGATGATGTTTAACCACACGGTAACACAATCCTGAAGATGCTCAGAGAATTCTTATTAAAACCATTTCCAAGAGATCCTCCAGAGAAAACATCAAATATTTAGACACAGACGGCAATCAAAGACAATTATTTATTTTGTGAAGATGTGAGCGTAAATGAAGAGGGAATTTCGCACGAGATTCTTGCCTGAAAACTCCCGAAGCAACTGCCCCCAGGAAGACTGACGTAGCAGATGTAGGGGGGGTTATTAGACGGGACCATCTCATAAACAACGAGCGCTCCATTTCTTAGATCAGCCCCCCGCGATTGCTTCATCTGCCAGAACTCTTGTAACGCCTCCACAACATTTACTGCAGGGTTCAGAATACATCGTATCAGTATACGTTTTTCTATTGCAAGTGGCTTTGGTACACACGCAGTGTGCATAGCTTGCATGCAAACTGAAAATGACGGAAGTTAATTAAATTTGCTGACTTTTTTGTAAAAGAAGTTCTGTCTCAACACGCAATATGCACAATTAAATGGCTTAAGGAAGCTTATTGTTGTGGAAACAGGAAATCAGGGTGGTGTATGTGGACAGAACATCATCACAAACAAACACGCAGAATTGTGTGCAAAGGCCCTTCCTTCACAAAGAGAAACTGGACTAGTCTGGGTGTTCAGATGGTCTGAGATGTCTGGGGGTAGATTAAATCACTTAACCTGCCTGTAAACAACACAAGCTGCAGAGTGTGTCCGACAATAATCCCTTTAATGTAATTAGGTCAGCATGTCGGGGGTTAGTCTGCATCATTCAGAATACTTGAATTGCATGTTTGGTCTCTAAAGGGCCGTGTCGACTGACAGCTCAATAAGTGAATTTCATGAAGATAGTCTATTTTTGCATTGTGACATTATTTTTATGAGCCTCTTTGAAGATAAATCTTAGATTTAAATTCTAAAAATGTTTTACTACAGATGTAAGTGTAAGTCTATGGTTTGTGCATGTAAGACAATTGTGGTTAGTGTTTCACTACAAAAATCATAGCAATTATTTTCTTAAATAGTCTAATGTTTGTTCTAAGCAGACTTTGAGTCTAGACTTTTCTTTATCTAGGCTATAATATAATAATTTACTTTATTATTATTTATTTTTATTATGGGTCGAAATAAATGGAAACATGTTCTTGGTTGATGTTGATTCACTCTAAAAAAATTTTTAGTACAGTCAGTAGTTTAACTATGGTATTTGTATCAAAACTATTCTAACTACAAATGTTTTATCATCTCATATTTGTAGTAAAACTATGGTAATGCATAATCTGTCAAATAAAGAAAAATCATGTTTAGTACACTTTTACAATAATAAAATAATGGTAAATGTTACTAAGGTAATATTTAATAAGCCGTATACGTAATAATAATTCGTTTAGCCTATAGATACGAAATCCACTCAATGCAAAACATGACCCCACATACCCCTGCCGTATCCCTGCGTGTGTTTCGCAAAGCTCCGGACCACCGCGTCCACTGCTTCTCTCAGCACCGCAGGGTTGGTGGGATTGGACAGACCCAGACCCGACGACATGTCGATCGAACCGAACCCGCTTCCCATCAGGGTGTGGAGCTGAAGGGGCGGCGGTGGTGGCGGCGGCCCCGGAGAAGCGGACACCGACATATGTGAAGGCTGTGCCGAAGGAAGGGTGCCTGTTACACCGGGTCGCAGGGACCGAAGAGTCCCGGTCGCGCTCGCTCCGTATCCGATACCGGGCTGTAAACGCTGATGGCGAAGTGACTCCATTGTTTCCAAAAGTGATGCGAAAGAACCCGACGCAAATGCGAACGTCTCCTAAAAGCAATCGCTGATGTAGCTCAAATGCATCGGACAAAACGTAAACAGTTTCTTGGTGATATGAGCTTTGTTGGGATAATGGATGTAAATATTATTTAATGTTTAGGGGCAAAACTGAGCCATAGGGAGGAAAAGGGAGCAGCATATCCTCGGGTTTGACCAATGGATGCAGTCACACTGTGTGACGTGGCACCTCCGGCCATCCTCTCACAGATACACATAACTGTTTAGTATAGCTTTATTTATATATTTTGTGTGAATGAAACTTGTTTATTGCAAATAAAGGTGGAATATGTAGAAAAGCAGAGTAATATATAATATATAAGCGTAAAGGGATTTTACCCAAAGTAAAATAAAAATCTGTATCAACCTTCATGTTCAAAACCTTGTAAAACAAACAAAAGAAGATATTTAGAGAAAGGTCTTGGTGGTTTTGTGTCCATAAAATGAAGGTCAGGGAGGGTCAATGTTGTTTGGTTACAGAATCTGCTGATCTCGAAGCAGCGGGCAGATCATTCCACAAATGTGGAACAGATCCATGAAGCTGTAAGAATGAGTTTTTCCCTTTTTGGGATGGCACTACAAGACGTTGTTCATAAAGACAGTATTATGTAGAACAAAGTCAATGGCCTACATTTTTGAGTAACATCAGGGTAAATGTGTTAATGATTAAATCATTTTCATTTTTGGGCCAACTATCCAATTAAAGTGAAATATCCATTTAAAGGGTTTGCTTTCGTGGGATTTTAATTAAAACAATTATAAGATTTGACAATATTCTTAGATACATTCTTATTTAGCAGTGATGGTTTTAATAAAGCACCACGGTTAACGTTTGTTTTGGTATAATCAAGAATACCATGATTTCAGGTATGCCTATTTAGCATGGTTTACAATCCAATAACACTTTTTGTGTAATTTGTGGTTTGAAAATGTCACTTTGGTTTTGGTTTGTACTGCATATAATAATGCAAGTGTCATTGTCTCACATATAATAACATGTATTCATCTATGAGAGGTCCTCACTGATATATCTTCTGTTTTATGTGTGCGGATGTGAAAATGTAAAACGGCAAAGGTCGCTTGAAACAGTATACATCATTTCTCTGTGTTCCTTATCTTTTTGCTTCTGCAGGCTCCCTCAATAATGTATAAACAAGATCGAGATTATTGCAAGTTGTACCAACTTATGTGTGAAATCATGACTATTTGTGTCTTAACGGTAATCTTTTTTGTGTAAATTCTGAGTGGTTCTCACATGCAGGAATGAATGAAGTGTTCAATTTCATATTAAAATGTTGTGTTTGTATAATTTGAAATGTTATCAAACTTGAGAAGCCTTTTAATGCCAATTTAGTCATTTTCTTTAGGTTATCATCATTATACAGCACAGTTTTAAATCAGTACATTAACTTATATATCACATCACAAAACATTGTAATTATTCAATATCCAGACAATTAAAAAAAAGGTGCTTCACAGCAATATTTTAAAAGAATGTACTCAGGGGTTATTATAAGAACCATTTATTTCGAAATAACCTAATGAAAAACTTCTAAAGGTTCTTCATGGAACCATTCAGCCAAAAATGGGCATCATTTGTCATAGTAAAGCACCACACCACACCACACCACACTAAACTGCTTTTAAATGCGTTGCAATTAAACAAAATGTAACTAAAAGTTATTCCACATTGATTTGTAGTGTCTTAGTTGCAAAAATGTTGCAATACAGGGTCAGAGTTTATTTAGGGAAGGCCAGCTGTAGCGGACAGGCTCTTGGGAAGCCCCAACAGATTTAGCTCTCGTTGTGCAGACGTGTCTGTAAACTGCAGGACAAGAACATGCCTCGTCTCTATATATAGAGCGTTCATGCATGTTGTTGCTTCGCTTTCCTTCGACTCAATGACGAGACTGTTCATAAAGCCCTTCACGAGTAGATTGTCACTCTTTCACCTGCGATTGTCAGTCACTGCCCTACCGACACGACTCTTTATTCCGATTGGCTGTCAAGGCTTCGACCGGATCGTAGCGTTGCGCGTAATCTGCGTCCTATTGGAGAGAAACGCAACCCAGCCACAAGCGCAACTCGGATCCGAAGTTGCGAAGTTCGCTGCTTAGATCGCGCGTTTGGATACCAACGCGTGGAAATACATTGAGCGAATACATCTCGACCACGGTAAGCGTTGTATAACGACATTGCCGTGTGTGTGATCCGTGTGTCTCTGTGTGCTTCCGCGGCAGAAGGTAGGGATCGTTTTGCATAGTGTGGGAACTGAATTGCTCACCGTGCGCAAAGTAAATACGCAGAGCATCACCGTGATAAGCGCACGAATGCATGTAAACAATAGGCCGTGTTAAGGTGCTGGAATGCAATGTGACCGCTTGGCCGTTTTTGGGCACGTTAGAGGGCCTCTTTATAAAACAAGTCTCTTGCGTATTGTTTGTAGCGTATTTGTGTTTTGTGTATTTAAATGGAAGACGATTTTATCCAAAGCCATGTAGATTGTATGTATGCATGCTATAGCCTACATAATATTAGTATGCGTGTTTCTTGTGGATCGAACCCACAAGGCGTTGCTAACGCATTGTTCTGCCAACTGAGCTATACATGTATGTTGGTTTACTGTTATGTAATTGTTGGTTTACAGTTGTGGCTGTCATCGGCCCACTCTTAAAATAGGGTGTTGTATATATTTACACATAACCTTACTGCTATACTGTATGACGTTGCTTGATACTTCAAGATTGCATTTTATAATAATCTATTTGAGAGTATCTTTGATTTCCCGAGGTGCTCTGAGGTTTAATAAAACACTATACGATTGTAGGTGCTGTGCAAAGCCACCAGAGGGCCATGTCTGATAACAGCACCGGCAGTACCGGGTCCTCCAGTAACAGCTGGACTCTGCTCTCCCCAGAGGTGAATGTAACATTATCATAATGCTTGGTCGGTATGTTTGTGTGAATGAATCACGTTTAGTCATTTGTGCTTTTATTTTGTTTAAGGAGGTTGCCGCTGACTCCGCCGCCCCCGTGGATGATGGGACAGAAAGTCTTGGAGATGCGCCCAGTCTTTCCGAAGAGTTGGCAGGTTACAAAATCTATTACTCCATCACTGTAGTGTAAATCGGAAAGAGTCGTTCTTACTTCATTTACTCACCCTCATGTCATTTCAAACCTGTGCCAGTGGTCTTATGTCCTTGGAGTCAAACGGGGGCAACGTTGTTTTGTTGCCAACAATCTTCAAAATATCTTCTTTTGTGTTCTGCAGTAGAAAGTCATTCTGGTGTAAACATGTTGACATTGAACCGTTAATCTGTGCTTATTTCAGGGAGTTCTTTGGAGGTGAGGTCACATGATCCTGAGACGTCAGCGGTGGAGACCATCTTGTCAGAAGAGGGTCACCAGGTCAGTGCAGCGACACCGGTATGTACATTTTTATTTTAATTATAATTTGCTTTCTTTTCTTTCAAAATTTCTCTTTAACAAACAATATTATAAATAAACTGTCTTTATTAACCTTTTGGTCTCTATAGATATTTGGTTCGCTTATATTAAAAACTAACATACTGTCGACTTTAATATAACTCTTTCCAAAATCCAGATTTGCCAGGAAACATCCCCAGAATGCTTTGAAGAAATGGCTGCATCGGGCCAGGCTTCTGCTGAACTCGATCCAGAGATCCATGCTCCTGTCATCCACGACACCATCGCCAGTTCTCCTCCCGACAGTGACCTTCTGGGAGCCGTGCCGTTTAGCATTGCCACGGAATCGGCCTTCCAGTTTTCAGAGGAGTCTGCCCTAGATGAACCCACTGAAGAGGAAGTCACCGATGTCTTCCCCATCCAGCATTTCCCCGTTCAAGAAAGCCCCATCCCTGAACTAGAGCCCAAAATCACCTCCACCCCTGAACCGTTTAAGGAAATAAGCCCCTCCCATTATGTCTCTGAAGTAACAGACATAAGCCCCGCCCCTGATATTTTGGCAATCCCTGTGGTTGATATTCAAGCTGATGTACATTCTGCTCCTGAAACCCCGCCTCTTGCTTCACCCTATGAGGCCGATACAGGCTTTGGTTCCATGATAGAAAGCCCCGCCCCTGACAGCCCTTTTCTGGAAACGATTGGATCGGTGCAAACCGAGGAGGATGAGCCTGCCATTGAGAAAGAGGAAGCAGTGCTGGCAGAGAAAATCCCAGATGTGGTCAGAGAACCAGGTATGATGTTCATAAAATATTATGAATAACACATTGATGCAAAACATGAGAAACTGAGACCACTGTTTATGATTTGACGCCTTTGTACAGAGGAAACGATTTCTTTAAATACAACACAATGAAATGAATGGTTGCCTAAGCTCACGTTTTGTTTTCTTCTCATTAAGAAGAACTATCAGCGGGCGACTCGACAGAAGGGGACGGTCTAAGGCTTCGACACGTGCAGCCAACCATAGTGCTAAAGCGAAGCTCTGAAGATGAAGACGAAGAAGAGGAGGAGTTTAATCTGCCAGAGAGGAAGGAGGAGAAACAAGGCTTCTCTATGAATCAGCTGATAGTTGGAGTGCTGGTGCTCTTCTGCATCGGCTCTTTCTTTCTCACGGGTGAGATGCATGACTGACATCGAAAAGTAAAGTTATAAATTGCATTTTTAGAACCGAGAAATGTCACACGTTTGCCATTGAACATCATTTAATGCAGATGATGTGATGCATAGCATCGATTATGCAGAGACTTGACCGCTTGGCTAGGATTACATGCCACATTGTGTGATAAAATAAGATGATTGTTTTGACATTTCCAGTGGTTGAATTAATTTTATTGTGCCTCCAGGTTCTGTGGTTGACCAGTTTGGTGGTAGGTACAGCGTGTGAGCTGGGTGGTAGTATGCTTGTGCTTAAGCTGTGGATAGGAGTTGTCCTCTAATGCTTATTACAGAGTTTTTCATTTTAGGCCTGGATGAATTTGATCTTCTGGGCAGCTGCTGAGGGCAGCCTCTATCCAGACCCCTGTTCGTTTCCCACAATGCTTTGCTTTTCTGAGAGGCTAAAGATGAAGTGTGTCATTTGTGTGTCATTAACAGCAACCAGCAGACTTGCAAAATAAAGTTTTTAAACAAATGTATTTGATTGATTTCATTGATTGTAACAGGTTGAGCCAATGTTGGTACGTTTCCACTGATCTGTTCAATCATCAGATTGCAGTTCCATTTGGTGCCACTAGTTGTGCTACAGTAACACACTTCATCTTTAATTCTTACTGTTTGTTTTGTCTCACTCTAAAAAATGGCTTAACACTAAGAATGTGCTGCAAAAAATGTCAATGGCAGGTTTACTAAATAATCCATACCTAAACAAAAACAATGTGGTTTAAAAAATGTACATTTATATTTAATCAATAAGCAGACGCTTTTATCCAAAGCAACTTGCTGAGAGTTCAGGGAGCAATAAGCAATAAATGCAACACATGACGAATACTTCTTTTCCTCCCGCAGAGGATTTCGACGGTAACGAACTAAGTGACCAGGTCAGTGTTTTTACATAGTTTAGTTTTTATTATTGAGAAGCCATTGTTTTCACCTGAAGCACTTTTTGATGAATTTTATCTCTGTTCCCAGGAGCTACTTGATAAACTCGCCCAAGAGAATAAACAAATTAATATATTGGAGGCCCAGATAGAGGTAAGCGATTTTCTCCAACATGACTTATTAAGGACTCTCAAAATCATGACTTTGACTTGATGTCATCTGGTTGAAAAGGACGGTTCACACGAAAGATAAAAATTAACTATGTTGTTCAAAACCTGTATATGTCTCTTTCGTGAAACATGAATTTTAAGAATTTGTGTTTATACAATGGAGGTCAATAAGGGCCAATGTTGTGTGGTTACCAACATCCTCTAAAATATCTTTGTGTTTTGCAAAAGAAAGTAGATTATACGGGTTCGAAATGACATGAGGGCGAGTAATGATGCAAGAGTTTTCCTTTCCTGGTGAACTGTCCCAAGTGTATTCTCATATCATTTTCTATTTTATGAACTTTTTCCACTCTCTACACTTGAATATTCACGGAAGAATATTTCAGTGTAGATTATTTAATGTCTATATTTTTCAGTCACAGAAAGTTGAGTTGGACAAAGCTTTGAAAATGGCCACATTGAAGCACAGTACAGAGAAAGGTGAGCTGGAGAATGAAAACATTCGGTTAAGGGAGCAGATCTCTGAACTTCCTGGTTTAAAAGATGAACTTCAGATGCTCAGAGCTCGAGTCGGTGAACTTACCCAGCTCACAGGTACAAAGAGATAGAGAGTTACTCAAACATTACTGTGAATTAAATATGCAGGCACATACTGTACATTGAGTATATTCCTCACCAAGCTATGTTCTTTCTCCCTCAGTTCAAGAAGATCTCCAACAGCAAACCCCCAGCACTGACCTACCTTCCACCGGCGAGTCCGATCCAGCAGAAACGGAGAAACCCTGGGATAAGAAAGAAGAACTCCAGAGACAGAAATTTCTGTTGGAGGAGAGCAGGAAGAGGTTGGATGGCATGAAGAAGCAAGGTTGGAACAAACATGATTTAAGGGAGAGCCTGGTGGAGATGCAGAAGAGGCTCTCCAAACAGGTGGACCAACTGGGCAGGAGAGAAGAATGGAAGAGGAAACACCCAGAGATCAAAGGAGACAAGAAAGAATGGGATAAAAAGAAAGAAGAACATAACCAATGGAAGAAACAGGAGACTGAGAAAGGGAAGGAGCGCAAACATGGCAAGAACAAACGCAACGGTGATGACAAACGCAAAGAGCATTTCAAGAAGTACAAAGAGGAGTGGGACCACAAGAAGAACGAGAGAAAATTGGAGAGAGAGAGGAGACAGAAAGATCAACCTTGGCAGGAGAAACCGTCCAAGCATCATCATCGCCACCATCATCACCATCATGAGCAGGTAGATTTCTGGAAACACCAGGAAGAGAAGCTCAGGACGTACCGGCATCCGGTTGAGGGCTGCCACGGCGTAGACAACTGTGCATCCGCAGAAGGTATTGTTCCTGTCAAGCTGGTCGAGTTTCAGGACCTCCTTGAGGTCTACCTTAGCAAACTGGAGGGGGTTCCTGAAGAAAACAAGGTGGCCCTCCGTCGACTCACTTCTCAGTTCTTCAGTGGTGGCGTTTTCAACCACGACAGGATGCTTTTCGGAGAGTTCGCAGAGGACGTCGCGGACATCTTGGAAGATTTGGCAGATGGTCTGGAAGATGGGCCGGATGACAATGATTCACTGGAGGAGCAGATGGAAGATTTTGAGAAGGACGCACTGTTGAAGTTCGCAACGCAGGCGGCATAATGTTGATCGTGCTCAAAACAAAAACTCTTGAAGGAAAACTATGTATGTCTTAGGGTCTGTTGACTGTAGATGTACTTTCACACCTTGTTTGTAAGGAGTTTCGATATTGAGTTTTGTCGCTATAGTGATGTCCCACTTGTGCTTTGGGTGTTTTGATGTTAGCTACCTCTGTCTTGTTCTTCAACACCACATCTTTGGCTCTTACTTGCTGTGTAAAGTGTCACCTACAGCTCTGCTTTGCAAAATACATGAATCAATCCCGGTATTCATGATATGAGTTGTGAACAAGGTTAATGCTAATCTGGGTGCGTGCAATACAACTCGCTGGTCCCCTTCTTTAAAATTCATCTTAAAAATATGATTGTACTTAGAAAAGTGTTTTTCTTTAAGCTTTCTGTGTTTTTGGCTCTCAATTTTTAAAAGCCAAAAATATTTTGTTTGAATACCAGTCTACCCGTGGTTTCGCTTGCTAAGCTGGTTTCTTTTAAAGTTTGGTATATGCATCTCTTTAGAGGTCATTGTGAGCTTTCTACCCCACGTTCACTCTTAATGTAAATGACTAAAATTCTGATTTTCTTTGCTAAATAGAAGTTTGAAATGTTTGCTTATGTGCCTTTATTTGTGAACACAGAATGCTGGTACTGAATATATGGTCCGCTCATGTCTCAACACTAACACCACACTGAATGAAAGTGGAGAAATAATGGATTTATTTGCACTGTTTTGATGTGGACGTTTCTCTTCACTCTCTGTCTTCGTAAATCAGCCATTGTAATGAATCATTGAGATTTTATTTGATTATAGCCGTGTGTTTTTGTTGCAATCTTTGGAATGAATACCATTTGAATTTTGGCTTTTCTCGTTCGATTTGTAAATATGAAGAAAACGTTTACGTCATTTAAAGTAAAGGTGATGGCACAATGTCCTTTGATATTTCATTTGGAGAACGATGTAAAATGACTTTAATACAGTTTCAAAGAAGTAATAAAAGACCAAACGTCACAGTTTATCAATGTGTGCATTTTTTGATCAATAATAAAATAATGTGTAATGCAATGCATTCGCGCAAATATATTAATTTAGAAATTATATATTGCCTTTTTTTACAAATTGAATTGTTAAGGTTAGACATAAATGCTGCATCATAATAATTATGAAATAACCTCATGAGCAGATTTTTATATTCAGTAAATAAATAAACAGCAGATTCCATTACTGACCTCTAAAATTGATCTTAGGATGATGTTAGTAAGGTCATTGTAAAATTCTAGTATGTCAGTTGATGCTGAGTAAGTCATGATGGAGTTATCAGATGAAATTTCCCTGATGACAGATGTTTGCATTGATAACAATTAGGATACCTGATAGGGGGGGATGTAGAGTACTCAACCCACATGTGAAATGTTAAGGTTTAAAATGGACAATTGTTTTTGAATTCACAAAAAAGTCCTATATGTATTAAAAAAACAGTAAGTGCTATAATTTATATATAAAACTATTATATAGTATAGAAGCTATTATATATAGCTTCCATCTATATGTGTGCATGAGAGATTCCGAGCTTCGCTATGGAAACAGTGGAGATAAGAACAGTCTGACTGGTTGTGAAAAGAAGGTGGGGGTATAATTTTGAGTTTTCCGCTGAGTTTGACAATAAGATGAAGAATATAAAAGCTGAGATGAGGCCATTTACAAAGCACATCACTTCCAACATCACTCCTCAGGTCAGGTGAGTCCATGTGGTTCTTTTATTTCTTCTTTCTTATAATAAAAGTAACTATACTCATTTGGTGTGTCACCAAGTTAGTTAAAGCATGCAAAAGTTAGCTAGCGATGAAATATGCACCTTGAATGATCTGTTTTCTGATCTGCTTACAGATGCATGAATAGATATTCTAACTGATAGTATAATTTATAAAGTATATGTAAATTATAGAATTTATGTTTGTACTTCGATTAAATTGCTTGAATTTGGTTATCGCAAACATGATGTAGTAAGTTTTACCTGACTAACCTGTCTCCATTATTTGCTAGTCATCTAAGCATCCTGCTCTCAAAATCATGGAATCTGCCATTAACGTGCTGGTTTCCCAGTTCAAGACTTACGCTGGCAAGGATGGCTCTGCCTCCACACTGAGCAAAGAAGAATTTAAAAGTTTGCTTACATCCCAGCTCCCGAATCTTGTGAAGGTAAGAGACCACATGAAGATTAATTTGTACCGTAAAAATCCCTTGTACTTTACAATAGCTCGATATCCGTATTGTAACTCTAAAGTCTAGAACCGCATTTTCTGATCCCATAGTACAGCCAACTAAAGTTCAGTTATTTTGTCACAACAAAAATATCTGTTCTGATGCTTAAAAGAACCCCAGAACAAATACACTTAATCTAAAAAGGCATAAAGTAACGTATAATATTACATCAAGAAAGTTTTTAATCTCCACAGAACCATATAACCGACTCAAAATGGTTCTTGGTAAGAAGAAGCGTCTCTGCTGATCCTCAGGTGCTGCACAGAACCGTTGAAGAACTTGAAGAAGAGTTTTTAGTGAATTCAATTACATTTTGGTTCCTTATGTGCATCATTTGAGCTACATGTTTTATTTAGAAAATAGTTGTGTATGGTGTGTAATCTGTTAGTTTATTGTGGTGTTTGCTGTAATCTTTATTTTAGGGCCTTAAAAAATCCATCACCATTCCACAAAATTCACATAAATCCAGGCTAAAATGAACTCTCAAAGACCTTAACCCAAATTATGCTACTAACATACAGTGGTTAGTTTCAGCATGATAACAACCAAACTAGATCAGTAAGAGACAAAGGGGAAAAAAATGCCACGTCAGTCCATTTTCTGTTTGGGTCATACAGAACAGGATCTCCTCCCACATTAATAGGTCAGCAGAAAAGCATTTTCAGTACCAGCAACATCCACTAGATGACAGCACTAGATGTTATTATAAGTGTAAACACATGCATGTCCGTGTGTCTCTCCCACAGAATGCTTCTGACCCAGCAGTGGTTGACCAGCTCATGAGCTCCTTGGATGCTAATAATGACGGGGAGCTGACGTTCCTGGAATTCTGGCAGCTAATTGGCAATCTGGCAAACAAGCATGGCGGTTTCGGCCAATGAAGAGCTGGATTGTAGTTTAGGATTATACAAAATAATAGTCCATGCTAAAAATAAATTGTTACATTGTATCCTGTCACTTCCTGTAAAAATATGGACGACACTAAATAAAAGAAAACCACTGTAACGGGCCATTGCCTCGACTCTTTACTGACCACATCAAACTTCTCTCTTTCTCTCTAATTTAGAGGATATGATTTAACAGCAGCATTTTATAGCCTCGACTGTCACCTGTCTGCTTAGATCTAGCACCGGCCAGTTAGAGGTTCATAGAGAAACGTCTACGCCTTTGTTCTTATGAACATATTTGATCTGCCACACAATAAAAAGCTGAACAGTGCTTTAAGGTGTGCCTTGGGGGAGGGTGTAGGTTTCTAATAGATAATAGGGGAGATTTAGATCTTATTTGCAAGTGATATTAAATTGATGCAAACAGACTGAGATAAAAAAGCATTATGAAACTTTCTGATATAGCCTACTTAAACGATATTCGTAATTTTAAAGCAAATTTTCTTTCCTGTACCTCAGTGGTTAGAGCATGGCGCTAGCAACGCCAAGGTCATGGGTTTGATCCCAGGGATTGCACATGAAACAAATGTATAGTGTAATGCAAGCCGCATTGAATAAAAGCGTCTGCCAAATGCATAAATGTAAATGCAAATACAAATGTACTTTTCTGGTTTCATGGGGTGACTCCGAAGAACGTGATCTTGGTCAAGAGTATCACCGCTGCTGTCAAACTGGAGGAGAGAACGTGGAACTGATGTTAACAAGTGCAAATCGACAATTCACCCCCATTCGTATAGAAATAAAGTTGACCCAGAGCTGCAAACCCAGACTGATACTTTTTTTATGCACAATTGAAAATGTAACATTTTAAGTCAAGGGTGAACTTTGTTACTCGTGTAAGAGGCGTGACTCATGCATAGCCATAGTCCACACAATTGACACCAGTCAGTAAAAAACTATTTATATAGGCGGCGCCTTTTGTAAACACATAATCAAAACCATACACAGATAATCTGAGGAAAGCACAGCCACTGGGCTATGATTCATAAATCTGTCTCCCCAAGGCTTAAAACACTTCTTGAGCTTTATTTCAGTATATTGGATTCTAGTCACAAGTAAAGTGAACAATAATGATGCATGAACGTTATGCATGATACAGGGTGCAGGTAAGGGTTAACATTTTTGTACTTCCCACCAAACTTTAAAAAAAGAAAAACAGTTGTCCAATATTCCTAGTGTTTAGATTGCCACATTGATGTTGAAGCTTTAGAAAGCAATACTTCACGTTTATGATTCTTCCATTCAAAACCTATAGTTTGGTATTTGGTGTCCCACGTACGTTTGTCCACTAGTTCCCCTCCTCCAGGTACACGCCCTTTTGAGCAAAAAAATCACGGAAGAGAGTCGAGCAGCGGTTCAAGTCTGACAAGTTTTTTTTTTGTCGTGGGGAGGAAAAAGGGAAAGGGAAAGAGGTTTTACTGCAGCTACTGCGAACTGTCAATACGCGCCGTCCCCGTTTTAGGGTAAGTGCTCTTAAAAGTGTTTATTTATCGCCATCGACTGATTTAAAAAGCACGAAACGTTGCAGTTTGTAACATAGGAAAGTTTTGTACAGCGTTAACGCCACGTTTTAGGACCACCCTTCGATCATCCTCCGCCAACTGATCGGAGATCTGCCGTTTGGGCGCACCGCTGTTGGGTTGGTCTGAACGCGCTACAGGTTACTATTTGCACAAAGAAATGGTCTCAACGTGGTTCGTCGCGTTTTTTTCAAGTGCATTAAATAACCGTGATCACACTACGATAAAAAGTTATTTTATATTTATTTCATTTGATATTTAAATTTATACAAAACATATATATACTTATATATATCATCTAGCCTATCTAATAGTAAGCAGGAGGTAAATAATAGATGCTGCATTTTTTTATAAAGCAGAAAAACTATAAAAATATGCTTATAATAAACAAATTGAATATGAGTAGTTTCAATGGTAGATGCTCGTGGATTATAAAAGGTCTTGTGCCATGAAGCCTACAACGGTTTTAATACTTGACACTGTCTGTTATTCGCCAGACTATATAAAACAAGAGCCGACTCGAGATTGTTAGCCACTTCTTTTTATATGGACTGGCAAACTCGTTCCTGTGTGAATTTTTCATAAGACACGGATAGGGCGCGCGCGTATCACGTTCACCCGCGTGGAAACGCAAACCTCTCCATCTCTTTTGCGCACTGAAGAGAGACACTGGAGTGTCACCCGTTAACCCCCCTATGCCTCGTTTTTCCTTTTAAGTTTCTTTGCACGGATTTCCCACCCGAGAAAACAAACATAAAGACAATTTAAAGGCTTTTATGATTATATTGGGAATCGTTTGTCTTTTAATGTGTTGGGTTCTATTGGGGGGATATATCTAATCTGGTGATGGGAACCAGTAGAACCCCATTAAATCATTCGGGCAATAATGCCCAAAACACACTATGTAAATAAATGTTGTTATGGTTTTAACTTGAAACGCTTCGTATAATTATAAATGTGTGTATGTTTTCTGTTCTGCGGGGTTATTTATTCGTTTCTCCAACGTGCTAAAAGGGGCACGTGTGTTATGGAGAGTCACTTAAGTAATGGAAGATCCCGCTTCATTACTTATTATTAGCAAACCTGAGCGGACCGTCCACGTGCCGTCTGTCTGAAGGAGTTTTGGGTTAAACCTCCAGACTGTCTTGGGTAGCGCGTGCGGAATCGCCAGGTCAAGGGCCGAAAGCATCAATAATTGACGGGACTCAAGACTGGCACTGGATAGGGTTGAGAGACCAAGGGTTGAAAAAGTCATCAGGATCACCGAAGGGTGCCAATGGTTACTAGAAATATGACTGTAGAGTCAAGGTGCGATTGGATGATTGGGAAAACAACTCAATATTGACTCAAACAAAGCAACGGCCCTTGATCTTGGGCCCATGTAAGTATAGTATGCACTGTGGAGAAGGACTGATAGTATTCAGATTGTACAGTAGGGCTCCGTCTCAGTGAGTCAGTTGTTTAGCTGTTGTTTATCTTGCAGGTTTGACAGACAGTTATCGCTTTATGTCTCTGTGGCTTTTGTAAATATCTTTTAAAACCATAAAAACAGATGAGATATCGCAGTATCCCAAAATACAGAAATAAGAAACTATACTTTTTAAAGAAAAAACATTATCAATCAATCAATCAATCAATGATTGAAACTAGAACTTGTCTGAATTGTTGTCATATTGGGAAATCTGAACATGCAGTCTAGACAGGCAGCTCACTTTTGACCTAAGACAACTTATAAAGTACACTGCAATAAATGACATTCTTCAAGTGTTTTTGTCTTGTTTTCTAGTACAAATATCTGAACATTCTTAAATCAAGATGCACTTTCTTGACAAGAAAAGTGACCTAAGATATTTAGTCTCTTTTGAAGGAGACAAATATGAGAATGAAGTAAATTTATGGTGAAAACAAGCAAAAAATCTGCCAATGGGGTGAGAAAAATAAACCTGAATTAGGTAATTGAGAAATAGTTAATTCTCACCCCATTGGCAGATTTATTTAGCTAATTTTTACTATAAACGTAGTTAATTCTTATATTATTTTCCATAATACAAGACTAAATATCTTCTTTCACTTTTCTTGTCAAGTAATTGTATTATGTACGTTTTAAAAATACCTAGAAAGAATGTAATTTTTTAGTAATCTGACAAGGAAGAAAAAAACGATTTCCTACACCATTCCACCCGTAGTTTACGGGTCACACGTGATGAACTACGTCTCACTCTCGCACGGCCTATGAAACCAGAACCGTTATTATGCCTCTCCTGCGTCATCTCTGTATCTCATTCTGTCTCAATAAATTAAGCTAATGGCCATGTTTCTTAACTGCTTGCTACCTGTTGATGGGGTTATTGCTGCCGATAAGGGGAAGCTCTGCGCGTATGTGCGTCAGCAAATGTGGCGGCCTTAGAAGCCGTCTCAGGTGACAAACACACCTACACAGATTTTGACCGACCTACACACAGGGTTCTGTGTGTTTTTTTGGACGTATTGTTTTATACTATAATTTTAAGGTTCCCAGACTAATTCGCGAAAGGATTTAAAGCACTGCGAGTGTGTTTATCTCTACAGGAGATTAAATGTTATTGTGCAAGGAAATGTTTTGTGTGTGTGTGTAAATGTGTGGAAACTACTACACATGAGAACATTGTTTGCTTGCTTTCTGCGCACAGGGTGCTTAGTGAATCGACAACATTTGGCATGAACGCAACAACAATTTTGTGTTTATTTTCGAAAAATTTGATTGACACATCTTCATGCCAGAGTGATGACCTCATCAAAGAATTTGAATAATGCCGTCTGTTCGTCGAGGCTGATCTGCAAGCCGATTGGCTGTCTGCATTTCTTTCTAAACTCCGACTCTGATCTGTAAAACATTGGGGTGTGATGCAAGAGAGAGTAAATGCCTTTCTCCGTGGGTAAAATCCATCGAGAGTTAGTGAAGAAAGACAAAGTGGGATAAAGGTAGAGATGTCTTTGAGCTGTTGGTAATCCCGTCAGAAACGTGAAGCCACTCTGTGGTTTGGTCACCCGGGTATCAGGTGACCTATCAAAGATTAGGACAGCCACTGGGGCTCTGCCTCTTTCTTCTTTCTTCCCTTATCTACAATCGACTGTCAGTTCTAACGCTCAAGATTTCCATACACGTTCAGGTGCAGTATTCTAAGTAAATGGAATCGATAGAGGGTCGGGTTTATCTCACTGAGCGTGTCACAAGCCATCCAATGACCCCTTCTTCCAACTTCTTTAGTGGCTCCTGCTAAAGCACACATTACTATTTCTGTTGTTAAGCTTTTGAACAGACACCTGAGTATTCAAATCTGAGACTTATTTAAAAGCCATATGAAAACTAGCGTAGCTCTTTTAAACAAAAAATGTTGAATGTTTTATATAAGCCGTCAATCAATGTCACTGTTCTTCTGTTTGTAGAGCGAAAACAAAGATGGAGGCAGCCGTTAAAACAGTAGTGGGGGTCTTCCTGAAGTCAGCGAAAGGGAAAGAAAACCTTGGAGCAAAAGAGTTTCAGAGTCTTGTGAAGAGTCAACTGAAGAACATTCTGACGGTTAGAAACTCTATGAAATATTGCTTTTTTTAACTAATAAACATGCAAAATGTCATATAGGCTATACAGCCTCGGGAATAAAATAAGAGAGAGACCATTTCAAATGTTCATTTATTCAGCATTTCTAAATGTATTGTGGCCATTCCAGTCCAGTGTCTCATGAGTGATATAAAGTCATCTAACAGCAATTTGAAAGACTGAAGCATGACAAGACATGAAAACTGTTATAACAGGTTATCACATAAAAAATATTTTGAACTTTTCGTAAGTACATGTATAAATATGTTGTATTGTTGAAAGTCACCATGCAAGTTGCGACTGACTTCTTTTTTTCGAACGGGGTTTTGACTAGCACTTCAATATCGCATCACGCTGAAAACAGTTCATTAATATTTTTATTATTATTTTTGAAACGGCATTTGAAATTAGAAAAAAAATTATTTTGCCCTTCCCCTCTTGATTGGTTTGTTGTAAGGCCATTGGAAAGTCATTATAGTCCTTCCCCTTTTTGGTTGCTTACGTCATGTGGTGAAGAATATTTTTGAAATTTGGGATTCATATTGTTAGTAGTTCACAGAATAAAAAAATATTATTTTACCTAACCCCATAAATATAAAATAAAAACAGAAAATAATTTGGAAATGGTCTCTTAATTTTGTTAACAGATCTACAGTATTTACAAGTGGTAACTAGATACAAGAGCTAACCTATAACCTTGTTTAACATAATACAGTTAGTCAAGAACATTTTATGAATTAAAACTATTTAGTTAAAGTGATTAAATCATAGATTTTTTGCCAGGTGCGAAAATCAAGTTTGGAAACACTTGACTGACATGTTTCTCTAACCCTAAAAATCTTTAATCTAAATCTATGATTCAAGGTTTGAAATCACTTTATAATTCTGCCAACCTAGTCATTTCCTTCTTTAGAAAACTGTTTTGAATAATAATTATTTTTAATATTGCTTACATGGACCAAATAATGGAGGAAAAAGCATCCAATATATTCCTTGTTTAAATAGCTTTCCAAAGAGAAGCTACTTTAAAAACACTAAAATATATCACGTTTTCAATATTCATAATACTATTATTCTAAAATGTGGTAAAAATATACAAAGATAAAAAAAGGTTTATTCAAAATTGTATATTTATTTGATATTGCATCAATCCATTCTATCAGCAGATCCTGGTGTTTACTGTCGCAAAGAGTTTAGTTTAGTGTTAAACATCTGAACACCTTTGTGTTTAGGGCTCAGAAGACAATAACTCTGTGAAAGAAATGAGTCAACAACTCGACAACAACCAGGATGGAAAGGTCAGCTTTCAAGAGTACATGAAGCTGATCGGCTATTTGGCGGACTCTGTCAGCCGACAGCGTTGTCTGGAAAAGGAATCTGAAGCCGAGAGTTCAGCTCAGGCATCGGCCGCAGCAAACACAGAATCACAGCAGGCAGAACCGAAGGCAGAACCACAAGCAGAACCAAAGGCAGAACCGAAGGCAGAACCACTAGAAGAACCAAAGGCAGAACCGAAGGCAGAACCGAAGGCAGAACCACTAGCAGAACCGAAGGCAGAACCACTAGCAGAACCACAGGCAGCAAACGAGAAGCCAGTGGTTGAAGAGGCGGCTGCCACCGAAGAGAAGAAGCCAGAGGAGCAGAAAGTCGAGCGAGAGGAGGTGAAACCCGAAGAGAAAAAAGTCGTGGAGCAGAATAAAACTGAGGAGGCCTCATAGGAGCTCGAGAAAGCTGAGTTCTACTAATCTTGTGCTTTCGTGATTGTTTTATTTTTGACGTTTTCATTTTTGTGATATTTTAACACTCAAGAAACCCAGCCAATACACTAAAAATGATGTTGCTGCAAAGAGGCATATATTCATCTCAATAATACTTATTTAATAACAATGCGTACCAGTGATTAATTTTGTAATGATTGTAAGTCAATTTGCCCAGGTCTTGGCAACAGTCAGAAATGTGACCGATGGCCGGAGGGCTGCATTCATTTTTATATGAGCCAGTGCTGATGTAAGGGTACTGCAACCACTGTCTTCCCTCTTCAATATCTCCACAAAGCCAACGTGAATGAAGAAAAGGGAGAATTTGTAAAGCAGAGAATCTGAGAAATAGTTTCTCTGCTACTGTTTACTGCTTGCTTGTGCCACATTGTAACGACAGGGTTACTCAGTCGACTCCGGTGCTAGACGTACATTTATTTTTCAGTGTTGCGGCAACTTAACAATCCCTATGAGATGTTATTCTACACTTTAAAAATCACCAAATGTATGATTTGTGTTGTGATGCACATCCCCATGTGAAAAATAACCACGGTGTTACCAGAATCGGTTACCACAGTTTTACTACAAATACTACATATTGACCAATGAGACGATGGCAAATTTGCGGCTAGCTTGGTCATACTACAATTACCACAAAGCTACGGTTACCGTAATAAACCATGGTTAATTTTCAATATGGATGGGAACACTGACCTGAGCCAATGTGCTTTGTTGTTCACATTTCTGCCAATATTGAGCAAGGCCTTTTTTGCATGAGAATAAAGCAATTTTGTTTGAAATAAATGTAGTTTTATTGCATGCTGGCTCTTTACTTGATGTCTAACTCACTTCACTGGCTGTCTTTGCTTTATGTTTGTCCTTTCTATGCAGTTTGTCTTATTTGCCACCCAAAAGTGCAAATTCTTTCCTCGTTTACTCACCCTCATGGGATTCCAAACGTATTTGCCTTTTTTTGCAGAACACATAAGAAGTTATTTGAAAGAAGGTTTGTAACCCAACAACATCAAAAGCAATTTTCAATGCTTAGTGTCCTTATGATAGCACGCACTCAATAATTAAAAACCTTAGGGATGGAATCCACACCAGAGGACCCTCATGGCCCCGTGGGAGCCTCAAGAAGTCTCAAAGTATCATCTCACTGATGTAGACCCCCGAGGATTCCTAATAAAAACATTTCCGTACTTTTTCATTTAAACAAACACTATATTTTATGCTTGTAACCATATATCAAATATTTTATCTCATAGCTTTTAAGCAAATGTGAAAATTAGGTAATTTGAATTTACAAATTTATATTAAGTCATATTACTAACATGACATGAATTGATGTTGTATTGAATCATATACCATCTCGAAGACTCGTGCAAGACAACCGTGCAACGCAGACCTGAAGAGGAACCTTATCTTAGTGTTCCCTGAATTTTTCACTGATTATCAATGATTCAATGAATTTTGATACAGCAACACGGCAAAGACGCAATTTTTTCCTATCTGACTTCATGAAAAAAGCCGTAATGTGTTCTGTGAATTCCAACACCAGACTCAACGCGGCAAATCCGTCTAATTCACAAAGCCATGTGAACTTTCACCATTTAACCATTATCTCCGTACGGCCTAGCAGTTTACATAATACATTATAGATAATACATTATGCATTATCGAGATACAGTATGTATAGCCCACATCGGTGTGAAATCCTACTCTGTGTAAAATGCGCGGTTAGATCATGCTAATGAGGTCTCGTTTAGCTCATGCTGTCATGTATATCCTGGCGACGTAAAACCGACGCTGTTACGGCCTTGTTTGCTTTGGTGTGTCTGACTCTGCAAACGCTGCACCTGGTAACGTAAGGCCACAGTATATTATAACACCATCCATCAGTCTTTGAAACATGCAAGCCTGTTCACACCTAAACACTTGGCTAACATCCCTGAACATACAGAATTTACTTCTGTTTTAACCGCATGTATGCTGTGGAAGATGCTTATTGCTGTCTATTAGAAAGGACATGCTAACTAGTATGCACGTATGGATTAATGTATAACATGAGATTGTATTTCAACATGGATTTGAAATGTCAAGTGAGAAAATATTTGGAGCTGTCTTTGGGACAATCTGTTTTTTATCACCTTTGCTCTAAATAGTTCATTTTAAATAGTCCTATGGTGTGACCATTTGTTTTAAAAAATGCAAATATATAGAAATGTAAATGCACACTTTATATACATATACACATACACTTTATACATTTCTTAAAAATATACACTTTATAAATATTATACAATTGTTGGGTAAAATATGGACAAAACGAACTAATGGCCTGTTGTTGTATTTTACATTCTGTACATTTACATTTATTCATTTGGCAGACACTTTTATCCAAAACGACTTGCAAGAAGGAGAGCATAAAAACATTTTGTTATCCATTGTTCTACTAAAACCGAAAACTGAAAAAAGTTAAACTTTGGACCAACTAAAAAAAATTACGTCATCTTGTTACAAGCTATTTTATTTGTTTTTCTCAAATTATATTTATGGCTTGGTTCAAATAAAAATATATACATTTCAACCAACCACCATTTTTGTTTGTTTTAGTTGGGCTTTTGATCACTGACATGGTTAAGTTACATCTCTTTTCTTTAAATAGTGTTTCAATGAGAACACTCGTGCAGTAATAAAGTTAAGTTAAGTTTTTGTGACGTTTATCGAGCTTGATAAAGATGAGAAGTGACACTAAATAAAAATGGTAATGGAAGTTGATCTTTTATGAGTGAATTGAATGTCCTGGTTCACAAATGCAAAGATATTGTGATCAAATAAACAGACATTTGTCTTGGCACACTTAGACATCAACAGTCGTCATACAAACCTCAACAATGGTGACAATCATCAAATTAATTCAGATAAACAGATCAACTGGGAGTCATGAATGAGTTTTGTACTATGATGTTACCCAGCATGCATTGCCGCGTGAAGCTCTGTGTAAAATGCGCTCGGTTAGATCATGCTAATGAGGTCTCGTTTAGCTCATGCTGTCATGTATATCCTGGTGACGTAAAACCGACGCTGTTACGGCCTTGTTTGCTTTGGTGTGTCTGACTCTGCAAACGCTGCACCTGGTAATGATTTTTTGTTGATTGTCAGCATTGTGGAGATTCATACACTGATTCTTGCCGTCTTATTGAGTCATTTTGTTTTCTGTTTGTTCATATTGTTTTAGTACCACTGTTTAAGTCTCACATTGTAGGATCACACAATATTCACACATTAAAAACACACTCCTGAGCATTAATTTAAAGCAGCCCTATCTTGAACACATTTATAAAAGACAGATAAAACTCGATTATTTCCGAAAAAATGCAACGTGTGTGGGGGGAGGGGACTCCAATTCTATTGGAGAATTGTCCAATAAGGGACTAGGAAAAGTTGTTAGGTAACGATTTTTCATGTTCGAAAAAAACTTTCGGAAACCTTTCGGAGTGCTGGGGGAGTGTATCGAGCACGGAAATACTACGTAATATGTCAAACCCCGGTTTTTTGACAGGTTGACCATAATAATAATAATGAGAAGAAAGCACGTTTAACACTGTAAAGAAGTCAGAATGTATGACACACCGTTGCACCACCCCTTTAAATAACCACACAATGATTACAGTCACCAATCACTTGATCCCAATGGATGTTAGTTTTCATTGCCTCAACAAACACCAATTCAAGAGCCCAACTAATGCAAACACTGATCACAACAACGGTGGTTTGTTCAAATGTATACATTTGATTAGAACCAAGCCGTAAATATAATTTGAGAAAAATAATAATATTGCTTGTAACAAGTTGACATAAAGTTGTCTAAAATTAAAGAAATTGTTTTAAGTTGGTTTTAATTGTTTTCACTTTTTTCAGTGCATGGTTAACCACAAAACCGTGTATAGCTGCAGTTAACTAGTTTAATTTTAGTAAAACTATTGTTATACAAATGGTAACCAATCAAACAAAACATGGCTATTACACTTTTTACAATTTTTTTAATGTTAATGAGAGAAGATTATTTTATTGTGTTTTTTGATGGATCCCAAAATAATTTCTTGTAAATATATATTTGATATACCCATATGTTTTTTATTTCTTATACCCAAACATATAAGACAAAGTACAAATCAATAAATAGAAATGCAAGAAGTGTCAATCTAACAGCAGTAGGGATTGCGGCATGGAGAAACATGAAACCAGAAGACCATTTTATTAAGTGTACACGTATGAAGTATCCGCTCAATGTAACCAAGTGATCACATACTCTTCCATTATTTCCTATGCTGTATGACTGACCATCTCTAACTGCTAAACAATAAAAGACTGTAATGCAAACTCCAGTGGCCTGTAGAGTCTTGCTGTCTTGAGTTAACTGGGATGGCGGGGTCAAATGGCCCTTATACTGGCAGGTGAGTTTAAGAAGGTGAGCACAGGAGGGGTGAAGGAGGCGGGTAGACAGCAGAAACTGAAGATGCTAGATATTGTTGTTCAAGGAGGGGGGAGTGAGTGATATTTAAACCCCGGAGGTTCTCTCGCTCTCCTCATATGTTCCTCGGCTCCCCTGGCTGTCTATCACCATCTCCAGCACTTCATCTCAAACAAAGGAAGCTCTCCATAAGCATTCAGGTAAGACGGACAGCTCGGATGGGAGAAAGGGCTCCTTTGTCTCTTGAGTTTGAAGCTTATGAATGCTCTTCTGGATTTTCTTCTGAAACATCTTTTTTCAGTTTTCTTTATATATGTGTGTAGGTCAGAGCTATTGATAAATCGTCGAAATATTTCAAACATTTTTAATTTGGTGGGGAGGATCTGGTGCACTTGGACTTGGGCAATAACCACCAGATATACCGAGGAGGACACAACTTCACTCTTAAACATTAGACAGAACCTTTGTGAAATAGATGTATTGGATGTTCTTCATGGACCGTCCTTTATTTTTTTAAAGTGTAGCCCAAAATTCCGATTGGTGGTCGACGGATTTTTGAAATTTTAATACATTTCCATATTTGTTTCCCATCTTGAATGATTTAGGCGCATGCACTTTAAATAACATTTTTTCACATGGCCTGAAGTCAAACCTATTCACCTCTCCTTCCTTGTAGGTCAGTTTCTCACTGTCACCTCCTCACACGGTATTACGTTACTGTTCTCGTCTTGGTTTGTCACGGTGTCAGAGAATTTCCAAAATGTCTATTCTGTTCTGATATTACTAAGATCGATTTTCCTGTCTCCAAAATGTGCCATCATTTGATCTTTTAGGGCACCTTTATTTTGCATTTCATTGAATGAAGTACAGTATGTACAGATTATTTGTACACATGTAAAACCGTCTTATAGCCTTTGTTTTTTAAATGCCTTTTATGTTATACATTACCCCTGTGCTTTCTAGTTCGTGCCCATTTGACGTCTAGTGTTTATTAGTCTTAGGATAAAGGTTTTTGTTCCAAATGTACATGTGACCATTTGCGTTTTCTCATTAGGCCTTCTCTTAGATTCACTAGTTAGTGTAAGTAGATGGTGTAGTACTACAAATAACTACCTGACGCATTGAGACCTGATTACAGTAACAGCATCTTAAAGGCACAGTACACCCAAACAATTTAAATTCTGTAATCTTTTCATCTTGATGAACACAGATACATATATTTGGAAGAATGCTTTAAACCAAACATTTCTTGGCCTCCCTTGACTACCATAGAAGGAAACATTGCATTATACATTTCTTTGTTCTGTTAAACACAAAACATATATTTCGAAGAACCGTTCTGGGACACTTTGATGTAATATTTGGTGGTCAATGGTGGCAAAGAACTGTTTGGTTGCAAGCATTCTAAATATCTTTCTTCGCTGCGTGTTCATTGAAACAAAGACATTTATTTGAGTAATAATGGGAGAATTTTTATTTTGGGGTGAACTGTTCCTTTAAGTCGTATAACCACTTTTTGATGCATGTGAGATTTCTTTCACTTAACTTTGGCCTCTTAAGTCCTTAATCGAACCCTTTTTCTCTTTGGCAAAATGTCAGGTATGCGCATATATGTGTGTCATCACGTCAGTCTCGCGTTACCTGTATGATGTTTCCCTAGGGAACTTGCCTGCAGTTTATCTTCATTTTGACAGTTTAATGTTTCACGTGTGGTTGTAAGATGTGCCCTTGTTACATGCTCGACAGGTAGATGGTTAAGCTGCATGCAGGGAAGCGTTCACAAGCTTTTAATAAGCCGCCTGGTGCTTTCAAAGGCAAAGCCCAGAAAACTACAGTTGTATAACTCTATTCAAATTTCGGATGAGTCAGGATAATCCCTCAAAATGTCAAATCTAGATGTATTTGTCTCCCATAAATGCCAAATTTAAAGTAGTGACAGTTCAACAATACCGCTAACATGTATGTCTCAACATCTAAAAGTGCAGCCCAGAAAAACTACATCAACAAACCGTACTGTGTAGCGTTCCAGCAGTTTGTGGAGAATTCATCTCCGAAGAGTTTCTCATTCATCGCACCTCATCAATGACTGTGTCTGTTTCTATACATGCACAGTAGCTTCCTGAACCTGGAGAGAGAAGATCCAAGATGCCACGGTCAAAGTGTGATGTGTAAGAATGTTGCTTTTTGAGTAAACCCCCCCCTCCTCAACAAACCTTTCCACTGACTTAAAAAACCAACACATTTTAATTGAATATCTCTCACATTTGCAGACCATTTCTTTAGCCATTTTATTTACCCTTCACCCAAGCCCTGTGTTTGTGCCAGAATTTATTGAGCCAAAAGCTCCGCCCATGCTAGCCATGTCACCATGCATGCAGCTGGGTCTAGCGAGAGGCGCGCCACCTCGTTGTGTCTAACCTTTGACCTTTTTGGGCCACCTTACAGCATGTCCAAAGAGCCCAGCTCCAACTTGGAAAGCGCGATGCAGATGCTCATCAAGACCTTTCACAAGTACTCTGGGAAGGAAGGAGACAAATTCACGCTCAGTCGAGGAGAACTGAGGGAGCTGCTGACAGAGGAGCTGGGAAATTATCTAGGGGTAAGAGAAAGAAATAACACAGTATTAGTGTTGAACAGTGTTTATGAATGAATGTCTAGATGTGTCAACAAAGACATTCAAAAATGATGGGAACATTTGTGCCGTTACTTGTACAGCATATGTATATGGGTACCCCACCCACAGGTAAACCTGCAATATTTATTTAACAAAATGAATATTACATATTTTTAAATAAACATTTGTACATATTAAAATATATGAAATGAATATATTAAATAAACGCAAAGTCAGCCAAGCAACCCTTAACTTATTTGGTTGCCATGTTGTGGTACTTCTACAAACACCTGCGTTCTGCCATACGTACATCTCAGCCAAAACCAATGGGAGAGAACCTGTAAAACAAGTTAAGATTTGCATTACACAAACAGTTAATAACGGATCATTTGCAGATTCACAGCGACCCTTCAATTATGTCCTGTGCAGAACACATGCATTCAGATCCAGGTCTCTTTTCTTAAAATGGCACACATGTTGGCACCACTTTGAATTAAATCATCCAAAATAAAATTCTGTCATTATTTTCTCATCCTCACATCATTTAAAACATGTATGACTTTATACGTCAAAACACCAAAAAAGATATAGTATATCAAAGAATGTTGGAAACCCAGAAACATTGACAGGTGGGATTGACGGGGGGAGGTGTTTTGGGGGTAGGTTTGGGAGTTAATTGTCCCAATGGGGGGGCATTGATTTATAAATACAAAACCGCTGAGACATTTAGCAAAATATCGTTATAAACGACACAATAAATGAAATAATTTTTATTTTTGAGATAACACTTCATATAATACAACAAGAAATCGCTCAGGTCACACTTTCAGAACGTTCATATCATGGAAATGACAACCTTTTTGGAACCATCATCAATTCCAACTTGTTTTATGTTTGGTCCCCCCACAGAACGCCCAAGATAAAGACGCTGTGGAACGTGTAATGAATGACCTAGATGCCAACAACGATGGCGAGGTGGACTTCACCGAGTTCATCATCCTCATAGGCGCGCTGACCGTGGCCTGCAACGACTTCTTCCTGGATAGTCCGCCGCCCAAAGCCAAGGCCGACAGCAAGAGCGACGGAGCTACGGATGAAAAGAAAGAATAATGAGGGCGTACACAACAAGAGAGAAGTACTAGTGCGTGGTAGTGGTGAGAACAGAGTGAGATTCTAGCTTCCTTCATTTCTTTCATCGGGACTGACAAACCTATAGTTCCTGAAGGAGATTTGCTTTTATAATTCAACACAAGCTGTTCGTTACTTTCAATGCAAAACTGTCAAACCCAAAGGCGAACACTTGGGGGGCTGATGGAAAACACGCAGGGTAGTGCCAGGTGCTGGTTGGTCTAACGCTAAGCTATTTTTCACAGTTGATCAAAGTTATTGAGGAGAAAGACGCTATGTCTGGGTACATAAAAAATGTTTAGTTTGAGTGCAATGGTTATGTTCTTTGGTTTATGTAAAAGCCTAAGAATCGTACGTGTCCAGGAATGTGTAATGGACAGTTCTGAACAATCACCTGATGTTATGGTATTTTACATAATTTATTTATGAAATTATGCATTATTACATCCAATTCAAAGTAACCATGAAGTCATAACAGTGTTCATATACAATCACAACTGAAATGATTCAGTGTTGAACTTGGTTTGTCTCTGTCTTTGCATCTATTTGTATTAAATAACAAACGCGTATCTTCTTAATTATAATAAACGTGCAACTGACCTCCAGAAACTTGATATTTTTCTCATTTTCATCATTTTTAAATGCAATTCTGGGAAATGAATTTGGTTTCCTTCCACCACATATCCTAAGCCAGCACTGATTTGCATAAAATGGATGAAGTTAGCCTGTCTGCTCAGGTTAAGAGAACAATGGTGCCTTTGTTTAAGCCGATTTAGTCTTTGGCTTCCTTTTCGGGCAGATATGCTGATAAACTTTGTTTACCCTGGTATAGTGCGGTAGTAAAACCCTTTTACAACTTATATTGTCCAGGCAGTAACCAGATGACCGAAGCTTCAAGGTTATCTAATAGGGATTCCCAGTAGATGTGTGTAAATATTTTAAAAAGTGCTCATCCTGGACTCACTTCCGGCTGAACCTGTCTGACCCGATTTACTACTTGCTATGTTTGCGGTACAGCCTGGAGAAGCAACAATAAAGCGTCACAGATAATTGTGTTTCAACATGACAGAAAAGAAAAAGCCTACAAATGAGTCTTGCTGAAGTATAAACAAAATCTCCTTTTTGCACATCAGTTGGTTATATTCATAACATCATGTGCATCCATTCCCGTCCATCCACGTGAATAGGTGAAGTCCAAAATCCCCCAAAATGTTGGTCAAGATTAAGCTGCAATAAAATACAACCGTGGAAAGCATTTCTATAGTATTGTGGCCATTCCAGTCCAGTGTCTGTTGAATTTCAACAAAACCAAACCTCATGAGTGACATGAAGTCATTCAACAGCAATGTGAAAGACTGACAGCATGACAAGACATGAAAGCTGTCAAATAAATCAGGGTTATACGGTTTATACGTATTGTTTTCCGCGGCTGTAATGCAAAACATTATAACTAACCGCAGATTGGCTGTTTAAACTATAAGGCGGGGCTTCATTTCCAATAGCGTTATGCCCAGGCTTGATCACATAGATGCGATTGGTTCTTTTAACAGTAAGCCATGACTACAAATGCCATATCATTTCACAAATATTCATATAATAATAACAACAACAAACATACAATATTTAATGGATAACCTTTACCTGTTATAACTGAATATTCAATATTCTTCAGATATGTCTGTGGTTTATAGCCTACCCTCATATTCCCAAAAGCAAATACTTTGAGCTAATGACTTGGAACCAGATCAAGATGTATAATCAATTATGGATGCTATCTTTAATTTCAGTGATATAAGCATTTACTAGCTCGTGTTACATGACAATTGATCACATGTTGTCTTGTTTCACATTAGCAAAATAAGCTTTCTTGGTGCCTCCTCGGTTCATTAAGATGTACACATTTGATGTACATGTTCAACTCACCGTATAACTATATGAGTCAAATCAAGAAGTTTTAGCTGATTTAAACCTAGAGCTAAAGAGAATATTGCATGATCAAGAAGAATGCAAAAACCAAGAAATCTGAAAAATATACAAAGATAAGATTTGAAAGCACATAAGATGCTCTTTGAAACTTTTTTAACTTGTTTCCCATTCAAGTTTCTGTTCAATGAGAGTGGTGACAGTCCATGAAAACATGTATGAGGGCCTCTGTAGAAATGTAGACCATATTGGTCTGCAATGAGTCATTCAAAGCACATCAAAGGCAGACGGGATTCTGTGGTTAACTGGTTCAACTCAGCACATTCATTCAATGCATTTTTCCTTTGTGACCAAGAATGAATGCCGGTGCGACCACAAAAGACTTCCATATGTTTTGAAGGCCATTTTATAAGAATAAATGTAAGTTGCAAAAGGCTTGTACTTAATACCGTGGACAAAAATGCATAAGCATTAAACACGTATGAAATTCACTGCATTGGTTGAAATTACATATAATTACATATAACAGTAAATATTTGCAATAACAATAAAAGAGCACTTGGGAATGATTGACATTACATTGACATTTTATTAGACTTTTTTGGCCAACTAACGGTTTCTCAAAGATAATTTTTTATAGATTTTAAAGATCACATCGGATTAAGTTTTAATGTCAACTACAGTAATGCTACTTTAGGTATTTTTTATCTAAAGGAATGACTTCATATATTCATAAACGCACAAGTGCAAACCATTTCTGAGATATTGTCAATGTATCTTGTCTTCAACAAACAAACAGCCTGTTGGCCGTGCCCGAGTGGCAGCCTTGATGTGGTGGTGTGGCCTGACCGGAGCCGTTTGGCAACCGTAGTGCTCCATGTCACCCCTATCTGGTCAGGCTGTCTGGACGGGCCCTGACAGACACCTCTTCTCACTTGACAAACGCCTCCATCGTGGTCTCCTCCTACGACTCACATCCACAGTCGACTTATCTCTACACAGGATGACACAATAAGATCAACAATAGTGTCCATATCACATTTCACACAAGCAGAAAAACACGTTCCACATGAGCACATTAAAGTGGAGACACACGAAGATTCACCCGTGTGTATGACATCAAAGACTTGGGCAAGCCATGTACAACATTTAGGGGAAATGTGAAATCATCATGCACAATGCAGCTAAGCGTGAGCGTGTCTGAGCAGGTTCAGTGTGCCACAGGTGAGAATGCCAGAGATACGACTACCATCGTGTTTAGAAGTGGAAGCGTACCTGTCATAGGAAATGTTTTGGAACGTCTTCAGTTGTTCATATTCTTCCTCATACGTTTGGGATGAAAAGACACTTTGTAAAGTGATGTCCAGTGACTTTGGATTAGATTACATATGACTACAGAATTAAAAAGGATAATCTAAATGTAGATTAGGCACATATGCCTAGTTTTCGCATGTTTGCTTTATTCGTCATGGTTGGCTTCTCTCTCTCTCGTGCTCATGGAGGACAGCTCTTCTCTTAAACTGGATCACTGCTGGCGTCACAAGAGACCTCTTATCAGACTTATCAGTAAGAAAGGTAAAAAGAGAGGGATCGTAGCGCGCAGACCAAAAGGAAGGAGGGAGGCTGGTGTCAATTTGCTCCTTTTTCCTGCCCGTTGAGTGTCTTTAATACCGGCGAAACGATACCAAGACAACAACACTTTGCCCATTTTTAGCTGCGTGATTCCCTTCGGCTAGTACGTCTTGCTGCTATTCCACCCTTAAACCTGCTGGCCTTAAATCTGATCCGCATACAGTCATTAACCTCGTCGCCTCTGTCACCCATTCACCTAACCTTATCCGTGATCTTATCCCGCCTATGACAGCATCCATGGATTAACAATTCATCTGAATTCAAGGCAATGCAGAAGGTAACTCGAAGCCAGGGCTAAAATTAACTCTGATGGGTCACAAACAAGGGCCTGAGAATGCAGAAATCATTCATGATGAACGCTGGGGAAACACACACCAGGATGATTCAATGATGCTAGGTGTTTTATGTAAATGTATTGGTATGATATTTTAATTATAAGAGCAAGTAAAGTACTTACAACAATTATTATAACAAACAAACAATAAATAAATACAACTGTAAAATATACACAAATACATCAAAAGACAATGAAGTGTTTGGATAAAGAATTGTGGATTTTAGGTGTGTGTGTGTGGCAAGAAAGTACTGAATTTATAACGTCCAATTATATTATGTCCAATTACTTTTAGTTTAGCAGACTTCATAGGGTCCTAGATAATGCAACAAGATTGTTTTACAAGAGATGTACCGACTTAAGTGCTATTTCTAAAGCAGTGTGAAAGTATCCACTGATGAGTCACTGCAGAAACTGCTTAAGATAGAAACAGTTTAACTGTGTCTGGAAAAAAATGGTGTAAAATTTGAATGTTCAATCATTTTTTTTACAACTGAAGCACCATTGTGCCCCATCTACTTCAGTGAAGGTTCTTTGTACAACCACTAGAGGTCGCCAAAAGATTGTACACTTACTGTACGCTACGTCACACCAAAGCATAGAGCTATCATAATACGCACTTAAGTATATTTTCTTTCTTTTCATTAATCTAAGTGTTTCCTTGTGTTAAGTTTTTGTTGTAACATTGTTTTGTTATATCATAATGTTCAATAAAGCATTTAAAAATAAAAAAGTATATTTTTGAAAGAACTTGAAAAATACCTCTTTTCAATTAAGTTGTCTGAGAACAAAAAGCCCTTAAAAACATTATCTGTTTGTAATTATTTTCCTTTTTTCAGTGTCATGTAATTCTCATAATTTATCAATATGTTTAAGTAACATCCCATTTGTGATTTTTTGTTTCTTCTTGTCTGTTTTTGACTGTTATTATTTGTATATTGTTTAAGCAATAATAACAAATAAAAAATACGCACTTTCGTGAATCATTTATAGATAAACGTTAATGTTTTATTAAATGTTATGATTTTTTACCAGGCATCTCCTGGTAACCGCGGTAAATTGTTCTTTGAATCAGTTTTACAATTTGTCCTTCAATTTTCCGTCTATGACTTATATGGGAGCGAAACGAAAACAGTTTAATATTTATCACTACGAAATCGCTACTTAGGTACTAAGGAACTGCCTGCAAAAGTTAACGAATACGCCAGTTCATAAGGGACTTAAAACTACAAATCCCATAATGCAACTGAGGTAGTAACTACACACATTGGGACGCGCCTATAGGTGGACTTGGGGGTGAACGGCCCGGACTTATAGAACTGCAAAAGTACGTTTCTTCCTAAACACATACAAAAAAAGAACAAGAGCCCAAACTGTGTTTTATCATAACGATTTAAACTATCACTTATCGCAGTTAAAGTAAAAGCTAAATGCACGACAAAGAATGCCCATATCCCGTAATGGACGCAGAAATGGTACGATCTCGAAGGGCCCACAAATATGTTTCACAGGGGGTGTACAAGAAACATCTTGATCTAATACAGAAAAAACGCGGCAGATATGAAACTAATTCCCCTGGCGTAAATCTGCCATATAAGTAGAATAGTATGACATTATCATGAATGTGTCTTAAAACGTGAATATTTTGTAAAAACGACATCCAGCCGTTAGCCATACCTCCCCTATTTTCCACACATGCTCTGCGCGAGTAGACTCCGGCTGTCCCTCTTTGTCCGGCAACGAGTAGGCCGTAATTAACATGGCCAATTTCGCGTTTGGGGATAAATATTAAATCGTAAGTCTATTTGACATTGATTGTTTGTCATATAAGGGTTGACATCCATGTCTTGATGCAACAGTCAGGTGTATATGAATGAGCTGTGTGAGCAACGTTTCACAATTGTACCTTGCTTGCTGATGGCTGAACGGCTAACGGTAGCTATGTAGCGCATTCAAATCACGTTTGAATTAAATTACCGATGAATTTGCGCTTAACGCGTGATTCACGCTCGCGTTACGCGTTCCGATCAATCGGGACGTTTAAAATGGGGTCAAATGCTTTGTGTGTTTGCATCTAAATGTCATTTAGACAGCAATCCAGGTAGAGACACATCTGTATGTGATCACATTGCAGACAGGCAGATGTGCAATCACATTCAGTCCACTCTGATCACATTTATTTTGTGTTACCTGCAATTGCAGCGGCCGGCTTGCGTGCTTGCAAAAATCTGACGTTGCGTTTTCAAGTCTGTGATGCTTAAGCAAATCACATAACTATTTGAGTGTAAACGTGCAGAACATGACAAATCTGATTTAGGGCCCTAATGCATCCTTCAGACATGTTATTAAATAGGTGCCCGACTTCGTTACCCTTTTGGTAAAGTTACTTTTGAGTTTTTGGGGCGGCGGGGTGATACTCGTTGGACCCGAGGAGGTATTGGTCAAATAAACTCATTTCTGTAAATGAACGGTGTTATGGCACCGCATCGACACTCATTTTAATGGCGGGACAGCAGGCGGGACAGAGTCAAGGAAAACGAGGCAAAGGTAGGAAACTGTCCATCAGCGCATCTCTGTGTCCGAGCGGGAATCCACACAGCTCTGGCTGCAAATCTCCCTTTCCCTGTCAGCACATACCTAAATGTACGGTGGCCTTGTTTTGCGTGGGGAGCTGTTTTGGGGTAGCTTTATGTCAACCTCGCATCACTTGTCTCTTCACCTGGCGTGTTCGTTTGTTTTGTTTTTACACACTGCATCAACTCTTTTCCCTTCTTGTTACTTGCCCTAATGCAAGCCTCTTTCCTGGGTTCAGGGTTTGGGAAACCTGCTTATCAACTTGATGTCTTTTTTGCTCTACTGAATTTCTTCTTTATCATTTAATGTATAAGATTTAATTCGCTTGGTCTCATAGGTGGGCAAAGATACCAAATTTGATAGAAATTAAGTCTGATGTCTTGAAATGTAAAAGTTATTTTAATTAGATTATTGTGTTTGCCGTTGAATTTGACTCGTTTGTAGTGATTTGGTGATCAGTTTAATTGTGGATTGATTTCGAATAAAAAGATTACATCTAAATTCTTAGTCATCTTGTCCTTGATAGAATGAAAGTTGAAACGTTGAATATGTGTTTTACTTTAAAAGCTACTCCCTCATCTCCCATTTCTTTTATTTCCATTCATACATTTGTGCCTCTACAGGTTCCCAGATGAAGAGCCCGGAGAAAAAAAAGAGGAAATCTAACGCTCAGGTTAATATCTTACTATTAAGTTCTTATGCTTATTGCTTAAATGGATAGTTCACAAAAAAACAAAACTAATTCTGTGTCATGTTGTTCTAAACACATATGATTGTCATAACTTATTTATTTGAAGATTTGTCTGCCACATTAGTTTGTAATACCATGTACAACGTTTCTTAATATGCTCTCTCTCTCTCCAGCATCTAAATATGAGCTAAAATTATTCTATTCAGTGCCATCACCTTTTTACTCATCTGTTGTATTTTCTATTAGGGGGCATCGTTTTCCCACCTCTCTGAGTTCGCACCCCCTCCCACTCCGATGGTGGATCACCTGGTGGCCTCTAACCCTTTCGACGATGACTTTGGTCCTCCATCACGACCTGGCGTTGGAGGAGGTCCAGGTGGTGCCCCTTTTCTGTCCAGCCCAGGGGCAGGTGGAGGAGGAGGCTACGGTGGGCCTGGTCGAATGACAGCAGGTATGGGATTCATGGGCGGCCCTGGAGGACCTGGTGGTGGACAGCCTGGACGAAGACCTCCTTTCGGTCCCCCGACACCAAACGCTGGACCACACCACCCTCTTGGGTTTGGGGGCATGCCAGGCTTTGGAGGTGGTGGAGGCGGAGGAGGTGGTGGAGGAGGTTTTCCATCCGGTGGGCCATCACAGTTTAACATGCCGCCCAATTTTAGCCCCCCCATGCACCCTGGACAGGGCTTCAACCCAATGTTGTCACCCGGAGCAATGGGAGGTGGACCAGGTGGTGGAGGAGGTCCGCCTCATCCTCGGTTTGGTATGCCTCAGCAACACCCTCCACATGGACAGGGAGGCCATCCCTTTAACAGCCCACCTTTACCTGGAGGACCCGGCCCCCGTGGGCCCCCCCATGGCCCCATGAACCCTATGGGGGGTATGGGAGGAGGAATGAACATGATGGGAATGGGTGGCGGTGGTGGGGGTAACATGGTGGCCGGACACCCAGGTATGCCTCCACAAGGACAGTTTCCACCTCCGCAAGATGGCCCATACCCTGGATCTAGCCCCCCTGTAGGTGAAGAGGGAAAGAACTTTGGCGGTGGTCCGGGTGGAGGTCCACCTGTTCCATCTCAACAGCAACCACCCAACATGAATCCCTCTGGTCCTCCATCCAACAATGCAACCCCCGGTCCATCCCCAGCTCCTGGTCCCCCGCAGCCTGGAGGAGGTTTCCCAGGGCATCCAGATGTTTCTCAACCCAACCCCAATACACCAGGGCAACCCCAGTCGGCTTCCGCACCCCCCAATCCCAACTCTTCCCCTACAGGCCCTCTTAATGGTCCACAGCCTCAACAAGCACCAACCAATCAGCATCCTCCACCAAACTCCACCGGCGGTCCTGGTCCCAACACTCCCTCCAACCAGCAGCAACCGACACCACCAAACTCCAACCCGGGGTCCGCCCCCTACAACCAGCAGAACAATGCTTCCGGAGGTCCAAACCAGCCACCCAACTCCAACCAGAACAACCTTAACAACAACAGTGGCGGCAACACCCCAGGTAGTAACCCTAATCCTCCATCCAACTCTAACTCTACACCCAACACCCATTCCCCTCTTCCCAGTGGGCCTGCTCCAACATCTGCCGGCCCAGGCTCAGGCCCCCCAAAACTGGGTGGAGGCATGGTGTTCCCCTGCGGCCTATGCATGTCAGAAGTGCACGACGACCAGGAGGCCATCTTATGTGAAGCTTCATGCCAACGTTGGTTCCATAGAGACTGCACGGGCCTAACCGAGCCAGCTTATGGGTTGCTAACCAGAGAAAGTGCCGCTGTGTGGGCCTGTGACTTCTGCCTCAAGACAAAAGAGATTCAAGCTGTTTATGTGCGTCAGGGACTGGGCCAGCTTGTGGCTGCAAATGATGGTTAAAATACTTCAAATGGTGATAGAAGGGGGATAAGATATTAGATTTTTTCCTTGGTGCTTCATGTCTTGTGTTTCACAGTGAAATGGAGATTGGAACTGAATAAAAAGGCCAACAACAAGGAGAGAGAAACCAGAATATCAAACTTTTAATCTGATGCTTCATTTTGCATTGTTCTTCGCAGATCTCATAAGCACTTTTAGGGTCCCTGTTTCCGAACGAAACACAATCAGATGTAAAGACTTCATTGTATAAAGAAACCATGACACACTTTTAAAACATCAGTTCTCATACTGCTCTTTTAGGTTTTCACTTTACCTTGGTGACAAAAATTAGAGAATAAGCAGTTTCTGGCAGCAGTGGAAAATCTGACATTTGACAGGTATGTACAAAAATTCAAGCATTTGTGATGTACCCCAGATCTGCCCAATTTTATTTCCACAAAATCCAACTTGTTGATCTTCAAAGCACTGATGCCAACTTTCTACCTCAAAAATTCGACGAATGTCTGGCAAAGAACTCTTTAGCAATGACTGGTGTTAAAGCAAGTGTGTAGTCACCACACAACCTCTCCTCTCACTGATCTCCATTTCAGTACATCCAAAGGAAACCGTCAATCTAGACATGTAGTTTAAGAACATTTACTGCGTCCGTCATGGAGTACAGGAGTGGTTTTTTTAAAGACAGAGGTCAGGCTCCTGCCATTCACTGTCAATAAAATTCTTGATTGTTTTTCTTTATGTACAGCTACTCACTGGTTTTTTTTTACACAAAAGTGGATAATGGTGGCTGGTGGCATAGCAAATAGTGGTAATCCATAACCATATCAATGTACGTATGTAGTCTATGGATTGCATGTGAACCAATGCAGTACTTCGTCAGATCTGTTTTAATAGTTACTTTCATTGTTCCGATAAAGCCTCAACCTGGGCTATGAAGTAGACCAAATAACAGGACGAAGTAAAATGATGTTGCAGAGTACGATGTTTGCAATTCCTTTTTCATCTTCACATTTGTCCAAGTTGCCTTTTTCTTATTTGTTTCTGATTAATGTACTTGTGTGTATGCTGTTCAATGTGCTTGCTCTGGTGCCCTTCATTTGCATTTTGCAGTAACAAAGGGGTATGCAGGGTTCAGGCTCTTTACTGAAAAAGTAAACTGAATTGTTTTTTTTACAATTTGCCTGTCTCTTTGACCTTTTGCTTGTGATAAATTTGGGTGTGAAAACACTTAATAGCTCTCTATAACGAAGGGAATCCAAGATGCAGATATTTTTTAAGTATTTTAAGAGTTTATAAATGCATATTCAATATTTAGGTGAGAGATCAGTTTTCATATGTTAATATTTACTTATAAATGCTTATTTAAAAGATTGTATTCTGGTTGCCAGCATATTTTATTTTTACATTTACGCTGATGCTAGTATCTGACGCAAAGTGAAAGAAACTTAATATTGGAATTTGGGAAATGTAAGGTAAGTGACTAGAATCGCCCATGTGGCCTTCAAATCAACTTTTTACAGTTTGTTTTTCTTATATGATAACAGAGGGATTATATTAATTTCAGGATTTTTTGCGATGAACCTCATTTGTAAACCAAGCAGAACAAATCTCTAAATAATCTGTTTTAAGAAAAACAACCACAAAAGCGTTTCTTGTGTTCCATGTGACCCATCAGGTTTTTTAATAGCATTTTTAATTGGATTTACTTTGACCTCGAATTACATTTGAACAAGATGTTAACTAAAGTGTACTATATGTGACGAAACAAACCCGAGAACATCCAAACTCAACAAAAAACATACAAAATTAGATTAAAATTGCTACTGATCTCTCTTAAATTTGTTAAAAACAAACTGCTCGTTTTAAGATCAGGTAAATATTGTAATCTAGTTTTAAAATGAGGTCTTTAAATTTTTTTGTGTGAGATTGACGTTGGATCTCGGCCAATGATCAATTCCCATCGGTCGACCTTGACGCAACTGCCCGGCCAATGAGCGTCCAGCAGGGGCGGACCGATGGCGCATAGGCAACAGGTTGTTACGCACTGACAGTTTGGCGTGGACTGTCCATCATCGTTCTCAAAGGAGTTTTTAAATCGAGACCAAACCAAGAAAAGGTTTCAAAATTGCGTTGACCCTCTTAAAGTTACCCGGTATTACGGACGCTTTCACTAAACAGGTAAGCGAATGGAATGCCATTGTTTACACAGAGGTCTATTTTGCTTTTTTGGTCTTGGCTTTACGTCCAGAGTTCTTCTCACACATGGCTTCACATGTACGTCTGTGTTTTGCTTAGCGAGGCGGAGAAACACCTGTTGCTTTGTGTCGCGGGCAGGAAGAGAGATGCCGTGATCCAGGTTGGCGTCTGTTTGAGAAAGTCATTATGTATCCAGATTCTGCTTTGATGTTTGCGCCGGAAGAACGATATCTCGATCACAGTTAAACAATAAGGCGTGTTGTTGTAAATATAGTCACACACGGCGAGTTGCTTTTCTAACTATCCAAACAAAAAAAGGGGTTTCGAGGACATGCGTCGTTTCAACATACAGGATTACACATCCGATAAGAGAGGTTAAGCAACATTCACCTCATCATAAATGTAACGTCAACATTAAAAGTAGCCTGAAGTGCAACTGGTTTTGTCGCTACCGATACCGACTGACTCGCTGGGTGGGTGTGACGCAATTTAAACAGCGATGTCACTTCTGGAAAGTTTCATCCTGCAGTTTCTCTCTTCGCTCGTGTAAGTCACATCTGTAAACAGAGAAACGCAAGGACAAAGAGAGCCACTAAAGTGTCAGTGTAATTTAATATTTAGCTCGTGGTTATTTCTAACAGTGTAACTGGAACACACTGGAGTGTCAATTGCACAAAAAGATCTGATTGGCACAAAAATGCTCTCTTCCTAAAAAAGTAAAATATTAAATGTACTTTTGAGATGTTGCAATAATAATGATGTTAACGTAGTTATTTATCCAACCGTGGAGGTAAATTATACGTCTCCCTTAAGACATTGCCATGTCCTACAGGCACGTTCTGGGCTTTTTCGTGTTAAGTCACACACGTGCAATTGGGGAATGTCAGTGCATCTGTTATTATAATCCTTAAACATCTTTTTACAGAGTGCATCCATATCAAACTGGAACGACACGTGGTTAGTAAATGTTAACAGGACTATTCCTTTTAATCACACTATATAACAGGTAACTTTAGTGTATCTTTATAACCCATGTATGTGCAGTGAAAGGAAAAATGTAGCGCGGAGAGCTGTCAATCCTGTCTCGTAACATTCCTCTCTGAACCAACATACTGTCTGATGCCGGGTCAGACCCAGTGCTCGGCATTCGATTGAAATAGTTGGCTATAGGGAATTGTACAAATGAGCAAAAGCGATAATTGAAGAACCCACACATGCACAAAAGTGAATGGCCCACATTTTAAAGGAGACCCCCTTTGACGGTGTGAGATGTATTCCTAGCACTTTATCTCAAAAACAAACCATTTCTACACATATGCGTATTTAATCCGACAATGTGCACTTTCCTATACTTAATACGCTCCTGTAACTAGTGAGAAATCACATGGTGGGATTCGTTTTTGCAGGAATGCTTGGAATCTAGTGTGTGTGAGGAAGACAATGACTAACTTTGAGTAGCTAATCGGACCTAATGCTTCAAAGGGGACGCTGACAGTTATAATGTAACCAGACCCCCGTTTCTCCAGGTTATTCATTGATAGTCTGATGTTTATTGACTGTTGTATTAGTTTCGTTCAGTCATTTCGGGATTATTGCCCGTAAGGCTACACTTGGTGCATGTTGTGTTAACATAGGAAGCAACATGGTACTTTTAACACACCCAACTCTTATGATTCTCAATTAATTCAATAATTGAGGATAAAAAGGCCTCGAGCGATACACACACACCGCTGTGTGAGAGAAGAAAAAGAAGGAATTGAAGCTTTAGACGATACTTTGCATAGCTGTGGATGTTTGTCGCATCACTGGTTTTGTACAACAGTGTATGGAACAATACACAAGTAGCTCCGTCCACCATCAAGATTAAACGCAACATCTTTGATCACATATATGTCATGGGTGTTGCACAGTGCTCTGATGTCATGTTAAGAATGTTGTCTTCGCGGCTAAAAGTAGCGCTCCTTTCTGATCAGGAACTGTGTTCCAGGAAAATGGGAAGACCGGAAGCAGGGTGGAATGTGCCAGAACCTGCTCCTACCAGCGGGCACACCTGTTTGTCTCAAGCAAATAATATCTCTCTCTTTTCAAATGTAGAAGACTCTCGATAACAGGGCTGATATCGTGTAGCTGTATCACATACAAAACTGCTTCACATTACCATTTGCGTTAATGTGCCGCTGTATTGAGAAGTAAGAGAGGTTGGCATGAATTCAATGTTTTATGGGACATACCGTGTAGCTTGCATTTTGTTCATTCAGTTTGTCTGACATAGGGATAAGTTTGAAGGCAATCGAATCCATGCAAGTTGGTAAAAAACAAGTTGGTTTAATACACTTTATACACACAATTAGCATTTTGAAATAATACATGCATTGCTCACTGATCTTGTATCTCACGTTGTGCCTCCTCAATCCTCATTCTGTACCTTTAACCCTAATTTTACACTTTTATGTGTTCTTCAGTTATATGCCCCAAACAATCCAGCTAGTGCTTAAAAAAATCTTAAAGGCGTATGTCAGAGCCAACACAAAATTTCCCCATATTTTACTCACCCTTAAGGCATCCTAACTGAATATTACTTTTTTCTAGAAGAATAATGCTGTTGAAGTTATAATAGCACATATAATTTTACTTCCAAGTGGTAGAATGGGAGTGAATGGATGTTGATTTTTTGAAGCTCCGAAAAGTGCATCCATCGATCAAAGAATTGCTCAACACGGCGCCGCCTCCGCTGAAGGTCTTCTGAATGACATTGATGTGTTAAATATCCATATTGACAGCACTATTAACATTGATGTCTAGCTTCCGTTATCCCGCGGCGGCGAGTGAACCTGAGGCTTGTTTTTCCGGTGAGAAACATGGCATTTTCTTTTGGTTCCAAGATGGTGCCTTCTCTGTGTGGGAGCTTTCATCACTGTCATTTGCCAGAAAAAGAAGCCTCGGGTTCACGAGGCGAAACTTGCATTGAAATGTGCAATGACCAAAAGACAGAGAGTTACAACACACTAAAAATGTGCATCTCATAGAGAGCGATAAAGACCTACAATACAGACTCCATGAACACCAGTTTATAACATCAGTCATATTTTGTACTCTCTTTGTTTGTGCAAATATTCATACTTTGTTGTTAGACATGTTGTCTGTCTTTCTACTGTATAGATATGATATAGCCAGAAGATAAAAAATTAAAAGTCTCATTATCTGTTCTTAATTGGATATCTTTAGTATGTTTTCATAACTTGCCTACATTATAACTATGGTGAGCATTCAAATGAACTATAATGAACTATAATAAATAAGTCAATTCTTAGAAAACTAGGTAAAAAATATAGAATTTCAATGGGATATTATTACTCATTCTGTGAAATACAGATTTGGTCATTTTGCCCACCCCTACGTGGAAATATAACTCTGACTACAGTATTCTTTAAAAAGAAAGTCATATTTAGTCAGGATGCCTTGAGGGTGGGCAAAACATGGGGAAATTATTTTTTGGCTCTGAAATATCCCTTTAATGTATTCAGTATATTAGTTAAAGGTGCTGTGTGATATTCTTTTTGTAGCATCCACTGAAAGAAATGCAATATAATGAAGTGTCTAAACGTAACGACATCTTAGTCCTGTGTCAGCCACCGCAGTGCTTTGAAAGGGAGGGGTAGAGTAAGCCATTGGTTGCAATTCGCGACCTCTCCATTGCTAAATTTCATACACTGGACCTTTAATATATAATGTAATATTTTAATTGTATTTATGCTAGACTGTAATGACACATTCTTTCTTTGTCTTCGTCTCACAGAAAGCCAGAATGAGCTCACTCTCAACAGACAGGAAGACCCCTCTGGACTACGGTGTCCAGATCCGCTTCATCAAAGATCTGGATGACGACGGTGGGGGATTCCCAGACAGGAGTCGACTGGCCAGTGGAGTTGTCAGCAATGGAACTCCTTCGTCCTCCAAGTATGGAGTAGCCGTACGGGTGCAAGGAATTTCTGGACAGCCGTACGTGGTGCTCCAGGATGGACAAAAGGGAGACTCTTATGGGGTACAGTTGAAGACCCAACAGACCCAGAGCTTGCCCCCAATTGTCTCTCGGACCTCTCCATACAGCAGTTTGTATCCAGAACTAAGGGAAGGTGCTCGAACTCCCCAAGATCTCACAGCTAGTTCTCCAGAAGAGGAATTTGGGAGTCCTTTAAAGAGGCCGCCTGGCGACGGACAAGCGGGGAACCAAGGAGAAGTTGAGGCTAGGACTACCGAGCGTCTCACCCCATCTACATCAGCTCCAAAGGTGGAGAGCAAGGACAATTATTATTACAACGAAGCGGGGCTTCGGAAGGTCAAGCAGAATGGGATCGGTGGTATTCTGAACGGGACGGGGCTAAATGGATCATTGGGTGAAGAACCAGCACAAGCTATTGACACCAAATCATTAGCTCCCATTAATAAACTCATCAGCCGGTTCGGTGGCACTGGTTCTAGTGACGCTCCCACTTCAGACGCACAATCTCGGCCTCGCTTTGACAACCGGGTGTTGAGTCAAAGTATGGATGCGCTCAACAAACCCAACGACGAACAACCCCCTCCACCGTCTTCCCCAACTATAAATCCCTATGCTCCTATTACATCAGCTTCAGGGCCCAAACTCAGCTCATCTAAACCTGTAGCGAGCAGTCTGGGGCGAGAGTCAACATCTGTCGCTAAAGTGACCGCCATACCTAATTCCAAACCGCCTGCATTCAACCCATCACCAAAATTGTTTGTTCCTAAGGAGACGGCACCTGCTCTACCAAAGAAACCGGTAAGTTTATAGTTTCTCCATTTTTTGGGTAAAACTTGCAAGACATGGGTATTATATTCACCCCTCTCTGTCTCCAAAATTGACAATGCTTAAAGGAACAGTTCACCCAAAAATCCCAAAAGTCATCATTTACTCACCTTCAAGTTTCTTTGTTTTGAACACAGAGACAGATGTTTGAAAGAACGCTTGTAACCAAACAGTTCTTGGCCACCGTTGACCATAGTAGAATATTTTCTTTGTTCTGTTGAACACAAAAGATAATATTTTGAAGAATTTAGGAATGCGAACAGTTATGGTGCCCTTTGACTAACATTGTAATTTATTAGTCAGTGGTGGCCAAAAACTCAAATTCTTCCAAATTGTTCATCAGAACAAAGAAATGTATACATATTTCAAACAACTCGAGGGTGAGTAAATTATGACGATTTAAATTTTTGGGTGAACTTTCCCTTCACTTAATGACTATTAATCTAATGTCCATTAGAATTATAGATCTTTGAAATGTCTTTTCAGGTGACCCCTGACCTCATAAAGAGCCAGCCTTCGAGTACAGAAATCGCAAATGGAGATGATGCTCAGGCCAAACAAGCAATTTACAACATTCTTAAAGAAGGGTATGATTAAAATGTAAAATATCATTGATGCTCATTGAAACGAGTCCAAGCTTAAGCCAGCCTAAAAAATGTAGGGGTAAACCACATAGCAATGGCTTAGCAACCACCAGAACACCATAGCAACTCCTTAGCAAAGTGCTAAAACTTTAAACACTTTAGTTAACACATAACAACGGGCCCCTGGCAACAAGATAGTAGCTGAAAATAAGTCCTGAAGTCACAGTATGCCATTTCGGACGTAACCACACATTCTCTTTTGACAATGTAAATCTTCTTTTTCCATTTTTTTATTCAATGTCCTTGTTTTTTCCAACACTAGGTCTGTTGAGAGTGAGACTGCCATCAAACGCAAAGTGAACCTTATTCACGAGAGTTTCTGTGGGGTTAAGGTAAGCGTGCTTGCGTTCAATACATCAGTTTGAGTTTCCCAGCATTCAGTGGAGTTCAACTGTGTTCACTACATCACAAAGGGTTTGTGTGTGGATATTGTTTGCATATTGGTCCTGGTTTTGCATGATTGTGAGTATGCGTGTGTCTTCGGTAAGAGAGAAAGAGATCAGTGTTCTCAGACGGAAGGCCAAACAAATTGCAAACCTTTAAAAAAACAGTTTTTGATCTAATAAGACATTGCTGTACTAGTGCAAAGATGTGAAAAATTATCTGTAAAATAGAAGTCATATGCATTCATATTTTTTTTTAATATGAGACGTGATGCTGGTAAATACAGATCTTAGTTGTGTTCTGACTTTAAACCAGAAGTTTGTGTTTTTTGCCACTTGTATCGACAAACATGTTTCAAAAGTGGTCCGTTGAATGAATGAGTTATTTCCAAAACACTGCCTACGCTTGCCACTCGGCGATAAATCGATAGTCCCGCCTCCAGTCAGAATTCTGTACCAAAATGGACACACCACAGACACACTGTTTGCACTTTTCCAGGAGACTAACCTACCAGTTGTTTTTTACCTTGATTTGAAGTTATGGAAAATAAGTGTATTAAAAAGAGAATGAATCAAATAGCTAAAGTGAGACTCTTGGAGAAAGAGAGTATGTGTGTCTATATGTTAATTCGTCTTGTCCTTGTAAATAGATGCATCACGAGCCTGCGTGTTTGCATAACCTGTGAAATATCTTCCTGCGGTCTCTTGGCAACCGTCGTCTCAACAAGGAAATCTGATTAGGGCCGCGTGAACGAGAGCTCAGCCTTTGTGATCCATCAATAATTGAGTTAAACTGGAAATGGATAGCGGTGAGGGAGGGTTTCCCCTCGGCTCGGGGGCTCTCAACATGTCTGTTTAGATTACAATAGTAATGGAGACTCACTGTACGGCCTCTTACTTCTGTGTGTCATATCTCACTGAGTGCTCGTCCATGCATGATAAACTGTTGCTGGGACGATATTTTGCTGGGAGACATTGTGTCTTGTTAATGAAGAGCAGTAGTGTGTAGTAAACCTCACCCAGCACTTGAAGACTTTTAGGCCCGGTTTCACAGACACGGCTTAGCTTAAGCCAGGACTATGCCTTTGTTGAATTAAGTTATTTATGTCGCTTTTATAAAAATCCATTACTGGTGTACATCTTGAGACAAAACAATGGCACTGATATATTTTAAGATATTTCTGGCCGAGCTTTAGTCAGTTAAGACAGGTCAAACATTGATTTTAGTCCGGGCCTAGCCTTAAGCCTGGTCTGTGAAACCGTCCTTAATGTTTGATGTTCTCTGTGTAGGTACACTGTGAATACTTTTTGTAAATAGTACAAAAATGCTTGGTAATGATAATGTAATTCTAAAAATAGCCTGTTGTCATTTTTTGGTGAAGTGTATCACATTGGAAATGAACAGATTAGGAACATTGTACAGATGAAATCATTTTCAGCTTCTAGTTTGTAAGCAATGTTTTCTTTCTGCGGTTTCATCTTCATGTTCTTTCGCGCTCAACAGTTCTTGCAGATATTTTATGATACACTTGTGCATGCGAGAGGCGGCGTGAACTCGACCCCAGAGCAATAATTCAATTAATTTCTCATGGTTTATTAAATGCATTATTCAAATACCATAATAATGTCTTTTATCCATTGCTGCGGTTACATGTTTTAGTAGTTAGTTGAAGAATGATTGCAAGAGGACATTAACGCTTTCCCTTTTCATTCAAACAAGTGAAGGTGCAAGACCACAAGAGGTCATTTTAAATGTGTGGTCAATATAATGATGGCAACAGCAGTAGTATGAAGCAGTGGTGTGGGGTTGCTCATCTACATGCGTATAGAAAGGGATATTCTAGAAGACGGAGATATTTGAGCAGAGGACAGCTGCATATGTGTTGTGCGTTCATGTTTTTTTAACGTTTCAAATAAAGTTTTGTTTCACGATCCTGCGTGGTGTGCAGGTGTTTGTACATATGCACTTACAATAAAACCTTTTGGAATCAGATGTACACTTACAAAGCATGAATATGAAGTATTTAGTATACACAACTAGTTGTTGTAGCTTTGCACATGCAACAGCAATCATACATTATACGTGCATGACGAGATGTACTACTCTAGACAAGTTTTGCATGGACAAACTTAATAAGTGATGTTATCAGACTAGTCTCACGTAAACATACGTAATGTTTTGTGGTGATACTTTTGATCGACATTTAGATCAATGTAGTGTAGATAGATTGAATTCATGATTCCTGAGGGTAAATTCAAGATGTTTCTGACGTATGAAGTGTGCATAGTCCTTAGATCATACTTGTAAGCTACAGAACACGGGTCATGAAAGGTCAAATAAAGCCAAAGTTAAAACCATTATTCCACTACATTTATTATCAGGTTATATTCAGGGCTTGCTCTATAATGGTAGAAGATTCTTGTTTGATAGTTGAAGTAAAGTATCATTGTTGGCTTTTGGTGTCTCAAAGGGTCCTCAGATTCTAGTGACCGACAGCAATATAAAGACCGAATTGGAACAGGCTTTCGACAAGAACACACAGCTTCAGCAGATGCTGGACAAGAGCAAAAGAGAACTTGTGGAAGTTCAGGACCAGTAAGTGTGGCCTTTTTCTTACAGTCTGTAATGATGTGATGTTTAAATTGAGTTCATGTGTTCTTTCTGTCTTTAGATTGATGGAGCTGAGGATGGAGAGAGAGAGGGCGGGGTCTCGCTTACAGCAGCAGGAGGATCAGTTAGCTCAGCTTCAGGAAGAGCTCAGGAGAACGTCTCCACAGTCAGACACATTGCAGCTAGTATGAACTTTATTGTTAAAGTTTTACAAAATTCAGTATCGCCAAAGCACCTACTGAAAGTACAGTGTCTCTTTGTTCCCTGTCTGTCTGTTTATATCTCTATCTATCTGTCTGTCTGTCTATCTCACTGTCTGTTTATACATCTGTATCTCTCCTTGTCTGTCTCTCTATCGCTCTGTCTATATATTTGTCTTTCTCTCTCTGTCTGTCTATCCAACAGTCTATCTCTCTCTCTGTCTGTCTATCCATCTGTCCTTCTCTCCGTGCATCTCCATGTCTGTCTATCCATAGGTCTTTCTGCCTATCTGTCTGTCTATCTATCTAGAAGCATTTCTGCCTATCTGTCTGTCTATCCATAGATCTTTCTGCCTGTCTGTTTCTCTGTCTATCAGTCTGTCTCTCTGTCTCTCTGTCTGTCTATATGTCTGTCTTTCTCTCTGTAAATCTCTCTTTGCCTATCTGTCTTGTCTTTCTGTTTGTCCATCTATCTGTCTGTCTGCGTATATCCGTTTGTCTGTCTAACTATCTGTCTGTCTCTATCTCTGTCCGTCCGCCTGTCTGTCTATTTCTCTGTCTATCGGTATGTCTAACTATCTGTCTCTCTCTCACTCTCTCTCTCTCTCTTTCCGTCCATCAGTCTATATATATCTGTCTTTCTCTCTGTATGTCTTTGTCTGTCTCTCCATGTTGCTTTATCTCACTATACTGTATGTCTCTCTCTCTCTGTGCAGGATTTGATGACGGTGCAGGCAGAGCTGTCCGAGGGTCGGATGCTGAGACAGAAACTGGAGGACACCGTGAGACAGAGAGAGCGAGAGCTCACCGCTCTGAAAGGAGCGCTGAAGGATGAGGTGGAGTCACATGATAAAGAGATGGAGACCCTCAGGGAGCAGTACAGTCAAGACATGGTTACGTTACGTCAGAGCATGGAGACTGTCTCACAGGTACAGTGTACACAAACAGACCGATATATGTGAGAAAGGCCCGTGGTTTATGTTAAAATTAGTTTTCTGTCCATTCTGTGCAAGTTTGTCACTTTTACCACCTCCCCTCACCTGCTCCTATGTCTGACAATCTCTGCAGTCTCAGCTGGAGATCGAGGAAGAACGTGAGAATGTAAACGCCTCCATCTTGGCTCTGGAGGAGGAGCTGGAGAGTTACAAAGATCAGAGCGACCACTGGAAAGAAAAGTTCAGTTCTGCTAACCAAGAGTAAGTTGCAAGGGTCTATGAACACCCACTGAATATTGCACTGGTATTGCAATGCTCAATATCGAACCATAGCAAGGATTTTGTTTTCAGCTGGGGACCAGGGCAAATGTATAAAACACACCAATAAATATAGGAGTTTGGGAAATATATAAATGAACACTAATAGCTTTTTAAAATGAGCTTAAGCATGTATTATGGAGCTAATAATACGTTTTTTTGGGGTTGGGGTGGTCACAGATAGAAACTCTCTGAATTAAATATAATCTTTTGTCTTTTAAAAGCGAAAGACGTCGCTTCAAGGTGCAAGTCCATATTTGTCAAAGGAGTCAGATGACGAAGTTGTTATCATACCCGAACAATCTTGTGACCAACTCCCATTATTTACATGAAATGTCATCTCAAGCAATTCATCATATAATGTTCTGCAATAATCTTTTGTGGTCTGATCCTCTGGATTAAAATGTACAACACACATCACATTTTCTTGAAACCTAAAGTGATAGTTCACCCAAAGGTAAAAATGATGTCATCGTTAACTCGCCCTGTATGAGTTTCTTTCATCTCCATAACACGAAAGATGATATTTTGAAGAATATGGATAACTGAACAACGGCGGTACCCATTATCTTCTATTGCATGACCACAAAACCGTTTGAAGTGAATGGGTACCGCCATGGTTCGGTTACCAACATTCTTCAAATGATCTTTTTCCATGTTCTGCAGATGAAAGAAAGTCACATACGTTAGAGCCTGTAATAGTTACATCATTTATATAACCTGTATCTAATCCACATATTTGAGATTACACTTCATTTTAAATGATGTATGTTAGCAGATAAGATGCATTCAAAACGTAAACGTATTAAAACATGTCTTTACCTTGTCCGAATGGCATAATTGTATTCATTATTTGAGTCCCGTCATACATTGTCGTTGTGTGTTTGTTTGCATGTTAATTGTTGTTTTTCTGATGCACGCATTTACTTCTGGTTCTCATTCACCAGGCGAGAGCAGCACAGCGCACTTCAGAAGTGAGAATGATTCTTGTAGACGCATGTCTACAGTCACCTGGGCATAAATGAATCATTTGAACTAATAACCTGTTATTGATCAAAATCTGTCAAATATCTGCCTCACTCTGACACACTAAATTCGAATCTGTTATTTGGAAATTTGACGAAAACTACCGACATTTCGTCTATTTAAGACTAATCAAAACAAATCCTTTAATCTCACTCTCCGTGCTGGCCTGTTTTAACAAATGTTACAAAACAGTCCTTGATCTTTTGTACTAATATGCCAAATCTTATGAAGCAATCAGACTTGACCACGACTTGATCAGATTTGTTTAGTGGATGTAGTATTGTGTGTTTGTTTTAATTTGTGTCCCCATGTTGCACAGACTTCTGCAAGCTCAGCAAGACAAAAAGCAACTTGAAGAGAAACTGCTCGCAGTAAAAAAACAAGCAGATGAAACCGATTCAAACCCTTTCACAGAGGTTAGATACATAAACATGTTTCTTTAATAAACATTATAAAACGGTTTCTGTATAGCATTTGTCTACTATCCAGTTTTATTGCATAACAATGCACACAACAATTTTCTTTACTCTTCAGGTGCTGCGGCGCTGCCAAGAGGATTTGAAAACGGCTCATTCAGATCTGGACAGACAGAATGCAGAGATGAGGAAGAAGGGGGAGGAGCTCAGTTCATTGACAAGAGCCAATGAGGAGCGAGAAAAGGCACTACGGATGGAGATCGACATACTAAAAGACCAATCAAAGAAAGACAAAGATGAACTCACGAAAGCTTTGGAGAAGACATCGCAGGTATGTGAATGGAATCATGATGGTGAATATATCTTCTAATAGGGGAAAAACTCACTCACATTGTCTGTTTGTTGCAGACCTCCGCTTCTGAGTCGTCTAAGAATACCGGAAGCAACCTGGAACTTCAAGAGGACAACACTCGTTTGAGAGCGAGAATCGATCGCATGGTAAATGCACATGCATACAAAAACTCAGAGGAACAAATTGCAAGAAATTTGTCTATAAAACTATTTCCATTCGCTCAGTCTGCTAATGACACTGATCTTCTCCAGACACGTCTGCAATCCAGCGTTCCTGACAGCTCCTCTGACGTGCTGGAGGAGGAGAACCGAAGCATGAGGAACCAGCTGGAGGAGTCCCGGCGCATGGTGTCACGTCTTGGGCAGGAGAAGGACGAGATCAGCCGGCGGCTGGAGGAGAGGGAGAGGGAGAGAGAAGCTCTGAGACGCGGCAAGAGCGACCTGGAGGACCAGAAAAGACTGCTGGACCGATCGCTGGAGAAGATCAATAAGGAGGTGTGTCTTCACAAATAATTCACAGCTTTATTTAAAAATAGTGATAAGAGAAATACTGTGTATTAACAAACACAATGCTCTCTCTCTGTTAGATGGAAACTATGATGGGAGATTCACGTCAGTCTGTACAGGTTCTTCAGTCTCAGTTGGATGAGTTCAAAGATCGTTCTCGCCGAGAGCTCCTGGAGGCTCAGAGACTCGGTAAAGACAGACTAACCGAGCTACAGAGATCTCAGGCCATTAACAAAACCACTCAGGAGGAGGTGAGCTCATGTCGAACACAACAGCAATATGGAAGATTAACAGAAGATTATACAGTATTTATAAATTCATTGCATAACTTGAGCGCACGGCGTAAAAGGAATTTTTCATTAGTGGATGTGAGAATATAGTGGTTTCGTATAGATGATGCTGAACTCATTGCTTTGTGTGTGTCTCAGGTGTCTCGTCTGAAGAAAGATCTCTTATCATGCTCAGAGGAGAGAGACAGCGCTCAGCTGGACAAAGAGCTGCTGAGCAGCCGTCTCAAGAACATGGAGAGCGAGATGGAGACCAAGAGAAGTTCACACACAGATCACAGCAGGGAGATGCGTCAGCTCGAGGTGTGTGTATGAACATAGAATGAAAGAACAAGGCTCTGAAATTCATCAGGACAGAATTGACTAGTTACGTTTAGCACTGTGATGCATGTTGTATCGAGAGCCAAAAACTGAGGGCTGTTTATTTGGATGGTTTCGGGGGGGATGTAAACGAACATTCATGTCATTTGTGTGCATGTTTCAGGACAAAGTGAAAACATTAGAGATCGAACTGGAAGAGGAGAGAAGTGGAACAGATTTACTGAATGAACGCATCACTCGAAGCAGGGAGCAGGTACGCACACACTCACCTGAAGTTCACATTAAATGACATTGTGACATCTGGTGGTGAGGTTGCGAATTGCAACCAGCGGCTCGCTCCATCCCCCTCCCTTTTGAAGTACTACGGTGGTTGACACAGGACTAAGATGTCGTTTGTCCGGTTAGGGCTACTTTAGAAACAACATGGCTAATTCCATGCAAAGGGACCCCTTCATTATGTAAGGTTTTATACACCTCTGAAGACATAGTTATGAAAATTGTATTGCATTTCTGTCAATATAGCCTCCAAAAAATTACAAAGGACCTTTATATCATTAGTAGCGAATGGACTAAAAGCAACAAAAGTGTATTTATGTCTTCGGGTGTTTTTTCATTTGTTAAAACATGCACATATCATACAATTCTAGAAATGTAACTGCTAGTTAAATGTGCTGTTTATCGTATTATTATATTGATTTGATAATAAATATTATTTTGAGCTACAGTAATGTGACATAGCAGTGATAAACATTTAAGCTGCCTGTGTTTTGTATCTCAGGTGGATCAGCTCCGCTCTGAACTGTTGCAGGAACGTTCAGCAAGACATGACCTTGAGATGGATAAAAGCGCCTTGGAGAGACAGGTACACACACAAACACACAAACGGCCTTGTGATGAATACGAATGGATCAGACCGACAGGCACACACACAAAGTGAAATCATATAATACACATTCACACATACATGAACACAAGCTTGAGAGTTTTTATGGCTTTTGTTAAATGATATTTTGTATAGGATGATGCATTAGTGTCCCTTGTATAGTGGATGATATGTCACTATGCCATCAAACTCTTTGAATAGCAGTCCATTGTTGTGACCTGTATGTGTGAAATACATCACTTCATATACTTGAATATGTTTTAAATACTTTATTATGCTTCTGATACATTTGTTTCTCATTATCAGCACATGTTCTGTCTTTGTTTCAGGTGAAGGAGTTTAAGTCTCGTTTGGCTGATCTGGGTACTCAGACTCGACCTTCCGCTGGACTCACACTGTTAGAAAACAAAGTTCAGGAGCTCGAGGACAGATTGTGCAGCGAAGAGAGGTACTCAACACACACCAGTAACATCATTTTCTTATAGCCTCACACTTGAACCAACATCATCCGTTGGCTGTTTATTTAGAGAGAAAAACACAATTCTGGCGTCTCAGAAGAGATTGGACAGAAAGCTTAAGGATGTGACTGCAACCCTGGACCAGGAGAGAAATCAACACGCTGAACAAAGAGACCAGGCAAGCACATACATCATCTCACGTTAAGTCAAAGAGGTTACGAGTGACCCAAAAATGCCCTGAATGTATTTCAGAATAGAAGTGATGAGCGGAGACAGTTGGGTGGAAGAGTTTGTGCGCCGGTGCATGTAAACTGTTGTATGTCTCTTCAGCTGTCTCTGCGGGTGAAGGCTCTGAAGCGTCAGGTGGATGAGAGCGAAGGGGAGGTTGAGCGTCTGGAGGGCATCAGACGGAAGATTCTGCGAGAGCTTGAGGAGCATCGGGAGCTGCAGGAGATTCTGCACACCAAAGTGAACACGCTGGAGAACGAGCTTAAGTGTGTGATGAGTTCAGAAAACATACGATTGTTTATTTAGATGAAAAGTGTGTCGTTTACGAAGCCTCATGTTGTTTTAAAATGCACGTGATTTTGTTTGGAATAAAAGGCCTGGAAAACTATAGCAAACTATACCTTAAATGTCGAAAACGGTGAAATGTATGGATATAAGTATTTTTGGTCAACTACACTGTTTTAAAAGTTTTGTTAAATAAGTATATATTAGTGGGTTGTGATGTTGCCCACTAGGGAGTGCTCTCGCAGCGTAAGCCATTCACCTGCACGCACCAGACTCTGCTCTTTCTAGTCTTGATCTATGAATACCTGTTTTCTTTAACTCTGGGTTTGTGTGTTTATCTGTTTGATAGGAGGAAAGTCCAGACCCGACGCCCAGCTTTGGGGTCCACGCTGAGTTCTGAAGAAGAAGACGGTTACTCGGAATCAAAGAGCATCACATCTATCCTGACTGAAACGCCACTCCAGACCACCAACTGTTAGCACATTATTATTATTATTGTCTAGTAATAATAGTCATGATGAAGTAGACATGAAAGACTGCTGCTCTTTATTTCTATTAAAAAGAGTGATACAACTTAAGTGATTTCAGCACAACATGAATGTAAACGGTGAAAAACTGTTGTGGGCTGTCCCACAGGAAGTGATGTCGTGTATGTTTTTGACCGATCGGTGGTTGAAGCTAGACCCAAAAAAGTGTTACAGATCAAAAGCAGTCTTTGAAGATTTGTCAACCTTTTTCCTACATTAGACTTGCTTTTGTTTATATTTTTGCTCTGTGTTTATGAGTGTAATGATAAGTTTGTTTTAATTTGACGTTTTTTTGTATTACTGAATTTCCAGTTGTTTGTAGGGAACATTTATGAAGGATTTGAACTACATGGAATATAAACATACAAAGTTAAAAATGGTGCATATTCACAAATGGTACTTTTATTTTTTAATTTTTTTTGTAGTTATTCCAAAGCCTCGAATCACAAACTAAATTTCAGCACAGAGGTTGATTGACAGCTGGACTCCCCATTCACTTCCATTGTATGGGGAACCAACAGCATTCCTGAGAATGTCTCTTGTGTTTCCAGAGAAGAAAGTCATGTGAGTTTGAGATGATGTGATGTTGAGTAAATGATGCCGTTGACCACTTTGTTTGCACACTAATGAAGGACTTCCACGGAACTAAACTTCTGAATAAAACTTGTATATCGTGTCGTGATGTATGAAAATCACTATATAAATGGCAACTTAAGCTTTTGTGCCAAGACAAAGAAAGGAAACTATTTTGGTGTAATGGCTTTGAAATTAATCAAAATTGCCTTAAATTTTCAGACACTTAAACTGCTATTAACAAACCTAAGCTGCTTTTTGAGAGATTTATATGTATATTCAGATTAAGCGGAATCTTTATAAACCTGTCCGAAATTAATTTTTTATCACTTTATAGGAATGTTTCGGAAGACTAACGCTCTTGGATTTATGTGTGTATATACTGTCTTATGTTACATAAAGTCTGTTATTCTTAAAACTGATGATGTCAGCTTTTCTTATTTAGATTTTAGACCTGTTCTCCATCTTTTCTGCACATATATTTGTGTTTTTACTAGAAGTCAAATTGTTATAGTTCCTGTCAGTAGGACATTCAACAGCTTTTAAGCATTATTTACAAAACCATTTTTTTTAAAAAGACATAGCTTCAGTCTTACTGGAATTTTTATTGAAATGTCACTTAGTTTTGACATCATTGACATTAAAAACATGAAGTTTCATGAAATTTTGTTTCCTTTAAAATGTCTGTGAACTGTGTTTATAGACTTTCTGTCCTACATAACCAAACGGGTTTTTAACAGCTCTGTTTTTAACTTTGAAAAGGTTTAAGAACAGCCTGCAGAGATCATCCAAATGACAGACATTTGCATTGCAAGTCATGCCATAAAGTTCTGTGTTAGCTCAGCTTTTTTTTCATGTGTTTGACTAATGTTTTTGCTCTCTTTCCCAGCAAGTTTATACATACTGTACATTATGATATGCAAAGTCACGAATTATCAGCTCTGACCTTTTAAAAGTACATAGAAACAAAAGCGTTTTACCAGGGCTGTTGCCTTTCATTGGGAGCAAGACAAATAAACACTTATTTATGGTGTCACAAAGACAGCATTATTTATAATTCTGTAGATAAACACTTCCTGATAGACCAGTACAATTCACTGAGCAAATAGTATTGGTGTTGTGTAGTATGCTACACGTCAAGAATTACAGGTTGCGGTGGGTACGATCAAAATTAAAACATTGTGAATTTGTTAAAAATTAAAGTCTTAACATTCATCATGTGAAACGCAGGTCACGGTTCTCTTTTGCATGCATCTAATCCACTTGAAATAATAAACACTTCAGAAATGTATAATTCATGATACCTATACAAGTTCAGATGCGTACTTTGTGCAATGCAAAGTTGGAATGACATGATGGAAATTGTAATATTTTGTGTGCAGTTGTATTGTATCATTTGCATAGTTTCGATACAAAACGAAAAACCATAATTCAGGCTTAGTTGAGCTATTCTGTCAACAAAGATTCTTTAATAGACCATTTGAGCAAAGCGAGGACAGGCCCAGCCCAGTTCTACAGAAATCATTCTTCTTTTACTTTCTTTGCCAACATTGCTGAAATACATAGTTTGGTCTAAACAGACTACACGGAAAAACACCCTAAACAACAAATCCTGGCCACCTGACACATTAGCTAAATCCTGATTCTTGGGCTATGGACAATGTAGTTGTCTGACAAATGGAAAACATTTATACACAAAATTGTATAAAGAACTCAAATCTAATTGACTGCAAATATTAAATATGACTTTTGGTGTTATAACCAAACATGGCTCACTGAATTAAAGTATACTGTGTTTGTATCCATGTTTCATTCTGCACAGTGTTTTAGATACTGTTCTTTGAAGCATGTTTGTCTAGATAAAGCATATTGGCAGAAGGTCAATGCATCAATGTCAGATGCCAATGCCAAGGTTGCCAAAGTTGATTTATCTTCACTTCTCACATTTTTACCACTCAGCACCACCCAGCAAACTTAAACAAACACAAGTGGGTGATGTTATCTGAATGACTCCTGTGAAGTTGAGGTGAGTTTCTATGGCATTCCATTCTCTCCTTATCTAGAAAAACAAGCACAAGATGTGATCTAGAATTGCCAAAAATATTGTAGATATGAATACTTAATACATAAAATGAGAATGGTGCATATTTCTGCATATTTTTATTACAATACGTGTGATTGTTGTTAAACGTAAATTTAAGAACAACTGCGTTCTGAGACAAAATCAGATGATATTACTAGAAAGAAGACAAATCAGGTCACGGTGACCTCGCCCCGGCGTTGTATTTTGTATACAATACAACTGATCATAGGATTACATGAAATATCTTTTAATCTGCATAGTTACTAAAGTTTATATTTATATAGTAATGCACATGAAATGCACACATGTTCAATAATGCATGGGATGTAGCTTTAAAATATGATCTGGCTCTTACATTGGATTCTAGCTGTCCCATACTGTAAACTCCCCAATCAACTCAATAATGTTACGCAACTGACACCGTTGTTTTAAAGCCATATTACAGGATGCAAATGATCTCCTGTGATACTGATCTTGGAATAATCTGTCAAGCTGTTTTATTTGAGTGACATGTACAGGCAATAAACAAATTGTTTAGTTTTTCTCCTCTTACAAGCAACTAAACACATGACCTCATATGCAATCCAACCACTTAAATGTTGTGCTAGTACCTCCCACCCTGGTAAATCAACAACATTGTTTTAATATTTATGCACCTGCGGCAATGATAGAGCAAAGGTAATGTCATTTTGGTTCCCCATTTAGTCAAATGTTTTCAATAGAACCATGTTTTGCTTACTTTTTAATAATAATTTAAGGGTTCTTCATGGACCCCAACAGCCTGAAATTGTTCTTCGATCGCATAATGTTTGAATGTTTTCATTCGACCTAATTCTGTTTCTCGAATAATTATATAATATCCACCACATTCAAAATGATCCTTTATTCAAATGATTCAAAAAAGAGAGAATATTGAAAAGAGTATAGCCTACTTGAAATAGCTGGTCTACGATTTAAAGGCTAATGTCATTGCAAGAGTTAAAGAACAGAATTAAAGAACAGAATTAAATAATAAACATTACAGATAAATTATTCATTAAGAAAAGCTGAAATGCAAAGAGTTTAACAAATAACAAGCAAATATTTGTTTTGTTGTCATTACGGAGCTCCGCCTCTAGTCGGTGCTGTGCGCGTCAGCTGATTAGGGCTGGACTGGCGGAAGTCCCCGCCCCTGCCATATATGGACACAGCCTTCTCTTACCCTGAGTCACAACAAACGCACGCAGCCAGTGTGCATGTGCTTTCATTGAGGTAAGGTTGGGTGCCTTTTATTCCTTCGTTTTAATGCGTTTTCTTAATGCCATTTAAACTACATTCATAAAGATTATTAAGAATATGATTGATGGTTTGAAAACGATTTGTTACTTTGTGATTCTGGTGTTTGATACTGTACATACTGTACATACTGTAGATGCTGTAGATGCTGTAGATGCTGTAGATGCTGTAGAGAGTAATTTGATTTAGAGATCACTCGCTTTTTTATCTTGACTGCTGGTTAAAGAACGGCTTTCTGAAATAAGTGTATAATGTTCCTGACAGTGGTTTGTGGTTCAGTTCCACCCTTACTGTTAAATGTTAGCTGTCATCTAATGAGAAAATCATACTTTTTTAATAAAATTAAGTTCTTCTTCAGTTTTTTCAAGTGTATTTTTTAGGCTTTTTGACATGGAAGAAATCGTGGTTTGGTCATTTTTAATTGCACCAACCATTAAGCTCTAAAACTGATATGACCAACCCCATGACATTGGTTTGGTTGTGATATCGATTTCAAAAGGCCGTTAGACGTGTTTGTAGCTATTTCTATCTGATCTTACGCTTGCAAATAATGTTTTTTGGTGTAAACCAAATCCCGGACCGGGACTAGTCCTAGACTAGAAACCAGGACTAGTCCATAGTTCGATTGGGATGTTAAGATAGCTCTTACAAGCAAGCCTTATTAAAAACATTTATTGTGTGCATTTTAAGACAACATTGGCACTGATGTATTTAATACGATTTGTCAGTGCAAGTTGTTTTCAGTTTGGATTGGTCTAACATTTATTTTAGTCTAGGACTAGTTTTAAGACCTGTAGGGTGAAACCGCCTCGTAGTCTGGATTTAACCACACGTGGCCGGAAAATGATTATTATAATAGTGCATCTGAGGTCATTGCATCATTCTCAAGGTTTGGTTTATGTAATATCATCTCGCCTGATGAAATTAAAGATTGTAAAGATCCAAAAGCCTCTATGGAATCATATCTGGGTTGGACAATAACATAAAACGTATTTCACATATACGCGTCGTGTATCTGAAGGAAATATCGTATAGGATAATTTACAGGTGGTAGTTCAGAGCATGTATATGCATCATTTCTACAATTCAAAAGGAAAACAAAACTTGACAGCTGCATTATTCACAATTGAAACGTGTTCCGTTCCGAATTGAATTGTCTGGGTTTGTGCTGACTCATTCAGTAATGTTAGATCATGTCTTGGCCAAAACGATGCACAGTGTTGTCGGGGGCCAAGATGAGGTCATTTCTTTCCTTTTCTAAAAAGATGAAGTCATTGGTTATCTCACCCATGACAGATTTAATCCATCTTGATAATGCAAGGCCGTTAACAATACAAAAAAGATGTGCATGCGAACTCTGGCAGTTAAAGGGACGGTTCACCCAAAAAAGAATAATCATTTACTTACTCTTGAATTGTTCCAAGTTTGTATAAATGTCTTTGTTCTGATGAACACAGATAAAGATATTTGAAAGAATGCTTGTAACCAAACAGTCCTTCGCCACCGTTGACTAGCATCGTAAAAAAACGTGCTTCTGGGGCACTTTTGACAACCATTGTACATTTTCCTACTATTTCAATATATTCATTAGTTCTGCCTTTGATATTGAAAAACTAAATACACAAACCAATAGGGATTTCGCAACACAAAGCCTCGGGTGAGTGTGACAGGTACATGCATTGACAGACGTCTGCAGGCAGAATGTAAAAATCGCAATCGAGTATTTAATGATCCGCTTTAATTGTTATTGGGTCCAAGTCAATAAGCAGATCTCGCATTACCAGCAAATAGGTTGTGCAACATTATTTCAGCATAGTTCTGCAAATTATGTTTTAACAACATTGCATGAGAAGAGCTTATCAATGTGAGATGACGTAAAAAACGAAAACGACTTAATGAGATTAAATGTATTGCAGTTAATTGTTGTTGATTATCAAAACACCATTGATGTGCAGCCAGTAGTTTTGGTAAACCTGAACTTAACATGTGTTGATGTGCAGCCAGTAGCCTGCGGAAACTTCAGTGCGTGCGTGCGTGCAAAGTGATTGACAGCTATTATGCGGCCTGAGAGCTTAAGTTGATTTATTTGTTTTTTTTCTAAATGATATGATTCTAGCAAATTCCAAAAGATGGACACTTGAAACAAAGCATGTTGTCAATATATGGAGATATAATAAATGCAAATGTTAACTGTTTAAAAACACAAAAGAATGATTTTGGGTTTTATAGATCAGGACTTTGCATGTTTTTATAGTGTTAGATAAGCTTGAATACTAATGCAGTCATTTTAATCTCAGGTGGGCTTACGTGTGCCAAATGGGTGGGGGGTTTGAAAACCCGTTTTTCTGTGGATCAAGCATAGCTTCAGAGGTTTCTTCTCCATGTTTCTATCTCGAGAGGAAGAATGCGTAGGGTCTGATTTAATGGACGCAGGCTAATGTACAGGCATGCTGTGGAATTAAACCTGGATGCTGTTTTAAAGGTTCTGTTGATGTGCTGTGCTTCATAACTTCAGAACAGTGGCATTTATTGACATTCGTGTCATGTTGTCCTGACTCTGAATGAAAATAAGGTATGAGCTAAGCTCCTTGTCACATGCCTGAAACAGCTTCTGTATGCAAATAAGTAAAAACATCGGAATGTGCAGATGAGACGAGGAAGGAGGAATTTTTTAAAAAGTCAAAATACTTCCTCCTAGCCTTTTTTAATGTCATTTTAAGTACATTTTCAACATTGTTCAGTATATTTGAGGCTGTTTGTCACATAGATGCATCTATACATAGATGTCTCGCTCCCATACGTAAATCATCCGCGTTATTGGGAAAGGTCAAAGGTGGTCCATGATTTGAATTGCGAGTGACGACAGCAACTGCATTGTTGACCCTTCTTAAATTTGCGAATGCTTTGAGTCGTTGGCGTGTCTCAAGCAGTCAAATATGGCATCTACCCATGTCTAGGGTTTTCCAGACAAGAGGATTGATCTGGGATCACTGTTAGTCAAAGTTACGATCATTTTTTACTTTTGCAATTTGGTGCCACTACTTTAGTGCCAGTGCCAATTTTTAGGAAGGAAATTTTCCAAGTATTCATGTTGATTTTGTCCTAAATAATATCTTACCGGAATATAATAATTTTAATAAATATGCAGTGTGTGTTCATATTTATTTGCTGTTTTCTTCATGATTAAAAAAATTCAACGTTTAAATGGTTTTAAGAAGATTTACTTCTAAACCTATATTTCAGCAGTCTATATGACGGGGCCGAACTGAATGTGTATTTGTGAGTAATGACGTCTTGCCTTAAGGGAAACTGTGTTTGAGAGAACTGCACGGTGGCCCATCAGACCAGCCATTAGACTGCAGACAAACCATTCGACTGCAAATAATTAAGCACTTGAAAAGCTGCAACAGTGATTCAGATTCAGCGATGACGACAGATGTGAAATGGTGTATGAGAGATAGACGACATAATGGGATATGGGTGTGTGAGCTGAGCGAGAGAACATGAAGTCTTGTACACAAGCTGTATAGGGTGTGTCAACGTTTAGCTATGGAATGCATTTTAATTATATTTTCAGATGTCTTTTCTGTGTATGAGGATCTGTGCACTTATTTTGGAGATTACTTTGAATTAATGTCTCTTATGATCATGAATACCTCAAGACGTAGTTTAAATGCTTAAAGTTATTTGTTTTGTAACATAATAACATATAAACATTGGAGGGGGCGCCTGATAAAGTAGGCAGTGAAGAACGTGCACAACCTTCTTTAAATTCGCCATTGAAATATGAAATATAAGATCTGTTTCTTGACTTTGGTCGCTAAATGGTTTCCAAACTTTTATTTGCGTTATTTTATATTTTTAACAGTTATTCTGAAAGGGGAAAATAATCGTAATGAAAAATGAACAGGTGTCCAAACTGTCAACTGGTAGTTTACGTATTTGCACGGATGCTCGTATCTGTAATTACATGATTTGTTACACGCATGTCAATCTTCAAATGTGTCTGACATGGTTGATGTGTTCTTTTCACTGTACTCAAGTGTATGTGTGTTAGGTGTGCAGGTTCACCCCTCGGGTCGTTGTACTTTCTTTGATGTCACGCATGTCGCTCCGCTCTGCATGTAGGAACGAAACATTTAAGCAACTGGAGTTGGCACGCACACAGATACAGAGAGTTAAAGCAAAACATAAACTTTACCAAGTTCTGCATGTACTTACACAAACCCATTCATTTAAACCAGGAGTAGGCCTAAGTTAAATTATAATGTCAGTAGTCTTTAACAAAAAAAACGTGTTCATCTTGAGACAAAACAATTGCATAAATAGTTGTGTTTTATCAAGACACCTCTAACATTGCAGTTAGTTTGTAACTAGGCTTAAGGCTCATTAAAAAAAACAATAAATTAATGCTTAAAAAATAATTTTTGTCTATTGGTAGCCTTGTTTCTCTGATGAAATTATGACAAATTCCATATTTTTATCTAATCCGAATCAAATTGCATGCAACTTTGCAAATCTCACGTTTTTATCAGTTCGTTCTTACTACGTTTTAACCCAAATGTCTGCAAATTCAGAAAAAAATAAGCAGTAGTGTTGGTTATTCAGTTTCACAAAAAGCCCATTTACAACATACCAGCATCTTGAAGAAACCTATGCTTTTTTTAAAACATTTGTGCATGTAGTTTGCATGTCTTTCTGGTCTTTCTGGTAAACCTGGTCAGCAGTATTTACAGTCCGGTAGCATATGATTATACGCTCGTGCTTCGTGTTTATTATGTCTCTGGTATTTCACAGTAAAACCAGACAGCGGTGACCCACTTACATAAGCACGCAGTTATATCTTTTAAAAACATTTATATCTAACCTGGCATAGCCATGCGTGGCCGTCTACACTATCTCGCTCACATCTGTCTGGCACATAGGGCTTGCCATCTGGTTACACAAACGTTCTTTATTCCTCACACCCTTGACTGGTATCTGGTAAAGCAAGCTTTTATACGTGAAATCAGCAGTGAGTTCCAGTGATTTTAACCGATATCTTTCCATCTGTCTGTGATCATCAATTCCCACAGGATCCGACCCTTTGCTTTCCGTTTCTCCTGCACGGACATGTTGAGGTCTTGACTAGAATATAGTCACTTCCGAGATATGCAGAACAGGTTTCATGTAGGAACTCGTTGATGCGTTGAAAAAAGCAAGCACAAAATAAAACATTTAATTTTGAGTGAATTTGTGAATTTGTAAAAGCATTTTCTATTTTATGTTTAAGATTCAAACACTAAATACTTTTCCCATGTAAAACATTAAATGGGCCATTTTTATTTGTGTTAAGGTAAAGTGAAAGCAAATTGGAATGATGTGAATTACAAATCCCTTAAGCCGCTGCATTAACTACTGAATTACAGACTAAAAATACGATTTGTCCCATTCTTCCTGTTATTTTAGTCTCTACGTCTCTTCTGCATTCAGTGTCTCATTATCGTCTATTCGTCTTCAAGACAAATTTGTCCGTCATAAGGGTTTACACATGTTTCCATTGTGTTTTGTAACATGGACATTTCACAGTTCTGTCTGCTATAGAGATAAATGAATAAGTCAACTTGTTTGTTTTCTTCTTGTTTGTTCTTAAGTCTTTTGGAAAATGATTTCCCTCCTAGTCTCATTTTCTTTCATAATCTGCCCTTCACGCCCATCTCATATCTGTGTTTTACTTGTTCCACTTTCACAGAGAGATTCCACAGAGATCTGCATCCAGAAGCTGATTCTCTTCTGAAAGATCATCCAGGTATATGCACATTTTCTCTCATGTGTGTTTCTTGAACTATGGACACTTCAGCAGATTTCAACATTACGTTTTTTTATATTAACACTTTTTTACAGCATAGTCTTAATGATTTATTTTTACTTTTACGTATTGACTTTAGTGCTTTACCCAGACCCAGTAGACTTACTTAAAGTAAAATGTATCTTACAATAGATTTAATCATAAATCTATAATATGAAATTATAATTATGAATTAAATTGACAGCAAAATCAGAACCTAATAAAGGTTTATAAATATATACATATATATATATATTTATGATATATTATTTTATTTATGTATATATTTATAAATATATTTTAAAGTATAATATTCTTGTTTACTAAGGGGACAACAGGTTTAATTTGCATGTTTTACTTGTATTAAGAATGCTTATAAGATATCTTGAAATTAAACTCAAGCAAGACATTCGACAAATTGTTCTGCTGTACAAATTTGATAAACTACTACAGGGCAAATTATACAGCTGTGTTTGTGTTGCTTGACCTTGTAAATTTAATCCCACAGCGAAGTGACAAAGCCAAACCAGACGAACAGATCAGAGAATCAGTGGACAGGATTAAGGTACATTTAATGTGATGTAATATTAAACAGCAGACGGCGTGTGTAAAGGTGTTGTGTGCAATGTAACCTTACATGCATCTAGGGTCGTGAAACTGTCTGCCTGTGTTATAGGTGATTGAGACAGATGTCGTCGACGGATGAAGAGCCACAGGTGCTGGAGGTCAGTGTTTTCACTGCCCACTTATTAAGCAAAGAACAATGCTTGTTTGTAACATTTATGTGTTTGACCGCAGGTGAGGTACAGCCTAAAGACGCTGAGAGAGCAAATGGCAGCCAGACAGAACAATAATAACAACAATAAGGTAAACTGTACATTTTTACTCAAGCTTATTTCAAGCCCAAATGAAAGAAAATAATTTCCTATAGAAAAAAAGAATATTCTTTATGCTAAATTTATTTTGTGTCTAAATATGTTTATCCCAATATAAGTTAAATATATAGAATATATTTTTTCTATGTATTAAATAGAATTATATATTATATGTGATATATATGATTTTTTTGGCGAGGCATTGCAAGTATACATACACAGTTGTCATACGTCATTTGTAAAACACATTATTTTTGCGGCCTAGTTCCCATCCAACGGCCAAGAGGTCAACACGGTCATCAGTATACCTCACGGCACCAATGGCTCTGTGAACGGATTCATCTCTAAATGTCAGGTGAATAATCTGTCACACGGTTAATCACTTTCACCATTAGACACACACACCTATTTAGCAAGAATGCATTGGCTGGTCACACACTAGTAAACAAACAAACAAATAAGTGAGACGCTCCCATTGCAAAAGAAGGCATTCAGGATATGTCCAAAGAGTGGTGTTTTAAAGATGGAGGATAAAGGTGTGTACATTTTATTACATCCAGTAGAAGCCTATACATCTAAATGCATTGACAGAGATGTTCACGCAAAAAATGGCCAAAGCAACAGCAGCTTTGTTTTTATGTTTACAATCCTATGTGCTGGAATTCGGGAGCATTTGCAAATTAACATCTTGCTCTTGACTTGCAAAAAGTCACCCATCAAATCCTTTGGGAGCAGCATTTGCCAAATTTATGGCTGATCTGTAAACACGCCGTCATATCTCCGGATCCGTATCATCTTCACCCCTCCCTCTCTTCTGTTCTTCATCTCATGATTGAGAATAATAACTGTAAATCAGATGAATAGATTACACACATGATTGCAGTCATGTGGGAGGATTTGAAGTCATTTTGGACTAATGCGCATCCATAAATGTGTTCGCAAGGCTGAGAAACCCATTACACATGATAACATAAAATGATAACATAATCCCATATTGACCATTCGTGCACATTCACAGGGCAAAGAAGATGAAGACAACTGCGTGGCGCTGAGAGATGTCATCAAACATCTGTACACTCGGATGCAGGAGATGGAACGAAGACACCAGGAAGAGAAAGAGAGACTGCAGGTCAGATCAGTAATGCTCAATAGAAATGTAGTTTACTTTAATTTCTGTTACTAATCCCTCTTTAAAACCTTCATCAGGAAGAGAACCGTGGAATTCAGCAGCGTTGTTTGGAAGAGCACAACCATCGTGTGCAGAGGGCTGAAACGAGAGAAGACGAACAGAGTCGAAACATGGAAGAGATGCAGAAGCGTATGAGTTCTTTGGAGCTGGAAAATGTCAAGCTACGGGAACAACTGGCCGCTGAAAAACAGCAGGGAATGAAAAAAGCACATTCTGAGAAGAGGTGAGAGATTTAATACTGCTCACTAAAAACAGTTGGGTTAAAATTGACCCGACAAATAACCCAATACTGGGCTACTATAGTACAGACACATTTTTGGGATATATTACATTTACATTTAGTCATTTAGCAGACGCTTTTAGCCAAAGCGACTTACAGAGAGTTCAGGGAGCAATAAAGCGATATATACTCTCTGTGTATATATATCGTGTATATACACAGTATTTTACCCAACACATTGGGTTACAAGTTTAAGCCAACTGTTGGATAATGAAATAACTAATTGGTTGGGTCATTTTTGCCAACATGTTATTTATTATTTCATTGTTATTGTTATATTTGTTGTTTAGAAAACCCAACAAAACGACCCAATATCTCTAAACCAACGTTTTTAGAGTGTGATGGCAGGTTTGTTGCAGTTTTATATGCACAAATGTTGTAGGTTCATGTCATATGCTTGACAATGCTCCCTTGGATACGTTAAATGTTTTCGATCTGCAATTTGGTAACCAACCGGTTTGCCTATTTGGAACTCTGCTTGCGTGTTTCTGTGGTAACTCATATCTTAAAGCAACGCCTCTAACACAATAATAATAAATTGAATTAGACTGAATATGACTCATACACTATGAGCGGACTCAACGTTTATCATTGCTCATTCATTGATGTTCTTTTATGTTCTATATATTGTCACGAAATGGCTTAGGACAGAACCCAGATGCAGGAAGACGAAGGGTTAACGTAAACAAACTTTTATTAAATGAAACATCCACAATGGGAAAAACATGAACCAAAAAACAAGGCAAACAAACACCTCCCACGAGGAGGAGAAAACAAGGGTATTAGGAAAAATGAACTAATAAGTATACAAACTGGAACAACATGTAATCCAATGACGGACATCAGCATTGGGCATAGAGACAAGAGACAATAGATAAAGACAATGCACCAACCCTGAACAGATTGAAACTGAGACCATATAAAGGGAGACACTAACGAGGAGTGATTACATGGGGAGAGTGGTGACAGCTGATGGGAATGAAACCCTAACGAGGTGAATTACAAAACAGACGATGGGAATGAAACCCTAATGAAATTACAGGAGATAGGAGGGTGGGGCTGAGAGACATAACAGGAAGACACGTGGCATTAAGTAACAACATAAAGCCACATGTCTCCACACATAACACAACAGAAACCCGAAAGACGTGGCAATGTCATGACTCTGCCCAGGAAGCTAGAAAGCTCGAGACAGGAAGGACAGAGTCCTAACATATATACTGTATATACTGCAAGATCATAAACAATACCAAAACTTTTCTTGAAACTAAGAGATCATAAAGATTTACTAATCTTAATATGTAGTAGGGCCATGATTAAGCTGTTTGACAATGGATATTGACAAATATTTCACACGACAAAATAATAAATTACTAAAGTTACACATATTATCCTGTTCAAATTCCTTGCTTGTTGTTTAGTGCATTGCCCCCTCAAGTAGCCTATAAATGTTTGAAGGTTTTTGTAAGAATGTTATTATGACTGTGAATTATGAATCAATGCTGGTTTATGCTGGTCCAAGAACTTCACTACACAAAACAGAATATTTATTTTAATTTTTATTACTTTTCTGGACTGGGAAACTTCCACTGGTCTGGACACACCTGCATGTAAAGACTGTAATGTGCGTGAATTAAATGATTGTTTGGTCGTAGAATTCATCTGAATATTTGTTATGCAACTCATTCAGGACAATACTATAAAACATAAATAAGAAAGGACATTTTCATATTTGTAAGATTTAACTTCTTTACTTTAAAAAAAAAAAGAATGTACGTGTAATAGCCCAGCACTGTGTGTTGTATGTGCATGCGTGTTTTATCATGGCAACATGTTTTGTGATCTACAGGTGTGTGGAGCTGGAAGAGGAGCTGGCAACGGTGAAGAATAAAAACCACAACTTGAATGACATGCTCAAAAATATACAGAAGAAAATTAAAATCACGATTGAACAGGTGACATAACATACACATTCACAGATTACTTTTGAAACGGTCAGTCACAGACATAGATATAGAAAATCTCAATTTTTAGGTGACAGCTTAAGGACACGGATTCACTTTCAGATGTGAATTTTGTTTAACTGCTTTTTCATAAAATATTTCAAAGGCAAGTTGTTTTCTGTGAAACATCAGTAGCTAAAATCATTCACAATAAGAATAGAGCATGCAAGCTGTTTCATAGGCATGTAGGATGAATGTTGACTTAAGAGACATGCTAATAAAGAATAAAAGGGGACGTTTAGGAGGAAAATTGATCGGGCATGTCCTTAGTTCTGCTCAATAAAAACAAAGCAAGGTTGTTATGTGGAGTGTGTGGAAGTGAAACTCAAACTCGGTTATAAATAAAAGATGCAGTCATTTCCTTGTCGATCATCCGGCACACTTTAGCTCTCACGTTACACGTGACCACAACATCAGTACACATTAAAACCGTGTGTGCAAGATATGCATTACATGCCTTATAGAAAACTCTGCAACAGCTTTGTATATTTAATGTTTTGATTAAGTGGTAATGCGGTAGGTAAAATGTACTAAAGACCTTTTCTAGATCATGAATTAAGTCACAAGAGATGTAAAATACATATTTTAAAAAATCTGTGTAATGGTATATTGTTGCGTATTGGCGTAAGTGACATTCTGCTAAATCTCTTACGTCTGTAATAACAGGTGCAAAACTCCCGAACCATCATCGAACAAAGAGACAGAATGATCAATGACCTTAAAGAAAAAGTTTCATTTCTTGACTCTGAGGTTAGTGGCTGTACTATTTCAGAGATTCTTTTCTTTCTTCATTTTTTCTTTGTTTGTCATTCTGTTATTGTAACATATTTCTTCTGCAGAAAAGAGAGATGCATGATCGGATGGAGTTTTATCTTGGAAATCAAGTGCCTACACCTTATAACTCAGACACAGGATCCAAAGTTGTCTACAGGTATGGCTATAATAAAACCATACATGTTGTATTTAGGTACATGTCAACTGTAGATATCATTCAGTGAAATATGAGAAATATTACCTTACATTTTTGTCTGAGTAATTTGACCAGTTTGCCATAGATAATATTTAATGCAAACAATATATATGTGCATGTATAAAAATATAAAAGGTATTTCTCGATTTGCATTATAGCAAACCTCTGATACCTACAAGCCCGAGAAACAAGTCTTTGCCCTTCATTAAAGTGATCGAGACAAAGTCTTGAATGAATCTGATGGATTATGACATGGAATGAGAAACACCCTTGTTGAAGAAGCAACAGATATTTTAACATCTCTTTGTTAAGCACATATACAGTATGAGCAGCATTTTGTCTTTCTGTATATATGCTTTATGTCTTTTACCTGAAATGTGTTGCATTGGCTATGTAATAAATGGTGTTGGGGATATTTGTGAAATGATGTGTTTCTATAAAATCTGTCAAGTTTCAGCATGCATAAAAAAAAGATCATGTAACCAACCTTTGACTGATCCAGTAGTTGACAGCTGATTTCATAAAGCGTAATGAAGCTGTAATCAAATTATTTATACTATATATATTATTTATATTACCGTCGATATTTCTCAGTGCTACTTATGAACTTGTGTATATACATAAACACTAGTTGTGAATAATTCATTGAACCTTGCAAAACCTGCCTTTTCCTTTGGCAACTGTATTTGTATTGTATTAACATTCCATGTGTTGTATAGAATTAATTTATATGTTACTGAATTAAGTGCGAGAACTTACCCTTTAAACATCTGTTATTAAATGTAAACCTTTTTGTTCTTGTAGATGAAATTGTAGGACCTTGCACTTTTCTCTATCACTGTATCTTAAGGGCTAATACATTAAACTTTTTAGGATGAATCACAGTAGATGCGAGAGAATGTTACTTTATATATGTCGAATTCACTTTATAAAGGCTTTCATAAAATTAGGCTTTTTTTTACTTGACCTGAGGAAATTGCGATTTTATTTTTTTAGCATAGCTCTACATTTTTGGTAACAAAACTAAAATACTAGCTAGAAATAAATGATAATGATTGAATATGAGACAATGTTTGTTTTTGGGTTTCTTCAAATTGTTTGTTTATTGTTAATGGTGGCTAACTTATCAATGAAGTGTAATACTTAAACACCTAAAGACAGGCTAATATAAGAAACCGTTTTCCGTTTATGATATCCAAACAAGCCATTATATAAACCATAACAAACAGCATACAAAGTATTCAGTATCAAATGAAACCCATTTGCTGCCCTATATATATATAGGCGAGACAGACTATTTTTACAAAGAAATATTACAATACGTTAAAATAGATATAGATTCACTATATGTACAAGCAATAAATATTTCCGCAAATGTTCAGCTCCACAGTAATTCATCTATTCCCATTTTTCATTACTGTATGAACACAGCTGCCACCAATATTAAATCAATATCAGTGATTCCAAACATGTTATCAGAATAAGATAACCAGCGAATATGTACATTACATAAGAGCGTCTATTATGCGCATCAGTTGTTATATATATACAGGAATACGTTTTGATCACATGGTCGGGCTTTAGCGCGTGAAGCAGCCAAGTGGTGCTCGCTGCAGAGCATATGGGCGGACGTTAGACGTCCAGCGAGGAGGAGCTACAGATCCAGCGAGGAGGAGCTACTGTCACATCCAGCGAGGAGGAGTTACTGTCACATCCAGCGAGGAGGAGCTACAGATCCAGCGAGGAGGAGCTACTGTCACATCCAGCGAGGAGGAGTTACTGTCACATCCAGCGAGGAGGAGCTACAGATCCAGCGAGGAGGAGCTACAGTTCACATCCAGCGAGGAGGAGCTACAGTTCACATCCAGAGAGGAGGAGCTACAGATCCAGCGAGGAGGAGCTACTGTCACATCCAGCGAGGAGGAGTTACTGTCACATCCAGCGAGGAGGAGCTACTGTCACATCCAGCGAGGAGGAGTTACTGTCACATCCAGCGAGGAGGAGCTACAGATCCAGCGAGGAGGAGCTACTGTCACATCCAGCGAGGAGGAGCTACAGATCCAGCGAGGAGGAGCTACTGTCACATCCAGCGAGGAGGAGTTACTGTCACATCCAGCGAGGAGGAGCTACAGTTCACATCCAGCCAGGAGGAGCTACAGTTCACATCCAGAGAGGAGGAGCTACAGATCCAGCGAGGAGGAGCTACATGAAAGCTTCACCTCTGTGGATATCGAAGCGCCGCACATTTTCGTTCATGAAAGCTCTACGTCAGATCGTACTTAAGTAATCCTTGATACACATTAGATTGCCTGACCTGTGAATTTATCTCAATCGTTTAATCTTGGAAACTGCGTTGTCCTTGCGTGTGTGATATAAAAAATGAACCTATTAGCTTGTCTCATCCCGTTTCATCCTTTGAAATGTACACAGGGTAGATGGGAATCTAATGTATAAGGAATATCATTTTGGATGGATTCATAACGAATTGATTAAGAAGACATGGATCAAGTCCAGTAGTCTGAAACCAGCCACATCACATTAAGAACAATAAAATCAAGAAGTGTGCTCTAAGACTACCATTGCAGGAATATTTATTAGTAGACGGGGATTGTTACTTTAATTTACAATTTATTAGTCACATACATCACTGCCCTCAAATGTTACTGTATTTATTACCTTTCATAGCAAACTTCAGTCGAGTGATAGATCTGGATAGAAACTTTCATTTTATTATTCTATTTCATTTATCTCATTCATTCATGTATCATATGTATTCATTCATTTCTTTTATCATTCACTTTTATTCATATTATTTGTTACATTTCGTCCTTATTTTCAATATTGTTTTACCTCGTTAGGAGTTGTATTGTCTTGATATGAGTCTCCAATGGTCTCCATCTCAAGGTTCATAATAACATCAGGAGACAATATTTTGATACTGTTATCTGGCATGGTTAACAACACCTATTGAATCTGTTTCTAGTCAGACTAAGTTTGACAATCCTAGACTGAGCATTACAGCACAACTGAGATGATTCAATTAATCATTTTTCAGTTTATTTAACATCACTTCGTCTCCTGCCTGCTGCTTTTCCCTTCAGCTCTTTATCTCCCTGGTGGCTATGTTTAGGTATCGACTCAGTACGGAGTTGATATTCCCGCATTTAATAAATTCCCGAAGGAGAGAGATCTAGTGAAACTGGACTCAAATTTATAAGATCGGCAAGCCATTGGATCTAAGCAACAAAAAATTGAATATTAGTAAACAAAGATGCCAGAATTCTTTCCCTACATAACTTTAATTGTTGAAAAACAAGATATTTTTAGCCAAAACTTTATAATATTTTAATATTTACACAAATCTATCAGTTAGCCTTCTTTTTGTTTTAAAGGTCAGGTTTATGTAGGCAAGACGCACGCAGATTTCTTCTATCATACATTTCCTGCATGAAAAACATCATGTCCTCCATTCTTTCAAATGTGAAAAGGAAGGGAGCCCGGATCTTGTCTTCATCCATTTCACCATTATAAAAAATGGTGTCAAAAAACAGATCCTCGTTATGGCCAACAAGGCATCATCCTCACTCATGCTTGTGATCTGTGGTAGGTGAACTTTCCCGGTAAATTGTGTTCGGTTCTCCTCCACCCAGTCACTGGCAAGCTGAATCAGTTTCATCAAAGCAGAGTCCTTTGTGCAAAAAGATAAGACATTTCAATAATAATGTCAATATTAAATTGCTGCTCAAACACTTTTATGAAACAGGAAGGTAATTGCATAAATAATTTAAACAATAGATAAACATATCTACATGGATTCTCGTAGTTGGGGTGACCTCCATGACATCTGGCATAGTTGGGATGACCTCCATGAATTATCCGGTTGGATCACTTGTTTGTTGACAGACACGTGACTTTATAGAAAGAGTGCAAAAACAGTACACTTTTTCCAGTGTGCATTATATATGACAAATTACCTGCGTACTGAGGAATGCCCTATAATGCATATCTTCATTCAAAGTATAGTTATCATTATCTTACCTTGCCAGCGGAAAAGCTTGTAATAACTGATGGCAACACCACCTCATGATTGCAGGCATATCAGACTAATAGATGCCAAGTAAAAATCTTAGTCATTAAATTCGAATTACTTTTGTAGTTCATTTTGGTGATCAAATAACTAGAAATGGATAAATATTCCACAGTCAGTCCCTCGAAGCTGAAGTGGTGCACCCTGTTAATTAAGAGTGGGCTATATAGTGTATTCTGAATGTATTATAGGATGACATTTCACTGCTGATGATAATGGTTTACATGCCAAGTTAAAAGCTGTAGCTCAAAGTCACACAGGAAGTCCAAATGCAAGGTGAAATATGATTTGCTAAGTTTCTAAAACAAATCACTACACGCAATTATTACAACAATAAATCTGGAGCAGTCACATGGAAGAAGACAAGTTTAACATGCTATATTATACCATGGTCAGTCTCAACACTGGATTCTTATTAGCTGGAAGGTGTTGTGCATTTAAAAAGTTTACTGCACAAGTAATTCCAGTCTAGTTTGCATAGACACATAACATTTCCAAAATCAATGACAGTTTTCACTATTAACTGTGGTATGACCATGATAATCCAAGCCTGTTTTCACATATGTGTGCTTCATTTCGGGTGCTTTTTCATCTCCATGTTATGCATTGTTATGCACACTTGTGAAGTAAACTGTTTTTTTTTCTACCTAAGTCACTTGCACTATTTTAGTCTAAATTATTATCTGTTCATAGCCACATGTACATTAATGTTCATAGTATATAGCCATCTGTATATATTGCTCATAGTATATACCTACTGTCATATTTTCATAGAACATTCCTACTGCAAAATATCTTTATAGTCCATGCCCACTGTATTATATTCTCCCATATTGTATTCTGTATTTATTCTAACTGTATATCCTGCACTTGCTAATTGCACTTCTGGTTAGACCTAAACTACATTTCGTTACACTGTACTTGTATATGTGTAATGACAATAAAGTTTAATCTAATCTAATCTAATCTAATCAAATAATTCCCCACAGATTAACGTGACATCATGTCACCGACATGTAACGTTAGTTAGGTTCTTGGGTTTTTTGCGCTAACGTTAAACTATGCACGATTGCATATTCAGGGACTCAAAATTAGCTAAGAAAACATTTGCACACAACTAAATGTTATTTTTTTCTTTAAAGATCCTTTTTTGCATACTCCGACTACCTCCAACTGTCTCTGACTCTCCGCCATCTTCCCATGTGGGGCCCATCACGTGCTGCACAGCGGTGTAGTTCGAGGCTGAAGCTCGAGGAGGAGCTACAAGAAAGATCTGCAGCGAGTAGCGAGGCAGCCCTCGCTGTGATAAACCACGTGACGTGGTGATTCGGGTGTCAGTGTGGAAGCGAAACAGGTAAATTCCGACTCTCTCGATTATTGTCTGCGCGAGTCGGCTCGGCCTTGTTGTCGGCTAGCGGAATCGATTTAGGACGCGAAAGAATTCGTATTTTGTTTCCGTCTGATCAGGAGGTCGATATCACAGCCTCCGTCGGTCGGCGTTATCGGCAGATTCCTGACATCCACCGGGTCTTTGGTCAGTACCTCGCCTGTTGTTCATTTTTATCAATCTGGGCCTGTAGGCCTCGACGGAGCCTCGGCGTCGAGTGCGCGGGCCGACCGAAGGGAACTCCCCTCGCGCCGCAGGGTGTGGGAATCGGATGTCTCCTCGAATGCAAAATACGATCGCGTCGATTCCTCTAACGAGCGATTTGCCCGGACGGTCTGTCGTTTAGACGAGGGAACGATCGGAGGCGATGAGCTATTGGGAAAGTTTAATTGTTAGCACCAGCATCATGATGCCTGATCGCCGACCATGAGGTTGGACGCTGCTAGAGCGGAAGCCACCCGTCAGTCCGTCGAGGGCTTCTATTTTCCCGCAGTGTTAATTTGGCGTTTCATTAGTTTAAAGTATTTTAAAATGTGTTCTTGGCGGACGGCTAACGTCGGATCTGCATGCTTGCTAGGTTTTGATGGATGCGAGTTAGCAACGTGTTTCTATAGGGGCCTGTGTGGCCATCATCTGGACTGATGATGTTCTCTCACTCCTGAATAATAATTGTATTAACATAGTTTAATAGAATTTTAAAGCATCGGTACGTGTTGATCTCTCTCAAACAGCGTGTCTCTCGTGTGGTGCACTTCGGGTAATCTAGGTTACATGTTGTATAATTGATGTTAAAGCTTGATCTGTAGCTTTTCTATTGTTTCAATAAGTTATTTATATAAATACCCGACTGAAGCAGTATGCTACATACTGCATTCCTTGATAGTATGCATGCTATATAGCCTGTTATGTGTGTACTTTAAGTAACTTCGTGTGACCGTGAACTTGAATCTTTGAGTTTGCATCTTAGTTTTTTGTGAATGTATAGTTTCATATAGTCGATCATTCGAGGGCTAACGTTATGTATTCGCGCCTCCACCTTTCACCAGCTCGTGGCGTGCACGATATCTCTCTCTCACCTCGTTCAAAGGTGGAAGGGGGTGTTTTTGTTGTCTTCTGTCGTTAGGTGGTCCGTTAAACGCGTCGTGGGTCTGTTTTCCCGCGGCTGGTCCCGCGTGTTTCGGTCACGCCGAGTGCTTTTGTGCTAGTTTCTAAGTGCGCAGTTTCCTTCAGCCACCACATGCCCGTGCATTTCCTCATGCGCAGAGCTGCCACAGTAGGCTTTCCATACACGCGACATTTCACAAATTGCATCAGGTTGAGGATCTTTAATATCGTTTAACGACATATTTTGTCGCGTGTAACGTTATATGTTCTGTATGTGGTAAAAGGAGGCAGCTTCGCGCACCGGAAGCGGCCGCTCGGTGGACCTGTTGCGGCTTAACTAGCAAGTCGCGCTGTTTGTTAATTAAGTTTTTTACTTAATTAGCCAAAATCTGTTTCAATTCTCGGAATTTAAGTCGTCAAAATGTGGTCATCGCTGTTGCTGTTATAGGAACGTCAGGCATGTTGTTTACTTTCAGAATGGCGAACGTTACATAATAGTTAGCATGTTTGTCTGCATGTTTAAAAACGTGTGTGAAAATGTTTTGTCAATACCACAGTGTTTTGTTCGCTTTTGTCGTTTAACATTGTTTTTCTTTGTCTCTCTGTGTTCTTTTAAAGGTGTTATTCCTTTGTAAATACTGTTATTTGTATATACTGTAAATGATGACTTCAGTTGGCGGGAGCCGGACCCGGGGCAACTGGGAGCAGACGCAGGGTCAGACACAGAGCCAGTCACAGCACAAGCAGAGGCCCCAGGTGAGATAACAGCCATTACTATCAATGAATCCGTTGTAGTGGTGGGGTGAGTTATATATTTTATTGATCTCGCCCTTGTTCTTCTCCCAAATCAGCTGAAGTGGCGTCCGGCAGGCTGAGCCGTTTGGCTAGAATTACTGCCGTCTGTCCCTCGATTTGTTTCTCTAAATGAAATTAAGCGTTCTAGGAATGATTCTCAAATCCATGCCCGTTTAAGTCCAAGGGAATTTTTTTTGGGGATGTTCTGATCTTCAACAATAATCTTGAATCTCGTAGTACAATCAGAGATGCAAACCAAAGGTTGCAGTACGTGCATGTTGCTTAACTTGCTTTGGATCTCCATGTTTGTTCCAAAAAACAGATTCCTGTTGAAGAGATGCAAGCTAACAGATTAGCTTTAAAACCACCATTAATTTAAAGTTATTAATGTTTTAGAGCGCAATGGATGGTGTACAGAGGCTAACGGTTAAGTTTAGATAATTTAAAGTATTGAGAAGAAGTAACTTAAGGGCTAACTCTGACGAAAAATGAAGATTCTGCCATTAATTACTCATCCTCAAGTACTTTAACATCTGTATGACCTCAATTGTTCCCCAAAATGTTAATAAGATAGTTTTGGACGATTTCTGACTCCTTCGATTGCAACGCAGCCCATCTACAAAAGAGCTGAAATTGCTTAAAGACATCATACAATTGTGGATACGAGCATGCGGTGGTGCAGTATAAATGAATATGCGACGAGGATACTTTTTGTGCACAAACAAACAAAACTAATGACTATATTCAAACACTTCCTGACTTGTGTGTAAGTGTCAAGCGGGCGTTCCCGAGAGCCACGCGAAAGTGCAGCCGTGATCGTATCAGTGCATATCGCTCTGAGCATGAGTGTTTCAGACGTAGAGCCTGTGTGTTCTGAATGCACACGTGTAGAGCGATGCTGACACCAGATGCACTGTCCTGTGGCTCATGTGTTGGATGCATTGCAATCTGAGGAGTCAGAAAGCTTCCAAAACTACCTCAATATGCATTTTTGGGGAAAATGGAGGTCATACAGTTGTTAAACTACTTGAGGGTGAGTTTATTTTTCATCGGAGTTACCCTTCTAAGGTCCAGTCAATAAAATCTAGAGGCAAGGTTGCGAATCTCACCTCCTTCCCTTTCGAAACACTACAACGATTTACATGCAAGGAGACTGCAGTGTATGTAGATAGAAATAGCTCATTCTAAGGTAATAAAAACATAACGCTTCATTGTGTAAGCTCTTTATACATCTCTGATGACATAGTTGTGTATATTATATTGCATTTCTATCAATAGATCATCCCAAAAATTAGACACTGGTCATTTAATTGTTCTAAGGTGTTATAACATGAGGCTGATTTCTTATAATCTTGACTCAAATATAACTTGTGTGTATATATATATATATAACTATATTTTGCTTGTCCGTCCAGGCCACTGCTGAGCAGATCCGACTCGCGCAGATGATCTCGGACCACAATGATGCAGACTTTGAGGAAAAAGTCAAACAGGTGAGATCAGCGTTGCATAAAATGGAAAAGGAAGTGATTTTGCTTTACCCCAGTTTCAAATGGTCTGTATGATAACTTAAAGGGCTATTCCTCTTGTTTTAGGCGACTTTTGTTTCCGTTGCACTTTTACCTGCAGTTGTTATTCTGTGCAGCACACAAACTTTCCCTCACCGCTTTCTGTATAGCGCTGGCAGGAATGATACGTGCTAGATTAAAGTTAAGAGCCGTTACCGGATGCTCTCGCTCAGAATTTGTCTGAGTGTGAGAGCAACATAAGGCTCTGACACCCCAGCATCATCTGCTGAAGTCCACCCTACAGTTTCTGATGTCTTCATGCATCTAAGAATGCACATGTTCTTTTCTAGCTGGTTGACATCACAGGAAAGGATCAGGATGAGTCTATGATTGCGCTGCACGACAGCAACGGAGACGTCAACAGAGCCATCAACGTACTGTTAGAGGGCAGCCCTGACACTGTAAGTCCATAGGTTACTTCCTCAGGATTTACATCCTTGACTTTTGTGATGGTCTACCACCAAAAGTTCTATGATTGCAGTCTGAATATAATGTTAATTCCTTAGGACTCCTGGGAAATGGTTGGAAAGAAGAAAGGAGTGTCCGGCCAGAAGGAGAGTGCACAGACAGATGGAGGAGAAGAAGGGAAGGAGAATCGAGAGAAGGGTGGAGAAAGAGATGTGGCGCGACGCAGAGGAGGGGGTCTGCGGAGAGGCCGTGGAGCCAGCCGTGGACGAGAGTGTAAGTTGTCTTTTCCTGAATTATACAACATTTTCATTCAGCCCATTTTGAGTCAGACAGTAGTGCATGAGTCTAGTGTCTGTCATCTGCCTTGACGAAAAATAAATTGCTTACATTAATAACTTTTGTAACCTAATGATTGAATCACATAGTCGACATCAGCTTGTTCTGGACTCTGTCCAGTCTGTTAAATATCTAAATGGACAAAAGTGTGTGTTCCAGATCGTCCTGGTCCACTAGACTTCTAAACATGTTCGGGTAGATTTCAGCACACCATATACCCTTCTCTGTTCGCTCTGTAGCTGTGAGGGAACGGTGTGTGCTAGAATAAAGTTTGAGCAGATACCGGATGCTCTCTCTTGGTCTCAGTCTGAGTTAGAGAGCAACATAAAGCTCAGATACTTCTGATTAGGATCTGACTCAAGGTTTGATAAATTGTACAGTTTATCAGTAATGTGATCTGGCGGAACTGTGTGATAGTTATCTAATTGATGTTAAGTTTAATAACTCCCTGTGCATGTAACTTCTAAAAGTTTTTGCAAATGTGTGTTTTTATGGAGTAAATGTGGTTTAATTCTGAGTCTATTTACACCAGGTGTAAATGCCATCTGTAATGGATTTAAATCTTATAGCGCAAACCACTTCGGGCAGTGGTCTGGGATGTATAAGTCTAAGTGCAGAAGAAATACAAAATAATTTGGTCTGGAGCTCCCTGTGATATTTTCCCAATCGGGTAAAGATAATCATGAGAGAGGTTAAAGATCAGCCCAGAATTACACGGAAAAAGCTTGTAAATGAATTCAAGACAGTGTTACACCAATGGTTTGCTTGCTAACTGTGGTTCCACCTATGCCACAATAGATTGAAATCCTGAAGCACCCGCAAATCCTCCTGCCCAAAAAGGCCCACCTGGCTTGTCTGAAGTTTTACAATGAACATCAAAATGATTAAAGCGCTGTGAGACCAAAACTGACTCTGTTTTTGGAGGGAGAGAAATGCTCATTATGACCACAAGAACATCATCCCTACAGAGAAGCACCGTGTTGGAAACATTATGCTTTAGGGGTTTTTCTCTTCTACGGGTACAGGATGACTTCACCGCATTAAGGGGCTGTGGGACGGGCACATGTAGGGTCAAATCTTGGACGATAACCTACTCCCCTTAACTAGATCACTGAAGATGGGTCGTGGATGTGCCTTTAACATGACAAAGTCCCAAAACATCTTGCCAAGATAACCAAAGATTTGCTTAAGGAGAAGCACATTAAATTTCCTAGCCAGTCTCTAGACCCTAGTCGTATAGTAAATCTGCGAAGGAGGCTAAAACTCCAATTTGCTGAGCAACAGCCAAGAAAAGAAACCTTACAGGATTTACAGAGGAGGGGACTAAAATGTATCCTGTCACGTGCAAACCTGCTGACCAACTGTCAGAAATGTCTTAACTCTGAACTTCGTGGAGAAACCATTGTGGGCAAGCACAGTTATGTTTTGCTGGGGATCAAATACTTATTTCACCGACTGACATGCAAATAGTTCACCAAAAATGAAAATATTGTCAACATTTACTCGCCCTCAGATTGTTCCAAACCTGTAAATATATATTTTTCTGCAAAACACAAGGAAATATATTCGGTCTCATCCCTCACTGACTCTCATAGTATTTATTTTCACTGCTATGGAGGTAAAGGGGGGCTGAGATCGGTTTGGTTACTGACATTCTTCAAAATATTCTTCCTTTATGTTTATCACTACAAGGAACAACTTGGGGGTGAGTAAATGATGACAGAATTTATTGTTTTTGGGGGAACTTTTTACCTTTTACTTCCCATGGCTGTTGAAATGCTGTTAAGCGTGGGCTTGTGATCAGAAGGTTGCCGGTTCTAATCTCAGTGCCAGCAGGTCATGACTGAAGGGCCCTTGAGCAAGACCCCTAACCCCTGATTGCTCTGCAGTAATGTGCCACTGTATAAAACTACTTGTAAGTCGCTTTGGATAAAAGCGTCTGCCAAATGAATAAATGTAAATGTAAGTCCGATAGTTTTGTAAAGCTGTTAATTGTTTTAATAAAGTTCGATTTAAGTCAAGCTGAGGCGAAACTTGCGTTGAAAGCCACAAACCCTGCTTTGGGAGACACGTGTGGATTCACCAGAGACTCACAGTGCAAAGACCAGCACGAGAATAAACAAACCTAGACGCAACCCACTAAAAATGCTCATCTAAAAGAGAATAAAGAGCGATTGAAGACGTACATTCCAGACCCCATGAACAGCAGTTTATAACACCATTCATATTTTGTACTCATTGTTTGAATTGTTTGAGGTATAAGATATATAATTATAATGGGTGATTGTTACCGTGAAATAAAATGGCGTATTCCTTAATTTCATCCCTTGTTGTTTCTCTTCAGATCGTGGGCAGGAAAACGGACTGGATGGAACCAAGGCAGCTGGCATTGCGGGCAGAGGAACGGAACGAGGCCGTCGTGGAAGAGGCAGAGGAAGAGGTACATAGTATTTCAGTCTTCACATCTGCATGTGGTGTTCAGGTTTGGGTGAATATAAAATTACTGTCATCTTGTTTTCCAGGTGGAGCTGGTCGGCGTGGCGGAAGGTTTTCAGCTCAGGGAATGGGGTAAGTTTGTGCGTCTCAGAGGGCTTCCTCTTTTTTCCCGCATGTCCCCAGAACAGCATTTGGGATGCAAACAGTATTTAATTTTGCTCACCAAATTCATCTTCTTCAGCTTCATTAATTTTTAAAGCTAGGATACAAGGTGCTGTTCTGTTGATAATAAAGGTGTGTGCGGTCAGGACTGTGCAATTAATCATTATCATCAATTTTGGCATCCAACAATTGTGTTTTTCATTAAGGATATAAAATACCCAAAGTTAGTAAGGATATTTCAATAAATTTACTTTTACATTTGTTAGACGCTTTTATCCAAAGCGATCAACCCCATGGCCTTGGTGTTGCTAGCGCCATGCTCTAACCCCTGAGCTACACGAAAGCTACAGGAAAGATGTAAAATCTTAAAATAAATGCAACCGATGCTGGATGTCATTGGCAAATACATTTGACCAATTGCACATTATATAAGTTTTATTAGCGTGTGAAAATAATCTTATATTCATCTAAAAATGAAAATGGCTGCTATTTTACTCATCCTCTTGTCACTTTAAACCTGTATGACTTTAATTGTTCTGCAGAACACAATCTTCTTGTCATTTTAAACCTGTGTGACTTTAATTGTTCTGCAGAACACAGAAGATATTTTGAGCAATGTTGTTAACTGGCACCCTTTGACTTGCAGTGTTTTTGATGTAAATGGTAAATGTTGTTTGGTTATCAACTTTCTTTAAAATATCATCTTTTGTGTTCGGCAGAAGAATGTAAATAATACAGGTTTGAAACGAGGAGGGGGATTAAATGATGACAGAATTTAAATATTTGGGTGAACCATCACAAAGTTATATACTTTTTTTTTGCTGATCTTTGATTGCTTAAGAATTTTGAGTTTGCTACGATTACTTTTCATCAATATGTTGTTTATTTTGACGTTGCGATATATTGTTTATTAAATGCAATTCATGCTTGTTGTAAGTGGGAAAAATGTTTGATGAGCGAAGGTCCTTGCTATTTATAGAAAACCGCTGTTTATAAACCTGGCTAGAACGGTACGTCAACATTAGCATCTCTTATGATAGAAGAGTCCAACTTTTGTGATTTTGCATAGTAATCCAAAGAATCTAGAAGTGCCAACCCCCCGCCAAGACCCTTATTTATGGCTTGTTTTGCGGTATGAGCTACTTGACCGTTGCCTTTTGTGTGTTTGGTTTGAAGTGTGCGTTTGGACTTGCATGCTTGGTTGTTCTTGACCTCTTGTAGGGCTAGTTCACCCAAAAATAAAAATTCTGCCATCATTAACTCACCCTCAGGCTGTTTCAAACCTATATAAATGTATTTGTTTTGTTGAACATCGAACATTGCTAACATTCTTACAAATATCTTCGTGATTTTATCCACTACCATAGTAGGTGTAACTTTTTTATATTTTGTTCTGTTGAACACACAATGAGATATTTTGAAGAATGTAGGAACACAAACAGTTCTGGGGCACTTTTGACTACCATTTCATTGACTATGGCTGTCAATGAAGTCACAGAATTGAAAATTGCTAACATTCTTCCAAATATCTTTCTCTGTGTTACTCAGAATCAAGAAATTTATACAGGTATGAAATGACTGGGGTGAGCAAATGACATCATTTTCGTTTTTGGGTGAACTATCACTTTAATCCTGAGTTTAGATTTGTTTTTACCTTGCCCTGTCACACAATCGGTTCTGTTGAATTCGTAGATTGTTAAACCTGCAGTACAGGTGTGGTGGTTAGACTGGTAATGGACATATAGACTCGTGAGCATAGTGTTTGTCACTCTCATACACACACGTAAACAAATCTAATCGCACAATACACCCCCTTCTTTCTGCCCATGTTGAGCTGCTTATAATTCTCCCTGTTGTTTCTCCCTAAAGCCAGATTGATAAAGGCCCCAGATATGATTTGTCAGGAGATGACAGGTGAGTTGAACACATTTGTGGGCGTGTCTGTCTGTTTTTGTTTTGAGGGTCAAAGGTTAACGAGTAAGTACCGTCGGATGAAAATCAGAATGCAGTGCTTTGCAGCAGATGTTTTGGCGCTCCAGATGTGGTTTGTTTTAAGTGGTAGCTCAAGTCACGATTCTACCCTGAGATTTATGTTTAAGAGTGGCAGGCAAGCAAAATTGCATCTTTTGCATAAGAGCATTATACGGTCATCAAATGAGTGTGTCCGTTAATAGTAGAGGAAGTGTTGCAGATATTTGACTACTTTGCATTTTTTGTATGTTGCTGCAGCAGCGTACGTTGTCATTGCCGCTATTATTTGTCTGCAACTTTGCCCCCTCATTTATTCAATGTTTCTATGAAAAGACAGTCAAAACGTATATATGTTTGTTTGTTTTTTGTCAGTACGTTTAATCCAGCGGACTACACTGAGCCAGCCCAAACGGAAGAGACCTACACAAGTGGCAGCACTTGGAGTAACACTGGCAACCTGGAACAAGAGAATGGAAACCGTGAGTTAACGTCCTATAAGCTGTGGTGCATTCAAGCACTTTATATCACAAAACCAGTCTGTTTTAAAATGACAGGCTTGTAAACTCATCTGTTTCCTCAGGGCTTGAGTTTACAGGAGCAGAGGGAACAAGCTATCCTCGACAGTTTGAGTCCACCCCTGGTCAGTCTTATTGTGGTTCTTATGGCCTAAATTACATTGTTTATCTGTTGGGGATGTAAAGGAACTAAATGTTTTTATTTTAGGTCCGTGGAGAACTGCCACTGAAGAGTGGGGTACCGAGGACTGGAATGAAGATGTGAGTATTTGAAAAGCGGCAACAGCATAAACGTTATGAGGCCAAAACTTAACTTCCGGTAGTCTTCCGCAAAGAATCAATAACTGTTGAGTAGTTTTAATTTAATATAAATTAAATGTAAAATATTGTAGCCAAACACAGACCGGAAGTTAACTTCGGGCCAAGCATTTGCGTCATGTCTATATCTGGTTTGAATTGAAGATGTAGCAAGTCTAATTCTTGGTTTTCGCTGCGTAGTTATCAGAGACCAAGATTTTCACTGCCTCCAGTGTGGCATCTATGCCCATTCCACAAGAGAATGTCACCATAACTGCTGGACAAAGGTAAGATGGTACAAATGTAGGAAGACGTTTCAGAAGTTTGACTTGAACAGATATTTATGGTAACATGAATCTTTACATACATGCCTGAAAAATAGTCGCTTTCTGGCGAAATTTGCCGTTTTGAATATCAATATGCCATTCTTGTGAATCGTATAGATTCGAAGAGTTTTTTCCCCAGAGTGGAGGGGGGAAGGGGTGTTATAAAATGCAGGTCTTCGGGTGCCATATTTGAACATTCAACAGATACAGGCAACATCATAGCATGAGGCACGACATCTTTGCACCTGTAAAAAACATTGCGGAACACAAAGTGCAGTCTTGGAAAAATAGTAAAAAGGCCTTTTATATTTATCATTTAGTTCGCCTTTGTGATGTTATGAGCCCAGAAGCTGTAGTTTAGGTCTCTAAAATAAGTTTTAAATATCATCTATCAATTTCATTCACAATACATGTTGTCAGGAGCCGCGCAGAATGTTTTATTGCTTCATCTACTTTTTGAACTTAACTCTTCTTTCTTTTTGAGCTCTTATAACTCATCAATCAGGTCCCGCACTATATCTTTCTTAATAACTCTTTACATCGGTCCCACACTTCATTTTCTCAATCCTGCATGTTTTAAAACCCAAACCAAACTGCCAAAGGACATGCATTAGGAAAGATCAAGGAAGTTGAACTTCTCAGAAAACGTAGACAAATAAAGATCATTTTAGCATTGGGATCGCGAGACAAGGGCAATGTACTTCTCAAATTCTACCAAAATCCACATTTTTCACTTCTTTTGCCTGTGGCTTGAGATTAGACTGAGCATTCTATGCCCGCACGGGTCATATTTGTGGAATGAAGCAAATATTATCCTTTATCTTGCCAAAGTGCGCCAGAATGCATAATTTAAATAAATTTGATATAATTTCTGCTGACATCATACCTATCAATGTCTTGTGTAAGATATTTGTATGTACTGATGTGTCATTATGTCTTAAGGTCAGTATTGTTAAACAGTCAAGTACTAATGTGTGTTTGTTGTTATAGGATTGATTTGGCGGTGTTGCTGGGGAAGACGCCTCCATCTTCCTCTGAGGCTGAACCTGCTTCACTTGAAGGTCCACAACCTCCATCTCTGCCTCAGTCTTTGGTGTTCAGCAACTCCAAGCAGTCGACCTCACTGTCCCAATCCTCCAGCAGTGCACCTTACGGCCAGCACAGCATGGTCAGTTAGCAGTGGTTGAATATTGTATTTGTTAATATGTACAAACATCTATACAGCCAGGGAAACGATATTCTAAAAGCACAACTGACAGTTCCAGTCCTAAATGCATCCCTGCTCTTTCAACAAAGTCATGTGACTGCCTTCATGTTGTCTGTCTATTCTTGCCTCAGGTGAGCATGCTCAGTAAAGGTTTTGGAGATGGAGACCCTAAGGTAACCACTGGAGGATCTACAACTGGTTCTCAATTCCTGGAACAGTTTAAGACTGCCCAGGCTTTGGCCCAGCTGGCCGCCCAGCACTCGCAAAGTGGACCGCCCAAATCCAGTCCTTCTACTTGGGATACTAGCCCTACTACACTGGGCCAATATGGTAATATCGCCTACATGTGACCTCTTTTTGCTTAATTGTGACTTTGAACTTGATCCATCGTTGTGTTTCTCTGCAGATATGAAGCCTCAAGCAGAGCCTGTTCACAATCCGTTCACCAAACGGCAGCCCTACCAGCCCTCTCACACTGGCTCTTCCATGATGGAGGCCTTTTTGCAGGACAAAGCCACGCTCACCACCTCTGCCCCTTCATCCTCACTGCCCCAGTCCATCCCCACCACTGTCAACAAACTGTCTGGACTGGCTTTAGCTCAGCAGAACTCTTCTGGCCCAGCTGACCTTCAGGCATCCAGCCCCCTCCCCCTGCAACAGCACAAACTCAAGCAACAGAAGAAGAGAGCTTCCATCACAACAAAGGTGATCTATTCCACAGCGTTACAGAGCTTTTATGTTTATTCACCTTATAGTATTCATCAGTACTTTTAACATGATGTAATTGTCGTTTTAGATTCCAGCCCTTGCGGTGGAGATGCCAGGCTCTGCAGAATTATCTGGGTTAAACCTGCAGTTTGGAGCATTACAGTTCGGCTCTGAACCGGCACTTCCGGAGTATGACGCTTCGACAGCTATTGCCACGACGACATCAGGCAACCAAGGCCAGAACAGCCTTTACACAAGCTCTAGCAAGTGGGTGTCTCGTATCATGATCTGCGACGATTGCTAGCATTAAAACATCTTTTAGTACATCCAATTGTTCAGTGTTACCTCTCGCATGTGTTTTACGGGTTTGTTGATGTTAATAGATGAATGTGTTTTTGTATGTTACTCAGTGAGTCTGCTTCAACATTATCTAACCCCAGTCAGATGGAGCTGTACGAGCAGAGAGCCAGCCAGACGCGACGCTACACTCCTGTGTCATCCTCACCACAGAAAGACATGCAAACTAAGGTAAGATTCCTCTGCCCACATGTCCTCAAATATGTACAACATGGTTTTAAATTATTTGGTCGTATTTGATAATGCTTCTACTACGAATCAGAGTACAGTATTTTAATTTAATTCAATCCCTTAAGTCTGTAAACCTTTCTTTTTATTTATGTTTTGAAATCAAATGAATTAAGGCTAGCGCTAGTTTCATATTTTCTCCTTTCTCACACAGAACGGGTTCAGTTCCATACAAACGTCTCAATCTCTGGAAGGTATGTCTAGCTGTAATAAAACACATGTATAATAATGTAGGAATTCAGTATCAATAAAATAAATTATTCTCCAGCTGCAGCAGGCTCTGCAGTGCCTGTGAAAACGACGACTGATTCTGTCGTCCTGCCTTCAGTTTCCAACATGTCCTCATTGGCCGACCCCTCATCAGGTCCTTCCTCGCTGCTGACCACATCTAATCAGACGCCTCTCAGTGCTTTGGGCCATGAAGACTCCTCCCCCAGCTCATTGGCTCCTCACCACAATAAGTATGATGATGCTTTGTGGCATTTCTTCATTTTGATGATGACAGCAGGGATGCTAATAATCTTGTTGCTTTTCAGCTCCCTCTCTACACAGCAGAACAGTTTGACATCTTCAGTTCGCACTTCAAACACAAGTCTACTGGTGAGCTTGCATTACATCAAAAGCCTTGTAGCTCTTTTTAATATAACATCGACATGTATGTGTAAGCATGCAGTCACATTTAATTCAAGACCATTTTAATTACATTTTAACATTTTATCCAAATTTGTGCTGTTCACTTTAAAAAAATATATGGTTCATTTTGTGTGCAACTCATTTTTGTTGTCTTGTCGACTTCCTTTCAGCACGCGAGTGTAGATGGAGATTCCAGCTTGCACTCTTCATCGTTCTCGGTCTCTGCCGTGGCTCCTTCCGCTCCACCCGCTTCTTCCTCTATTGCGGTGGCCTCCATCCCTCACAGCGGCCATGTCGCACCCTCTTCATCTGTCACTTCGGTCTCCGCACAGTCCGCTTTGGGCCCAGTCAGCAGTTTGTCAATGGGACTCCACAGCGCTGCAGGCGTTGCCTCCATGGTTCCCCCACCAGCTGGTGCATCCTCATCCTCTGCAGCCTTGGCCGCTGCAGCACCTTTGACTGCCTTGTCCCGCAGCACGGCTGCATCAGGTGAGAATTACCGGCATTTAATCAAACATGTGAGGGCTTTTGTACAAATACCGATGTAATGATGATGTTTTCTTCCGCAAAACAGGGAAAGCACCTCCAAACTTGCCTCCCGGCGTGCCGCCTCTTCTTCCCAATCCTTACATCGTGGCTCCTGGTCTGCTTCACCACTATCCAGTGAGTTTTCTGGTCTGTGATTTTTCACTCTCTAGTTCTTTATTCTGTGATGACTGTGGTTTGTCATGTATTAATTGTCTCACAATCCTCTGTTCTATAGCCTCAAATGTATGGCTACGATGACTTACAGATGCTACAGACCAGGATACCACTTGTGAGTTTTGACCGCAGGGTTATACGCCAATGCAGGACTGTTTGTAGACTGAGATTGTAACAATTATTTTTTTACCTACAGGACTATTACAGCATCCCATTTGCCACTCCAACCACACCGCTGACTGGCAGAGAAGGCACTTTGACAAGCAACCCTTATTCTGGTAAGGCGAAAATGATTTTGGGATTGTTTTATTCAACAAGCATCGGTGGTTTGAGTTGATTGGCTGTTAAAATCTTTCATCGGATCGATGCAACTAATATTTTTCAGAGTTAAGCAATGGCCAATCAAACCTTAAAAATCCATCACAACTGCAGGTCTTGTCCTTCATTTCCATAGCAACACCAGGGGGCAATGTGTGCCAGGCAGAATGTGCAGTTGTTTACTTAACCTTTCAACCCACTCGCAGCTTTATAGATCACATCTGGGTTTGCACTTTGACAAACAGCCTAATTTCTTCAACTACAATGTTATTAAACGTTGCATCTTAATTCTCTCTAAGCTGGTGACCTGGCGAAGTTTGGTCGCGCTGATGCTTCATCCCCTGCCCCTGCAACAACGCTTGCCCAGCCGCAGCAGACGCAGACTCAAACGCACCATACCACCCAGCAGCCCTTTCTCAACCCGGCCCTTCCACCCGGATACAGCTACACCAGCCTTCCCTATTACACTGGTGTACCAGGTCTGCCCAACACCTTCCAGTACGGCCCTGCCATGTTTCCGGTAAGCACTTAAAAATGTTGTTCTGTTGCATTTTAAAAATACTCCAGAGGAACTTAGTTTTGTCTAAACACATTTCTGTTTCAAATAAACTAAAAAAAAATGTAACTCTGAAACTTCCAGGTGGCTCCTACCTCGTCCAAACAGCATGGTGTAAATGTTGGAGTCAACGCTTCAGCTACGGCCTTCCAGCAGGCAAGCGGCTACGGCTCTCACGGATACAGCACTGGTAACCACTTATATTATGTTTGCCCATTCATGCAACACCTCAATATGCAGTTCGCAAAAACATTCAAGTTTTTCCTAGTGTTCTGAAAAGTTTGAAAACGCACACAGCTGCATTAAAAATACTTTCTAAGACTGTTCTAAAAGCAAATGTTGGATGACCTTGAATTAGAGGAGATGTAAAACTGTCCATCTAGAGTTTTACATGCTACCTGAGCAGACCGCTTTGGGTGGGCGAGTTTGTGAAACCAGTGATGTAAGGAGGATGAGGTGGGAGGGAGGTCGCTTGGTTGAGGGTGGTGGGTCTACACATGCTTCTACACGCCGCTTGCTTTTGTCCATCTACCACTTTTGAGTACTCTGTGTCGACCTTTAGCCATCCCTTTGGTTTTGGCTCATATCTATCCAGCACCATAATGTTCCTCTCACTTTCAAATCATATTTAATGTTTGCCTTCCTCGTTGTTTTCGTTTTCCAACCTTGTCATTATTTTTTTTTCTCACTACCTTTGTCCATTCCTATCTTCATAAACGTCACTAGTGTCACTTCTCAGAGAATTATTCCTTCACCCAATACGCTTTCAGATTAGACCCCTCCTCTCGGCTTTCCGCTTCCCCACCTCTTTTCCCATGCCCTTTCACTCCTTTCCTCTGGCCCTGCCTGGTGTGTGTCTAATGCTGTGGGGCTGTGGCTGTTTGTGTCTGACCGTTTGCAGGCTATGAGGATTTGGGCCAGGCTTCGGCCGGGAGCGGAGATTTCTGTAAGGGTGGCTACGGCACAGCCGTTGCTGCGGCTGCCGTCGCCGCTGCTTCTGCGCAAAACAAGCCTGCCAGCTCAGTCACCGGGCCCGGAGTGGGTGAGTGCAGCCTCACGCTAAACCCCATTTTCCTTTCCCTCCTCCCTTTTCTTTCTTAAGCGCGCTCTCTCTCCTCATGGCTCCTACCTTGACTGGTCAAGCACGATAAAGCCATGCTGTGCCTCTGTAGAGCGCCTGGTCTGAGCGAAGCTCCGCCTGCTTCACAAAGAGTCACGCAGGGGTGGAAAACATCAGGGTAGTTAACAATGTGACCTTGATATTAAGCGTATGAGAGGGGAAGTAAATTCAAACAGTTCATGAATTGCGAGTTGTAAGTTATAGTAGGTCGGTCTATCAAATTCAAAATGTCTTTTCTGTGCCTTTTGTTGAAATGACCATTGACATTTTCACATGTTAACCTTTTCATGTGTTTCTTTTGGTATTGGTGATATATTATGTACTGTGATATGATATTATACGCATTGACGCTTGTAATATTATTATACCTTTAGCTTTAATTTTGTCCTAAACCTTAAAATGTATTTTTGTGGTGCATTGGGGGGGGTTGTTGTTGATGGTTGGTGCTCTTATGTTTTTATTTCTTGATGCATTAAATTCATTTGAATGGATTCAGGTGTTCATTTAAAGTGGGTTTGTAAACCATGTTTGATAGTCACAAGATTGAATGCAAAGTAGTACTTTAATTGTTCTATTATGAAGGTAATTGACTTTGCTGCCACAACAATGTTCAAGACTGAAAATGTTAACTTAATATTATACACACTATACAGAGCGGTTCTTCCATAAGAATAATCTTTGTTGAACTGATTTCTTTGCCAATGACACATGTTGATGAGTGTTAAACATGAAGTTGAAGACAGCTACAGTATTATGTTTTTAAGATTGGTTTAATCGAGGGTTGACCCTCATTCTGTTATTTTTGTTTGTCAACTTTTAGGTGTTTCTGTGACATCCAGCAACACAGGAGTTCCAGACATTTCAGGGTCTGTTTACACAAAGACGCAGGTAAGCATATTTGCTACAGTTTTGTGTTGAGCTTATGCACTTGACTGTGTATTTTCACACTTCTATTTACACTACAAAATGTCATAATATACTATATGTACTAACTACACCCCTTTTAATGCTAAGGATTCATTGCTTTATTCTCTCTTCAGTCTTTCGAGAAGCAGGGTTTCCACACCGGAACCCCCAGCGCTTCCTTCAGTCTGCCCTCGGCACTCGGGAGCGGCGGCCCCATCAACCCTCCGGCCGCGGCGGGTTATGCACCGGCTCCGTACATGCACATCCTGACCCCCCATCAGCAGCCCCACTCCCAGATGCTCCACCACCACCTGCAACAGGATGGCCAGGTAAACACGCCGACATTTCAAATCATTCCTGGATTGGAAAAGAACGATTTATTTTTATACGCATTTAAGAATCTCATCTATATGTGCAATTACAATAATTGTCCTACCCCACTGCCCCCTTTCATAACTTTATGGTTAAATTTACCACATTTTCCCTACCTTTTTATGAATTTATATTCTAATTCAGATTTTTTTCTATCCACTGCATTGCAGGCTGGCTCTGGACAGCGCAGCCAAAACGCCTCCATTCAACAGAAGTCACAGATAAACAAGTCTGGTTACAACAGCTACAACTGGGGAGGCAATTAACACCCCCTCCTGCCCGTCTGGTGTTCCAAAGGCTGGATTAACAAACTCTTCTCCTCCCCAGAGGTGTCTCGCTTTTCTCTCTTCAACGGACCACCCTTCCACAGGTGGCGTTGTTATGAGAGTTTGCACTGTAAGGCGTCAGTTGAGGAGGGTGTACGGGCAGATGTCTTAATGGGGAGAGGGTTCTTGCAAGTGTATGGATAGTTACTTAGGCCTTCAAGAGCTCAGTATTGAGTATTTGGAGTTTGTATTGTGTTTAAAAAACAAGCCCCTTTGTCCTTTTTCTTTCAGGCATATGTAACATAGATCTGTTTTCTAAAATGAAAATTGTTCAATTTCTTTTTTTCCTTTTAAATGGTGGATCAGTTGAGAGAACGGGTTAGGAGAGTGCGATTTTCATTTCCCCAGTACAGCATTTATTATTTCATTACTGTCTGCTGCTTTCTTTTTCAGGACCCCAATCCAAATGTATGTACAATTCTCCCCTGCAGTTTTTTACCAAATTTTATTTTGGAAAAAAAGATCACACTAAATCGGCTTATGCAGTTGTGAAGTTTATTTTTACCAAATATAAATGGATATATGAAAAATGTATAGGTGAGCTCACAGGCTTTGTCTGTCGGCCGTGTGTATGTGCACATGTGTGTGTTTGTTTTGGTTTTGTTATTTTGTGTGTGTTATGAGGGTGGCCAACTGTATGAATGTTCAACTTATGCTAGCGGCTTCAATGTGTATTTCGTAAATTCCTTTGAAGCCATCTTGTACCCTACAGATGTTAGAAGTGCACCTTAACCTAGACTCTTTATTTTCCACTTAAGTTTTTTTGTCTTTATTATCTGGCCTCCCTGTTGATAGGAGGTCTGATTATGGCATGGTTTTGACCTCGGCGTTTTACCATAAGTGAGAGATCTCAATGGCTTTGGGATTGTTGTACTGGAGAGGTCAGTTTTTTCTTAGGCCGCCCTTTGCGAGCAAGTGTCTCTTCACAGCCTGTTATTCTTGTCAAACCTGCAGTCATTGTCCCCTTTAAAAGCGCCACCACCTGTCCCCAAATATATTCTTTTAGTAATATGATTATTAGGAAAGTGCCGATGGACAGAATTGTACTATGGGTATCTTTTTGTTTTCTCTTTTTCTTTGTCAGTGACTTTCTTTTTGTACTGTGCGTTTTAAAAATTTAAATGGATAAAATTGTCTTGTACATATATATATATATATATAAAAAAAAGTACTGTAGTCTGTTTGTTTGATGGCTTTTTCCTCCCCTATCAAATCCTTACACACAGACTTGTTAGCATTTTTTTGTTTCATAATGTTTTTTATTTTGTAAAAAATATATATAAATATTAAGTAAATAAACAAGAAAAAGACATTTTCATCATTTTGGATGTGAATGTCTTTTAAGAAAACAAAGCCTGTGTGTTTTTTGACTGATTTTTAGTTAGGTTATAGTTTTGACCTGCACTAAATAGGTCACTAGGTCATCATGAAAGCGTTATGTCTAATAACAAGTAGACAGATACATGATGCATTATGGATATAGTACAGTTTTATCATTTTATCAATATTACAGCACATGTGCAGAATTATCTAATGTTTGGACATTTTTAAACTTAATTTATAAATGGACCAGAGGAAGGACAACAGATATATTTGGACATTAATAAAACACTTACTGAAAATGTGTTCAATATATAACATAGTGGGCCAAATCTGTGGTGCTCTTTTTGGGCATTGAAGAAATAACACAAATAAAAAGCGTGTTCCGCTGACTAAACCAATTCTGCCATTCCACATGAAAAAAATAGTTTAGGTTTATTATATAAGCGATGCCATCTAGGAATACAGGGACCTTTATTTTGAAAGGATTCACCGGAAGCCGTTGGAAAGTTCTCGCGAATGTCCTCAGTTTCCTCTTCAATCTATGATGCAATTGAGGATTGTTATGGTTCTATTTAAATGTCCGTTTGTGTCCTTAAATGAGCGTGTTTGATCTCTTTCGTGGGTTTTTTGGGGTCCCCGGGGGTCATTTTCGAGGAGATGATAGGAGGTGAGTCCATCAGTTTAACCCATAACTGCGACCTCTGCTAGCCTCGATGTCACATCGGTACTAGTTAATATGATTTATATCTAAGTGAAATAAACGAGGGCTGTTCCAACAACAATCAGATTGTTTTAGTGTTTTAATAAAATTCTGGGCTGTTATGTAGGCTTTATAGCAGTCAACAGAATAGTTGAACGTGTTTTAGAGAGCACAGTTTGGTGATTATTATTATTATGAGGTTATTATGATCATTATAGGTTTATTCATAGACTGTGTTAGTAGTTACACACAAACTTTCGAGCTTATATCGCTTTTATTTTGACGTTACGTTAACGTCACCCCACTAGTCTGGTTACTAAAATACATAACAGTTAACCGCGTTCAATGTTTCATGTTTTTAACACGATACTTTAATAGTAGCAAAATTTGTAATTAACATTTATAAAAAGTTGAATCTTAATTCAATTCTTGCTGAAACAATGACATATAGATTACTATAAACAGCTGAACTAAATTGGCAATAGAGCCTTCTGCTGGCCAAAACACGCAATTGCATGTTTAAACTGCTTTAATTGGGGAAACGAAATAATAAAATTTAAATTAAAGGATGTAATTCACAGTTTTCATTATAAATAATCTAGAATGTAGAAAATACAATTCATAGGACGAATAAGATCATGAGTCCGTATTCATTCAGCCTTACATAGCACACGGATCAAAAACCCTGCTCTTATTTGTGAAAGTTATTAGAATATTAGAAAGACTTATTTGAGTATTCTTTGTATTTTTATTTGTTTAAATCAGGGACCCGTTCTTCGGTGGGATTGTGAATGAAGATGATGAAGATGAAGACGATGACAGTGGATTTCACTATGATGACAGATCCCATCGGGACCCTTTAGATGATCTCTTTAGATTTGGTTTCAGTTTCGGGCCTGGCGGGATGCGCTTTGAAGAACCTAGAGGGTTCGGCCAGATCTTCAAGGAGATGGAGGAGGTCTTTTCTGGTCTTGGTGGCTTTGAAGGCCAAGATGGGATTGGACACTGGAGTAAGTTTCCATTTTTTCATCATATTGTGATCCTATTTTTATCTTTCTAAATATGCCACCATTTTATATCTATAGATTGCCTACATACCTTTAAAGGATACCCAAGCATTTTCATTTTTAATGAAGTTTTTTAAGGATTTCAGTTTTATTTTTGTTTCTGCCCCGCCCCGCCTACCAGGTGTCCCATCGATAGAAGCCACGCCTCCTCTGGATGGTGCTGAAAAAGGCAGAGGGGGAAGTGGAAACTCGCTCAGGGATTTCATGTTGAAGTCTCCTGAGAGTTCACCCCGCAGCCCATCTCGTCCTCCCCCCTCTGCGGCACCAAAAGAAGGGGATTCCACATCTCCGCAGGGTCCCATTGACCCCTTTCCTAAATGGAGACCCTTCTCAAAGGTGAAACAGTGATTCAAACATGTTTCTAACATCTTTCTGTTCTGGATTCTGGCCTGTTTGTCTCAACTGTTTTTGTTTTGTTGTTAGTTTCATGACGTTTGGAAAGATGGTCTGGTAGGACCCAAGGAAGAAGAGAGAAAAGAAGATGGAGGTAAAATGTCTCAGATTTTTGAGCAATACACCAATTTCTAAAATGGTTTTATAATTTGACGAAGTTATTGCTGGCGCTTTAGTTAGTTGTCTTTGTTTCTTGTATGTAGATCTTGACTCACGGGTGTCATCAGGTGGACTGGATCAGATCTTAACTCCAGCACCTTCACAGCCAAAAATTAGGTCATTTTATAAATCTGTCAGCGTTTCCAAGGTGGTCCGACCAGATGGAGTAAGTGATCCTTTTTAGTTTTGTCCTCTTTGAAAACATCACTACGAATCCAAAGGACAAATCTGAAAAGTATTTAAGTCTGACTACAAATAACTATGCAGATATATACCAGACATCTTGTTGTGTCAAGCATTACAGTAATAGAGGTTCATAAGTGTGCATTTGTGTGTATAGACTGTTGAAGAACGGCGAACAGTGAGAGACAGTGAAGGGAATGAAGAGACTACAGTGAGCGTCACAGGAGGTCCAGGTGTTGAAGATCAGACTGGTCCTCTTACGCCAGGTTAGTTGTGTCCAGTCAACTCCATCCGAGTATAATTATAGTTTAATTTTTTTAAATAACGGCAAGATCTAGCAATATTTAACATATGTGACCCCGGACCACAAAACCTTGCTTAAGTAGCACAGGAATATTTATGGCAAAAGCCAACAAAACAAAAATGGCCTGAAACACGCCTACAGACATCCCTCGCCGCTCCCACTCAAGTTTGGGATCGATGTAAAGCTTAGAATTTCCTCTTTCGGGTTCATCTACTGTCCATAATGTCATTACAGCGGTATGCCATAATAACAGAGAGCGTTAAAACAATCCTGTGTCTTCTTAGCAACACCATACTACAGCGCATCTGATTAACAACTTCATAGACAATTTTCTCAATATTTCGCACCCTCAGATTACAGATTTTCAAATAGTTGTATATCAGCCAAATATTGTCCTATCCTAACAAACACACATCAATGGAAAGCAACCCATAAGACTTTTTTTTTGTCCATGGTCACATACTGTGTATTTGTTTTTCTAATTCAGTATTAATCCCTTTATTTTCTACATTTTAGGTGATTCTAGATCATCTACTGACATGCAAGATGATTTCTCACTGTTTTCGAAGTTCTTTAGAGGCTTTTGAGGCTGACAGAGTTCACAAATAAAGAACAATATCCTTTCATTCTTTCCTCATCTGATTCCACATGGCTCAGTTTGATTGAATTCATCACTGTGCATGTGTTCACATCCAGTGAGTGTTTAAGAAATCCACTGCTTTGGGATCGCATTATGCCGAAACACCATGTTGTTTAAGCTGATTGTTTAATTCTTGCCGAAAAATAACTACAACAAATCCCCAGCCTCGTTTATTTTAAATATGATTTCAGTCATCAATGAACAAATCATTCTACCAACATTCTGAACTGTCAGTTGTTAGGTCATGCCATTGGTTGTAAAGGTCCATGGAAAGGCCCTTCCTTTCGAAACACTACGAGGGCTGACAGAACATGGCGAATTCCATGTAAGGGGACCCGCGGTGTATGTAGATAGAAATAGCAAATTTTATAGTAATAAAACATAACGCTTCATTGTGTAAGCTCTTTATACACCTCTGAAGACATGGTTATATATATTATATTGCATTTCTATCGATAGATCATCCCAAAATTACTCACTGGACCTTTAAAATTATGTTATAGGAAAGGAGAAACATGCCCAACGCCACACGGCATGAAGTGTCTTAGTAATAAACCAAAAGTCAAGGCTGTTTCGGAATGAAACATTAAAAGATTATTTTGTGAAACTTTTAATTTATTGATCATAAAATGTATTTTTGAAGGCTGTTTTGTTAAATAAATACAAATCAAAAAGATATGTGTTATGTGAATGATTATGTTTAATAAAACCTCATGAGAAGAGTTCGTTCTTAGGTTCCATTTGAACGTATCCAGTAAAATTATGAAATATTCATATTACTGGATGTTAAAATATAACTACTGTCCTTTTTTATGTTCGTCATTGGGTTTTGCAAATATATAACTGATAAAAAGTCAAATTTGACAAGACAGTATGCAATCATTGAAAACGTACAGTGGTTTTTTCACTTCCTGGAAAACAGCAAATTTGGACATACGAGGTTTCAGAAGGACGGCGAAGATATTTAAAAAATACCTTGTCTTATGGATTAGTGTAAACTAGTGTATTAGTGTAAACATCACATTGAAACATTTAATTTAGGTAAATCATCTAAAATCTTTTTTTACATTTTGATTTGATCTTTATTAAAAGTATTGTTCGATCGAAAAACATATTCAGCATATTTGCTACAAACTGTCAAGCGTGTATATATTTTAGTTTTTACGTATACCATTTCTACATTTTGTCAGGTCTATGTAGATCTGTCATGCACCACAGATCAAATGTAACAATAAAATGATGGTTTTATTACACAAAAGGTCGGTGTGCTGCGTAGTTACATCTATCCTTTCTGACACACACACGCATACACAAACCTGTTTATGTAACCACTACACAGTTAAGCTTTATGGTGGAATCATTATTGGTTTGTTTAGAAGACCAAGAAACAACTAGATAAAAAAGAAAAGAAACTACTCCGAGCAAATATCATGGATCGTCTCCTGAAGAGATGTCGGATCAAGAGCAGTCTGGTCAGAGAGTGTCTGGCTGAGTTTTTTGGCGTCTATGTCATAATAGTAAGTAGTAATACTCTTCATTATACTCAGTAATACTCTTTTATACAGTGGCCATCTGAAGATTTACTAATGACATTGAATTGTACACAATCCTATTGAATTAAAAAAAGTACTTTTGGGTGAAAATGCATAGAATGTTATCAGCAGCAATCTAAGACCAAGCTTGAAGACTTTGAACTTGCAGAATGATTGTCACACCATCACAAACTCATCGGATCAATCATCTACTGACACACCGTCAGCTTTCATTGGCAGAGCTTGAGTTTTATTTATGGGGCGAAAAATTTGTGCCACTAACTTAAGTTCATATTTGAGCAAATGTTAAAACTAATGTGTGTAAAAGATGAATTTTTTCCCCTCTCTACCTGAAGCTCTTTGGCTGTGGATCAGTTGCCCAGGTGACAACCTCTCAAAACACTAAGGGCGAATACCTATCAATCAATCTGGGATTTGCATTTGGCACCGTGTTTGGGATCTATGTGGCAAAAGGGGTGTCAGGTATGAAAATCTATATATATAAAGTATATTAATGGGATTTAAGTTCACTGATCATTTCTGAGAGATCTCTAGCGTCTGTCTTTTCTGTCTTCCATCATCTCCAATCCCATTTACACATTCAGATATTTTGGGGCCACTTAATAAAAGACATCTTCCACAAACTACTGTACAACTAAGGTGTCTTATGTATGTTGCTCTTCTATAAATATGTGTGTGTTTCGGCTGTGTAAGGAGCTCACCTGAATCCAGCGGTGTCCCTCAGCCTGTGCTTCCTGGGCAGATTCTCTTGGATGCAACTTCCATTTTATGTGTGCTCGCAACTTTCAGGTGCGTTTCTGGCTGCTGCGACGGTTGCTCTTCAGTACCACGGTAAGTCATAACATCTGAGATGTCTTTGGCCTTATTGAGGACTTACGCTTATAGTGATAGTTCAATCAAATAGGAAAATTCTGTCATTATTTACTTAACCTTCTATCATTTTAAACCTGCATGACTTTGTTTCCTCAGCAGAACACTTACTATTAATACGTGTGTATGTTTCCAGATGCTATAATGCATTTCAGTGGAGGACACCTCACGGTAGATGGTGTTACGGCTACGGCAGGCATCTTCTCAACCTACCCTGCAGATTACCTGAGTCTGTGGGGGGGTGTGGTGGACCAGGTCAGTACAATTTTAAACAATATTAAACTGCACATGTGAAATGTCTTCATGACATTTTCTTCTGTAGATAATAGGTACAGCGTCTCTTCTGGTGTGTGTTCTTGCATTGGGAGATCCTCACAACACACCAGCACCGCCCGGTCTGGAGCCGGTCCTGGTTGGAACAGTTGTCATGGCGATTGGAGTCTCCATGGGGTCGAACTGTGGATATGCTATCAACCCAGCCCGAGACTTCGGGCCAAGACTCTTTTCTTATATTGCCGGCTGGGGCAACGATGTCTTCCGGTCAGTACATAAGTCCACCATTGAGTTGTAGTCAAACCAATTTTTTATGATGTAAAAGGTCCTGAAAGTTTGGTGTGTGTGTGCCAGGGCTGGACACGGGTGGTGGTGGGTGCCGTTGGTGGCGACATGTACGGGTGGTCTTCTTGGCTCGTTGCTTTACGAGTTTCTTATTGGAGCACATCACCCAAATACAGACCTCACAGATACTGAACACCAAACAACAATACAAACTCTGGAGCTGGGAGGAACAGAACTGGAAAAACAACAAAAACCTGTGATGTGAAGAGACTTGTCAAAGTAAAGTAATTGTATTTGCACTCAATATTTGTCGTAGAAATTAAATGTTTCAACTTAACAGAAAGGACACCGTCATCTGTACCGTACCAATTTACTGTTTTATTCAGAAAGAATGGCAAGAGAAATGACACAGAATGTACGGCAGTGAAACAGGCAGTTCATCACAGAATACGATGGCCGTCTAGTGACTATGGAACATATACATATATTACTGGAAGGATATAAATTCACACTCACACGTTTGATTCACAATATTGTTTCTAAGAATTCTTTTTCGACAAGCACGGATATTTTTTAAAGACTTTTACCAAAGAAAAAAACACAAACGACATTCATGTTTGTACAAAGTTCATAAAACGCACAAGCTGTCCTTCACACCGAATGTCTACTTTGAGAAGTCATAAAAATACATCAGGCCCCTCGTCCAAACAAAAACGTTCACTATCAGTATTTTCACGTTAACAAGTCAACTAAGAAAAAATGCAAATACAAAGACTGAACTTATTCACATTTTTAAATGCAAAAACCATAACGAAAATGTATGCACTGCATTTATACACATAGAAAAGTGATCAGGTGTATCTGTGATTGAAATGTATCAGTGTTTGTTTATATTGACCTTTTTTACAATCCATCAGTAATCTTTGACCTCATATATCTGTTGTATATCTCCTGCACAACTGAAAGTCTTTCCAACCACTTATTTTATTTATTAAATTCTGAATGATTATCAAAAGACAAACGAATGCTTTGTATAAATAAATATCGGTACTACAATGTCTGTACAATCTTGTAACATTTAAAAGTCAGTGTTATCTTTTTTGATTTCTTAAAAAACCTTCACTAGCACCGTTTTGCTTTAATTCTTTGTCGATTCAAGCGCAGCATTCTCAAAAGCTCCAAATCAATGTGACTTGACTTTGTGTAAAATCAGTGAAATGCTGGAGAGAAGAAGAGGATGTGGCTGGAGAAAAAAAAAGAAAATAAACTTTTTTGTAATTTGGAAGACAGATCACATCAGAATTGTTACAATCATAAATACAGGTGAAAATTCTCGAAACTATATCCATAAGTCTCACTCTCCTCTCATTGGATGGTCAACCTCACATGCAGTGCAAAGCCTTGTTCTCATTGGCTGTTATTAATGTCTCGCTCTCTTACTAGGGCTTATCGGTCCTGTGTGCCGCGATGAAAGCCATTCCGTGCGTGCGGAAGTGCGTGTTGAGGTCTGATGCTTTGTCAAAACGTCGGCCGCACACTCTGCAGCTTGACCCTCCTTCCCCCTCCTCGCCCGCTTTAGGCGAAGAGGGCGAGCCATCCTGTGACGACTGCCCGGGCGACACGTTTCCGCCACGACTGTCGTGCTGACCTTGACGTAAGCGGTGCGTGATGAATTTATGGCGGCTGAGGGAGCCGGCCGAGGCAAAGCATGCTCCGCACTGCAGGCACTGCTGAGGCGCGCTTTCTGCATCACAGTGGATGGGAATGTGATGCTGAAATTCATCCCAGTCCTGGGTGGTAAAGCTGCAGGGTGTGCAGCGGAATGTGCCGTCGTCCTCCTCTGGCTCGGCCGGTCGATTCTCGGATGCTCGAGTTCTTTTCGCCGGGCCAGAGGAGTCATCTCCCGCAACATCTGGGTCGGTCCCTCCTCCTCCGGGTGGAGCTCCGCTCTCATTGTCAAGATCAGAAGAACTGCCTGCCCCATCTCCTGGAGCTGAACGCTTCCTGGTGTTTGGAGCACTCTGAGAGAAGAAATTCAAGATCAAATTGAAAGTTCTGTCTTTATTTACTCACCCAAAGGATTCACCTTCAAAATGAAAATGTTGTCATTATTTAAATGATTTGTTTGTCATTTCAAACAGGTATGACTTTCTTTCTTTTGCAGAACACAAACTATATTGGTATATACCATTGGTCCCTATTGACTTGGAGACTTTTTGGGTTAACTCTCCATTTAAGATGCAAATCATAAAATAGATTTGAAATCCCAAAGCGGTATAGCATCCAAACTGACCTGTCGCTCTGAAGGCTGTCGGGTTTTGATGCCGTGTCTGACGCGAATATGCTTTTCCAAAATTAGCCGACTGCTGAATGTTCGCTTGCCCTCTGAGCAGTGCCTGAGAAACAGAGCGTACATTGGATGGGTTTGGGAAACTTAAACACAGGACAGAGACGCTCTTGAGATCTGAGTCGAATAAACATGACTTACGGGCAGTTGAAGACTCTCTTTACACCTTCGTGTATTACACGGACATGTCGACGCAAGCTGTTGGCTGAACTGAATGAACGTTCACACTGTCTACATGGGAACTTCTTTATTAACTAAAGGAACAAGCAAAAATAGAAGTTAGCCCTAAACATCATTTCATTTCCCTCTATAACTTTCATGTGATATTTCTTTACTTTTTGTAACTTCAAATTAGGCACCAACCTTCCCATGTTCGTCCTTCATGTGCTCGATGTAATCTTCACTTTCTACAAAGCGTTTCTTACAGTCCCTGCACCTCCACTCCATGCTCCCGCTCTCTGGAGAACTGGGTTGGTCTTCTTCATCATTCTCCTCCTCTTCTTCCTCCTCATCCCTTCCTTCCCCTTCCTGTTCTCTCTCCTCTTCCTCTTGCCCCTCCTCTTCCTCCTCTCCCTGTTCTTGGCTCAATTCTTCAGCATTGTTTTCTGTTGATTTTGGTTTCGAAGCAGAGTTGGTGACGGGGGCTGGAGATGAGGTGGTGGGCGGGGTCTCTGATTTGGCTGACAGGCCTCTGTGAACAGTCTAATAGGAAATATGGATATACACATTCAGTTAAAAGGAATGAATATGAATGAGAGATAACGTGTCAGTTCAGACTGAAGTGGGTCTTGTACTTGGTTTGAGCTTTAGACAAGGTGACACCAAAGTCACTTTGTAAAGGCCATCCAAACGTTTACTGTATGCCTTTATTGACACCACATTCCTTGGGGCATGTGCAAAGAATGGGTAACACAAAAGGCAAAATGTTACAAATATGACAACAGGTCATACCTTGATGTGTTCCATCATGGAGCCTTTCTGGGCGTAGAGTTTGGTGCAATCGGGACACTTGAACACATGCACCTTTTGTTTTGCCAGGTGAGTGTCAAAATGCATGTAGAGCAAAGGCTTCTGGGTAAACACAGTGTCGCACATGACACACTTGTAGATCATCCTACAGAATGAAGATAATCAAGAGGTTAATAAAATGTAAACGATGTTAAATTTACTTGAGGTTTGTGATTGGTCAACATACTTGGCCTGTGCAGCTGTGAGGGTGGGATGCTGGGAAGTGATGTGGCCCTGGGCGCTCTGGGCAGATTTGAAGGCCATCGGGCAATTGGGGCACTTGTGAAACACCTCACAATGTGCTGTCTGAATGTGGGACTTGATAGAATTCAAACCTCCGAACACAACCTGACAACTGGAACACCTGGATAAAAGACAGTTTGAAAATAAGAGGGAGTCCCTTTCTTGTAAATCATACTTTCCTTGTCACATACAAATACAAATTACCAACAGAACAAACTTTTAGGAACCTGTAACCGATGCGGCGGGCAAAATGCAGACAGGCCTCTTCCAGATGGGTTTGAAAGGTAGCCTGGCGGGCAGTACCACCACACTCCGGACACACGTGAGGAGCACGATGCTTATGGATGCGCTGATGGGCCGACACACTGCACCAGTTAGGCAGCATCATAGGAGGAGAGCAAAGCATACACGTCTGAAAGAGAGAGAAAGTGAAAAAGATAAAAAAAGATGAGGTGGGAGACAAATACATTTACGGAGAGCTAGTTTTTTATTGTTTTGCACTAAAGCCAGTACGATTGCATCGCTATATACTGCATCATTTCTAGTTACCCTGCATTACATGCACTTTTATTACCCTTATGGTTTTGTGACCTACCGAGTTAGGAGTAGCTCTGATCTGTTGAAAATGAGTTACTAATTCTGCTTTGCTTGAAAACTGAGCTTGACATTCAGGACACTTGAAGTTGTTATACTGCAGGGCTTCCCCTTTCTTGCAGGGTAAGGGCATTAGGGCCTGGGGACTCTGTGGCCCGCGGCGTGCAGGGCTGGGCTGGGTTGAAGTCATGCCTGGAGAGGGAGAGTCCTTTAGTGGACTTGAAGTGGACGGTACTGGGGTTGCTCCTGTCGGAGTATTGGAGGACGGCAGAGGTGTAGAAGAGAGCGAGGGAGAGAGAACACCTGAGGAAAGAAAATGTGATTCTTTTCAACTGTATTGCAAAACCATATGACAATAAGGGCTGTCAAATTATTATTTGCGATTAACCGCATCCGAAATAACAGTTTGGGTTAATATATGTCTGTGTATAGTGCATATTTATTTATATTTGCAAACATTTTTATGTCAATCATTTATTTGATGTTTTTCTTAAATCATTTCATTAAATTGATATAATGCATGTGTTTATGAATACAAAACATCTTGAGCATATGCCAAGATGTCCCCATCAAAATAAATGTACTAAAGTGCTTTTATGGCCATAGAAAGGACATTAAATGTAGGTAAAATTTCTACTTTTTGGTTTCTTGGAGAATAAAATGTATGTACAAATTCAAACAACATGCTTATTCTGATGTGTACATTAAAATATATAAAAGAATAAGGGAGCATATTACATTAGATTGTGCTTTAAATGAGTAAAAAGTAAAAAAATATTATTAACAAATGGGCAAAACCTAGGATAGTGGCAAATAAAAAAACCTGTAAAGTTACAATTACTTAGCATTTAGTGTCATAAATAGATTTTAGTTGTAAATATGCCTGACAAGATTGTTATACCGAATGACATTTTAGTGGGCCTCTTGTGTAAATCAGGAAAAACTGTTTATAAATGTTTTGCTCAGAAAAACAAAAGCACAATTAATTTAAACAGAAAATGTTTTCTATTTTTTGAACAACAACAATAACAACAACAACACTTAAAGCAGTATTACACTAACAGTTTTTATGCTTAAATCCTTTTTCGTCTTTGACCCATATGCACAGTACACAGACATATATTTTGTAAACACAAACTTTTATTCTGGATGCGATTGTTTGACAGACCTTGTGTCAATATAAAATAAAGAATCACTACAAAACAAAACAAATAATGATTGAATAACTGACCTATAGGAGTAGTGTCTTGTTGGCCGATCATCTGTTCCACCGTAACCGGTCTCATCACCAGATGTGAGCACTGCATGACCAGGCCTCTTTCCTTGTGCTCCCGAGCGTGTAACAGCAGACTGCATTTATTAAAGAACGCCAGGCGTTTTGCGCAGTGATTGCACGTCACTTCTATTCTCAAAGAGCGTCGATCGTAGTGTCGCGCCAGGCTTCGCTCCAGAGCAAAGGCATCGCCGCATTCCAGGCAGCGGTAGCCAGCAGTGGGCATAGGAAGACCCCATTCAGGTGGTAGTGGAGTAGAAAGGTCCGGGCGGTAGCTGGGAAGCAGGTTCTTGCTATTTAGGATCTTGTTGAAAGCTTCAACCAGGCTAGACTGACTACGGGAGATAACAGCACCGGTGCTGTTGACGATCGAGGCTGGTTTACAGGGTACGTGTACGTTAGCGGTGCCACCATTAGTTTTAGCAGCCGTGGGGCGCACGCTTATTCCACCGATAGCCGGCGTGGCCGGTAGATTGGCGGCTTTTGTGATGCTGACTGCAGTGGCGGAGACCTTTGTTTTATCGGATTGCACGGTCATTTTGTTTTGAACTTTGCTGGCTGCAGCGAGCATGGCACTACTGGCTTCAAGAGTGGTTACTGGTAGAGTTTTTACAACTTGACTGGCGGTGGCATCGTTTTTCCGGGCTCCTTTGGCTGGGCCGGCTCGACTGCCTATTTGGGCTTTTATTGCATCTTTGCCTTTTCCTGCATTGGCGGCACCTCCCTTTCCGGCCACTCTGGTGACCGTGCGGGTGATTCCTCCTGTTGATGTTTTAATGGTCTTAATACGGACTTTAAGAGGCCTTGAGGGGGCGTTGCCACCGGCTACAGCTTTGCCACTATTGTTGGGTGTTGAGATGGTGTCTTCTGGAAGAGACTGTGCAATGTTGCCCTCTCTATCTACCTCCATTTTCTCTCCATCCTTTTTCGTTTCATCCTTCCCGTCCGTGTTATTTACATCCTGTCCGTTTTCTGTTGACACCTTGTCTACTTCCATCTCTTCTTCTTCCTCTTTGGGTTCTCGGAGAGATGGTGATGAAGCCACCGCTGGGCTGCAAGATCTCTTTGTAACCGCGGACGTTGGCATTGTGGACTTGGGGATCTCAGGCTCGGGGCTCTCTGGTGAGTCTCTTTCCTCGATCACATGTTCTGGATTTCGTTCCTCTTGTGGTAAACTCTTTCCGGTTCCTGTCTGTGGAGGTACGGAAAGCCAGTTCTGCTGAGCCTGGGGTGAGGCAGGAGACGCTAGGGGGATGTCACCTTGTTTGGAGTAAGCACTGGACGATATGGATGTTGAGGAGGGTAGAGAAGGAGACTGTGAACTTTCGGGTGGAGACCTCAAGCGGCGTGACAGTTTTGGAGGATTGGGAGAGTCTGGACTTTCATGGATGACCAGAGATCCTCCTGAATCAGGGTCTGAATCCTCATCATCTGAATCTACGTGTCTAAACGCTGATGAACCGAGACGTGGGGTACCGTTAAATGGTTCTGTTAGAGATGTAGCCAGCGGTGAAGATGCCACAGCACCAGAAACACGGGAAGCGACGGAGGGCGAGGATGATGACGGCGAGGAAGCTGAAGCTGCCGAGGGAGTAGAAAGAAGTGGCTTAGGAGGAGGAAAGAACGGAGATGCTGCCCCGCTAGGAGCAGCAGGAGCTTTTGCCTTATCCGCAGCTTCTAAGTTAATCTCCTGCTGCATATGTTGCTGCTGCAGAAGCTGCATTTTTCGTGCTCTTCCAACCGAGTCTCCAGCTCCTTGTGCCATCAAGGGCTTTAGCTTATTGAAGATGTTGCTACTCTGTTTAGTGGTGCTGGATGATCCATGGACAGGTCCTGCAGTCTCTGGAATCATCTTGGAGCTGCAAATAGGCCACTGGTCCCCATTAGGCTGGCACCGAGCCTGAGACATATGTACTGTCCCACCTGATGACACAAAACCATTATGGTTGAGAGGTTCTGATTCCGAGCTGTCACTGCCGTCGAAGGGCTCAGGCCTAACCCGGTTCTTCACAATCACGCTGACAATCGGAGGATCGCTCTGAGAATCCGTGGATGGGCTTGGAGACCTGAGGGATGAACTTCCTCCAACCGAACCGTCACTGGATTTTATGAGTGGCCCTGCGCCTGTTCCTTGATGCCCCTCCACCTCATCTGGGGCAGATTGGATAGCCTCCTTGGCATCGATGTCAGGAATATCAAACGCTGCCAACAGGTCATCGAAATCGGGGGTTTTCATGTCCCCCATGCCAGGACAGTGGACTCAATCCTAGAACACACATTAATGAAATGTCAGAGGAAAGTGTAAGATAAGAAATGCATTGAAAAACATGTTGTGCTATATTGCAAAGCCTATTTTTAACAATATAAACAGACAGTCTGTGGCCATGCGTCATAATTGATTGTGTTTTATTGTCAAGGATTATTAAAAGAATCCTTTTGATAACAATATTATATTATAATCTATATGTAGATGTGAAAATCTTACAGTAATGACCCATAAGGAAAGAAAAGCTAAAAGCAAGTTTATTTAATAGGATCTGCATTGCAGGGATCAATATATCACGTTATCTGCATTCATAGATTTCCATACTTTATATTTGCCCCAATCTGAACACAATTTAATAATGAATGCTTCTACCTGGTTAGCGAAATTTATTGAGGACTTAAGCCACATTTATTCCGTTATACTCTTTAAAAATACACTCACAAGCTATACATCGTAAAGAAAACAAATACGTAAACAAACTACGCCATACAAATCGTGCCACAACAAATGACACATATCGGCTTTTGTTAGCTCTGGCTAACAGCCACGTACAGGCTCAGCGTTACATTAGCATTGGTAGAAACCAAAGCGCACGGCCATTTTTTACGTATAAATAACACATCGTATAAACACATATATGGTATTAATATGAGCTACCATTCATATGTTTAACAATACATTTGAACGAGACACGGTAAGGCACAAGCCAGTTTAGCACGCTACCAGCTGCATTATCAACAAGAGCCAAAACAACCCGCATTGGTTTTAACGAACCACATTAAATAAATAAACAACAAAATGCATCTAAATGCAGAAACTGATTTAGCAGCACTATAACGCGCGATTTCCGGGGCATATTTGAGCAACACAAACGCGCGAGAACGGCTAAAAGCTGAAGCTGACCTGGCTAGCTACAAATGGTGACAGAAATCGAAACGCTCATTTTAAGATTAAAGGGCTTCTGTCACATGTAGTCACTTAAATGTCGCTTTGATGCAAAAAGGCGATAGATAAACAAACGGGGCGACATAAATATATACACGAGGTGTATTTTTAGGTTTGTTCTGTCATGACGGCAGGGTCCGTGCTGCCCCGTCGCGAGGGTCATTTAAGCGCAGGCCACTGCATGTGCATTTACCTGCTTATATATCTGCTCGCATGTACGCCACATTATACCTTTATGTTCGTGCGTTTTTGCACACGCGTGTATTATTTTCGCATCGCGTATTTTCATGCAGGGGCAGATATTTTGTTTACCTGTATATTTGAGATTCCCGACTATCCTCGCTCCAGTTGAAGCGCCCTAACTTCCCGTCATCGATCGAGTACGAGCAGGTCTGGAAAGATGACGATGAACATAGTCGACAGGAAAATAAATGTGTGTCATTTTTGTTATGGTTACGTGTTTTAATGCCCTTTGTCTGGTCATACGAACCCTTTTGTTATTTACCAGATATATATTTAACACGGCTACGTCGTTTTGGTAGATGGAATATTGATTTGTTTATTTGTTTGCTTCCAGGACTGTCCTGATTTGGTTTAGGCCTTGATTAGTGGGATTGCGGGTTTCTTTACAAGCACAGAGATCTGCGCTGTGTCGCGTTAAAACGTCAAATATCGTTTCCTCCAATCTGATATTGTAATCTAATTACTCCATTATTTCCTTACTTTTTAAATAGACGAAAAATTAAAACAAATAAAAGGTGTAATGGCAGATTTGCTGAACATACTAATATGTATTATTGCATTAGACACAGAGAAACTGGGATTATTATAGGACTCTCGGGGCCAAGCGCATTTTAATATAAAATTGTAAAACGAAAGCTGAGGTTTTACATATGAGGGGTTTACCCTGATATACTAAACGTCAATCTGCAGATGAATACTGGCGACACTATGACGTGAAATAGGAGGGCCATGGTGAGGTAGTGCTGTCACTGGACACTTGATTGATTTGAGACCCGAAACATCCTGAGACCCCATAGAAGCATCACAAGATCATATAAATTCAATATAAGAAGGCTCAATGAAATTCATATGTAAGGAAAAACAAATTCACTTGGCAACGTAATTTTCTCTTTATCTGGAGTGACTTTTTGTTCCCGAAGGGTGGTGATATATCCCGTTAGGAATACACAGACTAAAACAAGGCCAAAAACAAAAGACTTTTATTTTGAAGTCTTTGCGAACGCCAGTGACGTAAAAAGCGTGAAATGATGGACAGTTAATGTATTCTATAGGGAGACAATAGGCTTGTTTGAGATGAACAAAATCTGCGCAGAACCGATCACCGGTGATCACCGTGAGATGCATGCCGGTTAGAAAAGTGTCCGAGTTACGTCCGCCTTGCTCTGACCTCATGCTGACGTGTGCCCAAAAACTCTCGCGACAGCGAGGCGGCTGTGTCGGATTGAGAAGTCGAGCGCAGTTGCTCTCCACCGACTGCGCTACTCAAAAGCATGATGGGAAACGACTGACTGACGACACAGCTTCGTGCTCATTGGCTGAGAATGTCAGCTGATATTTTTTTCCCCTTAATTCTAAGAAGTCCATTACCTATAGCCTAATACGATTTACTTTTTCTATAGTACTTAGTAATTAGGACATGTTTTATTTTTATTTTCTTGGTTTGAAGTGAAGTCCTGTTTGTTTTAATTTTCTCTTTATTGAGAGATGTGTATTCTCTTTATACATTGACATTTTTGTACAACATTATTCCATTAAATAAATTAGTCAATCCATCAATACATGCATACATCTAATGTGACTGTTTTACAATTAGGCCTCATGTTTGTGTTTTTATCCGATATCTTTATTTGGATATGTCTGATTCCAGGAGTGCAATAAACAAAACCCACACATGCTCATTTCTTAATTTAGAATGTGTTGTTGTTTCATATTATTTTTTTAAGAATAATTTGCAGCACACACTTTTCCTAATCATTAAACATGAATTGAAACTTTCATTAAGGTGACAAACAATTGTGTAATATATTTATATGGAATATTTGTCATGTAAAAAAGGGATAGTTCACCCAAATAACTTTAATAATAATAAAAACAATTTTCTTTGGTGCTGAATTATCTGCAGTCAGGACTGTTTATTTTTTACTCGACATTAATTTCATTAGATGCAAGTTGCAATACCACTCTAGATCAGATAGATTTATATCCCTACCATTTACTGAATAAGCCATTTTAAGTAATGAGCACTGTTCACCTTCGGTGATTCTCCTCATCATAACCATCTTCGTGTAAAAACAGTGGTATTTCAACTGCATCAACTTCGTCTGCGATAAAGAACGCGAACGCGATCTCTTCCATTGTTGACGTTTGCAGTCCACAACACAGCGAGATTCAGGAAGTGTCCGGCTTGCCTGCACTTTTTTTCACTCCTCCCCTCACTGTAGCCGCCTACTCTCGCCTATATTTCAGGCGAGGCAAGGCGCATCTCAAACAAGCCTTGTGTCTATTCCATGGGTGGAGCAGAGCAGTGACGTATACACATCTCTCAAATGGTATTGGTAGTGCAAATATTTGAATTTATGTGGGCGGGCTGAGGACTCCGAAAGAGGGAAGTTTAAGAGCAAGGGGAGTAAAACCGTGCTTGTTTTTTTGCAGATTGATAAAAAGTACTTCACAAAGATCCTGTTTTATAAAGTAACAACACGGTTGTTTAGGAAGAGACAAACAGTAAGTGTTATAAATAAATTACGTTATAAATACTGTACTTTGATGACTCATGTTATAAACTCGAGTGGTATGATTAGCTAGCTAGCTTTGGGGGGAATACGAATTTAGAGGGAGTCAAATCCTAAAGAATAAGTTGTTGGGTGTTAAAACTGACAACTACATTTACTTTTTAATCGAGGTTAAACTTAAAACAGTCTCTTTCTGATGACTGTTTCATACGAGGTTACGCTAATTCTAACAAATCGACAAAGACACGACATATAGGCTGATGATGCTTTTTCTAAGCTTCACATCACGACATCACCATATAATATCCAGAGTTCTGTGTCTGTATTTTTATCCAGAGACAAATTGATCAGGACATGTCTCACAAGCAGATTTTCTACTCTGACAAATACGATGACGACAAATTTGAATACAGGTAACTCTTCATTCTTATCATTGTTACGTTTTGTCCATGACACCCTAATTCTGTCATAAATGTTTCTAAATTAACCTATTTTTATTTGAATTATTTTAATGTGCTTACATGCGCTAATAGAAGCCCGATTGATAGATCTGGTAACATTGTTTGTGGGGTGATTCATAATGAGACTAAAGACATGTTGTTTTTTGCTCTCAGGCATGTCATGCTGCCTAAGGATATCGCTAAAAAAGTTCCCAAAACCCATCTAATGTCAGAGACAGAATGGAGGAACCTGGGTGTACAGCAGAGTCAAGGATGGGTTCACTACATGATCCATCAGCCCGGTATGTGTGTCTGTCTGTTTGACGAGCTGCAAAGATGGGTTTATCCTACCCAAATATGTGCTCTTACAACAGCATCCCTGTAAATGTCACCTGCTCTTTTAATTCCTGTTAGAACCTCACATCCTGCTGTTCCGACGTCCTCTGCCTACGGTCCAGGCTCAGTGACATAAGAACAATCAGAAATGGAAGAAAAATGTAATAAGTGGACATAGTGAAATGTGTCACATATGACAGATTTTATTGTCCTTTGTGGTCTTTTTGACAAATATACTAATTGTAGACTATTCTGTGAGACCCTTATCCTCATCTTTTGTTCTTGATCTTTGCCTTAACTGATATGAAATTACACATATTGTGTCGCTGCTCTGTATTTATTGTTATTATGCATTATTATTCTTTTAAGTTCCAATTCTCTTTTTTTTGTATTGGTGGCCCTGATAACTAACTAAAGACATTGAGACTTGTGTTATAAAGTGCAGTTTAAATCCTACATAACAACTGTTGACACTGTTTGTAAGTTTTTTTACGGCTTAATTTACAAATAAAATAATTCCCCAGTGTTATTTGATTGAATACAGACAATTTTTTATCCTAAGTTATTGTTAAGTGTGTTCTGGCTTCACTGTTAAACGTGTTGGCTTCTCGTGCATAACATGGTCCACAAAAAAGGAGTTGGACGTTTGACCTAGTTTTTCTGGGTTTGATACACTCCCCAAGGGTTATGGAAAGTTTTTTCCACACTTGAATTACCATTACATAACATTTACATTGTCATTTAGCAGACGCTTTTATCCAAAGCGACTAACAAAGAATACGTGATATGTCATACAAGAGCATTAGTACGATAGGGATTAATACAAATTTACTAGTTTCAACCAAAGCTAGACCACTACCTGTTGAGAGAAGAGAGAGGGTTATTGTAAAAAAACGTATTCATACGTATTCATGTAAAGACTCATAACAACTTTTCTAAGTCATATGAACAATTCTTATAGAAAAGCATGTCCAATCAATTGAATGTTAATAAATTACCCGAGAAAATACGTATTTAATGATCAATATATTATATATGTGACCCTGGACAACAAAACCAGTCTTTTGGGTCAATTTTTCGAAATTGAGATTTTTACATCAACTGAAAGCTGAATAGTTAAGCTTTTTATTGATATATGGGTTGTTAAGATGGGACAAAATCTGGTGGAGATACAAGAGTGTAAAACTCTGGAAGTTAAGGCTGCAAAAAACATCTAAATATTGAGAAAATCGCCTTTGAAGTTGTTAATCCGAGGCACTGTAGCAGGCCATCCACTCACAAAAATAAGGTTTTTATATATTTTGGTTTGAAAATTTACAAAATATCTTTATGGAACACGATCTTACTTAATATACTAATGATTTTTGGCATAAAAGAAAAATCGATAATTTTGACCCGCACAATGTGTTTTTGGCTTTTACTCCGGCCCACACTCCAGTATATTAGGTGGCGGTAATGCACCTTCATGTTGGATGCCGACCGCCATTAAACAGAAGAAGAAGAGCACGCCAATCAGCGTGCGTCATTCAAGAAGAAGTCGTCTGCAGCGCTGCTTTGAAATAGTTTTATCTTGTTTTAGATCAACAATGGCGCAAAGGAAGTGTGTTTTTGATTGTGAGGGGAAGAAATCGTTGTTCAGGTTTCCAAAGAACACGGAGTTAAGACAACAATGGATGCAATTTGTTTTTCCCGGCCAGAAACGGAGTTCCGAAAACGTGTATGTTTGTTACCAGCATTTCGCTGACGATTGTTTCACAAACAAGGCCCAGTTCGAAGCTGGATTTGCGAATCGTTTACAGATGGATGATGGAGCGGTCCCGACAATAAAACATCCCGTTCAGGAGTCGGAACTGCATGCGGTAAGTAATTCAATCAGCGTCAGATGTCTGTGTTTTGTTTGCAATCTGCGTGGATATGACGTCAGAGAATAGTGTATCGATACACTGTGTGGAGTTAAAGTGTGCTTTGTTGACAATCATAAGTGACCATAGATTTATTATAAAACTATTTCAAACATCATTTGCTCTGACCACCCACAACGCACTTGACCTATTTTCACCTCTTGTTACCTGTACAGGTAAATAGCCACTAAAAACAGCAAAACGAGGAATTATTTACATAGTTTCAGAGCGCTGCATTGCCCTTCATACTGTCTATATCTATAATATGATTTTTGTTAAATTCGTGTTAATACAGACGTTTTTATTGTTCCATTTATTTATAGATCACAACTACCAGCCATGTCATGCCTTCAACCAAGCACACAGAGTGTCAAACAGAACATAGGCCTGCTGTGTCTGTTGAAGTGCAAGCCAACCCACTAAAGTCATCTGTGGGCACTCAGTGTAGGTTTACTCCACTGCAAAAGACAGTAGGCACACAGTTCTCCTTCACCAAACACACAGGACACTTACGGAGCAAGGGTATGTATATTATATGTAAAATGGTTATTACCTGCTTTACCTCTTTGTCATTTAAAGTCTCTGTAATGTAAAGGTTACCGAAATGAAATAATACAAATTTAATTTCCTCTGTCAGGTACGCAGACAACAGATTTAAGTGATAGTACGGAGACTCCACAAGTTAAAACACGGAGTCTCCTGCTATCTACACCAATAAAGGCCACTACATCCGGACTTGGTGCGAGACCTGCTAAAAGGCCACGTATGGAATTGCCGGAAGAGGATGAGGAAGATGTATCAGATATTCCACAACCTCATAATTCCACATATGAGCCTGGCGATTCTACCGCAGAGCCTTCTGAAATTAGGTAATGTTGTGTCAATTTGAGTTGTTGTCCATTCTGTTTGCTTTGAATCGATCAGTGATGTTGTATGCTGTCCTTATTTTAGTGGGATGGAGGTTTCACGTGACTACACCGATACAAAGTACATTGTGTTTGAAAGCTCTCTAAGAGAGCTTTTCGAAATGTGTCCTTTGTGCAAGCGTAACTGCGATGTCCGGCGACGTCGGCTTGGGACGTTTGTGTCATTCAGTCAGGTCTGTGAAAACTGTCAATATAACAGAAAATGGCAGAGCCAGCCTGTGAAAGGAAGTACCCCGGTCGGAAACCTACAAATGTCAGCGGCGGTTTACTTTACTGGTGGATCATTTATTCAAATGAAAAAGGTATTTGCTGGATTATTGTGTGCAGAATGTTTTTAAATCGCGGAGGATACACCCCCCTTTATTTTATCTCTGCTATGTTTACAGATTTGCAGAGCAATGAATCTTCAAATACACCAGTACAAAACATTCAAAAGGCATGCTCGTTTGTTTCTGGAACCATCCATATATCACAAGTGGAAGATGGATCAGCAGGCCATGTTCCAGCAACTACAACCCCAAGGCGAAATTCCATTGAGTGGTGATATGCGTGCCGTTTCTCCAGGTATTTTTTAAAATTATATTTATTGTATGTTGGCATTACGTTATAATCATGCAAATGTAAAATCTAATAATTTTCTTCAAAAAAAGTGCTATGATCACTAAACTGAATTGTATCTTTAGGACGTTCCTCTAAATATGGCAGCTACACTTTAATGCATCTGCAAAGCAAGAAAATTTTGGACATTCAACTAGTACAAGTAACAATCTTTTCCAGTACATACTTCCTGTTTTTTTATGCGGTTTGGCCAATTGATTTTGATTTGTCAAAGAGCAACGAAGTGGGAGGCAGTGCACACATGGAGAAGGAAGGACTCCGAAGAGGTCTGGATCTTCTTGAGTCCAACCAGTTGCATGTAGACTACATTGTGACTGATCGGAACACACAAGTGCAGAAGTATCTGAGGGAGAGAAATGTTAAACAGTACTATGATGTTTGGCACCTCGAGAAGGGTAAATTGAGTTACATTTGATGGAAATTTGTTTAGAAAATTATTTAGGTTTACTCTTAAAACTATTCTTGAAACCTGCATACTAATTTTGTTACTACAAACCATCATTCAAAAGTTTGTTGGATTATTATTTGCATTTTGTTCAATTGTACTTGTAATTTCAGAACTATCTAAAAGATTGGATAAGTTGTCAAGAAACTGCAAGCAGCTGCGAAAGTGGTCGCAGGGTATAAAAAATCACATGTACTGGTCAGCCATGTCATCCAAGGAAGGACCTAAGAAGGTTGCAAAGTGGAAGAGTTTACTGAATCACATTCAAAACGTCCACACTCATGACGATCCACTATTCCCCAAGTGCGCTCATCCAAAAAGAGTGTCCAGAGACCCAAGTAAATGGTTTAGACCAGGTGTGTGAGTGTTATTTCTTGTGTGTGAATCAAATAAAATATTTATGATCATATATGCAGTCTTAATTATACTCTCCGTGTCTGTATTTGTAACATTTCTAGTTGTATTTTATAACAGGTACAATGGTACTTTATAAAGTTGAGAAACTGCTCCTGAACAAAAGAATTCTCGAAGATGTGGCAAAGCTGAGCCACCAACATCAAACTTCAGTTTTTGAGGCATTTGACAGCATAATTCTAAGATTTGCCCAGAAGAATGTTGTTTATCCTTTTATTGAAATGCTATGCAGGTAATAAATTAGCACTATGGAACAATTTTATCAAATCAAAAACATTACTGATATATATACAAGTATTTTCTTATTTTCAAACTTATTTTACACTTTTTTTTCAGTTAACTTTTTAATTACCTTTTTCAATGTATATGTATAGGCTTTATCTTGCAGCAATGCATTTCAATGAGAATGCAGATAGTGAACAAGAGGGCAAAGCTGTATACAGGATAATGCATCCTAAATCAAGGAAGGGGCAACCTCCGGCGAATCCAGTTAAAACAGAGCCCACCTTTGGTACGTTAATACTTCAAGTACTACACAAATTTCAATGTAATAATACTTGCAAAAGTGTAAAAGTATCACAAGGGTTCCAAAAATTGCTTTTTCATTGCAGAATACATCAGTGACCTGATGAGACTGCTGTTCCTCGAGGTATTTGACAAACCTGACACCTTTGTTGAGCAGCTCCGGAAAGTTCCCGTCCCAGGTTTACCTATCAGTGCGGTCTGACAGGTCCATAAAGGAGGATGTATTTCCCGACATGTCTCTAGGTTCAAACCAGCAGTGTCTTGAAGCCAACGTAGTTCCCTGTAATGCTCTGTAGTTCCTGCTGCAGGACAAAGCATGCTGGAATGACCACACGCACATGTCTGCCGAGATATACGCAGCACCAGCTACCAAAACGGCCAGATACCTGAAACGTCTGCCAAAGAGTGGTGGAAATATGACATACTGTATATGTTGAACAAAGGTTGTTCAAAACCTGTATACATTTCTGAGTAAATGACTGAATTTTCTTTTTGGGTGAACTATCTCTTAAAACAGTACATAACATTGGTTTTGGAAGTATCCAACAACAAGTTTATGTACATACAAGGTGTAAAAACACTTTCTAGTGACGTACATACACGTTGGTTAGAGACTCGGACTAAGTCACGTCTCGTTTGCGTGATTCAGAGGAGTCGACTCCCTTCTTTAAAAGCCAATAACGTTGTTATTAATTTACCTTCGGACTTACAAATTGGCGGGCGGCTTACTTTCAAACACAGCAACATAACAAACTGCATGAAATGTAATTTTCATGATCTAATGTTTCTTACTCTTTAAATATGTAGGCCTACTGGTGCTCTCTATAAGTGAAACCTGCTTTAAGAAATTTGTCAGCTTTATTTATATAGCGCTTTTTAAGTTTTTCATTGTTACAAAGCAGCTGTACAAGAAAACATTGGCTATAAGCAAAACATATAAGGTTATGCAAGTCAAATATCAGACATACTATAAATTCCTATATGCAGTGTTAATTAAATTAAACTTTAAAATTCTAGCAGCCCCCCAGCCAGGCAAACAGTGCAAAGCAGTATGCAAATGCATTTTGCAGTGTAAAGTTATAGTTAATGTGATCTCACCTGTCAATGTATCTTTATCTGTATTTTAGATACTTAATAGAAGGCTTCTTTAGTGGATAAAGATGATAAATGGCCAGGTAACGCAATAAAACTAATCTTAAATGTACCTGGCTTCATAATAAAGCCCCCGGAGCCTTGGCCTTCCAAGCAACAACAAAAACAACAAACCAGCCAGCCAGGATATGCCATGTGTGAGTCAGCCAAAATCATTCCACAAACTGAACATTTTAAAACTTGACAGAAATCTTAGATGTTGAAGAATACTTTAAGGCTCAGTTTCACAGAAGGTTTAAGACTAGTCCCAGAATAAAACTGAATGTTTGGGGTAGTACATTTTGTTCATTTATTTACACTCTCTCCAGTAGTTCTGAACCTTTCTTTGTTCTGTTGAATACACAATATATTTTTAAGCATTTGGACAGTTCTGGGGCACATTTGACTATTCCATTGTAGTTTTTACCTATCTATGGTCAACAGTGTCCCAGTACTGTTTGGTTACACACATTACAAACATATTTATTTGTGTTCAACAATATTCAAACAGGTTTCAAACAATTTGAGGGGGATTAAATGACAGAATATGAACCATCCCTTAACTTGATAACAACTTGCACTGTGCCTTACAATATAACTGTGCCATAGTTTTGTCTCAAGGGGCACTTATGTTTTTCTAAGGTACATTATAAAAGCTACTTCTGTCCTTATTTAAGGACTACTTGCCGAATCTAAGCCCTGTGATAAACTGCCCCACAATGTTGAACTTATGATCTCGATCTGGTTTGATTTAGTCTCCAGACGAACACTAAAACGAATTAATGAAATATAACGAAATAAATATGAAAATATTATTATATAACATCACACTTGTATGCAAATATGTGAAATAGTACAATGTAATCTAAATAAATTTGAATTTGAACACAGGATAAGTAGGTTACCTCCTATATCCGTGTGCTGCTCCACCCGCCGAAAGCTTTGCTGTCCATCCGTCGTCCTTGACAAGGTAACTTTCTTTACGTTAATTTACGCTACATAAATAAAAAACGGTTGCCTAACGTGATGTAGCGTAGTGCTGGGTAAAAAATATCGATTCTTCGCTTTTAATCTATCTTCAAACGTATCAATATCCATTCGGGAAATAAATTCATAATGCGTATGCTTTAGTTTAAGGATATATGTATTTAGCCTATTTCTGTAGATATCGCATTCACTCGTGCTTATACATTTAAAACAAAAAAAATAAAAAGTGAGAGGGGGACAGAGTCATTTTTCATGTTTAAAGGTGAGGTCGACAAAACATCTGTCGTCTATAATTTTGCAACAACACAACAAACCTACGGAACCACCTGTCGTGACGTCACCCTGACGCGATATCTGGTCTGGATCATGCGATTCTGGACAGTCAGATTCACCTCGCGATAAAACAATAACTGATGCAATGGTTATCAATACTAATCTGGTGATGCATGCAGAAGAGTATCTATCCTCTTTTAACACAACAAACAAAGAGATATTTATGTGTGCTGGGAACATGTTTTACCGGCTGAGCGAGTTTTTCATCTGCTGGTTATCACAGCACAAAGAAGCCGCCTGAGGTCAGACCATGTTGACTTTTTGCAGAAAAATTAAAAGATGAGATTCCTCTATTAAAGAACTGTTAGATTAATGCACTTTCGTATACACAATGTCCAGAAAAAAGCTTTATGAACCTGTTTTGAATGTTAAAATCTGTTATTTATATAGATTATTATACAAAATGTATATAAATATAAAAATCTAAATGTTGGTTACTTGTTGTGTTACCCAAAGTAAAAATAAAACATAACGGTGTGGGCTCTGCTGTTAATGTGTTTGTGTATTTCACTAATGTTACCAGCATATATCTACATTTAGTCATTTAGACGCTTTTATCCAAAGCGACTTACAAAGAGTTTGGGAGCAATAAGCGATATGTCATAAAAGAGCAATAGTACGATAGGTGCTAATACAAAGTTACTAGTTTCAAGCTAGACCACTTCCTAAGAAGAGGGAGGGTTAGTGTACTTTCTTTTTTTATTTGTCTGTCATGTATACACAGAAGAGAAGGGTTTTAAGTAGTTTTTTGAAGGTTGTGAGAGATGTGGTTGACCGGACTGAGTAAGGAAGAATGTGCCACCAGGATGGAGGCGTGAGGAAGAATGAGGTGGAAAGCGATTTACCGCCCTTTTGAGAAGGCAATACAAGACGCCAAGGAACAAGGAAGAGATAAATAGACAATGTAATGTGCTTTCTTGAAGAAGAGAAATATTTTATTTGTTGAAAAATGTAGGCTATTCATGCACATAGAATGACTATTCTTGTTATGAAAATAATAATTTTTTAAACAGATGAAGTAGAAGAGAAATTATTAAATGTCTGGCGAAAGACTTGAAAAAAATTAAACAGACGTTGCCCAGCCGCATCTGAGGAAGGCCACAAACTGCTTGTGTTTATTTCTCCTGAAATTTCAGGTTTTAGCTGCGAGTTCTACAGTCGGGACTTGTAACATAAGCACAAACTTCCATTTAGCCCTAATTTTCCCTCTGTTTCTCCCCTACATCTCCCATGATCCTCCACGTTCCCTCACCTGTATCTCATCAGTCATCACCCTCACCTGCCAGCCATCCCGAACTGTGGCTGTCTCGTTTCGGAAGGCTGCGTCCTCCGGAGGTCTAATTTGAAGCCTACAACGTCATCGAGGCTGTCTCGTTTCATAAAAGCAGGTAGGACACTCCATATGCACCCTTCTAATACGACCTAGTTTCACGAGAATTCGGAGGACACATGAGGTGTATCCTTTGTTGCTAGAGATAACCCACAATTCTTTGCTTCGGCCAACATCTGTCATTTGAATAAATGGCAGCAGCTGCACCTTCAACAAATATGTGGTGTTTAAATGTTAACAGTTTAAAAATTTGTGTCACGTTTTTTTAATCTTAGCAGGCAGATGAAGTAAAGAGATTTTTAAATGTTTTAAAACCGCAAGGCCAAAAATGGTACAATTGTTGAACTCTTTTGGCATTGTTAAAGGTAGAAGTAACCAATGTTTACCTCTAAAAATCATTTGAATTAATTTGACAGGTGTGCGAGTGCATCGTGGTACTTTCTCTTTCATTTTCTGCATGTCCTACGAAGGACGTCTCGTTTAATTCTATGTTGAGAATCCTCTGTATACTTTAGAGCTGCAGTATTCAATAAAAATTCCAAGAGGTCCGGTCTTTATATTCTCTTCCAAACGGCGGTCCGTACAATAGTTCTTTATATATATATATATATATATATATATATATATTTTTTTTTTTAAATCAATATTTAATCAATTTAGCCCAGTTAGATATACTGTATAAAAGACATGATCCTTATCAGGACATTTATTTTATATTTTGATATATGTATCATATGTATAGGCTCTGCGGCTTAAGGAAAACGACATCTTAATAGAAATTCATAATTAATATTTGTAAATAAAAAAACTACTGACAACATGCAAACAGAAAATGTAATATAACAACTCTATCTTTAAATCATTTCTCAATTAAAACGTTGTCCGTTACAAAATGTGAACCTGCTTGTGAAACCCAGAAAATTCTTTCATAAAATCATCCTATAGAATATTCTGTGAAAATATAACAATATCTTCAATATTGACTGAATAATGCCAAAATCTTAGTGAAATCAATGCATGCTTGAAATTAATATTTGATGCTTGTTGTCATTGGGTTCTATCCTAGGGGATTTAACATTGCCACAAACAAATGTATAATACAATACAATGTAAGTCGCTTTGGATAAAAGTGTCTTTCAAATTCATAAATGTAAACGTAAGCCGTCATAATACCCTTCAATAAACTCGAGGAATGTGATGAGAATGGTAGTGCCGAGTTACAAAGTGAGTTACAAATACAAATACATAGTTCAGCGTCGTGTGGGTTTTTATTGTTATTATGAAATAATGTCTACAAACAAAATTAAAGTTAGTTAGTCTTTTTCAGGGACTTGGTACAAAGTCTGTTCTGTATCAGCACCTGTTTCTGCAAATCTGCAGCAGAATAATGGCAATAATAGTCTTAAACTGAGGTTTCCCACTGACAGTCCTTCTGTACCAGAGATGCAGCTCTATGCTGAATATAAAGTGATCTCTACAGAATTAATTTTCTTACAATAGATTAGCATGTTGCTTCGTAAAGGCCTGTATTCTTAAAGCGCTAAACTTAAGGTTTTTGTATTACGTTCTGCACTGCGAAGAACCCTTATTTTTAAGATTGCAGGCAGATATCACATATAACATCCTTAGTTTTTTTAATTCCTATCTCCTACCCTTCCTCACTTTTTTTTTTGCCAGGGAACTCATGGATCAAGGAATAATAAATTTCATTACTTGGAATGTTAATGGCCTTAAAGAACATAGAGAGCAGAAATTGACAGAACTACGTAACAGTGATGTTGTTTTCCTACAAGAGACACACATTGGGAAAGAATATGACCATATCATAAACCTTATAGAAGATGAGTGGCATATTTTTTATACAAAGTATACCCCATCCCAAAAAGGAACAGCTATACTTGTTAGGAAAACATTAGACTTTGAATGCATCAGTGTTGAAAAGGATAACTGTGGAGGTTATGTTGTGTTAAAATGTAAACTGAAGGATCAGCTCTACACACTTGTTAGTGTTTATAACCACCAAACTGACACAGAAACCCTTGATAAGCTTTCAAGGTACCTGCAGTCGATGACCACGGGGTTGCTTGTGATTGGTGGAGATTTCAACACTGTTCTCAACAACTTTATTGACAAGAGCTGTAATGACAACAAAGTGACTCCTAACCGAACACATGGTAAACTGCTTTCCTGTGTGAAAAAGTTTATGAAATCTCTTCAGCTGGTCGACATCTGGAGAAGAAAACATCCTGTAAAGAAGAATTATACATATCACAAAGGCTGCATTTCCTCAAGACTGGATTATTTCTTTATTCCAGAAGAATGTTTGTGGCGTGTCATTAGTTGTGACATCAGAGATTTAGAGAGACCCGACCATCAGCCTTTGTTCTTGAAGATCAACAACATCTCCACAAACTCTTCACAGAAGAATGTCCAAATACAATCACTCTCAGACCTGCTCAGTCATAAAAATAGTTTAGGGATAGAGATGACGGCTTCATCATCGGTTCAAGACAGTGAACTCAGCGAGGTTGACATTGTCTCAGCTGTACATTCCCTTCAAGTGTCAGACACACCAAGACCAGACGGCATTCCAGCTTCCTTCTATAAAGAGAACATTCAAGTTGTGATTCCATACGTGAAGATGCTCTATAACAGGATCCTCAGTGGTACATTTAACTGCTCAGAGAGACGTTTTAATGAATCTGTGAGAAGTCCACATGACAACAGTCAACACTTTTTTAACGTTGACTACATCATCATCGCAACTATTCTAGCAAGACGCCTAGAAGACGTCCTGGAGTCTCAGTCAGAGGGACGGATACCAAAAGAATCAAATGCTGTCCTGATCACTCCTAAAACACTTCACACTGAGACAGTGCTGGGTTATGTTAGGGAAGAGTTGGACAGGCAGAGACAGTCAAATCCAAGTTTGTTTCAAGACTATCGTGCAGTGATGAGCCTTGTTGGAATTGCAGAGGACACGTCTGTGCCATGTCAGGGCTGTCCTTTGACTCCAGTACTCATAACATTAGCACTAAAATGCTACGCCTCACAGCTGTTTCTGGATTTAGAAAAGAATGTGTTTTTTATTTTCAAACAAATTGTGATAGTTTGCTATCTACCTGAGAACCAAGTTAAGGTACAAGCCATTGTGACATACAGCACTGATGAAGAATATGACATTGTGATACTACATAAAGAAAATGGGGAACCATTTCATCTAACCAGCGTGGGACATGAGCCTGAGGATCGGGATGGAGAAGATAGTGACGACATCCTCTATGGTTTTACCTTGCCACCAGCTACTTGCAAAATGTAATAAACCACTCAGTTTGAGAGGTTTCACTAATGTTGCCACATCAATAAAACGCTTAGTGTACCTTATCATACATTTTTTACATTTTGTCCTTCACAGAGTCACACAGCCCTTTCCTTCAATTTGAAGAACTACAGTGTTTCATCTTTACATGCTTTTGTAATATATGTTTACTGATGTAAAACAAGACATGAAAATGATTCTTTTTGTTATTCACACAGTATGTATGCAGTCATTACCCTGCAAGAGTCAAGTGAGCTGACTGTGATCCCAACAAACTGGTTGAATGAACAAAAGACTCAATGTTACTGGCCTCCATTCATGTCACCAGAGAAGTGCTTAGAAATGATAAAGAACAGAGTTGAACCTGCAAAAGGAAAAAATGCTTGGCAGCAATTCAATATGGTCTTTCATGGAGAATATGGTGAAGATTTATTTTTTATGCATTGTGATCAAACATTTATCATTGGAATGAGGTTCATATAATGAGATAAATCCATTGAAAGTAAATTCATGAAGCCGAGTGCAGCAGTAGCGTATCTCAGGCAAACAATATTTAACAATGTTTCAAACAGATAATCAATCATGTTTCATTTTCTAATTAAGATATATTTTTCCATAAAGTACTATTATAATATGAGTAAATATTTGCTTGTCTTGTAGCCGCCTATGCGCAGGCTAAAGAGAAATGTGAAGTTAGTGAGCAGATGGAACGGTAAGTAATAAACATTTGGATTCTTTAAGTTTAATACATTTTCTACAATCACTTAAAGTTATAAAATGTAACTTTAAGTATACAATATATATGCATATATTTTTAGGCCCTCTACCTCTCTTGGGGGTTTTGAGAAAGAAAAACCAATAAATCCAATCCATACAGCGCTGACTTCACAATCCACCTTTGGTGAGATAATCAGTTTCTCTAAGAATCTTATATTTGGCCTAAGATTACTGTTGTTTTGGCTTCTGAAGTGTAAAAATGTACAGACCTGTTAGTTTGTTTACTGTTCTTACCAAATTTATAAAAATCATGGAATAACAAAAATTTTAATGATGTTGGGCAATTCATCCGATGACAACCACAACCTACAGTCATCCAGAAACATAATAATATTAGACAGACCATATCTCTTCTACTTTCCGTTTTGGTATTATTGCAAATTGTTCTGGTATATTGTAATTTTAGGCTCCCAGTCCTGAATAAAAAAAATAGTAATGTGCCTAAAATAAATAAACTTCGATTGAATCATTTTATCAATCAGTTTACAATGCATAGAGAAGAACGTACAATAATACCATCTATATTAACACCGTATATACGCTTTAATTTTCACTGAGCATACTTTTTATTAAATGTAATATTATGATGTATGTAAAGCTGCTTTGCAACAATGAAAATCGTGAAAAGCACGATTTGTTGAAAGGGGGATTCAGTCCCCCTGAGACCCCTCCCCTTTTAGGGTGAATTAAACCAATGCATTAAATCCATTTCACACTTATTTTTTCTGATTAAATCAACAATCACCAAAGTATAAAATACTTCTCATAAAACTGAATTCATGTTTGTTAGCTTGGGTTACAGCTGTGTCATTTAGGAAGTTATTTGTTATTATATATTCTTTGACAGGTGTTAAAAGAAAACGTGATGAAGAGTCATTGGATACCAACAGGCAGTCACAGCTAATCACAGGCAAATCAATTCTGAATTCAACATTACTTAAAAACAAAAGTTAATGTCTGTAACTTGAAAAGTAGTCACTGGGGGCATATGTGGGTGTTTACCTGACATGTTTCCTCTGTAGAGGTCATGGAGGTAGGGGTTTAATTTCCTTTTGTTCATTTACTTTAATTCCGATTGCCTGTTTTCTGTCTTTTTTTGTACATGTCACACATTCTTTTATAGTCTCTGTACGGATACTGGTGCAGCTACAATTAGTCGACTGAAGATATAATGTACTGTATAATGTACTGTAAGAAATGATCTGTGCATAAAGATTATTTTCTATTAAAACACTACCCTTAATGGAACACAGATACGGATCAAAAGAAGAAAGCAAAGCAGATCATAGACGAAATTAAAGAAAAAGTTCAGGCCATCCTGGAAACAGACTCCAGCATTACCGTAATAAAAACTCACATTCTGTAAGTGTTTCAAATATTTATGATTCCTTTGCAACTTTGACAACAGTTTTCTAATATATGGCTTCTTTTATGATGTACAGAGATTCCATTTCAAAGATGAATGAAGACACCAGAAAGAAGGAAACCATTGGGATTTTTGGAAGGACAGGAGAAGGGAAAAGCTCTTTATTAAATGCAGTACTGAAAGAAAAGGGTTTACTGCCATCTGGTAGTTTTGGTGCATGTACAGCTGTTATGACACAAGTGGAGGCAAACCTGAATGACTCCAACTACATAGCAGAGATTGATCTCATTTCTACAGAGGTTTGTTTCGTTGATATAAAACGCTTTGTCTTATATTAAGAAATTCAAACTGAAATAAATGATTTGTGATGTGTGCTGTGGCAGGAATGGGATGTGGAGTTTTCTCTATCAGATGAAGTTGAGAACCTCTCTGAAGAGAGGATCACTGCCCTGTTTGGAGCTGATGCTGAGAATAAAACATTAGAGGAGCTCAAGAGAGATGACAAATATACTGAAATAAATAATATTTTGTCTACCAGAAAGAAGATCATTTCAAACAGTGATGTATGTTACAAAGCGATATATTTCATGATTAAAATGAAAAAAACATGAAAACACCTTCCCCTACTTCTGTCTTTATAAACCACTTGCTTTTTATTATGAGAACTTTAAGTGATATTTCATTTTGTAAGATGCTTTCTTTATGATTTTTTGAATCTCTTCTGAACAGCCCACCGAGTTTGCCAGAGCTGTTTTATGTTACATTGAACACAATGTATCAAATCCCGGTGGTTGTTTCTGGCCGCTTGTTAAGTGTGTGACGATCAAAATCCCAAACAATCGTGAACTCTTGGAGCACATTGTCCTCATTGATCTTCCTGGGACTGGAGACTGTGACAAGATCAGAGATGACCTCTGGAAAACTGTAAACACTACTGTCACTTTTTGCAATAAATATTGTTAATAACAGTGGAGTGTATCGTTTTACTCCGTTTATTTATTTTTAGAAAATAAGAGAGTGCTCCTCTGTGTGGATTGTAAGTGACATCAAGCGAGCGGTTACAGACAGAGACCCTTGGGGAATATTAGAGCACTGCATTGAAGACTTGGGACCTGGAGGAGAATGCAAACACATAAACTTCATCTGCACTAAAACTGATGACATGGAACCAGAAGAATACCTCAGGTGACAATGAGAAGCTCTTTGTTATTGTACTGCATCTTTGCAAACTGAACTGGATACATTGTCTTTTTACTCATGTCTGTTCAGATCTGCAAGGCTTACCGATGCCCAGATTACAGGAGACGGTTTGGTAAATGACTACAGTTTATTTTCTCTTTTATTTAGTTAGTATTGAATAATCTGTGTGTCATCTTAAATGTCTGGTGTCAAAGACTGTTTAGGAAAGCACAGTTCATGCTTTTAGTTTGTGTTAAGGGTATTTATGATTCTCGTTTTGTCATAGATTGTTCCTTCACAAATATATTTGTTCACTTATTATACTCCAGAGCTATTTTTTTGGGTGAATAGTTAGAAAATAAAATGATGTCCAATTAATTATTTAATCAATTAATACATTTATAATATAATTTTTATTCATATTATACATCAATTCATCTACATATTTTACTACAATCTCTTAATGTTTTGATCTTTGTTTAGGATCTGAACACAAATTGCATACTTCATAGAAATGACCGTGCAAAGCAAACAATAAAACTAAAATTGAAAAGTTCTGAAAGTGCGGTAAGTATATAACATTACAGCATTGCTATATATGGTTACTTGTGGAAATGTTTAAATAATCTAAATAATTTTGAAACGTCTTTAAAAATAACAAAGGAAAAAAATTGAGGTGGTCTGATAAACACGCTGTTGGATCGATTCTTTAAAATATGTGACCTTTCACAGGTGCCGCGTTTTCTGTCTTTGCTCATTTGGCATTGGCTTCTTATCTTTAGTTTCTTACTTCTAGCTAAAATCTTTTCAATGCTGGTGCTAAAAATAGCTTGTTTCGCAAATTTCTGTTTGATTCACAATTCCCTATTGATACACTCAACTTTACATCAAAACAATTCTACCTTTTTTATTAATTAAATGGATACTGTATTATACCTCATATGAAGTGATTATATGTGATTGGCTTATACTTTCATGGTTAAATACTCTGTATTTTGATGAAAGTTAGCATGTATTGGTAGGTTTTATAGTTTTAAGGAAATTATATAATATGTATTTTATCATTTGTAATATGCAGGAATCAAAGGAAAGATTCATCACTGATGTATTCACTGTAAGCTCCAGAGCATTCTTTAATCCAAAATCACATCTGAAGCCTCTTGAAACAGGTACTGAAACCTATCATGCAAAGAAAAGTGAAAGTGTGATGTTTTATTATGCTGAAAGATTTCTAATACTTAAATGATAAAATACAGTTTAATTTGATTAACTTTAACTTGTAGAGATACCAAAACTGACGGATATCCTCATAAACTGTAACAAGAGCATCAACCAAAAACTGATCAGAGATTATATCAATGAAGCAAAAGGAATTTTGTCCTTGATCCAAAGTGTCCAACTGGATAAAGATCAAAACGTATGAATTTCTCATAATAATATATGCAAATGCATGGACCACGGAACGCATCTGAACAAGGGGGGAGCAATAATTTCAAGTCACGCGGGGGGTGGGGGCGCATATGCATTGAAACAGACAATATTACTGATATATACAATAACGTTGCGGAGCACTTTATTTTATTCCAAGCTATTTAGAGTGGTGGAGATGGACGCTCCGGGTCTGTTGTTGAGGCCACAGTGGAAGCTGGAGTAGTTTGCTCATTTTGTTTTGCCAGTTTATTTGTAAAAAATCTGATATTGACTTCTGTCTCTTCATTGTCGCAGCTTGTTAATGCCGCCAGCGGTTAAACAGGTGCCCGACGTTGTGGTGACTAGTATTGTTTGGCTCGTAAAAACACAGAAACAACTTAGGCTTTTATTCATATACGATAGTTTGTCAAGTACAAAAGTTGCCCGGGCCGTGCCCCCCTTAGTTCCGCGGTCTATGTGCAAATGTATTTAGACATATACCATTAAATTATGCTGTAATTCACATATTTGTATAATTGTGTGTTTATTAAGACAAAAGCCAGAATCCTCAAGGACCTGCAGACAAACCTAGGGAAGGAATTGAATCATTTTGAAGATCTTTATGAAAATCTGAAGCAATGTCTCTCAAAGGGTGTTGAAGAATCAGTGAGATCGTGTGTTAAGACCACAAAAGACATGTTATCATCTGTAGGTTGTGTTGTAGGTGCAGTTTTCTGCGTTTGATCTGCAGTCATGTCATTTTTTCATCATGTCATTTATTTTAGGTTCGGCCAGAATCTAACAGTGGATTTCACAGTACTTTTCGAGCCATGTGTGGGAGAAGAGGATACCACTGGCCAAGAAAATGGACTAAACCTTTAGATTTGAACAAGTGTTTGTCCAAACACATGTACGACAGCATTAATAAGGAGTTTGTGTTGATGTTTCCGTAAGTTCCTCTCTTTCTATTTCTCCCATTAGTTAAGAAATGTTTTCAATACAATTTACCAATGTTGGCTCCATTTATTCATATACAAATTATTATAGTATTATTAAAATACAAAACATGATGATCCTCTATTGAGACTTACAGGTCAAAGTAAAATGGTCTGGTAGTTATTCAACAGGTTGCACTTCACTGTTTTCTGTACATTTAGTGATTAAAAAGTGAATGCCTATTAGTAAATAGTAAACAGCTGAAGTTTAAAAATAATGTCTGACTAAGACTCTGATGCACAAAGGCCTTGAAAAAATGCATATGTGATTTTCCGGACTCTAGTGTTGATGACAATGACAAAACAGAGAAATCAATGCAGGACCAGCTTGACAAGTTCAGCATCATCCAGTGTTTCTTGCCAACATCTCCAATGCTAGAACCTATTAACAACTTCATCCAAACACAGGTGAGCTCAGTTGTCCAGTGTGGCTGTTCTTTTATTTGTCCAAACACAGACAGGTCATTCTTATTTTCCAGACACTGTTTTTATTCACACTGTGAGGCCAAAGCTATATAAGGGGCCAAAGTTTGAAGAAGCTGGAGAAAGTTTTGGGTATATTTGTGTTGTTTAAACACTATTACTTTTAACCATCTTAACAGGAAACCAAACTGAAGGCGTCACTCAGCAGAGACATTGTAGAGAAGAAAAAAGAAATCTACTTAACAATCTATAAAGTCATTGAGGCGAAAATGGCTCCGGGCTACGAGAGTAAATCACCATTAATATCCACATAAACATATACACAGTTTTTATATAAAAGTAGTTCATATTAAATGCCAAACAAGAAAGTATTTTATTTGTTATGTTCTGATGTTTCTTTGTGTAAAAGAACACAAAATAATATGAAATGTTGTTTCAGAAGCTGCAAAGGAAAAAGGAGAAGGATCCATGCAGAGGATGGAGAATGCAATAATGGAAACAATTGAGGAGTTAAAACCTCGAATGTTCAATGAGGCAAAAGTAGAAATGCTTGAGAAGTTCAATAAGTTGAAGGTATTTTTTACCTTCACACACTTAATTTTGAATGTCACAAATACTGGTTTTGGAGTTTGATTCATCAAAGTTATGATCATGTTCTTGAAATAAACTCTAAATCAAGTTCCTTCCTAACTGTCTTGTGCACAAACAGCTGCATATAATGAAAACTCTTAGATCAGAGCTGGAGAGTTCAGTGAAGCGCTCGCTTTCACAAATCAGCAAATTCAACCTCTTGGGTAAGAGACAATACTTTAAACACAATCTATTTTAATAAATGATATTTTGAATAGTTGACTTTAATAAAGTTCCATAGAAGGGAAGGAAAGAGGCGGGAACCGGCGAACATTCAAACACTAAAACTTTAATTAAATAAACAATAAACACGGAAGTAACCGGCAGCCACCTCACGGTAGACTGCCGGCCATAAAACATACATAAACTAAACATATGTGCGCACAGCTTCTTGAACTTATCACTCACGCCACCAGCCCCGCGTTACGGCTCTCGTCCCGCCTTACTCACCACATTGACTAATCAAATCGACCACAAATATTCAAATGTTTCAAGCTGAAATTCTTGATTTGTTTTGTCTAGATGTCTCCAGAGAGATTCAAGAGCTCGAGAAACTATCAGCAGCAGTTTGAGGACAAGCAGGAGCCCCCAGAAAATGACACAATAGGCAGTTTGCGGGTTTGCCAGATCTGTATCATAAAACCAGTCCAATCACCAATCAAAACTGGCTCATTGACCTAAGCACAAATAGCAAAGCTCAAAATATGTCACTCCTATACCTAAAATGCAAACTGTCACTAATGCATTAAACAACATTTCTTCTTAAAAATGTAGTAGTAATCACAGACATGATTTGCTTTAATAAATAACTTAATCTTCCGCTAAGAATGATAGCTAGTTAACAAAGCATTTTACTATATAAATGAAACTTGGCAATGGAAAAGCGGTTACATACTTTAGTTACAACATTGAACATATCTACGATTTAACTTAATGGACCACAAATCTGAGTTATCTTTTGTATTTAATTATGAGGTTCAAATACTTCATTTTGCTGACCTTTTATGCACTAACTTGTGCTGGATTAGCTTGTCTGCTGGTATCTTAACCAGTACGCTTTTTGATGCACCTAAATATTTATTGCATTGTTGTCAAATTGCTTCCCCATGTAACACTTTTGTCAGTCCATACACAGTTCAGACCAACAACAGAATAGATTTAATGAACTTTACTGAAATATTAATAATAATTCTTCTCATCATCATTTCTTGACTCTCTGTCAATGCCTCTTTGCTATGTCTTATTATTGTTATTACGCTACGTTTATATGGCTATTATATTGTAGACCAGGGGTCCCCAAACTATTTTCTGCAAGGGCCACATAATTCTTCCTGTCTTTAATAGTGGGCCGGGTCGGTTTGTAACAGAAAATTACATGGGCCGGAGGTACTACTTGAATTATTGTGGAAATTTTATTATGATTGGAGATGTATTTATTATGCCTTCTTATGGTAGAATAGTTTATTAATAGTTAATAGTTTAGTGCTACTCAAATAAAAAAAAAATAATTAAGCATATTAATTAACCTTTCTATTTCCCAACCGCTCAGATGGTTCGCGCGTCAGTTCTATTGCAATGGTACATTATGAATTTAACAAATAATTAGGCTATGTGAGTTAGGCTAATTTGGGTCTGAAAGCCAATATTTATTATCAAATATAGACATGATATAAGTGAAACTGTAGAAATATATTTAAATTTTTCTTTTTAAATGTCTCAGATTGTACACACCAAACATGGTAAATCGCGCTATTTGCTTGAACATTTTGAGTTTACTCGCACCGTTCGCACGCAGCGCGAATTTTTGCCAAAGTTCAGATTTTTCAACTTGCGCAAATCATGCGAACGCTCAATTCGCGCCGTTCGGGCGAATCGCGTCGCAAGTAGGTCATCGCATCTTTGCATTGACTTAACATGTAAATCACTCGCGCTTAATGCTTCATTGGCGTTTGGTGTGAACACACTATAAGGCATTGTTCAGAGAGCCGTTCCAAATCTGTGGGCGGGCCGTAGTTTGGGGAACCCTGTCGTAGACTATTGCATGGATAAAACCTTTTAATTAAAAAAATACATATATATATATATATATAACCCCTCCCCCCGCATAGTTCAGAGGCGCTGCTTCTTTACGTTGCTTTGAAAAGTGTATTGCGTGAACTCTCTCTGTCTGCACGCGCGGCACACGCGTCCTGCAACAATAATCATATTAATTTGAAACAGCAACCCAGAAATTTGTCACAAGCATTGATTAAAACAATGATGACTATAATCACATGAAGACAAACCGACTAAAATTCTGGACCTTTGACAGTGAGGGGGCCCAGCAAGCAATTTTTGGTTTAAAAGACGTCTATTAGCCGTCTAAACATAGCCCAGACGTCTAGGCTAAAACAAGGCTAAATTTGGGCTGTCAGTGAAAAGTTAATAGACGTCTAATCATTACCGAAGAATAGCCTAGTCATCAAATAGACCGCTATTAAACGAATACACGTAGACGTCTAAAAGACGGTGAATTTGGGTCTCTAAGCTAAAACAAGGCTAAATTTGGGCTGTCAGTGAAAAGTTAATAGACGTCTAATCATTACCGAAGAATAGCCTCGTCATCAAATAGACCGCTGTTAAACGAATACACGTAGACGTCTAATAGACGGTGAATTTGGGTCTCTAAGTTACAACAAAGCTGAATTTTGGCTGTCAGGGAAAATTTTATACGTCTAACCATAATCATCAAATAGACAGATTATGAATGCCTACATAATAGATAACCACACAATACCCAAAATATTTTTTGTTAACTAAATTTAACATGTTCTTCTCATAAATAGCAATTAATACAAACAAATTAAATATAAAGCTTTTATTAATAAAACCAACAATTGTAAAAAAGACAAAATGGAAAATATAAGAAATAATATATTTGTTACAACAAAATCAAATGAATTAAGATTTGAACTTCTTTAGAATTTTTTTAAATAAAGGACAACCAATAATAATACAAATAACAAGAAAATCTAACAATAGTAAACTGTTTCATTATTATTTTTTTCTATACCCACCCCCCCCCCAACTCTCCCTGGTGCTTGCTTAAAATGGCATTCCTCAATTCAAATTCAGTTGCTATTGGGAAGTTGGTCATCACAGCATCTGCAAAGAAAAAAAAATTAGCATGATAAAAGGCTTTTTGGACATCATCGTGTTTTAGTTTATACATTAATTGTAACGGATTTGATAATAGGGCTCGGTAATATAGCGCTGACATATATACTGATTTGGAAAATGTTTATATCAACACAGACTGATGTCATAAAGAAAATACATTAAATCATTAAAATGATAGTATACATCACCTTTAAGCCAAACGACAGACATGCAAACACAAGCACATACCTGCAATGACCGAGAACAGAGTGGTCTTCTCAAAAGCTGCCTTCTGCAGCGTACCACCCACCTTCATATTAAAATTGGACATGAGGCTGTTTTGCAAAACCCTAAAACAAAAAAAATGTTAACAATTGGTAACAAATACGAACATGACAAATTGTTTATTTTTTTGGAAATACTTTTACAATATTACAATACTTTGTTGTGAAAACATGGAATAATTAGTGAGTATGGTCACCACAATGTTTGATTTATATTGCATGTTTTGAAGGCTTTACCTGTCCAGCATCCTTCTGGTACGTCTTTAACATTTCTGCCACCGACTTTGCACAGTTTTGACACCTGAGTAACAAATGTCAATGTCAGGCAGATAGAAAAATATGCTTCAGTGTACAAGTGTGCACCGACCTTAAATGTTAATGACCATTGAGCTGCAAGTTTTCCATCATTAACCCTATAAAACTCTTTATTCAAGCAGATTGCTGGCCCACACTGAGAAATAGTTTTTCCCCCTGTAGGTCCCCCCACAATCGGTGTCTGCCTCAATACTGTCTGCCAAAATTTAACTCTGTGGTAGTAACTAAAAAGTAGTCAAGTAAACATTTAAACCTCAACTGTACATCAACAGCACTATTCTAATACACACAGATACTTTTTGTAATCGCTAATTTTATATTGACAATTTAAATTTGAATTTTTTTAACACTGTAATATGCAATTATTTTTGAAGTTTCAAACTTTGTTATGATACTTCGTAACAAAAAGGTCTATTCTATTAGATCTATCTCTGTATGCAACAAGCCATTGCACTGTCACACATTCAATATTACAGATTAAATTATTTTTGGACTTTATGAAAGGTGAAAGCTTTAGTGAGGGCATGTTGTTGTTGTTTTACCATTGCTGCCCGGGTCTCCATACTCTCCAGCTGCCTTTCCAAGCATTGGAAATCCTCCATAGTGGCCAATGCAGACAGTTGGACACCAGTGTCTGTTTCCACCCTTTGGCCAACTCTTTTTAATTCTTCTTTTATTTCAACAAGAAGCGTTAGCACCTTTCTTTGAAACCCTAAATGCAACAAAGGCAGTGTTATTTTCAAATACTCACAACACTCAACTACTTCCATAACAAAAACTTAGCATGACAATATGAGCATGTATGTATGCATGCATGCATGTGTGTATATATATATATATTTGTTATGCATATTTATTGCTGTGCTTTGTTCACTGGATAATTATCAATAAAACTTTTAGTGCATTTAAATCAAAGAACGTGGATCACATCACTCCAGTTCTGAGGTATTCATACTGAATTGACTTCCACAGTAGATATAAAATAATTTAGACCACGTATCTTGGTGATTGCCATCGGGATATGAAGCGATTTCCCACCAACATAACACAAAGTGCTTTTAAACCAAATCCCTTGCTTTGAGATAACCACTAAATGGCATACTCTCGCCCTGCTATCTGCTAAAATTTCACGGTCCCTACAAAATATGAAATGTAGAATGGAAACATGACAAAGAGATAACACAGTTACTTACAAGAAAATTGAACGTATTCCTTTTGCCCGTCTGTTGATCGCGTTGATTAGCTTCTACACCTGTGGCTTCTGCTCACGTGTTGGTTATTAAAAAAATGGCGTCGGCGGTATTGTTTATCGCGAGATCTGGCCGATTTCTCTACCAACTTCCAAGTCTCGCGTTGGCAGTGGCCATGTCTCAGTACTAGGTCAAATAGCCACCTACAGGTTGGGATATGTAATTGCATGTTTATTTAACAAAGTTAAAAATCCTAACGGGAAATGTAATGTGTGACAGTACAAATAATGCAAATTAAAACTTGGCCAAAATTACTTGGTTGTTATGATGTCATGCATCCCACACGCTGTACATGTAAACAATTTTAGACTAGCTGGTTCAATATAGGGCTATAGCCAAGTCGTTGAAATTAGACCACAGATTGCCTTCGTTTAGCCCATACACAGCCTGTCCAATTCAGGGATAAATCGTGGCTACAGATGTCACGAAATAACACTTATTGTTTAGATATTATTGATAATGCTAACATGACGGGAAACATTTCGCCCAAGGGCTAAAAGCAGACTACACGTAGCCCGTCCAATTTAGTGCTAAAACGTGGCTACATATAGACCATGTCAAGAAATACTTGTATTTGTGTAGATGTTGAGACGGCGAACATGAAGGGATATGAACCATGCACTTCCTGGTAATCAGCTGCCTGGACAAAACCTATAGTGCCTCAGTTTGGACTATGTGTGGGCTACAAATAGCTGCTCTGACGACGAGCAAAATAGCGTATACGCTCAGGCTATTGAATATGTCAAAGAAATTAAACCAAATACCTTATAAACGCTGTTCATTTTGCTTACATGATGTAATATCATATATCTCACAAGTTATTTAGCCAAAAACGACTTTAAACAAAATTCTAGGTTCTTTGGGCTAGAAGTGGGTTACACATAACCGGACTACATCTGGTCTATAGTTAACCGAGACGTTGAAATGACGGCTATTGCTTGCTGGGGGGGTTCGTTCGAACCACCCGAACCCCCTGCCTACGGGCTTGAGGGTTCAAACCTCAAGACTCCTTTATTGGTAACCTAAAGGTTTTCATGCAACCGTGCACTGAATTGTCTGTTTATATTACAAGGGAAATTCTGACTTGAGAGTAAAATCATTAGTGTTGAATTCAGAGAGCACAAACATTTGTGATGAATTAATTTATTTCACATTAGATAATTTCATTTCATTTATCATTCATTACATTATATATGTTCTTACCTTAAATTATTTTTTCTTAAATTCATTTATCATATATTTTTATTCTTATTCTTTATTACGGTTGTTTATGTTGGATGCTATAATGTCTTTACTAGATATGGGCAGGGGTGTTTCTAGGGCCTTTTTAGGGGAGCTAAAACCCCCCTTAAGTTCTAGCTTAGCTCCTCTAAAATATTGTGAGTCGTTATGTAATACTGTATGTACCAAAATCTGAGGTCGGTTTAGTCCTCTTTAAAGCTCTTTCTTCATGCATTCTTCAGTTCAGTCACAAGCAGAGCACAAGGTGTGTGCGTTAACATGACATCTAGCTCATACACAGGTTCTACCCTGTCAAGAAGTTTATTCATAGATTTAAATCTGACATTGAGCTAACATGATCTTTTTGTTCGAGGTCCGAAGAAACTGTGGTACACTTGTTTTTGGCATGTCAGTTTGCCAGGCTTCTCAGTGAAAAACATTATATTTGGGTATCATGATCCCACAAATGAAAATATTTGTTTTGTTATTAATACAAAATATTTCTTAAGTAAATTTCACATTCACAAATGCAAATATTGTCTTCTCTGTCTTCTTAAAAGAAATGGAAATTATTTGAATGTAATTTCAGCATCTAATAATAATAAATATTTTGTGGTTGATATTAATGTGATGTATGCATATTCTTATGTTTCATTTCTCTGCAATAATAAAAAAAATTAATTAACATGACATCTGCATCTTTGCCATTCTTGTTATAAATACATAATATGTTGCAGTAGTGATACAAGACCCTTTCCCGTCCACTGTAAAAAGTTTTGTCTGCGTTCACCCCCGTCACACATTTAACTAACGTTACCTCCAGCAAGATGAAAGCACTTCACACCAATGACGGCATACTTTAGAAAACTATCATGATGATATTGTAGCGCACACATGGTCAGAGAGCCCCTGTACAGAGAATCTGCTCAGATGTAAGAGCGCGTTCACGAGTGAGGTTTGTGATGTAAAGCAGATTGTGGATATATTTAATGGACTGCAAAACAATATCCCAAAAAATCCTCCGTATATGATAAAACATCCAAACGTCGGCTTCACCTATATTCTCTACCGACGTAAATCTAACTCTCTCTGAATGAATTCAGCTTCCTCATCTACGGGTTCCTGAATAAACTGACATGCCATTTTAATGTCTGTGTTACGAACTTGTGCGCGATTAAGGAAAACGATTGAAAAAACAAACGGCGATCTCTCTCTCTCTCTCTCTCTCTCTCGAACACAAACTAATTAATGCAATATTAATAAATAAATATATTAATATATTACATCACAATTGTTTGCAAATATATTAAATTCTACAGTGTCATCTAAATAAATTTGAATTTGTGCGAACACAGGAACTGCAAGTACCTCCTATTTCCGTGTGCTGCTCCACCCGCCGAAAGCTTTGCTGTCCATCCGTCGTCCTGAGATTGACAAGGTAACTTTCTTTACGTTAATTTACACTACATAAATAAAAAAACGGTCACGTGTAGGGCTGGGTAATAAAGATCGATTCTTTAATTTTAATCGATCTTCAATTACATTTAACAATATCGATTCGGGAAATAAAATCTTAATTCCTGAAGATATCAAATATTTATTTATTCAACATTATTGTCATTACACATATACAAGTACAGTGTAACGAAATTTAGTTTAGGTCTAACCAGAAGTGCAATTAAGTGCAGGATATACAGTTTGAATAAATACACAATACAATATTAGGAAATATTGTTCTTGTGCTGATACATTTAAAACAAAACAAAAAGTGAGAGGGGGACAGGATCTTTTTTATGTTTTACGGCAAAGGTGAGGTCGACACAAAAACTGTCGATTGCAAGTTGTGCCCGCAGAGGTTCAATTTTGCAACAACACAACAAACCTACGGAACCACCTGTCGACACGTCACCCTGACGAGATCTGGTCTGGTTCATGCCAGATTCACCTCGCGATAAAACAATAACTGACGCAATAGTTATTAATGATGCATGCAGAAGAGTATCTATCCTCTTTTAACACAACAAACAAAGAGATATTTCTGTGTGCCGGTGTTAGATCTTTTCTACTGCTGGTGATAAGCACAAAGAAGCTGCATTAGGTCTATGGAAGCCCGTTTCCGCCAGGGTTTTAAATGAGTAAGTCATAATGATCATAATAATGAGAAACTAAGACGAAATTTTGACTTAGTAAGTCATAATAATGTTGAAAAATGTAGGATACACACGCACATAGAATGACTATTATTGTTATGATTTTTTTAAACAGATGAAGTAGAAGAGAAATGATTAAATGTCTGGCGAAAAGACTTGAAAAAAAATAAGAACATTATAAACAGACGTTGCCAGCCGCATCTGATGAAGGCCACAAACTGCTTGTGTTTATTTCTCCTGAAATTTCAGGTTTTTGAGGGACTTGTAACAAGCACAAACTTTCATTTAGCCCTAATTTTCCCTCTGTTTCTCCCCTACATCTCCCATGATCCTTCACGTTCCCCCACATTGTATCTCATCAGTCGTCGCCCTCACCTGCCTGCCATCCCGAACTGTGGCTGTCTCGTTTCGGAAGGCTGCGTCCTCCGGAGGTCTCATTTGAAGCCTACTACGTCATCGAGGCTGTCTCGTTTCATAAAAGCAGGTAAGACACTCCATATGCACCCTTTAATGCGACCTACTTTCACGAGAATTCGGAGGACACATGAGGTGTATCCTTTGTTGCTAACCCACAATTCTTTGCATCGGCCAGAGTCTGTTATGTAAATAAACGGCAGCAGCTGCACCTTCAGTCAAATATGTGGTGTTTGAATGTTAACAGGTTACAATTGTGTGCCCCTTAGCAGGCAGATGAAGTAAAGTAGTTTAGTCATTTTTAAACGTTTTAAAACCGCAATATATACTGGATATACTGTATAAAAGATATGATCTTTTATCATAACATTTATTTTTATATTTTGATATATGTATCATATGTATAGGCTCTCTGACTTTAGCCCTCTTAATAAAAATTGATATTTCATATTTGTAAATAAAAAAAATACTGACAACATGCAAACAGCAAATGTATCAATTAAAATCACAAGCAGAAAACAGAGTTACTAACTAAATGAGCCTTTCCATGCCATTTTCACCTTTTCACTTTCATACCAGAACTACTTCTATCTTTAAACCATTTCCCAATTAAAACGTTGTTTACTACAAATGTGAACCTGCTTGTGAAAACCCAGCAAATTTCCTTCATAAAATCATCTTGTTCCTTCTTATTCTGTGAAAATATAACAATATCTTCAATATTGACTGAATAATACCAATATCTTTGCATGCTTGAAATTAATCTTTGATTCTTGTTGTCTAATAATTAAACTGATAATCAATAATCCATAAATTAATAAGCAAATAAGCAAACAAAAGCAATGAAAAAAAAGTGTCTGTCAAATGCATAAATGAAAACAAAAGCCTTCATAATACCCTTCAATAAACTTGAGGAATGTGATGAAAAAATGGTAGTGCCGAGTTACAAAGACATTTTCTTTCAACCATCCATAGTTCAGCGTCGAGTTGGTTTTTATTGTTATTATGAAATAATGTCTACAAACAAAATTAAAGTTAGTTAGTCTTTTTGGGGACTTGGTACAAAGTCTGTTCTGTATCAGCACCTGTTTCTGCAAATCTGCAGCAGAATAATGGCAATAATAGTCTTAAACTGAGGTTTCCCACTGACAGTCCTTCTGTACCAGAGATGCAGCTCTATGCTGAATATAAAGTGATATCTACAGAATTAATTTTCTTACAATAGATTAGCATGTTGCTTCGTAAAGGCCTGTATTCTTAAAGCGCTAAACTTAAGGTTTTTGTATTACGTTCTGCACTGCGAAGAACCCTTATTTTTAAGATTGCAGGCAGATATCACATATAAACATCCTTAGTTTTTTTCATTCCTATCTCCTACCCTTCCTCACTTTTTTTGTTTTGCCAGGGAACTCATGGATCAAGGAATCATAAATTTAATTACTTGGAATGTTAATGGCCTTAAAGAACATAGAGAGGAGAAATTGACAGAACTACGTAACAGTGATGTCGTTTTCCTACAAGAGACTCACATTGGGGAAGCATATGACCATATCATAAACCTTATAGAAGATGAGTGGCATTATTACTATACAAAGTATACCCCATCCCAAAAAGGAACAGCTATACTTGTTAGGAAAACATTAGACTTTGAATGCATCAGTGTTGAAAAGGATAACTGTGGAGGTTATGTTGTGTTAAAATGTAAACTGAAGGATCAGCTCTACACGCTTGCTAGTGTTTATAACCACCAAACTGACACAGAAACCCTTGATAAGCTTTCAAGGTACCTGCAGTCGATGACCACGGGGTTGCTTGTGATTGGTGGAGATTTCAACACTGTTCTCAACAACTTTATTGACAAGAGCTGTAATGACAACAAAGTGACTCCTAACCGAACACATGGTAAACTGCTTTCCTGTGTGAAAAAGTTTATGAAATCTCTTCAGCTGGTCGACATCTGGAGAAGAAAACATCCTGTAAAGAAGAATTATACATTCCACCGAGGCAGCATTTCCTCAAGACTGGATTATTTCTTTATTCCAGAAGAATGTTTGTGGCGTGTCATTAGTTGTGACATCAGATATTTAAAGAGACCCGACCATCAGCCTTTGTTCTTGAAGATCAACAACATCTCCACAAACTCTTCACAGAAGAATGTCCAAATACAATCACTCTCTCACCTGCTCAGTCATAAAAATAGTTTAGGGATAGAGATGACGGCTTCATCATCGGTTCAAGACAGTGAACTCAGCGAGGTTGACATTGTCTCAGCTGTACATTCCCTTCAAGTGTCAGACACACCAAGACCAGACGGCATTCCAGCTTCCTTCTATAAAGAGAACATTCAAGTTGTGATTCCATACGTGAAGATGCTCTATAACAGGATCGTCAGTGGTACATTTAACTGCTCAGAGAGACGTTTTAATGAATCTGTGAGAAGTCCACATGACAACAGTCAACACTTTTTTAACGTTGACTACATCATCATCGCAACTATTCTAGCAAGACGCCTAGAAGACGTCCTGGAGTCTCAGTCAGAGGGACGGATACCAAAAGAATCAAATGCTGTCCTGATCACTCCTAAAACACTTCACACTGAGACAGTGCTGGGTTATGTTAGGGAAGAGTTGGACAGGCAGAGACAGTCAAATCCAAGTTTGTTTCAAGACTATCGTGCAGTGATGAGCCTTGTTGGAATTGCAGAGGACACGTCTGTGCCATGTCAGGGCTGTCCTTTGACTCCAGTACTCATAACATTAGCACTAAAATGCTACGCCTCACAGCTGTTTCTGGATTTAGAAAAGAATGTGTTTTTATTTTCAAACAATGTGTGATAGTTTGCTATCTACCTGAGAACCAAGTTAAGGTACAAGCCATTGTGACATACAGCACTGATGAAGAATATGACATTGTGATACTACGTAAAGGAAATGGGGAACCATTTCATCTAACCAGCGTGGGACATGAGCCTGAGGATCGGGATGGAGGAGATATTGACGACATCCTTTATGGTTTTACCTTGCCACCAGCTACTTGCAAAATGTAATAAACCACTCAGTTTGAGAGGTTTCACTAATGTTGCCACATCAATAAAACGCTTAGTGTACCTTATCACACATTTTTTACATTTTGTCCTTCACAGAGTCACACAGGCCTTTCCTTCAATTTAAAGAACTATAGTGTTTCATCTTTACATGCTTTTGTAATATATGTTTACTGATGTAAAACAAGACATCAAAATGATTATTTTATTATTCACACAGTATGTATGCAGTCATTACCCTGCAAGAGTCAAGTGAGCTGACTGTGATACCAACAAACTGGTTAAATGAACAAAAGACACAATGTTACTGGCCTCCATTCAAGACACCGGAGAAGTGCTTAGAAGTTATAAAGAACAGACATGAACCTGCAAAAGGAATAAATCCTTGGGAGCTACTAAATATTGCCTTTCATTGGGAAAATGGTAAAGATTTAGTTTGTACTTTTATGTAAAATGAGATGAAAGTTAATTTATGAAGCAAAATGCAGCCCAGCACAGTAGCTCATGCAAACTTAATAACAATGTCTTAAATTTATGATTTGGAAAACTTTCAAAGATATATTATGTTTTCCTCTTTCTCCATAAAGTAGTCAATCTAATAAAATATTTGCATATCTTGTAGACACCTGTGATCCGTTTAAAGAGAAACGTGAAGAAGTTAGTAAGCAGGTGGAACGGTAAGTGATAAACATATTGATCATTCTCGTTTAAACGTGTAATTTTTTAAATGTGCTTTTGTAATATTATAATGTTAACTCACGTAGAACTACACATGAAAATGATTATTTTTGTTATTTACACAGTATGTATGCAGTCATTACACTGAAAGATTCAAGTGAGGTGACTGTGATCCCAACAAACTGGTTAAATGAACAAAAGACACAATGTTTCTGGCCTTCATTCAGGTCACCAGAGAAGTGCTTAGAAATGATAAAGAACAGAGTTGAGCCTGCAAAAGGGCAAAATGCTTGGCAGCAATTCAATATGGTCTTTCATGGAGAATATGGTAAATATTAACTTTTTATGCATTGTGATCAAGCATTTATCATTGGAATGAGGTTCATATAATGAGATAAATCCATTGAAAGTAAATTTATGAAGCCGAGTGCAGCAGTAGCGTATCTCAGGCAAACAATATTTAACAATGTTTCAAACTGATAATCAATCATGTTTCATTTTCTAATTAAGATATATTTTTTCATAAAGTACTATTATAATATGATAAAATATTTGCTTGTCTTGTAGCTGCCTATGCGCAGGCTAAAGAGAAATGTGAAGTAGTTACTGAGCAGATGGAACGGTAAGTAATAAACATTTGGATTCTTTAAGTTTAATACATTTGCTACAATCACTTAAAGTTATAAAATGAAACATTAAGTATACAATATATATGCATATATTTTTAGGCCCTCTACCCCTCTACTGACTTCACAATCCACCTTTGGTGAGATAACCAGTTTCTCTAAGAATCTTACATTTGGCCTAAGATTACTGTTTTTTTGGCTTCTTAAGAGTAAAAATGTACAGGCCTGTTAGTTTGTTTACTGTTTTTACCAAATTTATAAAAATCATGGAATAACTATAGTTTTAATGATGTTGGGCAATTCATCCGATGACAACCACGAACTTCATCCAGAACCAGAAAAATATTGGACAGACTTTTTCTATTTTTTTTATTATTGCAAATTGTTCTGGTATATTGTAATTTTAGGCTCCCAGTCCCGAAAACAAATATTTAAAATAGTAATATACTTAAATTAAATAAACTTCGATTTAATAATTTACAGTTTCTAACAATCTGACATCAGTATACAATGCATAGAGAAAAACGTGCAATAATACCATGTATCTTAATACCGTATATTCTCTTTAATTTTCCCAGAGTATCATTTTTATAAAATGTTATATTATGATGTATGTAAAGCTGCTTTGCAACAATGAAAATTGTGAAAAGCACTATATAAATACAAATTGAATTGAAAGGGGGATTCAGTCCACCTGTAACCCCTCCCCTTTAGGGTGAATTATACCAATATGTCGTACTGTAAGAAATTATCTGTGCATAAAGATTATTTTCTTTTAAAACACTACCCTTAATGGAACACAGATACGGATCGAAAGAAGAAAGCAAAGCAGATCATGGACGAAATTAAAGAAAAAGTTCAGGCCATCCTGGAAACAGACTCCAGCATTACCATAATAAAAACTCACATTCTGTAAGTGTTTCAAATATTTATGATTCCTTTGTAACTTTGACAACAGTTTTATAATATATGCCTTCTTTTATGATGTACAGAGATTCCATTTCAAAGATGAATGAAGACACCAGAAAGAAGGAAACCATTGGGATTTTTGGAAGGACAGGAGAAGGGAAAAGCTCTTTATTAAATGCAGTACTGGGAGAAAAGGCTTTACTGCCATCTGGTAGTTTTGGTGCATGTACAGCTGTTATAACACAAGTAGAGGCAAACCTGAGTGACTCCAACTACATAGCAGAGATTGATCTCATTTCTACAGAGGTTTGTTCGTTGATATAAAACGATTTGTCTTATATAAGGAAATTCAAACTGAAATAAAGGTTTTGTGATGTGTGCTTGAAAGGAATGGGATGTGGAGTTTTCTCTATCAGATGAAGTTGAAGAAAACCAATTAACAGAAATTATTAAAGAAAGGATTGTTGCCCTGTTTGGAGCTGAGGCAGAAGAGAAAACATTAGAGGAGCTCAAGAGAGATGACAAATATACTGAAATTAACAATATTTTGTCTACCAGAAAGAAGATCATTTCAAACAGTGATGTATGTTACAAAGCGATATATTTCATGATTAAAATGAAAAAAACATGAAAACACCTTCCCCTACTTCTGTCTTTATAAACCACTTGCTTTTTATTATGAGAACTTTAAGTGATATTACATTTTGTAAGATGCGTTTTTAGTAACTCAAATATTTTTTGAATCTCTTAACAGCCCACCGAGTTTGCCAGAGCTGTTGAACGTTACATTGAACACAATGTATCAAATCCCGGTGGTTGTTTCTGGCCGCTTGTTAAGTGTGTGACCATCAAAATCCCAAACAATCGTGAACTCTTGGAGCACATTGTCCTCATTGATCTTCCTGGGACTGGAGACTGTGACAAGATCAGAGATGACCTCTGGAAAACTGTAAACACTACTGTCACTTTTTGCCATAAATATTGTTAATAACAGTGGAGTGTATCGTTTTACTCCGTTTATTTCTTTTTTAGAAAATAAGAGAGTGCTCCTCTGTGTGGATTGTAAGTGACATCAAGCGAGCGGTTACAGACAGAGACCCTTGGGGAATATTACAACACTGCATTGAAGACTTGGGACCTGGAGGAGAATGCAAACACATAAACTTCATCTGCACTAAAACTGATGACATGAAACTAGCAGAATACCTCAGGTGACAATGAGAAGCTTCATGTTATTGTACTGCATCTTTGCAAACTGAACTGGAAACATTGACTTGTCTTTTTACTCATGTCTGTTCAGATCTGCAAGGCTTACCGATGCCCAGATTACAGGACACGGTTTGGTAAATGACTACAGCTTATTTTCTCTATTATTTAGTTAGTACTGAATATTCAGTGTGTCATCTTAAATGTCTGGTGTCAAAGACTGTTTAGGAAAGCACAGCACATGCTTTTAGTTTGTGTTAAGTTTATTTATGATTCTCGTTCTGTCATAGATTGTTCTTTCACAATTATTTTAGTTTCACTTATATTATTGGGTGAACAGTTAGAAAATCAAATGATGTCCAATTAATAATTTAATAAATTAATACATTTATAATATAATTTTTATTCATATTATACATCAATTCCATCTAATTAATCTACATATTTTACTACAATCTCTAATGTTTTTATCTTTGTTTAGGATGTGAACACATATTGCATACTTCATAGAAATGACCGTGCAAAGCAAACAATAAAACTAAAATTGAAAAGTTCTGAAAGTGCGGTAAGTATATAACATTACAGCATTGCTATATATGGTTACTTGTGGAAATGTTTAAATAATCAAAATAATTCAGAAATCTTTAGAAACTAAATAACAAAGGAACAAAATTGAGGTGGTCTGATAAACACGCTGTTGGATCGATTCTTTAAAATATGTGACCTTTCACAGGTGCCGCGTTTTCTGTCTTGGCTCATTTTGCATTGGGTTCTTATCTTTAGTTTCTTACTTCTAGTTAAAATCTTTTCAATGCTGGTGCTAAAAATAGCTTGTTTTGGAAATTTCAGTTTGATTCACAATTCCCTATTGATACAATCAACTTTACATCAAAACAATTCTTCCTTTTTATTACTTAAATGGATAGTGTATTATACCTCATGTGAAGTGATTATATGTGATTGGCTTACACTTTCATGGTTAAATACTCTGTATTTTCTGATATTTTTATTGATCTGTGTGTTTCCTGGGATTGGATGGAAGAGCGGTGTATTTTATTTTGTGATGAAAGTTAGCATGTATTGGTAGGTTTGAGATGTGCTTATAGTTTTAAGGAAATTATATAATATGTATTTTATCATTTGTAATATGCAGGAATCAAAGGAAAGATTCATCACTGATGTATTCACTGTAAGCTCCAGTGCATACTTTGATCCAGAATCACATCTGAAGCCTCTTGAAACAGGTACTGAAACCAATCATGCAAAGAAAAGTGAAAGTGTGATGTTTTATTATGCTGAAATATTTCTAATACTTAAATAATAAAATACAGTTAAAAATGATCTTGTAGAGATACCAAAACTGATGGATATCCTCAAAAACCTCAACAAGAGCACCAACCAAAAACTGACCAGAGATTATATCAATGAAGCAAAAGGAATTTTGTCCTTGATCCAAAGTGTCCAACTGGATAAAGATAAAAACGTATGAATTTCTCATAATAATATATCCAAATGTATTTAAACAGATACCATTCAATTATGCTGTAATTCACATATTTGTATAATTGTGTGTTTATTAAGACAAAAGCCAGAATCCTCAAGGACCTGCAGACAAACCTAGAGATGGAACTGAAGATGCTGAATGATCAATTTGAAGATCTTTATGAAAATCTGAAGCAATGTCTCTCAAAGGGTGTAGAAGAATCAGTGAGATCGTGTGTTAAGACAACACAAGACAAGTTATCTTCTGTAGGTTGTGTGTAGGTGCAGTTTTTTTTTTGCTTTTTGCAGTCGTAATTTTTTTATTCATGTCATTTTTTTCAGGTTCGGCCTAAATGTAACCGTGGATTTCACAGAATTTTTCGAGCCATGTGTGAAAGAGGAGGATTCTACTGGCCAAGAAATAAGAAGGAACCTTTAGATTTGAACAAGTATTTGTCCAAACACATGTACGACAGCATTAATAAGGAGTTTGTGTTGATGTTTCCGTAAGTTCCTCTCTTTCTATTTCTCTCATTAGTTAAGAAATGTTTTCAATACAATTTACCAATGTTGGCTCCATTTATTCATATACAAATTATCATATTATTATTAATATAAAAAACATGATGATCCTTTATTGAGACTTTCAGGCCTTTTTTCACAGTATATGACTCGTAAATTAAATACTAATGTATTTTTAATATATTATATTTACAAATTATTATGCATATTTGTCTCATATATATTTAGTGTAGCTTGTCGTGAACGTGGCGGAAGAACCCAATTGCAGGCAGCGTTGGTGAAGGGGTTAACACACAGACTTTAATAACCAACAAAAAACACCCTCGATGGGGGAAAACACTAACAAAACTAAGATACAAAATTGAAAACAAATACTTCCCACAAGGGGGGCAAACCTAAACAACTAGAAATACCAAATAAAGACCTAGACTAAGAACATGACCGGGGAACATGGCAGGAGACAAGAACAGGAACCGTGTACCGCATACAAGTAAACGTACAAGTATACAAGAGCAACGAACCAGCACAAGACGATATACAAGAGGGCATTAAATAGGGGAACAAACACAGGATAATTACTAAGGGGCAGGTGAAGGTAATGAAACACTAATGGGAAGGCTAACGAGACAAAAGGGCGGGAAACACTGACGAGACACGAGAAAGCACATGGCATGTCAGAATCAAAACAAAGCCATGTCTTTCTCACACAAAACCTAAGGCTATGCCATGACTCCGCTGCAAGACCAAGAATAAACATGACATGATGGCGGAATCATGACATAAGCCCCCCCTTAAATGAACACCTCCAGGTGTTCATCAAGGGGTAGACTGACAAGACAGGGCAGACTGGGACAATGACAAGACAAGGCAAAACATGGAAAACAAGATCAACGGCAGACAAGCATAAATTACAAAGGGGTTGGGGTGACATACTAAAAATAACAAACAAGGGAGGGGGGGAGGGGGAACAACAAAGTTCATGGGGGGAACACATAAGTCCATGGGGGGAAGTCCAAAAGGGTTGGAATAAGGGGGAACAGTTCTTGTCCCTGGCGCTCGGAAGCGCGGAATCCCAGGGGACATGGGGGACACCCTGGGGGGCGGCGCTCGAGAGCGCGAAGTCCCAGGGGCTGTAGGAGTCCCCGGCTGAGGAACATGGCTTGAGGCCGGCTGGAAGGCCGGCTGAGGAACATGGCTTGAGGCCGGCTGGAAGGCCGGCTGAGGAACATGGCTTGAGGCCGGCTGGAAGGCCGGCTGAGGAACATGGCTTGAGGCCGGCTGGAAGGCCGGCTGAGGAACATGGCTTGAGGCCGGCTGGAAGGCCGGCTGAGGAACATGGCTTGAGGCCGGCTGGAAGGCCGGCTGAAGAACATGGCTTGAGGCCGGCTGGAAGGCCGGCTGAGGAACATGGCTTGAGGCCGGCTGGAAGGCCGGCTGAAGAACATGGCTTGAGGCCGGCTGGAAGGCCGGCTGAAGAACTTGGCTTGAGGCCGGCTGGAAGGCCGGCTGAGGAACAGGACTGGGCGCCTGCGGGACCACCGGACTCGGGACCACCGGACTCGGGACCACCGGACTCGGGACCACCGGACTCGGGACCACCGGACTCGGGACCACCGGACTCGGGACCACCGGACTCGGGACCACCGGACTCGGGACCACCGGACTCGGGACCACCGGACTCGGGACCACCGGACTCGGGACCACCGGACTCGACGGGACCACCGGACTCGACGGGACCACCGGACTCGACGGGACCACCGGACTCGACGGGACCACCGGACTCGACGGGACCACCGGACTCGACGGGACCACCGGACTCGACGGGACCACCGGACTCGACGGGACCACCGGACTCGACGGGACCACCGGACTTGACGGGACCACCGGGCTACGACCCGCCCTCCGTTGCCTCTTCTTCTTCAGCCGAGCCACCCGTCTGGTGGTCGGCTGAAGGAATGACGAGAAGGGCACGGGCGGCTCGGGATTGGAGGCCTCGGACGAGGACCCCCAGGACTCTCGCCTACCCCTCTTGCCACCAAGGCTGACTGCGGGTGAGGAGGCTGTAGGTGGTGGAGCAGATGGTGTGGTGATGCCCATAACCCCGATCTGCAGGGCACGACCCTCTGGAACTGCGGCCAGCGGAGATGAATAGCCAAGTTGGCCTGAGATCCTGAGCTCAGAGCGTGCGACGGCGCACCTCCACACATCCTCAAACTCCAACGGCTTCAGCGATCTCATCTCCGCTGGCGAAAGAGGGTCCCTCAGACCGGCGTTAAAAAGCACCGCCAGCTCCTCCTCACCACGGACCATCTCCTCTGCGACATCCAGGAACCTGCCCAAATAACTTTCCAAGTCAGTATTCCCTTGTTGGACGCCGCAGAGAAGACGAGGCTTCCGGGCCCGTGTGGTCATTGCTGCCTGCTGGGTTCAGTAATGGCTGGTTCGTTCTGTCGTGAACGTGGCGGAAGAACCCAATTGCAGGCAGCGTTGGTGAAGGGGTTAACACACAGACTTTAATAACCAACAAAAAACACCCTCGATGGGGGAAAACACTAACAAAACTAAGATACAAAATTGAAAACAAATACTTCCCACAAGGGGGGCAAACCTAAACAACTAGAAATACCAAATAAAGACCTAGACTAAGAACATGACCGGGGAACATGGCAGGAGACAAGAACAGGAACCGTGTACCGCATACAAGTAAACGTACAAGTATACAAGAGCAACGAACCAGCACAAGACGATATACAAGAGGGCATTAAATAGGGGAACAAACACAGGATAATTACTAAGGGGCAGGTGAAGGTAATGAAACACTAATGGGAAGGCTAACGAGACAAAAGGGCGGGAAACACTGACGAGACACGAGAAAGCACATGGCATGTCAGAATCAAAACAAAGCCATGTCTTTCTCACACAAAACCTAAGGCTATGCCATGACTCCGCTGCAAGACCAAGAATAAACATGACATGATGGCGGAATCATGACAGTAGCTATTGCCTTAATACTAAAAGTAAATTTACAGAAGGTCTGCATTTGTTAAAAATTAGGTAATAAAATATTTCATTACATCATCCCTTAAATACTAAACAGCTGAAGTTTAACAATAATTTCTGACTAAGAATCTGATGCACAAAGGCCTTGAAAAAACATGCATGTGAACTATTTTGCTACATTTTCTTGACTCTAGTGTTGATGACAATGACAAAACAGAGAAATCAATGCAGGACCAGCTTGACAAGTTCAGCATCATCCAGTGTTTCTTGCCAACATCTCCAATGCTAGAACCCATTAACAACTTCATCCAAACACAGGTGAGCTCTGTTGTCCAGTGTGGCTGTTCTTTTATTTGTCCAAACACAGACAGGTCATTCTTATTTTGGGGAAAATGATCCTAATAAAAAAAATACACTAGAGAACAGGTTTCTGTCTTTTCAAAGAAAGTAAATTTTATAATCAGCACAACAAAGTCTCTTAACAGTTGTTTATATAGATGAATCTCAGCAGCAAGTATAACAAGAATATAGTTTAATCAAAGACTGTAATCGAGTCGAATAAGATTTTGGTCTGTGATATAAGGGGCCAAAGCTTATTTGAAGAAGATGGAGAAAGTTTTGTGTATATTTGCGTTGTTTAAACACTATTACTTTGAACCATCTTAACAGGAAACCAAACTGAAGGCGTCACTCAGCAGAGACATTGTAGAGAAGAAAAAAGAAATCCACTCAACAATCTATAAAGCCATTGAGAGGAGAATGGCTCCGGGCTACGAGAGTAAACCACCATTAATATCCACATAGACATTTATAAAAGTAGTTCATATTAAAAGCCAAACCAGAAAGTATTTTATTTGTTATGTTCTGATGTTTCTTTGTGTAAAAGAACACAAATTAATATGAAATGTTGTTTTCTACAGAAGCTGCAGTGGAAAAAGGAGAAGGATCCATGTTGAGGATGGAGAAGGCAATAATGGAAACAATTGAGGAGTTAAAACCTCGAATGTTCAATGAGGCAAAAGTAGAAATGCTTGAGATGTTCAATAACTTGAAGGTATTTTTTGCCACACTTAAGAATTATGAATGTCACAAATACTGGGTGACGACTTTGATTCATAAAAGTTATGATCATGTTCTTGAAATAAACTCTAAATCAAGTTCCTTCCTAACCATCTTGTGCACAAACAGCTGCATATAATGAAAACTCTTAGATCAGAGCTGGAGAGTTCAGTGAGGCACTCGCTTTCACAAATCAGCAAATTCAACCTCTTGGGTAAGAGACAATATTTTAATGAAAATCTATTTTAATAAATGATTGACTAATTATTTTGAATAGTTGATTAATCAAATCGACCACAAATATTCAAATGTTTCAAGCTGAAATTCTTGATGTGTTTTGTCTAGATGTCTCCAGAGAGATTCAAGAGCTCGAGAAACTATCAGCAGCAGTTTGAGGACAAGCAGGAGCCCAATGACCTCAGCCCACATAGCAAAGCTGAAAATATGTCACTCTCATCCAAAAATGCATTAGACAAAATTTCTTCTTAAAAATGTAGTAGTAGTCCCAAACATCATTTCCTTTCATAAATAACGTAATCTTCCCGTAAGAATGATAGCTAGTTAACAAAGCATTTTACTATATAAATGAATGTTGGCGATGGAAAAGCTGTTACATGCTATAGTCACACTATAGAACATAACTATTAACATAACAACTATTATTTACCTTAATGCACCACGAATATTACAGCTACTAAAAATATTTGAGTTATGGACAATTTCATTACAGGAAAAAACTTTCTGAATAATTGTCTCATCACATATATATATATGTATGTATCCTCATTGGAGGCGGAGCCCCCCTAATATTGACAACCTAGAACCGCCCCTGGATATGGGTCTCCATCTCGTTATAAGAAAATGTTTTAAAACCATATTTTTTTCCCACTATCTAACATTTTAATGCATTCCATTCAACCGATTGAGCATTGAAGCTAAACTCGGTTATTCTTCGTTTCTTGTTTGATAACCTGTTCTGCATCTCTACTTTTCTAACGCAATTATTTCAATATCCAGTTTGCAAAATGTACTTTTCCATTTATGCATGTGGCAGATGCTTTTATCCAAAGTGAATTATAGTGCAAGGTATTCATTTATGTGTGGTCGCTGGGATTTAAGCCTTCGCGCTGCATAAGTCATTGCGGCTTCCATATAGGTTAACTATTTTTATTATATGTTGAGTTTTTTAAAAGATGAAAATAATAGTCTTTGTAACAACATATTTAAGTATGTGCAGGGAACTGTGGGGTCTTTAGGCTGACTGTATCCTTTCAAATAAGACTAATGAGCAAAATGTGTCTGTTATCGTGTCTTGTTATTAAACAAGGCTTTTTACTTTTTCAAATTAAGTAAAAAAGACTAATACAGAAAGAAATACCTGATAAAAACATCAAGCTTTAAAATAAAATCTGTTTTATCACATGTCTTTGTGTCTTTGCTAAAGTCCTGTTTTGTAGCTTAGTCCATGGTAGACTTTAGTTTTGGTCATCTTTTGATGTGACCCGTCCAGGCATGTGCAGAGGGGGACGGTGGAGGGTCTTAGGAGCAGCTGCCCCTTTGGCTCTTAATGCTTTTGTCAAGGCATTTGTTTATGTGTTTAGGCAGTGACTTGAATGATTGATTAAAGAGGCAAATCTTTCATCTGTGAAAGGCAAGGGTTCTTTATGAAACCTTACAACCTGATCTTTAAGGAACCTTTATTTTTAAGAAGTCACCATTCTTTTGCCTGCTGATAGGCGGCTGCAAGATATGCAAATATATAAGAGGTTCATGTATATTTCGTATGTCACATTTCTGCTTTCTCACTTGACAAATGCTGAACTTCTTTTCTACTAACACAAGTATGAGATTGCCTGGTACACAGTTTGATCTCTTTCATATAGCAAAACATAGGCCTATGCGGCACCTGTATATGCTGTGTTCACAGTTTACACCAAAAGTAGGCGAATAAGAAAATAATGCAGAGAACAGAGAGAGTTCTCTATGCAGACTGATGTTTGTGACTCTGTCTTGAGATTCCTGCATTGTAACTGAAGGGCTCACTCTATAATGTCTTTAAACTGATACATTCGTTCTCTAGATGGACATACAAAACATATAAACAGGCAATGAATATTATTAATGTTATATTTACACTAACATAATATATGTACACTAATATATACATATATATTAATACGTATTATAATATAACATCAATCCGTTTGAAAAGAGAAGTCTTAATAATGCATTAACAAGTATTATTGATACTCTCCTGTCCTTTGTCTGATTGGCTGGTACCATTTCCGGGTACAACCTATTCTTCCCGCCAAATTCCACGTCATACGTCAACCCGAGATAGGTAGGTTTCCTTTCATCACTTTACACTTTTTACAAGTCATAAACGGTTAAATGTACCAGTTGAAATTGACAGTAGTGTTATGTTTAGTTTTAGCTAGATATTAGTTACAGTTAAAGTATTAATGTGTTTTACTTTTTTTGTGTTTTTCTTATTTTCCCCTGTAAAGTTTTGGAACAATGCAAATTGTGAAAAGCGCTATATAAATAAAATTCAATTGAATATTTCGTCGTTTAGTTACGACGAGCGATGCTATTTAAATCTTAATCCATTACATATATATCTGTGTCCCGCAGGCAGGCGTCAAACTAGGTCTGTGCACAAATATCAATACATCAAACTATCAGAATATTTTTGTCCGCGAGTGTATCGATAGTCCAACCTCTGCTATATATAGATACATTTAAAATCACGTTTTATGTAATATACATACAACCATGCGCTCCAGCTTCCTGAGGTGAGGCGACGCGTGGATGAGCTTTGGTTTTATTGATACGTGTTTAGTGCGCATGTTAACGCGTTCATTGCGATTTCACGGATCCGCGATATGGAGCAAAGACACAGAGTTGTTTTACTCGACGGTCAATGAAGATGTTGCTGCGGGTAACGTTATCACACTATAAAGGTGCGAAAGCGAAAGTGAAACTATCCTCGTGCTCCCTGGTCAACGATAACTACGAGTAAATCAATATTCTGTCTCCGAAAAGGCAATCCAAAGTGTAATGCTATCTGTAAAAGTTCAGGTTCCTTTCGAACACTAAAGTTCATTTACACTTTCTGTGTTTTGGATCATACTATATGGAAGAAACGTCTTTATATAGTGCACAATAAGACAGCTGTTATAGCAAATAAGGTATAGAAACTATATGGAAGAAACGTCTTTATATACTGCACAATAAGACACCTGTTATAACCAAATAAGGTATAGAAACGATATGGAAGAAACGTCTTTATATACTGCATAATAAGACACCTGTTATAACCAAATAAGGTATAGAAACTATATGGAAGAAACGTCTTTATATACTGCACAATAAGACACCTGTTATAACCAAATAAGGTATAGAAACTATATGGAAGAAACGTCTTTATATACTGCACAATAAGACACCTGTTATAACCAAATAAGGTATAGAAACTATATGGAAGAAACGTCTTTATATAGTGCACAATAAGACACCTGTTATAACCAAATAAGGTATAGAAACTATATGGAAGAAACGTCTTTATATACTGCATAATAAGACACCTGTTATAACCAAATAAGGTATAGAAACTATATGGAAGAAACGTCTTTATATACTGCACAATAAGACACCTGTTATAACCAAATAAGGTATAGAAACTATATGGAAGAAACGTCTTTATATAGTGCACAATAAGACACCTGTTATAACCAAATAAGGTATAGAAACTATATGGAAGAAACGTCTTTATATACTGCACAATAAGACAGCTGTTATAACCAAATAAGGTATAGAAACTATATGGAAGAAACGTCTTTATATACTGCACAATAAGACACCTGTTAAAACCAAATAAGGTATAGAAACTATATGGAAGAAACGTCTTTATATACTGCACAATAAGACACCTGTTATAACCAAATAAGGTATAGAAACTATATGGAAGAAACGTCTTTATATACTGCATAATAAGACACCTGTTATAACCAAATAAGGTATAGAAACTATATGGAAGAAACGTCTTTATATACTGCATAATAAGACACCTGTTATAACCAAATAAGGTATAGAAACTATATGGAAGAAACGTCTTTAAAAAGTGCACAATAAGACACCTGTTAAAACCAAATAAGGTATAGAAACGATATGGAAGAAACGTCTTTATATAGTGCACAATAAGACAGCTGTTATAGCAAATAAGGTATAGAAACTATATGGAAGAAACGTCTATATATAGTGCACAATAAGACAGCTGTTATAACCAAATAAGGTATAGAAACTATATGGAAGAAACGTCTATATATAGTGCACAATAAGACACCTGTTATAACCAAATAAGGTATAGAAACTATATGGAAGAAACGTCTTTATATAGTGCACAATAAGACAGCTGTTATAGCAAATAAGGTATAGAAACTATATGGAAGAAACGTCTTTAAATACTGCACAATAAGACACCTGTTAAAACCAAATAAGGTAAAGAAACTATATGGAAGAAACGTCTTTATATAGTGCACAATAAGACAGCTGTTATAACCAAATAAGGTATAGAAACTATATGGAAGAAACGTCTTTAAATACTGCACAATAAGACACCTGTTAAAACCAAATAAGGTATAGAAACGATATGGAAGAAACGTCTTTATATACTGCACAATAAGACAGCTGTTATAGCAAATAAGGTATAGAAACTATATGGAAGAAACGTCTTTATATACTGCACAATAAGACAGCTGTTATAACCAAATAAGGTAAAGAAACTATATGGAAGAAACGTCTTTATATACTGCACAATAAGACAGCTGTTATAACCAAATAAGGTATAGAAACGATATGGAAGAAACGTCTTTATATACTGCACAATAAGACAGCTGTTATAGTAAATAAGGTATAGAAACGATATGGAAGAAACGTCTTTATATACTGCACAATAAGACAGCTGTTATAACCAAATAAGGTAAAGAAACTATATGGAAGAAACGTCTTTATATACTGCACAATAAGACAGCTGTTATAACCAAATAAGGTATAGAAACGATATGGAAGAAACGTCTTTATATACTGCACAATAAGACAGCTGTTATAGTAAATAAGGTATAGAAACGATATGGAAGAAACGTCTTTATATACTGCACAATAAGACAGCTGTTATAGCAAATAAGGTATAGAAACTATATGGAAGAAACGTCTTTATATACTGCACAATAAGACAGCTGTTATAACCAAATAAGGTAAAGAAACTATATGGAAGAAACGTCTTTATATAGTGCACAATAAGACAGCTGTTATAACCAAATAAGGTATAGAAACGATATGGAAGAAACGTCTTTATATACTGCACAATAAGACAGCTGTTATAGTAAATAAGGTATAGAAACTATATGGAAGAAACGTCTTTATATACTGCACAATAAGACACCTGTTATAACCAAATAAGGTATAGAAACTATATGGAAGAAACGTCTTTATATACTGCACAATAAGACACCTGTTATAACCAAATAAGGTATAGAAACGATATGGAAGAAACGTCTTTATATACTGCACAATAAGACAGCTGTTATAGTAAATAAGGTATAGAAACTATATGGAAGAAACGTCTTTATATACTGCACAATAAGACAGCTGTTATAGCAAATAAGGTATAGAAACTATATGGAAGAAAGTTCTTTATATAGTGCACAATAAGACACCTGTTATAACCAAATAAGGTAAAGAAACTATATGGAAGAAACATCTTTATATAGTGCACAATAAGACAGCTGTTATAGCAAATAAGGTATAGAAACGATATGGAAGAAACGTCTTTATATAGTGCACAATAAGACAGCTGTTATAGCAAATAAGGTATAGAAACTATATGGAAGAAACTTCTTTATATAGTGCACAATAAGACACCTGTTATAACCAAATAAGGTAAAGAAACTATATGGAAGAAACTTCTTTATACAGTGCACAATAAGACAGCTGTTATAGCAAATAAGGTATAGAAACTATATGGAAGAAACGTCTTTATATAGTGCACAATAAGACAGCTGTTATAGCAAATAAGGTATAGAAACTATATGGAAGAAACGTCTTTATATAGTGCACAATAAGACAGCTGTTATAGCAAATAAGGTATAGAAACTATATGGAAGAAAGGTCTTTAAATAGTGCACAATAAGACAGCTGTTATAGCAAATAAGGTATAGAAACGATATGGAAGAAACGTCTTTATATAGTGCACAATAAGACAGCTGTTATAGCAAATAAGGTATAGAAACTATATGGAAGAAACTTCTTTATATAGTGCACAATAAGACACCTGTTATAACCAAATAAGGTAAAGAAACTATATGGAAGAAACTTCTTTATACAGTGCACAATAAGACAGCTGTTATAGCAAATAAGGTATAGAAACTATATGGAAGAAAGGTCTTTAAATAGTGCACAATAAGACAGCTGTTATAGCAAATAAGGTATAGAAACTATATGGAAGAAACGTTTTTATATACTGCACAATAAGACACCTGTTATAACCAAATAAGGTATAGAAACGATATGGAAGAAACGTCTTTATATAGTGCACAATAAGACACCTGTTATAACCAAATAAGGTATAGAAACGATATGGAAGAAACGTCTTTATATACTGCACAATAAGACACCTGTTATAACCAAATAAGGTATAGAAACGATATGGAAGAAACGTCTTTATATACTGCACAATAAGACACCTGTTATAACCAAATAAGGTATAGAAACTATATGGAAGAAACGTCTTTATATACTGCACAATAAGACACCTGTTATAACCAAATAAGGTATAGAAACTATATGGAAGAAACTTCTTTATATAGTGCACAATAAGACAGCTGTTATAACCAAATGAGGTATAGAAACTATATGGAAGAAACTTCTTTATATAGTGCACAATAAGACAGCTGTTATAACCAAATGAGGTATAGAAACTATATGGATGATTGATTTGATTGGAATATGGAAGATTGCATTGTATTGCAATATGTATCGTATCGAAATATATTTCAACAGGACTGCGCTACATGTCGTACGTGGTACGAAAAAATTGGTCTGTTTGAAGATGGAATAAATTTACCAGTGTAGCACGCGTGCATTAGACAGTGCAGCGGGTACGTGCACATGTAGCACATTTCAATAAATCAATGCTGTTCGTCACCGTTAAACATGTTTGTTTTACAAATATTTAGAATGAAAGTATTTAATTTTTTTCTTATTTCCAAATACACTAAGATTGACTTCCCTGTTCTTCCCTTATATGAAATGTGGCAGCAGTCTTTCAGTGACATGCTTCTGGGCTTCATTAAGACTTCATAATGTTCTCCAGTAACGTTGAGGGTTCGGATGACTGTAAGATGAGTGAAGTGGGTGATGAAGATGACAACAGTGTTGGAAATCGGTGAGAATTAAACAAGTGTCATAAAAATGAGTCTTGACAAAAGATTACAGTAGTTTAGTCTTATGGGTGTCTTTTATATTATGATGATATCATGATACATGTCCACAAATTTTAAGTAAGTTGAAATGTCAAATGTGTAATGACTTCATAAAAGCCTGTACTATAAAAGACAGTGCTAATAAGATATTTTTTACATTGAGTTTAGTGTGCACAAGGTCATGAATCTTAGGTGCAGTTTGAATACTATAATCTATCATAGACTTGAAAATGATATTAGGTGCTTTTGCTGTCAGTGTGCACAACAGGGCTAAATGTTCTTCTAATATGAGCCTATTAAAGATTTGTTATTTCAGAGAATAAATGTTTTTGACTGAAATCATTACAAATGTCAATGTAGTCTGTAAAACAGAAAACAAATGCAAATCTGGAGTTTGTAGTCATCTAAAGAAATTAATTTTGTTTTTATTACTAGACCGAATTTTGCTCTTGTTACCTTGGAAGAGGCAAATGAAATGATGGTAATTCCATCAAAATGGTTAAACACAGACAAGACGCAATGTCACTGGCCCCCATTCAGATCACCAGAGAAGATAATGGAAGCTGTTAGAGACAGGCTTGACCCTTCAACAGCAGGAAAACCATGGGAGATGTTAAATATATTCCTTCGTGAAGAATATGGTAACACTGTTTTAAAATTATACATTGAACTCGTTCATGTTTTATGATTCGTAACATAACACAATATTTTACTGTCTTTCTGCAGACTCTTTTGAGGAGGCTGTAAATAAACAAGATGGGTAAGTGTACCTTACAGGCAACAGTATCATCAAGACCATTCTGGGTTTAAAAAGAAGTTCTGTCAGGACCACTACTGTCAAAGATTTAGGCGGACTGAAACGGTTCACAAGCTTGGGAATTTTTGACTGGCAACCAAACTCCAAAGTCTCTAGCAAATACACATGCGAGCACACCATCACAGAGAGTTCTTTGCTAGTTACCGCTTTCTGATCCTTATCCGATGTGGTCTAACCGTACAGACTTATGTTAAAGATAAGACATTTCGTTTCGTTTGCGATTCATTGTTTTGTATTAAGGCTCCGTAAATGTTCCCTAAACAAGCCTAAAACATTTTTTATTTCAATTTTCGTTTAAGAATTCATTAATATAGTCACCCTTGGTCTATATACACCCTTTTAAACACTTTAAAAAAAGGAGAAAAGACTGAGCCTACCTTGTGTACTTTTCTTTATGTAACTCTTAACGTAACTTCTGTGTTGGACAATAAACAATATAAAGTATTAAAACAAATAACTTATGTTAAAAACAACAATATATGCTATAATAATAACCCAGCAACAAGAACTTAATATATGATTTGTGACTTCCTGGCTGTTGCTGATTTTTTACGCTTTCAAGGTGGATAAAATGCTTGAGAATTTGTTTCCACAAAGTTGATTAGTGTCCAGTTATGTGCACAGACTCACATTTCATTCAAAGCAACCTACAAAATCTTAACAGTTGTTTAGAGAAATAAAAGCTTAAATAGGGACGAAATATAGGAGAGTTTTTAATAAGAATTTGAGAATTTAATGTGATTGGATTGAAGGTGAAGAATGAACAGGAAATATTGCGTGTCCTATTGTGAGAGAACCAGAAGGCATCGCTCATGCTCTGATAACCGCAGTGTTTTGAATCAGATGTAAACGCGCACAGAGAGAGTGGAGGTACGACTTTTCACTTAACGTGAGTGTTTTTAAAATATTTTTTGTTGCTTTGGACATCACAAAGACAATTTAACCGATTTAAGTCAATGGCAACATTAAATATTACCGAGCAAAAAAGGAGTCGACAAGAGTCAATTTGTAGAATTTGAGTAGACTTTAGGGACATTAAAAGTCGAGGAATCAATTCTTTTGGGGTTTAATCTCCATGTGCCTCTTGCGTATATTGCAAACAAGCTTTTAGGTGTTTATTAGGATTTACTGAAATTTGCACTGGTATTCTGTTTCAAACCACCCAAACCAAATACACATTTTTGGCTAGATTATGTCTGAAAAACACATACAGTACATTTGTTTCTACATTATAAGAACAAAGTAGTATATATTTTGTATTGGCTGCATTGTGGCCTTTATTCTTAAGGGCAGACATTCTTAATGCGATAAATAATTCAGTTTGTACAAAACAAAACTTGAGTGTACATATCACTAAATCAACGCAGCTTCTCATTCCTGTGTATACTTTTTTAAATAAATAAAAGAGTTTATTTTCTAGAACAGAAACATATTAGAAACATTATCATACATTAACTTATCTTTCATGTTTTACATGATTGTGTAATAATATATTGTTCACTGATGTAAAACTAGAAATGAGTCAAGATATATTCTTTCTGTTATTCACACAGTATGTATGCAGTCGTTACCCTGCTAGAATCAAATGAGCTGACAGTGATACCAGCGAACTGGTTAAAGACACAATGTTACTGGCCTCCATTCAAGACACCAGAGAAGTGCGTAGAAGCTGTAAAAAACAGACTTGAACCTGCCAAGAGAAGAAGTCCTTGGCAGCTATTAAATGTGGATCTTCATGGAGAATATGGTAACGGTGTAAATTCTGAACATTAATATTCAACTTTGTAAGATAGGTTTTATTTTCAATAAAGTACTCAAATAATATACTTGTATACGTATCTTGCAGCCTCCTATCAGCAGGCTAAAGAGAAACAAAAAGCAATTAGTGAGCATATGGAACGGTAAGTAATAAACATTTGGATTCTTTAAGTTTATCATGTTTATTACAGTATGTTTCTTGCATACAATTGCTTTAAATCTTATAATTGTATAATTTACAAATATGTATCTATATATATATATATATATATATATATTTAGGCCCTCTACCTCTCTTAGGTCTTTTGAAGAACTAAAAACAAACAATCCATCGCCACCGCAGACATCATGTTTGACTCAAACCTTTGGTGAGATAACAGATTTTCTCTAAGAATCAAGTAAATGAATCCTGAGTTGAATCCTTTTTAACGTCTGAAGTGTAAATATATTTTTCTTTGACCAGAGTGCAGATCTTCTGGTTTGTTTAAAATAAAAATTGTGTTGGAGGTTTTTAAAAGTGTATTGATGATTAAACATACTTGAACAGGTGTTAAAAGAAAACGTGAGAAGTCACCAGATATTACAATGCAGCCACTGCTAACCGCAGGCAAGTACATTTTGAATTTGATACTTTACTGTACAGAACAACAGAATAAGGTGGAGTATGTTCAATTTATTTCGTATTAGAAATGTAGTCACTTCTGGTTAGTTGGCACATCACGTGGGCACATCTAGGTATTTACATGACCTTTCCCTGTTTAGAGGTCATACAGGTAGGGGGTGAGTAGTTGAATCTGGGTGGCTCACTTTCTGTTGATCATTAATTTAAATTGTATTTGTCATTTATTTACCTTAGTTCATATTTGCTTGTTTTCTGTCTTGTGCTGTATTTATTACTTTTGTTGTTTTTGTCACTTTTCATTTTCAACACTTTTATCCCCTCAATGGATACAATTAGTCGACCAAACATTAGCGTCCTTTCTCACCTCCATCAATGTATGCTACTGTAAGAAAGTATCTGTGCATAAAGATTATTTTCTATTAAAACACTACCCTTAATGGAACATAGATACGGATCAAAAGAAGAAAGCAAAGCAGATCATAGACGAAATTAAAGAAAAAGTTCAGGCCATCCTGGAAACAGACTCCAGCATTACCGTAATAAAAACTCACATTCTGTAAGTGTTTCAAATATTTATGCTTCCTTTGTAACTTTGACAAAAGTTTTCTAATATATGGCTTCTTTTATGATGTACAGAGATGCCATTTCAAAGATGAATGAAGACACCAGAAAGAAGGAAACCATTGGGATTTTTGGAAGGACAGGAGATGGGAAAAGCTCTTTATTAAACGCAGTACTGAAAGAAAAGGCTTTACTGCCATCTGGTAGTTTTGGTGCATGTACATCTGTTATGACACAAGTGGAGGCAAACCTGAATGACTCCAACTACATAGCAGAGATTGATTTCATTTCTAAAGAGGTTTGTTCGTTGATATAAAACGATTTGTCTTATATTAAGAAATTCAAACTGAAATAAAGTATTTGTGATGTGTGCTGTGGCAGGAATGGGATGTGGAGTTTTCTCTATCAGTTGAGGAAAACCTCTCTGAACAGAGGATCACTGCCCTGTTTGGAGCTGAGGCAGAAGAGAAAACATTAGAGGAGCTCAAGAGAGATGACAAATATACTGAAATTATCAATATTTTGTCTACCAGAAAGAAGATAATTTCAAACAGTGATGTATGTTACAAAGAGATATATTTCATGATTAAAATGAAAATAACTGAGTACACCTTCCCCTACTTCTGTCTTTATAAACCACTTGCTTTTGATTATGAGAGCTTTAAGTGATATTACATTTTGTATGCGTTCTTATTAACTAAAATAAATTTTTGACTTTCTTAACAGCTCACCGAGTTTGCCAGAGCTGTTAAACCTTACATAGGACACAATGTATCAAATCCCGGTGGTTGTTTCTGGCCGCTTGTTAAGTGTGTGACCATCAAAATCCCAAACAATCGTGAACTCTTGGAGCACATTGTCCTCATTGATCTTCCTGGGACTGGAGACTGTGACAAGATCAGAGATGACCTCTGGAAAACTGTAAACACTACTGTCACTTTTTGCAATAAATATAGTTAATAACAGTGCAGTGTATCGTTTTACTCCGTTTATTTATTTTTAGAAAATAAGAGAGTGCTCCTCTGTGTGGATTGTAAGTGACATCAAGCGAGCGAATACAGACAGAGACCCTTGGGGAATATTAGAGCACTGCATTGAAGACTTGGGACCTGGAGGAGAATGCAAACACATAAACTTCATCTGCACTAAAACTGATGACATGGAACCAGAAGAATACCTCGAGTGAGAATGAGAAGCTCCATGTTATTGTACTGCATCTTTGCAAACTGAACTAATGAAACCATTGTTATAAAACATTGACTTGTCTTTTTTACTAATTTCTGTTCAGATCTACAAGGCTTACCGATGCCCAGATTACAGGAGACGGTTTGGTAAATGACTACAGCTTATTTTCTCTATTATTACAGTACATGCTTTCAGTTGTGCCCTGGGGGTTAGATCGTTGGGCTTGTGATCAGAAGGTTGCTGGTTCAAATCTCAATGCCAGCAGGTCATGACTGAAGTGTCCTTGAGCAAGGCACCTTACCCCTGATTGCTCTGCAGTAATGTGTCACTGTAGAAAACGTCTCGGTTACGTATGTAACCTCCGTTCCCTGATGGAGGGAACGAGACGTTGTGTCGACAGAATGGGGTTTGACTTGAGAACCTACCTTCTCTGACTGACTTGAACAGGCCAATGAAAATTGGCGAATTAAATTTGCATGCCGGACTCCGCCCCCGGATATCCGGGTATAAAAGGGAGCCGGCGTGCCGCATTCATTCACCTTTTGTGCTGAGGAGCCTGAGGATCTTGCCCCGACTGCTGCAGCGGGCGGCCAGCGTTGTGGCATGAAGGACACAACGTCTCGTTCCCTCCATCAGGGAACGGAGGTTACATATGTAACCGAGACGTTCCCTTTCTGTCGGTCTCTTGTCGTTGTGTCGACAGAATGGGGTTCCTCGGAAAACGCCACAGCGCTGTGCCGCGTCACAATTCCTCGCGAAGCGATGCTGACTGGCCTGGGCGTGTCAGACGTGAGCGCTTAGCATGAATTGCAACCTTCCAGTGGAAGGGAAGGAGTCCAGAGCTTTCCTAAAAAGATGGGAGCCCCTTCCACCGGCCGTCATGGACGGCGGCCTAGTTCTCCTAACAGCGAGAAGCCGCCCGGCACCGTAAGGGCCACTGGGAAGCGTCATTCCCCCCTGAGGGAACGCGCTACGGAGACCACTTCCTACCGCAGGGAGGAGCTTTAGTGGAGATTCACACACGGTCTCACCGGATAGGGGAGAGCACGTGGGAGACATGTAGACACGAGAGGGTGTCGCGAGCAGGTGAAGTACACCTGGGAGAGGTCATGGGCCATCGATTGAGAGCCATTCATGAGAAGACAACAGACGGAACCTCCCTGTGGGGGGGTTACTACGTGTGGAGCACTAGGCCTTGTTTGAGTCACTGCTAGAGCTCAGAAACAGGCCAAGGGAGGCAGGACCGCTCCGCCGGGCCCGCCGCCGAGGAGTGCTTAGTGATGGATGGAATGCCTACTCTTCACCCACGTGGGGGGAAGAGGGGAGGCTAGATAGCGCCGCATCTCACCTAGGGAGGGGCGCTATCGCAGGCGTACGCCCACCGGCTGCCGGACTTACCTGGCGGTGCTTCGTAAGACTCTGGCTGATACCGGTTCCACGCGGAGGCTGTAGAACCTCGCGAAGGTGCTGGGCGTAGCCCAACCCGCAGCTCTACATACGTCTGCCAGAGGGGCGCTCTGAGCCAGTACCCACGAGGAGGCCACACCCCTGGTGGAGTGTGCCCTCACTGCAAGCGGGCACGGGAGATCCTGTGATCGGTAAGCCATTGATGGCGTCCACGATCCAGTGCGCCAACCTCTGTTTGGAGACAGCCCTCCCCTTGTGCTGACCTCCCAAAACAGACAAACAGCTGCTCAGAGCTCCTGAAGCTCTGCGTGCGGTCCAAGCAGAGGCGCAGCGCGCGCACTGGACACAACACGGAAGGGGTTGGGTCTTCCTCCCCAGAAGGGAGCGCCTGCAGGGAGTGGTGGGAACTTCGGGCACGTAGCCAGGCCGGGGTCTCAGGATAACGTGAGATTGACCAGGCCCGAACTCTAGGCAATCCGTGGCCACGAAAAATGCTTGTAGGTCCCCTACCCTCTTGATGGAAGCGAGCGCCACTAGGAGAGCCGTCTTCATCGAAAGATGAGAAAGAGCGGCATTTCCGAGGGGCTCGAAGGGGGGCCTCTGGAGGCCCGCCAGGACCACATTGAGGTCCCAAGAGGGAACGGAGCGCGGACGGGCTGGATTCAGCCTCCTCGCGCCCCTCAGGAACCTAATGACCAGGTCGTGCTGTCCCAGAGACTTCCCACTAACTGGTTCGTGATGAGCGGCAATAGCGGCTACATACACCTTCAGCGTGGAAGGGGAGAGATTGCTCTCGAGTCTCGACTGCAGGAAGGACAGCACGCTCCCGATCGAGCATATCCGTGGGTCTTCTCCACGAGAAGAACACCAGGACGAGAAGAGGCGCCACTTCAATGCGTATAACCGCCTCGTGGCTAGGGCCCTAGCCTGAGTAATGGTTTCCACCACCGCTGGGGGTAGACCACTCAGGATCTCCTCGTCCCGTCCAGGAGCCAGACATGGAGGTTCCAGAGGTCTGGTCTCGGATGCCATAACGCGCCCTTCCCCTCAGAAAGAAGGTCCTTCGTCAGGGGAATCGGCCAGGGGGGAGTTGTCGTCAGGAGCATTAGCTCCGAGAACCAAGTCCGGTTGGGCCAGTAAGGCGCAACTAGTTGCCCTTGATGCTCCTCTTCCCCGACTTTGCACAAGACGTGTGCAATGAGGCTCACTGGGGGGAAGGCATACTTCCGCTTGTCCCGCGGCCAGCTGTGCGCCAAGGCATCCGTGCCGAGGGGGGCCTCGGTCAGGGAGTACCAAAGCGGGCAATGGGTGGTGTCCAGGGAGGCGAACAGGTCCACCTGTGCCTGCCCGAACTGCACCCAAATGAGCTGGACTGCGCGGGGGTGGAGCCGCCACTCTCCGCGGGGCGTCGACTGACGAGAGAGCGCATCGGCTGTCTGGTTCAGGTCGCCCGGGATGTGAGTGGCTAACAGAGACTTCGTCACCTGCTGGCTCCACAGGAGGAGGCGTCGGGCGAGTTGCGATAGCTGCCGTGAACGAATACCACCCTGTCGGTTGATATATGCCACGGCAGTCGTGCTGTCCGACCGGACCAGCACGTGCTTGTCCTGCACGAGGGGAAGGAACCTTCTCAGTGCAAGCAGCACCGCCAACAACTCTAGGCGATTAATATGCCAGCGCAGGCGGGGGCCCGTCCAGAGACCCGACACTGCGTGCCCGTTGCACACAGCACCCCAACCCTGCAGGGAGGCGTCTGTCGTCACCACGACGCGCCTCGAAACCTGCCCAAGAGGGACCCCTGTCCGCAGAAAGGTCATTGAAGACCATGGGGTTAGGGTGCGCCGGCAGAAGGGCGTGATCGCGACGCGCCTGTTGCCGGTGTGCCACGCACTCCAAGGAACTCTGCTCTGTAGCCAGTGCTGTAGCGGTCTCATGTGCATCAACCCGAGGGGGACCACCCCCGCCGAGGACGCCATGTGTCCCAGGAGCCTCTGAAAAAGTTTCAGTGGGACCGCTGGCTGCTGCCTGAAGTTCCTCAGGCAGGTCAGCACCGACTGGGCACGCTCGGAAGAAAGACGTGCAGACATGGAGACAGAGTCGAGTTCCATACCGAGGAAGAGGATGCTCTGCACAGGGGAGAGCTTGCTCTTCTCTCGGTTGACCTGTAACCCCAAATGGTCTAGGTGCCGGAGCACCAGGTCCCTGTGTGTACACAACAGATCTCGCGAGTGCGCCAAGATGAGCCAGTCGTCGAGATAGTTGAGTATGCGCACCCCCTGCTCCCTGAGGGGAGTGAGGGAGGCCTCCACGACCTTCGTAAAGACTCGAGGAGACAGGGACAGACCAAATGGGAGGACGCGCTACTGATATGCCTGTCCCTCGAAAGCGAACCGTAGGCACGGCCGGTGACGAGGGAGGATGGACACATGGAAGTACGCGTCCTTCAGGTCGATCGCCATGAACCAATCCTGACGCCTGACGGACGTCAGAATGCGCTTCTGCGTTAGCATCCTGAACGGCAGCTTGTGTAGGTGCTTGTTCAGGGTACGCAGGTCCAAGATGGGGCGCAGCCCGCCACTTTTCTTGGGGACAATGAAATACAGGCTGTAAAACCCGGGGTACATCTCGGCCAGAGGGACGAGCTCGATCGTCCCCCTCGCCAGAAGGGTAGCGACCTCGGCCCGAAGCACGGGAGCATCTACCTGAAGAGGATGCCCCGAAACTTGGGTGGGCGCTTGGCGAACTGAATCGCATAGCCGAGACGGATCGTTCGCTCTAGCCACCGCGCTGGTCTGGGAAGAGCCAACCAGGCTCCCAGGTACCGAGACAGGGGGACCAGAGGTTCGATCTGATTCATTGCCCCCGTGGGGGGTGGTTCGATGGCTGGCAGTACGGCTCCCTCGTCGTGGGGGGGGGACCCCGGGGAGGAGAGCGGCTCTGCCGAGGTGCCTGTCGGGCGATATCGCGGCACACCGCACCGTCTAACTGAGGGTGCTGGTGGCCACTGAGAGTTACACCCAACCGTGTGTCTCGCCGGAACACAACGTGGGGTTGCCGAGCACCGTCATGCGGAGGGTGAGAGCGGCTGTGAGAAAGCCCCAGGGAGAGAGAAAGCTCTTTCTGTGAGAATGTGGGCACCAGGCCCTGAAAGGGGCCCGGCTGGTTGTTGCTGGGACGGGGCAGGCACCGTCCCAGTCCGACCCTCTAGCGATGTAGTTGCTTGGGTCGGGCCCGGTGAACTCGATCTCCCTGGGTTCACCCCGTCAGAACACTTCTGCTTCCGCGGAGGTTGGTGACGGGATGGTGCTCGCCTCTTCGACATCCTTCCCCGGGGGGCCGTCTGTGCAGGGGGCACTGGAGCCGGAGTCTGAGAGGGGCGGGGCTGCTGGGAAGCAGACGCCGCGCGGGACCTCGACGGATGATAGGCGGCCGGGTCGCGGCGGGGCAGGATCGCCTCCGTCTGCTTCTGTACAGTCGAGAGCTGCTGCCCTCGACCGTATCACCAAACAGCCCACCCTGCGCGATGGGAGCGTCGAGAAAGCGAACCTTCTCAGCGTCCCGCATCTGCGCAAGGTTCAGCCAAAGGTGTATCTCCTGGACCACCAGTGTGGACATCGTACGACCCAGGGCTCGCGCCGTCACCTTCGTCGCCCGAAGAGCGCGGTCAGTGGCAGTGCGGAGCTCCTGCATTAGCCCCGGGTCGGACTTTCCCTCGTGCAACTCCTTCAACACCTTGGCCTGATGGCCATGGCGTGAAGAGCCGAGGCAGCTTGACCCGCAGCGTTGTAAGCCTTCGACACCAGCGATGCCGAAAACTCACAAGCCTTGGAAGGGAGCCTTGGTCGATCCCTCCAGGTGGCAGCTGTCTGCCGGCACAGGTGCACCGCCACTGCACGTTCCACCTGAGGGATGTCGACATAGCCCTTAGCTGCCCCGTCATCGAGGGAAGTCAGGGCGACCGAGCTAGTCTGACGTGCACGCGCCGAAAAGGGGGCGTTCCAGGTCCGACTGAGCTCCTCATGCACTTCCGGGAAGAATGGTACCGGTGCCGACCGTGGCTTAGAGTCACGGCCGGCCCCAAGATACCACGTATCCAACCGCGAGCCCTGGGGAAGAGGCGGTGCGGTGCACTGCAGCCCAATACTGGTGGCGGCCCGGGAAAGCATGGCTGACATCTCGACGTCCGCTTCATCCTGAGCTCGACCCCCCGGGGGAGGAAGCTCCAAGGAATCGTCGAGGTCGGATGCCAGGAGGTCGCCCTCCGATGCTGCGAGCGACATCTCATCGTCGTCACGCCCCGTGTCCGAGTACGTGACGGAGGAACAAGGCGGCGTACCGCCTTTTCCGGGACGGTCAGACGAGCGAGGCGGGGCGTGAACGGTCCGCGAGCCGGTGGCTGACGGATTGAGGCTCACGGTAATTCCCCGATCACCCTTAGAGCTCGCCGAAGCGGACGGCAGGGCTGATGCCGCTGCTGCCGCAGAACGGGAAGCACTCGAGGTGGCGGCTGATTCTCGCAAGAACACAGCTACCAGTGACCGCAACGTCTGAATCACCATCTGCCCGCAATGCGGGCAAGATGTATCCACAAATGCTGCCTCAGCGTGCTGGGGTCCCAGACACCCGAGGCAGACATCGTGTCCGTCCCCTTCCTCGATGAGTGCGCCGCACCCACGACCACAGCGGGACATGCCGCGCTGAAGAAACACTAAGCCCTGAAAAGGGCACGCTCTTTAGAGAGACGCTTTGGAAGTTGCCGAGACGCCCAGGGGAAGTCACAGGAAAAGGGACAGTCCGCTGCACCACGTCGTAAGACCAGCAACACGTAGAGAGTATCTGCGAAGTCGTCAGCATCAGGATGCGAAGGCTCCGAAGAACAAAAGGTGAATGAATGCGGCACGCCGGCTCCCTTTTATACCCGGATATCCGGGGGCGGAGTCCGGCATGCAAATTTCATTCGCCAATTTTCATTGGCCTGTTCAGTCAGTCAGAGAAGGTAGGTTCTCAAGTCAAACCCCATTCTGTCGACACAACGTCGAGAGACCGACAGAAAGGGAACTATTTGTAAGTCGCTTTGGATAAAAGCGTCTGCCAAATGAATTTATGTAAATGTAAATGTGTTAAGTTTATTTATGATTCTCATTCTGTCATAGATTGTTCTTTCCCAATTATTTTTGTTTCACTTATTTTTTTGGGTGAACAGTTAGAAAATCAAATGATGTCCAATTAATAATAAATTAATACATTTATAATATAATTTGTATTCATATTATACATCCAATTCCTCTACATATTTTACTACAATCTCTAATGTTTTGATCTTTGTTTAGGATCTGAACACAAATTGCATACTTCATAGAAATGACCTTGCGAAGAAAACAATAAAACTAAAATTGAAAAGTTCTAAAAGTGCGGTAAGTATATAACATTACAGCATTGCTATATATAGTTACTTGTGGAAATGTTTAAATAATCTAAATAATTTTGAAACGTCTTTAAAAATAACAAAGGAACAAAATTGCGGTGGTCTGATAAACACGCTGTTGGATCGATTCTTTAGATATGTTTGCTTTCACAGGTGCCACATTTTCTGTCTTGGCTCATTTTGCATTGGCTTCTTATCTTTAGTTTCTTACTTCTAGCTAAAATCTTTTCAATGCTGGTGCTAAAAATAGCTTTTTTCTCAGATTTCTGTTTGATTCACAATTCCCTATTGATACACTCAACTTAACATCAAAACAATTCTACCTTTTTTATTTATTATATCTCATATGAAGTGATTATATGTGATTGGCTTATACTTTCATGGTTAAATACTCTGTATTTTCTGACATTTGTAACCGAGTTTTATATTGATCTGTGTGTTTCCTGGGTTTTGATGGAAGAGTGGTGTATTTTATTTTGTGATGAAAGTTAGCATCTATTGGTAGGTTTTATAGTTTTAAGGAAATTATATAATATGTATTTTATAATTTGTAATATGCAGGAATCAAAGGAAAGATTCATCACTGATGTATTCACTGTAAGCTCCAGAGCATTCTTTGATCCAAAATCACATCTGAAGCCTCTTGAAACAGGTACTGAAACCTATCATGCAAAGAAAAGTGAAAGTGTGATGTTTTATTATGCTGAAACATTTCTAATACTTAAATAATAAAATACAGTTTAATTTGATCTTGTAGAGATACCAAAACTGATGGATATCCTCGTAAACCTCAACAAGAGCACCAACCACAAACTGACCAGAGATTATATCAATGAAGCAAAAGGAATTCTGTCCTTGATCCAAAGTGTCCAACTGGATAAAGATAAAAACGTATGAATTTCTCATAATAATTTATGCAAATGTATTTAAACAGATACCATTCAATTATGCTGTAATTCACATATTTGTATAATTGTGTGTTTATTAAGACAAAAGACAGAATCCTCAAGGACCTGCAGACAAACCTAGAGAAGGAACTGAAGATGCTGGATGATCATTTTGAAGATCTTTATGAAAATCTGAAGCAATGTCTCTCAAAGGGTGTTGAAGAATCAGTGAGATCGTGTGTTAAGACGACACAAGACAAGTTATCATCTGTAGGTTGTGTGTAGTTGCAGTTTTTTTTTTGCTTTTTGCAGTCGTAATTGTTTTATTCATGTCATTTTTTCTTCAGGTTCGGCCAGAATCTGACAGAGGATTTCACAGAATATTTCGAGCCATGTGTGTAAGAGGAGGATTCTACTGGCCAAGAAATAAGAATGAACCTTTAGATTTGAACAAGTGTTTGTCCAAACACATGTACGACAGCATTAATAAGGAGTTTGTGTTGATGTTTCCGTAAGTTCCTCTCTTTCTATTTCTCTCATTAGTTAAGAAATGTTTTCAATACAATTTACCAATGTTGGCTCCATTTATTTAAATAAAAATTATTATATTATTATTAATATAAAAAACATGATGAATCCTTTATTGAGACTTTCAGGTCTTATTTCACAGTATATGACTTGTAAATTAAATACTAATGTATTTTGAATATGATATTATATTTACAAATTACTATGCATATTTGTCTCATATATATTTAGTGTAGCTATTGCCTTAATACTAAAAGTAAATTTACAGAAGGTCTGCATTTGTTAAAAATTAGGTAATAAAATATTTCATTACATCATCCCTTAAATAGTAAACAGCTGAAGTTTAACAATAATTTCTGACTAAGCCTCTGATGTACAAAGGCCTTGAAAAAACATGCATGTGACCTAAAATTAATTTGGACTGTTTTGCTACATTTTCTTGACTCTAGTGTTGATGACAATGACAAAACAGAGAAATCAGTACAGGACCAGCTTGACAAGTTCAGCATCATCCAGTGTTTCTTGCCAACATCTCCATCATCTCCAATGCTACATCCTATTCACATCTTCATCCAAACACAGGTGAGCTCTGTTGTCCAGTGTGGCTGTTCTTTTATTTGTCCAAACACAGACTGGTAATTCTTATTTTGAGGAAAATGATCCTAATAAAGAAAATACACTAGAGAACAGGTTTCTGTCTTTTCAAAGAAAGTAAAGTTTATAATCAGCACAACAAAGTTTCTTAACAGGTGTTTATATAGATGAATCTCAGCAGCTAGTATAACAAGAATATAGTTTAATCAAAGACTTTAATCGAGTCGAATAAGATTTTGGTCTGTGATATAAGGGGCCAAAGCTTATTTGAAAAAGCTGGAGAAAGTTTTGGGTATATTTGTGTTGTTTAAACACTATTACTTTGAACTCTTAACAGGAAACCAAACTGAAGGCGTCACTCAGCAGAGACATTGTAGAGAAGAAAAAAGAAATCTACTCAACAATCTATAAAGCCATTAAGACAAAAATGGCTCCGGGCTACGAGAGTAAACCACCATTAATATCCACATAAACATAGACACAGTTTTTATAAAAGTAGTTCATATTAAATGCCAAACAAGAAAGTATTTCATTTATAATTTTCTGATTTATCTTTGTGTAAAAGAACACAAATTAATATGAAATGTTGTTTTCTACAGAAGCTGCAAAGAAAAAAGGACAAGGATCCATGCAGAGGATGGAGAATGCAATAATGGAAACAATTGAGGAGTTAAAACGTCGAATGTTCAAAGAGGCAAAAGTAGAAATGCTTGAGATGTTAAATAACTTGAAGGTATTTTTTGCCACACTTAAGAATAATGAATGTCACAAATACTGGTTTTGGTTACGAGTTTGATTGATAAAAGTTATGATCATGTTCTTGAAATAAGCTCTAAATCAAGTTCCTTCCTAACTATCTTGTGCACAAACAGCTGCATATAATGAAAACTCTTAGATCAGAGCTGGAGAGTTCAGTGAGGCACTCGCTTTCACAAATCAGCAAATTCAACCTCTTGGGTAAGAGACAATATTTTAATAAAAATCTATTTTAATAAATGATTGACAAATTATTTTGAATAGTTGATTAATCAAATCGACCACAAATATTCAAATGTTTCAAGCTGAAATTGTTCATGTGTTTTGTCTAGATTTCTCCAGAGAGATTCAAGAGCTCGAGAAACTATCAGCAGCAGTTTGAGGACAAGCAGGAGCCCAATGACCTCAAAACTAGCCCATTGACCTCAGCCCAAATAGCAAAGCTGAAAATATGTCACTACTATACCTAAAATGCAAACTGTCACTAATGCATTAAACACCATTTCTTCTTAAACATTTAGTAGTAATCACAGACATGATTTGCTTTCATAAATAACTTAATCTTCCGCTAAGAATGATAGCTAGTTAACAAAGCATTTTACTATATAAATGAAACTTAATTGAGTGTCATCACATGAATCAATCAATCCGTCTCCAAGAGAGAATTTCTCTCTCTAAAAATGTGTTTGGTTAATGAACCTCAATGAACATGATTGAAACTTATGGCAGCTTTTATGTTTCCTAAATATTTTTACATAAGAATATTAATATTAATTAATTTTAGCAGTTGGTAGCAACAGAATTTAAGGGAACTTTAGCAATTAAGGGTTCATATGTAGTGAAACCTCAAGACTCCTTTATTGGTAACCTAAAGGTTTTCATGCAACCGTGCATTGAATTGTCTGTTTATATTACAAGAGAAATTCTGACTTGAGAGTAAAATCATTAGTGTTGAATTCAGAGAGCACAAACATTTGTGATGAATTCATTTATTTCACATTAGATAATTTAATTTCATTTATCATTCATGCCATTATATATGTTCTAACCTTAAATTCTTTTATCATATCTTTTTTATTCTTATTCTTTATTACGGTTGTTTATGTCGGACGCTATAATGTCTTTACTAGATATGGGCAGGGGTGTTTCTAGGCCCTTTTTAGGGGAGCTAAAACCCCTCTTAAGTTCTAGCTTAGCCCCTCTAAAATATTGTGAGTAGTTATGTAATACTGTATGTACCAAAATCTGAGATCGGTTTAGTCCTCTTTAAAGCTCTTTCTTCAGTTCAGTCACAAGCAGAGCACAAGGTGTGTGCATTAACATGACATCTAGCTCATACACAGGTTCTACCCTGTAAAGAAGTTTATTCATAGATGTAAATCTGACATTGAGCTAACATGATCTTTTTGTTCGAGGTCCGAAGGAACTGTGGTACACTTGTTTTTGGCATGTCAGTTTGCCAGGCTTCTCAGTGAAAAACATTATATTTGGGAATCATGACCCCACAAATGAAAATATATGTTTTGTTATTAATAAAAAATATTTCTTAAGCAAATTTCACATTCACAAATTCTAATTTTGTCTTCTCTGTCTTCTTAAAAAAGAAATGGAAATTATTTGAATGTAATTTCAGCATCTAATAATAAGAAATATTTTGTGGTTGATATTAATGTGATGTATGCTTATTCTTATGTTTCATTTCTCTGCAATAATAATAAAAAATATTAACATGACATCTGCATCTTTGCCATTCTTTGTTATAAATACATAATATGATGCGGTAGTGATACAAGACCCTTTCCCATCCACTGTAAAAGGTTTTGTCTGCGTTCACCCCCGTCACACATTTAACTAACGTTACCTCCAGCCAAGATGAAAGCACTTCACACCAATGACGGCATACTTTAGAAAACTATCATGATGATATTGTAGCACACAGACATGGGTCAGAGGGCCCCGGAAAGACGACGGGCAGATAGTTTTACTTTAGTTCAGACTGGTGCGGTTATCAAAAATAAGTTTGCCTTAACGACATCAATATACTTAAATGTTCCTAAGCGCTGACAAAATTAGCATTTTGATGATTTTCAAGCTTTCAAAACTGACAGTCTAGCAAGTGTACACAAAAAATCTAGAAATGTCATGACATCACGCTACACTTCAGCCTCTCGTCAAAGTTCTTGTCCAATCAAATTCGCTTTAGAATCCAAAGAGTCCTGCCCCTTTACTAGCAGAGCTGCTGAAGCGGTGCATCATATCTGCCCCTTGTTCGCACCTACATGGTTAATGACGCATAGTGCACTAGATGGGGGATGATCCAGACATTGTTAAAAACACATGAAATACTTCATTTTGCATCAGTGTCACACGAGCGGTTGCATGTGAGTGTCCTCCTGTTCAGATACACGATAGCATAGAGCTGATCATATCGGTCGATCATGCATGCAAGTCTGCTGAGAAAACCAGACAAATCTGATCTGTTTAAAGGTGCCGTTCCCTGTGATGCCAATTTTCAAACTTTAGTTAGTGTGTAATGTTGCTGTTAGAGCATAAATAATGTCATAATTTTATGAAGCTCAAAGTTCAATGCCAAGCAAGATATCGTCTTTAACAGAATTCGCTTTTCAAGGACTTCGAAAGCTGGAATCGGTCTACAGCACTTTACCTCCCGGGTAAATTATGTCACTATTCCGAGTTTTTGAATAGCCTCCGCCCAAAGGAATACGTAGAGAAAAGGGGCGAGGCCTTCCTTAGAGAAGAGGAAGAGCAGCTGGGGTAGTGTTTGGTTATCAGAGATTGTAAACATTTAACGGAGCTACATGTTTAACAACGTTCACTTTCATTACAGTACAGCTGGTAATAAGAATTCAGCTGCACATATTCTAAGATAACCAACGGTCGAATAACAGCTTCATTGACTTTAACATGTTGTACAAGCTGTAATACACTGATATTGTGTGTGTGTGCTCATACCTCTAAAACTCGTGTCCGATCTCAACGATCCGCATGTTTTTAACCAATGAAGTGAAGTTGACGCCAAACAGCCAAAGAATGGCACATTTGAAGTCTTCATAGAATGTTGAGGCTCTATGGAAGAGATCGGACATTGCAGCCTTTAGAAGGGAAGGAGAAGACAAACGCCAGGGTCATTCACCAACGTTAATATAATAACAAGCTTCAAATGACACATCACTGGTATCACTGATCATAATCTTTTCAACAGACTTTTACAACACTGTGGCTATCACGCTATGCAACCATTCGATATGCCTCAGGCTCTCTGCATTCATAATAATTGAAACATGATAGAGCCTGATATCGAAAAACCACATTGTTGTTAAACACGAACTGTGACTTTCTGATCAGTGCTGAGGTGCCAATGTTCTTTGGATTTGTTTTTCCTGTACCACTTCCATCCTTGTGGCCACACCCCTACTGTAAAAACCGGTTATGACTTGAAATCTGAAGCAACGACAGCGAAATTTCCACAGACATCATCCTGACACATACAAGGTAACTAACTCCTCCATAAAATAAGTTCTGTCCTGAAAGGTAGTTTACACGTATAAATAATTGTTGTGTCTGTAAACTGTAAAACCCAACTGGGTAACCTGGAAAAAGAAAGTGAAAGCATGCAAACAGATTGCCGCCAAAAAACAAGTGAGATTTGAATACTGTGGTATATTGTAGGGGTGAAACGGGCACAAACTAGCACAGGATTCATTGTAACATGGATGTTTGACATACTTCATAGATAGAATAATGTTGTGCTATTTACGAGTTCAAACTGAATCTTTCTCTTTGTCACAAAAAACCCACCCAAAGGGTATCATGCAATGTTTGTACTTCTTTCACTTTTGTTGTAATTGTAAAGAAATATTTTTTTTAAGTGTTCAATTGCATGTTGCTTCTGTAAAAATATGATAAATAAAGCTCAAATATTTTTTGACTGAAACCAAAAAGCATTAGGTTGTGCCCCGTTCACCCCCACAAATCTGAATCTAGCAAACTTACACAAGAGTTAAACGGGTCATATTTAAGGGTATGTTTCTTTTATTGTGCTTTTGTGGGGCACTATAACAGGTGTTCACTCTCGGTTTTTGATAAAAAAACACCTTTATTCTTCACTGCTGTTACTCTTCTCACCAAATGGTTGGATTTCTCCAGTTTCTACTGTATAAAGTCCTCCTTACGATACGCTCTGATTGGTCAATCTGTTGTTATTGGTCACCTTTCCACACCTTACCACATCCGCGAGTTTCGTCTTCACAGTCTGTTGTGATTGGTCAAACGCTCAATGTCCCTTCTTTCCATACCTTGAGCTTTAGCTCTTGAACTAGAAGTGTTTTTAGAGATGTCCCCAGTGAGTCAGATGGTGGAAGTCTATAGAGACCAAAATCCTACATTTGTAATGACATCATACAATCTCTACAGACAGCAATGGCGGACCCCATGCTTCTAACTCTGGAGTGTATCTTAGCTAATAGGGCAAGTGTTTGCCTGTTTTCAACGTGTGGAGAATCTAAAACCACTTGTTTGGAAGAGACTACATTCTTAAAAAAGGATTTTCCGATTCAACTTAAATCAAATTATGTTGCTTTGAATGATATTTTTTTCCCTCATGAGCTTAATGACAATCGAAGATGATGGAAGAAGGAAGGTGAGGATCCCACTTGAATCACGAAGAGCAAACAGATGTTGTTGCTTCACAGTGTTTAATAAACACAAGAAACGTTCAAATTCTTTTGTGTATTATCCGTTTGTGATGGTCATTTTTCTGACATATAATAAAACAAACTTACTGGTCCCAATAGCCTTTCAGTTGAACTATATCTTTGATCAAATTTCTGTGTGCTGAAACACTGCTGAGAATTGCGTATTAATGCTCTTTTAATGCTATTTTGTCTTTTCCTAGGCAGACAATGTATGCAGTTGTTACCTTGCAAGATTCAAACGAATTTGTGGTGGCAGCATCAAATTGGTTGACCCTAGACAAGACACAATGTCACTGGCCCTCGTTCAGATCACCAGAGAAAATTAGTGAAGCTGTCAAAAACAGACTTGAGCCTTTAACAGCAGGAATACCATGGGATGTATTAAAGATTCACTGTCATGAAGAATGTGGTAACATTACTATTCCAACCTTTTTTAACATGAAGTGATATTACTTTTAAAATCGTAGTAATGTATGATGCATTCAGTGTGATATTGTTGAATACAGACCGCAGGAAGTCTGATCCAGCAAATTCATGCAGAACACATTTGAAAGTATAAAATATCTTCTACCCAATAGCCCCCCAAGCATAACATATTTTACCACAACAGTGCTAATTTATTGATTATCTAAAATTAATATTATAATAAATATACACACGATAAATCTGCCAGGGCCCCTGCATGGACAAGTGCTCAATAGGCCCATGGATTAATCCATGCCTGACAAATAGCTCTTAAGTAATGGTGACCTATATTTTAGTCGATACAGTGGCAAAACCAAAGCTGAATGACCAACACACAACATAACATCTGAAGTTACATCATTTCAATTTGTCATTCATAATTAAAAACTTAATGTATTCAAAATGTAATATTAAAGTAATTTGTCTAATCCTTTTTTCTAAACGAATACAGAGGAATTGTTGTGTTTTCAAAAAGAGCTCAAATAATAAAGTATTTTTGTTATCATAGACACTTTGGAACTGGCTCAGAAAGAAACACTAAGAATGAAAAGGTAAGTATGTACAAATATATTTTGGAGATTTAACCTATTAAAAGTTATATAATTTTATTTAGTTTTTTGGTCAAATAAATATCTATTCCATTGCATCTTAGGGTCATTGAAATCCTAAAAAAACAAAACCCTGAAAACCCACAAGAAATGTTCAAAACTCCACCATTAGACCCATCTACATCAACGTCTGCATTCAGAATGCCAACTAATGGTGAGTCCAGTTATTTTTTACATATATGAGAATTGCCTTTTTTCTTTCCTTTGTAAACTTAATTTATTTTTACATAATAGACAAGGATGAGATCCTCCAAATGCTGAAAGAAATCAAGAGCAAGGTTAATAAAAACTCCACCATGTTACACAAACTATTGAAAGAAAAGGTTTCTGACGCAGCCCCCGGCAGCAAAAGCACGCACTCGAAAGATATTCCATCAAACCTAAATCTGCCTCTTGCAAGCCATGAAGATTTGGAGAAGACTGAACAGGAGCTCAAAAAAGCAGTACAGCGCAAGAAATATGTGAGTCCACACTGCACATAAAGTGTCAATGTTTTGCTGGTTATGTCATGTTTGGGCCTCTAGAGGTCCTCATGCTGCTATCATGTCCTGCTTATTCAATTTGTAATAAGTGTTATTAGGTTCACACGTGTCTCATTCAGATGTATGTATTTAAGTCACTCTGTCTCTTAGCCTCTTTGCTTGGTGTTTAGTTGTTCTGAAGCCAGTTGCCCAAGTAAGGGATCTATAACCAGGAGATAGTTCATTTCCTCTGCTGAATGTCTTTGGAAATATTTTTTGTGGACTGGTTTTGTTTTTTGAAGTTTACCTTTTGATGATTTTTGCTCCAACTGTGGATTTCTGTCGCTTGTACTTCTATTAAAACTATTCTGCATCTCATCTTCCTCTGAGTGCGTCTTACTATTGGGTTCACCATCTCCAGTGTCGCAAGCATTGAGACTCTGACTTCCTGCCCAGTTCTAATCCCGGCTCTGACATAAAGAAAATATAATGCATTTTGTGAAGCATAATGTACTGTTTCACTCTAAGACCTTTTCCATGTTCATGCGTTTTCCATTAAAAATGCATCTTTTTCTCTCCGTTTTGGCCTTCCGTCCACACTGAGACAACATTTTTGTCAATACAAATGGAGCTTACTGTACAGAGGATGACGTATTTTTCATCATGTGACGCAGTTGTCTTTGCTGCTCTCCTTTTGATAGCGTTAATGCAAATATATGTATTTTAGGAGCATTGTATCCTTTTGTGTGAAGGATAGTTTCACTATCAGAGTTGCATCTTTATAGTCTTGTGTATCGAATCAACATATCTATAAATCGCTCTGTGTCTTTTAAAAAAACGCTGTGCCTTTGCTCCACATTGCCGCAATGTAATAACCCAGAAAGTAAATGAACGTCTGACAGAAACGACATCGGTTGAAGTGTCTCACGTTTCACTCATGAGCAGCACAACTCTTCCAAAGGGCCTCAATATGACTTATACTTTAAAATTATAGTAAATGGCCATTTTTATTGGGTAAATATTTTTGTTTTTGTGAGTGACACAGGGGCATATGAATATTGTTCAATAGAGTGGGAGGTCTCAAACATTCGGAGAACCCCTGCTCTAAATGGGTTTATTACTAGCTAACTGTCCTTATTATTACACAATGATATAATAAACTATTACTCATTGGAAATGTGTAAACCTAATAATAAATAAGTGTAATTTTGTTTACTTCACAGGTCAAATACCTGTCAGGACTTGGAGGGTTTGGGCCGAAGGCTGTGATTAAGATTATGATGCAAAAAGTCCTAACAGATGATTTGGCTAAAGAGTTTAACTGGCAGGGGAGAGGGGAAAAAAGACCCTTCTCTCGTCTTGGTTTAGTAGATATAATCAAAGGTAATGCATCAGCTGTAGAAACACCACCCAAATTGTAAGAATGCTTGGTCTTTTGTCTGCATTTGAGATCACTTGTCATTCAGTACATTCAATGGTGACTTTACTGTTTCAGAAGCTGCATCCAAGAAAAAAGTTACGGAGAAGGAATGTGAAACTGAAATAAAGAAGCATTTGAGCTACACAGCTGATCGATTGTGTCGGAAGAAACCAAGAGATATGGGTGAGTGAGAACTATACTTGTGTATACTTCAAATTCAAAGACAGTCAACTGTCGTAAATGAAGTGACTTGTAAACATAAACTGTTAATGATCATTCAATACTTTATATATAAATCCTCTATAGGTCCTGGACCAGTGAAACTAGATGAGTTTGCTTTACTCAACGACCTAGGGTTCTAGCCCAGACATGCATCATTTGCTTACATTATGGCTTTTTCTAGCACAACAGCTTAATGCCTCACACTTACTCTAATCATTTTCGGACGAGAAAATGAAAGAAATGTCAACAGAAAATGAGGGCTGAAATTGCTCTGTTTGCTGTTTTATTATTCTTTTAAAACAGGTGACCAAAAAAATATTGAGATGCTTAAAAATAAAGAAAAAATATGCAAACTGTAAAAAGCTTTACTGTCTGATGTACTTTTACCATTTCATGACTAGCAACAACAATGCTTTTGATGACTCACTCTTACATATTGTAGAACTGCAATCAAGCTTAAATTTCATTCATTCCTTATACATTCTTTCAATAAAATTACAAGAAAAATACTCAAATGTTTATTCCTGCCATATTTCCATTCAAAAATGTTTTGGGGGGTCTTGGGATAGATTTGCTCAGAGGTATCAGCAGGATATTTTGGAAAAGATGACTGCTGTGTCCAGTAGGTCAAAATCAGCAATGCCCAAATAAGAAATATAATTTACAGAACATTATTTACATAATTAATTACAGTTTGCACACATTTCTGTCAAACGATTGGACTAGGGGTCTCTAATGTTTTTCAGGGCAAGAACCCTTAGATGAGAGATGCATGGAGTAGGGAATATTTAATTTAATATCCATGTGCCTCCTTTTGTATCAACAGTCATCAGATTGAGTAGATTAGATTCAACTTTATTGTCATTGAACAAAGGTACTTGAAAAACAAAATGTAATTCTTCTTCTGTAATTTATTAACAAATGGCCATCTGGTCGCACGCCTGTCTGAACTTTCATAAACCAATATAAGTCATCAATAAATAATAATAAAACAAGCTTCATATCAAGAGCAAAAAAAAGAAGGTAAACCCAAAACGTCACAAATTTCCAGATAATTTACAGAGGTCTTGAAAATACTTAGAAAAGTAAAGATAACAAAAAAGAAATAGAGATAAATCTTTGAAGTACTTCCCCTAAATCCCCATATTTGCTCTACTTTGGGAGAGTTAATCTATGTCGCCGCACTTTGAGGCTGGCAAACCTGTCAATGACCCTTTGGGGTTCAATTATTTCAAGCATCTCCTTCTCAATAGACATCACAGCTATAGGTGCTGGAGTCTGCTTTGGCCTGTGGTCCTCCTGAGCCATGTATGGAGCCGACGCAAGGCACTAAAAGACGCATAACAGCTTTCAGTGAAGGGAACATTTATGAATCTTGGAGTTTGTACACTGCTATCATGTCCTGAACTGTACCAGCCTCACTCTTGTGCTTCAGAAAGTGTTTTGCAACTATCCCTTCCTCTGACACTCTGGTCCAAACGCCATGTTTCCATGACGACCGACCAGAAAAAGACGCACGTGACGTCGTGTTTACATGACTCCCGGTTGTTAAAATGCGAATCAAATTAACGATAAACTTTAACAACAGAGACACAGGTCCGCACTACACAGGTCCACAGTTTATTTGTCGCGCTGCTGTGTTTGTTTCACGCTCTTGCAGATAATAAACAGAACTGCATGCGTCTTGCGGAAGAACATTGTAACCGGCGCTACTTCTTTCCGTTTATGACTATAGACGAGTCACCCAGGTCCTGTGCTACTCCTCAGAGGCGGCGACCCGCGACTAAAAATAGTCCGAAAATAAACACTTATGGGATGACCATAGTGATTCAGGATACTGACTCCAGTACTCACCGATATGGTTTCGGAATCGGAACAACTCTAGGTAAAAGGAAAGAAGTGTGAGACACAGCTATGGAGCAACTTAGTTGATTCACAACACTATATAACGGGTTCTCACTCCGCGTGTGTCTCGTGCTGAATGACGGTCGTGCTGAGCGATGCAGGTACAGAGGAGAAGTAGAAGAGAAGAGGATGACATTTGCTAAGCGGGGATATTTCATTTTCATCCTTAACAAATACATTTTAAACCACAAACTACGGAGTATGTTTTGGACATTTTTTAACATTATAAAAGACGAATTTATTTTTAGAATAACAGCACCCCTAAAAAGGGGCTAGCATCGTCCATGCATAACAGTACAGAGTTACGGTAAACAAAAAGACAATGAACAGGTTCCAGCCTGTTCAGTCCTGTGCCAGTTCCATCCTCTTGGCTACACCCCTGCGGTTAAAACTGATGTGACTTGAAATCTGAATCAATAGCAGCGTCATTTCCCACAGACATCACCCTGATCAGGTAACTCTTCCATCAAACTAGTTTTGTGCTTAAATGTAGTTTAAAAGTGTAAATAATGTCTTCTAAAAAGTAATGATGTAAAATCCATCTGATTAAAGGAAAGAAAAGCATGAAAACAGATTGCTTTGAAATAAATCCAAGTGTAATAAGAATGTGGTGTGTTGAAAATGGTGCACAAACTAGCACAGGATTCATTGTAACATGGATGTTTTACATAGTTCATAGATAGAATAATAATGTGTTATCTAGCAGTTCAAACTGAATCTTTTTGTTTTTCAATGAACGCCACCTACATGCGGAAGTTGTAACACTTTCACTTTTGCAGAAACAGAAGTGATTCTGGAAACAAACTTTAAGTGTTCAAGTGTATTAGAAACGTGTATGTGATGCTCCTGTATAATCTGATTAATCAAGCTCAAATACTTTTTTCTTAAAAAAGGATTTGTCAACTTGAATCGAATTGCTTTGCAAGTTGCTTTGAATGATTTTTCAACATAAGCTGTTGAGTTACTTGCAATTTGAGTTTCTTTATAGATTAAAAAGCTTCATGCAGGCTGGGTACCACCATAGCACAAAACTCATCTATGACTCCCAGCATGCATTGCAGTCTGTTTATTTAAGTTATTTTTTATTGTCATTACTGTATATGTCAATTTGATGAGTAAGTCTGTAAGTCATATTCTGTTCACGTTGTCTCAGTATTTATGAATTACAGTACTCTTTCCAGCTCAACAACTGCATTTGTATAAGTAGAACCGTATTTGCAAGGTCGGCCAAATGTCAAAAACAAATAACTTCATATTATTTGTAAATTCCCACTGCAATTGTTGAAAGAAAACTGTTGTTGAAGGTGGTTTGTAATAGATTGTTTAAGATTATAGTGGTATAAGATACAGACACCGTGCACTGTATGCTGTGACAACTAGTCCAAGTATAATACTGTCACCCTTTTGGGCTTTTGGAAAACGAACGAGGGCATACGTACACACACACACACATATTCGAGGGCATACGTACACACACATATTCTGTACGTATGCCCTCTCACTAATATATATATAAATATAGCTATTTTCATCCATCCAAACAAAATTTGCTCCTCAAAAAGCAGAAATGATTATTCCCTTTTAATGCTTTTAATGTTTGCACAGTAGCATTTCAATAAGCCACGCTGAAACCATTCTCCTATTGTACTTTTTCAAATTTTATCGTTCTGTTCATGTTGTAAACAGCATTTTTGTCATAATATTATGTGTTTTCCTTAATTCTGGTGCGCTGTCACCGACAGCTGAAGCACTTCGTACAACGGAGCCATGCCACAGAGCTATGAGCTCTCTATCTATACTGGACGCATCAAAGCAACTGTTTCAAATCATGTTTAAATAGTTTTTAATAAATAAAAAAGTTTAAATAAAACGCTTTGCATAAGCGTGTGATCATATAATATAACACTAGCAAAATGCTGACAGAAAAAACGGATGCTACATTAATTGCCTCTTTTTAATTTTTAAAGCATTAAATCTGAAAAACTGCATGCGTTAACGTGTTGTTTTTGACAGCACTAATAAATCAATATCATATGATTTCTGGTAAGGTAATATGGAGGGCATCTATGAACGCTGGTTTTACTTCCTACCCTGCCCTCACTTTTTGTTTTGACAGGGAACTCAAATATGGATCTAAATTCTTGGAGGAATGATCTGCTAATGGCTAAAGAAACAATCAATTTCATTACTTGGAATGTTAATGGCCTTAAAGAACATAGAGAGCTGAAATTGACAGAACTACGTAACAATGATGTGGTTTTCTTACAAGAGACACACATTGGGGAAGAATATGACCATATCATAAACCTTATAGAAGATGAGTGGCATATTTACTTTACAAAGTATACCCCATCCCAAAAAGGAACAGCTATACTTGTTAGGAAAACATTAGACTTTGAATGCATCAGTGTTGAAAAGGATAACTGTGGAGGTTATGTTGTGTTAAAATGTAAACTGAAGGATCAGCTCTACACACTTGTTAGTGTTTATAACCACCAAACTGACACAGAAACCCTTGATAAGCTTTCAAGGTACCTGCAGTCGATGACAACGGGGTTGCTTGTGATTGGTGGAGATTTCAACACTGTTCTCAACAACTTTATTGACAAGAGCTGTAATGACAACAAAGTGACTCCTAACCGAGCACATGGTAAACTGCTTTCCTGTGTGAAAAAGTTTATGAAATCTCTTCAGCTGGCCGACATCTGGAGAAGAAAACATCCTGTAAAGCAGAATTATACATTCCAACGAGGCAGCATTTCCTCAAGACTGGATTATTTCTTTATTCCAGAAGAATGTTTGTGGCGTGTCATTAGTTGTGACATCAGAGATTTAGAGAGACCGGACCATCGACCTTTGTTCTTGAAGATCAACAACATCTCCACAAACTCTTCACAGAAGAATGTCCAAATACAATCACTCTCAGACCTGCTCAGTCATAAAAATAGTTTAGGGATAGAGATGACGGCTTCATCATCGGTTCAAGACAGTGAACTCAGCGAGGTTGACATTGTCTCAGCTGTACATTCCCTTCAAGTGTCAGACACACCAAGACCAGACGGCATTCCAGCTTCCTTCTATAAAGAGAACATTCAAGTTGTGATTCCATACGTGAAGATGCTCTATAACAGGATCCTCAGTGGTACATTTAACTGCTCAGAGAGACGTTTTAATGAATCTGTGAGAAGTCCACATGACAACAGTCAACACTTTTTTAACGTTGACTACATCATCATTGCAACTATTCTAGCAAGACGCCTAGAAGACGATCTGGAGTCTAAGTCAGAGGGACGGATACCAAAAGAATCAAATGCTGTCCTGATCACTGCGAAAACACTTCACACTGAGACAGTGCTGGGTTATGTTAGGGAAGAGTTGAACAGGCAGAGACAGTCAAATCCAAGTTTGTTTCAGGACTTCCTTCCTGCGGATAACCTTCTTGGAATTGCAGAGGACACGTCTGTGCCATGTCAGGGCTGTCCTTTGACTCCAGTACTCATAACATTAGCACTAAAATGCTACGCCTCACGGCTGTTTCTGGATTTAGAAAAGCATGTGTTGATTTTCAAACTAAGTGTGATAGTTTGCTTTCTGCCTGAGGACCAGGATAGGGTACATGCTATTGTACTAAACAGAACTGATGAAGAATGTGAGATTGTGATGTTACACAGAGGAAATGATGATAGACAGACGGATGGAGCAGAAAGTTATGACGTCATAAATTTCTCTTCTTTGCCAACAGCTACATGCGAAATGTAATAAATCATTCCTTTTGAAAGGTTTCACTAATGTTGCCACATTAATTTAGTCCTTTTGGCTATTATCAGTACAGAAAGGTCTTATGTAAACCCCATTGCATTGGAAGGCCTATGTGAAGCTTTTTTATAGTTTCTATAACTGTAACTGTAACTGGGTTTAAATATCTAATTATTCCGTCTTTGTTTTCCACTAGGTCAGCTATGTATGCTGTTGTTACCTTGCGAGATACAGATGAGGTGATGGTAATACCATCAAAATGGTTAAACACAGGCAAGACAAAATGCCACTGGCCCCCATTCAGATCAGCAGAGAAGATAAAGGAAGCTATAGAAAACAGACATGAGCCTTCCACAGAAGAAAAACCATGGGACACGTTAAATATAATCTTCCATGCCGAAGATGGTAACAGTCTGTTTTTTTTTATTGTATTTTCATGTTTCAGAATTCCAAATTTTTTTTTATGTCTTTCTGCAGACACTTTTGAGAAGGCTATAAAGAAACAAGAGGAACTTGAAAAAGCACAGAAAAATAGGTAAACATTTACTTAACAGGCACCAGTTTCATCAAGATCATTGTGAGGTTAAAGGGAAGTTTGAAACAACTATTGTATTGGCTTGTATAACCACTTCTCAACATAATAAACAGTTTGATTCGTTAAAGGGGTCTGTCAGGGATTTGGACAGAACCCAAGCACAGGCAGACGGGAGATAAAAACAAAACTTTATTTAAACAAAAGACCCACGATGGGGAAAACATGAACAAAAACAAGACAAGAATGTAAACTAAAACTTCCCACAAGGGGGACAAAACAAACAAGTCCTTTGAATAATAAATCAACAAAATCCACAAACTTAGAACAGGAACAAGGAAATCCACACACATAGAACAGGAACAAGAAAATCCACAAACAGGAATAATCAAACAAGGTGCGTTACTTTGAACAGGGATAATAATGACAATGAACCAACAAGGGACAGAGGAAAACTGGGACTAGATAAAGAGAAACACTTACAAGGACTGATCACACAGGGAGAGTGGCGGCAGGTGACATGAATGAAACTCTAAAAGAAAGCTAATAGGAGGATTGCACGAGGCAGGTGATGGGAATGAAACACTAAGGGAAAGATGGACCAGGGACGGTGACAAGGCTAAACACTAATGTGCCACTAACAGGGAAACAAGGGGGGCGGGGCTAAAGGATGCGACACCGGAGAGAGAGCATGGCGTGACAAACCAAAACAATGCTCTTTCTCCACACAAATCACATGGGACTGACATGATCCTGCCACAAGACTCGAAAACCAAGACAATGAGAGGCAGGATCATGATAGGGTCATTTGACACGGCTAAAATTAATATTATCATTTGTTTTAGATGTAATGCAATGTGTATTCACGGTTTAAGGTATTTTCCACATAATGTGCATGTTTGTTGCTCCTCTTTGCACTGCCTCTCAGAAATGCAAAGATTTTTGCAAAGCTCATAGCTCTGAAAAGCGAGGTGTGCTTTGATTGGCCAGTTAACCAGTGTGTAGTGATTGGGCGAATACTGCAAGCGTGTAAATTATATAACTGTATGTATTTTATTTACAATATATATGTATGTATTTTAGGCCCTATACCTCTCTTGAAAACAAAACAGCAATAAATCCATGTACACTGCTGACACCACAATCCTCTTGCGCCTTTGGTGAGATATAATTTCTTTGTAAGAATCAGTTAAATTTGGTTAAAGTTTAAACATTTTATTGTTTGAAAATAGTAAAGCTCTCCTGGCTTGTTAAAAGGGTAGGGTGACTTATCAATCATCAATTCATCAAAACTGTTAAATAACAATAATAAAATGGGGATTCAATCCCCTTAAGACTCCCACCCACTTCAGAGTGAATTAAAAATGAGTTAAACCAATCTGTTTAATCCATTTCACACTTCCCATGTTTCTTTACATGTTACATGTTACATCACAGTCACTAGTCAAGGTAAATAACTTTCATAAAATGTATAATTTATGTTTGCTAGCTTCTGTTACAATTTGTCATTTAGGAAACAATTTATTATTATTTTATACTATACTATTGTATACTACTTTATACTGTATACTATTTATAATTCTTTGACAGGTGTTAAAAGAAAACGTGATGATGAGTCACAGTTACTGCTGATCAAAGGCAAGTCAATTCTGAATTTAACACATTTAAAGTTGAAATGGGCAAAACCAATTATTGAGCAAGTACATGAAAGAACGGTGTTTAGAACTGTGTCACTACTCTTGCTGGATTCACCACGAAAAGCTTGTAATCATTGTTGGTAATTTTCACTGTCGGGCCGACTTTTACTGATATACTTATTTTGTGTCTGTCGTCTATGCGTCATTTCGTCACATTCATGAACAGAATGAAGAGGATCCGCGCGTGGATGCTGCAGGTGATAGTGGCAGCATTGTACAAAGACATGTCTTCTCAGAAACCTTTAGAAATTGTGGTAGAGAAATTACCCCACATCTGTATTTCATGTGACGCACTCGCACGTGATAATTAAGAGACTTATTTCCATGATAGCAAGGCTTTGCATATAGTCGATGTATATATAGTTGTGTGGTGTAGAATGATATATGACCGTAGTTGTCGGCATTTGAGACCCGCGGTTACGGGAGTTTCCATGAAAAATATCAAAAACGACTCCCAATTTGGGTCTGTTTATGTTATTATAATATGTTATTATTTGTTTCTTGTTATATAATCTGCATTGTTATCTTTTAAGTTTATAATGCACTACTGATGTAGAGTAAAGATTCCCAACGGTTTACTGTCACAGTGATACGACTCAAAACATCAGACTCATCCGCGCAGTTGAGCAGTGCCGAATCACAACTCGCATAAAGAAATGACCTCCGCACATCACTTGCAGTAGCAATTACAAATTGATATGGTCGACAAAGAAGCCAATCTTCCGGACTGCTGCTTTTAGTAACATGATTGAATATGACAAAAATAAAAACTTAACTTGAATCAACAATTTACAAACTATTTTTTCAAGTACGGGCGGTTTCCTGGAAATGGATTAGATTAAGCCAGGACTAAGAATTATTTACATTAGAACATTTAGGTTATTTTGGTTGTACACATGTGCCTTACGAAACAACAACATTATTTGTGTGCATTTTGAGACAAAATGGAAAGTATTGTAAGCGCAAGCTATTTCCAGTTAGATTTATTTCATTATTTATTTCAGTCTAGGACTCATTTTAAGACTTGTCCATGAAACCACTCCTTAAACTTTCTAAATTCATGTTGGTGCTGATTCTTGTACAATAAGTTAACTGAACCTGAGCGTCTTAAACCACCATGTATAATGTTATAAATTATCTGTATTGTTGTTTATTAATCTTTTCTATTATACATCTTCACCTCAGGGAACACAGATATGGTCCCATGGAAGAAAGCAAAGCTGATCATGGAAAGAATGAAATTAAAAGTTCAGGCCACCCAGGGCACAGACAACACGTTTACTACAATGAAAACTCACATTCTGTAAGTGTTAAAAATATTTATGATTCTTTTGCAATTTTGACAGAAGTTTTCTAATATTGGCGTCTGTCATGATGTACAGAGATGCCATTTCAAAGATGGATAAAGACAGAAAGAAAGCAACCATTGGCATTTTTGGAAGGACAGGAGAAGGGAAAAGCTCTTTATTAAACGCAGTTCTGGGAGAACAGTTTTTACTGCCATCCGGTGGTTTCGGTGCATGTACAGCTGTTATAATTCAGGTGGAGGCAAACCTGACTGACTCGAACTACACAGCAGAGATTGAATTCATTTCTAAAGAGGTTTGCTCATTAAAATACTGTATGATATAAGATATACCTACACAAAACAGACTGAAATAATGGATTTATGATGTGTGCTATTGCAGGAATGGGAAAATGAGATTGCTTCACCAGATAAAGGTGAGGATAACCAGTTAACAGAAATTGTCAAAGAGAGGATCACTGCCCTGTATGGAGCTGATGCTAAGAATAAAACATTAGAGGAGCTCAAGAGAGATGACAAATATACTGAAATTGACAATGTGTTGACCTCTGGAAAGAAGAAAATATCAAGCAATAACGTAAGTTACAAAGGTGAAATATTTCTTTTTTAAAATTGAAAATATAATTAATGTAAATAAAGAAAAGAACCGTGTACACCCCAGTGCAAAATCACTTCATTTTCATGATTCACCTAAATATAGGTTGTTTGCTAAAAGTACATTTTAAGAGATACGGTTGCGTTTTTCACATCAAGAGCTTTACTCTTTGAAAACCACGCACCCTCAAAAATCCAAGAATCGAACTGAAATGAGATGGTCTAGCCTCGCAGAGGATTTCCTAAAAATGATATTTTATTTGAGAGAATATGACATGTTTATGTAGATTTAAACAGCCCAACAGTATATTAAATTAACCAACCTTAGAAATTTAAAACACAATAATGCATCAATGATGTTAACTAACAACATCACATATGAAAACATTGAAATGGACCGTTTTGTGAATTATGTACTTTTATTTAACTAATTTTATAGTTTTGAATGATTATTTAAAAATTTCAAGCCGTTACAGGCAGGCAATGAATCTCGGGATAGCATAAGCTGTGAAAGATACATTCGTTCTATCCTTTAAAAACTGCTGAAATAAGGTTGCATTTTGGGGCTGCATTTGAAGCAACCTTTGAATCGGGACAGCCTTACCAGCCTTCAGTCGCACTGCTAACGCAATCGGCCTTCAAAGAACACATCCCCCGAATTGGGACACAGCCTATATATGTAAAATAAATAACTTCCTATAAGCATTTTGTGCCTTATCAGACCCACAGTTCTGCAAACAAGCTATTAAAGTTGAACAGTTGGGTATTTATTCAAATGTAAATTTAACTTCTAAATCTATTTATTTTCCTTTTTTTAACAGCCTTCTGAGTTTGTCAGTTGTGTTAGTCAGTACGTAGAACATAATTTAGCAAATTCCGGTGGTTGTTTCTGGCCGCTTGTGAAGGGTGTGACGATCAAGATCCCAAACTGCCATGATCTCTTGGAGCACATTGTCCTTGTTGATATTCCTGGGACTGGAGACTGCGACAAGATCAGAGATGACCTCTGGAAAACTGTAAACTTTTACAATATATTTTTGAAAAACATTTTTAATTGCAAAGTTAATGAGGTAAAGATAATGATCTTTACTCTGTTTATATGTATATTTTAGAAAATAAGAGAGTGCTCTGCTGTGTGGATTGTAAGTGACATCAAGCGAGCGGTTACAAACAGCGACCCTTGGGGAATATTAGAGCACTGCATTGAAGACTTGGGACCTGGAGGAGAATGCAAACACATAAACTTCATCTGTACTAAAACTGATAACATCAAACCAGCAGAATACCTCAGGTTACAATAAGTCATTGTCATTAAACTGCACCTTTGCACATTAAACTAAAATTACTATAAAACATTGACTTCTGTATTTACTCTTCATTTCTATTCAGATCTATAAAACTTACCGAGGCACAGATTCCAGGATATGGTTTGGTTAATGTGAAAACTGTAGCTTGTTGTATTATTTACTTCATTGATAGACTTCCTTAAGAAGTCAACATTTAATGTGTAGTTTTAAATATCAGCTGTCATTGACTGTTTAATATAACGCTATACATTATTGTTTGTTTATGTATTGGTTTTGATTCTCAGTCTGACCAAGATTGTTCATTAACAATTATTTTACTGCACTCGTGACAGAATAAGAAAATCAAATGGTGTTTAGTAAATTAATGTACTGAGTGCAAAATGTATTAGCTATTTACTGAATAACATACAAATATTTGTATTATACTGAAATTTCATTCACATGTTTTTCTACAATCTCTAATGTAATCTTTGTGTAGGATACAAAAACAAAGTGCATACTGCACAGAAATGACCTTGCAAAGAAAGCAATAAAACATAAATTGGAAAATTCTAAAAGTGAGGTATGTATATCATAACTGCATGGTGATCTATGGTTACTTGTTGTTGTTGGAAACTTGAAAAGAAAATTCAGGCTTGTCATTTAAAGTTAGACTTTGACGGAAGAGTTTTTGAGTGTGTTGTCGGCGGTGTTTGTGATGTTTTATTTTTAATTTGCAGGAATCAAAGGAACGATTCATCATTGATGTTTTCACTGTGAGCTCCACAGCTTATTTTGAGGAAGATTCATACCTAAAACCTTCTGAAACAGGTACTTTACCTTTGATGCAGAGAAAGTGTGCTGTTGAATTATTCTCATTATTAAAATAAAGAAATAAATTTTTTCAATGATCTTGTAGAGATCCCAAAACTAAAGGATATCCTTATAAACCTTAACAAGAGCATCAACCAAAAACTCAACAGAGATTATATCAATGACGCAAAAGGAGTTTTGTCCTTGATCGAAAGTGTCCAACTGGATAAAGATAAAAACATGGTATGAATCAGAATCATGAATGCGATCAAATGTGTTAAGAACTAATTTACATCAATTCTGTGATTAACATTTTGTATTATTGTGTGTTTTAATAAGACTAAAGTTGTAAAGGATCTGCGGGAGAACATAGAGAAGGAACTGAGGGTGTTGGATGGTCATTTTGGGGCACTTTATCAGAACCTGAGCCGATGTCTCTCAAAGGGTGTCGAAGAATCAGTGATATTGAGTGTTAAGACCACACAGGACATGTTATTATCTGTAAGTGGAGTTTGCTTGTGAAAGTTGTGCATACTAAAGGTTTAAATTGAACCTTGTCTGTCACTGGGTGGTACTCCAAGTTTCTTTTTTGTACCTTTTACAGGTATTTAAAACATAGTAATATATTGTTGTATCTTTTTGGCTACACTATTGTACCCCAAGCCATCGAAACGTTTTGTAGGCTTTCTAACTGCAGCTTTCTTTCAGGTTCGGCCAAAAAATAACAGTGGATTCCACAAAATCTTTCGGGCCATGTGTGTGAGAGGAGGATCCTACTGGCCAAAAAACTGGAACAAAACTTTAGATTTAAACAAGTGTTTGTCCAAACACATGTATCACAACATCAATGAGGAGTTTGTATTGATGTTTCCGTAAGTTCTTCTCCTTCATTTCTTATGGAAGCATCTCCCCTTAGTTAGTTAAGAAATGTCTGATGGCTGATATTCCACCAGTATCATCTCAGAAGCCGATTCACCGTTTATATCACTCCGCATTAAGCTGAGTTGGACTTATGAAACAAATTGAAACAGTTTCACATCCTAGTACAGTAGGTGGCAATATGTACCAGAGAGAGAGAGAGAGAGAGAGAGAGAGAGAGAGAGAGAGAGAGAGAGAGAGAGAGAGAGAGAGAATAAAAGACATGCGCAATCTTGTGATGAAGTGCAGGAAGTGAAAGTTCAGCAAACCTGTCAGGGATCTGGTGAGGAAGAACCCAAGTGCAGGCAGCAGTGAAAGGGTTAACGCGGATTTATTAAAACACATAACAAAGACCCATGATGGAGATATAACGATAGACACGACTATAGACACTGAAAACAAAACAAGACTCCAAATGAAAACACTTCCCACGAGGGGGCAAAAATAGACTAAGACTAAATGAAAACACGACAGACCGTCAAACAAACACGGTCAGGGCAGGGTAGGGCAGGGCAGGGCAACCACCAGAGAAACAATCAAGGTACTTATCACAATGAACAAGGTAGTTTGCACAATGAGCACAGGAAAATAGACATAAGGGCATGAAATAGGGAGACTAACAAAGGAGATAACCGTGGGCAGGTCTGGGTAATGGGACACAGGCAGGAAGCTAACAATGAAACGAGAGGGGCGTGGCCAAATACGAGACCGCAGAGTACGCATATTATGTTATGATCAACAAAAATATCTTCCTCTCCACATAAAACACGAGGCTTTGTAATGATTCTGCCACTAGGTCAAGAAAAGTAAGACAAGATGGGGCAGAACCATGACAAAACCCACAGCACTACAGCTGAGCATTGTTGAATGCCTTGAATAAGTGCAAAAGTTGACTGAGGTTTTTTTCTATATTTGTGGGATACAAAGGCCTGAAACCTATCGTCACAAGACGTGGCTGTTTTTCTGGTCACTATTAATCATGACGTTCAGTGATGAAGATAAATAAATGAATTTTGCCAGCAATGTTTTAATCAAAACCTTTTTTTTTTGGTTTATTTTTCATGGCTTTAGTGTTGATGATAATGACAAAACAGTTAAATCACTGCAAGACAAGCTTGACAAGTTCAGCATCATCCGGTCGTTCTCCCCAGCATTACCCATGCTACAGCCTATTCAATTCTTTATCAAAACACAGGTGAGTGCTGTTGACCGATGTATTTGTGCTTTATCCAAACCCCTTTAGTTGTACATCTACATCTACACATACTGTACCTCAAATTTTCTCGACACCTGTTTTTTGATGCACACTGTCAAGGAAATTACTCTAAAGAAAATACACTGAGAGAACAAATTTCTCTTTTCTCCAAGAGAAGAAAGCTTATTTGCATACAGTACATGACTGATCTGCAAAAGTTCCTAACCTGTCACCATCACAATAATCTCAACCACTATTTATACAAGAATCTCAGCAGCCAGTACAACAAGAGTTGATACAAAACAGTGATCGAATAAGATTTTCCCTTAAAACACGGATTCAAGCATTCAAAAGACTGAAGCAGAATTATGAAAAAGTGTAAGACCACTTCTATAATGGAATTTGTGGTCGGTAGTATCTGCTATAAGAATGGTGTCTGTGGGCTGTGATATAAGGGGACAAAGCAAAAGACAGAGAAAGTTTAGGCACATTTGCATTGTGTTTAAACATTATTACACTGAACCCTTTAAATAGGAAACCACACTGAAGGCGTCACTCAGCAGATACATCATAGAAAAGAAGAAGGAAATCTACTTTTCAGTCCAAACAACCATTCAGAGGCAAATGGCTCTGGGCTACAAGAGTAAACCAACATTAATATCCACATAAACACAGACACAGTTTTTTTTCTTGTCTTAATAGAGTAAAATATGAAAATGAAATTAATTTAAGACCTGAACTTTTGAAAAAATGTATGCAGTAAATTTCTTTACTATAATTACATTTTAAATGTCACTCCTCATGATATTTTCCAATTTATATGTTTTTTCTTTGTTACAGATAATTGAAGTGATGATGTCATTTTTTTCCTGGTGTTTCATCTGTTGATAAAGTTTCTTTATGTAAAAGAACATGAATGAATATACTGTAAACGTTGTTTTCTTCAGAAGCTGCAGATGAAAGGGGAGTTCGATCCATGGAGAAGATGGAGAATGTAATAATACAAACGATTGAACAGTTAAAACATCAAATGTTCAATGAGGGAAAAGTGAAAGCACTTGAGGCATTCAATGAATTGAAGGTATTTTTTATTTGCCATGAATGTGAATGATAAATGTTACAGATACTGGCTAATGAGTATGTTACATAACATTTAAATGAATAAATGTAAAGTTTTGTAAATATAAAGTGGGCCCTACCGTGCAACGTGGCGCAAGGGATTTTACTAGTTTAGCCCTGCGTAGTTTACATAGCAAATGCATTTGAGCTCATTTGTGCGTCCATGGGCGTGCTGATCTAAATAAACAGGCGCGTTGTTATTTTGAGCAACTGAAAGTAGACTGCAACATAGATGAACTCAAACCTGGTCTTAAGTCAACCGCGTTTAATTTTTTTTAATTTAAAGAGCATGTTAGTAGAAAATGCTGCTCTGGGTGGGTCTACAATGCACTTTATCTTTACTTAGAGGGAAGCAAAGTCAATTTTTAAGATTATTATTGTGGACATAAAGATAAAAATCCGGCTTGTCTTGTAGATGCGTTTTCTTTCTGGAGAACCGTCCAGTCTTTGGTCACCATGTAAATAGCGATCTGCCATGTCGGGAGCTCAGCTGGCTCTTAAAGCAACATATAAGACTTATGCCATAAAGCAGGTGAAAGTGTGATTTCAGCCTATAGAAGGCTGCTTAAGCAGCCGCGGCAGTAAAATGTGTCCAGTTAAGAGTTGTCCTACCACTTAACATTTTTTAGAGAGATTATTTTAAGGTAAAACAGTTTGAACTCGATAGCCTATCATCTCTGATTGTACTTTTTAAAGGCAAAAAACCTTTACAAATGGCATATGGCATGGTATGCCTGTCTCTGCCCCGTGCATACGGGTATAATAGGAAGATGTTGAGCACATTCATTCACCTTTTGGACTTAGGAACCTGAGAGGCATCTCCCGGTCGCTGCAGCGGACAGCAAAGCGTTTGTGGCATGAAGGACACAGCATCTCGTTCCCTCCATTAGGGAACAGAAATTACAATTGTAAACGAGATGTTCCCGCGGAGACTGGCATGCCATACCATTCACATTGTTCATTGGCCTTTTAAAAGTACAATCAGACGTGATAGATTCTCAAGGTTGAAACAATGTTGAGGGACCGACAGAAAGGGAACTCCCTAGTGTTGCTTTAAAGGGAATGAGAGATAAGACTCTGATTGGTTTACAGCACGCTACACAAAAAAAGTGCAACTGCACCGTACGCTTTAGACCATGCACTTAGATTATTAAAATAGGGCCCTATATGTACTTTCTACTGCACCTTCCTAACTATCTTGTGCACACACAGCTGAATGTAATGACAACTCTAGAATCAGAGCTGCAGAGATCAATGGAGCGCTTACTTTCACAAACCAGCAAAATCACTCTGTTGGGTAAGAAACAATTTCATTAAAGTGGAAATAAAATCTATTTTAAGAAATAATCTTTAGCACAGAGTAATTATTTTTCAGAACAAGCAAAAATGTTGAGGTGTGTTTCAGCTGAAATCCATCATTTGTTTTTTTTAGATGTCGCCAGAGAGATTCAAGAGATGGAGGAACTGTTCAACCAATAGCTGGTGGTTCTTCTTGAGAAAACAGCCCAATCGGTCCAATGACCAATCAAAACTAGTCTAATGATTTCAGTCCAAGTAGCAAAGCCGCTCTCATTCCCATTCCACAGGTTTTCATATAACCATGTACTTGTGTTTATTGACAGATAGATGACTAAATTTAGACTTGAGAGTAAACATGACTAGACTCAAATGCACTGTAAGTCACTTAAAGTCACCATGAAATCAAACAGGAAAATTCTTATCGTGTGTTTTACACAGCGTTGCAGAGATTATTATAAATGATTTATCCGTGCACACCATTATTTTTTTTAAATTATTTTTTTATTGAAAAACGTTATGCTCCTCTACCTCTCAACAATAACAATTCTTCACCACATGACGTAAGTAACAAAAAATAGGTACCACTACTTCCTGTCATTTTTCAATGGCCGGCATTTTTAGCCCACAAACCAATCAAAAGGTAAGGGCAAAATAAAGCCCCACCCCACGTTTTATCCAATTTCAGAAGCCGTTTCACTCGGACATACGTCACGATACGGGAAAGAAGTCAATCGAAACGTCCGTTTCATGGTGACTTTATGATAAAAGCATCTGTCAAATACAGTACATACATGTAAATGTAATTTATTTTGAATTAATTTACTGTATTTCATTAAATTTAACTTTTTATCAATTCACTTATCATTAATTCCATTATATTAAATTTTAGCCATATTGTCTTGACAAGTATGGTCTCCCACTGGTCTCCATCTCAAGGCTCTTTATGTAACAAGAAAATGTTTTGAAACAATTTATTTTTTAACTTGAGCATTAAGGTTTAACTCAGATAATTTAATAACAATTTTTTTTCTTTTATTCAACATATTTTGCTTTGTCTCTTGCCTTATGTTCTTCTCTTCATCTCTGTATCCGCTTTATTGTTGACGAGAACAGAGATTATATCTCTGAGTATAAAACAGTCTTAGACAAGGTTCATTTAGTGTGTGAAAGTCTTTCGGTTTTAACTTTTGCTGTCTTTATGCTGTTGTTGTTATCACTGTTTGTTGCTTGTTGTATTTAGACATATGTTTAAGGATTTATATTTTTGTGTTCCTTATTATTTTAGGTTGTTTTTTTATTAGTGAATTTTAAAGACATGGAACATTACTTTTGATCAACTGAGTTAGATGAACTACTTAGCCCAAAGGAAAAAGTACATTTTGTGGTTGCATCAAAGTTTTAAATTTTCTTAACCTTTGATTTACACAGTGTAGTTCTTTACCTGCCAATTATGTCAATCCAAAAAACAGGTAACAGGTTTTCAAATTGTAAGGGGGATCTACAATCGAATTAGGCGGGATACTCCAAGTCACTTGTGCTGTTGTGTTCAATGACACAAAAACTTTGCAGTTAATGACTACTGTAACAATTATAATACTTTTGTATCATATATTAAGCTACAGTTTTATTCGTACAATTTCAATAAAACTAACATATACTACCAAATTAAGACAAATGTTTTATTATTAAAATACCTGTCCAGGTGGGTCCTTTGGAATCGGCTGGCCTAACACATCCTGGCCGTTTTGTTTGGCCATTTTTCAGGTTATATTTTTCTAACCACAAGCTAAAGTTCCCTGCATGTTATTTTTTGGGCTAACAATAAAATAAAAAAATAACCTGCAGGGAATGTTATGTGCATGTACCCTTTAGATTATCAACAAATAGACTTAAATAACATCCAGACTTACTGTGTACCTACATTAAAAAGAATGTCAAGAATGATAGGCTACTTCTGTGTCCAGTAAGTCAAAATCAACAATTCCCAAAAGAAAAATGTAATTTACAGCAACAGACATTATAATGCATGATAAAGCATTCCCACTCTTTTTTTTAAATACATTACAGAAGCTCGCACCTTGTTGCGTTACAATATCATCATGGTCGTTTTCTAAAGTATGCCAACATTGGTGTGAAGTACTTTTGTTTTACTGGAGGTAAACAACTTAACAGTGTGACGAGGGGTGAACGCAGACAACACTTTTTATAGTAGATGGGGAAGGGTCTTGTATCGCTCCCGCATCCTATTATGTAAGCTGCATTTTTTTAAAAGAATGGCAGATGCATATGTCTTGTTAATGCACATACCTTGTGCTCTGCTTATATGAAGTACACTCCACTTTGTTCTTCTGTAAACTTAAGAATGCACGATATGACACAGCCTATCGCCGTTTTCATGATAAGAGTTTTAAGGAGTTTTTGATCTCGAATACCTGTACAGATTACATAATAACTCACAATTTGTAGGTTAGAACATTAGGGTGGCTTATGCCCACATAAAAAGGGCCTTGCGACACCACTGCTCTTAATTTTGAGAAAATATTTTGATTTTTTTTGTAATTTAGTCTGATAGATTCAGACTGAGCAATGAGCATTAAGGCACAACTCAGATGATTTTATAAAACTTTTTTTTTAGTTTATTCAACACTACTTTGTCACTTGCATCATGTTCTTACTTGCATCTCTGGAGCCGCTTCATGGTTGATCAGAGCAGAGATCTTGGGCCTCACTTATAAAATGTTGCGTAGAAACTGTCCTAAATTTTACTTTCATTTCTCAAAGTGTGTAGGTGTGAATCATAGAAGGAATGTACAGAAAATGCGTGAATGCCTCATCAAATGTGCCCTCTCTATAACATTTATAAATCGCAAATGATTGTGATTTTGCGCACAGCTCAACAGTTCCAGATCTCTGCCTTTTAATGGTGTCTAATTAATGTCATTGATATATGAAAGAGCACATGTTAATGTCCAAATCCTATACGAGCAGCAAGAATTACTATTTACTTACAAAAACCTGCAGCAGTCGCACAAGCAAGAGTCTGCTCAGACCAGGGCCGGCTCATGGGGTTGTGGGGCCCTAGGCGAGACCTTGAAAATTGACCCCCCTGGAAAATAAAGTATAAAAACACAAATCAATTACAATATATATTTAAATATAGCAATGTTTATTAAGTGTAACATATTCAACACAATTGACATGAACATCTATGAATTTAGCAGATGCTTTTATCCAAAGCAACTTACAGAAAAGGAATACAATGGAAGCAATTGGGACAACATAAGGACAAAAAAAATGATAAGTGCAATCAAAAACTGGTCTCATATAGCCTACCACAGTATACAGAGCTAAGTTGGAAGTTTTTTTTTAAGTAAAAAAAAGATTGGTCAGGAGTTGACGGATGTCAATGTTGTTATAGTGCAACAACTGTAAGTGATCAAGAAGGCAGAAAAGAAGATCAAATATAAATAAAAACAATAACAAAACTGAATACACAATTTAAATTAAACAAAACACTATACAGCAATAGCCTTGTAGCATGGTTTTAAAACATGGTTTAAATGGACTCCAGCATAGCATCTTAGAACTTTACAACACTTTATGTGTAATAAAGAGTTCAATTATAGAGGATGATGGGCATCTCTCTCATAAATGTACGCATTAAACAATGTAAAGCAGAACATTCTTCTGCTTTTCTCTTTTTTCTCTTTTCAGCTCCTGAAACGTACCGTTTTGATGCCTTAGTTTACCTAAGTCTTATTCTTTCTTTATCTCTAAAGACGGGCTGCTCTTGGTGTAACGTGAACATTACTTTGTTATGAGATACTACATTACCCATAATCTCAAAAATTTCAAGCATGCACACTGAGACACATTTTACATCACATCACGCACCTCCGTAATCACTTCATAAACACTATGCAGATTAGCTCACTCTGCACACATTTTTTATGTGTTCTGTCTTTATTTATTTTGCTGTTTTGTATTTATTGTCATTTTACTCCCGATTGTCGTGTGGAGAGTTCATCCTGTCATTAAATCCTTGTAGATTTTTTACCTTACCGTTTCTGTGATTCCTATGTTAATCAATAATGTCCCTGCATGTAGCACTCACATTAGATTTGAGTTCAGGAGGCCCTGTGGTTGTCGCTGAAAACCAGTCGCTGTGGTTTTCAATATCCAGTTAGTAAAATGTACTATTGCATTTATGAATCTGGTAGATGCTTTTATCCAAAGGAAATAATAGTGCAAGGTACATATTTTATCAGCATATGTGGTCAATGGGATTAAAAAACCATGGTCTGCCATCATATTCTGTCATCAGTCCCTGTAAAAGCCTGTAAAACTTCCATGCGTTAAAATAAATATTATATGGTTTTAATGATGAAAATGTTTCTTTATAAAAAAATATTTTAGTAGGTGAAGGCAGTTGTGGAGTTTTAGGGTAGGTGTCTTTATGATTGTATACTTTCAAATATTTAAAAGAAGACAAACGAGCAAAAAGTTGTTTATACCATTTTTTATAAAGCAGATGAGACAAATCAAAACAAAAACATTACCTGTAAAAAATAATAAAAATTACAAATGGCACTAAACACCATTTCCATGTTTGTTTTGCATCAAAAACTAACATTTCAATCTACAGACCACAAGAACATAACCAAACAAAAGCTTTAAAAGAACAGACGCAAAAGCGTATACAATCTGTACTTTCTCATAACTATAATAGGGGATGGCAAACCGAAAGCAACCTGTTGTGACCCCCAAGACTAAGGGCAACCACATAGCTAAATGCAAAAAAATATGTAAATGTTTCATGTCAAGCTGTTGTTGTGATGAATAACACAGAAACCTGTTTAGTCAAGCAACTTTTCTTATCCTACCATTAGATATTTTGGTACTGCAATTGAACAAAATCTCCAGTATATAAAATATGAACCATTCACTTAAAGATTCTTTATGTTTTGACACAGAGACTTTAAAGGTGAAATGCAAAAGAGAAATGCAAAGAATATGTAAACGCTTAAATTTACAAAAAAAATGCAAACTGTATATTTCACCGCATAGTTAACTTTCACATAAGCAACAATAAAGGAGAAAGCATAACATATTCAATAGTAACAACAACTCAGCTTTGGTTAATTTACAGTCAAAGATGGTTCTGTCCATATTTTACCCAACCACCCAGCAGGTATAGCAGCATGTTATTATTATGTGGTCAAACAGTTTGAAAAGTTTTCCTGTTTTAACTTTTGCTCTCTTTATTCTGTTGTTGTTATCACTGTTTGTTGCTTGTTGTATTTAGACATGTGTTTAGAATGATGTTTAAGGATTGTGATTTTTGTGTTCATTGTTGAGGTGAACGGTGCTGCTAAAATTAAACTGTATTCCGGCAGTTTTTCGAAAGGGTTTTGTAAAGAGGATGTATATAAAATTCTTAGGTTTTTAAAATGCTTAGGTTATCAAAAATAAGAGAAATCTAAGTTTTTGCTAGTTAATTTCCAAGACATGGAACATTACTTATATACTCAACTGAGAATTACGTGAGAGTGGCCCATCAGTTATGGTGACCCATTCCCAAAATGTGAGCTCCGCATTTAACTCATCAAGAGAGTAGTGAACACACGCAAAGCAAGTCAGGAGCAGTGGGCAGCTATCACTGCATCACCCGGCGAGCAAGTAGGGGTTAGGTGCCTTGTTCAAGGTGACAACAATCTGATCTACGTCAGAAGTTAAAAAAACCTGGTGCCGCCTTCTACCATCTAAAAGCGCTTGAGGGCTTCGCAGCTGAACAGACATATTTTATATCCCTTCGCATTGGCATTATCCCCAAACAAACAAGGTAATTCAAATGATTATATGCTACATGTATACTATATTGTATAATATATTTATTCTTTGTGGTGTACAAATTTAAAAATTGATAAAAATAGCCCAAATATTAAAAACAACAAGTAACGCATTGTGTTTTTCATAATATTATTATTTTAGATGTCATATGATGTAGTTTTTAAACACTACACCATTTGCTACCTTGCAAAAGATCAAAATGAACTATGAACTTCAACATTAGATTATGATATATCTTTGAATAAGCAAAATGTTCTTACTTACTTTTTCCCAATCTGCCCTAATTTTTGGAAATGTTTCCATAGTCAATGATGTGCATCAATAGTTATACCCTAAGAGTAATATTTTAACGTCATTGTACAGACCAGTTCTTTGAGTCTTGCTGGGTTACCATCTCTATTATTTGTGGTAACACCTTTTAGAGGCTAACTTCTTTTTTTGCCTTTGTTCATAAATATGTATTTTTCAACATATGGATTAATACTTTATATTTTTAAAGGAGGCAATGTATGCTGTTGTTACTTTGGAGGATTCAGATGAGGTGATGGTGGCAGCATCCGATTGGTTGAGTTTGGACAAAACACAATGTTACTGGCCTCCATTCAGATCACAAGAGAAGTGTACAGAAGCTGTTAAGAACAGCCTCTGTCCCTCTACAGATGAGAAATGGGAGATGTTACATATAGTCTTTCATGGATGCTATGGTAACAGTTATTTTTACAGTTAAAGTTTTAAATGTTGTTTTAAAGTCAGTTTTGACAACTTTAACATGTAAAGATAAGTATGGAAAGTATACATGCAAATCTGTTTTTTAACAGAAATGGTGGTAAAGAGGCAAAGTTACAGATTGCAGCTTTCAATAACATACTAAGACATTTTTGTTATTGTAGACACTTTTGAGAAGGCAGATGAGAGGAAAGAAGGAATTAAACAAAGAGAACGGTATGCAATTGCCACCTGTTGTATCTTTAATATAACCAGTTTTAAGGTTGTATAGATTTCTAAATCAATCTTTTTGCTGTTTGATGTCTCTCCAGCCTTTTGGCCACTGAACGTATAGCAACTGATGGTCAGACCACATATTTTTTCATAATCTGATTTCTTTGCCTTTCCTTGTTTATGTGCTCTTCATGATTATTATAGCTATTAATTATTATCATTATTTTGCACAACAGACAAGGATGATATTCTCCAAATGCTGAGAGGGATCAAGAGCAAGGTAGATGAAAACTCAACCATGTTGAAGAAACTAGTGAACGACACTCTGGTTTCAGATGCAGCCCCCAGCAGCACAAGCATGCAATCTAAAGATATGAAATCAAACCTAAATCTACCTCTTCTATCCATTGAAGATGTGCAGAGACTTGAACGGGAGCTCAAAGTTGCAACAACACGAAAAAAATATGTGAGTCAACAACATTTAAACACTCTAAAAAGTGCTGCATGGGCTTTATATGGTTTTATGGTTACATGGTTTTACTAGAAGTTAAAACAAAAACCATCGTGAAAACATAACACACAACTCTTAAGAGTAATGTAATGGTAAAAATATTAGATCATTTGATTTCAAGTATTTATTTCACAGGTAAAATACCTTTCTGAGCTTACAGCGTTTGGCCGGAAGGATGTGATTAAGAATATGATGCAAGATGTCCTAACAAATGATTTGGTGAAAGAATTCAACTGGACAGGGAAAGGTGATAAAAAACCATTCTCTCGTCTTGTTTTAGCAGATGTAATCAAAGGTAATATAACTACTGCAGAAACACTTCCCACTTTGTTTGTTTTCGTCTATTCATACTTTGTAAGCATTTGCCTTTATATTTAAAACAATCCCTTTTATTGTAACTTCTTCAACTCTTCAGATGCTGCCTCCATACATAGTATAACCAAAGGAGACTGTATAGCTGAAATAAAGAAGTATTTGACTTACACCGCTTCTCGCAGCCTTAAGAGACAAAGAGATAAAGGTAAGTGAAAGCACAGAAATATAAAATATTTGGATTGCTCAGATATTAAAGCCTCTATCATCTGAAGTAGTTGTCAGTTATGTCAATGTCAGTAAAGGGTGATTATGTTCAGCCCAATTAAGGGGCTCCATCCTTTGAAGGCTGTATTGCAGGACCGACTCCAAATTGTCATTTAAGAATGTACCTTTAAGGGTACCTTTAAATAAATTTAAGCCAAAACTAGGCCTTGGAAATGTAAGTATTTTTTACAATATACTGTACCTCACAAACAGACATTACAGTTGTGCAGACAGAACAATGGCACTGGCGTATTTTAAGATATGTCCATGCAAACGGTTTTCAGTTTAGACTAACATTTATTTTAATCTAGGAACAGTTTGTTTATATCCCTGTGTTTATTGATAATTATATTTTTTACATACAGCCCACCTTCTTCCATCAGCGGGTTCTGGAACTGAGTGTTCAAACATAACTTCTCAACCACATCTGGAGGATTCCTCCCAGTCAAACTCAATATAACAGGCTGATCCAGAGTTTTGGATGATTGAATCTAATATGTAATCGCAAAATTTTACTTGTCCACACATTAAACTTTGTTTTGTAGAGTACTGTTTATTTATGGGTTATATTATAGTTATTAATATCTTAGAGGACATAATAATGTGATTGTGATATTGATGTGACATCTTTTAGTTCAATGAAGAGTAACATTAACATGTTTTTCAGCTCAAATAAACTCAATATTAAATTAAACTTCTAAAACTAATATGTGTGGTATTCTGATTTACCACACAAACAAGCATTATCTACATCATGTATCTAACTTTATTTAGATTTGTGCACATTTAAAAACATTTTCACAGTTTTCAAAGCTTTTCTGACAGGTCCAAATACTACTCAACAAACCACAACTTTGTATTCTTTGTCCAAGAATAAATTAATAAACATGTTCAGAAAAGAGTACTAGATCATTAGGCAATAATACAGAAGACCATCACACTTGAAAATGTTTACACGTTTTGAAGGTTAAAATGTTAAAATTACCCACATTTTGTCATTCTTGGGTCCAACATGCACATTCAAGTATGTTTATTCATGACACTCTATGATCAGTCTACATTTACATTTACATTTATTCATTTGGCAGACGCTTTTATCCAAAGCGACTTACAAGTAGTTTTTTTACAGTGACACATTCCTGCTGAGCAATCAGGGGTTAGGTGTCTTGCTCAAGGGCACTTCAGTCATGACCTGCTGGCCCTGAGATTAGAACCGGCAACCTTCTGATCACAAGCCCAACTCTCTAACCACCATGCCACAGCTGCCCACCAGTCTAGTATTAAATGCAATATAAAGAAGGACAATTCACTAAGGAGAGACATTCCATTTTATTGGGCAATTTTACAGATTCTACTAGAAGCCAATGCTTAAAGGTAAATTAGCCTATACAAGTCTTAGGGCCCTATCGTACACACATGGCACAATGCGTCGCAATGCACATCGCAAGTGTTTTACCAGTTTCAGACCAATGCAGATCTAATTTTCCCATCCTGCGCTGCATTGTTTAAATAGCAAATGAAATTGCACTCACGTGTGCGCCCATGGGCGTGTTGGTCTAAAAAAGAGGTGTGCTCAGGTACATTGTTGGCGCCTTGCTATTTTGAGGAACTGAAAATAGACTGCATAGACCAACTCAAACCTGGTCTAAAGTCTTAAGTCAATGGCGCAATATTTTTTTGGTTATTTAAAGAGCGCATTAGGAATATGCGTCTATAGGCGGGTGCACAGCACTGCTACGTTCTGCGTATTACACACAAAGGGACGCGCAGATGCACTCAATAATGACAAATATTTATTAAAATGAATTACAATGTAAAATATTATTATGGACATAAAGATTAATATCCGGCTGGTCCTGTTGATGGTCTGCTTGCATGCTTTAACCTCTAGCATGAGCAGACACGTTTCATTTCTGGAGAAGTGTCTTCTCTAACGAACTTACGCCGTGTAAATTGCGAATCCGTCATGGCGCAAGAGCAACTGGCTCTTTGGGAATGGAAGATGACACTCTGATTGGTTTATTGCACCTTACACCCAAAAAACACCCGTTACTCATTAAGAGAATCGGCACAACCTGTTTAGACCATGCGCCCAGGTTTGCCAACTGTTTTCCCGAAGTTCAATTTTGCGTGAATATGATACGCCAATGTTTGCCTCGGTGGAGAGCAGCCATTGTAAAACGTACATGAAGAGGAAACACTGAAATAATGAAAATATTACTGTTAGGTTTAGATTAGAGTCTATAATATGCACTCATGCTAACTTTAGGATTTGGGGACAGGTTAATTGGCGTATCATATGCACGCAAAAATAGGTGTATTGTATGCACACAAAATCTAACATTTTATTCAATGATGTTCAAATTTTGGCTACGTTCTGGTCTAGTGGTTAGAGCGTTGGGCTTGTGATCAGAAGGTTGCCAGGATTTGTTGTAGGATAACAGAGGGGAAACAAGGCAATTGTTCAAAATGAATATTAAATGAGGAAACTGATCCTGAACATTACTAAACATTTTAATAAAAGTAAAAGTAATTGAACACATTTTGTTATGTAAGCTTTAATACAAATGTATTACAACAAATCATATTGATAGATCAAATTGTGTAAAGCTTTCAAAGTTCCCAAAGAAACTAAAAATAGAAAAGTAAATGTAAATTATGTAAATCTTAAAATATTAATTCAAACAGTGTGAATATTTTTACATGATACTCTTTCACTTCACAGGTCTTTCAAGTGCCACAATTTCAACAATTTATTAATTTGTTTGAATCTCTATATACTCAAAGAAACTTGATCAATAATATGTATAGCCTACTGTACTACAAAACACCATGGCAGCAGATAAACATGAACATTAGCTAAAAGTTTTCTCCTGGAATGTCAATGGATTAAAAGAAAAATAGGATAAGCAAAAGGATAAGGATAAAGCAAAAGTTAAATGATTGTTCTTCTGCCAGAGGCCCACTTGTGTAAAAGGAAAAATAAGGCAGGGGTTGAAGGTTTGGGGGATAGATTACAGACCAGTTTATCTATAAAGAACAGGGAACATGATGAGGGGCAAAGCGAATCAGAAACTGATGATGGGGAGGAGAGAGAAGAGGAAGACACTGAATAAATATTTCAAGTTCCTGGTTTTGACGACATAATCCTACAAGATAAAACATGTTTAACACCTGATGGCAGCCGGATATCCACCATGTATAAGGCAAATTGGGATTCAAGATCCAGAGGTGTTGCCATTCTTGTCAATAAACCACACAAATGTCTAAAGGCATATAGTGAGGGTGGAGATTTTGCCTGGAATTACATTGAAATTGATGGTCAGAAGTACACATATGTAAGTGTTTATTACCATAAAGAGGAATATGGTCTCATGTCGAGGATTCGCCAAAGCTTTCTAATACATGAACCACAAGCATGGACACAGAGCAGACTTTTAATTGGGAGAGATTTTAACACAACACTAGATTCTAACTTAGACCTAGTGGAAGTTAACCCAGCACACAGCCCACGAAGAAAGGAAATGAATGAATTCATGAAAACTGTCAAGCTGGAAGATGTCTGGAGAACAGTATACCCAGACCGTAGATCTTACACTTACTCATGTAGAAGTCTTAAATCTAGAATAGACTATGTGTTTATGTTAGAGAGTCATTCTGATGATGTTCATAACTGTGAAATACCTCAAGAAAATGAAGAACACAAAAAACTGGTCCACAATGTCTGATCACTTCCCTGTATTGCTGACCATAAAACACATAAAGAAAGAATGACAGTAAAGTTTAGGGCAGTATGGTGACTGGGAACATATGCATGTCATTAAGACCAAATCAAAATAATGGAACACAACACAAGGGTGTCATTAATGATTTATGATCATATTTGTATTCCTTGTTTGTGTATGGTATGGTTGTGCTGGTAATAATGATAATTTTATTTCTCTTGGTCAGGTTTTTATTTTATGAATGTTCATCAAAAAGTTGTAAAGGTTATTATAGTTTTGTATTTTAGTATTTTTTTATTGCTTTTATTTTTAATTGTTAGTGGTTTTAGTTTTGTTTTTTAGAATTTTAGTGTATCCATTTAAACTTATATTTTAGTTTAACATTAGTAATTACTTAAGATTTAGTTATGTTACTATTATTAAATAATTTCTAGGCTGATATTGGATTTTCAATAACATAAATGTTTTAATAGTTTAAGTGAACTTTAATAACCTTGTTGTTTTGATTTTGTTGGAATAGAAATGTAACGAGTACTGCAGAATAATTAAAAGATATTTACATGATTCAATACATTTTTGGAAATAGAGAAATGTAAAGTATTGTGGGAATATAGTGTGAGGTGTCAGTCCGTTAAAGTTAAAAGTCCATAATGGTGTTAACATAGTCTATCCATAAACTGCCATTTATTTCAAAATAGTTCCATTGTCCTACCAATAGAGGGCAGCCTGGCACTTAAAACATGAGCCATGGTTATGAGATATGTTTGCGTGTTAAATTCCAACACATCAAACAGTTTACACATTTTTTGATTTGGCTCTGTTTTCTATAACATACACTCTTATGGTTAAAAAAAATGTTTCTACGTGGTATGACATATCGCTTATTGCTCCCTGAACTTGTAAGTCGCTTTGGATAAAAGCATCTGCTAAATGACTAAATGTACCAAATAAGTTCTTCAGCGTGTACAGTAACATTAACAGAACATTTTTCAGTGTTAAATTTAACTTTTTCATAAGGTTCAATAAAGAAACTTGCCTTGGGAAAAGGAATGTATCATTCAGATCAAAATTCCACTCGCCTTCTGAGTTACAGAGGCTTTTATCTTTAAGTCTCTGGACCACAGCACAAGTAACACAAGTTTCCTCCGGCTAAGTTGTTCCCAAAAATAAATGTGATATTTAATGCATATTTAATCTTTCATTTCACAAAGACCAAAATGAATGTACAGTGCATAAACAGATAATGTCACCACATCAATGAGATGTGTCATTCAATGTGTTTTTATTGTGATAATTTCAGGTTTAAGGGGTGGCTCCAGTCTCCCCTCATTTGTGTTTATTAAAAAGTCCGCTCTGCTAGGCAGCACATTTTATACGAATTGCCAAATTGGTGCCGTTCAATCTCATGAGGGGCTGTGAAGGGTTCAAATGAGCCCGTAATTATGTGGCCTGCTTAGATAGAGGAGGATGCTGTCAAGCGGCCCTCGTGGCCGGTAATGCTGCAACATGATAATGCTATTAATGATTTTGAGTCATCTGTACATGTGCAGATAGAGGTTTATTACAAGTATTTCAAGTGCAAGAACCTTGACGTGTACTGTACTTCCAAATGTACCACAAGTATTGATAGTTTACTATCAGTATATATGCAGGGTTACCTAAGAAAGTTTACAAGCATACTTAAAATAAATTCTTTTAATAAGAGGTCATGTAGTATTCATATGATCTAATGAATCGAACATTAGTTACGATTCACATCAGACCTGTAGCCTTCAGCTATTCTGCAAAGATGTGTGCCAGATATATGCAAACAGGCCTGTGGTGTGAGAGAGAGCGTTGTCCCTTTACTTTCATTTTTGTGTTTTTATCCACACCCAAAGGTACATTTTTGGAATTTACATGTGACCTCACTAAAAGGATGCATAAAGGGACGAAACCTTTAGTAATGCTTAGTCATGCTCAAACAGGTTTTGTCAGTCTAAAAATGCAACCGGACTGTATTGTCCATGTCTTTATTCTTTGTATTGATGGTAACTGATGATCTCGACTGAAATTATGTGAGGCATCTTCAGAATTTCATTGTGACATGACATTGAGCAGTTTGGTCAAACGAGTTCTTAACTTGACAAATTACTTCCTGAAAATTCATGAAGATGCTGCTGAATGTGGGAGCTCAAAATTACACTAGCTGTGAAAGTACATATAAAATGCTGTTTTGGGTAATTTTGCTTTATGTAAGCAATAAGGTACAAGAGGCTGTGCTGTACTGTGAATGAGTCTCGGCGTAAGGGTGTTACAAGGCATAACACTGAGCGCCTGTAGACCCAGCAGATGCCTTTCCTGATAATTTATACAGCTCTAGAAAAAAATAAGCTCCAAAACATTGGAGTTCATATTTGTATTACATCATATTAAATATATTATATTACAGACTTTCCTGTTTGCCATGTAAGCATGTTTTATTTTTGGTGGCTTTATTGTTTTGGCAAAAACTTTTTCATTACTTGGTATGAAAATATGATGAATGGCTTTTCAAGTCTTTCCAAAATAAATCAGACATATGAGGATGTACAGTATGTATACAAGATGTCCCTAATGTCTCACATCATAGGAAACCATGGAGCCACGAGTCGGTCACCATTGGACGGTATAATGATCTCTAAAACACACTCAGATGTAAACAAGATGCAAAAGACATTTTCAAAAAAAATTGCAAACTCTTGTGTTTTCTTTACATAGCACGCAAGTCTACAACACTGATGATTTGAAACTGTCTAAAACTACAATTCAAGATTTTTTCTTTATGCTGGAAAATGTGACAAAAAACTGGCACAAATATGGTAATGCTAACTTTTGTGGCACCTGTCGGGAACAGGGAGGGTTGCTATGTTCCTGTCAAGTATTCATGGCTAGTTTAGAATAGTGAAAGGAGGAAGACTGGCTAATTTGAATGATTCCATACAGTCATGAATATTTTAGTACGATTTGTTTTAGGTTTAGGGGTTGGATCGGGGGAGGTATGTTTTTGTACGATTCACATCTTTTCACATTTATATGAATTAGCCACCTCATAAAATAGTTACGAATTGCCGTGAGATCATGTTGAACAAGGAGATTTTTCTGATGCAGTAACACAAACAAATGCTACTGTGCATACCTGCGTTTGTGGACTGTTTATGGCGGTTCTAGATGGTGAAATTATTGCGATGCCAAACTGAATAGTGAGATAAAGAAAGAACTTGGAGATGATGGGGATTAAACCCAGGACCTTATACATGCAAAGCAACCACCCGGTGTAGCTTATGTTAAATAATGAAATGACAGAATTTGGAAAACTCCGCCCATTTGTACGACTCCACCCCATGTACAGTATTTAATAACATTCAAGAATGAATCTCTGTCAACAGAATTCATGAAGACTTTGCTGAGCGTAAGTGCTTAAGAATTCACATTACGTTTTTTTGGTCTAAATGTGCAGTTTACAGATCCATTTTCATGAACACTAGTATGCTGTTTAACTTTTTATTTTCATTCCTAAAAGCCACTCTGGCTATAATGTAAATATTTAAATGTAGTATAAATTAATCATTTAACATATCACAATTTAAACAATTAATGAAACTATTATTGGTTACACACTTCATACTTGTATGTTTTGTGAAATATAATACACACCGAAGAATTTATGAAATTTTTTGTGTGAATTTGCTTAATGTTCGGCACACAGTTTTTTTCAAGTAAATTTGCTTCAATGTTTTTGTGGCAAGTTTTTGCACACAGTTTTTTATTATAAAAAACTACGGTTTGTGCAAAAATTAGGTAAATTAACCTAATTGTTTAATACTTTCATTTGGAATTGAAGAAAAATGTTTAAAGATTTTAAAAAATATGTTTTTTTAACTTTTCTTTTCCTCAAGGTTTTTAAGTCCACTTTAACTTTTAAAAACATTACTTTTGGAATTCTGTTCATGAACCACTGCCAGCATGTGTTCTGAAAAACTACATTTCATATCATGGAATTCAAATGGACTCAAAACAAAGATAGAGAAAGTGAAGAGTGAAATCAAGAAAAAAAACTACAATGTTGTTTTCCTTCAAGAGACACGCTCAAGTGATGAGAACATATTTAGAAAACTGGACGGTTATCAACTATTCTACACCACACAAACACCAAACGTTACAGGAGTTGCTATATTAATAAAAAACAGCATATTTGAAGAAAGCAGATACCCAACAGACTTCTGGCTGGATGCTGCTGGCTGCTACATTGTGGTTAAATGTACCCTGAAAGGACAACTCTTCACTCTTGTGAGTGTATACAATTGTCACTCTAATATAGAACCCTTAATGAAACTCAGAAGTGTACTTGAGAAGAATGCAGAGGGCATCCTGCTGATAGGAGGAGATTTTAACGTTCCACTTAATCCGTATCTGGACCGAACATCTACAAAGAAAAATAAACATCACTCACTTCTGAGACCAGTCGTCAAGGAATTCATGACATCTTTTCATCTTGTTGATGTGTGGAGAAGACGTCACCCAACAGAAAAGAAATATTCTTACAAGCAAAGGAATGTTGAATCAAGATTGGACTATATGTTCGTACCAGAGGAGTCAATGCAATATATTGATATGTGTGAAATGTCTCCAGACAAAAGCTGCTCTGACCATTATCCAATTGTGTTTGATATCAATGTGATCAAAACAGAAAGCCAGAAAATAGAACTATTTCTGATTATCATTAAAGAGAACAAAATGGATGTCTTGAGCTTTCAGAAGTCAGTTGTGGATAAATGGTTGAGCTGTAAACGTAAATACTGGCCAAATATTGATTTGACTTTAAATCACCAGACACCTCTGACTATCACTGCCAGTGAGGTTGATCGGGCAATTCAGTCTTTGGTTGTGAACGATGCTGAACGTCCAGATGGCATACCACTCTCCTTCTATAGGAGTTACTCACATGTTCTCATGCCATATTTGTGTGCTTTTTATCATAAAGTACTTGAACAACCAACAAAATCTTTGAATGTGTTGTTTCCAATCTCTGAGACACATTCATTTAACATTGACTATCTGATTTTGGCAACCATCATGGCCAGGTGGCTTTATGAGCACTTGCAGTACCATTCGACAGACTACACTGTTGGAGATAATAAAACAACAGTGTTGTTCACCAACAAAAGGTCACAGAGTAGTGTCAAGTGGTCTGTCTTAAAAAATGATGTACTGGGTAAAATAACAATGCCACCTGTACAGAATGAAGGAGGTGTTACACGCAGGACAGAGCCGGCCTTATTGGAAAGATGTAAGATTGCTGCTCTTCACAAGATCCTGAAATATAACAGGAGTAAAAATGAAGTATTACTCCGGTGGGGTTGTCCTCTGACTCCAGTGCTGGTGACACTGTATCTGAAACATGTTGCTAATGAAATGGTTCAAGAGGTCAATGACAAAAAACCATCCATCCATATTTCTATGGAGAATGTCATTGTTAGATTATCTGTTAAATCTGAACCATCACTAAATCATTTGACAGAGAAATACACTGATGTTGACTGTACGATTCTACACTTTTCTATTCAACCAGAATTGTCTGATCATGTTCTTTCTGGGTTGGATTCAATGACTTTGATGGAATCATAAAGTTGTGCAAATTATCATGCATTTTCAAGGTTTTAACTATTTGTTTTAAATAAGTTGACTATTAGAGTCTTTGTTTGTTTTTGTGAGAGATGATGAGAGCTAATGGAGTGTAAACTATAAGGTGTCATGTTGACTGTTTGCTAAAAGAGCATCATTTGATTTATTTTTCTCTTATATTTTTGATTGATTAAATAAATATTTTGATTTTAATTTAGTTAAATATTACAAAGTTCAACAGAATGTTATGTTGAAGAGCATTTACTGTTTTCTTGTACTGTATATACTGCAATATAAAAAGCTGAGACTAAGTTTATACCAAAATAAAACAATTTACAAAATAAAGCATCAAATTCCTCTGAGTGAAGGCAGCAGAGAGATGGCTTATTACGTTTTGAAACAGATTCAGTTTGCGTGAGCCTCTGTAGTTTTATTACAATAAAACATTTAGGAGTTGTAACTGAATGTTTAGACAACCCCCCCCCCCAATAAATATTTAGGACTCAAATATATACGGACAAATAAATATAATCATAAATAAAAGTTGTTGGTTGTTCATGGGTCATTGTGACTTTAGTTTTGTATGTAAAATGTATGCAAGATCAGGTGATTGATTTATGGATTACTAAACCCATTCGCCACCTGTATTGAAAGTTCAGAGTGTGCAATATAAACCCATAGTCTATTCTATTCTATTATAAAATTGGAACTTAAATATGTTAACAAACAGCTAAAACATAAAAAATTGCTCATTGTCCACATATACTGTATATGGACCTATAACTTCAGATATTAACAAACCATGCATGTTTGTGTCAAATGTATTACACGTGATTGGACCTTAATTTGGATTGGAAGGTAATTTGAATTCTTACAAATAAGGCTTTCTGTACATTCACTGAATGGAGGGACACATACAAACTGTTGTGGTTTCTCTTAGATATATTGTGGATGGCAAACTGAAAGCAGTTGTTGTGACTTTAGATGTGCATCTATAATCTTAAATTCAAATGCTTTTAAAGGTAGGATGTAAACTGTCTAATGTACTTTCAGCAAAAACAGAAGTGAAAGCACAACAGGTGAAGGTGCTTTACTTTTAAGAACAGGTAAAACCTGTTAATAGATTTCCAAGAATATAAGTAAAGATTTTATCTCAGAAATGATAATGGGTGCAGCATATATCTTGTTCACAGCATGCTTTATAAGTAATTATGATCTTATATAAAGAATACTGGGAACCTGGTACAAAATGGCAGTATGCTGAATAGACAGACAGACAGGCAAATACACAAATTCTTACAGTATGTATTTAATGTACTTCAAACAAATGAGTTAAATTTCAAGTTTGCGCTAGTACATTTTCAAATTTTTATTATTTTCGGGGGTTTACAGTAAACATACTGTATATGGTTTATATATATATAATCCAAGCAAACATTAAAGCTGTCTGATTTATACAGCAGTCGTTAATGTCACACGCAGCTTTTACTTTTTATTTTAAAAATAAAAAGATAGTTATTAATAATGGGTGATGGTGACAAAAAATGCAGTTTGACAAGACTTTGAAACACAGAATCTCCACCTAAAGACAAACTCAGAGCCTTGGAATGTAAAACAACAAAAGAGAAAAACTAAAAAATATGTTTTGTATGTATTTGTATAAGGTGCTTGTACATATGACAATAAAGGACTTTGATAAAAGCATCTACAAAATGTATTGTGTGCAACTTTAGTTAATCTATGGAATCTTTTTTCATGTCAAACCTGTTTTACAGAGTGTTCACACGCAAATCTGACGTCAAATGCCTTATTGTTTAACATTAAAAGTAAGAAGTCTTATTGTTTTGCTGAAAACATTTTGGTTTGACAGATGACGAATTGTTGTCCTTTTTCACACATACATCCGAAATGTTATAAAAGAAACATTCAACGTTTTTTGTCTGAAAACATAATTTTTGTCTTGATACTGTAGATATAAAGGCCAAAAGCCTTTTTACACATGAACACAGTCATTTACTGAACATTTCACTTATTATCAATAACATATTTGTGAATAAATGTATCAGTTTTGTCTATAAAATACTGGAAGAGCTAAATCAATGATGAACAGCTGAGCGCTGGACACTGGGATTCTAACTTGGATTGACAGTTGTTTTCAGCTACAGGTTCTTTATATTGCTAAACACTTTTGTAATTGTTTTAATTAAAAGTTAACAATATGTTTTTAAATATTTTGATTGAAAAAATAAGCAAGGGTGGGGAAGGGAGTTGATGTCCCTGCAAAATGCCACAAACTGATGTTGAAAAAAAACTTTTAAAACATTTAAGAGAGATTCATTTATTTACTTAAAACGTATTTACTGTACATTATATTAACAAGTAAAGACAAACATACTGTAAATTATCTAAAATAAAGGCAAACCCTCTTAAGCCCGTCCCACCATCAGTATTTAAAACTCTGCACAGACAACAATCCCTCACTTCAAGCTGACAAGCTTTCATGTTCACTCAACCAAAGAACTCAATGAATGTAAGTATTTTTTTGTGTTATTAATAATAGCTGTATAATAATAATAATTGTATAAAAATGTAGTCATTTTTATGATATGTGACCACGGATCACAAAACTAGTCATAAGTAGCACAGGATCATTTGTAGTAAAAGACAAAAATACATTGTAAAGATCAAAATTATAGCCAAAAATCATTAGGATATAAAGTAAATATCATGTTCCATGAAGATATTTTGTACCTTAAATATATGAAAAGGTTATTTTTGAGAGTAGATGGCCTGCTACAGTGCTTCTGATTAACAACTTCAAAGGCAATTTTCTCAATATTTTGATTTGTTTTTGACGCACAAATTCCAAAGTTTTAAACAGTTGTATCTCAGCCAGATATTCTTATTGACCCATAAGACTGGTTTTGTTGTCCAGAGTCACATATGATCAACAACAATTACATTCATGGACTGAGGTGAATACTCACTAAGTAAACTATTTTTGAGATAACGTTTCCAACAACTTCAATGTTTTAATTCAATGTCCTTATTTTCTTGTAGATTTGAAAGCACTTGGATGTGTCTGCCCTGTAACATATAGCTCTGTGATCATGAATCCTACCGAGTTATCTTTTATGACATGGAATACAAATGGGCTTAAATCTAAGATTAAGGAGGTGATAACAGAAATAGAGAAACACAAGTGCCATGTTGCCTTCCTTCAGGAAACACACATTGGGCCAACTGACAGAGGTGTTTTTGAGACACTTGACAAGTGGAAATCAGTTTTTACAATGTATAGGCCCAAAGAAAGAGGGGTGGCTATTTTAATAAGAAAAGACATTCTCACATCAAAGATCTACAATCGCAAGGATGCTGCTGGCTGCTACATTGCAGTTAAATGTACCCTCAAAGGTCAGCTGTATACACTTGTCAGTGTGTATACTCACCAAATAGATTCAAGACCTCTAAAGAGACTTAGAACGACACTGGATAATTTTGCAGCAGGCGTTTTGTTGATCGGAGGAGACTTCAACATCCCTCTGAATCCATTTCTGGACAAAAATTCATTAATAAAGAATGAACGACATTTAAGGTTAAGACCAACAGTAGAGAAATTCATGACATCTTTTCATCTTGTGGATGTGTGGAGAAGGCTCAATCCGGTATGTCGTCAATATACCTATTCAAAAAGTAAATCAACAATTAAGTCGCGGTTAGACTATCTTTTTGTGCCGGAGGAATCTGTACAATATGTAAAAAGCTGTGAGATCTCTGTGGAAAGCTGCTGCTCTGACCATCAGCCAGTTCTCTTTCAAATCAGGTGCAACACAACAAACAAATCAACAAGTGACTTGGATGTCAGCAAAACAACAACAAAATCTGATATCTCAAAAATAGTTGAAGAGGTTTCACAGAAATGGCTCATTGACAAACAAAAAATATGGGGTCAGGAATTGAATATGACTCCTAATCACAGTGATTTTGCAAGAATTCAGGTTATGGATGTTAAAAAAGCGATTCAATCTTTGGCAGTAAACAAGAACAAAGATAAACGGCCAGATGGTTTTTCACTCTTATTCTATAGGAGCTATTCTTATGCTCTCATGCCATATCTGTACGTGTTTTATAACACTTTACTTAAACAACCGGTGAAAGTCCCAAAGTCTTTTAATAGGACTACAAATGTATATGGGACTCATTTTATATTTAATGTCGACTATCTGATTCTGGCAACCATCATGGCCAGGTGGCTTAGTGACCACTTGGATTCTCACTCAGCAGTCTACACTGATGCAAAAACAGGTGCTGCCGTGCTGTTTGCTTTCAAAAAGGAAGCAAAAAATATCCAATGGTCATTCTTAGAGCGCTGCTTAAGTAAAGAACAAAGAAAAGAACCACTTTTGTACACTGCATTTAACTTTGCCCTTCTTGAAAAGCTTCTGAAAAACAGCCCTTGTGGCAAGTACAAAATACTATGCTGGGGCTGTCCACTAACTCCTGTATTGAGGAGACTGTATCTCACACATGTTGCTGAAAGGTTTCTTGAAAGTGTAAGGCAGCAGGATTCAGAAGTGCATATTTGCAAAGAGAACGTCATTGTGAGAATCTCTGAATATGTCACGAGAGAAACTCTTGAAAATGTACAGAAGCAATTACCCACTGTGCACTGTAAATTTGTTAATGAACTTACGAGTCAACAATCTGTTTAGTTTAGTCTTATATTTATCATAAATATAAATTATAAACACACATTTAATGAGCACAAAGTTGTGTGATGTAATATTTGTTTAACTTTAAATGTCAACATTTAACTTTAGCTTAAATTCTTAAAACATATGTATATATATATATATATATATATATATATATATACTATATATATATATGTGTGTGTGTGTGTGTGTGTGTAATGTAGAAGTTTAACAGAACAAAAATGTAAATGCATCATCTCATATTTGATGTCATTGTAATGTAACTGTTCTTTTGCTCGTTTAGCTATATTGTGTTATGGCCATCATACATATCTCAACATATTAAAACTGAGGATCTGACAATTGAATAATTTATTTATTTATAGCTGTTGTTACTTGGTCACCTGCCAGGCAACTGGAATCTTAATAGACTTAATGATTAAATATCTTTATATCTGTAGAATTACTGCAACTGTGAGTTTATCAATGCATATTAAAGCTAAGACTTTTTAGTAGTTGAATAATTCAGTTATTTAACAAATTTCTTCATCTTGATTTCAATGGTTTCTTTTTTTTTCTTGTAATTTTATTATAACTTTTGTTTTTCAGTCATTCAGTTACAATATACATTCTTTTGAGACATTCAAAAAACTTTAAGTAATGTATTAAATTATCCTTCTGTATAGTTGAAGATCATGTTAACAATGCCATTTACACTAAGAAAATAAAAATAACAGATTGGTAATTTGCTGTTTTATCAATGTTTTTGAATGACTGTCTGTCGATAGCAGGGTTATTCAATTGAAGTTCCAAGAGGTCCGGTCTTTATACTTTCTTCCAAACGAAGGTTCAGACAATATGTTTTTTGAAAAATAAAAAAACTTAAATAAATATTTAATAAATTCAGCCCAGTTGAATATACTGTATAAAATATACAATCTTTTATCAGGTCATTTATTTTATATTTTGATATATGTATGTATAGGCTCTGTGGTTTAGGGGAATGCCCTCTTAATAGAAGTCTGATAATTCATATTTGTAAAAAAAAAAAACTACTGACAACATGCAAACAGCAAATGTAATGTAACAATCAAAATGCTATATAACCATTAAAAACATATACAGAAAACAGAGTTAATAAATAAATTAGCCTTTCCATACCAGTGTCACCTTTCATACCAATTAAAACGTTGTTCATCACAAAATATGACCCCGCTTGTGAAAACCCAGCAAAAGTTCTTCATAAAATCATCCTACAGAATATTATATGAAAATATAACAATATCTTCAATATTAACTGAATAATACCAAAATCTTATTGAAATCAATGCATGAAATGAATCTTCGATGCTTGTTATAATAATCATTTCGATAATGAGATGTTAGTTTGGGTTTTCACAGGGTCACAAATGTTTACATTTTGACCAATAATGCTAAATGTAGATAAAACGTTATGGTTAATAAAATATCACAAATCTTGTGGAAAAGTTGGAGACATACAGCAAACAGTTAACAGACTGACGGATACAAATGCTTTAATATTTGCTGCATTTAGTTTACTGTTGTGTGTCCATTTACCTGCTTGTGTGTCTGCACCAGTGTTGTTAAAATAAGCACGTGTTTGGCTCCCTCTTCATGCAAAATAAAGATATTAGAGGATATGTCTGGCGGTCTATTGAGGATGACTAGTCTATAGCCTACACCGATGTTTGTTAGTTTTTTCAATGAAACCAAATTCTTGTAATATATTATTACATTTATTTTGAATAATAAATACCATGAACATTAACTTTATGTTCTTTAGTTTGTGAATTGGTCTGAAGGCTGGGAGAGTCTCTTTACCCTTTATTGCAACCAACCTCTAGAGGTTGTAATAATACAATTGTATATCTAATATAGAACCCTTGATGAAACTCAAAAGCGTACTTGTGAAGTATAATAGGAGAGTTTAATTTCCCTCTGAATTAATTTATGGACAGAACATCTACAAAGAAGAATAAACACTCACTTTTCAAACCAGTTGTTGAGGAATTATTGTCATCTTTTGATGTGTTGAGAAGACTTAACCCCCCAAAAAGGCAATATCCCTACCAGCAAAACAATTTCAAATCAGAACTGGACTACATTTTTGTACCAGAGGTGTAGATATTGTGACGAGCGGGCCAGTGGCCAATCAGCGTCGTCATGGCAACGGCGTAATCAAGCCACCACACCGGCAGATCGTCACCACCTGGTCCCTATCAAGCTCACCCTTTATAAACAGAGGAGGAAGAGGAAAGGGTGAGCTTGTTCTCAACGGAGATGTTATTGTCTAACGTGTCGTTTGCTTCCTTTAACAGAGACCAGCGAGTGACGATCACCAAGGCAGCGCTCACCAGGCACAGACACTTCACCACCTTTCACCTAAGAGGCACGAGCACCACCTCTGAACCCGGGAGCACACGAGGAGCTAACTTCCCCACAGCTGCACTTACCTGTAACCCTTTTGCTGTGTCTCCCATTAAACCACCCTCCGGGGCTAGAAAGATTCGAAGTACTGTGTCTGTCTCGTCTATGCTTGCCACAGTGGTGGAGAATGCGGGCACATTGACGGGACAGCTTCTAACAGAATCTGTCTGGTTTTTTTCTTGTCGTCTGTAGGAAATCGCTCTCTCTCTCTCTCTCCGCTCCAACCCGAGTTCGGATGAAGATGGAAGGAATTATTCAGCGCCTCACGGACATCTCCGCCCAACAACATGTGTTCAGCGAACAGCTCGCTCGCCGGCAAGAGCGTTTGGAGCACCAGCTCGAAACCATCCAGGCCACCGCAGCACAGGTTCCCCTCCCAGATGGCCGTGCCACCGCCCACCACCATCTCACCAAGCTCACCGAGCTAGATGACATCGATGCGTACCTCCACACATTTGAGGTAATCGCTACCAGAGAGGCTTGGGACAAAGGCGATTGGGCACAACTGCTGGCGCCCTTCTTGACCGGCGAGGCACAGAGGGCATATTTCGCTCTCCCCGCCCAACATCAAGAGGATTACGAGAGTCTGAAAGCCGAAATCCTCGCCCGGGTGGGGTTATCACCGGTAGCCGCGGCGCAACAGTTCCAGCAGTGGGCGTACAACGAACAACTTCCCATTCGGGTACAGGCTGCGCAGCTGTCGAGGCTTGCCCAGTTGTGGCTCCTAACCGAGGAACTCTCAGCCAGACAAGTCGCAGAGAAGGTCGTCCTTGATCGCCTACTCCGGGCCCTGCCTCGCCGTGTTAGAAATCCGGTGAGCATGCGTAACCCCACCTCCCTCCGAGAGCTTGTGGAGTCTGTCGAGCTGGCGGATGCAGCACTCGCCCGGGAAGGAGGAGAGAGAGCGATTCCTCAGCCCCGGAGGGTGAACTCCCCTTGGCGACCGCAGGAGGGTATCTCTCGGCCAGTCAGCAGACCCCCGGTGGCCTCACCGCAGGACGAGCCGATGCCCACGGATCCGGCATCTCCTACACCACGGGCGTGGCTGGCGGGTTGCATCGTCCATAGGAAACTTCCACCAAGCGCCCCAGAGAGGGTCGTACGAGTCGACGGCAAGACCCTGGTGGCCACCCTTTACTCCGGCAGTTCCATTACCCTGGTTCGAGACGGCGTACTCTCCCCTCGTCCGATGCGGAACACCCGACTTCCTATAAAATGTGTCCATGGAGACACCCGCGAGGTCCCGCGCCGTCGAGTTGAGATCGCGGCAAGCCCCGGGTCCTGGCCTTTGGAAGTAGGCATTGTGAATGACCTCCCTGTACCTCTTCTCCTCGGACGTGACTGGCCAGGGTTCGACCAACTGTTGGCCGCGACGATGCAGCCCAATCGATGGACGACCAAGCCCCCGCGACGCCGACGCACAGCGAGAACTCAGCTAGCGCTGATGGCCACCGAAAGTGAGCAAGGGGGTGAGTGTGTTCCTCGTTCCACTAACCTGGATGTTGATCTTTTTCAGAGGGTCACCGAAGGGGGTTCGTTTGGAAGGGAGCAACGGGAAGATGACCGCTTACGCAACTGTTGGAACCAAGTTCGACTAGTCGACAAGGAAGTCAGACATCCAGCTCCTCACCCTCTTCCTCATTTCATCGTGAAGAACGGGCTGCTGTACTGTGTCGCCCTAAGGTGGGGGGAGGAAAAATCCTTGTTGGTCGTTCCCAAGGCGAAGACGGGGGTAGTTATGGAGCTTGCACATGTGCACCCGATGGCCGGACATCTCGCGGCCGCCAACACGGCCCAGCGGATAAGGGACCGTTTCCACTGGCCAGGACTCGAAGCGGAGGTAAAAAGGTTCTGCCAAGGATGTCCCACCTGCCAGCTGACGTCCCCCCAACGACCTCCCCCTAGCCCCTTGATCCCTCTCCCCGTGATAGAGATACCCTTCTCGCGCATTGGCCTGGACCTGGTGGGGCCCCTTCCGAAGTCTGCCCGTGGTCATGAATACAGTCTCGTAATCGTTGATTATGCCACCCGGTATCCGGAAGCCCTCCCTCTTCGAAAAGCCACCACCAAGGCGATTGCCAAAGAGGTCTTCATGCTGTTCAGCAGGGTGGGAATCCCCTCCGAGATATTGACGGACCAAGGGACCCCCTTCATGTCTCGGCTGATGGCCGATCTCTGCCACCTACTCAAGGTGAAACAGCTCCGCACTTCGGTATATCACCCTCAGACGGACGGCTTAGTAGAGAGATTCAACCAAACCCTGAAGAGGATGTTATGGCGAGTGGTGGCAGAGGATGGGCGTGACTGGGACCTCATGCTTCCCTACGTGCTCTTCGGCGTGAGAGAGGTACCCCAGGCGTCTACCGGGTTTACCCCGTTTGAACTTCTGTTTGGCCGTCAACCTCGGGGGCTCCTGGATGTAGCCCGAGATGCCTGGGAGCAACAACCCGCCCCGCATCGGAATATTGTGGAGCATGTTCAACAGATGAGAGAACGCATCGACCGGGTCATGCCACTCGTGAAGGAGCATCTGCTCGAGGCCCAGCGCGCCCAGAAGCGGTTGTATTACCGGCCCACACAGCCAAGAGAATTCCAGCCAGGTGACCGCGTGTTACTGTTGACCCCCTCAGCTACCTCGAAGTTCCTGGCGTCCTGGAAGGGCCCCTACACCATCGTCGAGAAGGTTGGGCCGGTCAACTACCGGGTCCGTCAGCCGGGCAGAAGGAAACTCGAACAGCTCTACCACGTGAACTTGCTAAAAAAGTGGGTGGCCCCAGCCCAAGAGATGGCCGCCTTCGCGGAGATGGAACCACCAGTGGTTCAAGTGGGCGAGCACCTTTCCCCAGACCAGAAGGGCGATCTAGAGACCTTGGTCCGTCAGTTCTCTGATGTATTCCGGGAACGACCCGGGCAGACTCGAATCATCCAACATGAGATTCGGACACCCCCGGGAGTCGTCGTCCGACAGCGGCCCTACCGGGTCCCTGAGGCTCGTCGGCTGGCTATTGAGGAAGAAATTACCAGGATGAAAGATCTGCAGGTGATTGAACCCTCACGTAGCCCCTGGTCCAGCCCAATCGTAATGGTACCAAAGCCAGATGGAACATTACGGTTCTGCAACGACTTTCGGCGCCTCAACAAGGTCTCCGCTTTCGACAGCTACCCCATGCCCCGAGTGGATGAACTCCTGGACCGGTTAGGGAAGGCACGGTTTATCTCAACGCTTGACCTTACCAAGGGCTACTGGCAGGTACCCCTTTCCCCGGAGGCCAAGGAGAAAACTGCCTTCAGTACACCGTCGGGCCATTGGCAATATAGGGTCTTGCCCTTTGGACTGCATGGAGCACCTGCCACGTTCCAACGCATGATGGACATTCTGTTGAGGCCCCACCAAAGTTACGCGGCAGCCTACTTGGATGACTTGGTTATCCACTCGGGGTCGTGGGAGGAACATTTGACGAGGCTCCGGAAGATCCTGCTGGACCTGCGGAAGGCAGGGCTCGCTGCGAACCCGAGAAAGTGCCACCTGGGCCTGGCGGAAGCCCACTACCTCGGCTTCAGAGTTGGACGCGGATTAATCCAACCACAGCCCAACAAAACAGAGGCCGTCCAGAAGGCTCCCCGACCTACCACGAAGACCCAGGTGCGTGCGTTTCTCGGGTTAGCCGGCTATTACAGGTGCTTCATCCCTGCTTTCTCCTCTCTAGCCAGCCCCCTGACCGACCTGACCAAGAAGGGGCAGCCGGAGAAAGTAATCTGGAACCAGGAGGCCCAGGCAGCGTTTCGGGCCCTGAAACAGGCTCTCTCCTCCTCGCCCGTCTTACACACCCCAGACTTCGGCTGCCCCTTCACACTCCAGACTGATGCTTCCGACACCGGGTTGGGAGCGGTCCTGTCCCAGGACCTGGATGGAAAGGAACACCCGGTCGTCTACATCAGTCGGAAGCTCACCCCAGCTGAAACCCGGTATGCCATGGTGGAGAAAGAAGCCCTCGCCATAAAGTGGGCTGTCCTGGAGCTCCGCTATTACCTGCTGGGAAGGAGCTTCACCCTGGTTACAGACCACGAACCATTGACCTGGATGGCCAAAGCCAAGGACTCCAATGCCAGGGTGACCAGGTGGTTCCTTGCGCTCCAGGACTACCACTTCACAGTCACACATCGGGCGGGGGCTTCCCATGGCAACGCCGATGGCCTATCCCGGATGTGGTCAGGTTGGGCATCAAGGTCAGGGGCACAAATTCCCCCCCAGTGCCCCCTAATTCCGTACAGAGCGAGCCGCCATACCATGTCGACGCTTAGGGGGGGGGGAGTGTGACGAGCGGGCCAGTGGCCAATCAGCGTCGTCATGGCAACGGCGTAATCAAGCCACCACACCGGCAGATCGTCACCACCTGGTCCCTATCAAGCTCACCCTTTATAAACAGAGGAGGAAGAGGAAAGGGTGAGCTTGTTCTCAACGGAGATGTTATTGTCTAACGTGTCGTTTGCTTCCTTTAACAGAGACCAGCGAGTGACGATCACCAAGGCACCGCTCACCAGGCACAGACACTTCACCACCTTTCACCTAAGAGGCACGAGCACCACCTCTGAACCCGGGAGCACACGAGGAGCTAACTTCACCACAGCTGCACTTACCTGTAACCCTTTTGCTGTGTCTCCCATTAAACCACCCTCCGGGGCTAGAAAGATTCGAAGTACTGTGTCTGTCTCGTCTATGCTTGCCACAATATGTTGACAAGTGCTTTATTTGTCCAGAACAAAGCTGCTCAGGGCTGCGTTACTCGATAACGTTGTCTCTTAGTGTGCTATGAAGACTCTAAATTTATATGTTAACTACAGGTTTACCTTTTCTATGCGTGTTTCCCGAACTCTACCTTAGGAGGTTATTATCCCACGTGCCACGGTAACAGGTGCTGTCCACAGCGGTGGTGCTGAATTAATGGATATTGATCGCTCGACAATCAATTATTCACTTTATACAGACGGCTCTATGTGAGATAGCGGCGTTTTTAATAAAATAAGCACTTTAGAAATAGTTGAAGCTGCGTTTATTAGGACTTAATTGTGAAATCAATGTGCGAACCCACAATCTCATGCCTCATAAATCAAAGTTTCTCAAACTTTGGGTAATAAGGAGCGTCGCGCAAAGCCGCTTGCTGTTGCGGTGCATTAAAAAGATTTATTCCAGCAACATACAATTGCACTTGTACAGTGTAGTTCACACGTTTATTGTGCTTGATCACTGGATGCTCAAGTGGCGTGTTTACAGCACAAAGCGTAGCTTATGGCCGCGTTTATTAAAACATTAAAATATAATCAACATTATTATTCACACTTACAAGAGGAATAATATAAACAAGTATGCCATAATTGTTCAGTATTTGTGGTATTGTGGTATTTTGATATTGCAATAATTTTTTTTTATTCATGTCTGGAAAAATAAAAATACTAAAATGGAGTGAATGTTAGTTTTTTCCCTATTTTCTAATTTAAAAGTGTGCACCTGGTCATTGCCTTATAGAGTCCTAATCCTTTTCTGGAAAACGGTTTGCCAGCTGATGTGCCTTGGGATAATAAGCTATATTTAAAAAAGCTAACAAACGTCAGTGTATGGTGATATTATAAATGAAAACACTTCAATACACTGGGTGTATTACAACTTGAGTATTTTATTTGTAAAATTAAAACTAAGTTAAAGTAAAAAATATAAATGTAATAATAAATCAAATGTTATATTCAATTATTTTATTAAATCGTATATGTGAAATAAAACTGCGATGAAGAATGAACCGTCAACAGTGATAATATAAAGCTAAGAGCGGTCCAGATCAACCTTATGAAAGTATGACCTACAAGGTACTATACTTAACTAAGAAGGTTTCGGGAAACACATATTAATGACAAGGCACAGCTTAAGGTATAACTTAAGAACGACGCAGCGTTAAGAAGGTTTATTGAAACGCAGCCCTGAACAATATCCAGTTGTGGTTGAAATCAGCATTTCTCATAAAGACAGACAGAAACCAGAATGTCTAGATTTCAGTTCAGACAGCGAGATGCACAGTATCTCAAGCTTCCAGGACTTAGTTCTGGATCACTGATTCATTTGTAAATGTAAATACTGGTTGACCCTTTAACTCAGTGGTAAGAGCATGACGTTAACAACGCCAAGGTTGTGGGTTACTGTAAATGTAAAAGCAAATGTTTTTAACGATTTTATCAAAATCGAAAAGAAATGTAGGTGGAGGGGTACCCACCTTAAATACCCAAAAAATACAAACATCAGCTTTCTGTACCAATGTTCATTGTCCACCAGAGAGCAGCCTAGTTATAAGAATCACTTTGCTGAACAGGTATTTCTTATGTTGGGTTAATGGGATATATATGTACATATTATTTTGTATTTCAATTTACAAACATGTTTTTCTTATTTTAAATGTATAGTAAACAAGAGTAGAACATTTTGATAGAATTTATTTGACCTTGCATGAAGGAAGTAACAAATCAATATGTAAATCTGAGTGAAATGCATATCTGCTTTTATCTTTGCAACTTATATATTTTTACTGTAGTTTTTCTTTAAAAGAAATTTATTTTTCGATTTTAGGTTTGTCATCAAGTCCACACAACAACACCAATAAATTGAACGGTTCATCATTTTTAGTTTAACAAACTGCTTTGATGGATCACGCTCATGGGCGGACTGGCCAGTGACACATTCTGTCAAAGTCCCATCGATGGCCTAGGGCCGTGGCCAGGGGTGGACTGGCCATCCTTTAATACGGAACTATTCCCTGGTGGTTGGGCCGAACAGACGGACGTGTTGAAAAACACGAATGCATGCAACGTGAAAGCATTAGCGAGCTGGACACGTCTGCATGTAACGCAATGACACATTACATGCAACAACCCCGGAACAAAGATTTTGTCACGTTTTCTCTTCTTTGCCGAAGAAGACAACTTATTTACAAAACATGCTTTGTAGAGCAATTTGTCCGTTTAGGGCTACTGTAGAAACAACATGGTGAATTCCATGCAAAGGGACCTGTAGTGTATGTAGATAGAAATATCTCATTCTAAGGTAATAAAAACATAAGGCGAAGTGTGCTGACAGGATTTATGAGACAAAAAAAAAGATTAGGAGGGCGACATAAAAGGTGGACACATTTATTGTTGGAAAAAATAAAAGACTTTTGTTGTTGCTGGGGTTGTGTCACATTGACCATTAATAGCTGCATTCAGCTGAAACAGAGAGAAAAGAGATCAATTAAAGAGAAAAAGAGACAGTAATGAGCACGAGGCAGTGAAAAAAGAGGAAAAAACAACAAAGGTCAATCTGTGTGAGACTCTGGCTTAGTATCTTTCATATCAAATCTTTCAGGTTTAGGGATCTTTCAGTTTCCGCTCATTTTTGTTCATGGAAAAGTGTGATCTCGGCCCTGCTACCATTAGTTATCAGGCACGGCAGTGACAACTACCTCAGGCAGCACCTTTAATGATAATTGCTTAATTGGGGTCTTTTCTTTCTCTGTCAGTATATGAGGGGCTGTGAATGGTTCAGATAAGACTGTTATTATGTGAGCACCTCGCATATCCTCCTTCCGTAGAGAATGATGCTGTCAAGTGACTCTCGTGACCAGCGCTGCTAAACGTAAGCTGTCAGAGCGCCCGAGACACAAAAGAAGATGAGCGATGGAGGACTTCAGAGAACAGCGGAGAAAAGTGTGTATGAAAAAGAGAAATGTATATAAATGTCTGTGATCTGTAAGAAGAGCAACAGGCTATTACCAAAGACCACAAAAGAGATTTTGAGGGATCGTGTGATGGATCTGATGCTGTAAGGATCTACATGAGGATCAATAAAAAAAAAGAAATTCAGACATTTTTAATGTTACTTTGGATAAAAAACTCAAACTTTGCCAAGCTAAGTAAGAAGAAAGGAGTAGAGGAGGGAATATAAAAACACAGGTAAAATAATTGAAAAGGAGATGAGAAAATGAGATGAGATGAAGAGATGGAGAGGAAAGAATGAGGAAAAAGAAAACCGAGAGTTGAGGATGAAGAGAATGAGACGTGTGACAGAGGATAGTGGACGGGGCAAGATTAGTTTTGCTCCTGTGGTGACAGATCAGAAAAACAGAAGAATCCAGAGAAGAGAGATGAAACCAGGAGAAGTGAAGGATTAGTGCCACTCCAGGGATGTGTGTGTGGAAGATGAGGAATCCTGTAGGTTCAGTGAGGATTAGTCTTGCTCGAGGAGTGAGAGGCTTGAGAGAAGCTTGCGAGAACATTTCTTGATCTCAGTTTGCATCATACAATACATAGCGGTGTATTCCGACAACAGATACAGTGAAGATACAGATTTGCAAATAAAAAGCACAAAAACTTGCTGATGTACTGTATTATGTCGGGCATATTTAATTGATGTGCTTGAAAGAATATCATGATCTAAATTTGTCGTATGTCGGTTATTTCAATATGAAATTTAATGAACAAAAAGACAACATTTCTAAATACTTGAAATATGCTGGTGCATGATAACCTTTGAAATACTGAGTTATAAAATACAATTCTAAATCTATAAGTAAACAGTGTGTAAATTTAGATGAGGGATAGTTCATCCAAAAATAGATACCTTTCATCAATTCTCTTCAGCAGAACACAACAGAAGATATTTTGAAGAATGCTGGTAACTAATTCCCATTGGACCCCATTGACTTTCATTGCACGGACATGAACAACCCTTGAGACATTTCTGTTCCATAATAAAAAGAGAGTCATATACAGGTTTAAAACACCATGAGGGTGAATAAATGATGTCTGATTGTATCTTTGAACTATTGTGCATTTATATTGTCTACCTTTTAACTGGGAACACTGGTAGGGAAGTCAGAAATGGGCTGACAGGATATAAAAATTCCAAGACAATAACAAATCAATATCTGTCCTGTTGATGGAAATTGATGAAGAGAGTGATGAACAGAAGAAAAATGAGCAGTAAAACAGACAGAAAGAAAGATGGACAGAGGGGTTTGTGTTGACTTAGTGAACCTAATGAGCATCACATCAGAGCCAGAGAGCAAGACTGCGTCCAATTTAATTGGCCTGTAAGAAATAAGGAGCGAGACAAATGAAGGAAGATTGGACAGGATGAAGAGCCAAATGGAAATGTGTGTTTGGCATTATGTTAAAATAGCAAGATCTATTTACACTTATGATTTTAGTACATTTTCATTCTTATACAATCTAAAAATGCTGTGTTGTTTCAAATCACAGTTGGGTAAAATATGGACAATGCACTCATTGGGTAACAACAACACAGAATTGGTTCAATATAACGTATAGGTTAGTTTTGTCAATATACCATATTTTACCCAACAATTGGATAAAACAACTCACCATTTTTTCAGTGTCTACATTTGAATAAACATAGAAATGTACAGTATAGCATAAACATATACTGACACACGAAGTACAGTATGTATGGACAACTTCAAATAAATACAAACGTTTAAAACAGGTCATAGGAAGAAGTTATGGCATGTAGTAAAATATAGCTAAAATAAATCAATAATTAATTTCAACCAAACTGTGCAAATGACTTTAAATGTATTTCTCAATGAATTCATTTAAAAGGTCAAACAACATTTCTCTGTCATTTACTGAAATGAACTTTTCATTGCATACCAAAATAGAAAAATGTACATGTACATTTTACGAACAGCTACAGTACAAATGCGATCACCCTGAAGATTGAATTAAGAGGTACCGGCAGGGTAAAGCTGAAGCACATGGGGAGATAAAGATGGATGATGGTGGAAGGGCAGAGACGGAGATAAATGGATCGGGACGGGCCCGCAGAGAGAAAATGAAGGATTGACCAAAGGGACAGAACTTCACAGATGGACTCAATAATGCTGTTGGAGTCCTGAAAAATACAGAATGGTAACGCAGGAAGAGCTTGGAGGAGAAATGTAAAGGGGTCATGTCACGAAGTTTAAACTGTTATAAAGTCAAATATGCATCAAGTGGAGACGTTAAAAATGGTCATAAAAGACTAAATTACATCGAAATGTTTGCGCAAAACAAACTTTGTGACATTTTTCCTTTAATTGATAAGTGCCAAAACCACATGAAAAATGAAGAGCACAGCTCTGCAGAATTTCTCTTCCCACAGCTGACAGCTATTATTCTAAGCAGAATGAGTCTCAGTCAATACAGGTGACCGGCCATCGGTGATCAATTACATTGCAGGGACAGCATTGATCAGACTCAGTCAAATGTGACATAAACAAGACGCCGGCGATCGATGGCTCATCAGAGCGTTCGGCCCAAGACAATCACACTGTGTCTCAATTAAGAGAAGCCGGCGCCGCCGCGCACGCTTTGATAAAGAGCCTCATTTAACCACATCACTGTAAGACAATAGAGCTCTCCGCAATCGTCCGCCGAGCGTGTGATACTGCCACTGCGCCGGCAGCCATCAGGGAACCTGCCAGATCAATCATCTTTTGTTGCTTATTGCAGTAGAGAGAGAGAGAGAGATGGAGAGAGGGAGAGACACATCCTGATGAATATTGTGTCAAACGAATGGGTGGGGATTCTGCTTCAGGTCGTGGAACCGAACAATGGTGTTCCATTTTTATGATTCGGATTATGAAAACCTTGAGTCCCTTTCTTACGTTTTTACATTCAAGTCTTTTACTTGAAGTCCATTTATTCATTTTAATAAGGTCCTGTGATCTTGACCTGAGAGCTGCAGTGATGCACTCAATAATGTAAATTACCTGCCGAAATTCAATTGAATTACCCTTAGACCCTTATCTTAACAGTTAAATAGCTTTAATATACTTACATGTTCTTAAGACTCGTAGTGCCTTGTAGCTACACTGTACAAAATGCTGTTTTTTATTCAATGGTTAAATACTACGTATATGGACTAACCCAATTGTTGGGCTTAAATGACTTATGTTGGGTTTCAATCATGCTTGGGTCAAATATGGACACTCTCCAGGTTAGTTTAAACAAATGTTAATGTTAACTTATATTCAATATTAATGTAGACACAATGTCGAACCAAAAGGAAACTTACAAAACTCTGTAGCTGCGTTCTTTAAAGCTCATGACACATAAAGGGAAAATGGAAGTTTGTGTCTTTTACTCTTACTTATTTTTTCTATCTTTAAGGCCATCTATACACTAGTGTACAAATCATGATCTGCAACAGAAACTATACGTTATTAGGTATATAAAAGCTAAAAAACATTTCGACAAGAAATATGTCTAACCAGTAAACTGCTCATCGTGTTGTTCTCACTTATGTTTTTTGCATGTCTATCGCCAATGTTTCTCCTTAAAGGTGTATATATTAAATATATTAAAAAAAGAAGAGACAATCGTAAGAAAATAAGTACAATTTAAAATAAAATGAAGAGACCACTTTGAAAAACAAAACAATGCAGAAGAACTTCCTGTTTCAGTTGACAATATCACACAAACATCTTTACAATTTATTTAGATATGTACGATTTAAAAGTAATAAAAATGAAATAAACTGCTACTGGACTAGTGCTTACATATAGCGAAGTGGTCTATAGCACAAACCAGATGATTTGATCTGCTGTAGATGAGAAATGATGCTGCAGACTACATGGCTACGTTAACAGCGACACAAACCTTACTGAGGTTTGACAAGATCTCTCCCTCAACCATTTTTCATGGAGAAAATTCTCAGAAGGACGAAACCAGGTGCAAAAACACTTAGCCGGTCCATTTAATCTCATCGCTGTCTAAGACAAACAATTGAGACATTAAAGAAGATATTTTTCCTCTGGGAACAATTACAAAAACATTCCAGGAGCTGATCTTCATTTCACTTTCCTCCTCGCTTATCTTCCTTATCCACGCAAACAAACAAACACACACTTGATGGAACCACACACAGACATGTCAGAGTACTAATGGATTGGAGGTAAATGAATCAGCAGCCTTAAACAGCTCTGAAGGCTGTCAGAGTAATGGTGCACTATGATCTAATGATGCTCTAACAAGCGCTGGAGCTCCTATCTCCGCTCACCTCCCTCACCCCGAGCTCCTTCAAGCCCACTGCAGCGAGCCATAAACAGCTCAGAGCTACATCAAAGCCCACCGCTCCAGACCCTGAGAATGAAAGCAGCAGGAGATGCAGTTTTACCCAGCAAGATCCTGCATAAACGCACGCTCGGAAATCAAAGCGTTACAATATGAGCGTGCTGCCTGTAAACTGTTCTCTGGAGATGCTCGTGGTATGGACACATAAAGAAAGGACGCACTTGTTGTAAAAAAGATGTGACGCAGATTTAAAAATATGCTTAGAGGAAAATGTGCTGATATTGGTAACAGTGTAATGTTATCTGGTGCCAGTGGAGGGCAGTAGAAGTGAAGAAATACAGGTCAGAACTCAGAAGCAGCTAATAAATGAAGTGCATGTTATAGACACACTCCAAAATGAGATCATTTTTCAGAAATCATGTTTTTTTTTGTTATGATGTTTTTATCGTGTTTAATTGTGTATTTTTGTAGTTATTATGGCTTATGTAAAAAAAATGTAAACGCAGTTTGATTGATATTAATTCAAACATACATGCAGTGGTGGCTAAAAATAATGTCCCGGGGGACAATATTTGTACAACCTTTGTTTCTAATATACCCTCAGGTTACATTAAAACCAAAATATGAAGTATGCAGTACAAAAGACTAAACATATTAATTTGACAAAAATAATAAAGGCAAACTACAACAATGTGGGTTTTATTCTAAAGGGCTGTAAAGATATCAGATTTTTCCCTACACAATTATTGTTGACAAAAGAACGTCAATTCAAAAAAATAATATAATTCTGATAAAGCCAGACATCACTTTTGGCCACTACTGTACATGCATACACACACATACATGACTCTCTAGGAATAGAAAGCAAACAGATCATTGATTGACTTTGAGAGGCATTGAGATCATTTAAGCCGTAATGCTTTAGATATGAATGCTATTAAAAGGATGGCGTTATAAAAAATGAATAAATCTCTTTAAGAACAAGCAGCAGTAAATTGCACTTAAGGACAGGGAAGAAAGAGCCGGAAGCGAGCAATCCAGACGTCACTCAAGCCAATTGCTGCTTCAGTCTCCTGTTAGTTTCATCCGCTGATTCTCTCACGATGGACTGAAACTGGAAAGAGTGTGTTTCTCCGTATGGTTGATTTGGGGTCAGTAAACTGCCATTCATTTCAATCAGGAAAAAGCATCTATTTTAATAATGAGGATAAATGCTTATTGCAATGAATCAAGGACGAATCAGCGCTGAAGCATACTGAGTCCCAACATTTATTAAATCCAGACTGGAGAAGACAGCAGTGCATCTTTCGTCCTTGAAACCATTCCGCAATTATAGCTTCATAGTTTCTCTGTGCCAACTGCACTGACCCGGGAGTGATAAAAACAAAAATTAAACCGGATCTGTCCCCTGATGCAAGATCGTGTCGTGGACATGCATGCGAATGGTGGTAGAGATGAGGACAGCATATGTTTTAATTTTGGTGAGTGCTAGTCAGTTGCCTCCGTGCTTGAACTTCAGCTCTGATTAAAGTTAAGTTATTAGCCCTTTAATGGTCAGTGTTTAAAAGCCAAGAATGATTTATCCATGACCTTGAAGATCGCGGTGAGGACATGTTCCCAGTGAAGCTCCATTACGATATTAATTCGTAACCCTGGACGGCAAAAGCTAATAACAGTTTAACTCAAAGGGGAAGCATTGCAGAAGCTATCCATCTTGGTAAAAGTCAAATTTTGGACAAAGGTCCAAAGCCAGTACTAGTAATAAGATAAAAGCTTTTTATCTGTTTTTATTTGTGTAATTACTGTGATTAAGTGTACTGGTAAAAGATACATTATTTATTTATTAACATATTTAGATCCATGTTGAGTATTTGAGTCCCGTCCTTTCATTCATCTCAGCCAGCCTGAAAATCAATCTGTGATTCTATGACCTGTCTGGAGTGGTTACAGTAAGTCATCTATGGTTTGTTCACTTTAAATTACCATAATAAAAAAAACTCTCTCGTGATTTATTTACCCTCCAGATGTATATGACCTCCTTTTATAAGTTGGACACAAATATTTTATTTTAGATGAAAATGCTGTCATTTTATCTTTTTACAGAAGGGTCAAACATGGTTTTGGCAAAACTCTAAAAACACATGCATGACTCCAGTGGGTTCATCAATATCTTTTGATGCTAAATGCTTATTGAAAAGTGATCAATTAAAATATTTAGATGTTCACTGGATAATTTAGTGTTGGGCTTTGCATTTTATTTTATTGTGAAATCCCTCATTATTTCTTGTCTCCTGACACATGTAGTCACACAGGAAAATGTTTTATCTGCATTCTGCAGCTGTTTTAAATTAATAATCTTTTCTATTCTATTTTACTTTGCAGAAATAACTTTTTTGTTTTCTAAAAAAGTCCCAAAATGGACTCAAAGTGTTGTTAGCTGAAGCCGCCTACCATTTAATAAGACAAAGTCCTACTTTTGCACAATTTAAGCTTAAACTTAAAACTATGGTTAAAAACAATGCATGTGCATTTGATCATTGAATACTGTTTTTATTGTGTCTTTGTTATGGTTTTGATGACTATATTTTACATATGATATTCTATGAATGTATTAGTTTTATAAGACTACAGGGGCAGGTCTTATCGGTTTTATCTGGTTTATTTGGTGTTGTGCGAAGGAGTGTTTTATCATTGAAGGTTGTATAACCTGTTTTGTCATTTGTATCAGAATATCTGCCCAGGGACTGCATATGAAATTTAGCTGTGTATCTAATTCTGGCGCAGTCATTGACTGTCCATTGTCCCTGTTAAATAAATAATAAACATAAAGAAAAAACAAATAACACGATGACGATATGACAACCAGTCTCAAGACTACAAGACTAAATAATAATAGACTTAAATAAGATCAACATTTCTCATCGGATCATCATTACTGTAAAAACACACTAAAGGTCACTAAACAGATATTGTCACCCTAAAAAATAGAAATTCAAGATAAATTGCAACCTTTAGGCGAGAAATACTCAGAGAAATCTCTGCACTTAATCTTTAATAATTCAGGTTACTCAGGTCTCATTGATGATTTCATACCTGACTCCAACAACAGTGCAGGAGTAACACTGACTTTCTAGCTAGCTTGAGCTTGGCAGTGTGACCCAGTTTTGTCGACCGAGCAGAGAGATGACAGCTGAAGTGCTTTTGAACACCAGCATTGAGTGACAGCTTTAAATACTACCCTATCCAAAGCGTGATCTGCCTGTGTCGTAGAGCATTAGCACGTGAACATACAAGCAAAAGATTTGACAAATAAGGAGAGCGATCAGGATGCTAAATGGATGAGATTACGGTGATAGTAGATTTGTTTATAGCTGAAGCTGATGAAAGTGTAGCCAAGGGCAAGAATCATGTGGTAATCATGTTTACCGAAAGCATGATGAAGGGCTCATGAGATTCCACTGCCGGAGCATAACACATTATGAAGGTGTGGGTTTAATTACATGTTACCACGTAATAGGAGTGACAAATATTTATCACTCCATGATATCAAAATGTACAACAATACATTGCACATTTCAAGCTGCAACACGTAACTTAAGCTCTCTATCGCCCTCTCTGTCTGAAACGTACAATTGCAGGTTGCTTCGTGTGCTTATCTTTGACTACTGTAAGAAAACATCTATGTTTCTGTTCCGTCAGCTCATATTTTAAACATCTTAGGGTCATTCGGGTGGCTATTTGTGCGCCCCGAGTAAAAATAACCCATATACAAATGCTTATTATTCTTATGCATATCTGTCATCTCCAAAAATTAAATTGTTGTCCTCATTTACTCACCCTCATGTCATTTCAAACAGAAAAAGAAGTTTAAAGATAAAATGTTGTATTGGGAAGAATGTTAGTAACCGAACAACGATATCTATTCGCTTTCGTTGTATGGACACAAAACCAATTTAAGTGAACGTATCCCGCCATTGATGGTTACCAACATTCTTAAAAATATCTTCTTTTGTGTTCTGCAGAAGAAAGAAAGTCAATCAGGTTTGTAATGACAAGAGGGTGAGAAAATGATGGCAGAATACTCATTTTTGGGTGAACTGTTCCTTTTAATGCACATTTTATAAATGGACTACCAGGACAAAGTCTGATAACTTACAAGAGCGATTGCTACCACTCACCTCAATAAGCTGTAAGATTTAAGTCCATCATTCACGTACACAGCACAAATTATATGGGACAAGCAATGTGCCCAAATGTATTACTTAGTCTTACGGGTTCGAGCATGGGCAATAAAACAACAGTTGTGCCAACGGTGCATGTGATCATCAAAATGGAGCGATTCATCACTTGGTTAAATAACACCATCACACAACAGTGATTCGATTTTTGTGCTCATCAGGGAAATAGCTCTTAGTTCATTTCACAAAGCTCTGTGATGAATGGCACTAATTGAAAAGAAAAAGATTATGATGAAGATACGCATCATACAACAGCACTCAGTTTGGAAGCACAATCGTTCAGATTAGTTCTCTTACTCCACTGCATAATATAATAGAAAGATGTTTGACTAAAGTGAGGGGCAGTGTGTGCTAAATATTTAAGCAGTCATACATTATTTGTAGCTGCAGTCGCTGAACAGAGATATTACACCAATGTTGCATACAGGTGCAGAATCCAGCAGTAGATATAGAGAGGATAATAGAATGAGATGCATTTTAAATCAATACTGCGCTGTTTTAATAAATGCCATGCGTTCGGTGTGCAGAACCAAAGGTGAACGTCAATGATTTTAAAATAGGCTCACGGAGTAAAAAGACACCCCTGCGTAGGAGATAGTGGTCTGAACCAACGGTGTTAGCGGCTCGACCCCAGTTGCAGGTCTGTTTTATCCATGTAGGAGAAAAACAGAAGACAAGACTCTAGAATGAGAGAAAGGCATTTAAGGAACAGTTCTTCAAAATGTACACGCTCACTTTTCATTTCAAGCCTGTACAAAGATATTTTGAAGAATGTTGGTAACAGAAAATCGTTGGTTTGAAAGTCAACAGGGACCAACGGTTTTTGGTTACCAGCATTCTTCAAAATATCTTTGCTTGTGTTTTCGAGAAGAAATAAAGTCATAAAGGTTTAAAATGACAATAGGGTGTGTAAATGATGGCAGAGTTTTTATTTTGAAGGTGAACTATTCCTTTAAAGTGATAGTTTGGCCCAAAATGATCTTTCATCATTTACTACCCCTCATGTCATTTTAAACCTATATGACTTTTTTCTTCTGCATTACATAAAAGAAGATATTTTGAAGAACGTTGATAACCAGACAACACTGACCCCCATTGACTTCCATTGTATGGACGCAAAACATTTGAATATTATACAGGTTTTGAAGCACATGGGGGTAGATAAATTGTGACAGAGTTTTTAGATTAATTCTCTTTAACAACATTAGTTCTGGTCTAAAACCAACTGAGCTGCCTTTGTAGGCTGCATTATAGACGTCTGATGCAAGGTTACAAAATAATGACACTATAACTTCTAGGACACAATTTTCCGCCACAGCATTGCACACATCCTTCACACTAAACGCAATCCCATAATGCATTGCAATAAGCTTACTAAAAAAAATCCATGCTGTGGAACGCAAATAAAAGGCAGCATCCTTGTAGGCAGCACACTAGCTTTTGTTGGCCGTGTCACCTAAAACATGCCAAATCACATCACTGCTCTCTCTCTCTCTCTCTCTCTCTCTCTCTCTCTCTCTCTCTCTGTCTGCACAGGGTCTCTCAGTACCATGTAAAGAAAGTGAATAGACAGTACTGCCTAAAGCCAGCGGAGCACAAGAGAAAAACAAACAGGGATAAAAAAACAGTGGCAAAAGGAAGAAACAAGAAAATAAATAAACAGTCCGGGAGAGAGCTAAACAGGAGCAGAGCTAAACAGGCACAAGAGTGATTACACGTGACCTTGGCCCGGGGTCAGAGAGGTCACTCACCTCCATGTTCCCGCTCGCTGCCTCTGTGTAAAAGTATGAAAGTCAAAAGCCAAACCAGACTGCGAGTTACCGCGCAAAAACCTGTTTAATCGTTCAAATTTGTGATCGTCCCTTAACGATGCAAACAAACCTGAAGTTGCTTATTATAAGTGGACATGGCAACCGTGTTCCTCGCTCCATAGATGCCATTCTCTGGGCCCCCCTCCTCTCAGTGACCTCACTGTTGTTCTGTCAGTGGGTTTCTCTCCGCTCGGATGCGTTAACACAGAAGGCCTGCCCGGCCGCAAACGCACCGCGGACAGCGTGACAGCTGTGGCTTTGACCTTTGACCTACGAGATGTACAAGACCCACATCATCACAACACATTGTGATGTGCTCAGCCAGACACCAGCTGGTGCTTATATGTTCATTATCATAAACACTTTCATTTTGTATTCGTGTTTGTTTCTGTAGCGTCGTCACTCTCTTGCTGCACATTTCAATTCATTTAACCAGTGTTATGAATCCAATTTCCCGTGTCCAATTCAATGACCACAAAAATGGGAGAAACTTTAAATAGATTGGAAATGCGCTTTTCTACCATGAAGTTTTTCTACCAGATCTCTGATCATCAGTCTCAGTGTTTTGATTGTGTTTGAATATTCTCTTCTTTACCTTCTGGTTCAATTTGCTGCTTTATCTCTTTATCTCTGTTCCTCCCTCTCCTCCTCTCCTCTCTTGCAGTGTTTATTTAAACACTTTCACGGTCAGTGCTCTGCGCTCCCTCTCGCAGGACAGACCCGCCCTCTTCCTCCCTCCTCCTCATCTCTCAAAGAAACACTCGACTTCCATTAGCACACTATGCCTCTGTGTGTCTGCCTTCTGAGATACCTGCCTCAACATCTCTTTATCATGACTAATGACACTTATCTGGCTAAGCGTACATCAATTCCTCTTGTCTTTAATGCATTTTTTTCCCATTTCCCTTCTTTCTTTTTTTTTAGAAAAGGGGTTTTGAAATGCTTCAAAGACAGTGGTGGTGCTTCTTTGAGATCTAAGGCTGGATTTGAGCCGAATGTATCTATTAAAAAACACACACTTTGGCTGGCTTGATATTTCAAGGAAAACAGAACAGACGACATATTTCTTCATTTATTCAATTTCTCAAAATGACATACTTGTTTATCATTAAACAGAACAATGATGAGAATCTGTACAATTACCATTTAGGTTTGCACAGTGTAGCATCGAGATGGTTTGTATGGTACCGTAGTATATATACTTCAAATATATTTCAAAAGTAGTAAAGCATTTCTGAATGAAGACATCACTAATACATACAAATTATGCATAAATTGGTCTTTGAGCTCTTTCAGAAAAACGAGCATTCCAACAATTCTCTGTTTAGGCCATTTATGAGCAAAATTTATATGGTTATTATTATGGATGCACCAAAACCAGTATCGGTATCGGCCTGATACTAAGCTCTTTTACTTGTAAAAATACACCTATACCAAAGACCGATGCGATACCTCGTGTGACATAACAGACAGAAATTTGTGCTTTGAAAGTTTGTGAAATGTTTTTATTTATTTATGTATTCATAATGTGTTGTTTGTAATTATGAAGCTGTTCTGTTTTTATTAGTCTCAATATGTTGTGCTTGGAAAATTACCACCTCATGAAACAAAATACAGGCAAAGGGATCGTTGTCGGCGAGTACCAGGAAAGAAATATCGGTACTCGTACTTCGTCTTTAAAAAATGGTATGGGTGCATCCCTAGTTATTATCAAACACAATTAATGTTAAAAATGCTTCAATAATTTTAACAGATGAGAAGTTGAATCGTTTACTGACAGCACACTGCATATGGGTGAACATACTGTGTCACCTGGACAACTAAGTGTTTTTCCCAGCATGCCATTCTGCTCTCTCTACCTTTAAGACTGTGTCAACAAAAGCAGCCGCTCTTCACCAAAATCTATCCTCCCTCTCTCTCTCTCTCTCTCTCTCTCTCTCTCTCTCTCTCTCTCTCTCTCATTCCCTCCATTTCCCAAAGGACCTTCTAGTGTTTAGAGTTCTGGTCTGATGACTCGCCCTCAACCTGTCCACCTTCTCTCATATCTTCTCTAATGTGTCATCTCCCTGTTGACTCCGGCGTTCTCTCTGAGTGCACATGTGCAAACACATGAACACAGACTCACATATACACACATGCACTCAGGCTGACATATACGCACACATGCTCATGCACATAGACCTATACTGTACGGTATATAAACAGTACATTCATATAGACATGTTTACATATACAGTATCAAATGGCTGTAATAATTCAAATAAGGGCATATATATTAGCATTCAATTAATAATTGAATAGCGCACACATGCACTGTACTGTAAGTCACTTTGGATAAATGTATGCCAAATCCAAATCCATACATGTGAATAGATCTTATTTGTGATTTTACTTTCCTCCACTGCTTAGCCACACACACACGAACATGAACATACACAGCTTCACTTTATTTGTGGAACGGGAACCATGTTGGAAAGGTGGATGAATTGAGGGAACAAATGTATGTGAAGATTCCGAAAGCGTAATAAAGTGTTTGTCCGATCTCCATCCCGTTCTGTTTTCACAACCTCGTTGTTCCTTCAGCCCAACTTTTGTCCTCCAAAATTGAATTATTCCTTTGACGCGGCGAGAAGGGACGCCTTTAGACCATTATGCAGAGACCATCTGCGGTAGCGAAATATGTTTTGCAAAGGCGCACAGTCATACCTGAGGGGGTGCTTACAAACACACACACAAGAGTGAGCTTACAAACACAACACTTCTCTCTCCTCCTCACACTAGCTCAGCTTCACGAAATGTTAGTCAAGTATTCCCAGAACTGTGTCAAGGCTTGCTTTCAAGTCAAGACAGCAACTGAAAACAGCCAGAGGGTTTGATTATACATCCAACCAACAGGCCAGAACGACTCGAAACCAGCCCAGCATCTCAAAAGCGTACACATCTATCCAAACGCACCATCCAGCCAGATACTTGGTCATTTTTTTGCTCCTGGTGGACGTTGCAATCTCATAGCTGCACAGATGGTTTTTCGTGGTTCCTCTGTGTCTTCATTATCTTCACAATTACTAAGGGAGGACGCCCGCAATTACAACCAACAGCCAGTGCCCACGCCACAGCGCTCAGAATTTATTACTCCTGCACCTGCAACCAGCCCGGCCCAGGTGTTTCGCCTGTCCCGATGCCTCTCCTGTCATTCTCCCTTTTCTCTCTCTGGGTTTATGTATGAAATATGGAAACCCCTGGCTTGCTGATACAGTCCAGCATTGTTGATATGGTGTTTGGGTTTGTAAGGTATCGGAACTATAATTTGGAGATGAGATGTAATATTAAATAAACTTCACACCACTTGGAGGATGTGCTACACTTTGCTGGCTTGATACAACTGTTGAATACAAAGTTGTGTAACTAGAGCTGTTCCTTGAATCAACTTTTATTAATAAAAACAGAAAGTACAAATTTGATCCACTAAAACTTTTTTCATTTTGCATGAATTTGCATTTAGGAAAACAAAGTGAAATGTTTGAAAGGAATCTAATAATTTTGTAGTATTTGCTTTGGGCTTTTTTGCTTTAATGACAGCATGCACTTGAGGTGGCATGGACTTCACAAGTTTGTACGTGATTTATGTTTTACCGACATGATTTGAAAATGGTCCAAAGAGCATCACATGTGCCCCAGTGGAAGCAGGGAAAATTTGACATTTCTACAAAGATAATAACATGGTCAATGTCACATATTTGGTTACGTTTGATTAACAATCTACAAATAGTGCATAATAACAAATAGCTCATCTCTTTCTATGCCTGTTTGCCCTTGTATTAACATTTTCCAGATATATCCTGAAAATGTTCCCATTCCTTTTCCGAGATTAAAAGACAAAATACACCAATGTATGTGCATATGTGCCAGACAGAATCAGATTCATGTAAAGATGCGGAAATAAATTTACATTTTTCATTTAATCAGCATTTCTAGATGTATTGTGGCCATTCCACTCATGTCTATTGATTTTCAACAAAATCAAACCTCGGGAGTCACAAAGTCATCAAACAGCAATGTGAAAGACTGACAGCATGACAAGACATATGAAAACTGTGATAGATGCGAGGTTATTCGATAAACCTTTTGCTTAAAAGTGAATGCAAACTTGTTTTCGATGCAGTATTTAAGGTCGGAATTGAGAAAGAAATATTGTCAGTAGTTCACAGAACGAAACACAAATTATAGCTTTATCTAAACCATACTGTACCTATAAACAGAGATTCCAGAAAACATGAAAATACTTTTTAAATTGGCCCTTTATTCTGTGGCTGTATATCACACAACCAGATTCTCTACTTCTTAAACTGCTTTAAAATGGCAGATTATGTCAGTGGTAACAGCTTAAGTCCTGACTCCCTCCCAACTGTCTGACTTCATACATTTCCTGTGATATTTTCACTGCCCTATGTAAAAACTTTGTAGATAATAAAGACAAAAGAACAGATTACCACTGTCAAACTGAGAAAGTGTGCTAACAAACACCTTTTAGATACACTGTTAGATGTCGCTGTAGATTAGCAGCACATTACTGTAAAAATCAACAGTACAATACTGCATCTGTATATTACAGTAAAATACTGCAGCTCATAATGCATTCTGGGTAATTTTCATTGAGCGGGAAACTTTTACAGTAAATTTTGGTCTCGCTGTAACCTCGCTGTAGCTTTGCTGTAACGTGTAACGAAAGTGCGCCACAACGTCATCACGTCAAATCACACAGAGCTCATCCTGGCTGCAGCTGGAGGAGGATAATCGATTTTTGGCAGTTTGGTAAATTTTTAGTTTGGTTTATTTTATGTGTTTCATACAAAAAAATTATTTTGTTTTTGTATTTTGCACAACAGTTTGTCACAGTGTTGTTTTAAACGTGGAATGAGAGAGATATGGTCGCCAACAAACGTTGCTTCTACCTCAGAAATTAAACTAAGTCAGCCCACTGCTTAAACCCGTTTTACACATCTCCCTTAATGAATATAGGATTATTTCAACCATTTATGAGGGTTTTGGTGAGTTTATTTTCTGTCGAATAGTTGAAGTTTATAAGTTTATAATGGCAAGCTAGGTAAACCGACTTGTATTTGGTAATAGATAAACTCGCGTTTGTGTTCAAATAAAATAATCTTTGACCAATTCAACTAAGATTCCTCCTAAATAAATCTCATACGAAATAACAAAGTCACTGTAAAGTAGCCCACACAGCTACCAAACTGCTTCACACAAAATGAAACGTCATATTTAACTGCGATGAGTGCGATCCATACAGATTACTGCTGTTTTCATTGCTAACAGATTTATAAATGTGTTTGCGGCGCTTATTTCTGTATTTACGGTATATCCGCAGAAGCAGATATGATGTTCTTTAGAGTGTTTTACATTCAGTTGTCCAAAAAGTTTTGTATGACAATATATTTGTAGCGATATTGCTTCCAACACCTCAAATCAATGCACGTACTTTGCTAAAGAGCGCTGCTGACTCCGCCTTTACGTAATGACGCTGTACGGAAAGAGGAGCGCGATCAGCTTTAAACGCATTTCCAAAAACACATTGACTTTCGCTACACCAACGGTATAGAAAATGCAATCCCAAATATTTGAACTCTTAATGTTAAAGTTATACAGGGGAAAACATTTAAATGATAATTTTGCTACATTTTTGATTGACTATCTTAAGCGTATATAATAAACAGAATGGTTTCTAAATTTCAGCCAGTAACATATCATTATATATTTCTTCTTACAGCTCTAACGTCACAGTTTGGTCCACTTTTGCACCCTGGGCTTATGAGTTTCTGTAAGTATTGACCATATATTTATAATACAACTTTTATTCAAATTTGTTTCTGGTTTTACTTCTGACTTTTTAGTAACACTTACAATAAGGTTCTATTTGTTAACATAGGATGTTAATACATTTTAACATTTGGCAATACATTTTTAAATCAATCAATTTATCTCTGTTCACATAAGTTAATTCATAATGAATTCTCAAATATTATTAATGTTAAGAAAATATATTGTTCATTGTTAGATCATATTATCTAAACCATTAATAAATGTTATGGAATAAAACCTTATAGTAAAGTGTTACTGAATTTTCTTTCACCATTTACTTCACAATTTGTACTTAATTCAATGGCTAACAGATTTTGTTATTTTTGGCTTTTTGTGTTACAGTCTCACCATTGATATTTTGGCTGGATTTGGTCATTTTTAAACCAAGCAAGTCATCCCAGGATGTCCAGTTACAACTGCAAGTCATGTAGTTTCTCGACAAAAATACCCACACAACACTCTCACACAGCACCACACAACACTCTCACACACCCGCACACAACACTCTCATACACACACAACCCTCTCACACAGCCCCACACAACACTCTCACATACCCGCACACAACACTGTCACTCTCACACAGCCACACACAACACTCTCACACAGCCACACACAACACTGTCACTCTCACACACAACACTCTCACACAGCCACACACAACACTGTCACTCTCACACAGCCACACACAACACTGTCACTCTCACACAGCCACACACAACACTGTCACTCTCACACACAACACTCTAACACACGACACTCAGTTTGAATGGAACATTTTAACTACAGACCAGTGTTTTCTGTCACTTTGTTGCTATTGTTTGTTTTGATATGTAATGTATTAATATTTTTGCTCACTTAAATGTTGTAATATATATAGTAGTCAACATTTGAAGTGGGTCAAAAAAGTTACAAGAATAGGTATTTTTCTCGCCTTTTTGATCCACTTTAAATGTTGACTACTGTACATAGTCATTGTATGTTGTTAATGTAATACATCATTCTTCAATACTGTTTTAAATGTTTTAATACTTTTTGTTTCAATGAAATGATTCAATAAAAAATTTGCCTGGATTGCCTTTTGATTCATAATGTCAAGTATAGCAGTTTTATAATATTAATAACTACAGATTTATATCCAAACTAGCTAAAATATATAATAATATTTGTAATTATTGCCAATACGAAATAAAGAGTAATTTGTCAATATAGGTATTACAGTAAATTGCAGTAAAAATATAGTAAAAATACAGTAAAGTACTGTGTTGTATCTATACAGCAATATTTTTTGTACTGTAGTAATCTATTGCAGTACAGCACTGTAAATCAAAATACAGTAACTTACTGGCAACCGTGCTGCCAGTAACGTACTGTAAAAATACAAGAAAATCGTTAACAGTGTATAAACACAATACTTTAATAAATCCAATCAGAAAAAATGTACTGTTGCTTTAAGAATGAACATCAGCAGGCACTAAGCTAATAACTCATGAGTTTCCGGCGAGTCAGAACCAAGTAGATCATTCAGTTGTTCAGCAGACAGATCTTGAGGTTTAGAGAGCTCATTTGAAGGAAAAACAAGTCTATGAAGTGCTTTCTCAGCAGCCGTACTCATGACTACACTATGCAAATGCTGTCAAACGCTCATGTATTTCGAGTAAAAAACAAACATGCTGTAAATAGAATGATATTTGTATGCTGCAGTTGCTCATCTCGCAGGCCAGTACGTTGTGGAGGAAACAGCGTGTCATACAGAACCGGGTCCAGTCAGCATCACAGCATTTTGTCCACATTCATTTTCCTTTTGGGATGTAATAGGCGAATGGGAACTGTGTCTGGCAAATAGTCTATCAAAAATATAAATATTTACCGAAAAGAACTACAATGACTCAATAACCAGGGCTCTAAATGAATCAAGGTGGCATTGAATCACCATTTTGGGGCATATGACAAGTGGCCTAAAAATAGATGTTACTTAATGTAAATATTGTAAATGAATAATTGAAATAATCTTCTATGCATAAAATTTAGATTTTTCATTGTTAGTATTCTCAATAATAATAATAATATTTTCATATATTTTTCATAAAACAAATATTATATGACCACTTATACCTAATTCCTTATAGTGGTCCTGGAACCCCCAGCCCCCCTCAATTCGAGCACTGTACCCATTATAACTATAGCGTTGGCGATCTGTACTCTGGAAAATAACATGAAAAAGAGGCACTGTGACATTGCTCTGGTTATAAATGAGCAAATAAATAAACAGAACACAGAACTGTTCTTTTAGTCTGGGGTGAAAGCTAGAGGAAAGACTCTGCGCAGATACAAAACAAAAACAAACAAGACCTCAAAGCAGAAGATAGAAGACCGAGAAAACTGTTTTTACTCTCCTAAAGTTATTGTCAAACTTTTCTCTTATAGCACGACACTCTTTTCATCCAGTTTGCAACAAGAACATCCTTTAAGGGACAAACGCAAAATGAAATGTATCATTCTTTGCTCACCCTCAAGTTGTTCTAAACCCATATGGATGTCTTCTGTGGAACAAACAAATGAGAAAAGCTGGTGACTGTGCTGATCACCTTTAGAATACTAGAATAGAATTTGATTCCACAGAATAGAATAGAATAGAATAGAACATGAATGTCTATTTGAGTGGACCGTTACATGTGAAATCGATTCCACGCTACATCATTGCTAAACAAACGTTTCTTACATTTTCCCGCCTTGTTGACTTCCTCTGTTCCATTCATTACCTCAGACACTCAGAGTCTTGTAAACAAGTTCATTTAGCAAACAGAGGTCTGCAATTATGCTTGCGAGATTCAGTAGCCTTTGCCACAAATTAAAACATCTCCTGCTTATTAGGCAAATGAACCTCAGGCGAAATTTAGTGCAGCGAACAGAAGAGAGAAAGAGAAAATAACAAACCAACATACTCATTTCAGTTGAATACTTAAATAGATGATGGAGACGATGAAAAAGATTTTTAAAAACCCATTTCATTACTCTGAATTATTAATGAATGATTTACAAATTATTCAAAGAGAAAAGACTGGCCAAGTTTTTTTAATTAAATCATAAAGTTGAACTACACCGTCTTGACTGACCTTGGAGACCAGCTTTAGTTGAGAGACCAGACACTTGCCAAGACATTTACTTCTTGCCCGGTCTCGTATATGATTGTGGGTGTGCAAGTGGGTGGATTATTGAGTGTTGGAAGTACGCCTGCAAGCATTTTGTCTTCATTTGCATACTTCACGGCAAGATGCGGCAGGATTAGCATATTTGAAAACAAATGGGATTTCCATTCAAGAGCTTGATACTAGACCAATCAGAACGTGAATATTTACAGAATGCAACAGAAAAAAAACCCAAAAAGTTATAATTATTTTATGCCATACTATGAAAGACCTTTCAAGGTCATTGCAAAATTCACCGAAACAATGCTTCCCACCTGATTTACATATTTCTGGAGAGGAAAAACTCCTCTGCCAGCTTCCTGGTGGGTGAATGGAGGTTTGGAGACCCACCCTGAGCTCCAGTGATGGAGAACATGTTGGGACAGTTTCTCATCAGGCCAGAGATCAAAGCATAGAAGCAAGATTGAACCTCACACACAGAGATGCTGGATTAGCAGGATTATGTGGAAACGCACTAGTGCTTGGGGAAACCGCTTCTTCCAGGGTTTTTGTGGGCCAACACAAGGTTGTCTGAACTCACCAGGGCCAGCGGAAAGCCAGAGGAAGAGAGGCCAGCAGGTCTGTAGACATTTCATCCTGAAGCAGCAATGTTTGGCAAGAAAGAAAGGAAAAATCACTTTTTATCTCAGCTCTCCTGTGTTTATGTTTAGTTTGTTTTATTCATGCTTCTGGGGAAAGAGGATTGCTTGTTCTTTCTTTCTTTGCTGTATTTCTGGCCTGCTTCTTGAATACAGTTTTACAGCATTTACACATTTTTGCTAATAAGTTAATGGCAATTCTGTGCATGTTAAAAGATACAGCGAAGGTACAATTTTAAAACCCTTTTGCACCAATACACAATAGGTTCTTGGGTACAAGAACCTTAAAAAGTACAGTTTTAAGTAAAAGCAATAAATGCTGTAGAAGTGTTGCTCACTTTTGGTTCATTTATTAACTAACGTTAATAAATCTAACTTTACTGTAAGTTACAGTAACTTTTACGGAATGACATTTCATAAATGTATAGTCAGAGGTTACATTTTTATGTTTTACTGTCAAAATGTAAAGCTCTGTGCCAAACTATATCCTAAGAGTCTTTTTGGGTGGCTTGATTGAATCCTCCATAAAAAGGTGACGAAGAAAATCTGTACATTAAATTCAAAGGCACTGAAGCTTGCCGAAAATGGATACATTGAAAAAGAAATGTCGGTAACACTTTGCAAAAAGGTACCATTAGTTAACACTTATAAAAGCATAAGCTTACATTAGCTAACAATGAACAATTTTGTTAATGTTAGTTCATTTCAATACAGTTATTCATGTTAGTTCATGGTGCTTTAACAAATGTTAATGTTTGATTTTAATAATGTATTAGTATATTCTAAACTTAACTTTAGGTAATATTAATAAATGCTGTAGAAGTATTGTTCATTGTTAGTTCACGCATTAAATAATTGTTAACAAATAGCAACTTTGTGAAGTGTTACTTCTTTTTCAAAGTTCATCCATTGAAACCCCTGATGAGTAATACTGCAAGCTCTCTGCGCCTCTCCAAATCTACAAAAGGCATTTAGTAGTTTCTGCAACAAAAAGGCAAGTGAAAGGCTATGAAACAGAACTTTACTTTTACTCCGTCTGGAAAGTACTATATGGGAAAGGCCTGTTTAGGGTTAATGCTCTGTATAGTGTTATCGATTGTGTCAACTAGGATCTGTCCTCCTATTGCTCACGAAAGAGAATATGTACGTCAAGTCTACCAAAAACCTTCTCCACAGAAGTCAATTTCCCCTCAGCGCTTTTATTGCCACCTTCTGTGCAGAAACAACAAGTCCATACTTAAGCGCCACCACTGAGGTATGACAGCATAACAGCAGCTATGACTATGAGTGTCACGTCAGACAGCCATTTGTTCCCCATACATTTCCCCATGGGCCTTTCACAGAATGCAACAGTCAAAACATAAGAAATACGGTATCTGGAGGCTACCTCTGGTCAAGACACATCCAGGCTGCGTATAAGTAGATTTGTTATGCCCATTAATCTTGACAACATGCCTCTATAGGTTCACGCTAGCCCGCTGGGCAGGGCCGTGTTTTGTTTTGCTCACCGTTAGCGATATTAGTGTGACATTGGGTCCTATTCCACCTTCTCCGGTTTATGAATTAAGGCGAAAACTCCCTTTGGAGGCCCGCACCATCACTCATGGAGACAGTGGTACACGGCTGTTAATACTCTACTCACCGTAGTTGAACCCTAGCGGTGCGCCCCGGCTGGTCCTGTGGGAGTAGAGATGTGATTAATGTTGCATTCTAGGCTAGAAGTTTTCATTTTCCCCCATCAAGGGAACCGGTCTCTAGGGGGTTTTGCTGGAGCTGGTGAGACTGCGACTCTACTATTATTCTTGGGTGTCCCGATATGAGAGAGCCCTACGGAGGAGCAAAAACAGAACCGGCAGCGTACCCCTGCCAAAGACGGTGGATCCAGACCTGCAAAACACGAGACAAAATGTGTGCGCTATTGTGCTCATACTGTCCCACAAAGACATTGTACAAAATCACTTTGGCACAGACGAGGTCAATTCCAATACAATTTCGAAATTTGGGGCAGCAGTTGGCTTGGAAATTGAAGCAAAAGATGGTCCAATTTACAGGCCGTTACAATTCTAGACCTGTCTCCAGCTGGACGGCTTTTGTAAAACCAGACTGCTACTGAATGCAACTCGCATAGACATGGGTATGTGCATCACGTATAAGATCTTTCGTGCACGCACACACACCCGCTAACCAACCACAGTGATGTCTCTGCGGAGCATGCGCTATTATCACAATGTGCAAACCTAACTAACATTAAGAAAGTAATCATATAAAATAACAAAATAAATCCTGAAAGCTGTGTTGCACATTGTTAGCTTATGTTAGCTAATGACTTCACTAATGTTAACAAATAATACCTTAATGTATAAATCACAACTTATTAACCTGATTAACCTCATTTCTTTACTTTGAAAAGTCCAGTGTACGAAATATAGCAAGATCTAGCAGTGAGGTTGCCAATTTCAACCAACGGCTCATTCCACCCCTTTCGAAGCACTAAGTTCTTTGTCAGCCTAGTTCTAAGATGTTGTCACGTTTTCACTTCTTTGCCGAAGGAGATAATGTATTTACGAAAGGTGCTCAGTAGAGCAGTTTTTTAGTTTAGGGCTACTGTAGAAACAACATGACGAATTCGATGCAAGGGGACCCGCAGTGTAGATAGAAATAGCTCATTCTAAGGTAATAAAAACATACGTTTTCATTATGTAAGGTCTTTAGACCCCTCTCAAGATATAGTTATGTATATTATATTGCATTTCTGTCAATAGATTCTCCAAAATCAAAAGCTATCAGTTTGTAATTCAAGCACTATGACACACTATGACACTCGTGCACGCTGTGGATTCTGTATTGAAGTATAGTGCTTCTTCATTGACAGAAAACACAGATCTTTAAAACCATTTATGGGACCAAATGTCTTGGTTCTTTTTTTACAATGGAACTAATTCTGAATAGCAATGGTTGTCAATTCCCATAACCCTAGCAAACAAACCGATCTGTATATGATAACCAGAAGCTAAATTTCCCTGGATGACGGCACTAAGGAAACTATTTACCCAACCGGTTTTTTCCAGGTCCACTCTATGGCTCCTCTGTCTTCCGATTGTCAAATTAAGCAAATTTGATTGGTGTAACCTTTAAAGAGTGATTGAAAATCAGACAAAAAAACTTTCGTCATGACAGATCTGCAGGCCCATTGAAATTTGTTTGATAATCTCGTCTTCCTGCTTTTTCTATCCCCCTAAAATCTCTTCTGGTTTTGTCCTATTACTCGCCTTCATTTGGTATTCTACGCTCTTTCCCTCTTCCCTTAATACAACCCTTTTCTCTATCCATCGTTTTCGTATTACCATCTCTCTAGTCTTTTTATCCCCATATTCTTCACTCTCCTTTCTCTTTCTCTCTTCGTAATAACAGGCCTATGGTAAATGCTGCTCCCCGATGCCCTCCCCTGCTCTCTTCCTCTCCCACCAGCCAAATTACCAGTTGGTTACTATAGAGACGTGTTTATAAATGCGCTTTCCTCTTTTTATGATTCCCAATCTCCCCCGTTTCTCCCCACCTCCCCTTCTGCTTTTCCCTGCCAGCGTTTCCTGCCACGCGAGTCGTCTATTCTTTCTTTATCTTTTTTTCCCTGCTTTCTCTAGACACATTTCATTTTGGGGGCTTACGATCCCCTTTTCTCCATCTCGACAGTATTTTGTGCCATTTTCTCGTTATTTGGATCGTGTTTTAAGTACTTGTCATCATCGTTCGAATCTCCCTCATAGTTCCCAGTGAGACAGATTGGCGTTTATGACACATTTTGATTTGTTGTGCAGCCTGCACAATCTTTCACTACAGAGAACCCCTCGGTCCCACCTCAATTAAACAGCTGCGTCAAATGACTAATAATCCTAGATGTTTACCGCGCAAGCAGCCTTTCTGTACCGACACGGGTCTCTTAAAAATCATGAGGGATATTACTGTACAAAATTGGAATGTTAAAAGTATTGGACGATAAAATAAAATGATTCGCTAAATATATATATATATATATATATATATATATATATATATACACCTACACACTATCTGAATTAGTCAAACTAATTCTATTGAGAATGCAGATTGTTGGGTTGTAACTAAACGCATGCTGGGTTGTTTTAAACCATTGGGTCAAATATAAACAATATCTGGGTTAATTTAACCCAACAGCAGTGCCTTTTTAACCCAAAACTGAATTGAAAATATCCAGCATTTTCTTGTGTGTACTTTACATGTTTGTGCACTTCAATGTCCCAAGGTCCTCATTGGGAACACTTATAAATCATTTATCATAAACACTAAGTATAGAATACCATAAACATATATTTTCGAAAGGCTCCTTGCGATGAATTGTTAAATATCTTTGTATCTGTACCTTGATGTGAGAATGCAGATTGCCGATATTTTTAAACAAACTGTGAAAATGTGTAACAGCAATGCATGTACGTGACATTTGACATTGGGAGCGCTTACAATGCAAAAGTAATGAATCTTCATAATTCAAATACACAATCCGCTCTAATTGGTCCTTTGAGACACACGGAATATAAGCAGTGCGACCAGCATGGGGCAAGATTGTTTTGGCGTCTAAAAAATAGTTCAAAAAAGTCAAACCTTTAAGAATCTCCGTCGCTACTATACAGTATATATATGGAATGTTTATTCATACACAACCACAAATTCGATTTTTATTCGAGTAATAATTTAAAACGTTCGAAAGTGAAATCTACTTTCATTATATAAACAGAACATACAATTGTCTTTAAAATAAAAGAAGGTTATAGCAGGTTCGGACGACAATATGTACTGTATATACCAGTATGAAAACTGTGCATGACGATTTTTTTGTGATCTATTGTTTTCTACTTAAAATCATCCCACGTTATGTAAAGAACATTTTGTACAAATATACACTTTATATCTCTAATATTGACTAAGCAATGCCATGTCAAAGATTGAAAATAATAAAAGTAAAAAAAATCTAAATACTGAGAATATGCCTTTGAAGTTGTTAATCATAGGCACTGTAGCAGACCATCCACTCACAGAATAAAGGTTTTATATATTTAGGGTAGAAAATTCACAAAATATATTCATGGAACATGATCTTGACTTAATATCCTAATGATTTTTGTCATAAAATAACAAATTTGACCCATAAAGAAAATGATTGGCTTTTACCTAACATGTTACAAGAGCAACCAAAGCTTTGAATGCGTTCTAATGACCTCGTTGCAAGAGACTACCGACACACAGCGACACAGTCGCTCGCTGTCTGAACGCACAGTAATGCTTGTTATCTCATAATTAGATTGAGACTTTAACCTGGATTTCACGGACAGGGTCACATATCTAGCCGATTAAATGATGACAGAATTTGAACAAACTTGCCAAGCAAAGAGACAACGAGCTATAAAAAGTGCAGTAAAAAGATAGACGTTACACAGACGTTTGACAGACCATCTTTGTTTAGAGTGCTGTGCAGGGATAGTTCACCCAAAAATACAATTCTTACATAATTGACCCACCCCACCCTTATTTATTCCAAACTTGTATGACTTTCCTTCATTCTGCAGAACACATAAGAAGAAATCTTGAATAACACGGCCCACGGGTAACCAAAAAACACTGATCCTCATTGACTTCCATTGTGTGGACACAAAACCACAAATCTCAAAATATCACAAATTTCCAAGACATCTTGTACTGTGTTCCACTGCAAAAAAAATGTCATATAAAGATTTTGAATGACATGAGGGTGAATAAATAAATACAGATCTTTTTTTTCGGGTGAACGATTCTTTTAACACCTAGCAAAGTACACAGGGCTTAGAAAGTGCCACAAGTGAATAACCGATGAAACAATTTCACCAAATTACTGCACTAAAAAGAAAAGCTTGTCTACTTGCTAATTGTATTAAACTAGCAGAGAATTGAATATAATTGCCTTTGACTCTTAAATAAGGAGAACAAGTTAGCCAGTACAAGACCATTAGAGCTTTTGGAGAAGTCGTACCTATAGCAACCGTTTATTGCACAAGAGCCGATGAACTAGTTTTGCCCCATTACGCAAGCCAGTTTAATTTGTGCTAATGGCACTGTTATTTAGTGTCTAAGCGCTTGCATTACAATTAGCTCCTGTGACTCGAGCAAAGAAAGTCGATGATGAATTTGTACAAATCAGACCGGTCATAATCACGAGCAAAACAGGGAACAGATTAATGACTACACCAGATTTCACACCCTCTACAGTTATTATTTTTTACGCGGTGAAATCAATTCAGCCGAGCCAAAGCACGCTGGGTTTAAAGTATTCAGATCAGCAAGGGTTGTACCGCGCAAACGGCTTGTCATTAGAGGCATTCAAGCTAAAAGACTGATTGATTTAACCACCATGACGTACTGTATAGCAGAACTGTGTTCCGACTGTTGTAATTGGCGCCATTTGCTTTGTGCGGCAAGGAACCTACGTTTCAAATGGCAAGATTGTTATTGCACGCATGCTTTCAGTCGAAAGCTTGTTCTTTAATGGACTTCAGTGACAGGCTCTGGAACCAATGCCTGCGTTCTCCATCGTCCCAATCTGCATGTAACAGAGGGCAGAGAAACAATCTGGACACAGTGTTAAATGCATTCACTCACCTTCTGTCGTCCATCTCTTGTCCTCTTGGGATCTTTGTGGCTCGCTCCTGGGATGGCATCCTCGGGATCTCACAGACAGGGGAGAGAGGAGGGATGGGGTGAGAAGCGTGACTTTGAGGATGCAAAGCCGGTTACCTCCTGCTGCGTTCCACCCCCGGTTAACAGTCTAGCGCCTTGCACTCGGCCATAATGGTTTGTTAGAGCATCTCCTACAAGCAGAATTCATGACTGTACACATCCTATATTTATAAAAAAGGCACACTGAGGACATTAAGTTAATGTACTGTATGTTCATGCATACTCATACTTGGTCTGTATTCTTGTAGCACACATACTCCAACCAAACATCTATCAGAGTGTGCGATGTCATACGGAAGATATGTATTATGTTTACAGAATTCATGTGTAGATGTCTGTGTATTTATAGAATTTGTTCGTCTTCAATACATACATGAAATATCTTGGAACGATATCCAGGACATTTATATTTAAAACAAGTATTTGAGCTTTCAAATGAAAAAAGAAACAAAAGATGTATGTTTTGCTTAGTGGAACGTGTTAATACTTACTGCGATAAACTATAGTAAAGCTGTGGTTACTCTATAAAACACACTATATTGGCATCAGCTTTTTAAAGTATTTTGCTATCTAATTCAATGACATTCCTTAAACTCAATGCTGGATTATTTTCCGGGTCAAAAAGTCACGAACGCAACTGTTGGATTGTAACTAAACGCATGCTGGGTTGTTTTAAACCATTGGGTCAAATGTAAACATGTTCTGGGTTAATTTAACCCAAAAGCAGTCCCTTTTTAACCCTGATGAATTGTTAAAAAATCTGTACCATGATGTGCGGGTTAATGAGATGTGCAGATAGATTTTTCCCTTGACTATTACTGAGCGGTTAGTTTGGCTAAAGCAAGAAAGTACAGTGATAGAGTAACTCTACAGAATCCAATGTCAAACATGTCGCTACCAGCAAATAACACACCGGATTTCAAACGTTTTAGGGATTATACAGAAAGCTGTGTGAAAGAGAAAGGCAGTGTGTTAGTGTGAGAAGGTTTGTGTTGATAACATCTGAGGCCCAGCCATCATACCTCATGTGTTGAAAGGACGATGGTAAATAGATGCTGGTCACTGTAGCATTTCTTTTTACTGCAGCCGTTTTACAGATGCTTCTGCTTAGTCTTGAAATTGTTATTCTATACGGCCAGGTGTTCTTGTAACATTTATTAGTAGTTGGCAGCCAGTGTTCAGTGCATTACTGGTAGGCAGGTGATAAAATATTTCATCCTACCCGCCATCATAATGCACATGCTCCGAAAGCAAATCCTGTTGGATTTAATAGTATACATTTAAACCATTTGTTTTTAGTAGAGCAGGAGTTCATTGTTTTACTCTTTTTATTATGTGAATTTCCCCTTTGGCTTCGCAGATAGATATACAGTTGCTGAACGTATATTGTATGATTGACATACATAAGATATCTTGGTATTTGGCAGGGTAATCGAGAGGACAACCAGAAATTACATAGATGAGAGAAACGAAGTCTAGAAAAGACCATCAACTCCACAAATACTCAATAAAAAATAATTGCTATTCCTCCAAAATAGGGCAAACGTAGAAATGACTGTGTCACCACGTAACAGAGTTATAATGGTCGCTTCACCCGTGATGTTCATATACTGCAAAAGAGAGATCCAGAGAACATTGTGTTCTATTTTCAATAGCATGGAAATGAAGACTGTCTTATTAAAGTTCACTGAAGAGCATTTTTGTTTAATATTATGTCTTCACGTGGTGATATGACACTGACATTTGTCGAGGTGTTTTATTAAGTTTCATATATTCCACAATTTGCCACACAAAAGCTCAAACTTTTTCTGTAACTATTATTGAAATTGTTTAAGTCACAGATATATATATATACATGTCTAGAATTTGTGTCAATTAATGGATATTTTGGGAAGTTCCAGGAATACTGGTATTGGCTTGTATCTCTTAATTGAATCCTATAATAGTTTGCACTAACTTTGCACCGGGAAAGTCGATTGTTATAACACCAAACCGTTTCCTGTGACCGACATAGTCTTTCAGATATTCGTGCAGGAAGGGGTTTATGATCTTGGCCAGGGCGTTGGGGTGGGCAAGGATGCTGGCACCGCTGCTGTAGGTGAGGAACATATGGTTTTTGTTACCCACCGCAGCTTCCTCCAGATGGGTGTAGACACTTCTCCATTTCTTCTCCACCTCCTCTGGCTGCAAAGAGGATACCTGCAGCAAGAAAAAGTGATGGATTTATCTAGTACAGTCATGTGGTGAGCGATCTCAAACCCTCTCTGATGGATTTTTAAAGATGGTTGACAGATTTGAAGATCGGAGTTAAAACATGATCATCTTAAAATGTGAGCAAAATATGTTTTGTCATTTCCGATCAAAATGATTGGTACGAAATTAACCATTAACTACAACTTTTTTAGTCAATTCTTAATTCGATGCTTATTAATAGTTATTAATGTAGTTGTTAGGTTTTTGTATTGGGTAGGATTAGGGATGTAGAGTATGGTCATGCAGAATATGTGCTTTATAAGTACACATAAACAGCAAAAATTTACAACAACTAGTTAATAGTGAGAATTGCCCCCTGCTATACAATTCATTTACTTATTATTGCTTATTCATTATTATTATAAAAATTATTATCTTTACCTTCCAATGATCTGCGATGTCCAGCGAGTTGTAGCGCATGCCCAGCTCAGGCCCTGAGAAATCCTGCAGAACGATCAGTTTTCCTCGTGCCTCACCCACGGTGGGCATCTCGCGGCTGTGCCACAGCAGTTCCCAGTTAGCGTACTCGTGAATATAGCGCACAGCTGCCTCGTAGATATCTCTTGTGTCACTGAACTCCTCTTTCAGTCTCATCAGCACCGTCTCGGTCGGATACTCCCTCAGGAAGGCCACCACGTCTCTCAGCACATTCCCAAAGTGGGCGTACTGATACGAGATCCCGTGGTGGATGGTCAGGTTGCCTCTAACATGACGAACACGGATATCCAGAAAGCGGATTCCGGCACGTAGTTGCAGGGCGAGAGGCCAGGAGTTGCACTCGGCGAGCGATCCGCCATATAGGGCCATGGTGTTGTGGGTGCCAGGCATAGTCACATCTGACAGGGGGTGGGTGTTAGGGATTGTGGACATCCAAGATGGATTTAGGATCTCAGGGGTGGAGGTGTCATCATAGTCAGGTGTTTGGATGGCCCCGTGTCCCTGGCTGGCCACGCTATGGGTTTTATAGCGAAAAAAGAGGTGAGACTGCATTAGGCTATGGATCCAGGAGTGTAAAGTACAAAGTGCTGTGTTAAAATGGGTTTCTGTCTCACTAAGCTAACTAAATCACTCTTTTGTGATAACACAGGATGCGTGTTGGAAGCTTACAATCCCAACGTTGAAAAAATGTATGAGGTGGAGTGAATAATCAGGTTGCGTTGGTACAATTTGTGCATGAAAGTTGCTTAAATTAGAAAATCTCTACTGTCTCTTGATTTCATCATTCTTTAAGCCAAAGCAAAAAAAAGTCTAGTTTTAACCATCAAATACTTAATTAAGTGTTGAAGGCTTTCGACAAAACTTTTCATCAAATGCTTTTCAGACACTTTCACATTTAAAACTTGACATGTTACTTAATTAAACTTACGTATCTACTTGTACTTTTGACACCCCTTTGAAATAAAAAACCTGACGTCTTGCTAAAATACACCAGATTATTTATAATGGCTGTCTATGATAAAATTAGCTGATGGGTTCGTGTGCTGCAGATAATAGTAGGCAGACAAAGAGAAAACAGATACATTTAGCCAGTCTGATATAAAAGCACTCGTTAAAATAATGGATAGCAGATGTCAGAATCTTCTTCTTCGCAGTAAAATGGATTTTCCTTCATGAAATAAGAACTGTAATTTGTTATGTAGTATACTGTGAAAAGGTTTTACAATTATGGGTTTTAAGAACCTTACCCCAGCAAAATGCCCATTACCATTAACTCCAAAATGTGTCCTCTGGTGCCTTCCATAATGGCCAGTGATCCTCTACTATAAAGATAATCATTAAAATAATTACATTTAGATTTCACTGACACAATTACAGCACTTTTTCTGGCACTACACAACCCTAATTAAACATCAGACATATTGTAATTATTTTATGGCAATGTATTGTATGCTTGTTTTTTGCAACAAAAATGGAAAACCTCAGACCTTCCAACAAAGTCAATATTGGTGTGTATGAAGTTCCATCAGAGAAGAGAGCCAAGAAATCCTACCTTGTTTTTTGGATTTGCCAGTAAACCAAAGACAGGGTTTTTTTATGGCGCGGAGAACAAACTACTCAGTCAGGTTAGCCTCAACGCCAGCTGTTGTTGTAGCTGTCTCTCCCAGCAAGTACACAGTTCTGACTTGAACTTGTTGGAGGCACCAATACCAACTGACGCTTTTGTTTGTAGGGTCATTGTGCCTATGAGAGGTGTACAGTAAAAAGCTGACTCGATGATAGCAGACAAAACAGTCCAAATTGAACCTGGCTGCCATGTGGACCAGACAGATATATTGTGTTTCTATATATTTAAATTATATTTATATACTGCCACGTGAAGTGCACTAATTGTAGTTTCATGGCAAAAGTACTGTACCTAAACTTATTTTTTTAAATCTGATGTATACTCTTTTAGAAGTTCCAAAAACATTATATATCTAGTATTTATGTTTATTAATGAAACTAAGAAAATAATATAAAGGGGAGTTGAGGAAGTAACAGCTGAGAGTATAGTATTGCCAGGTGGGTGTAAATAAATATAGATGTAAGAATACTATAAGATACATTATCTATAGAGTAAACATGTCGGTTCAGGGTGAATAAACATGAAGCCTGGACTGCAATGATAAACATGGTTAAAAATATATTTTCACAGGGTTTTGGGGAAAATATAAGTTTACATTGTGATCTCACTACTGTTCTTTTTCCCAGGGGGAATGAAAAGGTTTCCAACTCCTGGAAATGTTCCTGCTTTCAGCTTACATTGAATAAAACAGAACAAACAGCTTTGTTGGTGTACAAGGTACCTTAGAGAGCATGCATCTCATTGTATTTTCAAGATACGGATAAAAAAAACGAAAACAACACACGATGCTGCACTTGGAAGCTGAATATAGATGCATCACATTTTTGAATTCGCCATTAACCTTGTAGAACCTTTGCTAGTTCATTTGCCTAACCAGATAAGGGTAATGCTAGAGTATGACCACCATTAGGTATTCAAAAAACACTCTAGATACTTGACGGTAATTTTAATCAGTGGCTTTCCTGCGAGGGAAAACAACTATTAGTTACCGCACTGCAAAAAATTACATTCTTAGTACATTCTCACAAGTGTTATTGTCTTGTTTTTTAGTACAAATAAGATATTAAGTCTCTTTTTAAAGAGAAAAATATAAGAATTAATTAAGTTTATGGTAAAAACAAGCAAATAAATCTGCCAATGGGGTGAGAAAAATAAACTTAAGAAAATGGTCAAACTAAATTCAAGTTTATTTTTCTCACCCAATTGACAGATTTCTTTTGCTTGTTTTTACCAGTCTTTACCAGTGTTATTTTCCATAAAACAATACTAAATATCTTAGGTCACTTTTCTTGTCAAGTATGTATATTGATTTAAGAAGTTTTAGATATTTTTACTAAAAACAAGACAAAAATCCATTGTCAGAATGTCATTTTTGCAGTGTGCTTTTGTAATAAAGATTGCAAATTATATAAATCAATGCAAGACAGAACACTACTCATGTGTTCCTCATGCATAACCTAACAAAGAAAAACAATTCCAACAACGTTCTTATTGTTCACTACCGTATTTAGCTACAACATTTCCACAAAACGCATTCATGTTACAATTCTGAAGTTTCAAAACTAATCAAACTCAATTAATAATGAAACTGGTGCCCAGCAGGATGTTATCTATGCATCTCACGTCTCCCATTTCCCATCATGCATTTGAGATCAGGGTGTTTTATCCGCTCAGTTCCCTGAACCATATCTTCGGAAATAAATAATAAACATATTCAATTAAAATGAAAATGTGCCTTGTTCCTCCTTTAATCCTAATTTACCCAATTGTGCTTTTCCTGTCTGCAAATATGTTATTGTGTTGAGGCCATCAAGCATTTAATAAAGCAAATCCTAATACAATGATTCTGACTTCAAGCATTCGCTTACACAAACAAGCTTGATCAATACGATTTCTCAATTTCTCTTTCCTCTGAATTTAAAGTGATGTTTTCCCACAGATGTTTGTGATTCTGTTCAAACAGTAGATTGTGCTGGTTCTTCTAAGTAGGCCTAATTTCAACATAGGCTCTTGTTTAAGAGCCAAAAACTTAATGCGCTAACATATAGTTACAATTAAGTGAACAATGTTATTTAACGGAAGTCAGTCAAGTCAAGTCAGCTTTATTTATATTTCGCTTTTTACAATTTTCATTGTTACAAAGCAGCTGTACAAGAAAAAAATGACTATAAGTAAAACATAAAAGGTTATGGAATTCAAAACACAGGTCAAATATCAGACACACAATAAATTCCTATATGCAGTGTTAATTAAATAAGACAACCAAATTCTAGCAGCCCCCCCGGCCAGGCAAAACAGTGCAAAACAGTATGCAAACGGTGGCGAGGAACGCAAAACTCCATTGGAGGAGAAAAAAAACCTCGGAGGGAAACCAGGCCTAACCAGGGGATTCCAGTTCCCCTCTGGCAAAAACTGCAGCCTCTGCACAAGCTCAACAGTGCTTGCACAACAAGGCGAAAAAAAAAAAAAAAAAAAAAATTAGATTTAAAATTATCATTAATAATCTAATAGTGGCTGAAGTTTTGTAGGGACGTCACTTCCTTCGTCCAGCATTTGTCAGGTCTAGGAATGGATTGCGCCCTGCCCGCTCCGCTCTTGTAACCTTGGAACAATGAGACAAGACTGGCTGAGAGTAGAGTACTGTTCTGCACTCTTTGATGCAACAAATGCATCAGTTGTTATTGGAAGTGTCCCTGGTTCCGGTTGATCTAACTAGTGCAGCCTAGATCTTTGAAATACATGTATTATGATAATCTAGTGTATGCAAGATTAAAAAGATGCGTCTTTAGTCTAGATTTAAACTGACAGAGTGTGTCCGCCTCCCGGACATTGCAGGGAAGACTGTTCCAAAGTAATGGAACAGAATTAACTTTACAACCTTACACTAGCAAGAGTCCATTGAGAAGCTCAATGTTATAAATGTACTTTATTATGTGATATTATTGACTACAAGTCATGTGGAAATTCATATGCGTATAATTCCAAACATTTCATTTTAATACCGTCACAAATCTATAATAATCTTCAAGAATGTGTATGTGACAAAAAGCTGTCATTTTTAACACTGGGTTTTAATGACATTTCCATCATCATCTACACAACCTTGTGTCTGATAAACACATAAATTACCCCTTCAATTAAGATTTCCTGAGTCCGAGAATAAAATATGAAAAACTGGTATTTTTATAACCAAAGCCGATAATCATTTGTCTCTAAATGAAGATAATTGAGCTTTAGCCTTTTATCTTTCTCACTTTCACAAATGCTCTCTCTCTCTCCCCCCGTCTCTGTCTGTGATAATTGGATGTGTATTGTGAAGTTGTACGCCCTTTGTTTCACATTCATCTCTGTTTTGTAATTGTAGTGAAACTGTCATTTCCTATTGGTTGATCGCTCTTATCTTTCTCTCTCTATGGTGGATTAATTACTGTTTCATAGTGTAGCTACGCCTTATGTCCTTCAAAAATCGTTTATTTATTATTCCTCTTAAAACTGTATATTTGTATCCATCTCACACCTCTCTTTGCCTTCACAGTCCCTGTTCTCCAGCAATCTCTTTATCTTGTAATACAGATGTTCCCAACCGCTGTCTGTTCTGATGGGGTCAATGACGGCAGGGCAAAAACAAAGCTAAACTCAAGCTATACAATGCAACTATATGCATAGTTTGGATGGTAAAATAAAGATTTTTTCCATACCTTGATGTCACAGGCTGTATGATCAAACGCGGCTTCAATTTGGCACAAATTCATCAGTCACTTGGTGGAACCCATGCAGAGGATGAGAAGTCTGCATCAATCTGTTTTTTAATATACTTACTAGACATTCAGGCTTTGAAGTGTGATAGAAGTGTTTTTGAGGCCACTCCTGAAAGGCTGAGGCTGGAAATAGCATCATTATATTTCAGGAAAAAAAGATGCAAAATGTTTTGTTTATATATATATATATATATATATATATATATATATATATATATTGTTATTTGTTGTTTAAATATACATAATAAAACATAAGCATGTTTATGGGTCTTGATCTCACAAGACCTTTCCTGTAGCTCAACTGGTTGAGCATGGTGTTAACAATGCCAAGGTCATTGGTTCGAATTCCCAGCGAACAAATCGCTTTGGATAAAAAGCTTCTGCCAAAATGCATAAATGTAAATGAGATGCACTGACACAGGTGGCCTTCTGTGCAGCTGGAGCGGGAATAGACGTACACTGAAGCAGAAAGATTACAGGTGGGATCATTTAGAAACATGGGTTTTCGTATCCACACAAGCGTATCTGGATCAATTCATCTGTCTGTCAGCAGTAAGAGCCACTGAAAAAAAGATATTCCGAATTTTTATGGCTGTCTGTCTTTTAGCTGAAATCCGTAACTTTTGCCTCTATAGAATCTATAGCATCTGTGTTTGAAACATGAAGTTGCAGGTTAGTTTACATACTTTTCTTTACCGAAGGATTTTTTTGTAAATTAAATCAGGTTACATTCACATTGAAGCCCTATTTCAGTGTAAATGAATCTGTGATGGTGTCAGCATATGGAATGGGTGTAACTTTAGTTTGGAAGTCTCAAAATTACACACCTTGCTCGTCACCTTTTGAAAAAGAAGGGCCACGTTTTTTAGGCCCCTCAGAGGCACGTAGAGTTCATCCCCACGATGCTCCATCACGGTGCATCATATGAACATCTGTGCTGGTTTGTCCCTCGTCTTCTATTGAGCCTCGGGCACCGCATCCGCAGCGTGAAGAATCCCCCATCGGCTCATTATCTCAAACTCAGCATCTCTGTGATTAACTCACCTGCTCCCATGTAAAACTAAAGGACGAATACAAGGCAGGAGGGTGTTAAGAAGAAAGCTGAGATGTTAAAATACATAAGCAGGAGAGGCTTTCAAACTAAATTGTTTACGGAGAGTGAGTATATGGGGTGGGGGGCAGAAAGCGAGATGATAATGACCAGATGTCAGATTGAAATTGAATACACTTAATGCGGTGAGGATCCATGCTGAGCTGTGCTTGTAGCTCACACTGTGGAATTAGACATTTGACACACACTTTGCCGGTGATGTGCGATATCTACATTGTGGTGATAGATAAGCTGTGGAGGTATATAATAGAGTAGAAATACATCAATATGCACTTACAGTAAATGCCACATGAGCTATTAAGAAGTCAAACAGCGCAGTTTGACTGTTCAATGTCAAGAGATATTTATAGTTTCAAAAGATTGTTATTTTACTGTAACGTGTGGATTTCATTTATTATTTAAAAACAACGATTGCTATTTGGTAAAATCAATCAAAGCCTCCACTTGCTGATGGCTTCTGCAGGGGTGAGATGTTTTTCTAGCTATATACAATATTTATATTTGACTGAATATTGATAAAGCTAAGACTCAATGGATCGTGCTCCGAAGCAAAGCTGTTGTGCTCTCATGGATGTTCGAGTCTGGCTCATGCCGTGTTCCATTGCAATTACTGTACATCTATTCCACTCCATTAAACTTTATTTTCACTTTCTGTTTTAATAAAAGCGCCATAGTTTTTATTAAATAACCCCTGTAGTGACATTAATTTCTCATTCTCAACACAATCCCCAATTTGACATACTGATGCTAGATCAAAATAAATATTATATTAAAGACAAACTATAAATAAAATATTAAATTTAAACTAAACTAAATTAAAATAAATATAACATTAAAAATAAATACATATTTTAAACATAAAATAATACAATTGAAATACACTGTAAAATGTATCTATAATTTATCTAAAACATTCATCAATACAATACGTTTTGTAAAGCCGTACTGAGCGCTCTGGATGTTCTGCAATATCTTTATACTAGGATGTATAAAAAAAAGTTATAGTTAACATTGTATACTAGGACGAAACTGAATAAAACAGAACTACAACTATCTTCACCAAATAACAGTAAAACGTTTGCAGTACCACTCCAGATTCTGTTTAATTACAGAAATAGTCAATTTATTGTCACGCACTATAGTGATGTCTCCATTCATTTAAAAAAAGAGCTGGAATATAAGTTAAGCCTCAAAGCTTTGCTGAAGTATGACTCTGTCCTCTCCATCAATGATTACACACTCACAACAGCTGGATATCTTCTCCACTGAACCTTCGCCTCATTCTTAAAGCCACTACATGTCTCTGTTATCTCTCGGCTTAGCTAACTCATCCGTGTAAGCATGTAACCCATCAAAAACGCCACCCACTCCTCCCTCCTGACACCAGCACGAACCGACATCTCCCACCCAACGGAAGGTCGTCTCCGAAGGGGACCCCGTCTGGCTGGTTCGTAGACAGACAACCAAGCAACGCTCTACCAGCCCCGGCAGACAGACACATTGAAGTTGAGGCTGCATGCCTCACCGCCTGTCCTCTCAGCTTTACTGCTAGCCAAGATCCGAAGTGACTGCGTATGGGTGGATGTATTCCATGCTTTCTGAGTTTGGAGACACTGCCCATATTTCAGTGTCAGACCTCCCATAACCAATTACGGCCCTCAATCTTTGTGCTAAACGACCCTTGTAATGTAACCGGAGATAGAGAGTTATCGCTAAATTTCTGATGCCCTCGCTGATCGTAAGGGTGAGCAGAGATGAGTGACAACAGCATTGCGGGAGTCTCGATTCAGAAACCCGATGACCTTTAAACATTTCCGACAAGAGAACCCTGCTGCCCTTTGGTGAAAATGCTAATTCCAAACGTTTGGTTTATAAAAGCGGGTTCCTTCGGGACACGCCCAGCATGTCAAACAGAAACGGGGCAAAGCCCCAGTGGTAAGTGGGGGCAGTTATCTGATCGGTCCTCAGCGGGAGATGTTGTGCGATTGTACATGTTTGTGCTCCTGGGCATGTTTGTTTCCTGAATATTTTTTAGCAATGTTTGACCTTTTAAATCCATGTCTGAGCAATTCTTAAATTCTGGTTTGTGAGACCTTATTTTCCAAACCCACTGGAATTTTGTGCTCCTAATGTTCAAATCAAGTTAGTAGGAGAGGTTGAAAACAGATAAGAAACATAAACATTGAGTTAATAATAATAAAAATATATTTTCCATTGAACAGACCACGTGCACCACAGGTTCCACGAAGAAAAAAAAGAACAGAAATCCAAACATTAGCATTTTTATTCCCTGTAATGAATTCTGTTTGTTTGCCTCAAGGCCATCATCAGGCCTGCTCAATCTTTTTTCAATGCACCATCATCAGCATTAAAAAAGGATGGAGGGCGGTTTTAAACAAAGCAGAATCATTACTGTCACTGTGTGTTCATTGGTAATGCCAGCGCTGATACGACAGATGTGATGCACAACGCAATTAACATAATGGAGGACTGAGCGCCGGCTCTTGTTGCACGAGGACCTCTCAAGAGCCAATCAATAGCGCGCTACAGCTCGGCTCTCTGGAAAACATCGCCCTCCTCTGTGTCATCGAGCCCCCTTTGTAGTAATAAGCAGCCGTCGTGAGGCTTTTGATATCACTGTATATTCCACTCGGCTAAATCAAACAGATTTTTTGTTTTCTTAGAGTCTCTCTACAACATCATTAAGTGTTGCAACCCATTTCATTTCCGAGACATTTCTGGTGTTTGTTTCAGTAAAAGCCGATAAGGTAATCTACCCGTTTATTATTATTAAATGCACAGTCGGATGCGTGTGAGGCAGAGCATCTCTCCGCTATCAACCTCTCGCTCGCTTCTCGTCATCTCTATCTGTGAGATAAAGCAGAGGTTAGCAGTATAAACACAAGCACATTTCCTGTGTCACACCACACTAAAAAACTCATTAAACCCAAACAAACACTGAATCCACAAAGGGATTGTAGCAGGTTTCTCTTCCGGGCCAATTTCGATCACATTTACTACTTCTCTAAGCAGAACTGTTTATCCCTGACTGGTTAAGCGATTAAGGTCCGAAGGCGTATGTCTTTACTACGTGTTTTCATTTGGCTCCAGAGCCACCGAAGCTACGCCGGTGGCAGAATCACTACGGAGGATTTGGATGACCCTCGTTCTGATTAGCCATTGATTTCCCATAGGACTAGCATCTCACTCCTACAGATCAGAGCTCTGCTAATAAGCAGCGTAAGCAATAGAAGAAGTGCAATGAAAGCAACAACAAAGCCACATACTCCAGGAAGTGTTAAAGCTGTGGGTGGCGGAAGGGCATTAATGAATAAGTAAAAAATGTAATGTAATCCCAATGTCATTGCCAATCCGTATGACTTTGACTATGTTGGTATGATCATTTCTTTAAAGACACAAATATGCTAATACAGTAATTGATTCTGACATTGGCTAACAGGTTGTTATGTAAATACATGCAAAGTATGGAGCAACACATTACACTTAATTGGAAGGACTACAGTATTTCCAATAAATATGGTTAAGTACTGAATGCAAATGTAAGATGCTTTATAATATTGCACAGGAAAAGAGTTATATAAAGAAATTGAATGTTTTTATTGAATGCCCTTTATCTAGGATGGAAATCTTTTGCTGAGCTTGTCACAATGCATTACACCTGTGCATTATCCACTGTGTAAAGGCAAGCACTACGCACTAGGTTTTGAGACAGCCACAAATGTTTCAAAAGATTCAGCCAATCTCCCATGAGAATCTAGGCTAAGGAAGCTGAACTGACTCAAAAGGTGAGAATGTAGACCAGCATTTCTGATGCAATAACCCAACAGCGTTCAGAATAAAAACATGAGATGCTACGCCATAAAATCTATGTGATTCTACCGTGAGGGCGATTGATCAGCCACACGGCCTAAAGCTGCCTGTTGTTTGTGCGTTGTGATCAGGTTCTGAAAAAAAATGACCGTAGCTCATTATAACCTGACATGGATCCTCAGGTCTGGGCGGGTGGGAGATATTTCCTTCTCGAGCACGACTCACTGTGGAGCAAGGCATTAAATGTACCAACACAATCTCACACGAAATCGTGAGTTTTTAAGACTTGTACAGTCTTATTCTTATGTTTTGGTATGATTTGCTTTTGAGATTAGGTTAAGGGGCAGTGTTAGAGGAGGGGCTTCAGTGTCTCATTTTTCTAATAATTGTCAGTTTTTGTACAATTCACAACATACAAATTCAAAACAATTAGCTTCCTCTAAAATTACAGATGAATTCCCATGAGATCAGATTGCATGTACTCCTGCTTAATACATGATGTGCCTGCATGTTCCTGAAGCTTACAACTCATTCGAAATGAAACTTTTTCCTACAAACAAGTTAAATCTATTTCAAAAGATTTCACATGGTATTTGTGTATACAATGTTCATACCTTTTATGCTTATAATAGCATCACACCATTAGCTGAGCAACAAGCTGATACCAGATACAACTCAAATCAATTGCAACGAGTTGCCGCTAATGTACACGAGGTAGTATACAGCCCTCTAGGTTTTAGAACAGAGCTTGTGGTTTTGTCATAGACAGATGTAGATTAGTGCAAACTACAGCATACAAATGCAATCACAAAGACATCACAAAATGATATTTCTCCAAAATTATTTTTTACCTGATGAAAGAAAAACTTGTATCTTTTTTTATGACTGGCCACACACACACAGAGAACTGCCCCAACAGACTTTCAGGCAATTATTCAGACGGCTAATTAGGTCATTCGCCTCCTTTAGGCCCTGACAGCGCACAGGCATGAGACACCACAGGCTGACCCACTGACCCTCCCGCCTCAGGGCTCTGAACAACAGAATATATGATTGGCCTGCAATCACCTCACCAGTGGATGTCTCCGCAACTCAAAACTCCTGAGGTGGTCGCCAGAGTCTCCAGAGTTTGCTATAAATACCGGACAGCTTATGGAACCTTCAAGAACTCTGCAGTGTGATCTAAAACTCATAGAGTGCAGTTAAACATCTGATTGGTTAACTCAAGGTATAAAAATAACAATTCTTTCATTGTTTACTCACCTTTGTGTCATTCCAAACCTGTATGGCTTTTTTTCTTCTGCAGTTGTTTTGAAGAAAGTTAGTAACCAAACAACTTTGGACCCCATTGCCTTCCATGTATGGACACATAGCCACAGAGATCTTCTCTTGCTTTGTGTAGAAGAAAGAACCATAAACGGGTTTTGTACAACTTTCGGGTGAACAAATGAGAATGTTTCTCTTGTGGGTGAAATGTCCTTTTAACTAAGAAATTTGCTATGTAATTCAAACAGGTTATGAAGTGCATTTCATGTTGACTTCAACCACAATAAACCACAAAACCTACCATTGATCCTTGGCAATTAGGTTTTGCAAAATAATACGAAATGAAAGAGGCTGGTTACCCCATAGGGGGTGCACACAATCACCCATGTACACACACACAGCCAAAATGATTAAGTCAGTAGGGGGCACCTGCTATGCCCACCTCAATCAACATCCATTGAATTTTCCCTTCTCTTTCAGTAAGAACCAATGAGTTGCCCTCTGCACAATGTTAATGGCGTAAATGAATGTCATTTTTCAAAACACACGCAAATGACCATATGCCCCAAGCGAAAAATATGGTTTCATGTTCATCCAAACACTAGCGCCAACATTATCACCCACTTATAAAGCCGAAAGAAAGAATTGTGTATAGAGGAACACACACACACACACACACACACACACACACACACAAAGTGAGCCTCCTCTCTGATAGCCATTGTGACATTTCATCTATTCTCCCCGAGGGTTCTGTTGATCCCATGTGTAACCTCTAAATCTTGTGTAGGAGCCTTTCACTACCTCCCACCTGCCTTCATCTTACCATACCAGGGAGAAAGGTCAACAGCACCATTATTTTATCCTGAACCTTTGGAATCACATTTATACTGAAGGCAAAAGAAATACACAAAACTAAAATATAAACAGGTCAAAAAGTAAGGCAAACGATAAGAGAATACTATTGGTAATGCACACCAGAGCTTTGAACTTTCCAGCCGGCCATTGTGCAATGGGTAATTGTTTTGAAGCTCTCGAAAAGCAGGTGTAAAACCAGACATCTAACATTTTTATTTTATCACACAACTTACTTGAAGTTAAATATGTCACCAAAATTATAATCAGAGTTTAACAACTGGTTTTAAATCACCATCACGATAACAGGGTTTTGTTACCGTATCACAATGAATCAACCTCTATTGTACGATAATTATTTTGATGCATATAAGTCATCTTTCCAGGCACTTTAATACCAAGCAAAGACCGGATAATATTTTATTTCACATCAATAAAACTCAAAGTGCTAGAAAACGATTTTCCAAGAAGTGTTTCAATAACTGCAGAGAAATATGAAGGTTCAAGTCAACAAATCGACTGCAAGTACAGTACTTCAGCCCTCAAGGACATCAGTGATCCAAAAGCAACATGAATTTACTCAGTTAACTATTGTGCTGCTTCAAACCTTTAAACCTTTTACTTTTAAACATTACGTAAGACCACTTCATAAGATGTATTTCTGTCAAGCTGGCACATCTGTTCTGTGTCCAACCTCAGCGGAGCATGTTCTCCCTTAGATCTTTCAGAGGACACAAATCAACATTAGTGCATGGTGGCACATTAGCGCGACATTATCAATCAGCGAGAGTCATCAGTCACTCTTCAACTAATCTTAGACTAAACAGTGAGCCGAGCTCAGCAGAGTCATTATACTAGTGGCTCGGGCAAGGCCAAATTCAAACGTCTTTAAATCCTTTAGGACTACACTGCTTATCTTATCAGAGAAGGCAAAAGGAGCAAACGCAGTGTAAGAGATAATGAGAAAGGTTACAGAAACAGAGAACAACAAAACAAGCGATGACCACCCATATGGATTCATTGGGAGTCCTACTTAATTACTTCCTTAATCGATCGGCCTGATTGCTGCTTGGTCAGTAGAGACGTAAGCCGTAAGTTGATTGTGTGTTTGGCCTGCTGTACACATAGAAACTTTTGGCGGTATAAGGAAATGCTGAAGATATGGCCCTAATTTTAATAGTTGGATATTTGATAGAGTTGTCTCAGAATTCGATTTAGGTATAACCAATTAATAGGAGTTGTCAGTTCTGAACTGCTATTACTCACAAAGTTTTGGCACGGAGCAACTGCTTGTTATTTTAAACAAATTCTAAATATTGTTATCACAGTTTGATCGAAATTGACTCTTGTGTTTCCCTGCCAATTTGCCTTAAATTGCATTTTCGACAACATAATTAGTCGTCTATGTCTCTCCACTGGTTGTTGGTTTGAAATTACTTTTGAGTGCGAGACTGCAGCGTTTTAAGAAGATATTACAAGATGTTACAAAGATGACACATTCAACTTTCCACTTTAATCTAATTCTTCCTCTTTTTCCTCCTTAAAAATAAATAAGACAGACTCCACACACCTTTGCATTGTGTTTAACAGCTTACAAGAATGTCCCGAATAACTAGAAGAAAGAGCTAACAACCTAAATCAAAGGCCCTTTAAATATTAAAGGGAAAGTTTACAAAAATGTTAAAATCTGTCATCATTTACAATAATGTTCCAAATGTAACAAAAAATGCATAATTTAATGAATAAACACATCATGAGGTGTCACAGCGGTACATTATGGTACATCATTTGTTTTCTTGGGGGTTTTACTAGAAGTGAATAATGTACATCCATTATATTAAAGCCACATATTAGTCTAATACGAGTCTAATCCAACTGTAATATGGGTTTGAAAAACACAAGGGTGACTAAATGATGACAGCATTTTATTTTGTGGGTGAACTAATTCTTTAATTAACCGATAACAGTGTAGGACAAGACTGGGGTCAAACACAGATGACAAAACCAATAGATACTTCTCTGGCGGAAGACATTGACTAAATCTAAAACCTTAAAATTACATTTACAGTTTTTTCGATTTCTTTCGCTCATTTCTCTAAACTGTAAATTCAATTGTCACATAAAAACTATATTGCATGTCTGCAAAATGTAGTAATTGAAAACATTTAGTTCTTGCTTCAAAGGCTATTTTGTCAGACAATTGGCCAGTGCCACCATTTTAGAAAGTGTTTTTATTATCGTGTGATCCGTAGTAATGAATTTAGATTCTGCACAAATTATATTTATGCTCTACTTTATGACACTGACTTTTTACTGTAAGATTTATATTAACCTAGATTTTTTTGTGTAAATGTGTTCCATGTAAACTGAAAAATTAGCTATTAGCTAAATGTTTTATAAATGTTACAGTAAACAACATGTTACACAAAATGACTTCTGAGCGGCGTAACAATCCACTAGTGATAACTGACGCTGTAATGTCTTCACAAGCATACTGTCATACATAATGTCACTTAAGTCTGTAAAGTCATACAGTTGTTAGTCATACAGTTGACTGTCCAACTGCATTCTACTTTGTATGGAGTACGCACCCAAACCTTTCTCTCACCACACATTGTGATGTGACAATAAACTGAGATTAGTTGAATTGACAAGCAGCATTCATGGCATCTAACAGAGACATCTGATTTTGTGGCCGATGGTCATATACTTTCCACCTGGTTGATTGTATTTAGTGTTTTACAGCAATATGCAGACAATTTGCATTTTGCATTTGCAAACTTCCCATGTCAAAGATATTTACAGAATATAGAGCACATGCATGCTGAATGGATTATTCTGCATGTGATGGTTCACACGATGAAAACATTTTCAGAAGTTTGGAAGAGATTGACACTTTCACTGATAATTAGCTAATCAGTTTTGATCAACAAGCTATATGCTTTTAGTTGCTGTGCATATTGTTGAGAATTGTACATACCCTTTTGCACACATGTGCCAAAACACATGCAATTTGCCCAGATCAAGAAGAAACTCAAGTCTGATGTCAACAAAAAACTAACTGTTCAGACACCCAAACTTATTATTTTGAGAAAAACATTCTCAAAAAATTCGAGAAATGAGCTAAAGCAATTGAGAAAAAGTGTAACTAAAATCTCAATCTCTGTGTTACAAGGACCCAACATAACCATTGCCGCACACTGTGAGCAATCACACAACATTATGTGACAAATAACTAGTTGATCAGTGCAGCTCTTTTTTCCATGCACTTGTTTACCAAACTGACTCTCAAAATACAGGTGTGGAACATGCCAATTTAAGCTAGTCAGTTCAGTCTAGAACACGTTCACTCATTCTGAGCTGTGAACTAAACAGTATTTAACACATTTACAGGAGTCACAACTGTGTTCTGCTGCTATATGAACATTGAGAATACATTTCTGGACTGTTTTGTCTCCTTTATCTTATTTGTGTTGCCGCTTCTAGCTTTATTTTTTCTAGCTGTCTATTCCTTGACTTATCCTTTTTCTCTGTCCCCTTTTATTTCATCGTTCATCTTTGTAATCTAATTTTAATGCATCAGTACATCTCTCTTTTTCACATTTTCTTCATCTCTCTCCTCCACCCTCGGTTCCTCAATCTAAATCAGCTTTTAAGTCATGACACTGCAGAATATTACCAGCGATTTGCTTGGCAGACGCCTTTATTCAAGGCCCGTTTCCACAATCACATTAGCCATTAATACAGCTTGGGTGGCACTGAAGCGAATCAGGTTAAGTAGCTGCTCAAGGGTACAAACAGTAGAGGTCCACCTGGAGTTCAGATTCACTGATACACTTGCATTCGGATACATGCATCTGGACATTTTCATAGAGACTTATTGATCCTTTAATTGATAAGCATGAACAACATCCTTTAAAATACATGAACATTTATTGAGGCGTATCAGATTTATCATAATAAGAATTAATATTCTATTACTATGATTCTAATTTGGAGACAATTGCTATTTTTACTCTTATATAAAAAACCTGAAGGTTTTGAAGGTGTTGATGTCATCTGCTAGTCATGTCAGTTAGCAAGTTCAAGGAAAAATACTTTTCACAGAGCTAAACTTTATTTCTGGCTCCACAAACTCCAAAATGTCCTTAATTCACAGCTGAAAGATACAGTACAGTCCAAGGAAATGTAAGCATGTAGCCTCAAGTCAAGGCGTTTGTGGCCAAAATGTCAGCATATATAAAAAACATGAAAAGCAGCAAACATAAAAACATAACTCTTGAGTTAATCTCTTGCACCCTGACGACACAATTTAATAATAGCAATCCCTCTATTGCATTTGAGTTTGTAGACTATAAAAACGACTTGATTGAGACAATAAATACACTACAGCAATACTAATAAGTAAATACAACTCGCACAAGATTGAAATGCTCAGATACACGGCGTGACAACTGACGCAGGGAAGAATATGGAAAGATTAATGAATTAGTTCACTGGGAAAAAGATGAATGAGGGCCAGCTAACAGAGGAGGCGGAGAACAGAACGCACCCATCGCCGTGTGATCTTGTATGCCCCGTGAATAAAACCTTGGGAAAAGCAATTAAACACCAAACAAGGATACATGACTACAGCGAGTCAGATTGATGATAATGGATTATCTGGATAATCAATGTGCCCATAGCAGGACTACTCATGAATTAATCACAACCAACACACGAAAGCAAACAGAAACAGCCTAGTTTTACTAATGTCTCCCGCTGCCTAGCAACGCCTGAGCCACAATGTGCACATCAGCACCACCATCGCTGAAAAGCGGAGCTAAGTATCTGATTATAAACACATTAAGAACATGTGAATCAAACCGTATGTAAACATACACATAGCAAGCAAGCACATGCTAGCAACATGCAGATGTGTTATCCTTACATACTCATGAAAAAGTCTTTGACAGGACAGGAGGGGTGTCCATCCTACACAGCAGGTGGAAATCTGCAGGCATAAAACATTATAACTCAGTTTTGCCACAAATATTCATGTGAATAATATAATGACTCTTCGCGTGTCAATATTGATACAGCATTGATACAAAAAAATTAAAACCTTTGATTGATTGATTTCCCCCCACCGCTATTACACCCTTCTTCTCTCCGCTATACAATACTGCAGAGTCTCAGAAAACTTTGATTCTGCAACAGGAAGGTAAAGTAAGAATCCCGTAACACAAAGACCTGGGGTACTGCAAATGAAACAGTTCGATACTACTGTAGATGAGAAATGGAGGCTAGAGAGAGAAAGAGAGGAAAAAAGGAGTGTGATTGACAACAGAGGCAATTGACGTGACATTCTATGCACAGGGATGGCAGATGCAGGGAGTTAAAGAAGTAATAGTTCTCTATCTCTCTCATACCCTTTACCGCTGTCACCACAGCAACATGCCTGGAGGGGACACGAGAGAGGCAGCATCCCTGACAAAAACAACAGAGAGGAGCAAGAACTGAAAGAGGCAAAAGAAAAAAGCCAGTGATGAAGGGAATGACAATAGGCCACTATATAAGCAAGAGACAGAGGATAGATCAATTAGTCATACATCACTGGTTTGTTTTCAAATGTATAAACTTAGAAGTCTAGAGACCCCATAGAGTGCAGTGAAATTACATTTGCGTGCATTACTAATATAATGATAACTTTCTGTCCAAGTCCAAATTGAAGTATGCTCAGCCTATATGCAAAATATGCACCTAAACATTTATGCTAAACCAAAAGCAGCTAAAACACAACCAAATCAAGATGTTTGGCTACTGCTTAAGTAAACTGGTTTCAGACCAGCTTCCATTGCTTTTGTAAACTTGGACGTGCTTTTTATGTCTCCTGGCCCTTGTTCTGTCGTTTTAAATGTTTCACGCCGCTATCTATCAATGTTAAAGGCCCCTTGATGCATATCGAATTCAAATTCGGACTAAAAACGCACTGAGAGACAACCAAAATCGATCAACACACCAACATTTCCGTAAAACATTTTCCTCAATAAAGAGGGAATAAAGCGCAATTAATCGAGTTTACCAAACAGTTAAGGTGAGAGGCGGGGGCGTGGCCGTTAACACAACAACCTGTCAATCACACAGCGCGGCGGCAGACTGAGGAGAAAGCGTGTGAGGACGCCAGAGTCGCTTTATTTCAATATTACTGATTTGCATTGTGACAGCGTGTAGTCAAGATTAAATGCGGGATTTTATAGAATCTCAAAGAAGTTCCGTTACCGGTTTTGTGAGATGTCCGACTTAAAGAGTCATTTAGTTTTTACCTCAGTCAGTCAGTCGATGGTAACGCTAGTCATCTAGGCAAACAGACACCTGCCACTGCTGTCGGGACTTCTTTGTTTCTCGATATATCACAGGGTCACTTTTATTTCATTTAGACGTTTTTGATCAAGGAGGAATTGATTTGTAACTTGTTTCAGTGAATTCCGACGGAGCTGCTCAGGATGCCTTGGACGAGCGTTTCTCTTCCTCGGAGTTGTATTGGGGGAAACGCAAAGCTCTGATTTGCGAACAGCCACACTGCGGCAAGGCTTTGAGATAGAAACGCTTTGAGACTGACCGCGCGCTTGCCGAGTCGCAAGAATGTTATAAAAACGTTAGCTTTGCGCGGGACTTGGTGGACTGAGAGTCGAAGAAGGCGAAGATAGACAGCGGGTGACGGGCGCAGGGTAACGGAGGGATATAATAATGGCTCTCGCGGCGATTTGCCTTTACCTCCTCGCGCTCGCGTGGATGATCTCGTGTCAGGTCCACGGGAACGATCGCCACGCCGTATACTGGAACAGCTCAAACATACAGTAAGTGTGTCCGTAAGTTTTGTTTGTAGGCAGCTGATGTATAGTGACTGATTCCCGTACGTCGGATGATACGGATTGAGAAAACAGGCACAGGTGTATCTCACGGCACCTGTCAAAAATACGTCCAGGTGATGTTGATGTTTTTTTTGTTACCATTTAACAGTAAACAAATCGTAGTTTAGTGACGATTGGATTCTTTACAGTGTTACGTTGTATTGACATTCACTTGATGATGTTCACCCCAAAATATCACTTCTTGGTTTCGTTCACACACGCTTCGTATTCTCCTCGTAAGTTTTGATTTAAGAGACGTTTTATCTCCTCACGTGCCACGCATTTTGGCTGGTGCGCTGAACAAGTTGATGAAGTGTCCACGATTGAGTCACGTTTGGTTCTACCTCCAGACCGATTTATTTCTCTCGCTGTCATACAACTGGATTCTTTGGTTTGTGTGCTGACAGGTGATAATTCACATTATCTGACAGCCGACATTAGATGATATATGCATGTTGCTTATGGCTACATTTCTCATCTTTTTATATTGAAACGTAGATGTTTTGTCTCTGTACCAATGCTGCCCATGTTGTCCCTTCCCCTTGTCTATATTTCTTCTGTACCGTAGCCTTTCATCCTTTTCTTACCCCCCCCCCCATAATTACAAGAAGTGTTAGGGTGATACGTGAGAAGTCTTGTGCTTTTAGTGTTATTATTTTAAGATTAATCACATTTTTCTCTCCTCTTATAAAAGGGAGGGCGAGCCCCATCCTTCGCTCTCTACCATGTCTATTTGTATTCATCTCATCCACTTTTCTCCTGACGATATTCTGATCTACTTTCATTGTTTGTTTGTTTTTGCTATATTATTCCCACTGTTGTCTTGAAATTCTGATACGCATCACGTTGTCTTTGATATAAGTAATATATAGAAATCGTCATATTTAAATAGAGCACCAAAATACATTGCGTGGATGCAAGGGAGCATTGCTCTCCCAACCTGGGTTTGGCATTACGCAAAAACCCCTGGCACAAACAACCAGCCCAACAAGCACCAGCTGCAGTGGCAATTAAGTGTGTCAGAGTTAGTGTATGAGTGTTTGTGTGTAGAGATGAGATGAGAAGAGAGGCTTATTAATACCCAAGGTCTCATTATCTTAACCGTAGCATCTTCAAAGTGCACAGCAGTCACACATTTTCCTGTGTGTCACATTCTGTTTATGCTGTTATCTTTTACCTTTAATTGTCCTTTGTCTTTGAACACAAGTTTTGGTTAGATGTCTACAGATGTCTATTTATCTGTATTCATACAGCGAGATACAAATGGGCTACAAGCATATTTGTATCCATCGTGTTTCATTGGTTGAATAAACACCAGGTGGTTGGTTTACTTTATTCAGTAGACAAAATAAAAGGCGTGTGTGTCTATGCGAGATTACAAACCACACAGTACTAAAGTGTGTGTGGCTAGTATTTGCCTTGGCAGGTGTAAGACTGGTGAGACTGAATGTGGTAGTGAGGAAAAACACCATTTGTGAGGACTGGTGATGTGTTTTTGTTTTCCTGTAGTGTCTCTAGAGTTGATGAATACTTCTATTAGTTGTGTGCATGTTCAGAGCTCTGCAAGAACATCGCTACCTGCATATTTCTGTTAGTATTGAGCCTATTTCTACTCCCACACTGGGAAAAGATCTGTAAAATAATGCGTAAACTGACCCAGATTGCAGGTAGCTGAGGAACCCGCCGAGGCCTTACGGCATGAATACTGATCCCGGATCAGTCCTGAGAGGCTTAAAGCTCCGGGCCACGCGCTGCTCAGAAGCGCATGCAGGCATGGTACAAACTGGAGCAACAATCTCCTTACCAACCGGTTCCCATGAGCCCCTCAAGGGTATGTGAGTGTTTGTGGCCAGGGAAGTGGCCCAGTGGGTCGTCGCAGCTCTAGCTGAGACCCTACTTTTGCTACATCTGTAAGCTTAACACACTGTCCAGATGGAAACATCAGGACATCCAGTGAGAAGTTACGTGGGTAACGCCCGCAGAAAGTGTAAAAAAAAGCCCACGGCTCCGGTCTCCCAGCTCTCGCAATGCTGAGGCAGATAAAAGTGTTGACTGATAAAAGCGATTTCATGGATGCAGCGAGAAACCACGCTCACAAAATCTGTTTGAAATTTCTCTGGAAAGTCAAGCGAATGGAAGATAATCAATCACGTGAGATGATGTGTCTGGGGAAAATGCCAAATCGGGATAAAGTCAGAAAGAACACGGATTCTGGTGTAATGGAACAGGAATTTGCAGGGAGTCGTCTGAGTAGCTCAGATAGGTGTAAACAAACAAATAGAATAAGCGTGGAGTGCAGGGATGCGGATGGTGGAGATGACTCAGTAACACACGGCTGGGCTTTGATTGCATCTGCACGGCCCCATTAGCAGTCAACGCTCTCAGCTTTTGCAGCGGCAGTGCCAGCAACCCAAGCTCATTACAGCTGTCCCGGCTAATGGAACACACACTCGCACACAAAGTCATTTAGATACGTAATATCCACACGCACATGCATGCAAAGTCTGTAGCACACAAGTGTGCATGCTAATGTACAAAATGCGTATCAAACTGACAAGCCAGCAGATGAGAAGTACACATGTACACGTGAAGTGACATGAAAAAAACGCACAGTTACACATACACATAGAGTAAATCAATGCTGCTCCCAGGTTCTCTGCTAATTAGAGAAGTTTGATGCGCTACATGTGCAGCGGCGCATGGTAGCCGTAGGGTACGTTTCCTCTGGCGATGTGGCCTCTTGCACCCAGAACCAGGTTGGTGTCACTGGCAGGTATCAGAGCAGGGCCCTTTAATTGGTCAACCTCTGTCAACATGATGATAACAAACGAGAGTCCTGCTCTTAGATCACACATCTAAAAACACTTGGCACTCTAGGCAGCGGTGAAAGGCACGGGTACTGCTTACATCATGGGTCTCAAACTCGGTTCCTGGAGGGCCACAGCTCTGCACAGTTTAGCTCTAAACCACACCTGCTTGGAAGTTTCTTGTAATCCCGAAGATGTTGATTAGCTGAATCAGGTGTGTTTGATTAGGGTTGGAGCTAAACTGTGCAGAGCTGTGGCCCTCCAGGAACTGAGTTTGAGACCCATGGCTTACATGTATGTTATGTTAGGAAAGAGTCTAAAAGAAACATACAAGCTGCTACACACCTTCAAGAACTGGGTCAGATGATTTTATAACTCGTGAAGTAGTTCATTTGTTCAGTCATCTGCATTTTAATTAATTGAAGCATTTAAAATTTTCATGATTTAGCATCTGTTTGGAAAAAAATCAATTGATATGCTATCTCGCCTCAATGAGCAGGTTCAAATAATTGGATAAATTGTGACCCTGAATGCGGTGGTAAAAAAAAAATAAGTCCTTCCTTTTAGTTAAGAATAAATCACCTCATTGGTAAAAGCCATTTCCTTCTGTTTACATGCTGCTCCAGCACCAACCTAAAACTGAATGACAGCATTGTTTTTAGATTGCATTAGTGATATGTTATTGAAATGTAAGCTTGGACAGCAGCTAACAATTGTTTATTCCCAATTAGGGTCGGGTATCGTTTGAATAGGGCTGTAGCTAATGAGTATTCTACCAATTATTCCATCGATTAATCGAGTGTTCGGATAAGTACTTTTTCTTTATTTAAGAGCAATATTAAATATACAAGAGAAAATAAGACATGTGTCTTAAAATGAACAACTAATTTGTTTCCTTTTTAGAAAAATGTACATATAGATTGCTGAAATTGCATAAAAAAATAAACCCATTTAGTACATTCCATTGCCATGTTATATTCAAAATGCAATATAATACAAATATATAAATAAGAAACATTATAAAAAAAAGAATTTTATGCATGCTTATGCATGTTATGTTTACCATAATTAGATTTAGTTTTTAATTTTTTACAATAAAATTGTAATATATTTGTTCACATAAAACTACTGTAGCTAACCAGACTTTTATTTTCTCAGGTCATCGGAAGATGCTTATTTTTTTGTGTAATACAATTTGTATTACCATAGCTTAACTACATCGTGGTTTAACTGTAGTTAATATAATGAAACTAATTTTCATCACAAGTTAACACATGCACATTTCTGAAAATATGCACACAGGAATTGATCAGAGGAATTTAATTTTTTGTTTCAAGTATCCGATTCCTATTCCTATCGATTATGATCCGATTCACAATTCAAGTAAATAGGATCTCTAATAGCATGTCGGTTGTGTTTGTAGATGGCTCTCTGGGGATGGTGCCAAGATAACTGCAATGTACACCAAGTGGCATTAAAGTGATTTTTAGCAGACCTAACTTTTAGTCTAGAATTGGTCCAGTTTTAAGGTCTTAGTAGTCTTGGAGCATTTTGTTGTAGCAGTGCTGCTGTATGTTCTTTGATGTAAAGCTTTGATTTAAAGCAGAACATTTAATTACAGAGGTGGCAGGGCAATGTTGTTACCTTTATGGATCGTTTCTTTATTATAAGACCATTCAGATTGCATTTTGCTCTACTATTAGATGAAACGAGACAAACAGGAAAAACAGGGGCAAGGAGTAGGAAACTTTCTTATATTTAGTGCACAATCTCCTTTGCTACAGAGCATATTATCATCTTGACAAATGGCTTCCCTGGGAAATGGAGGCATTGGGTGGAGTGATCAATGACCAGCCGAGCGGGGGGGCTTCCTTCTGCAGCTCATTACAGTCACATATATCCTATTAATGAAAAAAATCAGACAAAACTCACACAGAAAAACAAGGTCGCACACTGAGCACAGTTGCTGACAAAAAAAATGTCTGCTTCGGTAAGCAATGCATAGGGACACTTGTTCTTACTTCTGCTTTGCTTTGGAAGGGTTATGAGTAGTTTAAGCGTGCTATTTTTTTTTAAATCGTTGATCTATATATGTTTGTGTTAGATAGTGGTTGCATTTGGTCGATGCCATAGTAGTCAAACCTTTAAAATCAACTTAAGACCTATGTGTTTTGTTTTATTCTGTCATTTGCCATCCAGTTTCTTCTCCAGATGTATTGGAAAGCAAGAAAACATCTTATGTCGAGGTATCACCCAGGCTTAGGCCCAATTAAAATATCCGTTTTAATAGTGAAATAATGTGTTTCATAATTGAGCCTTACTCCTTAATCTTTAATAAAAAAACATTAAGCTCCTCTCCCCCTCTCAACATTAACTCTCCACCACATGACGTAAGCAACAAAAAAAATTGGCCAATGGCCAGACATTTTTAGCCCTCCCCTCCTAGTCCAAATTACAGCAAACCTATCTAAAAGGGAAGGCCAAAAGAAAGACCCGCCCTTTTTTTCTAAGTTCAGAAGCCGTTTCACTCGGCTATCCGCCACGATACGGAAAAGAAGTCAATCGCAACTTTCGTTTCATGGTGACTTTGTATATGAGCTCACCACGACTTGGGTAGAGTAACAAAACCCGGTGCTATATCTATATATCCAGTATGTAACTGGACTGAATAAAAACGCAGAATTTGCTGCCTCATTTCAGTGGCAATTGAAGGCTGACTGAGCCGTCGATTGAGACATTTGCTCTAATTCACGCGAACAAGTCTAAAAGCTCATTTTATAAAACAGATGATCTGTGATCCACATGGATAGAGCCAAAACCTTATAGCACCTGTCAATCTCTAGAAATCAGTCTGTCAAGCTTTTACTCTGACTGCATGTTTATGCATATTATTAATATTATAAATTATACATACCGTCTGTTTTTAAAATAATGCACATATAATGTAACCTGTGTGGGCATTTTCTGCCCATATTTAATACAAACATGGTGAGCATTTAGTTATAGCCGGAGGGTAAACAAGGTAAACAGTTAACACTATAACATCTTTCAATGTTAGTGTCCATGCTCATTTCACATTCACTTAACATCAATTGTGATTTTAGTTTTTTGTGAAATGTTTTTTAATTATTTAATAAAGTTGTTTTAATTCTTTAATGTCATCCACCAGTGTTTTGTATCAATTAAGGCACCGTTTAAGCCACAGATTTGGCAGCGGAACCAAACGATACCCAACCCTAACCACGACCAAAACTATTATTATTTTTGTGGTTACCACAGATTTGCTTTAGCATTAATTGAATGTTAAAAAAGCATTTGTCTGAATCTAGGCCCTGCATTCTTACTTGGATATAAAATTGTAATGAATTCAGGTTCTCCAAGTTAGTCCTCATGCCAAGGGACTTAATTTGCGCAGGTAGATAAAATCTATTTCAGTCTTTGAGCATGTTTTTTAGGCAGCGAACAAGAGGAAAGTCAGGTATTGATGAAATGGAACACAGAATAAAATTATTAGCAGCGCAAGGAATTACTCAAGTTGTTAAAAGAATTGGGAACTGGCAAATTAATTAAAGTAGAGAAATGAGGAGCAACAATGTAGATTAGAAAGTTAATTGGAAATGGAGGATATAGAATGAAGGGGAATTAGATAGGTTTAGAAATGATTTTTGCCTGGGAAAGGTTAATGTAGGAAAATAATATAGCTATGTGCGACGGTAATCATTGTGCTGCGAGACAAAAAAAAGTGCAATGCTGATCTGTACTCCAGTATGCCATAGCTACGCTCTCAAGGAACGAAAAAAGACAAGTGGATTTGACAGCTGATTACATGCGAGGCAGTCCATCTGGCTTGGCCTGATGGAAAAGCCTTGGTGATTCTGCATACCAAATGTACCTTATTTACCAACATGCTGTATTAAGCAATTCGTCGCCAATTGTCTGCTTCTGAGTAAATAGGAAACGGCTACTTTTGAAATGATTTGCACAGGCTTTGCCACACAAATAGTGTTCTCTCTTTCGCTATCAGATCTTCCAAAAACCTAATCAATCAGAACCCTAATAGACGTGTGATCTACTTGAGTTCATCTTTAATGAGGTGAATGCACAACAACCTTTTTTTCTGTTGCTCACAACAAGTCTGGATCACTCCTGTAGAACTGACACATCTGTACTTAGCATCCCTCTAGTCTTCTGCCTTCTGCATGCAAAAAGGAAAAGCCTGTCTCTGCCGTATGGAAGAACGTACATAGAGCGGCTGCATAGAGGTATGTGTCCGTCTTGTTCCTCTTTATTTTCGGCATGGAGGATGACAGTCCGTAAGGACCTTGTGAATTCCCTGCCACTCGGTGACTCATGCCTCCATCCTCTGCAAGGTAAAACCAATGGCTCATCGTGTAATTCTTTTCGTTCCCACGGGAAAATCAGATTGACGAAAGAGAGGGTGATCGATTCAAGCTGAATGCAGGAAGGGCTTCAAGCCTCCAAATAAATATATAACCATTCAAAACGAGGCCTTTGGTGCCCGAAGTGCGGTCGATTTCAGGCCTCTCGATAATCAATGAGCAAATTCATTTTGGGTTGAAAGTGTCGGTGTGTGAGAAATAATAATTAGAATTGAGGGCAGAGTGGGCAAAGAGAGGAGAAATTGATTTGAATTTTAGAGAAGTGAGGGTAAAGATGAGCTTTCTCTAGCCTCTGGTCACAGTCTTTAGACACCCAAGGAACATGTAGAGAGAAGGAAAGCGATGTGAAATGGAAGAGGTAGATATGGATCGTTTAATGTAAAAGGCTTTATAAAGGTAAAGCATTTCCATTATTTTGCGATGCTATCCAAGGCAAGCAACCATGTAACCTAAGGCTAGAGATTTGCCTTAACATGCATTGAAGAGGGATCTGGATCATGGAACCTGCGTATTATATAGGTCTGCTTATGACAGTGAACAGTAACCATTATAGACACCCCCCCTAACAACCCTGAGCGGCACAGCAACCGCATAGAGACACGCTAACAACCCCTCTGGACATTTTAGAAACACGCTGGCAGCCACCCAGAAAAGCATCATGGTTTCACACAGGCAAGAACCACTCAGCTTTTCCCCCCGTAATGTTAAATCTAGTTTAAAATAGTGTTTTGTAAATGCTGATCTCACTGCTGTTCTCACCTTGGTTTCAGCTGCTGTACCAAAATAAATAAATCATAAACTGTGGATGTTAAAGTTGAATTATACTTGTGCACCATAAGTGCAAAAGAAAAGTCTTTACTGTCATTTGTAGATCTTCTGATAGTGCCTGTGGATTTATGTAATACTTAAATGCACTGTTTGTGGCCTTTTCTCACTTCACAAAACTGCTTCTGTCAGACCTGCAGAGGTACAAGTGCTTTTAAAATAATCTCTAAAGCTATCCATGTTGCTATAAACACAAAGAAAGGCAAGTGGAGTTCAGTTTGTTGTATTAGCTTTAAAACCTGCATTTATCCGGTTTAGTCTTCCTCACTGTTTGTCTACTGTAATTCTTTGTAGCTAAAGCTTGCGGCCCAGGTCTGTATACCTCCTTTAAACTGTGCTCTAGTCCAGGGGTTCCCAAACCTTTCAGCCCGTGACACCCAAAATAACAGTGCCAGGGATTCGAGACCCCCACTGTCCTCGGAGGTGGGTAAAGTTAATAATCACTGCGCACATGCAATCGTTAGGTCTATCCAAACACGTGCATAATGACAACACAAAACACAGTCTAATATGCTATTATTTTATAGTTAGGTTATTTACTCATTATTTTATGTTATTTAAAATCATGAACTATTACTACAAATGGTCAACTTTTATCAAACTGATTTGAGTACGCCGGCCTCTTTTCAAACCTGAGGACGATAGCCTTTCTGACTGCAGCGCTTCTCTTCCCTTCTCCTCTGGCCTCCCTGCATTGTCTTTGTTTGATATTAAGAAATGTTTCATTTCGACAAATAAAAACATACTAAACTTAAAGCCTGAAAAATAATCTGCGTACACATATGGGGGTAATGTTTAACTTGGTGCTGTAAATTGACTTACCTAATGCAGTTGTTTATGTGACGTAATCACAGGGGAGGACATTCCAAAGGCTTTTTGCATCGTTTTTTTTTAACTGAACTATTAAACATATTTGCTACACTTGATTTAATACGCTATTCCTAATAATAGAAAATAATAAAGAAATGATTTCTGGAAATCATCTTGCGATCCCCTGGGGGCTCCCAACCCATGCTCTAGTCAGACAAGACATGAAAAAAGGCTCTGAGGGATATAAGTTTGTTCAATATGTTGTACTGTTACATACCAGGTAGGGTTGGGCGATGTGTTTAAAAAAATTAACAATAAACGACTTAATATCGGGTGTGTTTGGCTTCATGCATCGTTGCGCAGACGATCAATCTGCAAGTGCCAAACAAACAGGCACGTGTGCACACACAGGAGCACAAACCAGTAGTTTAGCCACAATTAATCCGGCTATCAATCTCGACCTAGGCCCCTTAATTTACATGTACTGCCTCCTCAGATTTTTCATTGCTTAATATAAAAAAAGAGAAATTATTGATTTGTTGCTTTGTTTGAATGACCAATCAGTGCTCCCCGCTGTTTTTCCATTATTATCAATTATCGTCTGGTATCTGCCTTTTGTAATCAACATCGGGATATTTGCTAGACATCGGCGATATACGATAAAATCGTCACATCGCCCAGCCCTAGCACCTGATTGGATGCTAATATGTGAAAAGCCCAAGGTATAATGTGATTTGCCCAAGGTATAATGCGACCCAGTCAGTCAATATTAAAGATATCAAGATTAAATTTTCAGAGTAAGGTGATGTAAAAACATTGAATCAATGTTAAATGAATGGTGGACATCAAACAGCAAGGATCCTTTCTTTGCTTGTAGTATAAATCCACAGCGAACCCTTGTCTTTACAGTGATTTAGCAGTGCTATTTCTTTACATTTATTTTTCAGTTAAATTCAGAGTTTAAAAGCAAAGTTGTTTTATTTTCCATGTTGTTTTAAAGGTTAATGAGTAATCATGTTTAATAATCAGGATCTCAATGTTGGCCAAAGAAATCGCCAAATTATTACAAATAAATATTTTTTGTCATAATCAAGCAGCCCTAGTTTACATGAAAGGTAAATAAAGTGATCTGACTGAAATTTCAATTGTTATGGGCATTTTTAATCTGATTGACATGTTTATATGGAGCATTTTAATTCGGATGGACTTTTAATCAAATCACATTGGTCCATGTAATGGTACCTACTGCAAAATTTTGGTAACGTTCAAATAATATATTGTCCACCCCTTACAACCCGGATGCTTTATGTTCACTGTTTCATGTGACAGATAAAACCGTGTTCCAGTGAGCTGTTTGTTTTAGGAAAGGTAGTCGTGTGTGACATCACTTTCTCCAGTCCCCCTGATAGCCTCCCTGAAGAAGAACTGTCATCACCGTAACCTAAGGTTTTGTACTTCTCAAAAGGTCAGATGGTCAGTTGTTCTGTATGTGGTTGCCATGACAATCGAAAGAACCATAACACACGTTGTACACTTGTCAGCTCCTGATATCCAGTTGCAACTGTACTGTACATGCAGTAGGCATCATGGGAGGATAGTGGTGGAAGAAGACAAGAGGAAAATTCAGATTTACTTCACTTGCATTCACACAGGTAAACCCAATTCCAGACTCAATGAATGCAAATGGTGAAGTGCCACCCTGAATTCAAATCCCTTCTCATTGCAATGATGTACAGTATGTTTGACACGTTAAAGACACGCTATTATTTTCACTAGCTTGAAAAATTGCTTTTGTTGTTAAGATGCAAATTTTAACACATTGGTAAGCAATGAAAATCACCGATCCATGAAGCCTAATGAGTTGGGTTGACATGAGGAAAACATGATGATGTTTTCCATACAGTGCTGTGTTTATTGTGCGAGCATAAAAATAGCAGGTGTGATGTTAAGACTTGGCCATATACTGGAGCTTGAAAAAACTCAGACCTCATTTATAATTTACAACCTGTCTGTAATATTTAGAGATGTTTAGAAATTTGCTGTGAAAGGTTATTTTTGACTAAATAACTTTTGTTGCAAATTAGATAAAAAGGTTTATTGTTAAAAGTAAACCGCCGAAAACCGATTGCGAATATTCAGTTTATGGCCTAGTCCTACGTGAGGCATCAACTTTAATGGCATGTCCATATAAGCACTGACAGCACATTTAGATTTGGAGTTTTCATTTCCTCAAATCTCTCTGTGCATTGTCTGCGCTTGACTTTTATGACTGTACCGCCGGGTATTATATCTGAGATTTCTTTTCTGCTAAAGTTTTAAGCCTTTGATTTTAATATAGAGACAACCACCTCTGACTCTCCCTTGAGCACTGTTAAAACGGGACACTTCAGACAACTTATCAAGAAAGGCTATTTTGAATCTGGACATAATAATTAGTTATTCTGTTATAATTGAGAATTTGCCTATTGATGCAGTAATTATACGATCTCAGACCCTTTGGCTGCCATCAGCACAGTAATGAGAACATCAGAGAGAAATTGAAATCTCGCTCCACTTTTGTGCACATTCACAAAAATGTAATTTAACCTCGCCTCAGTAGCAGTCAGGGGCGACCAGAAGATAAATCCGACTACTTCAAAACGTCCAGGAAAGTTTAAATCTGTGGGAAAACTTCCAAGCGAAGCAAATCCATTTAATTATGGCATCATCGCCGATGGAGTTCGATTCAGATTAAATGGTAAAGACAGGGCGTCATTGCGGAGGAAATTGCATGCAGCGTTTCTGCTGAAGGGTGACAGAGTATGAAGCCTTAAACACCAACTCCTCCAAATACAAGTTAGTGGAACTAATGCCTACTACATTGCTTAGGTGAAAGCGCTTGCTCCATAGTTCTCATCATCCAGCATTTGTTCGCTGATTGAAAAACAAGACGGCAATTATCCTCAATGTGTCATCCTTGAGCGAGTGAAAATGGGAAACAAAACCTTCATCTCCATTGATTAAGCTCATGTTGCCTTGAGTCTGTCAGCGCCGCCCCATTTCACGGCTAAACTTGGACCAGAAAGCACAAACAGAGATCGATACAACCCCCCCCTCCCAACATTGACACAAGCGGCTCGAGATTGTTGCGCCCGGCGCTCCTGCACGTTTCGGCCTCATCATTTACTCACGTCTCGTGTAGGCCTGCTTCAGAAATCCATTCGGCTGCCTTGATGTGTAAATTTCTTTATGGTTAATACATGAGGTTAGGCATCATCTGCCAACCCTTTACAAACATTCACAAGGTTTAATCTGTGCTGGTTTTATTGACTCTTTTTCTCGTCACTCATTTCATGAGCACACGTAATTAGGTCACGATTATGAAATTTGGCTGACGATTAATTTTTTGTTTTAGGGCTTTGGCATTTAATTATTGTACATGTTTTATTCCATTTTAAGCTTTGAAATGACCAGATTGTTCTGAATGTAAGACAGTTTTTTCTAAGAAATACATCGGAAAGAATGGGGTCATCATATATTTGAGGGTGTAGGCTTTTAAGTGTCAATAAAACAACAGCCAAATACCTAAGTAAATTCACCAGGGGTGAATTGAAGTCACCAGTAAAATGCTGTCAGTCATAGAAAAGCAATTTTCTCTCACTTGCAAGACTACAATAAAATGTTACTTCTATGTTAATGAAATGTTGGTATCCTGGTTTTCATGGTGAGAATAATTTAAATTACATTACTTTTCTGTTATTTAGGTTATTTTTATGGTGTATATGCCTTTTATTTAAGTGGTGGTGGTGTTGTGGTGGTACATTTTACCAGTATTGCCATACTTTAGTTACAATATATACACTATAAAGCACAAGGGGGAGCTGTAGTGCCGGCATATTGCATATTTTAGAGATGTGCAAAATTGCGATGAACTGAAACCGTGATGATGAGGTCAAACAATCGCGACAAGGTCAAAAAACCACGACAAGGTCAAACAACCGTGACAAGACGGTTATTTAATTATCGTGACACCCCTAGATGTAATCATGCTGCATGTATTGTAAGTCATGCACTTTGTCCGTCTGGCACAAAGCAAAGAAAATCCGAGTTCGTTTATGCGTATTGAGTAACGTTTTTTGCTGTATTTTTATTGGGCAGCACAAAACTGTTGTGTTTACAATACATAGAGCCATTTGGTCTGGAATAATACCGCGTGAATGCGAGTAAATTTGTGTACATTGCAAGCGAGCCTGCCTAATGATGATACTGCGGAGGACTGCGGTGTGCGTTAACTAGGAAACTCTCGGAGAGTCCAGATCTCAGATCCTAACCACACTGTGTGTGGGTGTGCTGAATATCAATGTCCTGCTGTGCTCTCTTCTCGTCCGCCCCTGAGAGAATGTGTGCAAAGCTGTTAGTGTTTGTGTGTTCTCACACAAAGGTAGCATATGCAATTTTATTGTTTATTAAAACGTAGAAGCTTTTATTGTTTATTTAATCGCTCATTGTGGGCATTACAAGTGTGTAGATCCACAGGGCCTGCAGGAGCCCAGGGCAGGATGTGTGTTGGTGTGCGAGTAGGTGGATGCGTCGAGTGTGTAGCCTGCGTGGGTGAGTTTGTACGCAATGTCAGGGAGTCATTTAGCTCTTGGTCTTTGTAGTCCTCCTCTTCCCACACACAAATATGTGTTTCCCGTTAAAATACACACTTGATATTGAATGTGGGGGCACCAAATAAGGAAGTCTACTCTGTGCGAGTACGAGAGCGACAGGAAGCAGTTCATACAGCCCGATAGAAGGGTACTGCTCAACCTATGCATCAATGGAAAGTCCCAGAGGAAGGGCATGGATGTTGAAGGTTGGGGTTTTATTAGGATGTGTGTATTGGGAAAAAAGCTTCTGCAACGTTTAAGTTCAGAATGGAAAATGAACAAGTATAGTATTTAAACGACATCTCGTTCACACTCGCGCTAACAGTTATAGGTGCCTTATGACACATAATGTAAATAAAGGTAAAATGTGTGATGTGTAAAAAGCGCAAGTTACTGTGAAAGCTAAATGAAAATAGCCTTTGCCAACAAAGTTAGCTATTTGGACATAATGTGAATAGACATTGGTATTCTAAACATGATGTTAGATTTCTAATATGAGTACACCACATTACCTTACTGCATGTTATATTTGGCAAAAAACATCAGTAATGAATTGATTTAATATCCTTTTTGTAAAAAGTCACAGGGATTGTAGTTGATATCGCTTGTCATTCACAAATAAAGTCAGGTGGAGCCCATTGCATTGTGGGATACAGTATCCCAGACAGTTTAGTATGCAATGCAGTGTGCTCATGTTGCACACTGAAAATTCTAGCAAATGTTGTAATTCATCCGGGTTTTCCATGCATGCAGAAAATTTACATATCGAGCTCACCATACATATTGCATAGTGCCTGCTGACAAAAATGAAATGCCATTGTAAATATCTAGAAACTGTAGAAACCGGGCAGCAATGTAATGATACATATGTTTGCTTTTACAGCAACTTAAATATTCAAAACAACTTAAAAGAGAGAGAGAGAGAGAGTTCTGATGAATAAAAGAAGAGAAGACAAGAGAAAGAATACAGAAGGAATATATAAACCGTTTTGTTTTAAAACAAAGGTGTGTGGAGGTAGTAGTGTTCTGATAAGACCGATAGAGGGGAGTTACAAAGATTGATGGAGAGACAGATACAGGGAGGGAGAGAGAGAGAGGAGGAAAAGAGAAAACGCAGGCAGTGAGAATATTAATGTTGTGTCAGACAGTTGAGATTCTTCATAGACCACAAGCTTTTCTCCCTCAAGACTTGCACAACACACACACAGAGCAGTGCTTAGAAAACAAGGGCCACCTATTCGCATGTGTAGAGAGAGAGACCTGCCAGATTCACATTTGGAAAAAATGTACACACGTTGGACAAAATAAAGTATTGGGTTCAGATGAATTCATGACTTGGAATGTGAATTTGATTTGGCCACACACACAGAATGTTGAATTAGAATGACAAGGTCAATCATCATGGTTTTATTTTTGCCATACCTCTCTACAACATGTCCACCACACAACATTATACGATATATTTATACAGCCATTTCTATTTATTCATTGGATTTTTTTTAATTTCCATAATTCGTATATCCTGTTTGCTATCTCAATTCAAATTAAATTCTAATCCGGTGACAGCCTAGGCACACGCACACATTAAACCCTACGTTATAGTTTGGGTAATGAAGAATTACAGCATATTTTAGTAGCATCTCTTCTGCACTAGTCTTCAATCTGAACTCATCAGCATCTGAAGCCGCGCTGCCCTCCACTGATTGTGGATCATTGTAATCAAGCCGTGATGGCTGTCTGTAGCCTGTTACACTTCCATAACACAAAACTTGCTCGAACACAATTTTGTTATGACATCCATTTTTACAGGTGCTTTGCGAGTTAACGCTATGTCAGGATTGTGAAATCTCTGACAAGACCTGTCACAGGGCAGATTTGGTTTACAGACAGAATAAAGGATACAAGCTGCAGAAATCGGAGGAGAGAGGGGGTAAGAAAAAGGAGGTTTTTAGATGTTCGCGATTGTAGGTAGAGAGAATGTGTCCCATGGTCCGCACATACCTGTGTGATGTCTTTTAGTGAATTGACAATGACAGGTAAGGTTATATCCATAGAGGAGAGTGGGAATAAAGTAAATATAGAATAATTGAAAAGGATGGCGAACGTGGATATCGCATCATGGGGAGAACTGAACTAAAAAAAGATGTTCGTAGAAAAGAATACTGAATAGAACAATGAAACGTCAATATTATCACACGCTATGAATCATCGGTGGGTCTGCTAGGAAACTGCACATCATCAGAATACAAATGCTCATCATTCACAACGTGCACACCAGTTATTTTATTAATACATCGGCTACATTTTTTATGCTTTCATCCAAGGATAGGAAATTTAGAAGATGTCTGTAAAATGTTTATGATTTAGAATTAGGGTTGTGACGTTGGCAGTTTTTTACCATTGTGGTGGTAATGGACAAAATTGGTGTGGTGGTTGGGAAATATATCTTATTTATATAAATAATATAATATGATTATATTTGCGCGTAGCAACCACATGAAGAGTGGAAGAAAAATATAGACCTTATTCAAATAATCTGAAATAAATGAGGTTGAAACATCCGTCCATCAGTGATCTGGCACACTACAGCATATAAAACATTTAAATTAACATCAGTAAATAATGAAAACTTAAATTATATAAGAAAGTTAAATATTAAAAAAAAAAGCTCATGTTGCAGTGACAACTTCAGTCAGTCGCGTATTAACCCTTACAGTCCTTAACAATTCCATTTGAAACAAACTGTTTAAACCAACCTTGGCTTTCCTACTAAGATTGCCAAAAAAAAGTTTACTTTTTCCAACCCGTTGATGAAAAAACCAACATGTTGAAATTGTCCAGATTAAGATGTGTACAGCTGCACTAAATGGGGGTTCAGAAGAGCGCAAATTAATAGATGTCTCTCCGCAACCATGGCAAAACATGCACGGGTTCCAAGACCAAGCAAGCGGGTCATAGCCGGTTTTGATTTTATATTGCTGTTCATTTCACAACAAGATGCATTGCACAACCCACTGAATAACCTTGGTTTTGCCGTGCAGGCCTGCGCGGGCTCGAACGTACCAAAGGAAACGCATGCCAACATTATGAAGTGGCCAGCCCAATCTCCAGACCTTAATCCAATAGAAAACCTGAAGAAATCCAGGGGAATTTTGGTCTGTAGGGCAATCGTTCTGGGCTGGAATACCTGTTCACAGGTGTAAGAAGTTGGTCTACTCCATGCAACACAGATGTGAAGCAGTTCTTAGAAACCTTGGCTATGCAACTAAATATTAGTTCAGTGACTCACAAGAATGCTAAATCATCAAACATTTTTCATTGTATATAGTAAATGATTGACTTTGTAAAGAAAAATGCAGAAACATTATTTAACAGCCTAACATTCCTTTTTCTTCACTTTCTGAAGGGTAATATCAAATTTGATACTTTTTTAAAACATTTACGTTTTGATTTAGAATAGAATGTGCAGTGTTCCCAACGCATTTGTGTGTGTGGAAATAAAAGTTATTCTAAGGATTTTGACCTTTACACACTTTTTTAAACACAATGCTTAAATGCTATGAACTGTATGTAAAACTGCTCTTTCTAAGATGTTTTCCAGATCTTAAGCAGACGTACCTGTGTTATCTTTATTTTTTATGCATGTGGCAGACGCTTTCATCCAAAGTGACTTATATTGCATTGCACTATACATTTGCTTCTGACTATGCGCAATCCCCTGGGATCGAACTCATGACCTTTGCGTTGGTAGCGCCATGCTCTAACCACTGAGCCACAGTTTTTAGTGTTTTGATTGGCAGAAAGGTGTAGCCATTATCCAATTTAAAACTTGCTTACCTCAGGCATAATAGGTTGGTTTTATTAACTAACAGCCTCCCGTTGGCTTTAGTTTGTGTAGGTAAATTTGAAATACTACTGCATGACTGGAGTTTGCCAAATCCCAGTTAAGGATGTCAGACACTCACTCTTTTTGACTGATGTTTTGCATGTGGGTAATGACAGTGCAGTATGAGCAATGGAGAGATATTAGCATTCCCATTGCGCAGATTGCCTGCGTAGTCTCACTTTTAAAACCCAACACGAAAGGAACTTGTCAGCAGCCCCACCCTCTCCTCTCATTAGACATCTCATCAGCAGTCAGTCACCTCATGAATAATTCACAAATATGCCGTTTTGGTTAATTTTGCAGGCAGAGCAGGTTTGCTCTTTAGCTTTCGCACCACACGGGGGAGGTTAGCAATAGCTCATTGTCTTCTATGATTCTGCAGCCCAAAGCAACAGTGCCATTTACAAAATAAAGTCAATCCCATCAGATATCGGCAGGGATCGGTCTCAGGTGCTTGATGACTCACAGATGCCAGGTTTCTAAATAACCTTTAGCTGGATGTGGTAGGGTTGCTAAATGATTTATCTAGCTTTTCACTAACCCACAGGGTAACTGTGTTAACAATCCCATCTTTAATCACGGCCATCCTGTTGAGAGAATGTGGATGGACTGATGAGTGGATCAGTGTCTGGAGAGAGGGCGCTAACAAACCACAAGACACTGCTCACCTGCACCGTATCATTACCAGTGATGGTCCTTCGGGACAACTTTGTAAACTATGTCAGAATAGCTTCCGGATTTACCAAATTAACTGACTAGATTTTCATTTGAAGTGATAGGTCGCATGAAAGTACTCGTTCTGTTTTATAACGTGCAAGGTAAAATTTACTTTTGAGTTTTAAGATAGCTAATTCAATTTAATTTAATTAGGTAAAAATAAATGAAATTACAGCTTTTTGCAAAGAGGGCAAGAAAGGAGGATTGTGAAGAGTGACAGGTTATATTCGTGTCAGATCATTTCATAGCCAATATATAACTTGAAAGAAGTTCATTTTGGTAAGGTCAGGGTCATTGTGAGTACAAAAAAAACGGTTGCGATGCCAAATTATAAGTTGGTGCGACCAGTGTGACCAGTGGGAAAAATTAGTCAAAATTTAAGCCCTGCACTTGTGCAACACAAAAGACAGAATGTTTATTCTGCTCTTTCTAAAAAGTGAATATAGACAGAAGCTGTGAGCTCTAGACTAAGTATTAAATCCATGTAATAGATTTGTAAAATATTTTATCCTGATTGTGGAACTCTTGCATTTGCCGTCTTGTTGTTCAGTCGTTGTATATAAGGACATTCAGCCAAACATCTTTAAAGGGATAGGTCACCCAAAAAACTGAAAATTCTTTCATTTTTATTCAAGCTTATGTCTTTCCGGACATGTATGACGTTCTTCTGCAGAAAACGAAAGAAGATATTTTCATGAACATTGGAATCCAAACAACTTTGGCCCTCATTGACTTGCATTTTAAAAACTCCATATTATGTTCCATATAAGAATAAATCTTAATTGAAATGTATTTTAACAACATAACAGCGAAAAAACGATGACATATTCTTCTCTGACATGACATGAAAACGACAATAGAAAACAATGCATCAACCATTTGTGCACCACAGCACATGGACCGCATCATTGAAATCTACACCCACATTTTGTGGTTTACACAATTCTTCTGCACCTGGAGTACAGCACAGGGGTTGAAGAATTACAACCCATAGTTCAAGCATTTTATCAACCTGCAAGTGCATTCATCTCCCTGAGTGTAAGGGGTATGTGCACCTACTAATATACTAATTCATGAGTAGGTCTATGTGGTTCGTGTTCCTTGCAACTCTGCTCATACCTGTATCTACCACGTGTGGTCCTGACCTCTTGAGTGAGATGATTAGCATTACTTATCATTGGTATTCATTACCAGCTCTTAATTCCCTAGTCTTTCTCAACCTCCCACTCCCAACTTGACAGAGGGCCGCAGGTTAAACGTGAGGAGGAACGCTCCATCACGACTTCATTTGATCCAATTAAGCACAGATTTAATCAGGCCTTGTGTTTCGGGATGTAAATGTGCAATGCGATCTGCACAGTACCCATAGATTCCTCGGCCTGGGTTTCCTGGCCCAGTTTCCGTCCTGGCAGAGATTAAAGGTTGGGCTATGATTCAATCCAACATGTCAGTTAGTGAACTTTTCTTTTAATGGTCTGATTTTCAGCTCACTAGAATTGAAGATTTGCAAATGCTGTAACACAAAACGATCATATTGCTTCAGACTTTGACTATTAAACAAGCCATATGGACGACGTGTTTTGTTCTTTTAAAGCTTAAAAGGCATGGTCATTGTGTGGCAAAGACTGAAATTTCTGCCGATGTATTTGGAGCACCATGAAGGTGTGTAAATATGAGTGAACTGTTCCTTTAATTTTGTAGAGCAGAGGAGCATGGGAATGATAAACTGTGTTTTTGCCCGACTCTCTCCGCCTGAGTTAGCACATCTAAACACAGCGGGTGATTATGCAAAAAGAGAGAGCCGAGCATGATTTCTGTGTTGACACAAACACTCGATTATTTAAATAATGAAACGATTGAATTATCGGCCCAACTGGCAGTGAGAAGACTAAGGAGCGGCTCATCTTTCATTACAGGCGGCAATGCAAGCCTGTGTAATTGAGTAGAGAAAGAGGAGACATTTCTGCGTGTGAGGTATTGCTAACGGTTGTGGCAAGTTTCAGAGGATGTGTGAGGTTCTTTTAAAAAAAAACTGCAGCGCCATATGAAATATGGCTCCCCTGTGCCACATCTTCCCCTGGCTGTCTGAATCTAATAAAAGTGCGGCGTCACAATCTCAGTTTCTGAAAGGGTCTCATTAACGTTGCTTGAGTGATTTCAATGTGCAGTGGTTGAGATCAGCGACAAACGGTGTGACCAAACTCTTATATCGTGGTGTGATTAAGCAGTATCACATGAGCAAGAGTGCCGTTTCAATGAATCAGACTGTATTTCATGAATTATTGCTGGGCGAAATACCGCTTCATACCGAATACCGGGGTGTATTTTTTTATGATATGAATTTTTAACATACCGCATTACCGGTGTATGTCGCTTAAACAACGTGCGGAACACGGGCAGCGTGACACTTTTTCAGTGGTGTCCCTTTTCACTGTTGCACTGTGACCGGTAATTCACACAGAATGCGTCTTTCACATAGAATGAGTCTTTCTACTGTATCATCATATTTCTGTATAAACATGCCCTAAACGGAGGTGTTTAGAAGTTTGCGTCTCGCGCATGAGCGGTAACATCACATATTTCTTTCACGTCGCAATGGTAGTGTGCACCTCGTGGCTGAACAGCAGAACAAGTGCAGCAATTGCAAGTTCGCATTACGTTATATTAAATATACTCACCAACAAACATTTTCAAAAAACGATTGTGTTCCCCGCATATCTGCTCAATATAAGCATATATGATATGTTTTTAGTTTGAACTGTTTCTCTATATGCCATTATGAGAAATAAGGTTCAGGAAGGAGGATTGACAGTGTGATGCGATCGCTTTCCTCTCACAATTTAAGTCTTTGTTTTATGATTAAAAAATATGATTTCAGTCAATCCACCCCACTATTTCCTCTTTCAATCATTAGAATATGTGGTTAAAAATACCGCCATGTACCGGGAAACCGGTATAAATCTGGAAAACACAGTTATATAAATTTTTGGTCATACCACCCTCCCTATCATGAATGTTTAATTGTGTTTATGGAACAGGTTTACTAAGTAGAAAGTGTTGAGTGAATGAAACACAGTTTGGCCACATTTTTCTAAAATTAGAGAAAATCTGTAATTGTGTAAAGAAAGTGTTTAAAAAGTTATATATGTCGGAGCTTGTGGCTGTGTGGACAGCACTCCAGACATATGGCACAACTGTTCCCTGTGAGACCTGAGTTGGAGGCCCAGCTCTGCGTCCTTTCCCGATCCTACTCCCCTCTTTCCTCCCAATAACATCCTGTCTTTCTCCACTATACTGTAATTAATACAAATTAAAGAGGCAAAAAAATCTAAATATATCAAAAAAAGTAATGTATAGTAATTGCTCATTTTTGCCTTCTTGAGCAAATTAAGTATTTTAGAAATGAATGGTGCTTTAACATAAAATTTTCTTTATTAATTTGCCACATTGATGGCCACAGATCAAATGAAATGATTCATATTCATAACAAATATATAAGTCTAGCATCAATGTAAAACCATCTTCCTGTCTTGTAATGTTATGAAATGAAAAGAGTTCTAACTCTGAAATCTCTTCTGATTTCTACCGTTCGACTCGTTTCTTCCACCGTGCGTTGTGTTGCATCATACAGTATCGCCCAGTCCTATTTCACATCATCCTTAATTCTTTGTGAGGCCATCAATCATGACAGGGCAATGTAACCACACTGGACTTAATTAAAGTATCTAAGATACGGGTGTAAGCAGTTTAGAGTTCTTCTAGTGCCATCTGTATTTATGGATGTCGTATATAGTCTTGCTATTGTTTTCAGTATGTGTTTAATCATAGCAGGTGGACATGATTTGTGGCTAGATATGCAGTGATTTTGTAGACTACATTGGGTTTCTACTGTATCCTTAATGGGGTGTATGTCCTAGCAAAACATTTTTTGTTTAAAATTCCAAACCTTTAGTTTCTTCTTAAGTTAAGGGTTCAATCTTTTGAAAGTGCTCGGTCATAATGGTCCCTCAGGTCCGTTCTCTTGAAGAAAATGATACGAAACACAGTCTGTTCAAAAGTGCTTAGTTTTTGCCATCGAGTGAAACAATTATTGAAGAAAATGTATTAAACATCATTGAACTGAACGTCAGTGAGCAGTGTCTGATCGGTCCAGAAGAGGAAGACTTTATTTAATGTTGTGAAATTATTAATCGACCCAAGCTATAAAAAGCAAGTTTCTTATGACCAGTCCAACTGCTAAAGCATGTGTCATATTGTGTTATGACGGAAGGATGTACTGTATAGCAGAACTTCTAGTAAACAAATGCTTGAAGTATTTGCAGGGAAATGTCAAATATGTCATTATATATATTTCTCAGTATGCTCTATAACTTGGACCCAACCCTGTCTTTCTTAGTTATGAGGTTTGTATATTGGCGAATTTAATGAATTGGCAAACCACTGCAGTTTAGAACGATCTGCATCGGCTGGTAACTCTTTCTGCTTGACTTATAAAGTTAATTTTGTGCAGGTCTCATTTGTTATGATTTATAGTCCAATTAAATACATGTATTATGTTCGGTATTGCAACTACGAGTACCATAAGCCTTTGGTAGGTTGACTAGTAAAATGTTCAATTTTGCAGTTAGCTCCATTATGAATAATTGTTCTTGTACACCGCCTGCTGAAGGAAGTGCAAGTTTATTGATTTCAGTCCAGTTTCCTACTGTTGTTGGAAGGAGAACTGACCCACAAACTCTGTTGAAGGGCAAACTTCAACACAAAACTGCTAACGATACGAGAATATTAATGGCGCAGCTAAATATTTTGCCTTTTTATGCAACGATCTGTCACGGTGTCCTCTATCCTTGGGTTAGCACCATCGACTTTTCTTCCACCATGCCGCCTCAGAGTCGCAGTCTGTAATGGTATTCAAGAAGGGATGGAGACACAAACAGCCTTCCCGCTTGTTGTGTTCAGGTGTGAGTGGCAGAGAAAAAGGTCACTGGTAAAAAGTTCTCCCCCAGGATCTGCCTCTCTTCAGGGACAAGCTCTGCTCACCTCCTGCCCTGGCCCGATAGCACAGACGCCTTTCTTTTTGTTTTTTGATGTGCTCAGTTGGGCGTCTGATGCGGCGTTCGCCCAGCGCTCAGCTTGAGCTGCCAAGCTCCGCCCCCCCTGCATACATAAACACAACACCGCGCTCGTTAGGCATGCTCCTTTCCAGCATTTGCATACGAAACAAACAGGAAATTGTGTTCATTTGTATGCAAATGCTTCTGTCCCTAAGGCAGCGCTTTTAAATGAAAAGTTTTACCATCCCATTAATTCCAAATTACAGACACGGACACCCTTCTCTTCCATGACAGGGGGGCGATGGATACCGAGGGGGGTCAGCGTTCCCAAACCGCCGTGTCTGGCTGGGATGGTTAAGCGCGCCATCTGCACATGATGTCATAACTTGGCCCGATCCAGTGGTCTGCAGATTGATTGGCTGTGCTCTGACCCAATCTTCTCCCGAAACTATCTGGAGAGGAATATGCACTGATCCGGCGTGATTGATATTCCTGAATATTCGCGAGGACGGTGAGCGGAGACCTTGGCGGAGATTTGATGGACAGGTTGTTAAGCGGACAAAGAGCGACGAAGGCCTTCGAGCAGTATGTTGGCAGAGGGCGTGTAGTCATTTTCTGATTTACTAACATATGTGTAGATCACAGGGAAAATGTTTTGATTTGTTTCACCAGTAACTACACATGGGAAGTTGTTAATGATTTGTTCTTCGCCAAGTTTTATAAGTTCAAGGAGTGTAAATAAACTAAACTATCCACCCACCAGTGACCTTCCCTGATAAACAGATGAACAGGTAAATGAAATCCCTCTTGAATTGAGCTGCATGTATTTATCTGCCGGGAGTCAATGGACTGTGAGAGCATAAATAAGAATAATACGATTAAGAGGATTAGTTAATTAATTGAATGGATAAGACATTACTGTTTGCCTAAACACAGAGGTCATATACAGAATGCTACTCTTTCTTTACTTCTGTTCTTTACTTTCTCTCTCTGGTCTTTGGAGCCCGTGGTGTAATATTCAGTGCCTGTCTCCGGTAGGATATGAGCGGTAAAAAAAACATCCTCACAGCATTATTGCATAATTCATTTACTGTGAATAAGCTGCTTTGAATAAAAGCTTCTTAACTGCAGGAACATAAATAAGCTACTACTACCTTTGTAGACTTGAACAAGCTTAAAATGAGCTAAACTGCTAAAAAAAACAATCCTGACCATAATCCACAGTCATTACACATAAATGTCAAAAAGCAGATTTAGCAATGTGACCAAAGAGAATGTATAAAAAGATATGAACAGATCTGAAGGGTATGGAAAAGATGACATTTGGAATACAATTTGGCAACCTTCTGTAAACATGACGTGTCCTAGAAATGCTGGAAAACAGCGATGAAAGTTACGCAGCAGGACACCACCACAGTTGACTACCACACAGGGGCACAAATCACAAAATACCCTTCCGATGAGACGAGACCGAGAACAGGGGGAAGAATTGCACCCACTGAGCGTCATTTATTTGCACGGTGTCTGTTGTTTTATCAACTAGTTCCTCGAGGATTTTGTGCAAAGCATACTCTGTTGCATACTCGTGTAAACGTAAACTTGTGTACACTGTGTATCTTATTGTATATGAATATAGTGTGTCTCATTCTGTGGAACAGAAATCATTAGCTAATGATTTATGTAAGTTAAATCTATATTGTGCATTTTGGAATTACGAGGAAAGCAGAAATGTTGGCCTTGTAAGTAATGATAATGACTAAGCACTATACTGTACAGAACAAAATCTGGTATTATTGTGGCAAAATTGTTCACGTAATGACAGAAGGAAAAAGACAGTGAGGACAGAGCATGTCAGAGAGGAAGTGAATGAGAGCGAGAATGTTTTGATCATACTGTAACATTTCTCCGTCTGATTCAAAGAGGGGTTGTGAGCGAGAGGAAGAGCTAAGTGAAACAGACCAGCAGAGATGTATTTGCAAAGCTGAAATATTGAACATCATCTTTTAATACGACTTCTAATCTTTCTTTATACTAGCTTCAATCAAATGCATCAATGCCCATAAGGATGCTATTAAAAAGGGATAGTTTGAAATAAAATATGGCATCATTTACTCACTTTCTTGTCTTTTTTAAACATGTATGACTTTCTTTCTTTTTTGCTGAACACAAATTAAGACATTTTGAAGAACTTTGGTGATTGAACCCAATCGACCCATCGATTGGTTTAGTTTGGTTCTTTAAAAATAAAAAAATATCTTCTTTTGTGTTCTGCAAAAAGAGAAGGTCATACAAAGACAGGAGTGTGAATAAATTATGCCAGAATTGCATTTTTTTGGGTGAACTATGCCTTTAAGGGCTCTTTTGTAACAAAAGACGGATAACATCCAGTAATGCTAAATTCACCTTTTGCTAAATTAATTTGGCCAAACCATTTTCTCCAGTTTAATCCCTAAAATATCTTTACTAAAAGCATTAGAATCAGCAACACCTGCTGTGAATGTCTCACCTTTTTCCCCTCAAATGCACCCCTGAACATGGCATTTCATCCCATTGGCTCACAGAGCTGGATCTCTACCTCCAGATAAGACTCTCTGCATTTGAAACTGCATAATGACTAGTTTAATTTTTTTAAAGTCGTACAACATTTATCTTTACCTTTAAAGGAAACATACTTGAGAAGCATCAAAAAGCAATACACTTTAATAGGTGGGTTGCAAAACTAAGTCAGGAAAACCATTTTCTTTGTGCTCTTATATAACTTCTTCACTTGCTGCTGCAAGTTTCTTTGTCTTCCAGCTTGTTTTTCACCTCATTATACAGTTCAATAGTCTGTTTTTATGTGCATTAGGTCTTATATGGACAGAAGTGTGGCGAGTTTGTGTGATGAAGGACAATTGGGACTTTGGGAGTGAGGTTTGAAAGATGTAAGAGTGACGCAGTCAAGCAGAGAGAACAAAAGGTGAGATCGTGGCCGTGAAAGTACAAGGTACATTATCTGGCACGTTATAATCACTTCTCTCTCCCTCCCCGTATTTCTCTTTCTCTTCACTTCCTTCCGAACAGTGGCAGCTATTAGTGCTGAATGGAGCGGAATCGAATTAGCGCTGCCCACCGTTTCTCTAAAAGCGCCAGGGCCCAGGGGCACCATCGCCATGCTAATAGAGCCCGGGCTCTTACTGTGTGAGAAAAAGCGGCCAGAATTGCTGATGGGGTGGGGCGGTAGATATTTTTTCACCACTCAAAAGCGGACAAGAGCAGAGAGCAGGCAGAGCTAGCCGAGTGTGAGCACTCGCCACGCGATCCCGTCGGCTTTCAGAGAACTGAGTGACATGGCAACAATAACTCACGCTGCAGCGTCCACGAGGCTTTGGGCCGCCTAGAATAATTTTAGCTGCTCGTGGCGCTTTTGGAATAGTGGGGTGCCGCAGTTTAACTGTAATTACATTCATTTTCCCCATCCCGGCTCCAACAAAATGCCAAGGCCGTACTCAAAAAAGAAAGGAAATGTGCACCGGGGGGATCCGGGGCTATTTTCTGTTGAGCACATCTTCATCCATATTCACATTTGCAACTTTGTAACAAGTTAATCTAGAAGTGTACAGAAGTAGGAATACATTTATAGGCACAGCAACTGACCTTGTATCTTATTGAATGCTTAGATCTGACAAATAAGTTTTAGAGCTGGCAAGGTTACAAGTTCGATCCCTAGCAAGTTAGCAACTAGGGCTGTAACAACTAATCGATAATAATCGAGAATGAAAATCGTTGTCAATGAATTTCATTATCGATTAGTTGGTCTGTGACGTCACTTGCGAGCTGCGAAGTTTTAAAATGACCGACGTGTCCCTCCGTGCAGCACGAGCTGCACTGTTTTAAAGTCAGACATGTCTCCGAGCATGCGTCTCCGTGCGGCACAAGATGCGCAGAGAATAGTAAAACGTGTCTCTCCATGCATGCGGCTCTCAGTGTATCCGTACGGCACATGTTGCGTAGTTTTAAAATAAAACATGTCTCTCTGTGCAGCGCGAGGTGCGAAGTTTTAAAGTCAAACGTGTCTCTGTGCAGCACAAGTTGCCCAGTTTTTAAGTCAGATGTTTTTTGCATGCAAGCCGCGCAAGTTTTAAAGTTTTAAGGGAAGAGGCATTTTAAATGACAAAATTAAAGATTATATTTGTAAAACCCAATTTCTGGCGTTTGCACTTTGACATAATAGGCTAATACCCTGATTTGGGTTTATTTAGTTCAGAGGTTGAAGTAACGAAGTACATTTACTTGAGTAGTGTACTGAAGTACACTTTTTGAGTATCTGAACTATACTTTATCATTTTTTCTGGATACTTTTTACTGTACTTAACTACATTTGAATGACAAATATCTCACTTTTCATGCCACAAAAATGATTTCCTTGTCCTATTGTCGGCTGCTTCTAATATGACACACCTGAATCAATTCAGCCCCGGTGTGTTAATTCGGGGGACATCAACAACATTTTGGAAGAAGACAAATTAGTTCAGGTGTGTATACTTTTCCCATCTCTGATTTAGTTATTATAAGCAAAAGATCTAATTAAACTTTGTATCCGATTAATCAATTAATCGAAATAATAATCGTCCAACTAATTGATTATCAAAATCCATATCAGCAACCCATATGAGTTGTACCTCACCTTAGGGCTCAAAAAAATGACCTTTATTTTCCAATATTTTTTTATTATAAATTATATTATTAACTCACCTCTGTTGAAGATAAAGTATGTTTTTTTTCCGTGTAGATTATGCTGTTCTCTCATTTTTTCCACAATGAATGGGGCTTCATAAGAGACAAAATGACCATAATGGTACCATAAAAGCTTTGGCCCAAATCTACTACACCATATGATGGCTTTTTGAATGAAACAGGTCAGATGGGTTTGTAACATCGTGTTGTGTAAATGATGACAACATTTTCATTTTGCTTATACTGTTTGTTTGAGCAAGCTCCTTTTTACCCCATTTGAGATTATGCGAATTGCTAAACTGTGCCCAGAATACTGACTGGTTATTAGAGAAACTCCAGAGACTGTTAATCAACCAAAACAACAGCATTAGCGAAACATTAACGCCAGAATTAAGCCAACTGTGAAATGTAACCCATCACAGTTCTGATCAAAGAATAGCTGCCATAGCAGTTGGATAAGGGGCAAGCGTAAGACGGGAATCTTGATGCACCTTCACGCAGAGAAAGCAAAGCGAGGGCTTGTATAAAAGACAGCTTGCAAAATTGTCGCACGGATAAACTGACGGCACGCTGAGCGCATCTAGGACGGAAAAATCGGAGGACCGAAGCACTTTCTCTAATTACACAGTCTGATAGAGCTTAGCATGTTTAAGACGCATGGGTTAGTAATGCCATTCTTACACTGCAGGACTAAAGCTCATTGCCTTGCACAAATTAAAATGCCATGTCCTTTTCTAACTGCAATTTTTCCTCCCAACGCGGTGCAACAATGTCACAGTTTCAGTGTGTAAATGTTGACTGTACAGTTTAGTTTATTGATATTGTATGTACTATTGATACAGAATATTGATCAAGGTTTCCAGAAAATATTGCCCATGTTGATTCACTTGGGTGTACTGGCACTATTAGTAGCACGTATCCATCTTATTATACTGATCAAAATGATGTTGCTTGTTTCATAATTTGCAAACTCTTAAGTAGAACCTTCTAAAGAGATCTTGAAGACAGTATTAATCTAGTGCCAGCTGGCTATCCTTCCTTATTTTCGACATTGATCTGACAACAGGGGGATCAGGGTTTTTCCTGTTGGTGCCATCATTGTCTGAACACAATTGGCAGCCTCTGGCTTTGGCAAAGTTCTTGTCACCTATAGCATTTTGTATCACACCCTCATTGGCTGACACAACACAAAGGTCTGCCAAGGTACTGGAGCGTTGCCTTTTGTCTTTTTAGAGGCAATAAATGAAGCTTGGATTCATTTGTAGTCATATTTGCAGAGGGGCCTACAACATTTTATGTATCTTTACATTAGCTTCTATTTTATGGACACAAGACCAATGCAAGTCAACGGGGACCCGCGGTTTTTGTTCAACAACAATCTTTTTCTGCAGGAGAAAAAAAGCCGTACCGTTTTGAAATGAAATGAGGGTTAGTAAATGATGACATAACTATCCCTTTAACAGGAGGGAAAATGTTGCATTACGTATTGATAGACGATTATGAAGATGAAAATAGTTGTTGATATAATGTTGATGTGCTACATCAATGAATATTTTTTAGGGCTGTCAAACGATAAATTGCGATGAATCGCATCCAGAATAAAAGGTTTTGTTTACATAATATGTGTCTGTGTACCTTGAATATAAATTTTGTATTTATAAACACATACATATACATTTAAACATATTTAGGAAATATGAATATGTATTTATTTATATTTACCAAATATATTCATGTTTGTGTAAACACAAAAACAATATGCACAGTACACAGACATATATTATGTAAACACAAACTTTTATTCTGTATGCATTTTATCACGATTAATTGTTTGACAATCCTATTTAAGATTAATTTAGAGTTTGCATGGTTTATGATGGTTCAGCTTCTTTAAGGTAGCAAGACACTTCAAGTTTTTTGGCTTGTTCAGGATTAGAGCAGTTGTTGGGGACATAATTATCTCCTCCCTAACTGTAGTTTAATGCTGTGCTGTGAAACAGCTTGATGTATTACATTGTACTCAAACTGCCCATCTGCTCTTGTCCATTGTTTTGAGATGTTTTGCTTGCTTTAGCAGTCTGCTTAAGTTGACTGTCTTTTCCCATGGCAAGCTTTGTTTTCATTTCATTTGTCTTTGGCAGCGTGCAATAAAATCGCTCATTTGTTTACAGGACACAGTGGGCGTTCGACAAGATTTTGCCTTTCGTGGCATAGTTATGTTGTTATTTTTCTGATAGTATGTGTTTTGTGGGTCGTTGATGTAGCTTGCAAAACAAACAGGCGCTGATAGTTTACTCAGTTAAATGAATTGAGCTACTGTAAGTTGTCAATAGTGATTTTCAGTAATAAAATCATGATGTTGATATAGGTGGAAGCATATGGATTGTGTTATTGATGTGCATATTTACCCTCGTATATCGTTTTCAGTAACGTGCACAAAATCAGAGGAAGCCAGACGCCCAAGACCTGAAGCCCAGAGACAAACTAACCCACTCACCGCTAACTGTTTTCACACTGCGAACAAATGTCGTGTGATTTAACGGTAATCTGCCCCCTCCCGAGAGAGTTACGAAGGTGCGCTCTAATGACAAGTGCGTTCAAGCAGCCACCTGTCATGACCCGCGTCGCAGCGGGAATCCTCCAACACTTACTCAACGCAGCCATTCATCTCAGCACGTTTATTGTCGTACGCTTATTCATTGGATTAGCTGCGTAATTATTCCTCATAATTATCGCTTATTGTTCACGCTCGTTGTTTCCTTGCTCAATTTCTTAGTTTGCATTCAGCGCTTGCCAACAAAAAAGATCATTTATTGTCATGTCAATGACACATTTTGGATTCAAATGAAATACATTTGGAGTGGAGCGGGTGATCTTAAAATAAAGACACAGAATATTTCAAGGTGGAATGAATGAGGAAGGACAGAGAACAAAGGAGTAACAAACAACCCATCGCTGTAAATGAAGATAATTCTTATTTTTTTATTCAGATGAATGATCAGTTAGACATCGTAGGTCCATGTGTGTTTGCTTTTTAGCCACTGCTAGTGTATTCAGCTTAAACGGTAACAAACAGGTTTCAAATGTCTCTATAGAATGACAATGTTCGCCCTTTCTTTGCGATTGTTAGAAGGACAGTTCACCAAAAAAATGTTTATTATTATTTCATTATTTAATTATAAAATATTCACCCTCGTGTCATTCGTGGCTGTATGACTGACTTTTGTAGAACACAAAATACGTTTTTTTGAAGAACTTTGTTAAACAACACTGACATTCGCTTTCATTGAAAGGCCTCAAAACCACGGAGACATTTCACAAAATATCTTCTTTTGTGTTCCACTGAAGAAAGAGTCATGTTCTGATTTTGAAACACAGAAGGGTGTATTAATGATGGCAGAATTCATATTTTTGGGTGAACCACCCTTAAAATTTTGAATAGGGTCTTTTAAATAGATATTTGATCTGTGTAAAGTATGTGAACATGAATATTGTGACTTTGAAAGTGCAACATTCTCAGACCACTGTAACAGTCCAAGTGTCTGTCATGTAGGGCAGTGCAAAAAAAGTGATGCTGAGTTTGTGAAAAACTCACAGCAGAAGCATTGGTTTGAACTATATTCTGTAAAAGAATTCCCACAGAGCCCCTCTCAGAAGGATTATATTTGGTGCTCTTTGGGTTTGCAACGTCTCTTTACATCAAGATATAACCAAGAGTGCATCAGGACGCTCTTTGTATTGGGGAATATACCTTTTCTACCCACGCCGCTCCATATTAGCAAGACTCGAGGCTTACTTCTTTGGTTTATCTCAAAGCACATTGAAAAGTTTATTATGTGAATATGCTTTTATATGAAAACAGATGTGGTACATTAGCTGGGAACGTTAGAAAAGAGGGATAGAAGAAGCAAAGCCTCCAGATACAGTACATTACAATGACCCATTTCTGTCTGCTTGCTAACTCGGTGAGTGCGGCGAGTTGAAATTCTAGTTTGTTCTTTTATTTAGCGGTTGTTTGTCACAGGTCGTTGTAGTTATATGCTCTGACATTTCTGTAAGACATATAAGGCAGTGCTTTTCCAAAGACTGTTAGAATTAACAAGATGCTGCAGTGCTGTTACTGAGAATGAGGGAAAGTGTGATGCTCAACACAGCTGCTGTAGTGAAGGACGTCCTGGAAAAGTTTGGAACAATGGTTTTCAGGGCAATTTGAGTTCAAGAAACAAAATATTTCACAATTGTTGATTCTTGATTGAAAATGTGTTGTTTTATTGCAACCATTGTGAGCATATGTAAAGATGTGATGTTTTTTTCCCCCATAGAAGTTTACAGGATTTGGTCTTGACGGAAATAGCTGCCCACAATGCAAATATGGTTGTGCCTTTCCTTAAGTCAAATTGGCTTGTTTATTTTGTCAGATTGTGAATTTAGATTTTAAGTAGTGCATCCTTGTGTATACCCCATGTAATGAAATAGTTGCCTCTACAAACCTATTTGTAATTACATTTAGACCAAAATTAAAGGGGGAGCATGAACCGTCCCAGTAGCCCCCGCTGATGGTGAACGAACAGGGTCTCATCCTCCCCATGTCGGCAGTCAAAGATCCCGCGGGCCTTGTGGAACACACACACTTTAGTTGGCCACTGATGCTAGATGCTTTCCTGAGCCTGGATTACTGTGCAGGGTGTCTGAGGGTTTTCTAACTCCCCCTGAAAATCAATACTTAACTCAACTGTGTCCAGCCGGCTGGAACTGGCTCCCATTTCCTATCCGGATTCAATACTCAGCTCGGGCTCTCTGAGCGTAACACTGTGGAAATGAATAAACTCCATTAAAGTCTTATTAGTATGCAGCAATGTCTAAATAATTTAGCGCTGTTTAAAACCTTAACCTGAAGATTGTATTTGTAGTCATTTGAAGAGCGCAAGGTTTTTTGTGATCACAACTGTGCCCTTTGATGGAATTAAGTTAAAATAATGTCTTAAAACTACAAAACGCTGTGGTGTGTGGTAATACTATACTGTATTACTTTGTAGTGTACTAGACCGTGCTATAGTATATTGTACTATTTTCCAGCACAGTTTTTCCAGCACTTCCTCTCTCCTTTGCCTGTCTCTATAGTTCTGGTTGGCCAGTCTCTATTTCTCACGCTTCATATTGACTGGGAGAGTGTCGGGCTGTACTAAAACAGCGCTGATGTATTAGCAGGCTTTAGCCTCCTGAACCGCCGTTAATCTTAAAGTAATAAACTTACACAGCAGCATTGACAAGCTGGATTTCACCTGCATGTCTCACACAATTGCTCCATTCGGTCATTTTAGTTCACACACGTGTGTGTGTGTATATATGGTGTTTTCATATTATGTTTGTATTTATGTGTATATATAAAATGTAAAATAGGTAGTTTAGGTAATATATTGTGCACTATAGGAAACATTTACATTATATTTTTCAACTGTATATGTATATATATATATATGTGTGTGTGTGTGTGTGTATTAGTGTGTGTGTGTGTATGTATATATATTTTAATGTGTATAAGACATTCAACAAAGAACAAAAAAATATTCAGTTAACATCACCACTGGTTTGTAGCCTATATATGTGCTTATATAAGTGTGTGTGTGTGTGTTAATGTATGTGTCTATGTTTCCCTCCCCTGGATCGGTGTCTGTAGTGGCGTTTATAATGTGATCTGATATCTCCGTGACAATAAGAGGGGTGTGTGTGTGTGTGTGTGTGTGTGTGTGTGCACATTTCTAATCCTCTGCCGTTTTTGTATGGCATTATTCACTTGGACAGCTTTAAGTAACACCAGCACAGGAGATGGAACTCTAATTGGACGGTAATCTGAGAAACGCCATCGATCATATATTACACTCTTTCCCCTCTCTCGCTCTCTCTGTGGCGTTTAATATCCCAGGCTTAACTTGTTCTGTATCTCTCGCTCGTCTCCTTCCTACAGTCTTTGTGGTTTGTGTCAGTCATGTTCAGTGGAGCGGCTCTGAGGAACAAGCCCCTTCTACCAGCCCCTGAGCAGCAGGGTCAATGTGCACCTGGAGAAAGAGCGTCCGCGGGGAAACCTGCGTGTGCACGAGAGACAATATTCGTTTTACACCGGAAAACGAGACGACCATGGGGGCATCAAATTTGTTAGTGGAAAATGGGAAAAGATTGGGGTGCCGATTTAGGATTTGCAGGGCATCATAAAGAAAGACGGCTGGACAAGTTGAGGTGGAGAAGCCCAATCAAGTGAAATTACCCACGTTTTGTCTATGCTGTGATGAACAAAAGCAACACCTGCATGCTGTATTCTTCTCGGTTTTACCCCAGCTGGAGCCATCTTTTCATGCGTTTTTATGGTACGGCGGGGTAGTGCGAAGTGCGAACAATGCACCACAAAATCAATTTGGGGCCCGCTCTGAGGCAGAATGTTTGCGACCTGAAAGCATGAGAGTGGAGGTCGAGAAAAAGCATCTTTATTGGGCACTAAGGAGGGCAGGAGACTGTGGAGAAGGTCAGGCCGGCGAGTAGGGGGTCTATCACACCTGCAAGCTGTAGAAACAGCCAGCCCAGAGCAAGCAGGACGCTGATTGAGTTTGATCAGAGGCAAATCAGACACACCAAAAAAACAGGAGAGGAAAAAAAGGGCTACTAGGAGCTGAAAAACAAAAGACTATAAATCAATAACTTACAAGTTGTCCTTACAATTTACAACAAACATCCTTGCATATTAAATATGTTAATTATTTAATACATTACTAGTCTAACAATCATTTCATACTGGAAAATATTTGGTACATTCTTTGTAATATGTGCATCACAAGAGGTCCTAGTTAATCCATATATATCAGTCTTGTCTGTATCGTCCCCATCTTCTCACCCTCATGATGGACGAAGAATCTCTCAGTTGTTTAATTTGTGCACCTGTTTAAAAAAGCTTCAAAGCCACAGGGTTGCTCAAATGAATTTTCTCACAGCGTTTCCTTCGGCTCAATCTCTTTATCTTTTGATTGCTTTTTGTAGTATATGGGGTCATTCTTGTTATGCGTTACAATTAAATCTCTCCATTCTGTATGTCTTAATATATTGAATTATTCAACTCGTAGTTCTGAAAGATGGAAATCATATCAGTTATTATTTTATGGCATTCATTTTTTGTCCCCAGGTGCTTTGGCCCATCATTCTTCATGCAAAAAATGTAATTTTCCTTTTTTTTATCAAAAAATGTTTGTTGGAATTATGTGAAAATAAATGAAATAATAATTCACCTCCTGGTGAAAACCAAAAAGTCTCAAACAGGTATTAGTATTTCGCATTTCGGTCATTAATTTGACTATAATGAAGATGCTTTTTCTCGCCCTCCTCTCATGCTTTCAGGTCGCAAACATTCTGCCTCAGATGGCCTTACTCGCTCAATATTAAAGATATCAAGGTTATGTTTTCACTAAAAGTAATACATCATTTAATAGAGGTTCTGACAAAAAGAAAATATTCAGGACTTTGCTTCAAAATGATTATATTTTTCATGGTTAACCTACAGTAAGTGAGAGCATAGGTAAACTTAAGTGGTCATTTTTTACTTCAGATGCAAAAGTTTAACTTCCTAAAAAGTATTAATGCATTTAAGTAACTTGTATATGAAATATTTCTACACTAAAACAAATTTCTAAGGTGACACTTCCAATGAATTCTCTTTAAAAAGATTTATCAATTTTATATAGATATAAGCGCACACTCCTCAGTCTTAGTTTTGTTTCAAACATGTCCAGGTAAGATGTGAAGCATAGTCAGAACAATATAACACAATCCTGAAAGACAATCATAAGAGCAGTTTTGTTTGCTATAGGCTGTATTTATGTTGGTTTGTTATTTGGTGTGAGATTAATTTGTGCAGACTGAGAGCTTGTATACGCGCGAGTCTGCAACTCTTTGCTTTAATCCCAGTACTTCTGTGATCATTTGACACAGAAATAATGAAGTGTGTGGTTGAAAAGACGGTTTGTGACGTCGTTTCATACCTAATGATGATAATTCGCTGTAGTACAAACACAGATTGAAGCGTTCAGATTTTAGTGTGAGGTCTAAATTAACAGACACATGAGAATCGTTGATTTTCATTAAGGTGATCGTGTGGGTGATTGAATCAAGATTACAATCTTTCAACGATTAACTTTACTGTAATTTTATAGGTTTTTCCTGCCCCCATTTTTTTCATCCTTCTTGTCTTGTAGAATTCCTTAAACTAACGTAACGTAAGCCATATTCCTTAATAGTTTTAGTAAACATTCGCTTAGATGTTTTGAATTTCTAGACTGTCAGTTAGTAAGCTTTTCTGGTTATTTCTGGCTATGAACTTCAAAGCAGTTGAAAGTCTCACTTTCAGTATTACTGTAGTACTTCGGAAGCTAAAAATATGCACGTTTTTGAACATGTCCCACATGTATTGTTTCCGACAGATAGAGTCTAAATTTATGGTAGGAAGAACTTTTCAATAATATGCAGGGTCTCTTGGTGTTCTTCTGACTTTCAAGCAAGCCTAAAGTTTCATTTGAACACGTATACCTCCTACCATCCAGTATTGATTGAACATTTTGGGCTCAAAATAACACTCTCTAAAGTCTGTGTTTATGTCAGTTAGATCTTCTTTATTTACTAATACAGTAAATAAGCAATAAAGCAAAGTAAGGCATTTCAACAGTATTTTCCCAGTGAGTTCTGCCTTAAATCTCGCACCTTGAAAAAAAAAGCTTAATTCTTTTTTTGTAGAATATTTTGTAAAACAAAAAAAGTTATATTTTTTTTGACGGGCCATTTCAGTGAAGCAATAGTACAGCTTTTTTTCAATGAGGTACTGTTTGCTTAGAGTATCTAAGGATGAATCTCAACAACATGGTCAATTTTTACCTCAAACCCAAATGATTTATAATATTATTCATATGGTTATATTGGAATATTTAGCATGAATATAATAAAGCCTTTTTATACTCTTAAAGACAGACACATGACACATTTTCCACTGAAATTCTCATTAGATTAACATGTCAGCATGTTGATTTCATTTCTCTCTACGAAGGCTCTCATTACAGTAAAATATTCATTTTAGAAATTCATTACATTGAAACGGTAATTTTCAGTTATACTATGAACTCTAAAAATCAGCACGAAGGGCTTTAAAAAGGCCCTTCATTTAGCTAAATTAAAATTCATTCAAAGCTGTATCATTTTTCTTCTGGTTTTAAGCTGAAATATGACCTGAATTGTATGAATAGAATAAATGAAGCGCAATAACAGGATTTTTGCAAAAAGTAAAGGTAACAGGTGAAAGGACAGAAAAGCAGAGCAGAACGAGCTGTAAGAGTAAGGAAATGACAGGAAGACGCGTCAGCACGATGAAAAGAGGGAACGAACCGACGAGCGGAATAGAGGTGAAAGATGTGGCCGATCCACAGGCTGGTGAGAGGAAAAGGGAATGCTTGGAGGGCGAGCCAATCATGTAAGAGAGAGAGGGTACGTTGTCAAGGGAAAGAAGAAGAGAGTGAGGGGTAAAATGGAGAGAGAGAGGAGAAGTGGGCTGTTGTTTTAAGATCAGTACGGATGAATGCGTTCCCGCTCTCTGGGGAAGAGGCCCTGCCGTCTCTGGCTGTCACTCCACTCGTCTGTGCAGGGCTGCGGAGCGGCTGGGGGGTGTAGAAGAAAGACGGCACAAGACTCTGATTTTCAGAATTATTTGGCCATGCAGTTTTCTGGATTCTGGGCGGAGTGAATTTGGCAACAATCACGATTTCTTTGTGCCTGGAATGTGCAGTTTGCTGCTTTGCGGTGTAATTCGTGCCTTACTGTAAGAGTTCCATCAATTAGAAGCGAAGTTAAATGTGTGAAATTGTGATTAAAGTTTACTTCGCTGCAGAGAGCTCACGCATAAAGGTTTCAAAGAGAAGTAAAGCTGGAAAATACAACAGCATTTAATAAGCGCCCTTGGTTGGTGCAAGAGATTAGTGAGGGGTAAAGAAAAAAAGCTTTGCCTTAAAGGGATAATTCAGCCCAAAATTAAAATTCTGTCATGAATTTCTCATCCTCAACTTGTTCCAAACCTGTATACATTTCTTTGTCCTGTTGAACACAAAGAAAGATATTTAAGAATGTTAACAATTGAGATTTCTGAGGCACCGTTGACTTCCATGGTAGAAATAATTGGTTCCAATATGAGAACTCAATTTTTCTGTATTATGTTTTCATGTTTTTATTGTGTTGGTTGGCTGTATTTTTTGACTTATTATGGCTTTAATCAAAACAAACCAACTGCAGTTTGACTGATAGTAATTGGAATGCACAACCAAAAAACATGATTTTTTTGAAACATTTTAAAAACAGACTTATCTCATTTTGGAACCACAGTCTTCAATTATTGTATAACTGTTTCGTTCAGCTGAACATAAAAAAAAACATTTTGAAGAATTTAGTAAACAATCAGTTCCGGGGCACCATTGACAACCATTTTAATGGTAGTCAATGGGGACCCAGAAATCTCAGTTGCTTACATTCTTCGAAATATCTTGTTTTCAGAAGAACAAAGTAATTTATACAGGGTCGAAAGAACTGAGGTTGTTTTTCGTTTTTGGGTGAAATATCCCTTTAAATATGAATATTGCTGTTTTGAAATACAAGTTTTATATGAGACACACAGGACGTCACTGACGTCCAACCTGGCCTGACTATCTGAATGTAACCTGAAATTTCTCACACAAAGCTGTCATATAGCTTCAGTAAACTACACAGACTACTTTTATGATGCTTTTTGTGTCTTTCTTAAAGCGCTAGAAAGCATCCATCCCATTTGCTTTCACTGTAACGTCTCCTTTTGTGTTCCGCAGAATTTCCATTGTCTGGCGAACTATAACTTTAAAACTAAAATTGTACTCTCGACGTGAGGACACCAGACAAACAGAGGGCATGCTGTGTGTGTGAGCTGTTATTATCTTGCGGCGGTCATCATCACCCATCAACCAGCACCGTGGAGGTTCACCCTTCACCGTCTATGTCACCTTCACTCTCTCTCTATGTACCTTCCCTTTCACCCTCAATCTTTCGATTCTGGCCTCTCACCCTCATCTTTTCATATCATTACACCTTGCACTCTCTCCTCTCCTTTCGAGTTTCATCTGCTCCCTTTCTAGCTCTCGCCTGTTGTTCAAGTTTACCTGCTCTGTCTCTCTCGCTGTTTTCCTCTTCTGAGTTTGTCATTTTTCATCTGCCTCTCCCGCCCTCATCTTTGTCCTCTCTCCCGGCTCTGATTCCATTCATCATGTCCGCTGTGGCCTCCTGGTGAAGGTTACAGGCACAGAGAGGAAGGATGAAGAAAACAAGAGGGTGTGAAGATGACCTCACAGAGGCCTGAAATCTCTCTGCCCGTATCTGCCTTCCTCCAGATGCTTGTGGACAGTTCTCTTCATCTTTCTTCGTGCCATATTCCTGTCATTCTTTCACACTCATGCGCTATGAGGAACCTGAAGGGAAGATGACAGGTGTCTGTCAGTGTGACTGTGCAAGCGTTGACCCGTGTCTGTGGTGGCAGGTATTTTTAACCTCGAGAAAGTCACACAAAAGCTCTGCTCTTAAACTAAGCGAGTTGCATCTTGGTCAAAGGTAATCACTAACTGTAATACTCTAGTCAGCACAAACATACTTGTCACATACACAGATTGTGTAAAATAATCAACTTTTAAAGGTATAGTGAATGAAATTCAGTGGCATCTAGTGGTGAAGTTGCGAATTGCAACCAACGGCTCACTCCCACCCCTGTTTTTGAAGCACTATGTTGGCTGACACAGAACTTCTGCCAATCTCATATTAATCTTGAGTACCTATACAGTAGTATTGCACACGTCACATCTTGAAAAAGTATTTAGCTTGATCAAATTTATAAATGAGAGTTACAGCTGTTTGATTATTTCCGGAAAAACACAAGCTGCTGGCGGTGTGACTAGTGGGGAGGGTGGGATGGAACTACGTGGGCGGGCTCTTTCTTTCGCCTTACCATTCTTTTCCGATAAATGGAATAGGATCCCTTTGATGCCACATGGATCCAGCATTTAAAAAAAAAATCCGAAATAAGTCGGGGTGCTGGGGGAGTGTATCAAGTACAAAAATACTAGGTCATACATGCAACTTGTTTTTTAACTTGACCATGAGAAGCCAGCAAGTTTAACAGAGTAATGAAGTCAGAATGCATGACATAGCATGATACCATTTCTTTAATAGATTAAGTCTTTTAATTAGTTTTCTTCTGCGTGCAGTGTAATTTTTTTACCATTTTTATAAAATCTGCCTTCTTTTAACATGTGTACCTGTGCTGCCTCCATGGACAGCCCTGTGTGTTTTCAAACAGCGCAAAAGAGTCTCTTAAGTGTAAATATAATAATAATATAGAAATGTAATTTTCTCGCAGTCGATGGAGCTCAAATACAGATGCCGCAGCCCAGCACAAAGCAATTAAATAAAGCACTGCTTTACATTACTCTCAATTTGTTTCAGAAAAGGGGCGCTCACCTTAATACATTTCGTGACGGCTGTTTTTCTGGAGAGGTAATAAACCGTAATAAGGCAAACGGGAAGAAAAAAAGCATTGTATTAAAAAGCCATTCACCATCGATGAAGGACAATATCAAAAATCATATTTTTGTGTTTCCAATATTTTCAGCTCACATGCGAATTGTGCTATTCATTTATATTTGTCTAGCATGACAAAAAGTTATGCGAGTGATATCTTGCACATTTGCGCTTTTTGTCAGTGTGTTGTCCTCGTAGTCGCAAACTGCACAAAGTTGTTTAAAAATGCCCCGTCCTCTGGCACAAACTCTGTGTTCTTGCCCGGGCAGGTGCGTCTATTCATACAGCTTGTTGTAACCATCTAAATTAGCGAACCATTCCAGTTGTTTCTGAGCGCCTGGAACATCCAAGCCATGGATTAAGTCCTTGTTTTAGTCTTTTTAGTTTTTGTTTGTCTTGTGGAAGTGTAAATCTAGGCCAAGAATAAGATCCGTATAGCAAGTTCTTGAGCAACTGATGACCATCTAAATATTGCCATATGTGATGATATGAAAATATGACATCCCTTGACAGTCGCAGAAATTATCGTAGTGATTGCTGTTATTAACACTTAGTATGAATCATGGCAGATGCTATTTGCACTGCATTGTAAAAAAAACTAACATACACTATTTACGGTTTGTTTGGTAACAGTATATGAATATAATAAATATTGTGCATAGAAACAAAATAATATGAATATATAGTTGTTTTGGTTTCATTTGAGTTTGTGGAGATGGGGGAGAAATGGGTCTCTACATCCACATCACATTTTTATAGCTTTGTTTGTTCCACCATTGGTCTGTAACTCACTGTGATCCATTGCAATTGACACCCTATGTAACTTGAATTTATTTGGCCATTTATGTCTTTTAATGAGATTTGCTCCCATTGATTGCATTTAAGAAAAGATTTAAACCATTGTTACCTCATTCAAACTAGCCTGTCACCTTTAATGGTAACATTTTATTTAAACGCCAATGCCAATTTCTATTACATTTGGGGTGAATTTCCGACCGTGGTGCCGGGTGCAGAAGTATAAACACAGCAGATAAATGTCCAAACAAATGAAAGGGATAGTTCACCCCAAAATGAATATTCTCTCATCATTTACTCACCCTCGGGTCATTCCAGACCTGTATGACTTTCTGCTGCAGAACACAAAAGAAGATATTTTAAACATTGACCCCCATTGACTTCTATTGTATGGACATAAAAACCTTATGTCAATTATATCAATACAGTATATTATTTTGAAGAAAGAGGTTTTGAATGACATAGGGGTGAATTAATGACAATCATCTTTTTATTTCTCTAAGTCTGTAAGTCAGAAGCTAGCGTAGCACTGGAGAGAAATTACATGCTGTCCAGCACACAGCATTTAGTGTATTACATTTCAACACGGTTCAGCTTTAATGTTTCAATTTACTCTGAGTTCTCTCTCTCTCGCGCGCGCGCACGCACACGTGCATTCAAATGGATGGGTGTTATCTAACGTAAGACACGTGACCTCAAACAGGGGGTGACTCTGCATGCATCAGTGCTCAGACAGGCTCCTTTAGACTCTCTTCACACTCCTGCATACAGGAGCAGGTCCAGTTACTCCCTCTCGCTTCTTCTCCCACTCCGTCTGCTTTCTTCCTCGCTCTCTCCTCGCAATACTAATCACTCTCTACACCAGCAGTAAAGATCTCTCCATGCTGGTAAAATCTCTCAGACTCTTATCTCTCCGAAGGTCATGACCATTAAACAGCGAGCACGTTCATTATTAACATTCTCCTTCTCGCTCGCACTCTCATTCTTTTGTGTGTTTTCTGTTCTCACCTAGATGTCTTTTGTGTCTTTTGTTGGCACTGCTAAACCAATATCAGTGTCCTTATTTGCTGTGATTTTACTGAGTAATGTGTTTCTTCCGTACATTTCCCAATAAAGCAAGTACTTATAAACGCAATGGCAAGTAAATATTTTCTTTGGCATGTTTAATTCCCACGGCACCATTTGTGTTATTTCTTAGTTAACATGTATTTACAATTCTTGACCATCTCTTGCTTCTCAGTTTTTCTCTCTTCTTTCTTTTCCATATCTGGAGACACGCTGTTTTTTTTAACTGAATTTCCCTCTGTCCGTGCGCTTATCTCCTCCGCCTGTATCTCTGCCCGGTTCCTGTGGACCACAGGCTTCCCTGTATCTCTTTCTCGTCCTCTAGCTGTCTGTCTCTCTCTCACCCTGTCGCTCCGCTCGGTCCCGTATTCCCCAGTGTAATGAGGGATGGTTGTGTTGGGCCAGGTCGGTGCCTCTTCCTTTCTCCCTCTTCCCATCTCTCTCTTTGAGAAACAGTATAGCAGAGTTAGAAAAGGGAGATTAGACACATCAAACCGCAGTAGCCTCCGTGCATGCTGGGCAGTCTGGGTATTTTTAGATGACTATTTCACATTCTGTGGCTCACGCAGATTGCGCGCACACACAAACCGAGAGAAAGGTTAACCAGCATGCCAGTACGCTGAAATATACAAACACACAGAAAAAAACTTCCCGGGGCGGACACAAACAACTATGTGTATATCAGTGTGGCCAGAGCCAAGTGCACACACACCTCACAGCATCATTATTTTTTTTGGCTTGGTCTCATTAGCTCTTTTCCAAACCTTGTAAGCTTGTTTACAGCCTACAGGCATCAACCTTGTAAGACCGCATACTGTACTAACTGAAATGAAACCTCTTAAGTGATCCAGCGGTCTGTGGAACTATTATTGAAGCTGCAATCTGTAGACAAACATCAGGATACATGAGACACTTTTATTTGATTCCTTTAGAGCGGTTTTCTTACCCCGATTTGCAATGGTAAGCCTAATAACTATTTATATGTTGAGCTGGCATGTTGGTTTTAGCAGGATTGTCTAACATCTTTTTTACACACGTAAACCCAGATAAAATATTGTGCACTAAAATACACTTTATTTAATTACACCTAGTACACTTCCTTAACTTATTTAAAGTGCTCGGTTTTCACACATTACGTTTGTACTGAATATATAATAAAAGTCTTCAGTACTTCTATTCATGGTGTTTTAAAATAGCACAGTTGAGTACACTTAGATCTTAAGTTTACTTCCTGCATATTAAGAAAACCGAACGCTTAAGTGCAGTTTTATGTTTCTAACAGAGAGACAAGGAGGAATTGCTGCTTTAATAATATAATAGAATTATTATAATAACTTAATACATTAATACTATATATTACTAAATATAATTTAGAAATGTTCTATAATTACTATAATAGCTTACTATATTCATATACTATATATATGATTAAATCTGAGTTAATAATATAATATAATTATTATGAATACAATTTCAAATTTTAGTATTTCACAATATTTATAGTAAACATTACACCATGTTAGAATTTTATTTGGTGCCATGCATTTCGGGGATTTCTTTCTCTACTTTCATTGTTTCCTTTGGATGAAAGTCTCAGCTATATTCATAAACGTAAATGTGCCTTGCTGGTCTTTCAGCCTGGTCAAGCTGGTATTTCGTTGGTCAAAGGCCTAACCAGCTTGGCGTTGGCCAAAACTCCTCTAAAATGTGACCCAACCTGCCAAAGCTGAAGACCGTTTTAAAGACCATATTAAAGCAGGCCCAAGCTGTTTGTTCAACAGGGTCCTATTAGAAGGACACATGATGCTGTCTAGATAGGCAGCTCATTAGGTTTTGGATCACAGCTATTGTTTGACAGGTGGGATTGTCAGTACGTAGAGTAATTAACACTGATTAGAAGAGCTAACCATGCTTTCACACATCGTGTGTGTGTGTGTGTGTAGCACACCAGCTTTGAGGATTGTTGTCTGGTTTGTGGTGCGAAAGTGAAAATGGGCTAAGAAACAGCTGTGGCTCAGGAAGCAAGTTTGTGGTTCGCCCGTGTGTTATTTGTGAAATACATTCTTCGTTTTCATTACTTTGCATATTGTCATTTCCTCCTGTGCCACTCAAGTCATTCACACCTCCATAAAACACACCTGCATTGCTTGAAGCAATATTTCACACAGAAATGAAAATTCTGTCACCGTTATGTCATTCCAAACCTGCATTACTTTCTTTTTGGAAGACAAAATTGGAAGCATCTAGTCACACGGGTTTGGATAGACATAAGGCTGAAATGATGACATATATACCAAACTCATCACAACTCTGAACATATACTCCCATTCTGATTTATGTCTTTCAACTTGTTACGGTTCTTCAGATTCCTGGGAGCTATTTAGATTTGTGATTATAACCCAATGGCTCACGGTTCTTTACTTAAGCGGGCCGAAACCTCTCGTATGCTCCTGTAGGGTCTTTTACCGGACGAACAGCCCTTGAGCAAGACCCGAACTCCGAAGTGATGTGGGGTCTCTGTTGGCTTCTGAGCTAATAACCCATTTTCCAGGTTCTAGGCTGTGTATATAAATGTCTGTACACACATGCTGTCTCAAACTGTAATTGTCACCGAAATGTATCCCAAACGCCCAGTGCACACCGAGGCTGCTGTTTGATGTGAACATATACGCTCAGGGGGCGGCAGTCATTTGCCGCGAGCAAACAAACATATTGCGCATTGCAGCAGCTGCTGGTGTAGAACGGCCCACGCAAGCTGCGCGCTTTACTTTCGGCAGTCTGTGAATTTATGGTCCGTTTATGGTTTAGTAGCTTGATTCATTGCAAAATCCGAATGCTAATGCTCTTGGCGCGTAACGCTTCAGCCCCTGAGGTTCCCCCTCGGGTGTGGGCGGATGACAGGGCGCCAGACAAGGATTCACTGTCGACTCCCACTCACACCCGCTGACACGGGAAAGCGAAATGTTACATTAATCATCGAAAGTGTGATTTGGAGGCATCCCGCGTGTCTTTTATTCCTTTATATTCCATTTTTTCTATTGCGTGCTTACAGAAAGGATGTCAGATGCATTTTTGCCACTTTGTTTTGACAGCAACAGTAGTAGAAAGACAAATATGTGTTGGGGTAACGGCATCAATTTGATCCTGGCTTTCCGATTGAGCACCAAGGATTTGCACACCTGAAGTCATGACCACTAAGCCACAGCACTGCACGCGAGGAATCTTTTTTAATGCGTTTGTGGATTTTTCTTCCCATGATGTTTGCTTGCGCACAGGTATATTTAGGCATGAAACCTATTTATGCCAGTGCTTTGTTAGCATGCAGAGAGAACAAATTAATCCTCTGGGATATGTAAAGCAAAGTATCTTTGGATAGCTTCCCAAGATGTCCAAAGAAGCCTGTGGTAATAGGACAGGGTTCACTTTTAACAATGAAGACACTCCCTACACTTGGCTGTGTTGTGGGATTTGTTTGGACTCAAAATCTCTAAGCATGGAGCATTTAAGCATTCCAGAATGTTACATGAATATTCAAAGGTTGTGATACTACGTTTCCGAGGTTCTCATTTGTCAGAACTAGAATAAAAGAACCCTCAGGCAGTGTGTTTATGACCAGTGAATGTAACAAAGGGTATTCTTGATTTAAAACTTTTGTTATGGAAGTCAAAAGAAAAGCATCTATTAAAAGTACAAAAATAATTAAGGAGAGGCTATGTAAGAAATGCACTTGTAATCAAAATGTGCAAAGCATAAGATATTTGCTGAAGATGTAAAATCTTGTTGAAAATGTACTTCTAGGGAAGTACATTTTCTGCATTTAATCCAAATACTCTCTTGAGTGGGTTTACTGTAGATTATTGAAGCAGACAGTTGTCAATGTTTAAATATGAGCGCCGCTCAAGAAGTTTAAAGACCCTGTGAAGTGAAGGAAGTGACCATACAAATGCATTGGTGAAGCACTTGTCCATTGCTAAAAGTCTTTCGGTTCCCATTAAAATACCACTATGAACCGTTACAAAAAGAAGCCGAGTAAATGAAAAACAAATACATTTAAGACTGTCATTTTGAAATGTGTGCATATGCTTAGTTGATTTTTTAACCTTGCAAGTACAATTTTCGAAGTACACTAGCACAACTTGGATGAAAATCCTCAAAACTCTTCTATCTAAAGTTTTCCAAGTTGTAAGGTGGACAGATTCACCCTTTAATCTAGAAAATTTGGTGAGACCGGCTTGCAAACCTTGGCTAATTTACAGCTCCATTGCCCGTTTAGCAGGAGACTAAGAGGAACCGTTTTACCCCTGACATTTCTTACCACAGGAGCTATTAAGATAAATGGCCTCTCCCCTCTCTCCTCGCTTTCCAACTGATGAAAGACATTGACCTTCTGATGGGTCCTCTATTTGATGTGAACCTGATAGCACAGCAACCTCTCTTCGGCAGACAGACCCTACATTTATTCCCAGAATGCCTTTGGGAGGCAGTTTGATGTAATGGGAGTTATATAAGTTAGATGTACATTCTCGGTAGCGCTGGGAGAAAGAGGGAGGTGATGAGAGACCGAGCGAGAGAGTTGGAAATGGTTGTAAATTTTTAATTTATATGGTACAGCACAGGAGCAGACGGTTTGTTCTACCCCCATCTCACCCTCTGTATCCAACCGACTCACACTGGAGCATCATCACAGCACACCCTGTGTGTGTCCGTGTGTGTGTGTGTCTATGCTATTGTGTGTAAAGTGTAAATAATTACTCAAGCTTTCTCGTTGGCTGCTCTACCTCGGGGGTGTTTGAACGGTTATTTTAAAAGGCTGGTTATTTTTACGATATGATCAAATATTCATGGAGGACAGAGGCCTTCTGTGACGCACCAGTGCGTGTGCATGTGTGTGTGTGTGTATGGATGATCAAACATAATTATGAAGAATAGGCACATGAGATACGATTTACTGTGCATTAGTTTAAATCATATTAACATGCAGTTTGTTAAAAATCCTCTCAAGGGTGTGAATGTTTATTTGTTTGTTTATTGTTTGCCATTTATTAGACAAGAAAATAAAAACAGAATCAAGAAATAATTTATTGAATGCAATAAGGTCACAATGAAGGATGGGTTTGAACCTGTGTCTCCCACATGACGTCTAAAGCTGCAGGTATAGTCTATCCGTACGGGTTTGGGTGCCATCCGGATGATGACATTTTTGTCATCAGAAGGGTCCGTGGACTTCCGCACACAACTCAAATTTTGATACCGCGTGGACGTTTTGCGTACAACAGAGCATACAGGATGAAATGTTAAGAGCCCACTAGGTGGTAATACACAAATGGAAGGTTTGAGGTGTGCAGTTGTTGAAGAAAAAAGACACAAAAGCAACACGCCGAAGCGGACAGTACAACAAAGAGTTTGAGTACAATGGAGCGTCTATGCGAGGAAATTCAAAAATATCAGCATTTATATAATTCAAGTTTAAGAGAGTATCAAGATGTGTTCAGGGCGGCTGTCGTCTGCAATGGTGGAGCCACACTTCTTCTATCATGAATTTGCAGTGGCCTGTGAATAACACATCTGGTTGAGTATGCATACTAATTTGTACTACGCATTTGTCTAACGCGTTTGTGTGAAAGACGGACGCGGAAAGTCAAGTATACCCTAGCCTTAAGGATTCAAAAAAGGAGTATAGAAGAAATAACTTTCATAATAAGGGATTCTCATGTAAACATGTCCAGGTCCATAGTTCACCTCAAAATCGAACAGAATGCATCAAGATGTTGTACTTTATAATTTGTCATTTTTATATTTAGATTCCATTAGTAAGGCTGTTGGAACCTGCTATTTTGTGCTGTGTTGAAAAATGTTAAACTTATTTAGAAACCACGATCTGCCCGCTGATACAATATCAGCAGATTCTGTAGCCATCTTTAAGAATTGGCTGAATTGGCCGATCAGTTCTTCTCTACTCTTTCTAAAAAAAAGACGTAGCTTTGTATACTGTGCTAGGCTATATTGACCAGTTTTGTTGCACTTATGATTTTAGTTGTACTTATGTTGTTCCAATTGCTTCCATTGTTTGCCTCATTTGTAAGTCGCTTTGGATAAAAACATCTGCTAAATTATTAAATGTAAATAAGTAAATGCGACTCTTTACTTTTTAAACACTGCTATACCATAAACGCTTAAAGCCGTAGTTCACATAAATATAAAAATTCTGTCATGATTTACTCACCCTCTTGTTATATCAAACCTGTATGACTTTCTCTCTTCCGCTGTTGTCCGGTTAGCAACATTTTTCAAAAAAACTATGTGTTCTGCAGAAGGAAGTCATACAGGTTTGATATGACAAGAGAGGGAGTCAATTGTGACGGAATATTCACTTTTGGGTGAACTATCCCTTTAACAATTCTCTCAATGTAGAGAAAATCTTCATTGACTTTCCACAATGGAAATTCAAAATACAATGGGGGCTTATTTTGAAGTGAAATACTCCTTGATGCCCTAAAAGTAGGCTTCTTCTTTAAAACATAATTTCTAATTTTGTTTCATTTTGGATTTGGGTAGTGAAATATAACTCCACCCTCGCAAGATTCGGGGTCAGAATTTTGCTTTTATATAAAAATCTTTCTTTTCTACCATTGAACCATGAGGCGTTTCACAGCGGAGGAGAGCAAGAGTTAACATTAGAGCGTGAAGAGAGTGACGCTTCCCCATCGCACTGTTGACTTCAAAGCGAGCGCTGCTCACTCTCGGCTCTTTGAACAGACACAAGTGGGTTTACTGTAATTTGTCTGCCAAATAAAGCTCTCCGTGATGTGTGTCTAAACGCGTACTGTAAGAGCTCTGCTGGGAGAGAGAGAGATCTTTATGAGCCTAAATAATTGATATACTCATAAATGTTTGATAATATTGATTAGCATGTAATTGTTCACATACAGACATCTCTAGTCTACAAGAATTGGTGTTATGTTGATTTGAGAGTCGCTTAGATGTTGAATAGTGGGTTTGGTGTTTCACTTGTATAGCACAGTGGGTGTCATACTGTAAGTGTTCATATTAAACGAATAACATTTTTATTACATCTTGGAAAACACGTTGTGGGATCGGAAATACAAGAAACAAGCTTTAGTTTAGCTAGTAACATAATATATTGATAAGATAATATATGTGTTTAAATCTGTTTCTTCACCGTTCAAGTGACCCCCGCTTGTACATGAATCCCTTAAGATGCTTTACATCCCCTTTCAAGATGAATCCGATATGCAAAATGAACTGGATTTCGAGTTAAATGCATGCTATTCAAAGGCTTAGTCGAGCACACAGACGCCTCACCTTTTCAATCTCACCGAGAAGAATAAAGATGAGCGAGAGTGAGGTGTTTTTCTGTCTGTGCCCTCGATGAAACGCTGTGCAGCTATTTCTTCAGAATGAAACGTGTCAAGAGATAAGACACCAGTGTTGTCGTACGCGCAGACATGAAAAGCTTGTCTTTTGACTCTCACACACTTGCGGACTGTGGAGTGGGCGGGTTTATTGTGAAACTTCATTCATTACTTAAGAGTCTAATGAGAGCACTTGCGGGTGTCTATTCCAGTATTGTAAAGGGCTACATGTTGTATTATATGTGAATGAGGTGTGGATAGAGATGCCCCAGACCTACTTCAACACTATAGTATCAGTTGATAATGGGAAAGGAAGGAAAGTTTAGATGCGGCAAATACAATTAAATCATATTTATGATTCATTAAGCAGATTCATTCCATTTTGACAATGAATCATTTTTCTTGTCTTAAAGAAAAAGGACGAACATGCTGGATGGGAACGTGTTTCTACATAAATTGTAGCAGTGGATAATACATCATATCATGAACGAGATGAACGGGTATCAGTGTATGAATCAAGCTCGCTTATAATGCAGACAGTTTCTGACATGCATCAGTTTTTATGTCCCTGTATGTGGGCAGAGACGAATCACAGTATTATTACCTTCATCTAGCCTTCACTATAATGCCTCACGGGAGTCTTTACTCTTAAAGTTGCTGCATTGCATCACTGCTCATTTTCATAAAGTTAACTTTGCTTAAGTTTGTTGCCTCCACTGAGACCGTAAGGAGCCGGGTTTGGCTAGTTAGCAAGGCCTCTCGATCTCCTGCTGGTTTTCGCCATAACTACACCATCTGGTTCCACATTTTTCTTCATGGACAAAGTGTATATTCTGACCAAATGTTTTTGCAAGCAACACAAGCATCCCTACCACGTTATAATATTATAGTCAAGTGTAAACTTGAATTGTTTTTCAGTTGTCATTGCTGTCATAACTTAGGATAGTCAATGGTGTAGGAGTTGGTACAGGGCGTATTCCTATGCGTCTATCAACCAATCAGATGATGTTATTTTCTTACAGTTCCTAATTGATTAGTCACATGGTGTTTATTGCTCAATGTTAGCTCTATAGAGTACCTCAGAGATGCCGTATTTTTGTAGGCCAAACTGGAAGTTAACGCTGTACTGGTTCCCTCAACCGAGACCCTATGCATCTTTCCCATAGACTTTTGAAAAAATAAGATCTGTGAACAACAACATAACAAATGTACACAATATTTGCTATTTTTAAAGCCTAAATACAATCGCCAGAAGTAAAACACTAACATGAGACTATAAACTGACTACACCACGGTCGCTCGATATCAACGTCAACATCACCAAGCCTCCGACAACTATTTCAAACTTTATTAAAAACGTGTTTCCTGGTAAGTAATTACTCTGGAATTGAATCCCTATTTATGTTTTTAGAGATGTTGTATTATGTCGCATTATTAGTGATATTTCTATGCGTTTATATAACTGATGTGTTTTATGTCATAGATTAATACTTGAAAATATTTAGAGGTTTTGTTAACCACAGATTATATATTTTTTTTAAAAACCCAAAAAAATTTTAAGACTCTTGCGCGACGGAACCGTATGCGCTAAAATGCTATGTCGCTTCTGGGGGTTCGCATACAAAAATATGTCATCTTTGTGGTAATCTATGGAGAAAAGAAGGCATGATTCATATCTTCTGCACCAACCGAACAATTACCTTTGACATAAATAGGAGAGCTTCCTATTTTGGGGGAAATCTGACAGCTTTCTCCAGTTATTATATAGACCTTCCTAAGATTCACCCACATTGCATTGCCAACACTTGCTGCCATGGGTCTCATTGAAAATTAATTAATTCTGTCTGCCGCTGTGAATTGTGGTCATTGTGAACACTAATGCCTTAAAATGCTTAAATGGTTTTTAGGGTTACATGAAGGTTTAGCTAAAAGCAGACAGTGTGTTTGGCGTTATCCCTAAAATATTTTCATCCGAGATACACTTTAAGCCATTTCTGTTACATGAGGGTCTTTGGATTGTTTATATCATGCACAGCTGATACTCTAGAATCTTCTTCTATTTCTGTATCTCACTTTCTCTCAGATGCTCTTTCGCTCTCTCTCTCTGTCTCTCTCTCTCTCTCTCTCTCTCTCTCTCTCTCTCTCTCTCTTCGGTCATGCGCGTCATGTATGGATTGCCCCTGGAGTGAATTTTCTGTGTTTTAGCTTTAACCTTTACAAGGAAACCATCACGGTAATAGCTGACCAAGACGGCATTATATACCATTTTTGCAATGTTTAAATCCCCAAAACAAAGTGTACACAAAGCTGCAGTTTATTCCGTAGGCATCGACTAAACAAACTAGTTTGAGATTGATATTGGAACATTCGTAACTTTGTCAAAGTTTCTCTACTGTAACTGAACGCTTGTTAGCTGTTGTGATGTATCTCTTTAACAGTAATTTATAGCAGTTTTAGCCTTTAATACTGAGAGTTTAAATTATACATCAGATGGCGTACTAAAGTGTTCGATTTTACAAGGGTAAACAAAAACTGTAAATGATAAAATCAAACAAAGAAATAGCCAAGAAAAAGCAAACCGTTCAAGCTGATATCATTATGTACAGATAGTACAACAGAAGCGTTGTTAACACTGAAGATTTACTGTCCGTCTGTTCGACCGCCAACCAAACAGTCTGACTAATGATGTTGTCATTTCCAGTCCTGTGAGAGAACTATGAGTCAATCATCACCGACAGACCTTCATCTGAGCAACAAAACTACAAGTTGAAAGTTCTAACACTGGAAGATTTCTGTAATGTGTCTTGATGGATGAATTTTGTACGACTTTGGCGCTGATGCATTTATGCTGGTGGCTGTTTATTGTATCCTCGTGCGATTATTAGCAGGATACATCACCTCTATCTGAATTGCCTCATCTCTCTCTCTCTCTCTCTCTCTCTCTCTCTCTCTCTCTCTCTCTCTCTCTCTCTCTCTCTTCTGCCTTCTAACTAACAAGGTTTTCCTTCCCACCGAAAAGAGAATGATGATGAGACAGCAGAATGGAGGAGTGAGAAACAGTAAAAACCATTACTCCATTTTCACACTTCAATACATATGCACATCCCTGGGGAGTGATCCATCTCTCTCTCTCTCTTTCTCTCTCTCTCTCTCTCTCTCTACTGTATCTCTCCCTCTCTCTTCCTCCCTCACTCTCAACATATAGATAGTTGCATAACAGTGCACCTATACAACTGCTGAAGTAGGCCTACAGTACACACGTTTATGCAACGAGTCTCTAACATTCTGTGCTTGTTCAGTTGCTCGGATTAAAAAGTGTGTTTTCAGCTATTTTCTGGATACCAAAATGGGGACATGCCATAGATGCCCGTTGTTTTATATAAGCTCATTAAGTATTCAGACTAAGTGCAGCCAGACAAAATACATTTGTCTTTATTTGCAGGATTTAAGAATGAAAGGTGCTGTTTAGTTTGTTTGTGTTGGTTGTTTTTGGAAAACAGTCAAGGGAGTGCTTTTATTTTGCATGGTATGTGTTTGGACTTTGTCTTTGGTGGGTTTGGTTTTGGAGAGGGATGATGGTCTAGTATAGTCTACTGAAGGAGAAAACATAAAATACAGCTTCTTTATTTCCGGAAACATCCCTGGATGTCAGATTTAGTCAAGTTTGTTTGTTGTCATCAAAATATTCCTAGACTACCATTTAAAAGTTTAGGGACATATTCTTTATGAGAGACATTTTTTGCACTTTTGTAGCATTTTAAAATAATTGTAAAGAAATCTGAACTACGAAACAGAATTCTAAGATTTATGCAGCAACCAGAATAGTTTTTTTTAAAGCAAGGAAATTCATTTCTTGCACTCTCTGGGCATTCTCTCAACCAACTTTACCCACAGTCAACCGGGCCGTCTGTAAAGTGTCTTGAAGGAGTTTGACTGCATGCTGGACACTTGTTGGCTGCTTGTCCGTCGTCTAATCCATTATTTACAATAAGATTGAAAGATTTCATTTCATTACCAATTTATTTCAGTCTACAGAACAAATTTAAAATATGTATGCATAAGCTGTCCAAAAAAATCACAATCGGTGGGACGTCAAAACTACTGACAGCTAGTCTATGTAAGCCCTCACGCGCAAACATCATCTTCAAAAGTGTGTCATCTACGCCCCCGTACCAGTTCTGTGCCTTTTCTTTCCTTCTCATCCTTTTTGTTTCCAGCACGCTCATTTCATCTTTCCAAACTCTTTCATCTTCTCACTTTATCTTTCTCTCCTTCTCTCAGGTTTGCTCCCTCTCCATCTTCCTAAATATAGCAGCTTTGAAGCATCCCTCCCAAAAACACGCATGACAGAAAATCTTCATTCTGTGTGTGTGTGTGCGCGAGAGTGAGCGAGCGAGAGAGAGAGAGAGTGTGAGTGAGCCTTAATCAAGGATGTGATTGCCATCTGTCGTGTATTGATAAAAGGCTAAAAAAAAGACTCCGATTAAAAAAAGAAACGCAGCTTAGGCTTTGGCTCTGCAAATATTCAGGCCCTCTCGAACCATAACCAAGTGGCCACGTAAAGCATTATAAGTAAAGCATTTACTAAGCATTCTTTATCCTGTCTTCTATTACTTCATATTTGGTGAAATATGTTTTTTGTGTTCACAAAGCCACTTCAGTACGTCAAACAGTGCTCGCCATCAGTCAACGTAAAAGCATAAGGCATTTTTTTACGTACAATGTCTGCTTTGAGGTTTCTGTCAAATTTCTAAAAAGAGGTTGCAGTCATGCATGGTGAAGCAAAGACAGCGAGACAAGACACGTGAAGTGAGCTAAAGAGGACAAAACTGAGTAATGTGCATTAGAAAGCAAAAAGTAGTAAAGAACAAATGCAAGAAGAAAATGGGTTAGCGGTAGATGTGTGGAGAGAAATACAGAAGTAGTGGGTGACATTTATGATCCTCATTTTGTAATTGAATAATAATCTCCTGCGGGACCTGACCCAGAAGCGTGCCAGCGTGTGTGTTTGCACGCTTTTATGTGTTAGCAAGACAAAGAGATCCAAATGAGAGAAATGACACACTGCCCCCTATCGTTTGATCTGTGACTTGCACATCATAAGGATGAATAATGGTCCGTTTTAACACTTTGACAAAGCATTGAAATAAAACTGCTTTTCCGCTCAAGCAGGACTTGTACATTTTGGAAAGGTCAGTGAGATAAATCAACCCCCTCACTCTCTCTTCCCGCTCTCTGTCACTCTTTTCACTTTTCTGTGTCATTTATACAGACCGACTGTCGACAAGAAATGCCATTTGCTGCCGATATAGCATACCGTACACTGTTCTTACTGGTTCTGTAGTATGCATAATGTTGGCATACTTTCTGTAGGTTAAGAAAACTTAGATGACCAGACACATTTAACAAAATGTGCTTGAACATTTTGTATCCCACAATGCAACGCACTTCACTTGACCTTACATTTTCAGATTGATGGATGAACCGGAAGTTCGACCCACTGTTACATGAAACACTTTTATTTCTGAGATGAAGTCTGAATTTGACATCAGGTCAGATGAGTCAATGTAACACAAATCCTTTTAAATCATTTATCAACAGGCTTCAAACAAGTTTTCAATAGTGTTTCATTGAAGTATTTTTGATGTCATAACAAAAAACATTTAATCTAACCCCTTTATGTATCCTGTCTCTTTATCTCTCTCTCTAGTTTGCGGCGGGAAGGCTACACCGTACAGGTTAGCGTAAACGACTACCTTGATATCTACTGTCCGCACTATAACCAGAGCCAGCGGGGGTCACTGGAGCGCGGCGTGGCCGAGCAATACGTTCTTTACATGGTCAGTTACCGAGGCTACCGCACCTGTGACCCGCAGATGGGCTTCAAACGCTGGGAGTGCAACCGGCCGCACGCCCCCCACGCGCCCATTAAATTCTCCGAGAAGTTTCAGCGTTACAGCGCTTTCTCGCTAGGGTACGAGTTCAACGTGGGTCACGAGTACTACTATATATGTGAGTATATCGTGCGGGTACAGTATCACTTGATAAACTAATACAGACATGTTTACATTCACATGTTTTACTTGAAAATCTAAACGAAATAATTTTTCGGTCTCACACAAAGCTGTTTAATGGTTACAGGTGATTTCAACTGTTGCGTGAATCATATTGCTTTTACAGCTGAAAAGAATGTGAACTTTAAAAGAGCTGTGTGTTATTCAAAATGTCTTTTCGGTTTCACTAAAAATGAAGAGTATTTATGCTGCTCTGTACTTTGTAAAATGCCTGAAATGTCCCTTAACTGTTTTGCCGTTAGTTCCCAGAATGCAGTAGACATTCTTCACCTAAACTTTAGTGACAGAGAAGGTTATTACACAAGCAACGGCATACTGGTGAGCAGATGGAGGTTTAGTGCTTTGTTCAAGGGGACATTGATAGCATAAGTGCTTTGGCAGGAGCGTTTCTTTCATGGTATGGAGATTGTACCAATGAGTCGAGTTCAGTCGTTTTTCCGGGAGTTTTTTTTTGTCTGAGTTGAGGTCGAGTGCTGTGATGTTTCCCCATGGGCACTGCTACATTTCCACCATACAAATGTAGTTAACAAAAGAAAAACTTGTGCAGAAAACAATTCGGGCATGGAAATTGTTTTTAAAAGGTTTTATTATTATGAAACGGTAGTTTAAGGGTAGGCGGGCGAGTTATTTCAAGCACAGCCATGTTTCTTTCATGTTCCCATGAATATAAAAGACGACACTAAAAGGAGGCAAATCATTTTACCGAGCATTCTGTTTACTCTCAAAACTGCTTTGTTGGAAAAACGAAGACAGTTTTGCCATCCATTTTTAAGAAATAAATAGTTTTGCTACGGACTCAAATGTAAATAGCCTACTTTTCCATGACAAAAACAGTACATACTTTTATTATATGTAGACAAATTGGGACACAGAATTCTATTCTATTCTATCGTGTATATTTCTGTGTGTTTGTGTATGAGGGACACTCATCATCAATCTTCCTGGCATTTGGGTCAATCGCTACCAATTAGTGTGCACCCGTCTTGATTGAAAACTTCTTTTTTAATGCCGGCTATAAAGCCATTGTTAATAGAGCATTGCTAATGATACTTTTCTGACGAACATCTCACCTAATCTGTCTTCTTCATTAGCACAGACTCTAATTGCTGCGACCGGCAGGTTATTTGTGATACGATGACAGCGAGCGTATTTGAGAAATGATATCGCGCTCACTCATTCCTGCGATAACGCTGCCCGTATGTTTGTCAACTTCAAACGCAAGAAACGTTATCTTTGCTTTGGCTCGGGGGAGTTCAGGGGGAGCCAGTTTATAAATTAAAGTCGGTATCTTTAGTTTGTGGAAGTGAATAATTTAATAATCCTACGCCGTATCTTGTTTGGACCAATGTGATCCAGAAGGAGCAATGCTTTAGATCATTTAAAGGAACGGAATATATACTGCAGATTTAGTCAAATGCAAGTATGTCATTTTGAAAATACAAATATCAGTACACATCATTGTCCAGTAGGTGGCAGTAGGTTAATGTGTATGTTTCATGTGTTACAGCAACACCGATCCACCACCATGGACACAGCTGTTTAAGACTGAGGGTGTTTGTCTGCTGTTCTACAGGTGAACATCTTCAAATACAGCAGTCATACACAAACACACAGAAATATACACGATAGAATAGAATAGAATTCTGTGTCCCAATTTGTCTACATATAATAAAAGTATGTACTGTTTTTGTCATGGAAAAGTAGGCTATTTACATTTGAGTCCGTAGCAAAACTATTTATTTCTTAAAAATATTATGTTCACTGTATACTTACATTTATTAATTTAGCAAAGCATCTTTTATGAGATGCGGGAAATATCAGCCGTTAAAGCCACAATATGGAATCATTTTGTTATAAAATATCCCCCCAAAAAATACTTGGAATGTGGGATATATTTCATGCAGTTGTGTACTTACATCGTCCCGAATGTGCGAATCCAGAGAAATTCCTATTTAAAATAATGGCCCGTCCCTTGTCTCCCTTGTATTTGTTGCATATCAGTGACTTAATCTCCGCTGCTCTGCACGACCCTCAGTTTCCGGTTGTAGAAACAACGGCAACATGCAAATGCGGAAGTAGTTATACAGCATCTGGGACGCAGCATCTGTTGTTCTGTTATTATGGATCACTGTGGCTCTTTGGCAAATAAAGGAAACACAAAAAAACCTAAACGTAGTTTACTTTTTAAACCGTATGACACGTAAAACTGTGTAGCATCATGCTTCCAAATCAATTGACAAAGTCCGATATCATTCGCGGGTAAACGTAGCATTACATTCCACGTTTCTTGCACGCTAATTCATTCCGATGACATAAAATACAATTCATTTATTACCTCGTCCGTGAACAGGATGGGTGATAGTGGAAACGACGTGTCCCATAATTCCACTCTCCCACATAACGTCATTTAGCTTCGCCTTTTGCTGTTGTTTTGAAAGTTTACCATCTAGCCGTCCAAATGTACATATTGTGGCTTTTAGTGACCATGGATTCACACTTCTTATTATTTACCAGTAACAGTAGACCATCCGGGTACTTTGAGAATACTCATTTCAGCATACAATGATTTAGGATATACTAATTCTATTCTATTTTCGAATACTATTTAGGACAGATAGTATGCGAATTGGGATGCACCACAAGAACAGAACAAAACAAAACACAAATAGAATAGAATGGAATGGAATTGTCCTTTAAATAAAGAAAACTTGTGTAGGTTAAATTGGGGAAAATGTTTGTTTACCGCATCGCCCACCTTTTTACTCACCCTATGTATGTATTGAGATTGTATCTCTAATTTGCTAGTCTCTACTGCAGATGACGATTCAGACCAGAGTCCTCCGGACTACACCGTCAGACCCAAACTCCATGACATCGGTAAGTAAACACATCTCACGTTGACACGTTTGGACATGACACACACTGTCTTTATTTATTGATATTTTCCATTTTGTTCTACTTTCATAAAAGAATAATCATTAAACCAGATATTGTCTCAGAGTGACCAGGGGTTGGCCATCAACATACAAATGAATGCATTTATTCATTTTCATTATTTCTCTGTTTATCATTACTTGCCCTTTAACCTCACACAAATACTAAATATTATTTTCTTAGAAACGCTTTCAACCGAGCTGCAAATTAGCATTTAGACACGTTTTTATTTTATTTTACATTGCAAATGTGAATTTTCTTGGATTATTGGCATCTGAAATGAACAACCAAGAAGTCCAAGTTCACATGAGGCTCATCCGAACACACCTCAGGGTCTTGCATTGCATTCTGGGAAGTGGATGTACGGCTCGGTTCGAGTCCCACGTGCTTCTGCTAAAATGCACAACAGCACATAGCTGGTGCTTCACACTGCTCTAGGCATCCAGACGTTCTCTAGCAGCAGCGCGTTTGTGTGTGTTAATGCACTTTGCATTAAAATGGAATATGTGTTCATGACACACATACACTGTATGAACTCGGCTGACTTTGAAGCTTTATCAGCATCACGACATCATTGAGTTTAAAGTGTTTGTATTTGTTTCTCAACGTATAAGTGAAACATATCAATCAATATGTATTTTTTGTTTTTTATTAAACATCCACAAGGCAAAATTGTACCGTAATAAGAAAGCTGTATTTAATACCACATTGCTGACAGGTCAGCCGAGTCTAATGATGACAAATGTCTGCAGATGCAGAATGCAGCGTTTTTAGAGAGTCAGTGGAACTTTCTGTTTCCTGTTAAAAACTCCATCATTTACGCTGACGCTGTGTTTAAACATTTATTCTGCTTAGTGAGTTAGTTCCCCTCAAAACTGAAAATCCTGTCATTATTTACTCACCCTCATGTCGTTCCAAACCCATACGACTGACTTTCTTCTGTATGAGAAGAATGTTGACGCTGCTCTTTATTTAACCATACAATGAAAGTTAATGGGGCTGCAGCTGTTAGTCACTAACATTTAGTTTATCATAGCAACCCCAAGTCTTTATTCACTTTCATTTCATAGAAGGTTTCATCTTTAAAATTAAGAAACGCTAGTGCGCATGCGCACTTTTGTGACCCCACCTTAACTTCCAGAACACATTCACAAACAAAAGAGCGCCTGAAGATTATTTCTGATAACAATCAAAAGAAACCGAGAAGAAGCATTACTTGGCTAAACTTGTCTCTCAGGTATTTTCAATTTAGACTGCGATACCAAGCTCAACTGCTAGATGTCAATGTACCATACGGTTTGTTTAAATGCGACCAAACTATTCAACAAATCGTTTATTTGATACAATTATTATACAAATTAATGATATTATAAATAAATGTTAACATAGATTAAATAAAATATAAAGAAAGTTTTTGCCAGAGGGGAACTGGAATCTCCTGGTTTGGCCTGGTTTCCCTCTGAGGTTTTTTCTCCTCCAATGGAGTTTTTGGTTCCTCGCCACAGTTTGCATACTGTTAACTTTTTGCCTGGCCGGGAGAGCAGCTATAATTTTATAGTTTTATTTGATGAACAGTGCATATAGGAATTTATAGTCTGTCTGATATTTGACCTGTGTTTTGACTTCCATAACCTTACATGTTTTCCTTATAGTCAGTATGTTTCCTTGTACAGCTGCTTTGTAACAATGAAAATAGTAAAAAGCGCTATTTAAAAACAACCATGTTGACTTATATTATTAGAAACTAGCCAAACACAACGGTAAGTTAATTGGGGGTCGGTTGTGCACGCGTCCGAAGAAACGGTCTATATGAGAGAGCATCTTGCAATCTACAAACGTTGATGTTTCACATAAGATGCAAAGATTTACAGGTTTGTAAAGATGAAAGAAGTAAATGATGAAGGTGAACTATTGCTTTAAATGTCATTTTCTCTTTTATGTAACAAGCAGATTTTTTTGCCGAAATACAATATGATAGTTTTCACAAGTTTCACTCACAGCTCCGCTGCCCGAGCGTTCTTTATCAACATAAAATGTTGCCAACACAGATAAGAAATATCACACATTCTCTCTGTAGTTTTGTTTATTTCCTCTCAAAGTTTTATAAATATTTTTCTCTCACTATCTCTCTTTCACACTGCTTTATCTTTCTATGCGATTAAAATGTTATACGTTGAGTTTTTGGGCCAGTATTAATGGCGAGAATGAATGGATGTGATTTATCTTCCTAGAAAAAATTGTAGATACTATGGTTGCCGTAGGTGATGATCTTAGTCAAAGAGAAAAGAGGAAATCATTATTTTTCCTGCCGTCTTTGGCTGTTGTTTAGTAAGTTGGTGCATTTATTCCTTTCTTTTCTTTCTTTCTTCTTTTTGTCTGTCTTTCTCTCTCAGATGAATTTAACCCTGAGATCCCCAAGCTGGAAAAGAGCGTCAGCGGCAGCAGTCCGTCTGGAGACCGGCTGTTGATCACCGTAGCAACGCTCCTACTCGCTGCTCTCCTCGTGTCCTAGCAACCGTCTCTCTAACATGTCTGCGGCAACAGGACCGAGCCCCAAAATATCGCCTTTCGTTCAACTTGTGCGGGAGGTTATCCAATCAGAACAGAATATCCACTAGCTGAGCCCTAATACGGGAGCCAATCGTAGACTTACCGCACCTAAACAGTGGCCTTTGTCTCCACAACTTTGATACTCACCAAACCGAAACCTTAGGACTGAGAATGACACGCTCATCCAGGCATCCATTTCAGAATTTGCCTTCCGATGAAACATCCACTTTCTGTCCTTAAAGATACTCGGGGAGGAAAATGAAAGAAAGACACTGAGGTCTCCGTTCCTCCAGACGCCGGGTTAATGACTCTATCTAGACGAGGGCAGCGTTGATTGATAAACTGGATTACACAGTGGTCGGTCCTCTGGGTTGGGCTGGAACATAACTGAGGAACTCAAGGGGATGTGGAGACCTTTGAGGGTGTCTCAAAAATCGGTTGCAACCCCCATATCTTTAGAGTCCAGCGTGTGTTGTGGACAGACATGACACATGCGTTACAGATCAATACATCTCATTTGACAGTCTGTAAGTTGAGGTGTAAGTTCACGTAATGGATCGCGGCTGCTATATCTGCCGGTTGCTGGCCTGACGCTGTGATGGAAAGTTCTGTTCCTAAATTTAGTGACTAGAGGTGCATTATCGGTCGGCCCATCACTTTTGTACGACGTACATTGTGTGACCAACAGGCTTTGGTCATCGTAGCCGAGTCTTACGTTGTAGGACACTGTAATGAACGGGAGACGGAACAGCGATAGTTAGACGGTCTTGTTTCATTTGATGTAGTATGTATGTGTTATCATGAGAAGGTGCCGTTCAGTGGTTCTGTAAGAGCGGTGGAGTCATACACTGCAATTCACTGTTTTATATCAAGGAATTGCAATGCAGAATTCGTTTTTACCGCACAATACATATTTAAACAATTGCTCTTTGAGTATAGAACTTTATCAACTTAATTTATTGAGTTATTTATTGATCATTTGATCTTCTTTGGAACTTTGTGAGTTTTCTTCTGCATTCTCGAGGGATCTTCCCTCCTTATCTTTGCTGATGCCAAATGATTTCGTTTTTTGTTTGTTTCACGGCTTTTTTTTTAGGTCCATGCGCCAGCAAATTCATGCTTTTCATATATTGCTCTCAATTGAAATAGTTACATTCTCCATAAGGAGAGTCGTTATTATAGGACAGTGTGAGATTGTCGTAGTTTATATTGGTGGGCGGGGTTAGGGGGGTTCTCGTGGGCGTGGCTTACCGGATATAAGAATGACTCGCACGGCTGCATAGTCCCGCCATGCAGAGTAAATGTCTTTGTAAATGTGTCTGTATGTGTGTTTTATGAGTGTGCACTTTACAGGGGACGGTATGGAAGAGCGTGTATGCATTTTGGCCTTTTCATATTCATTTAGATACACATTTGTAGGATTTGAATATTCAAGCTTGCGAGAGAGGCGAGAATGTGGCGGATGATGACGAAAGCATTTATCGTTGTTGCAAACAACAGTATCAACCGTGTTTACCTTAGAATGATTAAACATGTAAACGAACCATGAATGACAATTACCAGAATGAAACTTAATAAACCATTCTTATTTTAACAGTCTTGTTGTCTGTAGTTTGTTTTTAATCCGAGGTATGACATTGCTGTTTGGAAACGTCTTCCACCCTACGGAGACTCACTCATGCTTAGTGAATAACAATCGTTCTTTTTGTTTTGCCTGAAAAGATTTTTAGCCGCTCCTTAATCTCACGATGTGCTGATTGTCAATCACTTTTTGTAAAGGGACACATTGTTACCAGGTTGGATCTGAACGGGCATAATATGTCGTACAACGCATTTGGGCTAAACTTAGTTATCTGCATGAAAGTTGAATCACAGCATATCTGTGATTCTCAAATAAAAGCACATTTAATACAAAAGCATGCATTGACCAGAATTAATCAGTCATTCATATTCATAATAATAATCATATATTCATATATTTATCTTTATTCGTAAAGCTGAGCTTTGATATGTGTAAACAAATGGCAAACTTTTGGTCATGACTGTATACGAAAATGCAAAGCTTTACATATTACGTTAAGAACCACATCTTTGTACTTGTTCTCGTGAAAAGTAACAATATAATGTAAATCATATCTTTTCATGGAAAGTTATGCAATGATGTAACGTTTAATTCTCTTTTTTCTGTGAACAGCTCTCACATTTGAGTCTATGTTTGCTTTTATCTGTCCGTTCTGCTCTGCGCCGTGTCCCAGCTCTGTTTCACCAGACAGACTCGTTCAGACTAAAGCACACCAAACGCACGTCTGTCTCCTCAGGTAAAAGGTTTGTGGAGGGATGAGAATCTGACCCTAGAAACTCACGCGGTACACCTGCATACACTCCTCTTACAGCGCACAAATCAAAAACTGGATTCAGGAACACGCACACATCGTCGTAAAACACTGACAGTCCTGGGAAGATGCCGTTTTTTATTTTGCCACTTCCATCTGCAGGCAAAACACCCTGAAGCATAACGTGTTTGTGCACATCTTTCTTGTTCTGTTTTTCAATTCAAGGACACTCGACGCACAAGCGCAGACAAATGAGACACTCGAGATACAAGGGTGACCGGGATTAAATGTCTCATTAGACACACCAGTGAATGTTCTCGTGCAGCTTTTGCCTATGAGCATCCGAATAACTTCTCTAGAAACATTATTGGCTGTGTTTTCGCATGGATCAGCTGATGTGTCAATCAAACCGTTCTAGTAAATGTGAGTTACTGCCAGAATATATTGAGTTGAGCTACTTATCTGATGCCTTAAAGCAACTTTTGTAAGACAAGCTCATAGCTTCCAACTTCTAGATTGTAGCAGCGGTTTGATTGTTGTGAGGAATTAGTAACCGAAATGAAAACGCTGTTCGTAAAAACATATGAAAACATCAAATGTTAAAGGTTATGTCTTATGTAGCATGAGAACATGTGTAGTAATAGCCAAAAATATGTACATTGCGTGGGGAAACATTTTAGATTTTTCTTTTATGCCAAAGATCATTAGGATAGTAAGGAAAGATCATGTTACATGGTGATATTTTGTACATTTCCTACCGTAAATAAATGAAAACTTTATTTTTGTGAGTATAATCGCAAACAAAAATGGCTGGAAACACACCAACAAACTTCACTCTCAGCTACCCGCTCTTTGGGAATTACCGACTGAAGTTTGGTATCCATGTAAAGCTTTTTTCAGCTTTTGGGTTCATCTACTCTCAACAACATAACCTTAAAACAAACCTGTTTCTTCTTAGCATTTGCCCTCTACTTCAAAGGTGATTTATTTCAGTATTTTAATGTTTTTGCACTGTCAGAGTTCAGGGTTTTAAATAGTGCTATCTCCTTTAATATGCACTCTCATAAATGTGTATGCATTTCTGCTTTTGCCACAGTGATGTAGGATTGGGGTGGGGCTTCACTTTTGCTATTTCAAACAATCATACTTCCTGTTCGATTCGCATTGTACAAATTAATGCAAAGTCTTATGATTTTGTAAAATCGTAACATTTCAAGGCAATACAAGTTATGCACATTTAGACTTCGACTTCTAGACTTTGGGACATTGCACCGTCGGTAGACCTTTGTCTAGGAAAAAGGCTATAGAAGGGTTCTTCGAAACTCTTTCTTTTCTTTAAAAAGATCAAATCAGACAAGTTGGAAACGGCACGAGGGTAAGTAAACGATGACATCATTTTCACATTTTGGTGAACTCGTCCTTTATGTTCAGCAGTGCGTTTTAGCGCTCTTTCAAACGGCTGTCTAACGCTCTGGTTGTGTAATCTGTGGCCGTGAGCGAGTCCCTGATCTCAACATTTGGCCTGGCAGCTTTCCCAGGTACAGAGGGGTCCATTAGGCCGTGGCGTACCACCAGAGGGTGTCGGGTTCAACTGCGGACTTCAACTCCTCATTATCCTGCACCATTAACAACAGCAATGCTAATTACACATGACGTTAAATGGAAGGATGGCGCTATTGCTAATGCTGATGCAATCATCTGACAGATGGGACAACCAGCACTGGGTACAAATCAAGCTCTTATATAGTTCATTGAGAAACCAGTTGTGTCGTAGCTGTAATTACACCCAGATTTTTGCCTCATTTTACTCTTTTGGATTTTTGCTTTGTCTGCCATGTTGTATGCCAATGATGAGTTTGTTAACCATGGCAACTTGACAGTGTTTGCTTCTATTTATGCATAGCCTACATCTGTGCAGTGAGCTGACAAAAACTGTATTGCTCGTCATTGTCAGACATAGAGATGGGATGGCATGATTTTTTTAAAGGGCATCGTATTGTTGTATTGTTATCTTCACATGAGTTGTTTTCAAAGGCAACCTGCTAGTTGTTTTTGCGCAGCTAGATGCTAATTTGCCAACTCCCTCTGCTCATCCCATTGTTGTACACGGAAGCAAATCCCGACTCAATTCAAAGCTTAAAGTCTAAGCTGATGACACACGACCTGATTTCTAGAGTAAACTGTATTTCTGTTGTTAACCAATGAGGTGTTTACTCTTGGTGACTTAATGCAATTGTTTTTTTCAGAAATCACAAATATATTTGCTGTGATATTTGCATATTGCACGGGAATACACTGCAACAAATTAATTTCTTAAGCCCGGTCACACTTGCCTTTTTGCTCCATTGACTTCCATTCATGGGCATGTGAAAGCAGCAGATCTCCAAGCCCATCCGTAGATATTTCGCTGCGTAGCAAAGTTAAACTTTGGTGAACTCTGATGTGCGAGTTGACCAATAGAAGATCGAAATGTCACATTGTGACCTCTCGCTACAGAAATGTAAAAGATGGAGGTATCGCTCCAGCCCATTTTGCAACTAATGTTTTGCATGCTTAGTCTAGTCTGACAGCGGCTTTTCAGGACAAGTGTCTTAAAATTTCCTTGAGGAGCAAAATTACTTTTTTGAGATTTTTTGTGTTTCTTGTTCTTCTGGAAAAAACTTTTCTCCCCCTATTGGCAGATTTTTTTCAAGCGTGAACTTTGTTTTAGTTTTTTCTCAAAAAATCTAGAAACATAGTCATTTTGCTATTCAATAAAATTTGAAAATGCATGAAAATGCTTTACCATTCTTAAATCAAGATACATTTACTTGACAAGGAAAGAGAGCAAATATATTTGGTCTTGTTTAATGAAAGTAAATATAAGAATTGGGTAAGTTTATGTTTAAACAAGCTAAAAACTGCAGTTAAAATAAACTTGAATTAAGTTTGACCTTTTTCTTAAGTAGCCTCCCTAATTTAAGTATATTTTTCTTAACGCAATGGGAGATTTTATTTTTTTATTTCAAAAATGTATTTCTTGTTTAACGCATAAACTTGCTTATTTTATAAGCATAATTCAGGTTTATTATCTTGCTTTGCTCTGCAAATTTCCCTTGTCAAGTCAACGTATCTCGATACACATATAAAGACCTTACATTAAGAAGCGTTATGTTTTTATTACCTTAGAATGAAATATTTCTATCTACATACACCGCGGGTCCCCTTATATGGAATTCACCATGTTGTTTCTACAGTAGCCCTAAACGGACAATCTGCTCTACAGATCTCTTTTGGCAAAGAAGTATAACGTCATGACATTTTAGTTTTGGTCAGCCTCCATAGTGCTTCGAAAGGGAAGGGGGAGCGGTGGAGTGGGCCATGGTTATAATTCACAACCTCACCACTAGATGCCACTAAAATCTACACATTGCTGCTTTAAGTCAAAATGCTTAGTAAGAAATTTTCATTGCAGTGAATATACATGTAAATATAAATCTAATGTAAGTACCAAAAGTTTCTTTTGCCTGTCAGGTGACCTTAAAAACCCGTCTATTCTTAAAGTCTTGTTGAATATGGCCTACCACAAGACTTCATAGCAACTCACACATAATAGATTCAAACAAAACACATTTCCCGCATATATCTCAAAATTCATGTGACCTCTCGAGGTTCTCGGCGGGGAAATAAATCACTTATTGAAGCTGTGAGGTGTAAATCAGAACGTGGCTGCTGGCGTCTGGAGCTGAAGATAAACCCCAGTGTTCCTCATACGCTCAATGTGAGAAGCAGTCAATATGAAGTTCCCTCTGGCTGACACTTGGCTTCAATCTGCAGATCAGGATCAGATGCACTCCTCCTTTCTCCAATCATTATGAGCTTAAAGGCGCCGCTCCTCCCAGATCAATGCAGAAAGAACACAGGTATCATTTCTGAGGTCTGACACACCCACCAACACACACGCTATAACTTCACCCCAATAAATCTGTTGTTGTCAGATACAAAACTTGTATGTCACGGCAAACCAGATGACTCCTGCGTAACACAAAATAAGAAACGATGTGTAAATATTGGTCCTTTTCAAATTTATCCAACTTACTCTGATAAACCAAAGTTTCATCCTAGACTGGAAATCTGTGCCATAACTTTAAAGTGCTGTTATTTATGAGAGAATGTGATGCTGACGTACATTTATGTAATTTTAAATGTTTGTTTGCTTTAGTAGCTTTATGTCATCGCACAACTGTCATCTGATTGATAGAGAAGACAAAGTCATCAATTGGAGTTGAGACAAGTCGCTTTGGGTTTATTCTACATTTTCACCATCATTAGTGCAGAGATAAACCATCTGTGTGTGTGTGTGTGTGTGCGCATGCGTGTGTGTGTGGTCCTCGGCCTATCTACCGTCTGGAGTCGTCGCAGATACAGATGCAACCACAAAGCTTGCCAGATTTGATGATCTCTCTCTCTCTCCATCCTGATTTGTTTCTCTTCTTTTTCTCATTACCTCTAAATCTTTTTTATCGCTCTCCTGCTGTTGCGTCTTTCTCATTTTTTCTTTCTCGTTTCCTCTGAACGCTGCGGCACAGTTTAATTCATCAAATTGCACTCAGATGTTTCTTGTGAAACAATCCCTTTTTTTATTGTGCTGCAAGTGCAATGATGAGTGAAATGAGTCTACAGTTGCAACAATGATGTAGAATGAATCTTGTAAATAGTTTTTGGCTCTGAAGCAAAATGTCTATGATAGGGATTAGGGTGTAAATTGTGTCAAAGAGACAACGTTGAGCGCTCGCCTTGTGAATAGCTAACAAATGTGCATTCTTTGCGGTCAGATGTGGTTGATTTAGTCATGTGACTCTGTATAAAATCATACGGCTTGTATTAGGCTGCTGATATGACTGGAATCTTTATTTCATGTAAGCGTGCATCATTTTTTATTCATTCATTGGTTGGAGACTGAGTGTTTTTTTAACAACAAATGTACTTGGAAATTCCAACAATAAATCCATCATACAGCACATCAGTATATGTGTAAAATAGATCTATATTATACAGGACATAGATTGATGTTTAAAGCTTTCGAGAGATGAAGTTCCACTCACATATTCCTGTGGAATAATCAATGGTGGGGATCTCTTATTAGGTCTATAATATTGAAAACAGATACTTTTCTCCAACTATTGAATTATCTCAAATTAAAACTTTCCATTTCATCACTTAAATTTGTTTGTCAATGCAACAAAAAGTAAAACACTTCTGTAATATTTTGCCAGAGCTGCTTTATATTTTTAATATAACATTTTATATTGGCATTATATTTTATAGCGGTTGCTTTATGTATATTTTTATATTGGCAATATACACTGCCAGTCCAAACAAAACAAAAAGTCACCACCTGGATATAACTAAGCAAATAGAGCCTCCCATGTGCCCAAAGAATGAGGTCAGCTGACTGCCTGAATATACTGATTGACCAGGTTATTCCATCATTGGGTTATTTCTTCCCTGATGGCACAGGCATATTCCAAGATGACAATGCCAGGATTCATCAGCATTTGGGATGTGCTACAAATGGTGCGTGACCCAACTCTTTTTATGGAAGTCAGACATTTCATATTCTGTAAGCTTGCTTAGACATGTATTAATACCAAATATTGTAACTGCACTGACAGTCTGGGGTTTAAATTCTGATTTTATCCCACAAGACAATGTTGGATTTTTTGGTACATTATGTAGAACATTGTGATGTAAACAGAATTGAAGATTTTAGATTCAGCACTATTTCTAGGTCACTATTTATAAGCACAGCCGGGACATCGACCACGTTTATTATTTTGTGCAAAAAAGCAGATTTTCCTCTTTGTGAAATTCCCCAACCATGCTGGAATAACATGGGTTATTATGCTTAAAAATCCTTCACTTTATACTTAAAAATATGACTTTAAATATTAAATCGATAAATGCAAAATAGAAATATCTGCTTTCAGTGATAAATTATTTTAAACAGATATTGCTTGCAAAAAGTTTAGCATTGAATATTGTATACAGTTCTTGTGGACGTGGATAGAATATATATTTATAGAGATGGAGAATGTTACATACATACACAAATACACCTGGAACTCTGTCATTGTGCTCATCTATTTTTATAATCTTCAGCATTTCACCTTCTCCCACAGCTCAGAGGTGAGATATGCAGATCTATGAATATTTTATGTAAAGACGAACCTTAGTTTTCATTTATTGTCGAGTTGACATACATCAGATGGCTCGAGGGAAGTGAGCTTTCAATCATGATTATCAGAACAGAGCAAAATTGAGATGGAGATTAAAATGTTTTCTGTAGTGGATGGTGAAATGTGCTACATTACAAAGTTAGGTGTAGGTAAACAAAAGATAACATGCCAGAGATAAGTGGTAAGATGAAAACATAAAGGCTTAAGGTAAGGTAAAACTGAAATGAGCTCACACGCTCATATGACATATTAGCGGGTTTGGGCCTGTGTTGAACAGACGGCTGGATCATAAAGAGACACATCATAAAACATCTGAACAGACTGATAACATAGAGCTTATAAGTCTGTCAGTATGAGATCATTTATCTGAAACTCTTGTTTCTTATTTCAATTAAGTGTTTCAGTTTGGCATTATATTACAGTGGGGTCCAAATACAGCCACGGAAAAAATAAGAGGCCATTCAAAAATAACTTTCATTTATTATTTATAGGTTTGTGTTTAGGTAAAATTATCATTTGTGTTTCATTCTGTGAACTACGTGCAATATTTCTACCAAATTTCAAGTAAAAATATTGTTTCTATTTGCATTTATTACTTTTTAGAGAACTATCGTAGGCATACCTCTGCATTTAACCCATCGTGAGTCGTGAACACACGATTCTGGTTTGACACTGGACCGAAAAGACCACAAAAAATGTAGAATAAACTCTTTCCACTGCTGTATCTATGATTGCAATTCATAATCTGGTAAATATAATCAATTTATATGATATATTATAATATCGTTTGTCATCAGTTTTTAGACAATAGTTTGAAGATTTTGAGTGACTATTTTAAAAGACATTTGTTTGACATTTCATCGTATAAAAAGTGATTCTACTGAGGGAAAACATGACACTATTTGGAAGATACTCAGAAATCATCAGGTTTTGCATTAAGAGAGTAAAATGGGGACTTAACAAATCCGATGAAATTCTAAGATTCAAGAAATAAAACTTAAAATGATGCTCACACTATAATTTGTCATAAAAACATTGCAAACTTTCTGGCTCCACTGTATGTGCCTGTATGTGCCAAATATCCATTTATTTCCTATAGACTGTTCATGCAAATAATGCAATGCCTTTATGTTTAGTTTACGGGTGAAACAGACCAAACCATGTATTTACCAAACAATCTGAGTAAAAACGCAGACCTCACTTCAGTTTAACTTTCTCCTTAACTCTCTGTCTACACGACAAACTCTGTCAATTCAAAACACAGAGTCCAAAACTGCTGCTGGCCAGCTCGAGGTTCAGTCGCCTCTGGCACACAGACGAGTCGAAACACATCCCGCAATTACAGTTTTTGTTTTTGAAAAGCAGCTCGGTTGGAGATGGGGAAAGTGTCTGCGTGCATCTGAGCACATGCAGCGTGAAGCTCCTGGTTCCACGAGGGGTTTTCAGCAAACGCTAATTTGGGGCCTCTGTGATGGTCCCGCAATGACAACCATGATATAAAGAAAAACTTTAGTTCAGATTGTGAATCAGAATGTCATGCTTTTCGATTTACCTTAGTAACCAACCAGAATACCCTAGCAACCACCCTGGAGCAGCATTCCGATAGAGATACAAGCTGTAGTTTTTCTTCTGAAAACGTAAATTTTTGTAATTGCCCTGCTGTTCTTCTCATAAAAACTTTAAATTGGATATGGCAACTCGAAGTCAAAAAACCACATATGTAGAAAAGCTCAGAAATGGCAGTGAGTCTTGTGCTATATGTTAATTATAGTGGTCGTGATGTTTTTTGTCCTATACGTTTCCATTTGAGCAGAAATTAGAGAGGAGCTCGGCTTCACTTTACTCTCATAAACGCCTCCGTGTCCTCCACAAAGATTATATTTGTGAAGAATGAGACATTAAAACATTATGTCTGGCCTTGCTCAACTTATGTTTGAAGGCAAATCTTTATATAATAACATCCATCAAAGGCACGACACTAAAGTTATTCATGTCAACTTTTAATGTCGTTTCTCTCTTGATCTCTGACAGTTCGGATAATATCCATATTGTTTGTTTAGTATTTCAGAACTTTTTTTTCCCTTCGTCTCATTTCATCTTGTCATTCTCTTTCATTTTGTCTCCATCCTTCAAACGCTTTCACAAGCCGTACTAATCTTCTTTCTCTCCTTCTCTTTATTTGCTTTTTAATCCTTTCATTCCTCCGCTTTCCTGATGTTTGCCACGCTTGAATGTCTCGTTCTTTCCAGTCGTCTTTTTGCTCCCTCCATCTTTTAGCCTATATTTAGCTCTAATCCTCTATTTTTGTTTCTGCATGGCGCTCAACAGCTGGGAGTGAATTTTAAGATCCACACCCACACAGACAGCCGCACACCCCCGTGAACACACACAAACTACTGTAAGATGATGTGTCTACATACTTCACGCACACACAAAGAGTTCCAGGCAGTGTAATACTCTTCCTCGAGGGCTGGAAAGGTTCAGCAGATTTTCTGGCTAACTACAATCGCGACGGAACCCCTGGAGCTTTAAGGCGAAGCGACGGTTTCATTGATGGCAATAAGACAGTCATTAGTTTGCGTCCTGGAGAGACGCCCTGCAGTGTGTGTACTGGACAACGACATCACAGCTTATTCCGCACAAGAAACAAACTCATTTATTCTGCTGTAGCGCACTCATTACTGCACCAAAATGAGGATGTTGTAACTTTGAAGCAGGAAACATGTTTCTTGTGTGTTTGAGTGTAAAAGAAAAATCGACTTCAGAAGAACAGTTTGTGTGAATAAAGGACATCCCTTAAAAGCCGGACAGTTGTAATGAGGTTTTCCTGAAGCATTAGGCTCGCGTTCCAAGACCTTCATACTGAAGAATTAAGCGTTTAGTCGATAGTGATGAATTCTTATAGCAACCGTTGTAAACACAACAGACGGCTTTGTGTTGCTTCCAGGCAGACGGGTTTTTTTTCCTTAAAGAACGCGAAGCGCACATCTACCGGAAATCCTGTGAAATGTAACCAATCAGATGATGACTACGAACGTGCTGAAGTGTTTCCAAAAAGTGTGCCATATGTTAACAACGCAAGGTTGTGGGTTTGATCCCAGGGATTGCAGACACCCATGTATAACTGTATAGGGTAATGCAATGTAAGTCGCTTTGGATAAAAGTGTCTGCCAAATGCCTACATGTAAATGAATGTTGGTAACCGAACAACACTACCCCATTGACTTGCATTGGTTTTGTGCCCGTTCAATAGGATTGAAAGGGTACCGACATTGTTTGGTTACCAACATTATTGAAAATATAGAAAGAAAGACAAGAAGAGGGAATGTAAATACAGAATTCGTTTTTTTTGGGTGTGAACTGTCGCTTGTGAAATGTGACTTGATGCGGTTACCCCTCCAGCTCATAATTTCTATAGGGTTGGTGTGATGTGGCGGTCAAGGTTTAGGGTTTGCAAATGCATATACGGTTGCAGGTTTGACCCTGTAAGTAAGCCACGGTGCCTTTGGGCATGTCTCTCAATCCCTGTTTTCCCAGAGAGACTGACCTGTCGAGTTTTAATGTGGCCATTCTGTGGCGATGTTGCGTGAAAAAGACGCAATATAATAACAAATTCCACCGCTCCGGTCGTGCGACGATAAATAAAGATTCCTTTCTGGAACAATAGCACTGCTTTTATACTCACCTGCTGTCACGGTTGAATATAGATGTCATCATGCCATTGTGTCCTGAGTTTGATTGTTTACCGTGGTATGTGTACTAATCCCCCCGTTCAGTATAGAGTATGAGTCACTACAATAAAAACCATCCAGTGTAGCAGTGAATACATATGTGTTGTGTTAAAGGAGATGAAACTGAAAGCCACTGCAGATGTTTTGTTTTGCTTATCTGAGTAACATCAAAATGCCTCCGGCCGTCGTTCCAGACATGCACTTAACGGACGTCAAATGTCAATTTAGGTGAACGGGAAAATCCTCGATAATATGGTGAACATCCAGTACAAATCAAAGGTGAAATCGTGTGCTTAAGGGTAATCTAGTGGTTGCGGCAGAAGGAATGCTAGAAATGTATCTGTGTGCTTTCAGGATTATTAACTATGCTATCCCAGGAAAACTGGCAAATGTACAATGCGGGATAATATTGTCGCCGTGTCGTGTAAGGTCATTTATGTGTCGAACTAGGGTAAGGACACAAATGTTTCAGGATAAACACAATATAATCTTACTTTTAATAAATTACAGTAAAGGTCAGGAAAGGTGGAGGCTGGGCTTTACCCTATATGAACTGTACCCTGACCACTAACAGTAAACATCTGCTCTTCAAAGACCCATCGTGAACTTTACAGCACAAACCCTGGTGTAATCCACATATGCAGATACCTTAAAATAATCCACATTAGAAATATGAATAATGTTTTTTTTAAAACGCTAAAGGCTTCGTTTAATCCATAAACTCACATTTACAGATTAGACCAGACGGACACAAAATGGTTTTGATGCACAACAGAATAATATGTTTTTTAGACGCATTGAAATGTCATTGGTTCTAAAACACACGTGCTACATCAAATATGTAATGTAGAGAATAACCGGCTATTACAGATTATTTTGTATTTATACATTTTTAATGAAATCATATTGCATTGTCAGTGTAAAAATATTGAGATATAAATATTTTTTTAAGAGAATTGGGGCCTCCTGTCAGCATGCGTAATGACACAGACCTAAGGGTGACAAAAGCCAGAAATATATACAGGAATGTGTATGAAAGAAAATTACACCTTTCGGGCAACGTCAAATTAAAGTGTTTAAAAACAGTGTTATTATTATCTGTTATGAATTCCACAGATGGGAAAGCTCACACTCTTTGAAACATTTTTAAAAGCACATAAGATATAGTATCAAGGTGCAAATATATATTATATTTGCATTGTCTGAATTTCTCACTTAAAGAGAGCGCTCAGCCACAATGAAATTCTGTCACTTAAGTGTCTCGCACATTTTTCTAAAAGAAGAATTATAATTTTTGGATGAGATATGTATAGACAAAGACTGATCTTTGTATCAATTTAAAGTGATACAAAGAGCATCATCACAGTTGATAGATTAAGGATAACAAATACTGTCTTATTTTATGGCTGTCCTTTTTTGTCCTGTCATATGTGTTAGAAACACACTGATAATGTAAGCAAGTCCATTATGTGTAGCCCTTGCTGTATTTTGGCTAAATTATACAATCTGTACAGTACAGACATTTTAGTTGCATAATAAGAGTCGCAAAAAAATGTGCCAACGTGTTTTTGGATTGTGCATTCCAAGTAATATCAAACAAACTGCAGTTGGATTGTTTTGATTAAATGATAATAACAAATTAAATAAAAAAATACAGCTAAATAACACTCAATAAAACATCTCAACACAATAAAAATCATACTTTTTGAAGATGTTTAAAAATAGAGTTATCTGTTTTTGCAAATAAATGTTTTGTTCGGTGATCGTTCATGTAATATGTCTGTTGCCAGGTTGGCTTTGGTTTGAGTAACTGTTGTATTTGTCATAACCGACCTCATGTCGACCATCGCCTCTCCCCATGAAGGGTCTATTAAGGTAAATGTGTCTCAGGCTGCTTTATCTCCATCAGAAACTCTTACATTGTAACAGTAGATGTATATTTACAGTTTAAATGTTCACAAACAGGTGACAAAACATGTTGCAAAATGTTAAACGCATCTATACACTCGATCTGAAAGAAACATGTTATGTGCGTCTAATGCTTTAGAAGAGTGATTGCACAAATAATGAAATTAGCACAAGAAATAGTGAGACTTTCTTTAACTGTGCTTTAGCGTCCCTTCTTATAATACAGTTAACTTTTATAAGGCTTTATGCTTTTTTTAAAACTTGAAAAAAAACTGAAGGACTGAATTTCCAGCATCCATTTACAGAACTAACAATTCCACTCCAGTATCTCAGCGGGAAGAAATTCCTCTGCGCTTTTTCGTTTTCACATTCTGTCCTTCAAATTCAGGGTCATTACCGGTGATCTCAAGGAGACCCACAGATGTCTCGACTTAACCTGCCTAATTCAGCACAATGTGTGATCACTTGAGTTTCTCAAACGCGGTCTGAATTTCTCAGTCTACCTGAGGCAGTGATAACTGATAATGGCATTCGTCTTTGGCTGCATTTTTAGTACCAACTGTAAGGATGGAAATATGGGCTTTAAAATTATGACATTAGTTTGGAACACTGTGATGTGCAGACCTGGTTTGGCCCTGTCTGCCCTCAGTGACTGCCCTTCACCCGGGTCATTAACTCCTCCTCTGTTTCACAGTGTAATGAGCAACTGAAGCAGAATCATAATGCAAACTGGTTATGAAACACTCACATTGTGAGAGAAATACGACGGCATCAATTCTCAGGGACCCACTCACATGCAGCTATTATGAAACACTAAGCGCTGAGAATCAGCAAAAGGGAACAGTGTATTCATTTCCATGAAACTGTGCCATAAACATGCGCTAAAGTAGATATGAAAATGATAAAAATAGAGCAATGCTGTTATGAAAGCAGGATTAGAAGATTTGCACTGAAATGTGAACAGTCGGTATTACATGTGTTTCTGGAAATATAAAAAAAAAAACTTTCGTATTCTCACTGGAGGATTTGTTCACAAATAATCACAGATCATTTCATATATACCTCTATTCTATATATTGTGTTAAATAGCCTTTTACGTTGCGAAATATGATTCCTTTCAGGTATAAAAGTGCACTTTTAAGTACATATCCATAATGTACACAAATTGCTCTATCGTCACACGTTAGTTTCTACCTAATATACACAAAAAACAGTTAGCACAGTTGAGTACACGTAAGATGTTTTTCTTAAGGTTATCTTACACAAATTGTTGTATATTAAGTAAAAAATGGGTAGCTAAGTGCACTTTTTACACATACAAATACATACATACAGAATATTTACATTTGAAAATAAACCGTTTGTTTGAAACTCTGTACATGTATAGTTTTAGAGAATTATACTGTTCTTGAGATAGCTTCTGAGTTTTTGCATTCTGTTTGTACGAACAACCATTTTGTTTTCTAAAAGTACAACATTCTAAGTTGTTTTCACACTGTTGTTACTTTTGTACTATCAAACTTCATTCGTCGTTGTTTTAGGGAAAACCGCTAAGGGACCAATTCCCGTGCTAGCGCTCATGAAATGTACCGTTGGCATGTTGACCCCCTCTTGATAAATCTGAGGTATTTTTATCTGATTCTTAAGACAAATCGAAACCCAAGGAGCGAGAAAAGCATGTGTTGATCTTTCCTTCATTAACACACAGCTCCGTGTTCCTCAAGTCAACAAGAAACAGTTTGCACTTTGCTCTGTTATCCTGTGTGACTATTTAAGTGTTTTATAGCTCCATTAGCATCTGGTTTCTCTTGATCTGAATTACCTCAGAGTTGTGACCGTCGCCTGGACCAACTCAAGGAATTGAAAGTCAAGGCTAGCATCCAGCTCTTAAACCTTTTGCACGGCCCTCGTGAGATACATGGAGCTGTTAGCTCATCACACCAGATGTTAAACCCACACTGCATGAGGATTAGCATTCAGACCAACCCTTGAATTAATGACTTTACGAGGACGGATTAGACTTTGATTGTTTATATCCGGATTCTATGTAAGATCTCAGGAGAAACAGGAAGAGCGGGGAATAATAACTGTGTTTAGTCATTATGCAGTTCCGGTGATGTGGTGAATGCAAATGCATTTTGGGAACGACTTTGGTAAACGTCGATGATGTCAAGGGAGTCCTGTACTGGAGGGCTGCTGTAATCCAGAATTTTTTCCAATGTCAATCAACAGATCTTCAAGTTCTCCTGAAGACCTTGAGTTGCTCAGGCTCAGGTGTGTTTCATTAGGGCCGGAGTTAAACTCTGCAGGACACCGGTCCTCCAGGAGCACGACACGTCAAACAGTGCTTATTTTGTCTTAAACTCATACAGTGCTGGACCAAGAAGGGGAGAAATGTTCAACCCTATTTCAACACCTCTGAAGCAACAGAGATTGCCATATTTTGCCAAGGACACGTGGTGTTTCTCAATGACCCAGGAGGTGTTTGTTTCCACACTGTGAACCGTGGCTTTCTGGGATGCGGCGCATTAGAGGGAGCCCCTTTAACATATCATATGCTAGAAATGAAAAAAGTTGTCTCATATGAAAACAATTTCAAATTCATACATCAGTTAAACAGATGCAAAAGTTTACTCAAAATGACGCTTCTGTTGCTATTTTCCATACACGTGTGAATTAGCTCTGGGGCTGTCAAGCAGCATCAGTAAATCCGAATGCTATTGGTTGTCACATGTCGTAACCAATTACATCGTACTATTTGTACTCTCCTTATGAATTGTATAAAAACTTTGGAGACTGACACATGAATAACACCCTGCATCTACTGAGTTATGCAAGTGTTAGGAATCTGAGTTGGCGTTAGCAGAAATATTCGAATGGTTTCGGCATGAAATAATTTTTTGTTTCAGTGGTGCAAAGGAACTGAATATCCTAACACACAAACGCACATGTGAGAAGAGAGAGAGACGTGGGGATGAGAGGGATTCTGTAGTCTTTTGTTCTTTTGGGCCAGTTACTGGGCCTCACACCACTTGAAGATGCTGAGGCTCCCGTGGCTGTATTGTTCTCTTTCAATAGGCTTTATTCTGTATTATTCGTAAGGACCTCATTCATAGACTGAGAAATACATTTAAATACTTCAATATATTTAGGCTATCTTAAAAATCTATAAATATAATGAAATTAAGTTAGTGAATTAGTGAAAACAAAGTAGCCAGCATACTGTAGATAAAATCTTGATCTTTCTCTTTTAATCTATCTCCCGCTGCAGCTGTTTGGTCCGATGATGTGACCCACCCACCACTTTCACTGAAAGAGCCAAACTCACACAACCCCGTCCACTGTGACCACTAACCAATAATCTGATGAAATGTCTCACACACACACACACACACACACACACACACACTGGGCTAAGTGTCAGCTTTTCTGTCAATTCTTCTTATTTGTCAATATAGTAATGTGAAGGGAACTACATTTATATCCCAAGTAGCTTACATTGCATGATACTATATAGAAATATACAGTAAAAATGGCATGTAAGCATTTGACCCTTTTTTCGTTTCTTGATGGGTAATGATTAACGTCTAGAAGTGTTTTGGCTGGACCGGGGTTATGATACATGACTGCCTTCTCAAATACTTCAACCCAAAAATGAAAATTCGGTCATCATTTACTCACCCTCAGATTGTTCCAAACAAGTGTACGTTTCTTTGTTCTGATAGACACAAAGGAAGATATTTGGAAGAATGTCAGTAACCAAACAGATCTCAAACCCCATTGACTCCCATAGTATGTAGTTTCTCTACTATGGCAGTAAATGGGGGATGACATCTGTTGGTTGCTGACATTCTTCCAAATATCTTCCTTTGTGTTTAGCAGAACAAAGAAATGTACAGGTTTTGAACAACCTGAGTTTGAGTAAATAATAATAACAGAATTTTTATTTTTAGGTTAACTTCGCTTTCAATACTTAAATGCTGCCGCCTAACTACTGAGAAATACTGTTAAAATGGCCTTTAAAACCAATAGTTTTGTTATTGTTGCAGTGTTGCGGCCCAACTCAATTTGTTTGCTTGTTTTGTGGTATGCAAGTCTATTGCTTTGCATAGCAACAAGAGCATTTATACTAAAATACCATAAACAGAGAACGTGAAATGACAGTACACATGACCGCATCATCATAGTTTAGCAATTAGTCATTTTACATCCAGATTTATATTACCCTTTCATTTTGAAGTTCTTTTCAAATCCACATCCAACATTTTTGTCCTTAACCATCAGAGATGACCATCAAAAGTCAAAAGCCAATGTCGAAGTCATTATAAAAACTTCTTTTGATGAGTATTTTGGCACTGTCAATATCCACATCAACCGCCCAAATGACACTTGCACTGCATACAGATTTTATTTATTTGTGTCAGAAACCATGACACCGGAGCAAACATCTATGAGTGGTGCTGGAGAGCACTGGCAGGACATCCTGACCCCAGAGAGGCCGAATGAATAAGAGACAGTACGCGTGTGTGTGTGTGTGTGTGTGCGTGCGTGCGTGCGTGTGTGTGTGCGCGTGTGTGTATAGTTTTGCTTCGCCACTTCCTCTAGGTTTGGCCCTGACGCTTGATTCTCTCAACTGGGTCACTCATGCATGCAGCACAACTCAAGAGTGTGTTAATGCGCAAAGACGAGATTTCAGTCCGTGCACGGCCACAGATTTACAGATGTTCAAAATGTCAGCATGATTTACTATTTTTAAAGTCATCTGCTGCAGCAAACATTGCCAACAGGCGCTTTCCACAGATAGAGCACAAAATACAGGAGCTGAAAGTGAATGAAGTAATTTTCTTTTCTAGTTCAACAAATGGTCAGTGGATGAAACTGCCAAACCCTCAGGAAACTTTTATTTTCTATTCATTTCATAAATAGTTTTTTGTGATTTTGTAACTTTTAGGCAATACACATTGAAATAACATAAAGGCCCAGTTTCACATACAAGTCTTGATGCATGTCCTAGACTGAAATTATGTTTAAGCTTTCGTAACTGAAAATGACTTGAAAATAAGCCTTCGTAACTGAAAAGTGCCACTGTTTTGTCCCAACATGGACACCCGTAGCAGCATTTAAAAAAAAGCGACTTTAATCACTGAAGGAATTGGCAGCCTGGTTATATGTAATATATGCAAAATAATATTTAATATATATATATGTCGTTTTTATGATTTTAAAATGTACTATCAAGTTATGTGTTTAGACTAATTTAGACTCATTTTTGTTTAATTCTGTTGACTACTCATAATATTTCTCACTAATTTCAACAAAAATGAACTGGAGAAACAGAAAAGACTTCAAATAAATTCAAAGAGAAATTAACATTGCAAAGAAAATATTCACTTTTAAGCAATACAATAATTTTTTTACATAATATTTGTATTAATGAAACGTTAAAAAATTACATTTGTATGTGATCAATCATTTGGGACACGGTAAAACGTGAATTTATATTACAGTGAATCAAACATTCAACATATTATGTAAAAAGAACTTTGATTTAGTCATAAAGGTCATGACTATCACCGTGTCTACACCAGACGCAACAGGCACGATGCGAGATGACAACCTGCTTTTTCATAAAGGGTTCGTCCCGTCTTGCCACGCCACATTCAGTGTGGAGAACATGTTTTAATTATAATGGGTTCTAATGCGTTTCTAATGTCTTTGGTCGTGTCTCATCGCGCCGGTCGCGTCCGGTGTAGACACGGTGTATGAATGAGATGAATTTGGACAGGTTAGTGAGGGGAAAGCAGCCAACAAGCGGCCTTCATGAATGCCAACTCTTTAAACACTGTTTAAAATCCATCCAGGTGGATACATCATTAAGTTGGTTGAGAGAATGCCCGGAGTGTGCAGAGCTATAATCTAGGTGAATGGTGGATACTTTGAAGAAGCTAAAATATAAGATAGTTTTGATTTGTTTAACATTTTGTGGTCGCTGTGTAATTTCAATACTTCAGTCGGTCTTGATGGCTTTACTGTAAAAGATGATAGCTTTAAACATGATGAAACACTGCAATGTGCTACGTCTCAAAACATGATTTCACAAGTATAGTAATACTGATATTACAAAGGAATTGTCATGATAGAACTTGCTTATTCAGCCTTTTTGTGCATGTGTGTGTTTATTAAGGATAGATTTAAACTGCAGTCAGTATGCTACACACAGTATCTGAATTAATCCAAATGTAAATTATTATAGTGGTAACAGTAAACAGTATTATTGCTCTGTACTGTATATTTTCAGGGTTTTTTTCAATGATGTCAACAGGAAATAGGTTTGGCTCTCTTTCCGTGACTTTAAGTCGTACCTCAGTCCTTCCAGCTTGCAATGCACACACTATAGTTATGGATCAACCTCCAAAATGTGGGAATATAGAGGGAAAACCAGGTTTTTTGTGTGTCTGAGAGCACTTCCTTTTTCCAAGGCTGGCATTTATTATAGTTAAAAAGTGCAGATGAACAAGACAAACAAAAGTAATGTTAGTACTAACTTGCCAGGAAAAACATACTGTACTTGCTACATTATGTTGCACAAGACATAGTTCGCCCCAAAAACTCGATTGTATTTCACAATTTTTCTATGAAACACATAAGAAGATATTTTGAGAAATGTATCGGTGGTTTTGTGTCCAAATAATGGAAGTCAACGTAGTTTGATTCGCATCATTCCTCAGATGCGAAATCAGATATATTGTGTTCTGCAGAAATTTGGTTGAACTATCCCTTTAAGTCCTTGCACGCCTATTTACAGCATATACGGTATACATGATTTGTGGCTGTGTTTGTATTTTCAAACGGATTGCGGAGCTATAAGAGAGATCCATATGTTGCGATAGTAATTATGGAACATTTAATGGCCCGAAAGTGTGTGATGGAAAAAGAAAAGGGGTTTTGATGTGTGGATGGGGTACAGATTGGAGGAAACTCCTGTGAGGCTTGAGGGCAGGATGGCTATGGTGTAAAGGGGAAAACTGGATGGAGGAGAAAAACAGTGTTTGGGAACCGCACATCCCAACCACACACTGACAGACTGTAATTTGGAACTCCCCAGAATAGCCGGTAAACTAGAGGGGAGGAGACAGGCTACAATATACACTCCTCATCAGCACGCAAGTCACACACACACATGCACGAGCACATGCAGCAGTGAAAATCATAGAAATGATCCTGATAATAGAAACGGGTCATAGATGGGTCACTATCTGATGTAAATGGCATTTTGTTGGGTACAGGACAATTAATGGATGTCCCAATGTGTAGACAATAGGACCTTAGTGGGCCCTTGAAAATGGACCTGGTGCACGATTAAAAAATGTGTTACTGCCACAACAATGGGTTTCGTACAAATGATGACTTTCAGTTTATAAGCATATGATACTGAATCAGCATTTTATCAACAAATGAGACTTCAGGAATGTGGTCAGGGGTAAGTGTGTTTGATAGAAATGGTTCACTAGGAATGTTTTGGCCTCTGTCTCTCTGTCTGGACCGAACACAGAACGAGGCTACACAATACACCGTTTACGTCATTAGATCTTTTCAGTCAAACGAGATAACAATGAACGTCTTTGTTGTTCACCGCGCCTGGATCGTCTTGATGTAGACGTGACTCGATTCCTGGAAATCTCAAGAACAGCAGAAAGATTCTAAAGTTCTACCTGGAGTGTGGCTGTCAAGAGTATCAAGAACTTTTTAGACGTGGATGTGATCTCAGATGACTGCAGGAATGCGACACACACACACACACACACACACTGTTCCATGTCGCCTGTCACTCATCTCAGACACACCCTCTGTAGAGCCTACAGTTAATCACAACACCAAGTATTGACGAAAACATAAAGAGTTCATTGAAGAGTTCAGAAATCATGCTTTTTATTGTGTATTCCAAATAATATCAATAAAACTGCACTAGGGTTGTTTTGACTAACACGATAAAAACGTGATACAAAAGTATCTTAGTTTCTAGACTTAATGTAAAAAGGTAATATTGACAAAGTTTTCCCTTTTTGTTTGTCTTTTATGACTTTTATATACTTAGTTTTTATGAATTTTACTATAGCATCTTAATGTCAAGATCGATTATTCTTCATTCTGGAAGAATGAGCCTGATGGAGTTAAACATTAATGGATCAGCCCATATCATTTTTTTGTTTGATGTGATAATCTCTGCTCCCCACTTCACTAAAGTGCAATTCAATTTTGTTCAATACTCGCTCTCAGCCTTTTGTGTCTGTTTCAATGATTTATGATATTTGACCTGAGCTAAAATAGTCTTTGATGTGACATGTCACATTACTCCCTGCGTTTGATGAACACAATGAATGCACTGTAAAAAGAACCTTCTCAACAGCTCGGCTGTGAATTTATACTTTGCACCAGTCTGGCAATAATTTCTCACCTAAATTCACTCCCGTCCGACTGAAACTTGTTCCATCTGGTTGCGTTTCAGTTTCTAAGCTTTCTTAATCTTTCGCTGCTTTTCAGTGTCACTGCTCATATCCAGAGTTCTAGATGATGATGGAGATTAAAGGTAACATGGATGAAAGTGATGCGTAATGTCACAGACACGGTAACACACATCAAGGATGCTAAACTCCCACAGGTTATTATTAGCTGTCAAAAAGATTGTTTCTTTAAATCACATCTTACACCCATGTGTTGTGATTATATTTGGAACAAATCCTCACAAAAAGGCTGCCTATGTGCTTTAATCCTCCTGGTCAAATTTCCAGGTATAAGAGCATCGAAACTCAGTTTCCCATGAGATCCGATCTCAATCTCCAATGTTCAGATTTGCAAAGACTGCAGTAAGAATCATCTCCATGTGCCAGCCAAAAAAACCCTGCATTTTTGCAGAAATGGGGTCCATACCAAAACAGTCCGTATGTATTATGTTACTGCATTATGCGCACAAAAAAGGCATTCCCAGCTCCAGACGGAATTCAGGTTGAACCAACTAAAATCTACTGACACGTTGAAATGACTAAAGATTGCAGTCAGGATTCGCATGAGAAAGGAAAACAGATGCTTCATCTGAGTCTAGATCTTGTTCAGGCCAGTACGTGCATTTGAAACCGCCCGATGAGATCTCTGGTTCCTCTGTAATGTTTGAATCATATTCAAGAAAACCACTGACACCCGCCGTGATCTCTGCTGTTTCCACGACTAAGTAGGAACAAACAAACATAATGCTCATTTTTAATAGAGATGTACTTCTCCAAAATCTTGATCGCTGTAGGGTAACAGGATGTAAAAGAAAAAGATTTGTGTTTTTATTTGGTGGGGATGAGATAATTCCTGACGAAAATAAGTATACTTTAAAATTCTTTGAGTATACTTTTTTAAGTATACTTTATGCAGTAAGTTTACAGGTGTGTCCCAAATCCCGCCATGTTGTAGTGCGTAGTGCTATCGCATTGTAAAATCTCAAAAAAGAAGTGCACTTTAAGTACCCGGATGATGCACTTTTTCAACCAAAAATATGAAGTGTGGAACTTTGGACACTTCACACACTCAACGATCGCAGTTTCGCTAATGTAGCTGAAGGGAGGCGGGGCTAACAGACGCCGCTTGAGCCAAACTCTCCTGCAGAGTGATAACGCTTCAATCCGATGATGGCTAAAGTAATGCTGCATCGCAAAACAGATGAAAACTACATTAAATGTACAATGCACAGATTTATTCACACAGGTCACTTGCGCTCGTCTAGCAAACCGATATACTTCTGGTCAGTATAAAACCGTGAAGTATCCATTGTGTAAAATTCATACACAACATGGTTGAGTGCATAGTGCATAGTTTAAGTGCATAGTACGCAGCTTACTTTTTTCAATGTAAGTATTAGTAGTATATTTGTAAGTTGACTCATGCGACTTATCGGCTCACTTATAAGTAGTACACAACAGTTTTTTATTTGTACTGCAACTGCACTACTAGTGAACTTAAAGGTATACTGATAGTTTACTAGTTAAATACATGATAAACAACAGTTTTTTAAGTACATTTTGAAGTATACTCTCAGTAAACTTTGTTTTCTTTAAGTAAACTTAACATCTTAATTTATGTGAAAAAGTATTAGGCTACTCAAATGTAAAGAGTAAAGACAACTATAAGCCAAGTATCCTTAGAATATGTCAATATAAAGGTTGAGGACAGGTATTGGACAAATATACTTTTTTGAAAAGAATTAAAGAAAAAAGTCAAGATAACTTTTGAATAAGTTTAAGGAGATATTTCTTACGGAGAAGTATACTGTAGAAACCAGACGGAAAGTATACTTTTTTTGTTTGTTTAAAATATGTATACAGCACACTTGAACATATATTTTTAGGTTAAAAAGTACACGTTATTTAAGCATGCTTCCATAATGTTTACAGTGCACTGTCCCACATTCATTTTGTATTTAATATACCAAAAATATAGTTTTTTAACTTCTGCCCATGGTGTCACTGTCTCAGACAGTAGAGTACACTAAAATCTTCTTAAGATTATCATTAAAAGTACAAAAAGATAAAAATTTGTATATTAAGTACAAAGTTAGTACATTAAAAGTGAGCACTTTGCATTATAGTGCACTTTTTTACCCGGGCACCACCGCAACCATTCTGGGATTGTAATTGGTCATTTTGAGAAAATGAAACTCAACTCTGTCTCACAACTGTCAACTGTTGTATTTAGTAATAAATTGGAAACAATCCCATTCCAACTGTTTGTTCCTAATTGAATAAGTTTATGTGTTATACTATTGTATATAAATTCTGTGGTAGACTTGCTTTAAAAGGTTGGGATGTCTGTCTATGATAGAAAGTCTCAAACAAAGACCGGACATCACCGAGGGCGGAACATGAGAAAAGGGTAAAACATTATTTACATTCTCTAATCATCGTGATGGGCTAGATTACATCAACTCCTGTATTTCATTAGGAAAGAAATGTATAGATTACACAGATTTACTCATCTTTGGTTTCACTAATGTCTGAGCCCTCAGGACTTCCTCTTTGAATATCTATAGTTCTGTTTTCAAGCCTCAAGAGTTCACCACTTGTTCTTCTCCGATCCTCTTAAGATGTTTATTTTTATTTAGATTTCACCAAGCACGCAAAAAAGCCCATTAAACAAATTATACACAACACTGTTTACTTTAATGCTATTTTGAATATAGGGTTTCAGGGTGAAATGAAGCTTTGACGAAATCCATGGGGAGAATGGCTTCGGTGTGGATAATAGTCGGGCCTGAAGAAAACAGGTCAAGCAGAAAGAGGGTCAGCTGTTTGGAATATGAACCGGTGAATGATAAAACAGCCCATGGGCTGACCTCCTAAACTGCTTCAGTATGAACATAAATGAAGATTTCATACACACGCCTGCTGTGCAGATTACATAAAGCGCTCAGAAGTGATGCTGCAGGGGCAACATTTGACAATTTATACAACTGAAGGTAAATTCAATATTTGTTGAATTTCTTGTTGTTGATTAAATACTATATTCTGAATAACTTTTCTATTGCTTTTCAATGGTTGAATGTGAGTTATTAATCAAATTTTCATTTAAGAAAGTAAGTATAATTGAAATTAAATACATGTTAAATAGTTTCGGTAGTTTTAGTACATTAACCTTATACATTAAAGGGATATTTCAAATTATGTCATCATTTACTCTCCAGCTTGTCGTTTCTGTATGGCTTTCTTTCTTCTGCAGAACACAGAAACAACCAAACAACCGAGATACCCATTGACTTGCTTTGGTTTTGTGTTCATACAATAGAAGTGAATGGGTACCACCATTGTTCGGCTAACAACATTCTTCAAAACATTTTCTTTTGTGTTCTGCAGAAGAAAGAAAGTTATACAGGTTTGAAAAGACAACAGGGTTCACAGAATTTTCCTCTCTTTTATATTCTTTACTTTTTTATTATAACATACCAACGTTTTTATATTGAATATTTGTATTTATATTTTACAGTATTCATTTTGATACACTGTCTTTGATGCATGCTGTTGTTGAATCTTTTGCTTTCAAACTTCTCTCGACTTGTTGAACAGCCCCAACAAGAACTCACAGTGACAGCCGCGGGTCGGGAGGTGCACAGGGCCGGGTTTGATATGATTCATATTGAAGTGTTTCCTAGCCTGTGTTGGAGGCCTAAAGGCCTGTGATTCTCTGAACACAGGCCCGACCTGTCAAGACCAGCTACACACTTTTCATCTGATTCCACTGTGTTCTGCCTCCACAAACGCTTAGAATAAAGACAGACAGAAGTACAATGCGCTCTTTTACATCACAAGATCTTTTTTCTTGCGTGACTGACAGTGAGATTACGATGTTTGATCGCTGTACCATTTTCTGTTTTGTCAATATTTTGAAAGCTTAGAAAAAAATGTCAACTCCCCATCGCAGAGAAACCACATTATCTCCTAATTCTCCTTCAGACGTAAAGTAGAGGTTACCAGCAGGACATAATCTGCTATAAATATGCTCTAAAGTAGTGTTTAGTACAGTATGCAGTATGTCTTTACATATCCCTGGCCAACAAAATATTGTTTTGCTAGAACATAAGACGACGTAAACATTCTAAATGTATAATGGCATCCTTAATCGAGCTTTAAACAGAACACATAGTGCAGTGTTTTGCTTGAAAAGACTACTGGTGTTGTCTTCAGAATAAATATAATTTGGCTTGGTATTTCTTCTAATGCAATATTCATACATTTGCATGTGTAATCTAAATGTCCAAATACTTTTTTGAGGCCACTGTACATACCAGACTATCATGCTGTGGCCTCAAAAGACATTTAATTTGGATAAAATGATTGAATGTTCCAATTGCACATTAATACATTTTGCACCATGTAGCTTTTTGCAAAACATACTTTCTTTTTCTCACCCATTTGCGTAATGATTTTCATTGTTTGAACTGAATACTTATTCTTAATTCTTAAAGCTACAGTGACCTGCATTGGGATATCAAGACAGATGGAATATTCTCAGTATCGTAGACTTTGAGGATTTAAGCTGTTGACACATAGATACCTGTTGGAACCGTATTCAAAACAACCTCTGAATGTGTTTTGAATATGGATTACAGTGTTTTTAATGCAGAACTGTCAAGCATTTGCTACATTTGGTCCTCATCTGAAACCAAACCCACTTTGCATTTGCATCTGTTAATATTAAGTTAGTATTTCCCCATTTTTATTTTCTCCAAACAATAAAGATCCTCCTTTCTCTGGACTTACGCACATAGACTGCAGAAAGTATAATCTTAATATGGCATCTGTTGAAGAATATTATACAGCAATATTAGAAAGCAAATGAATATGAAAACCATGCAATACATAACTTTGTACAAAAGTACCTCCCAGAAGTTATTTCACACAAAAAAAAATATTTTGAACAGAACACTTGCTAATAAGAAAGGGTGGCAGAAAGCGAAGACATGTTCGTGTGTATTAACTGTAAAATGCCCAAGAGATGTGTCAAGAGATGATTATAGACATTTTAATAACCACTCATGTTTCAATAACTTCATGTTTACTTTCATTTCTGTGGAAGTCAAGTGTCATGCTTTCATGGTGGATTGTGCTCGAGAAACAAGTCAAGTTGAGCATATGATCTTCACTAACATCTGACCTCAAAGATATATTGTCTATTGCGATTGGACGATAATGTGACCACTATGCTCAGATTATGTGGACAAAAATCTGGAATAGTGAGTGTTTATGGTTTTTTGGGTTGTTGTTATTTGTTGCTAGAGGAATATGATTGTCAAAGCAAATCCCCAGAGTGCAGATATTAGTGCATAGCTAAGGGGTTTGGTTCATTGCCTCTTTTGACCCTCTGTCCCTTCTGTGTTCCCCGCTTTAAGGTCAGACTTCTGGTAATGCCCCCACAACAGTACTGGACCGAGTCGTAGTCATCCGGAAAAAACATCAACCGCTGCCTCTAAACAAAGTGTTGGCAATCAATTGGCTCCCTGCGTTACCACTCAACCCTCAAAGTGCATTAAGCCAGGTCATCTATTTCGAAGAATTTTCTGCAATATCAATAAAGTTTGATGCGGTTTGAAAATGGTCCGCGGTTAATGGTTTGTGGAAATGGAGAGTGCATCATCTCAGTTCACTGAATAATAGCTGGAAAAACTCTCTGCAATGTTATTTTTGCCCAAACCGGCAGCGTTATCTGAGAGTCAATGATCTAATAGTTCATTCAGGACAACTGGGTAAACTTACATATGAGGTGAACACAACTAGAACGATCCTGTGTGCCTTTCTGACTGTCAACTTGTGAAAGGGGAGACTGGGGCTAGTTGTCACACCTCCACTTTAAGGCCCACGTATACTTGACTTTCCGTGTCCGTCCGCATAGTTTCTTGCGCATACTCATCACGGATTAATGTTGGTTGTCTGAGTTCGACACATGCGCAGTACAAATTAGTCAGAGGGCAGACCATCAGAGGACAGCGCTTAGTCATGTTGTGCACAGATCCACTGCAAATTAATGATAAAGGAAGTAATTCGCCATCGCAAACAGTTCGAGCAAACACCAAGACAACAAGAACAACAACCTGAGACAAATGCTTCTTAGTTTACTTTTCTTTTGTTTCAGCGTGTTGGTTCTTCAACAACGGCACACTGCACACTGCTCTCTCTGTGTGTATTGACCCCTAGCGGACTACTACACTTTTCTCACGCATGTGATGTCCCACCCCAATTTTTGTATAGGCACAAGGTTTAAAGTGCTGTTAGTGTAGTGATGTTAGGTTTAGGGCTGGGACTTTAGTCCTGCTTTTTTGTAACAATCGTACATGTTGTACGATTCACGTCGTACTAGTTCATACGAATTAGCCACCTCGTAAAGTAGTTACTGTTTGGGGTAAGTTGTGACAGCGGAACAGGAGTTGTTCACTTCAAAATTTGCCCCCATTCACTTTCCATATATTTCTGTTACTACTATGGGAAATCAATCGGGGCCCTTTTCAAATATACTACTCATTTAAATGGCCTATTGTACACTTTTCAGCTGAGTTTAAGCACAGAAAAAAACATTTGTAAGCACAAAACTATCAATGATGACACAAGAATACACCAAAACAGTTCATCAGTCATTGTTTTGGCTAACAAATATAAAAACAGGAACTTACCCCAACCTGAAATGAAGGAAAAATATCTTTCTTTGTGCAGTTGAGCTTTTTCTGAATCTGTGGTTTTATTGCGTTCACTTGCTCACCCAACAGCTATTGGAAATCGTATAACATATTCAAGTTTTACATTATGCGTATTAGTGGAAAATGTGCTGGATTTTATACCAGGTGCTTACAGCTGACATAAAGAAATATATTATGTCTGAAAATACAATGAAATACATCTGTTTACCACAATCTGACCTGCAGGGCACAGGCAAAATAACCTCTAATAGTTTGCCTGAATGAGGACCAATTATCTTCCATTTCTGATTTAATACAGTCTTCAGCTAATCGTTCGAAAGAGTCGAGCTGGAATAAATTATAAAAAGGGTTAAGACGGAGCGAAAATAGAAAGAGCCAAAAAATTATAGGCTGAGAAATGAAACAGACGTGCAGTGAGAGAAAATGGATATTGGGGAGAGAGATTTGACTGTGCTGACATGCTGGAGACATTTGTTTGGCAACTGTACAACACTGTGGTCTCATCTGAAATGTGTGCGTTTGTGTACCCACTAGTGCATTCATCCGCTTTCGCCTACATACACAAAGTTAATCTATTTTTCACCTTTTTGTTCGCACATCCCAAACAAATCTTCAGTTTCCATTCAGAATATGTGTGTTTGCCACTTTTAAACAAGTCCAAATGTTGTTTAACCTTTGCTTTACTTCTGTGACTGTCAAACATTTGGTGTTTATAAGATATGATTCCCGTGTTATTTTAATGTCAAATTGCTTAGTGTTTATAATAGCATGAGCGTGTGACAGGTTTTCAGGAATATGTCCATATGTGTGTGTGACAGCTGATAGTGTTTAGCAGCAGTAATTAAAATTAAGTGTTCTAAGGTGTAAGAGTGAGACCTTAAACCCCCACCGAGACCCCCGAGTCTTTTCAGCTTGACTACAACTGACCCTAAGGCGGTCCCAAAGGCCTGATCTGGAATCAGATGTCTCACCTTCATTCCTGACTGCAGTTATCATGTCACAAGGCCAAACTTGCTCGGGTTCTGCTATGAGGTGGAATTTCTCCCTGTAGGTGGGCGTTACTTGGAACTCGCAGTGAGTGGTCTGACACTTTGTCAGAGTCAATGTTTTATTAATGATGCACAAAGTTTAAAAACTTCCTAAGCATTATAAGGAGGGTTAGGGGATAGAATATACAGTTTGAACAGTATAAAAGTCCCCATAAAACAAGGAAACCCAACATGTGTGTTTATAATTTGACTTAGAGCAAAAAGAGACTTGCTTATTTCTTCTACTTGACAGATTTCAGTTTCAGATGAGTTTAATTTTAATTTGGTGAACATTTAGGAATAGTTTATATTTTTATTTAGTTTTTCATAATTTTTTATGTACTTTATTTTTTTTTAATTTATTTCTCATTTTGCCATATAAGTTTAATTTACTTGTATTTCAGTTTTAGTTTTCTAGTTAATAGTCTAGTGCCTTAAAGGAGAGGTGTCCGAATTCCGCTTGTTTAGGCAAAGTCGGGCCGAGTACCAAAATAACTTTGTAGCCAATCAGCAGTAAGGTGCACAGTGCACAGAACGGACATTAGTGGAGCCGAGCCCTGACAAAAAAGCTAAAGATGGGGCAGGGGTGTGTTTGTCCGATTGGCCATTTGAACATCAACAACGGCTAAGTGAAATCGGAACCTTTTACTTATTTCAGTCGATCGCTATAGCAACATTTTTTAAGTTTAAGTTTTTCAATGAATATTCATTTGTTTAATTTGATTAAAATGTACAGAAATGTTTTAATATAGCTTCAGTAAACTATAAAAACCGTGGAGATGAGATTTATAAAAATAACAACCTGTGATCACATTTACCGCGAGGAGTCAAATATTTTTAATATGTACGTAAAAAAGACCAAATTATCGACACCCCAAACAATTATCAACCTGCTAGCCACCCCCAAGGCTTTGCATGGGCAAATACAATTCATATTATATTCACAAAATGTACAAATCTAGTTTATTTTTTAGAAAAATCTGACACTGCTCTCCTAAACTATAAAAGCATCTATTGGTACTAAAACAAACCTATGGGTTATGTTGTTGATGCTATGTGATTTATAGGGTTAAAGAGTTCAGATACAGTAGATTATTGTTCTGCAATGCACTTGGAATAGTATTGGAATACACGCTGGTGTTGGATTTCCCTGTTCTGTTCCCTGAGGATGTGACAGAAGTGCAGAACTCTTATGAAGTATGAGGATACAGTACAGGTAAAGCAGAGTAGCAAACAGTGTCATGAGGGTAAAACACAAGGTCTCAGAGTTTGTTGTGCGGTTGCTCGCCTGCTGACCGACTCCGTGGGTTCTATTTTAAATGCACACGTCCGCTGAGATGTCTACGAGAACATAGGGCAGGAAAGCCAAAATAGTGAGCGGGAAAGTTCCCTCAGACGCAGCAGTATTTATGTGTGTGTATGCTTACATATGTATGTTGTAGGCGTACGTTATTTTTGAGGAACTTGCTTTGTGTCTAGCAGGTTAGTATTGTTTAGGCCTAACAAACTCAATGCCTTAGCTTATGAAAGAATATATTTAATGCCATTACATTTCGTTTTATGTAAAGTTCAGTCAGCCTCATATATAGCTCATCTCACACCCTCTCTTATTCTTCCTTCTTTGCTAAACTCTGAAACATTCTCAGTTCCCCGGTCGAAAGAAAATTGTATTGCACTGTATTGCGTGTGGGTGGTATAGGCCCATAAATTCACTTATATGCACACACACACAATACATTTGGGCGAGGGCTGCGTTGAGAATTTTCCTTCCAAACCAATGACATCTTAACTCAGAACAGGGTTGAGGACACACAGCACAACACTAATGAGATAGTGACCGTATGGTTTCCTCACGCAGCGCTCAAACCGCACACTTAATCATATATTCTGACCAACATTACAATAAAGCAAAGCTGTACGCTTGGGGGAGAAATATCAATCATTCAAACAGATGTACAGCTACACCGTCGTCCACGGAGCTTCACAGATTTGTGTGCATATATACAGATTTTTGGAGTATTATTATGTCAATGAGAGAGATGGAGAGAAAGAGAGAGAGAGAGAGAGAGAGAGAGAGATTGAGTGGTTAGCATCTGGGCTGCAGATATGTTTAGGGTTTGTGGTCTTTGAGAATCTGCCTCCATCTCTAAAACTTTGCCACACACAAACACACAATCTCTTTCCTCATCGTTCCGAAAAACAATTCAGTCTACCATGTTCATGCACTAAACCTAAAGACAGAAGAAAATCTTCCACACAGTCTTTGTATGAACGCTCTGTCAATGACAACCACATCTGACCTACTTGAAATCTTGAAAGATGAAACTTCTCATTTTGACAATATGTGTGAAGATATAAGGTTCATTTTCTGGACATATTTCAAAACCTGCCTATACTGTATTCCACTTAAATTTCCATATTTGAAGGTGAAACCTAAACTGCATGTAGACGCATCTAGACTTGAGTTCCTCCAGGCCAGATATAAAGATGAAGGGATGGGATCTGTACATTGGTTCTCACCGTGATAATTAAAGTGTAACTTTGTATGTCTCATAAGATTTTGCACAGCCGACATCGCTTTAAGGCATTTGAGATAAAAAAAGATGCTTTGGAATATTAACATACCTATAATGTGGAAATATTGAATCCAGCCCTTGCAAAAGTTGCCTTGGTTATATTTTACATAGAAAAATGAAAACTAGGTGCTTAGTGTTGCTAAGATGTTAGGATGATTTAGGTGGTTGCCTGGGTGTTGCTAAGCAGTTATATGGTTGCTAAGGGAGAGCATACTTGACATGGAAAAAGGATTTAAGCTGAACAGCAGACCTGCCATCACAATGGTGTAACAGGTGCTGCAGAAATACCAAAACCAAAGGGTGTTCAATTGTCTCCAAAACCTCATCTTTCTAAAACAATGACCCCAGTTGTCCTCTACACACACAATTGTAAACAGATCAGAAGAGAAGTGTGTCTTACAGAGGATAGGAGCACCTGTATGGTAATGCTGCATGTGGTTTAGTGCCTGTATTGTATGAGCAGAGCAGATTGCTGTGGTTGGTGGGCGTGTGTGCCTGTGAATGACCATTGAGAGAATTTTATGGATCTCTTGAAGTAAAGAGGTAAAACAATAGTAATAGATGATGGCTTGTGTCTATTGTTTCTCATCTGAGAAGGCTTCGCGGAGTTTAAGTCAAAAAACCACACCGGAGAAGTTTGACGTGTGTCGCGCCCCGAGGAGAGGTGGGCTTTTTAAATCGATTCTCTACCTTCTGTGAAAGGGGCGTCATTTCGGGGAAGACCTTTAGAATGGATTTTCTGCCTCTTTAAAAAGAGTGGATGAGTCAAAAGGACAGATGGAAGAAGGAAGCTGTAAAATTGATCTCCAACTTTTAAGTGATGTGTTGAAGGTGGAAAATAGAATGTGCCTTTCTTTATAAGGTCATTTCAATGGGTGTCACAGTGACAAACGCGACTCGGGGAATGTAATGATTGTGATGGGATTCATTCCCCAGTATAGATGGACTTCACGTACCAGCCTTTGAAATGTAAGGATGAGCTGGATACGGCAGGTTTCCGAAAGGATATATCTGGCCAAATTGTATTATTTTTTATATCGGTATCATTAATGACAGCAGGAGAGCGAGTTAAAGACCAATAGAAGGATGATGAGAGATGGAAAGATAAACGCTAGGGTGAAACATTATCGTAAGCGCAGTTTTAAAGTGTAAAGAGGGAAGTGAAGCAATAAATCTCTCTTTCCTTTTTGCTTTCTAAAAAAAGATTATACTGAAAAAGCAGACAAAGAAGGTAATTGTGAAAGTGTGCCACTTTGGATTGAAGGGGGGGGGCTCTAAAGAGCAGTAAAATGCAAGACCTCCTCTTAAGTAATAAGACAGAAGGATGAGTAAAGAAATGTGAGTAAACAAGAGAGGTTTGGTTATCTGTCCCTTATGCTTCCTCTTGATTTGTTCAGTCGAGGAAGGTCATAAAGTGAAAGTGTGGCTGTAAAATAGATTGTAACATTTTGTGGTAGGTGGCAGGTTCACCTGATTCTAGTTTTAAGCTAATTAATTATACAGATTTCCTTTTTAACCTTCAAACTTGCAGATTTGACAAATCCAGAGTTTGTCTTGACCAACTTTCCATTTCATAACTGAAAGACATTACATCAGCGAATGACATTAGAATGACATCCTGCATTATTTATTTTAAAGGTATTAGGAAATATTAGAGTATCGAGTGTTCTGTCATCCTTCGCCGAGATGTTCATTAAAATTTAATCGAATCGACGCGTTTTCAACAGATCTTCATGAAGTGCCCAAAGGCCCCCGCTCTTCTTTCTTTCTTGTTCTAAATTTTAATCAGAGGTTAATGCGGTGTGATATTACGGCAGGAGAGGATGGATGGAGGGGAGGACGGTACAGTTCATTTTCTAATCAAGTGTGCCAGATGGAGGGGTTGACCGGAAGAGTGATGGATGAAGGCAGTAAAATGCATTTCTTCTCTTGAGCAGTGAAGCACGCTGAATGCAGAAGTGTGCCAGTATGGACGGGGAAAGGATGGACGCTGAGGTGAAAGGGAGGGGTGATGGCCATTAAAGTGCTTTTTATTAGTACACACTAGAACCCAACAGAGCAACAGCCATCAGTTGATCACACCATAATGGATGCAGACCACACACACGGTAAACCAACAACCGGAGTGACCTCTCATGTGTATATTTACAAGTTTTATTTGACCCAGCAAGACCTGACAAGCCAAGCATTTTAGCAACACCGTAGGTCCATTAAAGAACCTCTTTTTATAAGGAATGTTGGGGTTTGGGGTTTTTCTATTTGATTATTTAGATTGATGTGTGTGATGCAATATTGGCAATTTTCATAGGCTTCAGCAATGACGGATTTAATGATAACAACCTCCCTTGTTCCTTCAATATCTTTCCTACATAGAAAAGATCCAATTCACATTTCCCTACAGATCTTAAAGTACACGTGCATGCAAACTTCAAAGACTTTTTAACCTCTCAAACAAGATTTCCAACATCAAAGTTTGCCTTTTTCAGTTCAGAATTAGATCAGTGCAACTTTAAACGCATTAGGCTCATTACCATATAAAATTCAGTATGTATTGGGTTCGTGCATAAGCAAAAGAAACACATTGGAACCATGTTGCCAACAGCAGGAGAACGGATGAAAATGCCTCTTGATTCCATTATGACATCATTCTTACGTTTTTGGAGGGAAGCGCTGTTGGATTTGATTTGTCTTTCGTCTAATTGCAGTATAGATCCTGTGTTAGTGGTGGATGTTTGTGGTTCTGTCCCCAAACTACCTCTAACTGCTCTAAATGACTCACGCTCTTGCATTTGAATGCTGCCTGTTTGTACTTCCATGAAATTGTAATTTTCTAGCTTGGGGCTCATACTAGTGCTAATGTTCATTTAGCATAAATGTGACACAAATACTAAATAGAGCTATGAATATAACAATGTAGATGAAATCCCACTAACAACATATATAGATATTATTGATAATTGAAAATGCGTGCAATTTCAACATGCATGGTGGAGCTATTAATATAACAGTTTACAACTTAAAAAACACAGATGATTCAAACAGAGTTGATAAGGTATGTTAGTGTATTTTTTGCGTATCTTTTGAAAGACTTGCATTAATACCATGCATTGTGTATAATATAATAATATAATGTAGTTATATGACTATACGCTAAAGTTTTCTGTTTAATTTAATTGCATTGTTGTTTTTCTGAGCAAAAAATATCATACATTTTCCCTGATTCACAAAGACATTGACATTTTATTCCCCACAAAACTTAATTGAAACCATAAAGTAGACGTTTTACATTAAATGTGCTTTCTATGGATGGACATAAAATCGCTTTTGTAAATTTATTTTGATGGGGAGATCTTAACGTCTTTGGCCCATATATAATCCAACAGATATTCATAAAGACCACTTCAGAAAACGTAAGCAACACCGATCCAATGCTGGTTCAGAAGAACATCCTGTTTCAGTTTTAACACTGTGCAACTAAGAGAACATTTAGTACCAAATCCAAATGTTAAACAAATATCTTTAGTATTTATTTTATCTGTAATTTTATGTAGGAGGTGCCTCTCGTGTTTACATTATGTGAAGGGGTATATACAGTATAATTCCAATATTTAATATTATATTAAATAATATAATGTTTTATTAAATTAGATATGAAGAGTTTTGTTCCAAAATGAGATTTTTATAGTGCATTCCAATTAATATCAATCAAACTGCAGTTGGTTTGTTTTGAGCCATAATAACTCAAAACATACAGCGAACTAACACAATAAAACAAAATGAAAACATGTTAACATAATAAAAACATGAGTTATCTCATTTTGGAACCAAACTCTTCATATTTTATCTTTTTATTCCATACATCTGAATCAAAATCACCCAAATCTGTATCTGAACAGTTATTCTGTCATGTAACAATAAGGTTGTGAGGGAAATTATATAAAACAACTGTAAAAAGGGACTTTTATCAGTGATTCTTTTTATACATCGCTAACCGTGTAATTCCTTTGTTCAAAAGGGTTTTTCTATTGTTAAATATTATTTAAAAAATCTTTTTTATTTCTCCTCCAAAAACTTAATTTGGGTCTGCTGAGGTAGAGCAACATTTTGCTTTAGATTTTGCAACTCACTGTATTACGTATAAAATACTTTTTGGACAAGAAATTGCCACTGTCAGTAAATAGTTTTTGGGCGCCAGGAGCAACAGATCAAATGTGTGTCTGTAAAGGTCTGAGCTTCACATTGATGGACCTGATTCTGTACTATTCCCAAACCAGTGACAGTTTCTCTGCATTGGAGGACGAGGTGTTGGCATCTTTGGACAGCCCTGTGTGGATGAACAGACAGTATATGGATGATGTGTGAGTGTGTGTACACGCGTGTGTGTTTGGGTTAATGAGAACACCTAGTTGTTGAGCGATGCAGTGTGGAACATACCCACTTATCTCTGACATCTGGCCTCAGGTTCTGCGAGATATGTGTGTGTATAACCCAGCAGAACTGCTATAATTTAAGACGGGATGTTGGCATAGTGCTGTTTTTTCTGGGAAAGATGACATTGTGTGTATCCGTCCGGGTGGTCTGGCCTCTGTTTAATTTGTCTGATGCAACAATTGTGGTTCTTTGTGTCCACAACGACCACTCTGTAATGTTCTGCTTTCCTGGCCACTTCCTCTGAGTTTTACACCAATGCTTTTATCAGCAAGATATCTGAAATATTGACTTACTTTCCAGAGACGGAAAATTTTCGTGGGATTGGGATTTTTTCCTCTTCATAATTACATTTGACCAAAATGACAATCCCAATGTAACGCAACGTCAAAACCATTTTGGAAACAAAAAACAGACTGAGATCTTCTTTAGAAGGCCATCCATAATTTTTTTGCACGTCAGAAGAAGAGATTGTGTATATTGTGTAGTGGCATGAGGAAGACTAAAAATGCCTCTGAATAGTTTTACTGACCGGATTACGGTCACATGATGTTCATCCCTGGACAAGAATTAAATTAGCCTCACCAACAACCATTCTTGGATTTAATACTCTCCAGTGTCCGCCAAATAAACACTTTCAGATAACCGACAAGAGTATCTGCACATGTAACACTCTTATGAAAGACAAAACTGAGAAGAGCCACTCAAAGTAGGAGTTGCAGACCAACTAAAGTTTTGTCATTGTTTGTTTGGCTTCACGTGGGAGGAACTATTCCTTTTGCATTGTTGTCTGTTTGCTATTATATTCTGCAAATACCTGCTCTGAAGGCAAAAAGGCCAAAAGTCAATGGAAGAGATGTGTGGAGGAGTGATGCTTTGATTTTGTAGCCAAATTTTGCATCAGATTTTGTCAAATAAATTACAAAAAGGTCGCAACTGGCTTCTTATAAAGACAGTTTCACATTCAGGGAATAAACTTTGCTCTCGGGTAAAGGTCACCGTTGACGTTGATTCCCTGCTGAATACCTTTTATAGTTCAAGAATCTGTTTCTAGGAAATCTAGCCCTCAGTGTCAAGAATAAGGTTTCATAACATTCAGTTTAGTTTTTCTCTCCAGTGAATAGTTCCTTTCTTTATTTGTAACAAAAATGTGTTTGTCTCTCCGTCTATATATCACCAAGGAGAACACCTACATACTACGCAATAGCATATATGGAAGCAATACACACCGTGAGAAAATGATGTGATCTGTGCTAAAAGTTTGTGCCATTTGTGTCAGTCTCGGAACATGTAATTTTGTGGTATGGCCGCCACAGCGTTTGTTTCAGAGCTGTGTCCCTTCTATCTAAGATAAATGTAAGCAGGGCTTGGCAGAAAAGGGAAAACAAGGGAAACAAAAACTCTGTTCCTTGTAGCATTTTGAGAAATGTTCAACTTTATGCTGCCAAGACCAGGACAAGACCCAAGAAATAAACACGTCGCAAACGAGCTTACAATGGATTTGTTCCAAAACCTAGTACTTGGTTTGCTGTCTACTGCACCTACATAAGAAGCATACTCACTCAACGGGATAAGTTACCTATTTGGACTGCTCTACATAGGCTTCACATGAAACGGCTTTACTTTAGCTATTCAATATAGAATGCATTATAATCAATATACATTTTTGTTTCTTCGTCAGCTTTCATCAAAATAAGTGCAGTGCGTTCTGGGACTGCCTGTTCGACAAAGCATAAATATGATGAACAAGGCATTTCGGAGAGCATCATTATGTTCATTTTGGAACAGCCCACATGTCAGGAGCGCACCTGCGATGCTTAGATTTGCTGTCAATACTGCATTCTAAGTTTTCAACTAGAGCTTTAAGGAAAGCACAGGCTCTCACATATGTTTAAATACAGAAAAACGGACTAATTATGAGCTTGACTTATGCAACCGTTGTTGTGTAATGAAGAACAGTCATCTGTGAATGGGAAATGGTTGTCTGTTGTGAAGTCTGTTCCTGTTCTGACTGGTCTGCCGTACCTGTTATGACTTACAGCTGTTGCAGATGCTGCATACAGTACCTGCCTTCAGGACCAAACTGGATCGAACCGGTACAGTAGTAGTACTACAATCACAACATCCTGATGGAGTATGTGTCATACATGTTAAGGTAAATTTGAGTATGCGTCATACCTGTACACATGAAATATCAATAAGCAGAGGTATCTGTTGTGCAATACACCAATTGGAGGGAATCCAACATATTTAAGCAATGTTATTATATTGGTTATTTCTTACAGGTAATGAAATAAAAACTGTTGGTTTTCTGTGTTTTATATATATATATACTTCTGGAGTGGATGTTGGGTGCACATCATTATTACGGGGAGACATGAGTGCTGTGGTTTTCTCCATTGGAGGTGCTTGAATTATGTATTAGCATTCAGCAGAAGTAACTACTGTTATGACAAGTGTGCTAAAACGCCTGCTGGCACTACTTAAATCTGCCAAAAGACAGTGTGTATTGTACAATAGTGTCAGTGTGTGTGTGTGTGTGTGCGTGCGTGCGTGCGTGCGTGCGTGCGTGCGTGCTTGCGTGCGAGCGAGCGAGCGAGCGAGCGAGCGAGAGAGAGAGAGAGAGAGAGAGAGGAGAGGAGAGGGAGAGAGAGAGAGAGAGAGAGAGAGAGAGAGAGAGAGAGAGAGAGAGAGAGAGAGAGAGAGAGAGAGAGAGAGAGAGAGAGAGAGAGAGAGAGAGACATTCACTAAGAACTTTTGTCAATACTTCTCCCTTTTATGTCTGTATTGATATATAGGATACTTTTATTTATTTTGTACAGAATTTTTATATTTAAACTTCCTGCTTTGGCGATGTAAAAAAATTGATCATGCCAATAAAGCTTTTTTGAATCTTGAATCTTGAGAGAGAGAGAGAGAGAGAGAGAGAGAGAGAGAGAGAGAGAGAGAGAGAGAGAGAGACTCCTCAAATTGACTAGAATAAAAACGTATTTCCTCAATAATAAGCATGGACATTTATTTTTGTTTTTAACTAAGGGATTTATTTAATGCATTGTATTTGCCTTCTCTGGAACAAAGGCAGTGATCACCTGGGGGTGTTGACCAATTGACTGTTGTTGATTTACCCCATCAACACTAAACAGTTCTATACCAAGATAGGACAAATGAAAACAATAATGTGATTAGGATTTCAAGTCTGCGTGAAAGTGTTAATGCCTCGTTCTTTCATACAAACATTTGTTGATTTGGGAAAGATGAAAGCATTTACCCCAACGTGTTAAAGACGTCTGCACGAGCTCTATCGCACTCGTTTAATCCAATCAGATCGCGATGCTGTTCGTGTGGCGCGGTCCACGAACCAAAATCAGCCACAACGTGAACGAATCGATAAAACGTTCATTTTAAAAACTCATAGTGTGTTCCTGGAATTCCATCGTGATAATTGAATACAGGGAATTCCATCATATGTATTGACGTTGTTCATGGCTGCGTTATGTTTGGATAAACAACAGTCGATATTTCACCTCAGTCTCCGTCTGTCTGCAGAGGGCGACCGACAGTTTCCGTATCGTAGGGAATAATTCGCGAGCACCGATTGGCTGTGCGGTGTGGGGGGCGTGGTATAGCCGGACGACTTTTCACAAAACCAAAGCGCGAGGAGAAAGTTTCATTCAGAACTGGCTGGATTGATCTCAGACGCCGAGCTGTTGATTTATTGCCATTCTTTACAGCGCTGAGTGCGAACTAAACATTACACACATAAAGAACGGTGTAGTTTACTTACACAGCTGTACGGACGCAAGGCTCAGAAGACACACTTTACTTTTTACTGGGTGTTTTTTGGGGATTGACTCACAGAGGGTCTAAATGGATCTTTTGTGGATCTTTTGCATCGGGGCGAGTATCTGCGCTCGGCTCGCCTCGGCTGAAAGACACACCGTTTTCTGGAATAGTACCAACTCTAAGTAAGTAAATAACCACGTTTTGCTTTTTCCCCTTGTGAGTGTTATCTTCTGGTTAACAATAAACAGTTATAACAATTCTGCCATTTCAATAAGCGTGTTGAGGTTGAAGTAATCGTTGCCTTTTTTCCAACTGGTAATGCTTATTTGCTTCTGCTCAGGTTTATGAGTTGATGATAGTGCGTGTTTACATTATGAGTTATTGGATACAGTACGACGCAGCATTTGTGGCGCGGTTACGTCTAACGTTACCTGTAACAGATTGCGTAATCCACTACGCATCACGTAGATGTTTGTTTACCTGTGCTCGAGCTTCTGATGTAATACAAAAGTACAGATCTAACTCTATAGACTTCGTACCCACTGCTACAGTTTCCCTACACCATATGCATTGAACATAAACTCACGTAATACACTTTAATCCGTTGATTTCATATCATGAATTAAACGGGATACTTCGTTTTTTTTAAACAGATGTGTGTCGGATTTTACGTTACAGGAAATCACGAACGTACGTGTAAATGTGTGTTGGATGTTGAGGCAAAACTGAGATTGCTGAAACGATGTTCATTTGAAACGATTCATTTGAATGATTCGGTCGAAGCGATTGGCAAGTCTTTGCGATTCTTTGGACTGTATGTGAAATATCAACTAATGCTTAATACATGTTAATGAAATAATCGTCATTGTTGTTCAAATGTAAACAATATATATAGTTTATTATAACAAATAACGCCCCAAACGAATCGGTGAACCGATTCTGAAACCAGTTCCTTAACGTACGTACAAATACGTTCAGACTGATGGCTCAGCACTGCAATCTGGACTGCCAGCTCAGTTCATATATTTCAATATCAATCCTGTTTTTAAGAAATGTTTGAGTAGAGATTGGCCTTACTTTCTTTCTATCTTTCTGTCTATCTTTCTTTATTTCTTTCTGTCTATCTATCTATCTATCTATCTATCTATCTATCTATCTATCTATCTATCTATCTATCTATCTATCTATCTATCTATCTATCTATCTATCTATCTATCTATCTATCTTTCCGTCTATCTATCTTTCTTTCTGTCTGTCTATCTATCTATCTATCTATCTATCTATCTATCTATCTATCTATCTATCTATCTATCTATCTATCTATCTATCTATCTATCTATCTATCTATCTATCTATCTATCTATCTATCGATCTTTCAGTCTATCTATCTTTACTTTCCGTCTATCTATCCATCTATCTATCCGTCTATCCGTCTATCTATCTATCTATCTATCTATCTATCTATCTATCTATCTATCTATCTATCTATCTATCTATCTATCTATCTATCTATCTATCTATCTATCTATCTATCTATCTATCTATCTATCTATCTATCTATCTATCTATCTTTCTTTCTTTCTTTATTTCTTTATTTTTTCTTTCTTTCTATTCTTTTTCTATTCTTTCTTTCTATTCTTTTTCTATTCTTTCTTTCTTTCTTTCTTTCCTTTTTCTATTCTTTCTTTCTTTCTTGACGTAAAATAAAAAGACCAAGTTCATGAATAATTCACAATAAATCGTTTCAGACTATTTAATTGTTTGTTGGTTATGCATTCTTGCCTCCTATGCACATGGTCGACAGAGTGTAAAGGTGTGTGTAAGGCTGACGGTCCGGTGCAGCTCGGCATGTTTTTTTTCATGCGGGGTGATTTAGAGAGTTAGGTGGTGTAAAAAGTGCATGTTTGAATTTGTTGCTGTGTGCTACGGTTGCACTTGTTGCTGCTTGTTGGGTGCACATGTGTTTGTTGTTGCACATTCGATAGTTGATCAACTTGTGGTTAAGGTGTGCCCAGGTGAATAGTTTATAGAGTAATCCATCCCTTGGGTATGATTTACTGACTCACTCATATATTTATTAACCAAGCTTCCTCAATAAGTCCTCTGGAGTGGACGCTCTTGCAAGCAGTGATAAAGTGTTTTGCGTGTTTACTTTTTTATTAAAGTCCAGTCAGTATAGTTGTGATCTATTAATATTAAAGTACTTTTGTTGCTTTTGGTCTTGTTTACCTATAAATCACATATAATCTTTTATCTAGCTTTTCTTACAGACGGATTAATATGAGTCTTTAGTATCTCATGCATCTCCTGTCAAGCTTTAGAAGAGATTTCAACATGTGTATTCAGATGAACCGTAGTTGTATTGTTCCGGTTTTAACTTAAAGTTATTATGGAATAAAAAACATTAAAGACAAACATGATAAAAGCAATGAAGCACAAGTGAGACCTCGATTAAGAGCCATGAATGAGCAGGTTTTAAGCAAGAACATTTTCTTCTGGGATTTATTTGGCTCTCAAAGGCTTAAAACGAGATTGTCTCTCTCTCATTTTCTTCTTCCTCTCGGCCTCTCTCTCTGTTTCTCTCTTCTACCTGATTTCCCCATATCTTTCCTCTGGCTGTGTGCCCCGTACCGCACGGTTAACTGGTACAAAGTTCAGCCTCTCCTCTGTTCTCTTTAACTCTATCCTTCTATTATTTGACGCTGTCCCATTCCATCTGTATCCCAAAATTCTCCGACCTCCTCACATTTTTTTTCTTCTCTGCTTGTCCGCGGTCACCCCATTGTGTTACGGTTTCACCCTGCGAAAGAGCCCTTTTACATGGTTTAATTCTCTTTCTTGGTTCTCTACCCAAAATGCCCCATTCAGTGGTGGGCCTATTTCTTTTTTCAAAGCTTTGCTTGTGAGGTTTTGCCAGCTAAGTGCTTTTTTGTTATAAGTCCCAACCAAATTAGTGCGCTCCCACCGCAGATATGCCAGCGAACAAAACCGAGCCTAGTGTGACCAATCTCGGGGCAGAGTTCACCGCCGCGATGGAGGGCCATTCATGGGGCGCGCCTGTCACCGCATGCGTATGAGAGAAGCGGAGCTAGAAACCGGTGATGAAGTACCGTTTCGTCATGTCTATATGCCACTTAGCATTAAACTCATCAGATCCGTGTGTGTACGCATTGCATGAAAGACAGTGTATTAAGTGATGAAGTGCCATTCATGTGATGTAGTCTGTCACTCTCTCTGGTGGTCTTCAGATAGGGAGCCTGCCACTCAAGCCCACCTCATTCTTTTGGCCTGGTTGGTTTCTCTCTTTTTATCTCACTCATACATGCCAATGCCTTTATTCGGTTCCTGTCCTTATTTCCCTTTTCCTCTGTGAAAGGAGTTAGAATAAAGAAATGTAGGTGTGAATTTCCCCCCTCTGCCCCATTTTGGGGGGGGGGTTGGCAGGCAAGACCACCAGAGCCCACACATCCTCTTCTCTTTCCTTTTCACCTTCCCACGGTGCATTAAAAATACATCCAATCTATTTGACCCCAATTTATTTTGAGCTGTTCATGTATGATATTATTATGTATTATTGATTGTTTACGTGGCATTACAGTTGTTGTTCACTGGTTTCATAAACCAATATGTTATTCACAATAGAACAAACATAGTAAAGATAGTGGTTAGACCATTTTAGGAACAAAATAAGAATTCTATGTAGATGTGTACAGATGGCCCACCTCAGCCCTTCCTTGAAATGATGATGATTTTTCCAGCTATTCCGTTCTTGCTTCATTTCTAGTGATTTCTCCATATCCTCCCACCGTCCGTCCGCTGAATCACAATCTGCTCTCTTAATCTGCTGTCTCGTGAATTGAATCTGACCAAGATTGTTGACCCGTGATAATCTCCTACAGTAGAGTTTGTGCTTTGCATGTTCCTACATAAACCAAAAGTGTTTGTGTTTATGCAAAAATTATGTGACATTTGTCAAATCAATTTGGATTTTTACACGGCCAGAATTGATTTGTTCTTACACCATATTAAGATTACAAACCCAATTGAGCAATTTAGCGAAATGTTGATTTTGTATGAGAGAGGCGTGTTTATCCGTGTCATGAGAAGGCCCCCTTTTCCTTACTAAGCGCAAGTTTCCTGGCCAAGTGTTTTCCCGGGAAAACTGCACATCCTGCACGCACAATAAACAATACCTTTCTCACACACTCGTGCATGCAAGCGTCTCGTTTCTTGCACAAGTCTCAGACACGCTCTTCCTCCTTTACGTTTACGCACACATGATATATTATTCACAAGTTAAAGGGCTTGAGAAAAGTGTGTTATCTACAGCTCAAGACTTCGAAATGCTGTTATCTTTCTCTTCACACATCTGTACTCAATTCTTTCACCCCTTCAGAAACCCCACAACTGTTGTTCGCTCCGATTGTAATGTGTGTCTCACTTTCATCTCATTCTTGTGACGTCTTTGATTAACGTTCACGTTTAATGGGTTTCTACTGCATGCATGCATCTGGATCAGTTCAATGTGTTTTTGTAAAGTAACTCATAACCTTTTCAAAACAAGGTTGTGTCAGAGATAAGAGTGAGTTGTGATGGTGAGTGAATTATCAGCAAAGGTTAAGTCTGCATGTGTGTATTTGTATGCGTGTGTCGGGATCTTGTTGTCATAATCGCAATTCCAGCATGAGCTTTTGTCGCTTCGCTCTTGTTGTTTATCCTGCGCTTCAATGGAATGGTTTTTGACGTGAAGGTCCATTCCCACGACACGTTGCACGCATGTTATTGCTGCATGCTGTGACTAGACGGTGTGAGGCAACTCCCCCTGCAGGCTGGCCAAGCCTGTTCCCGAACAATACAAGGAGTTACCGAAGCCAATTTCATACCTTTTGACTTTATTTCAAGCTGTTATTTTTAATCCCTGCTTGCAACCTGTATGATTGACTATTTGCTTAACTTATTTATCTATGAGGGATGTGAAGCAGGTATAAGACAGTTGATCGGTTGGCCGAACACTTGGACAAACAATTTCTGAAGTATCTTTAACAACATCCGGGTCTGATTTTTAATTGTTGAATTTAGTAGATTTTAATTGTTTAGCTTTTTTTGTTAACGAAAACTGTTAAAATGGCAATTCCTTGTTTTTCTTTTAAAGGGATAGTTCACCTAAAAAAGGAAATTATTTCATAATTTCCACGCTCTCATGGCATTCCAAACCTCGGAATCTATGAACAAGACTTTCTTTCTTCTACATAACACAAAAGAAGATCTTTTGAGAAATGTCTCGGTGGTTTTGTGTCCATAATGTTGTCCAATGTTGTTTGGTCACCGACATTCTTCAAAATATCGTACTTTTGTGTTCTGCAAGATAGTCACACAGGTTTGGAATGGCATGAGAGTACGTAAATGATCAAATCATTTTCATTTTCGGTATACTAACTATCCCTTTAAGCGCGTTCACAGGAAAGGAAGGAGTCCAGTTATTTGAGAAAAAGCGATCTGACAACGTGATCGATGAAGCGAGTCAAAAGGTTGGGGGATTCGAAGGAAAGGAAAAAGATTGATGAGCATAAGATGTATGTAAACATGACAGATTGAAAAACCCTGGTGTGGAATATATCCCGTAAAGGGGGAACTGGTTGGATTTCGGTTGCCATGGTAATCGCAAAGGCCAGAGTTACTTTCCACACACATAGGTCACTATGGTGGTTCACTAACATACCACAAATTCCAATTCCAATTGGTTGAAAACATCTTGGGGCGGGGTCACCGGTAGAAAGAATGGGGGATCAAACAGGCTTATTGAGCGCTGAGAGACGGACTGAAGGAGGAAAAAGAGAGTGGACAGAGACGGATGGATAGAAGAAAAGATGAAAGAGTGAAACGGGCCCTGCTCTGATGAATCAAAGGATGCTTTTCATTTTTCCCCTCTTTCTTTTTATGTTTATTTTTCTTACACCTGCACAGTACAAAGCTGTTTTGTTTAACAAAATCCAGACTAAAACCTTTCTCTTTTCTTTCCTGTTCTGTCTCTTCTTTTCTATCGCTTTCGGCAGCCTTTGTTGCGTTTCCAACCGAGTCACTCCACTGTAACGCTTCAACTGTTTTTAGAACAATAAAGGCTCTTGCGATGGGCCCCTCTGCTCCCTCTCTGTCTCTCCCTACGTTAAGCTGAATGAGACCCCCGGCCCCTGGGCAACTCAGGAAGGGTAATCCCAGAGCACGGAGCACACGATGATCCAGCCGCACTGCGTTCCCAACCAGTCACCCAGAACAGCATCGCCCGCATTAGCGCTGAATTAAAACAGCACGGGAAGGAGATCCGCGTGAGGTTTCAACCCTAATGACACAGGCGTTTTGGCCCGTCGATGCAGGTGTGCGGGGGGGGGTTTACTTTGACTAGTATGGGTGGTCGAACAGATCCCGGGTCTGAGTCTTGTTCATTTCCCCTTAACTGTAGTATCAGGTGGTGAACGTCGCAAACATTCACAGATCAGATGACAGGGATGTTGGTGACCTATTGTTGGAATGTGTGTGGGTGGGTGTGTTCAAATACCCTAAGCTTTCCCCGTGAAACAGGTGGATCGAGAAGAAAAGTTAACTGATGCATGCATAAGGATTGTTCTTTCATAGCTCAGGAGATTTTATAGAGCTGGCAGTTGTGTTTCTTTCAAGTTTCAGATGATTCTCATGAAATTGCTTTGAAGGAAAATATAAAAACAAATGAGATCATTGAAAAAATACACGAAGAGTATGAAGTTGGTAAAGGAATGTAGATTGTAGAGGTAAAATAATCTGGATTTGGGTGGAAATGTTTTGAGTTCATATTACAATCTTTAATAAGAAGTAAATATGAGCTCAGTTTGTCACAAAGTTGACATTGACAAAGACTTTGCGTAAGATTTTATTCCTGAGGAGACGCAAGAGACATACGCAAAAGTTTACATTTGCTCTCCATTTAATCTCATTGATGTCTCTGAAAAATCATTCAGATATTACCGAAACCTAGAAGAAAGGTTTGTCGGGCTGAATCGAGCATTTCCTCAACCACCCCCAGCCGCCCCAACCCCCCAGCTTCAGCATTCCAGTGACTGATAGAGTGTTGAAACCACAGAGGGAGAGGCTGGACACCAATTGATAGACAGACCAGAGGGAGTGAAAAAGAACAACAACAACAAAAAAACTTTGAACTAAAGATTAAGAGACCATAGATTAACCCTCTGGTTGCCCATTTGGCACTGATTTAGGTCTCCTGATAGGGTGACCTGCTGAGCTCGGTCAGAACAGACGGTGAGTTCAGGATTAATGAACGTTAGCTATTCACACATTCTTGTAAATGGGGACGTGACTCAGAAGAACCCGCATGTTCGTCGGCCAGCTTTCAGTCATAGCTAATCGCAAATCAAACAGAGTTTACTCAATCTCATTTTTACTCAAGAGACAGATTCAAGTGAGCTGAGCATATTTTTTATATCACAATACTTTCTCTGCACCTTTATGGGGGAATAGGACAAAATCTATCTGGGTGACATTACATATTCACATTAATTACCAAGTGTTGTGTGTTTTTTTACATGAACAAGGACTGTTTCTTGGTGTACTGGTGCTTAACAATGACTCTATAATTAATATAAAATTTATTTTTTATATCCATCTTACTATGGATATTAATAAAATGTATTAGACACTCCAAAATTGAAAGCAAAAGTAACAAAATAATGTAGCTTTCAGAAATGTGTTATGGTCAATTTCAATTACGCACATTTGCAACTCGAATTATGTTGTACTTGTTGAATATTCATACATCATATTATTTATTATTATTTTTGCTACTTTAATTTTATTTTAAATGATTTATTACATTGTTATGAATGTCATGTATATAATTGTCATGAAAATGTAACAATGCTAAAAATCTTTCTATAATTTCTTCGACGGTTGTTTTTGCTCAAGATAAAATGTTGCCCTGCATTTCTGTGAGAATCTAATAAAATGTTCGAAAATGGCATTACTGTATGAATAAAGCCATTGATAAAGTAACTGTAGCTTTAGAAAGGACACTGGTCTGGTGAGCACCCGCTGACCCCTGTATTGAGAGACATTCCATCCCCCACTGCTTTCTCCCACCCCCTCCTCTGACTCCCAGCCCCCGGGGAAAGAGGGGGGACGGCATAATTGCCCCCCTCTGGGGCCACTTTAATTCCACTCTTTGTGTTTTAATTGCCCCCCCTCCCGACCCCCTTTTGATGAACACATTGGGGCCATGCCACAAACAGATTTTAATCAGGGCTTAAGCGGGGTGTGCGTGAGCGTGTGTGCGGACGACTGCACCAAAGCATCTGGTGACAGCCGTTAAAGAATGTGAAACATGTAAAGTATTATTGGGGCCGAAGTATATGTGCTTCATTCATCAAGTTAAGTCATCACCTCTGGGATCAGTGTAGGACTGCCGTGCTCGGCCTCGTGAGGGTTGAATTGGTAGCGATAAGTGTAATGGCTTTATGTGTACGTGTGTGTCTTTGGATATGCTGTGAGTGAAAGCAGCAGGCTAATTAAAAAGGCTGGTGTGTGTAAGACTAGAAGAGGTCTGGAGCCATATCGTCTGTCCTAAAACCAGGGGGTCCTCCATCAACAAACAAGAGAAAGAGAGAGAGAGAAGGAATGAGAGAGAGAGGGTGGCTCGCAGACTTTGATCATTGAGCAGACGTGTGGATATTGGCACACAGAAACACCCACAGAAGTAAAGCTACTGTTGTCTCCAGGAGGCCTGGCTCTCTCAAATCTCCAGATATTGGGAAGATATGTGTCAAGCTCTTAGATTGCCTCTTGAGAGGTTTGACGATCTGATATTTTAACAGCTAATCCATTACAATGTTAATGAAGACTGACAAAAGTTTTTGAGGTGTTTTAACTTTTAAGAAGATTTACTTTCATTTGTAATGTAGGAATATTGTTAAAAAAAAACTTGCGTCAAAGAAACTTGAAGGGTTGTTAAAGGCCAATCTAGAGACCAAATATTGCAGAGATGTGGGGATTGGCTCTTTTGACTTGGACCCACCCCACGTAAGAACACAATAAAACGCCTTGGCAAACAAAAAAATTGACTTGACAACAACCCACAAACCCTAGCATTAGGTCAGCGAGCTTGCGCCAGTCACATTTTCTTCCAAAAATGAAAGAATCTCTCAAACTTTTAAGACAGGACAATCTATTTAAGCTTAGCCTGTGAACTTGGGCTGTCCTAATATCAGATTTATTATGGCGGTAATATTATGGCTGTAATATTATGGCTGTAATATTATGCCGATATTTATTTGAAAATCAATAAATTATATGAAATGTATAAAGGAAAAAGTATTGTACAATTGTTTTGTTCTGTGAAACCCAAAATAAGATATTTTGAAGGATTTAGGAAAAGGCACTTTTGACTATCAGTTAAAAAATATTCTACTATGGTTGTCAATGATGTCATTGAATGGTCAATTGCTAACATTCTTCCAAATATCTTTCTTTGTGTTCAACAGAGACATTTATACAGGTTTGGAGAAACTTCAGGGTGATTCATGACATTTTGGGCTAAATTGATGCATAATCTTACAACCAGATATCGGCACTGAATTGTTTACAATATTTTCATGTTTTTAATGCTATTGTGATATCTGCACTAACGGTTATTGATGTCACGATTTTTGCCGGTGGTTGTATATTGTGCCACCCCTGAACCTTATTACCATCCATAAAGTTGTGCCATGGGAGCCAAGATACTTTTTGTAGCTGATCTTAGACCTGTTGAATGTTTGGAGAATACGAGCATAAATATGGAGGTGATTTTACAAACCGACACATGGACTTCTGATTATGGATGACAGAACGCACGAATAAGTAAACATCAGTGGGCAACACATAAACAGATAATACAGCGAGAAGGAGCAGACAGGGAGACTGTGTCCGTCGCCTCCTTCGATATCTGTCGACTGAAAGGGAGGAGTGTGGTAGAGACAGGGCGTGCCCGATTCTGTCAGTCAGACTGCATGTGTTTATCTCTAATGAGTAAGGGAGTGTGTCAGACGAAACAGATTTATATGGTTGTTTGTTTCTTTGCAAGTGCATGTGTGCGTATGTGAGCTTAGTCAATAAGTCATTACCCAGTGATGCAACTCAACAGATTGCTGAGGTCTTTGCATAATTGAGACTCTGCTCTCACGAGGCGAAATATCAATACACGTACACATTCACACCAACGTTTCTGTCATTCTTGCTGGTTCTGACCTATTCTCTGAATACGGACAGCGTGTGGTTTAATCAATGGACCGGTGTTTAGAATAATCCATATTAATGCATCTGTCTCTTTCTGCGTATTGAAATCAGCGCTCTAATCTGGCTCTCTATTGTTCCCTTTCATACTGCTTGTTTTTGGTCTTTTCTTCCCTGTCTCTGTCCCTTTGTGAATTGTCTATGAGATAGTTGATCAATGCGAGGGCAATTGAAGATGTGATTGCATGGCTTGGCATTCACGTCAGATGCTCTAAAAGTTCTTCAAATGAACAAGTCTGTCTGATCACTGCAGTTATTCTGCTTTTCAGGCTTTTTGTCGACTGGCTGTTTTTCGATGGTAGATGATCTTGTGAACTAAAATGTATTTTTATCTCTATTTTATATGCATTTAACAGTTACTAAAATCAGTGTTCATAACCATTGTACGTTACCCCAATTTACAACGATAAACTTATGATTTAAACCGTACAATATTGCAGGATTTTGCAAGTTTAACATCATATGACTTCAACCTCTACTAAGATGAAATTACATAACATTCTGCAATTTCACGTTTCAAACAGAGGTGGCGATGTAGAGGCAAACGTTAGTATTTTCTAACCAGGCATGATGCAAATACAATTAATAAAAAACTGATCTATATTGTATTATAACTTTTTTGTTTAATGCAAGTTATAGGAAGCATTATTTTGGACATTTCAAGGTTGGCAGGGCAAAGAAATAAAAACATTTTCTTTACAAAAAACGTTTCTTTTGTTTTATCAGGTTCCGATGGGACGACTATGCGGTTGAGGTGCGGCTGAACGACTACCTTGACATCGTATGCCCACACTACCCACTGGGTGAGATACCGTCGCAAGACGCCGAGCGTTACGTCCTCTACATGGTGGAACGCGAAGACTACGACTCCTGCCGTCCCCAGTCCTATGACCAGATGCGTTGGGAATGCGGCCATCCGTTTGCCCCGCACGCACCTGAGAAGTTTTCTGAAAAGTTCCAGCGATTCACTCCATTCACTCTGGGAAAAGAATTCAGACAGGGCGAGAGCTACTACTATATCTGTGAGTACTGTTTTCGATAAGTCATCTTTGCACCTGAGCTATAAATTTAGATGCGAATAAAGTTTACGGTGGATTTCTTCGAAGAATGAATTTTTTAAGGGCGAAACAAGATCTGAAAAATGCAACCAGCCCTCTTATAACCCCAGTTTTAGATTTATTGCCCCACAAACCATGCAGTGAACACTACGCCTGTGAGTCATGTTTGAGCTGTCCGTTAGCACTGCGGTAATGAATACATGCATTGCATTTGAAGCCAGGCTTTGTCTATGGACCGCTGAACTGGCAACAGAAACCGCTGCGTGTCTTTTTGGCGTCCGCATCGGCTCCTCGGGGAGGATGTGCATTGGAATATGAACGTTTCAAATTAACATTGGCGAAAGAAAAGAAAAAAACTTTCTACGTGAGCTTGTTTAAATGGAACGTCTATGTATGATTTCGATTACTGACCGGGTCACAGATGGCCACAACTTAAACCTCAAGTGAGCCTCGGAAAAATATATCAGCCACTACACGTTTTACACTACTAACCTAGTTTATAATGATCTGTTTAACTCCAATCATCGCTTAATCATCATAATGACCTTCCTCTTACTTTTACCTCGCAGCCAAACCTCTGCACCACCATGGACAGGACTGTATGAGGCTCAGAGTGGATGTAGTTGCCAATGATGGTGAGTATCGCCTCCCTGGTGGTCTGTAGGTTTTGGGCGGGTCTACATGCATGTTGCATTGTGGTTGACCTGTGAATAAATTTGTATATTCAGGCTCGCAAGAAGCCAGGGTTGGATCAGGGGGAGGAGCCAAGAAGGGCACAGGGGGTGGAGCTCACACTCCGTCCAATCGGTTACCAGCAGGTACGATAACGTCACACCTAGGTACCATTCAAAAACCTTTTCATACAAATCATTATTTTATATTAAGCACTGCAAAAATCTGAAATAGCTTTTTTTTTGTCCGTTACAGATGATCCAATCGTAGCTTTGCCAGAAGTACAAAAAAGCATAAGGACAAACTCTGCCATGTCAATAGCATCCTGGACCGTCCTCACAACATTACTCCCTCTCGTATTATTGTTAATCTTACACTGAAACAGACAACTGGACTTTAAGTAACACAATGACAGACAGTCCTGTGTTGACGAAAACACAGTGGTAGCTCTTTAAAGCCCAGTGCTGGCCATTGGGAGAAACTAATAGGAAGTGAATCTTTTCTACAATGAGGAAACTGGGAAGGACTTACTGGAAAGAAGAGGGCTTTCTTTTGGATACTTCTAAAGAAAAGATCAAGACGTCAGTATTTTTCTGAAAAGATTGTTTATGCAAAAGGAGTTTTCTTCGCCCCTTTTGCTTTAATTCGGACTAAATAACAAACTGAAACATTTTAATTGTGACGGTCTTCGAATACAGACGAACCTTGTATCTGTAACCCTTGTGTCATAATAAGGGGACGCAAGCCAAGAATGAGCCAAAGACCACAAAGCGATCTTTTTTTCATGTTTCATTTGTCCAGATGTGTATTAATTTATGTAGCACAAGTGCAGTGGGGTTTATTCTCTACATCTCCAAGACTGTGTTTTGTATGTACCGAACTGATCGGAAATACAGTGCAGAACACACAGACACACACTCCAATAGTGTTTACCAAACCCGCTGGCACAATGCTGTTGTTTTTGTACATTCTTTGTTTAAAGTTAGTAAATTATTAGGTTTGCTGTAGAACAAATGACTGTATATAGCTGACAGAAATGTTTACTGTTGGATTGAGAGAGAGAGAGAGAGAGAGAGAGCGAAAATGGGACGAGAGAGAGTTTAATTGATTGGTTGAATGTGTATTTTGATGTGTAAGTGAAACATAAGAGGAAATAATATTGATTGGCTAAATACACACAAGGCCGTTCACACCAAGAATGACAACTATAAATATTAAGAAGAAGCTTTTAAAATCACCGTAAATGTAAGTAAATAGCGAAGTCCATAACACGACTTCTTGGGACCGGATCAAAGTCGATTGAAATTGAAAGCATTTAAAATGTAAAACTACGCCACGCAAGCTTAAAATAAACGTAATATTATCTTCCGTTGGATAATACAGTTATCGTACTATTGTTTTGTCTGTACAGTTGTCGTTGTTGGTGTGAACAGGCTTTTAAGTGTGTGTTTAAGCAGAAGAACTGTGATTGGTCTGTCCTGTATTGGTTCAGAATAGCATCCTCAGCATTTAAACTGCCAAGCACAATCGATGAAAAGCACACAATCGCTCTGAAAGCACAGATCACAAACCTCAATTATGCTGTGTTTCTTGGACAGAAACAGCTTACCAGAAATAACCTATTGTTTCAGTGCAGAAGACAGATTCATATGCGGACTGAATTGTATTTCAGTTGGATGCCAGTTGGACCAAAAGCTATTAATTGTTACTGCGGTAAACTGATATAGGTATGTAAATGGCTAACGTCAACAAGAGTGATACTTGTCTAAACCTATGAAATTGCCAAATTTTGTCCGATTATTCATCCTTGCAGATATATACCAGTCTATTTTATATGTAAATCTATATTTTACCGTGAAAAGCATCATGTGGGGAACTGGACAGGTTCATGATTTGGGAAAGGCACATTTTTAACACTAATCAGCAGAAGCACTATGAATAAAACACTAGATTCTCTAACTGAAGACAGAGCATTCAATGTAGCAGTTGTTTGTTTGACTGACACAGCTTTATACCACTAACCTTAGGTCACGCCGATTTGTTTTTCATTTTCCATTATTTCGTTATCATATTGTATTTTGTACATGTGTTGTGTAAAATGTATATTATGTATATAAAGAGGATTATATAAAAATATTTGCTAAAGAAAAAAAACAGTTAATGTGAAGATTCTTATGTGAAAATGAAAATAAATGGTATTTTTGGAAAATCCGCTTGTTGCCGACCTTGTTTTTTATTATCAATTGTAAGGGCGCAAACACCTTTTTTGTGGACCATAACCACTGTACTTGTACAGTTCACACAAAAATAGTCCCAATTGACTTTCTATAGTAGCCATAAAAATGACCATGGTTAAGTCTATGGGGATAATTTGTGAACTATTCCTTTAAAGGGCCATTGTGTCATTTTTAGCGGCTCACTCCCTTTCGAAGCACCACGGAGGCTGAGAGAAGACTAAAATGTTGTCACGTTATCGCTTCTTTCCCAAAGCAGATAATGTTTATATGAAATGCACTGTGTAGAGCAGTTTGTCCGTTTAGGGCTACTGTAGAAACAAAATGGTGAATTCCATGCAAGGGGACCCGCTGTGTATAGAAATAGCTCATTCTAAGGTAATAAAAACATAGCGCTTTATCGTGTAAGGTCTTTACACACCTCTGAAGACACAGTCATGTATTATATTGCATTTCTGTCAATAGACCCTCCCAAAGCTTACACACTGGTCTTTTGATGTAGAGACTCCATTCACATTTTTGTAGATAATTCAGCCTGAAAGGGATCGTTCACCCAAGAGTAAAACGTATGCCATCATTTGTTCGACCCCAAGTCATTCAAACTCTGCATGATTTTTATTGTTTGTGGAACACAACATAAGACATTTGAGAAATGTCTCAGTGGTTTAGTGGCTCAGGGGTCTCAGTTTCTTCCTAGCGCGGTCCGGTCAACCACATCTCTCGCAACCTTCAAAAAACTACTTAAAACCCGTCTCTTCTGTGAATACTTGACGGACAAATGAGGGGGGAAAAAACCCTCTCTCTTTCTCTAAACAAGAAGTGGCCTAGCTTTTGTTGAAACTAGTAACTTTGTATTAATACCTATCATACTATCGCTTTGGATAAAAGCGTCTGATAAATGACTAAATGTAAATGTTTACACGATAAAAGTCAATGGAGGCCGATTTTGTTCAATTACCAATGTTCTTCAAAGTATCTTCTTTTGTGTTCTGCAGAAGAAAGAAAGTCATACATTTAAATTTGGATATTTATGATTACAATTTATCTTTGGGTGACAGTAATATTGACCAATCAGCATCAAGAACCATAATTGTGTAATTTATCCTCTATATCAAATGTTTTTTTTAACATTGAGCTGAGTGATTTGAGTCTCCTGAAGTTTATGTTGCACTTCAGACAGGAAGAAAATAACAATGGTCGGAGGTCAGAGCATCAGTTTGACCGTGTGTGTGCGTGTTTATAGAGGAAAACACAGGTGTGACTCTTCCCTTTGTACTCAATCTACACTTGGAGCTTCGCCAGTCGTCTCAGTAAACAAACACACACTTCTTCTATCATTGTTTTCCATTTTCAAACTTCTCACTTAACCTCGCTCTCTCTCACCAGCCTCCTTTTCTTTCCCCATCGCTTCCAAAACCTTTCTTTCAGACGCTCACACATCCTTTGTATTTACCTCTCAGTTTCTTCATCTCAGTTTCTCTCTTTTAATGTCATTCAGCCTCAGTTTACCAGCTCTTTTTTCCCTCCCTTCGTCTCGTACGGACCATTGTTGCTCCCTTCCTCCTGCTCATCTCCAGAGGCCTTAATTCTTCTTTTTATGGCTGTGACCATAAAAAGCAACTGTCAGGCGGCTGGCCGGCTCTGCAGCTCACACCCTGGCCGTGTGTTTTCAGAACTTTGACCCCCTGACTGTAAATCAGCCTCGCTCTTAACCATCTGACCTCATGTGAAGAGTTTAAAGAGTTTGAAGGGAATAAGTGGCTCTTCACTGAAGGACTTTTGCTGGAAATGCTCATTATTGTTGCGGAGAAAGCACAAAGAAGGAGTGACAACACAAAACAACAGGAGCTGGTATGAAAAACTGTGTCTGGGGACAAAGAAGTCAGCATGATGTGGTTAAAGAACATCTGTTGAGGCAGCAATACCAAATAAGTGTGAAAAAGCGCATAAACTGAATCAAATGATTTTAAAGGAACAGATGGGAATGAAAACTGGTGGTTAATATGAGAAGTCACAATAGATTTACAGTCTTCGGGCCTTAGCTGGAACGTTAATGTTATGCATTTACAAACTTTTGATTTATTCGTCTATATAGATTATAGAACACGAAATTAGAAGTTTTTAAGGAAAATAAAAGCTAATATCCATAAACAAAAAAGGTCTATAAGCAGATATGACAAAACAATCTGGCGGGAATTCGTAATTTTTTTACGAGGTGGCTAATTCATAAAAATTTTATCAAATTTTTAATCGTATCGGTGCATTTTAGTACGATTTGCTTTGCCGCGAGTGATGTTAGGTTTAGGGGTGTGGTTAGGGGAGGGGCTTCAGTATTGCTCTTTTCTAATAATCACACATTTTTGTACGATTCACACCGTAAAAATTCCTATATGAATTAGCCACCTTACACAATTACTGAGATCAGGTTGGATGCGACGTATTATATGTTGGATCAAATTAACCTGAATTTCATATAGGTCAACGGTTTCAATGACATATCGGACAGCACAAAATCAGCCCCAAAAATTACGTTTAAGAATTATGGAAGTAATTGTTCCCAGAATTTTGTGAGCACTTTCATCTACGCCAAAAATATTTGTAATATAATTTGATTGTCTTTTGGGCAAGGTATTGCAATGGAATAAATGGTACAAGACTGTTTTGAAAGTATAACATGACACTGGTGTGATAAAATCTCTTCCTAACCCTGTGTCTGTGGTAAAGTAAACAACATTTAGAAAAGTAAGTTTTAAGTCAGTAGCTGAACTAACCTCCGAGAGAAATGTTGGCCCACACTTATCTGCTTCATATTTCTACTGAAAATGTCACTTTGGCATTTTTGTGTTTGCAAGATGTATGAGGTTGGTGCTGAACATCTGTTTCAATGATGATAAATATGTAAAGCTTTCGTCCTTGAGATAGAAATAAACTTTGAGAGTGTTTGCTTATAAACATTGCACACGCAAAGAAAAATCTTTCATCACATCTTTCATTCTTGTGCAGTTTTTGTGGCTTTGTGTATTTCGTTTTTTCTGCATTCGGAAAGACAAAGGCCATTCAGCCATTCATGATTTAACAATTCATTTATTTTTCGCTTATATAACATTATCAAGGACTTTTACAAAAAAGCCTGAAAGGTTTTAAACATGTTGTACCTGCTGTGTGACCTCTTAGACTGAACAGGCCAAAATCACCATTTTAAGATGGGAAACAGACATTTAAAACAATGTAAGGCTAATTTGAGATTCTAGTATCTTTGACATTTAATACTTCTCACAACAACAAGAACATTCGTGCGTCTAAATACTCTTGTTTAAAAATGTGCTTAGGAGTGAAAAGTGCCACAACACAATCACAACAGGAAATGGAGGAACTTAACAGGAAGTGCAAGATAAATCGACACAGACTGTCCATGTTGTTCAGATGTTGATGAAGGATCATATATTAGAGTTTAGATGTTCAGTCCGTGGTGGAGGAAGCAGGTTGGAGAACAGCATCTACTTGTCTGGACGCAGCATGGAGATCATGTGGAGAGAAATATGACACAAGCCTTCCTCAGACGGCATACGTCTCAGGCAGTTATCCAACATGGATGGGGGTTGGACAGATTCCTCACAGAGAACAGAATGATGACATCCGTGTGGAACAGTGAAACACTTCATCAAGTAAGTAAACTACATATCAATGTTAATATTTATAAATGAGATGCTTGTAAGTCTGATAGAAATGCTAAACAGTGGGTTAGTCGACGTTTACTCTCAACTCTGGTTCGATTATGAACATGTCTATGTCTCACGTTTTGCAATAGGAGGTTTGGTGGTATTTGTTTATGCAGTTGGACTTACGATTTGCGCAAAAACTAGGATCAGTTTACCAGTGTCCACACAAATCTTGTCCAAAACAAATAAATATGCATTTAAATGTGCAATCTGCCATCTGAGAGAAGGTTTAAATGATTATTGGTTCAAACTAACCCAATAACTTATGCAAATGGAATTCTGTTATTTTAGTTTCTCGGTGACCCACAACTGAATGTCGAGCTAGATTTCACAATCTAAAAATGCTTCTTTTGGACAACTTTTGGCCTTAAGAGGAGTTCATTGAAACTTGGAGAGAACATGAACATGCCATTCCAGGAAACATCATTTTAAAACAAAGGGAGTAAAGTTACGATTACTATTCTCTTCTTGGATGAACATCCAAAAAATGATTTCTGCCTTTATAAAAAATGAACGCAATCAGTGGTTGGGTGTTTTCATTTCTTGGGTCATTATTCTGATTCATTGGGGATGGACAGCAAGCATATATATTGATACAGTAACATTTTCCATTTTTGACTTTTTCCTTTTTTAATAGGTTCTCCTATTTCATGAACACAGAGCCAAACCCAGAGAAATAAAACACTAGTCCAATAATATCAGAAGTATGCATACATCAACACCATAATTATTATCACGCTGTATTAAAAAAACTGTCAGTAGATTATTACATTACAGTATGATTTGAGCTCGGCTTGATGGATTGGGCAAAAACTCTTGTCCAGAAAATCAAAATGTGACTGAATTTCAAGTTCCACTCATTGCAAAGCATGCAGCAAACTGTTGTGTTCAGATTGGTCTCAGACATCTGTTTAACACAAAGAAAGTTATTTAGAAAAATTTACATTTGACTGCATAGAAAAATATATTGTATCATTTTTTCTTTTATATAGTATCATTTTTATTATTTCTAGTTTGGAAGGTGACCCAGGAATCAAATATCTTTCTTTGCGTTAACCAGATCAAACACATTTATACAAGTTGGAACGACTTGAGGTTGAGTAATTGATGACAGAATTATCCCTTTAAATGAAGTATGCTAATAGCACACTTAAATAAACTTTTTTTCAGTACGGTAGATAAATGGGTGGCCTTTTTTTCTTTCTCTAAAGGCATATTTGGGTGGATAGTAACATCTGGGTTGGGATTAATAGAATTCTTTTCCCATGGTCTCAGGTTCTTTGACACACAAAACCGTAAGGTACTCTCCATTGAACATCTACACACCTTGCCACCACATGTTACCAAACAGAGCGGGTAAATTAGCTTAAAGAATACACTTTACATGGGTAAAGTTTTCAGGCATTACTTCTGCTCTGTTTTTAACATTTGTATTTATTTGAACAAGGCTCTATGCGGGCAAAGAGAATGATTGGCAGCTGGTACTTTTGACAGGATTTCTTTTTGTTCACGTCTTGGCAGTACATCGCATTTACACTTTTAGACATTTATGGAATATATTGTTTAACTTACTGTCATTTTAACCCATGTGAACGGTTGTCTGGTTGCATTACAATGAAATATGAACTACACAATGGACAAAATGGTCATTTTTGGGAAAAAAGGTTGCCCTGAAAATGTCTGAATTTCATTCTGGTCCTGATGTCATTTTTAATGGCTGTATGAGGTCAGTTCACATCAGGTTGATGCAGGTGCCATGGAAGAGTAACGGCAGGTGTCATTTATCACAGTAACTAAAGACATCTTGCAAGTTTGAAAAAGCAAAGATCGCCACAAATATTTTCCTTTTAATTTAATAGATTGAATCCATTTATCATTTCAAACCAAACAATCCTGAAATATTTGTCTTAAAAATAAATGCCACATGGTTTCTAACTTTATAATCTGATGTAATGACATCCATACAATTGTGTGACTTCAGTGTCCAACGCTTTTTGAGGCCACTGTAGGTTTGATTTATAGTCATATATTGCATCGAAATGAAGCACATGCAGTTCATTCATCCAACAATAATAGAGCAGGCGACGTATTACATTGCACAACAGACAAATGTGACGTTTGGAGCATAAAGATCTATTGACATGCAATAGGTGCATGACCTGTCTTATATTTCATAAATGTGATGGCTCTGCCCTAAAGGCAGCAGTGAAGCAGGTCAACTAAGACAAATGTGCCTATTAATCTATGTCGTCCTGTTTAAAACAAACTGGTTAAATAGTGGAGACTTCCAGATGTAATTAAAATAGGATAAACAATCTACCAACTTTTTGTCATTTTAAAACTGATAGAGGCATCCATGTTAGGATGACCAAACATCTAACCCACCATTAAAACAAACTCTGCTAGTCCCTAAAGACAGACAGACTACATACACTTGCTACTGTTTAAAGGATCCGGTTGAACGAGCAGTTTCTACCAATCTCATATTAATCTTGAATACCTAAAGAGTTGTATTGCATACTTCATATCTTCAAAATGTTTTAGTTTGATCACATTTATAAAAGATAGATAGAGCTATTTCCTGTATGATTAAACACACCAAATCCTGGGGTGAGCGGGGGAGGAACTAAATCACGAGCACACAATACATCATCGCATTGTCCCTGCATAACTGTTTTGATTCACTATAAATTTGAGTTGCTTCCATTATGCACATATAGCCGATTGCCAACAAAACACAGATATATGACTTAGTTTGACTTAACACGTGCAGTTCATGTCCGGCATCTTTTAAGCACAGGGACCACTTCATCTATCAGTTTCAAATGATCTGTAAATCCAGCGTTATATAACATCCATCACTGAAATGTCCTGAACAATCAAACACACCTTAACTTCTCTCACTATCGCAAGATTAAAAAGCTGTAGCGGCAGAAACGCAGGGCAGCCAATCTTAACGTAGCACAGCCAATCTTGATGGTAGATGGATCTTCCTATCGCTCGTCAGTTGATGTGTGGGCGGGCAATTTCTTTTGTCTCGCTGTTGGCGTACCTTTCCGGGAGAATTGCCCAATAAAGGACTAAGAAAAGTTAAGTAAAGTTTTTTCATATTTGAAAAAAACTTTCCGAAACATGTTATATGGGGGAGTGCATTGAGCACAGAAATACTATGTAATACGTAAAGTTGACCACGTTAAGCTTGAGAAGCCAGCACTTTAAACATTGTAAAGAAGTCAGAATGCATGAAACAGCGTTAAATCCCCCCTTTAATGATAATGGATGATTCACCCAAAAATGAAAATGCTGTCATCATACACTCACCCTCTTGTCAATTTAAACCTGTATGACTTTCTTCTCACAATAGAAGATGTTTTGAAGAATGTTGGTAACCAAACGGTGGTACCCATTTACACTTGGTTTTGTGTCCAAACAATTTAAGTGCAAATAACGTGTTTAATCAACAACTTGTGTTTTAGCAAACTAACATAAACTATCATGTAGTTTCAATGGAGTAAAATGCTGAGTCTGCTTTCTCATGTGTTAACAGCTTGCGGGAGGCTATAGGGGGAGACATCACAGCACTTTGAGCAGTAGCCAATCAGCATTGGGGTGGAGCTTCTTTATATGAGAAAAGTGCAGAACGTTCCTTTTTTTAAAAGATCTTTATAGGCCTGTCAACAGGGGGTAAAGGGGACCTGAAAAACTCCAAGACTCCAGAAGCCTACTTAAAGCCTGGAAAGAATGAATAAGCTTTGCTGTCCAAAAACATCAGATTAATTCTGAACTATATTGAGCGCCCATGTGCACTTAGTGGGTTTAGGATTAGTGTTTTAAGAGCCAACATATGGGTGTGGATCATATTTCAGAATTATAACTCAATTTCCGTGGCAAAAAAGTTCAGCTAAACCAACAGTAGTTTCCATTCACACGCTGTTGGGACAAACCCCAATGCTTGATCTAATGTAAAACAGGGGGAGCATCAAGTAAACACACGACTTATGGTTTGTATTTTGTATCAAAGACAAGCCTGTACACAAAGTCTGAAATGTATCGTGTGGAATGCTAAATAGAATTGTCCATCAAACTACTTTATAAACAGAACTTAGTGATAGTTCAGCCAAAAATGAAAATTATGTCATAATTTCTTGTCATTTCAAACCTGTACGACTTTCTTTCTTCCGCAGAACACAAGACAATATATTTTGAAGAATGCTGTTAACCGGCACTCATTCACTTGCAGTGGTTTTGTGTCCATAGAATAGAATTGAATAGGTGCCAGTGCTGTTTAGTTATTAACTTTCTCCAGAATATATTTTTCTGCAGAAATGTAATGACAACATTTTCAATTTTGGGTGATCTATCCCTTTAAAGATTTACATCAACAACTATGTTCAGATAATATATGCAATCAGACACAATTTTAATATTAATCCTCAAGTCAAAATTCTGTCGGTAAATATATTTAGTCAAACATGCTGCAATTCTAAATAGTGGATTCTTTCCGAAGATTGAAAAAACTGGGTCAAAAATAAGTTCATTCCCCCAGCCAAAGCAAATACACAGATTCTGGTGGTTGTATAGAAATAGCATTGTCCTCCGTTGACAATAAGTACATGTCTCTGTAACATTGTAAATGACCTTAAACGGTGGAAATAGATCAGTCACAGGTGTGGAGCAGATTTCACAGCTTTGGGAATTTACATTGCAAACATTCAACCATCTTTTACATCGTGTGGGAAAACATGAACTCAGCTGGACAGTTTTAAGGATTATTTTACACATGCAACTGGACAATTGCCGCTTCAAAGGGTGTTTTACAGACCGGGTTTCAAAAGAATTATTGGGCGCGACCCAATCAGGAAAAAATGGTTACGTCAGACTACATTGGCATTTGTATAGGTAGATGATAAGATAAACACGTCTAAATGTCCATGTAGCTTCATATAAGAAACACAGTACGTGTATACAAACACTTCACATTTTCAGTCCCTTCTTTTTTAAGTCGTCTTTGGCTTCTTTTATCTGTGCCTTCAGCTCCTTGGCTGCTTCGTCACAGTCATTAAACGTGGCTACGCGGTAACCCACAGTCGCCAGTGAATAACACCCGAACGCCACCAGCAGATAGACGGGCATCGGCCAGGCCACTTCTTTATACTGTGGAGGTAGCTGTAAATCCAGGAGGTCAAAGGTAACAAGTCCCCATGGGATGCCAATCAGCAACACACCAAAGACCCACTCCAGAAGCTTGGTCATGGTGCAGAGGATTATGGGACAGAGGAGACAGAATGACACAATCCACCTGCGAGAAAAAAAGTAAAATAAAGGGTCCAGTCATTTTGTTTTTGACTGGGTGCTGGATGATACTGACAAATGACCAATGAATGGTTTGCATTGCAATTTTAAATATACAATAATAGATGAACAAATTACTTAGTTTATTATATGCACTATACACACATCATCAATAATTTTCTCATGACCTCATATGTTAGGAGCTTTTAAAATAACTCTTTTAAATTGTTGTCCAGCTTAAAGTAAACTGAAATGCTATCACATTTAAGGGCAACGATATTCAAGTGATCTGCAGCTGTATTTGAAATGTCTTCAAACAAAAGTATACTGTACATATCGAAGTAGAAATATACTTTAACACAACTACTTCCAAACATTTCATAAAATAAAATAAATGCAGTTTAATATTCGAATCAATCCCTACTTGTATATCCGTTAGCAATGAGGTTCAAGGCTTAAAACAAAGAAATCCTTCATCATAAAACATCAAATTCTGTAACTTAATAACACCGAACACCCGATAAAATGTCCTTTTTACTAGCTAAACTGCTTCAATCCTACCTGCTGCACAGAGCCAGCTCACCGCTTTTTAACAGACTGCGCACTTTGATGACGCCACGAAGTCGAAAGGTATGATGGGACATGTAGTGCTGTACTGTGAACCCGTTTCTACCCTTCGTTATTTTGAACCGTGTCATTTAATTTGCTACTTTTTATTAGCACAGTTGCCTGTAATAATTTTTAATTGTTATATATAACTTGTAAATATACATATTAACCTGTATTAAATAGCATATCATTACCGTCATGTACATTGGATGCAGGCCAACCTATTGTAGCCTATGTTACTTTTAATATAAAAATGTTGCACAGCTAAACAATATAACTCTTAAATAAAGTGCAAATTTCATACAGTGTTGTATGTAAAAAAATCATGTAAATAACGATTTAATTTATTGCTGTTATAATAATGAAAACTTATCAAAGGCTACTTCTTGCAAATGACTATTTGCCATACAGTTATTGTGGTCTTTTCAACCCGCGTTTTCTGCTCTTTTGTATCAATCTGAAAGCTGTTTCTGTCTAACTTTCACTCGTGTTGGCACAGCTCAGTGTCTTAGATGCCGCAGGCGGTATCTGCCCATTCAGAAGCGCCCTGATGGGCATCCGAGACCATGACCCGTCACACCATCTCACCAGCCAAGACGCACAAACATCACAGGCCCGCAGTGCACAGAGAAACAAATCATCACCCTCTCAGCAAATGCGAAGTTATTTTTAGTGATGTTTACTCTTGTCGGTGGATGTAAAAATAAATAATGTTATGTAGTATTTGAGTGGGGGTTTGAGCTGGTCATAGATACGGCGGTTGTATTTACTGTCTATACTGGCAGTAAAGTCTATACCGTACATCATATATGACCCGGCAAAGAAAGGACTTGTTTTTATACCTTATAAAATGCAGTTATTGTTATAAAAATATAGGCTATTTCTTCATAGAAGCACCGATAGAAAATATTTAAAGATTATTATTAAGAAATAGCTTATTTTATTAAAACACATATAGGTGTGCATGCAGTAAAATAATAAAAACATGCATTATCTATCTAAGCGTGTACGCATGCAGATCTCATAGATTCAGCTACTATGCTGATTGCTTTCATAATGTTATTCTATATGTTGCTTGGGCGTTTGTGTAGGCGTATGTGTGCAGTGAGCAGAATGTACATGGAGCGCAGTGGGAAAAACGCAAGTTGGCCGTTCTCAGTGTTGCAGACTGCCAGTCCCCTATTCTTCAGTTCAGGAAACCTGTGATCCAGCAGAGAGCAGTTGGCAGACACAACAGAACAGCCTGCACTGAGACACAGGGAGTGAGGGAGGGAGAGCGGGGAGAACAAGGCTGGAGGATCCCATAAACTGAAAGAATTAAAGGAGAAGATGAAAGCAATGAGCGATTGGAGCAAATAAAAATGTACATTGTTAAAAATTAACTTTAATGACTTCTGGTAACAAAAGGGTCTTATCAAGAGCCGTTTTTCACTCTATAATGTTGAGGTGGACTGTAGATCATTGTTTTCATGATTTATGAATGTTAGTTATTAAAACAGCATATTGGTTTATGTGTTTTAAATTAAATTTGCATTGACTGGTGCACAGGCCTACCTGAGGTTTGCCTGAGCTCCAGACCAGCAGGGGGCCCTGGTGGGTTACAGCAACAGTGAGTATTTACTAAACATGGGATCTTTCAAATACAATGTACAAAAAATTTAATTCATGCATCATTAAAGTCTTAAGCGATAAAGTTTTGCGCCGCTGACGATAAACTGCTTGCTAAGCTATAAATCATTAGCCTATAAATCAATACTAGCATGCAACACTGCCATAAATAATTAAGTGCCCTCATAATCTGAAGAATGTAAAATAATTATAAAAAGTAGAATAATTGGTACATGTTGTTCTGCATGAGATAATTTCCCCATGACTCTTAATATAAATAGTGTATGTCCAGGTAATCAAAGCTCAAAAAGTGTTCTTTTCCTGCCTTTGTTTTCAGTGTGGATTGCACTTTAATAGATACAGTATAAACAACCATATAATGGTGTATATATGTATTATTTTCATTGTTTTAAATGCCATTCACATATATTGTGTTTGGAGACAGTGCTGCTATTATAAATTAAAATCCCATGTGCGTCATACTCCACGGAACATTTGAAAGATATTTGACATATAAAGTATAAAAACCTTTTTCTGTTTGCGAGTCCCAGATGACAAATTGAAAGAGTTGATTAACAGCGCTGTCTTCCACAATGCGGATGTCGTCGTCTTCAAACTTCTGTTTGAAATTAAATCATAACTTCTGTCTCCCACTTTGATAAACAGGACTTTTCAGGGAAAGCACCGCAAAAAATGAAATCTACACATTTTCTAAGAAATCATTTTTGCCTTGTTTTCGAGTACAAATGTTTACAAATTCATAAATCGAGATACTTGAGAAGAAAAAGATAAGAATTTCAGTCTTGTCTTTTTAAATGAATAAAATAGGGTAAATGAAATAAACTTAAAGGAGTTCAAACTTTGCCCTTATTCACTTTCTATAGTCATTTTTATCCATCCTTGTATGGAAGTCAATGTTAAGTGCACTCCTTTCATTTAAGCTTTAACTTAATTCGGTAAACTTGAACGTTTGATAGTTTTATCCATCATATATTTTGGTGATTTTAGATTTGTTTTGACATTTGTATTGTAAAACAAGACAACAACAATTTCTTAGATTATAGTTTTTGCTTTGAGGGCTGCCATCTAGTTTTAAAGGTTCCCCAGTTGCATCAGACTCTAAAGTCCCTTTATGTTTTTATCTGGAAACTTTATTTTTGGAGTGTGGAGACTAGAGAATAGTGCATGCTGGCCGCAGTAAGAGGGAAGGGGGTGTTGGGTTTGGCGGGGAGCATTACAGGTGCAAGCCGGTCAGCAGCTGACCTTAATGCTGCATTAAATCCAGATGCTTAAAAGGCTTACACACTTAAATGGTGGTCCGCTGCCACCACCCAGCAAGATCTGTTCTGTACTGTGTGGACGCGTGTGTGTTCTAAGGGTAGAAATGTCCTTGAAATAATCAGCGTTACAATAACAGTAACAATAGACAGGAAAATAGGTCACTGGAGACTTCAGTGAAAAAAAACTATATTCAATACAAAGCAAAGACAAAGAAGAAAATTATAAATTTGAAGATAGACCTTTATTTTATGTTTAAAATGAAACAATCACTTTGAAACTCTGTGGCACCAGAGCATGTCTTGGATGGTTCAGACACAGTATGATTTAAAGGGAACAATTGCAGATAACTGTGTTTATGAGAGAGAGAGAGAGAGAGAGAGAGAGAGAGACAATAGCTCTTGGCTCACAAACAGGAAACCTCTGTTTCCTCTGCTTGAGGTCTCAAACTCTCACACACCCAAACACGATGTGTGAAAAACTCTGATCATCTGAGTTTCATGAGGTTAGCAGGCTTTATTGTAAAAATTCCATATATTAATGCATTAAAAAAAGATAAAATTCTTATTTAATTATTACCTTGTAATTGAAGAATTATTGTGATTTATTAGTGTCAAATATCAGTTTGGTTGATGTTATGGGTGTAAGCATTTCAATAAACCTAATGAAAAATCACGTTTAATAAGTAGAGCCGTGCTGTTGCTTTTCTAAGTGATATTTTCACTTGGCAGAGGATGAAATGGGTTAAACAGACATGCTTTTAGATGGAGCGTATTCACACCGCTCTTAGACGACCTGACTGGATATGTCATCTATTCCATATCTGTGTATTTTGGCATAACGGTACCATCATTCTTTTCTATGAGAACCATTGCTATGAGGGCTCCATCCCGGCCAAATCCTGACACGGACAGTCAAGACTTTCCAACTCTTTGGTGTCCTGGCAGAGGGGTTTTAAGCATTTCATTGAACCCGAGCGGATCAGATACTTCTCCGCACGAGTCAAACGCTCCATTTATGAAGACAACCGTGCAGGGGACAGCTGGACTCATAAATATTCACTGTACGGACGAAATATAAACAACATAAACTTCGACCTGACGTCCCGTGCCTAAACACAAAGTCAGAAGGTGTGTGTGAGTGTAAGCGATGGATCTGTGCCCTTCCTGTCAAGGTCCACCTGTTTCTGCTTTACCATGGAAAAAGAACAGAGAGAAACAAAGGATGGAAAGGAGGACATGTGGAAACAGGAATGCGCTTCTCTCAATCCGCTTGTCAGCAATTCTTTGGTTTATTTCAAAATCCCATAATACATCTGTTTCTGTGCCATCATAATATCAACATCATAAGCAAAAATGAAGGCCTTATTATTGCAGGGTAAATTGAAATCATAGGTGGTGGATGGATCTGAGAAGTATTAAGTTATACACAGTGAGACCGTAATTTAGAATTTTGTTTCTATTGGGCATTTTTATTTAGTTTATGCAAATTGCTAGCGACACGCACCAAAACGCTCCTGGTATATTTTTGGAGTTCTTATCCTGCTTTAGTTTCTGTTGTTGGTTGCCCTTGAGTAGATACATTATAAACAAACCTAAATATTGTGAATGAGGTTTGCATTGTTTTAAACACCAAACTGTGTTTGGAGACGACGCTTCTACTATTTATTATTAGTGAAATTAAGTTCCATCGCATTTACGGCACGTATTTGAAAGACATTTGATATAAAGTACACAAATCGTGTATCATCTGTTTGCAACTACCAGATGACGGATTGACAGGGCTAATTTATAGAGATGTTGTTTCACAACGCAGATGTCGTCGTCTCCAAACCTCTGTTTGAAATTAAATCAAAAGTTCTGTCGCAGACTTGGTTTAGAGCAGCGATTTAGTACACTACAAATCATTTATCCTGCACACTGTATCGCAAATTCCTGACACTTTTAAGTTGTTTCTATATGTCAATTGTTGGGATTGTTGAGTTTCTTTATGTCAAGCTGTCAGGATTTTAAAATATACAGTAAATTTGATGATTTAGGGTTGGGAGGAACATTCTTTTGTGTATTACATACAGGAAACCCCACGTAAACACATCACAGTTTTTGCGAGCACAGAATGACGGTGGTTTTCAAACACGTTGGCATGAAACCCTGGCTTGAGAAATGTCTGTCGAGTCCCAAAGTGTCACTCATACGCACAGCATGTAAAAATGCCGCAGAGATGAGTTTTATTTTAGAATTGAATATAACTCACTACAACAGCATGTCCATTGAGAGCTCTTTTCTTTGGTAATTTCACGCTGAACGGACAAAAAAACATCTTTAATAAATGACATACAGTGAGGCAGGAAACGCGAAGGGCTTTATAGAGAGAAGCTCATTCTTGCTGCTAGGCTATTCATCTATTTCCATTTCTTAAACTGCTTCGGATTGGGACTAAAGTGATGCCAGCTCTCTCCAATCCTTCACAAGCTCATGCCATGTCTGTGTGGTCCTGTGTTATTAGACCAGCCTTTATAAAACAATAAACTTAACGCTGAGATATTTATTTAAAACAGTTTTGTCTCATCCATTCGTTTTGATTGGCATCAACTTTTGCCATTTTAGAATGTGATGTGTTCCTACGGAAAAGGCCATGAAAATATGTCAAAGTGAGAAAATGTGCTTTAGGGCTGATAAATCGCATCTAAAATAACATTTTGTGTACTTTGTGCAATATTTGGTATTCATTAACACATAAACACATTCATGCATATATATTTGGGAACATTTATTAAATATTTATAAAATGTATTTATTTATATTTACCAAGCATCTAAATGATATATTATAGTTTATACATTTTTCTTAATTGTTTTCTTAAATATATGCATGTATGTGTATGTTTTTATAAATACAAAATGAATGTGCAACAGTACACAGACATATATTATGTGAGCATATATTTTGTGCACAAATGTTTATTCCGGACGCAATTAATCGTTCGACGGCCCCAAAATGTTTTGAAAAAACTGTTAATCTGAAATAAAAATAAAAAATAACAATACATTTATGTTTATCCATGTGCTCATTTTACAGATTTTTCGTATGCAAAAATCAATGTGAGCACATTTTCATAACATTACAGACAGCAGTTTAACACATGAACACATAGACTGACTGTCATTTCATAGCATTTTGATTGTAGCTATTGACATCATATTAAATTGGCACCTGCTGGGAAAGGGCGCTAGTCGGGACACTTATTTCATCTGTTTGCTCAACAGACATCAATTTTAATGAGCTAGTGTATGAGAGACCGTTGTGACCTCCATGAGAGTTCATTCATACCTGTCATCTAGACTGAAACCTACAAACCTGTCACTATTCATACGAGGGGAGGGTTTTTGAAACATGTCACTGGACTGTTTAACTAAAAATGTTGTTTTGCTTCAGTTTCATAACAACATTTATTGTGTTCTTTGTATTGAGTAACACTCACATCATTGTAAAACATATATATATTAAAATTAAATGATGTATGGTTTGTTGTACAAGCCTTTTGGATAAATTAATTGAAATATCACTACGGTATCTTTTTTGTTTTATGAGTTTGGACCTCAGTTCACCTTGTAGGTATCTGACGCGAGACTTTCTTTTGATGTCCATGCTTTCTTTAACACCTTCCTTCTTGCATCTGTCCAACTATGACCTTTGACCCATCAGGAGTGCCAGCGAAGAAGCATGTGTTGACCGTGAAACAGATACCTGCAGCCTCTTTTCTTTTCTCTCCTTTATAAAGGTCAAATGTTCTGACCTCTCCAGCTTCATTTTATCACTGTGTACATCTGCGTTCTATCTCTCCCGATCTTTATCCGGCTCGCTCTTGGGTCGTCTCTGTCCCCCAGAACGCAAGTACATATCACAGTGTTTACTATTAATCCCTTTCACAGTTTTGAAGTCACAGCCCTTTTTGTCTCTCCATCTTCATGTCTTGGTGACCATTCAGTATAGTGATGTGTGCACAGCTGGTCCTGACAGGGCAGAACAGAAAAACATGTGTTTTCTTTACAAACCCCCTGTTGACTGTGTGTCTCGCTCTGACTTTTCGTTTTTTTACCGGACCTGGAATTTTTACAGCCGCGGTGTGTTTGACAAGTGTTCGGAATAACGTCAAACTTCACGGAAAGAGGAGTGGAGACGACAAAAAGACTATAAATTGTGCAAATTTCACTTGCACGTACTGTATATCGCTTTAGTTCAAACAGTATTATTTGTCTAGCTTATCGATTTATTTGAATCCATATTTAAAAATTTTAATGCCATTGGAAGCCATATTTTATATTTTTTATGCCAATATGATTAAAGTTGTTTTTGTTCAAATCCAACATATTGGCAATTCCTGATATTATTGTATTAAATAATTCAAATAATGTCAGTAACCTAGCAACAGTGGTACCTGACTGCATTGGTTTTGTGTCCATATAATGGAAGTGAAAGGGCACCGCCGTTGTTCGGTTACCAACATTTCTTCTGCAAAAGAAATAGTCATTCAGGTTTGAAATGACAAGAGGGTGAGTAAATGATTTGACAGACATATTTTCTGCTCATCTTCCCATTCATTTTTGCTGTTAAAGAATAAAAAGAGTTTTATTCCACTATTCAAATACAAAAATCAAATAATTTATAATTGTAAATATATAGTAGATATTAATGCAAAATATTAATTCACATTATTGAATTAAACAAATACAAATGTATAAAACACAAGAAAATTCTAACAATTGTGCATATTATTGCAAATTGTAAAACAATTACGGTAACTATTATGGACGTTTTCATATAAAACAGTTATGTGCAGTTAGAAGCAGGTGATCACCTCTGAAGGATTTGTGTTATTTTACACCATGGGAACAATGTTCAGTGAGTTCAGTGAGTAATGGGTCCACGTCACACCTGTCTGGAGTAACAGCTTTACTCCATCAGTGTCTGAAATCATGAAATACAGGTAAATAAAAATAGAAATATTTATAATTTATTACATTCAAATCTGTACACTCAACACTTGCCATGGTAAAACGGTTAATATACTGAGTTTCAACTCAGTGTTGTGCAGCAGATGAAGGTTCTTTTAGGGAGCCAAGCTAAAAATACGACATGTGCGCAGCTGAAACATAACTTCGTAGCTCGATGTCTCCAGATGTGATCTAGGACATATGAACTTTTGATAAAGTAAACTTAAATACTGAGCAGATGCTGGTCATGGTCCACAGGGATGCATTATACTGGGTTTCGTAGATGATATATAACTTGCCTATGCCAAAGTTTACCAGAAGCAAGCCAATCTGTAATGCATTGTGCTTAAAATCATTTTGTTTGGTCATTTTTGATCAATTTACAATCCCAAAGCATTCACTGGTATAATAACAGGTTGTCGTAACTACAATGCAATCTAAAGCTATTTTAATGCCATAAAGGTTTGACTGGCTTAATATATCTCTAGTGTAGTCTATTGCTTTTACACCTGGGTTGGGCGACGGTGAAGCGTCTGGTCATTATTTCCAATGTTGATGATTAAACCACATGTCACACAATGCAAAACCAAACAGGTGCCTTTAGAAAATTGGTTGCATGGGATCTGTTGTCTGGCTAAATTACCACCATTACCACATTACTCAGCTGTTCTCTAATATTAGCCTGCGATGAAATAATTGCGCCCAAATGTCAACACGGTGCCACGTGCACACAATTGGGCAAAACAAGAGAAATGTGGAATAAGTCTGGCAAAGGGAATGTTTTTATCGAGGTCAACCACACTTGGTCTCACTCAGACTGCTGAAAACCAGCCTGGGCAATGATCCTCAAAAGCTTCTATTTATCTGTGGGGATTTAGTAATGGTAGGACAGATGGGACGGGCTCTTCGGGGAGGGGCGAAGAGTTGAAGCAGTTAAATGTGGCTTCTTTGCAGCGCGCTGTCCAGCGCACGAGAGGATCCAAAAGAGACACGAGAGATTTAATGTAGCTTTCATTTACAGTATGGGGGAAGGGAGATGTCTGCCAGCTTTAGCTTTATAATCATCTTATAGTGATATGAAACGGAGTTGATTTAAATTTTGATTCACGTTTCGTATGGGACAGGCGTCTCTCCGTGGTTTAAATGAATGCACTACATTCCTAATCCATTCAATTCAGAAGAGTGCTAGATATTCTTTTGGGATTTTCTGATGTGTAACGCCTTGTTTAGATAATAATCCAGAGGAAGATGTTATTGCTCAGAGGTTGCTCCTTTATAGATCAGGAGATTTTTTTATTTAAGTAAAACGTAATTTTATATGTTTCTCCTAAATTTGCTTATGGAAAAGAAACAAATAAGACAATTATGATATGCATTTTTTGGACAATAATACAATAAGAGTATAGAAGTGTAAATCTGTATTTGGATAAATGTTATAAGAAATGTTTGAGGAGATTTTGAAATCTTTGAAAATATCCGGCTGTTAACCGCAGACATGGCAAGATTTGAGCTCAGTTTTGTTTCATTTTTATCTGATAAATATCTGAGATGCAGAAGACTTAAGCCATTTGCTCTCTATTGATCTCACTGATATCTATAAGAAATATTAGAGATATTAAAGTGATATCACCTGTGATTTTTCATCATGGCAATTTTTCACATGGCAATAGGCAAATGTTTGCAACTACAGGTACAGTTTTCTTTAGAGGCTTTCAAGTTTTTTAAGTTTGAAGTTGTTTCAAGTGTCTCCGAAGCAACATAGTTCAAAACAAACATGAAGAATAAATGTATACGATTCTTGAAAAAGGCACATCTTAAAAGGAAATGTAATAGCAATTTATTACGGTATGACTTGAATCATTTTTCTTAAAATTGTTCAAGATTTTTGGTCACTACATAACTCTCATAATTCAATTTCTGTCATTTTGAGGTTTTGATGACATCAATATTTTGAATATATAAATATTTATGTGGAAAATATGATTAATAAAATATAGGCAAATGTGTTGTTAGTATGTATATTAGTTGTTAATTAAACAGATTTCTGAGAACTCAATGGACATTGCGGTGAAGGCGATCGAAGTATGAATGTGCAGCGGTCTGTCAAAGAGTTTTATCCTACAACAACACAGTATTACCACCGTCTAGCCATTCATCCACCCCTGTCTAGTGCACTACAGACCTGACACAGATGGTAACAACTAGTACAGACCCAGAACAGCTGGTAGAGGTCTAAGCTCATGGCAAAGTGGATCAGCGGGCGCAGCAAAGCGACAGGCCACAGAGACTACGAAGCGACCCTTCACGGATATTTTAGTCCGTGGTACTTTGGGGAAATGACTGGTTCTATTAAACGATAATCACAGAAGGTTAAGCAGCTGCAAAGCTTCAGAGGTATTTAAAATCCCCCCTCCAACTCTTTCCCCCCGACTGTGTATAAGACTTCCTGGTAAGGATTAGAGGTTTCATCTGCGTGTGGTGTTGTGGCTACATACCTTCAGTGGGTCTAAACCCAATCTGCTCTTGAGTTTTTCTTCTCTGAGAATGAAGAAGGGCTGCATGGATGAGGGAGAGAAGGAAGAAAAAAGACTAACAAAGATCAATATGAAGATAAAGAGAGAAAAAATGAGACTTGGAGATGGACCGGGGATAAAAGAAGAGTAATGGAGAGGCGGCGTTTAGATGAAAGCAGAGAACGGACACATGAAAGAGCGAGAAAAATCAACCCACGACGCCTGATTTTCCAGAAACGTCCTCCCAGCGCTCCTCTGTACATCACACTTTCTGGAGCAGTGATTTTTAGTGAGGGCCAGCCAGAAATGTGGAAAAGTGGGGTGGGGGTCTTGGCATTGCCAGAAACGTAAGCCAAAAGAGAGATCTGTGCTTTCAAAACTTAACATTTCTGAAACGTTACATTCCATGAGAGAAAACATTGGCTAACCCCTCCTTCAGCTCATAATTTCTCAAAGGGTCTGTCTAAGCTGAAACATACCTAACCACTCCACGTTCTGGTTTCTTACCAATATGGCAGCAATTAAAGACATATGTGCATTTTCATATAAGACGGTAAAACAGCATATACACACGTGCATATCTGCATAGTAAGAGTCTGACATCAAACTTTGGCAGGATACTTGAGAAAATGTGCATTTAGACTTGTGGAAAATGTGGAAAGGAAAATGGGCCGCATGCTTTATTTTAATGCTAAGTGATATATAATGTTCATAGTGTACACAAATGTTTTGTTTCATATAAATAAAACGTTTCTTTGCTTATTTAAATCTGTCCATCTCAGCCATGTGCTTCTTAAACAGGTCCTGGTTTTCTAAACGGTGCCGTCGTCTATGGCAAATAAAATGTTTTTGCAACCTTAATTTCCTTTGATAGCTGTGTAGCTGAAAGACAATACTGTTGCCATTTGCAATAATTGTGTAATTCCTGTTAAAGAGCAGAAACTCCTGCCCCCTATTGGTGGAAACGCACCATTGAAAAGAAAATATAAAGACGTTTCATTCATTTTGTGATTTTTATTAGTGTATTACACGTGACATTAAAGGGCAGTCCTCGTTCTTTCCAGAATGATTTTGCGAATCTCTCTAAAGCCATTCCAGAGAAGCACAGCCAAACTGAAATCAATCGCATGAGTCAAACTCTTAAAAATATTCTCTACAAGCTTTTGTACGGATTTGCATAAAGTGATTTACAATAGTGGATTTAGTGCATCGCACACACTTCCAATGTCATAAATATTGAGTAAAGCAGTGCATCTTCAATCTACCGCATTGCAGATTTTCATTCTTTAAATAAGATTTATTATTACCTAAGCTTTAACTCGTTTAGTTTTTAATATTTGCCAATTTCTAAACAATAAAATAGGTTTGTTCAGCAATATAATACATTGCTCAGAAAACATACTTCCATAGACTTACAGCAGCCTAGAAGCCACAAATCATGGTTCTTCTCAAGCATCTAAGACGAAAAAGCAGCAAGAAGCATTTGGTCTGGTGTTAAGCATACGTCAAGTAAATATTTTAGTAAATGCTCCAGTTGACAGCTGAAAGAGTTTAACAGGTCTGTCCTGAAAGCACAAGGCTAGAGGGTGTTATGGCAGATGTTTGCCATATAATTTGGGTTACAAAATTAGGCCTTGTGTAACAGTCTGGAGTTTCTGCTTTGTTTGGAGAATAATTTGCTAATATGAAAACTGAGGCACCTGTGCTACACCCAAACACAGAGGTTGCCTCTTTTAGGTTGGGAAATATACATTTTGGCATATATGCTGAATATATATATATATATATATATATATATATGTGTGTGTATGGATAAGCAATTCTTTAGTAATTTATATAGATGACATTAAGTTTATAAATCATTGGAAGAGGTATAGAACTCAGCAAGCAGTGCAACAATAAAGGCCTCTCAAAGATAATGTTTGGTGAATATAAAATAAGCAGAGGTTTATGCCAGATGCCGTTAAAAATCGTAAAATTTGAATATATAAAAACAAGAATCAATCAAAATATTTCGCTCTTAGTTCAGTTTAGTAACACGTGATTGAATGGTGACCCTCCGTACAGGGGTTTGATTCGCATTGCGATTGGCTACCATTTCCTGTAGCTGTAAAGCCCCGCCTCCAATGAAACAGAATGCTGGGCACACAGGGGCGGAGCAGTCCACGGGTCCCTCCCAGAGCGGGCGGAGAGAGTGGGCATCGTAAAACGTGACACGCCCTTTCTCAAAGTCGAGACACACTCCCAGCCTCGGAGGGAGAGGATAGGTCACGCCGGTCGGAGAGGAAGGGCCGTTGGTGAAGCCGGACTCCCTGCAATTGGCATTTGCGTGATGGGAGCTGGCAGAGGGGGGCAGGTAGATCTTGCCCATGCCCATCGTGAGGAACAAAAAAGGCGGAGGGGAATCGGAGGAATCTTCTGCTCCGCTGTCATGGCCGCTGTCAGGATCATATCTGTGAGAAGGAATAGGTGGAGTTGTGTCACAGTGATGTCAGATATTTCATTTATGTTTAACTGTTTGGCAGATTTTTCTGCCCACTTGCTCTTACCGTGGACTCGCCATGTCCAGGGGGAGATGAAACCATTCCTGAAGTTTGGATTCTAAACCCACACCAACCTGCAGAGCAGAAAGAAAACGTGAAAATGTGTTTTTCTTGATAGTGAAATGCATATCCTTTTATAACTTGCCTTAACCAGGTAGGAGCCGGGCTCTACCGAGCACGCCCAATAGTGTCTGCCCTGCGTTATGGCCACATCACCCACAAGCAAGTCCGTGGACAGGTGACAGGAAGTGAGGGCCCTGTCTGCGGCCTGCAGCAGGGAGAGACCGGGCACGCTGCGGGCACATCGCTGTTCCTTACTCACCACCAGTCTGTCCGCGTGCAGACCCCAGCGAGAATCCAGGTAAAAATTTAACACTGATAGAGGTGGGGACGGGGCACAGACAAAAGGAAAGTAGAGGGAGGTGGAGACAACAGCAAGGTAATCCGGGAAAAGTTTTCAGGACGTGCAAAAGGAGAAGAGGGCATAAATACAGGAATCAGGAAAACAGTAAACAAGGAAAGAAGTAAAGAGAACATACTGGGAACAGCAGGGTGAAACGCAAGACTAAGAAAGGAAGATGATTTGCATTCCAGCAAATAGGCGGAGAAAAATGTCACAGAGTTCAAGGCCAAGAATGATATTACAGATAGATGTGGAGCTGCTGTTGTCAGCGTAAAACAATGTCTAAGCTATAACAATTTAAATTTGTATTTTGCATTAAAGTGTGTAAATAATCAGATGTGATTCATTGGCATTCAGGTTTGCAAACTTTTCACAGTGCCTGAAGAAAACTTGGACCGCAACGTGGGAAATTAATTTCGTGACACAGCATATGTTTTTATTATGTTATTAATAGGGCCGTCAAACGATTAATCGCATCCAGAAGAAAAGTTTGTGTTTACATAATATACAGTATGTCTGTGTACTGTGATTATTTATTTTGTTTTTATAAACACATATACATACATGCATATATTTAGGAATGAATGTCTTAAATATTCAATATTTAATTAATATCTTTACTATTAAACTTAACCATTTGTTTATCATTTTAATTATTGGTAAATATGTATACATTTATGCAGTACACAGCATGTTGTAAACACAAACATAGATTCTGGATGCCGTTAATCGTGATTAATCGTACGACAGGCCTAATTAATATATATTTCCAAATTTATTATTTTCCCCGTTTTGCTTTAACCTTATAGAAGTTAAGACCAAGATTTAGCCATGAATGTCTGCCTTTTGTCTGGGTGTTGCAAATCTTAGTTCATTATTTGTAACATGGGCGGCGTTAAAAGTTAACATGTGCCCATATCTACAAAACACATCAACAGTCAGAGCAGATTAAAAGATTTCACCTCATCACAGGGTTTATATGTACATTTTAAATACAGGCGATTTAAAATAAATCAATGATTAAGATAATGAAAAGATGAGGGAAATGTAAACAAGAGAAATAAACAAAGGGAAAGGTGACCAACTGAAATAGTTTTAAGGGCTATTAAATGGCAGAAGGCAAGGTGGCTGTAAAGAGCTTTTGTCAATGAAGCAAAACCATGGAAAAAACAAAGAAGTTGTAGAAAAAAAGAGGAAAGAATGTAGAAAGATGATTAATTTTGCATCGTTTTGAGAATGATTCGCATTCAGATAATGTCTCGACTCTACGAAGTATTTTGAATTATTTATTTTCGTATCTTTCATCACTACGAAATAATTTGCTTTAATATTTTAAATTGATCTCTCGTGTGACATCCCCAAATATTCTTATTTTCATCCTCCTAACCAGCATATAGACTAGAGAAATCTTTTTTATTAAACATGTCACATTACACCATTTCATGTTGACTTTGAAAAGTCTTCACAAGAATCCACAGATCTGCATCGTGTGTTATGTCCTCACCTGGAGCTGGTGGTGTGTGTAAATATACTTCCTCACTGTATTCCCCGAATCCTGCTTTATTGCAGCCTCTCACCCTCAAGACGTACACACTGTCCATCTCCAGCCTGTCAATCACAGCACAGGTCCCGGTCACCTCCTCCAACCTCTGCCAGCCCCAGCGAGCGGCAGCCAATCCCCCCCGGAGACCCCCTCTTGCTCCACCCCCTGGCACCACCCCGCGGCGGCGGAATTCCACAGAGAAATGCCAAGCAGGAGTGGAGTCCTGAGGCAAGCGCCAACACAGAAAGAGCTGGTCGTACGCAAGTGTTCGCTGCGTGTCGATCACAGGTGCGAGAGGGGCTGATGGGGAATACCAAGTTTGGTTAGGATTAGATGTTTGGTGACGTTATAGGTGATCAAGACAATACATTTAAAGGCGTGCATTTGTAAGTGTCCAAAGAGACTATATTATGAAAAGAAATACTTTAAAGTGAGTCCTAGCCCATAATGGCAATTCTAGCTTTTCTACCTTGAAATATTAATTTGTATTATGCAAGTAATGTTTACGGACTAAGCTTGTATACTATTTTGAACTAATAATAGTTAGTATTAGATATGAGGAATGCAACTTGCATTTTATGTAATGTAATGAAATAACATCAATAAATAAATGCTAAATTAATTCATGTAAATTAAGAAAAATTTAAAAGCAAATTGATCTTTTCTGACCATTCAACATAGAAAACATATTTTTATATATTTCAGTATATCAATTATAATAGTTTATATAAATATATACATTTTATATATTAACAGTCAATAATATGTCAATATATTAATATATATTTGAAATATTATTATATAGAATAATATATTCTTATATATTGGAACATAGAGAATAATAAATAAGGAAAATTATTGTGAAAAATTATTTAAAAGATTATTGGAGGATTTTGAGGGGTGCGTATACGAAGCTTATAATTGACAAACTGTAAAATATACAGTAAGTTGAGAGAACCCTTTAATAAAATGCTGATCAAACTCCTTCTAGATGGCAGCAGTTTACAAAGCTACACGTGATATCTTAATTTATTATTGTCCACAGAATTGTGTGTATTTCCAGCACTTTTCTGTCAAAACTTAACACAACATTCACAATGACGACACGGCTCCGCCCCGGCCAAATTGAACCCCTGTTCGTAAGGGTATTTATCTTTTTGTCATGTTTTTCCTACCCTGAATGAAGTTCAGGTCCGTGAGAAGTTTGAGCTCTCTGGAAACATCAAGCTGGAAGTGACGGAAAGAAGGATCCGCAGAAAGAGAAAAACGCTGCATAGATTCAATGGACTGGGCCAATCTAAGAGAGAGAAAGTTAAAGACTTAAAAGTTCTTTATTAACAATTCAAAATCATGATCAGAAACACAAAAATATTTTCTATTTAAATATGAAAAAGAAAAATCAAACATACTAATTTAGAAGATCATCACAAGTAGGAGAGAGAGAGGGTGATCACCCATCAACTCCACCGTAGGCCTCAAATGTTCAGGTGCTATCAATAGAAAGTAAAACAGATCGATTGTCTAACCTTTTGTGTGTCATCCTTGCTGCATGAACAAAGCTGGAAGGGTCATTTTCTTTAAGGAGCTCTTGAGTAAAAGCCATCAGGCTGGCGTGCTCCAGCAGACTGCGTTTCTCTGCCACCTGATTGGACAAGTCCTCTGCCCGTTTCTGCCGCGAGCCTTCCAGCGCCTGGGCCAGCATCGCCTGCCGCTCGGACAGCAACGCCATGATCTCCTTCACGCAGTGAGATAACTGCTCTTTGGCCGATACGCTGTTTACCTGCACACACACGATCGCTTAACCAATCAAATGTCTGCATTTCCTTTGAGACAGAGATTAATAAAGCGGGCATACCTCGGTTTGAGTGATGGCATTCTCCAGCTGTGTGATCTGAGTCAATACCATGTCCTGATTGGACAGGATGTAATTCATCTCCTTGGTGATCTTGTCCTGGGGTTTACAAGAAGTATTTACAAAAATAATTTTGATTAAAGTGAATAATTTACACTTGTACGTGCATTGCTACAAAGTAACTGCACAGATGGATAACACGGATTATTCTAATAATCGTGATAATATCGTTTTAATTTGAATACATTTTTAAATCATGCGTCAACGTTTATATCAATAGTTAAATAAATTTGTTTTCAATTAAACCGAATAATAATAATAAGATTACAAACCAAATTTATGATAATATAATTTGCTATGAAGCCAAGTGACCAAAAAACATTTCCAATCACAGAACTTACCTTAAGGATCTGATAGGCCTGGGTGACGGGTGTGATCTTGTGACCCGTGTGAACTCGCCGCAGTTTGCAAAGGGCACAAAGAAGCATCTGACACGTCTTACAGTAGAACTGCAGCTTCTCCTGATCGTGTTCTGGGCACGTCAAGACCTACACAGTTCACAGTATGACACTGTTCAAATAATGCAGGCTTGTTGCTTTCATCATATGCCGGACCTCAGGGTTTATATGGTTCATGTTGTAGCAGCAGATTGAGAGCGGCTCACCTTTGGCCTGAAGTTTAGGGTGGGCTGAACATGTTCGTGCTGGGCACGGGGAGTGCCCCAGGGGTGATAGAGTTTGAAGCACTCATTACAGAAGCTCGCTCTGCAGTCGGCACAACCTTTAGTGGCCTCCAGGGCCTGTGGCGGCTTACAGAACTGACATATGACAGCCACACTGCCCAAACTCACTGTGTGCCTGTACCTGAAGACAGAGAGAGACAGAGTTTTCATTGATTTGTTTTTGAGTATAACTGTCGTTATCCATTTAAAAATAATGAGTAACGTTTTTTGGTATAATTAAGTAAATTACAGATAATTTTAAGTATAATCGGATTGGCCATACAAGTACTTTTAGTGAATTTAAGATGATCTTAAATCTAGTTGAGTCTTGTATGCTAAAAATATACAAAAAGGTTGAAATTGCTTAAATAATTTGATGAGAAAACATATGTTGACATGCCTTCACATCATTTTTACTGTGTGTATGTGTGAATTTACAGTGGGTTCCAGCATTAAAACAAATAACAATGTTTTAGGATTGAAAAATAAATCAGTAAAAATATGTAAGTTTTGATCTAAATTACCATTATACAAAATTTCAACAAAAGGTCTGATTTCTATGCTCTAATTTCTAAGCTTTACTAAGCTATTTTTGCTTCTATCAAAGAATTGAATATGCTATTTGGAACATGATCACATCATGCTGGTATAATGTGAATTAACAAGTTTTGCATGAACTGAACCATGTAAAAAATACTAAATTCATGTACAATGGTCAATTCATCTGTACGCTCAAGTTGAAAAAAATATATATATTGGCAAAATATAAATGTAAATAATGCAAAGTGGAATTTGTGCCCCCTCAAACCTTTATATTGCTAACACCTATACACCATAAGCGTGCGCTGTACCTTTCCACGATTCTCTCCAGCGTGAGATTCCTCATGCATTCAGCCAATCCTCTCTCGCCCAATTCCACATCTCGCCCACAGGGGACGCAAGGGAAGTGCATGAGTGGAGGAGGACCCTCCTTTCGCCTACGACCTGGGTATGTCCCTGAACCTGTGTACATACACATAAAACAGACATAAAGATAAGTTTATATAGCATTTCTTCTATTCATTAAACATGTCATATGTACTATTCTCTGTTATCTTAACATACCTGAGCGCAACAAGCGGTCGACGCGGTCAGATTTGGGCATGGGTCTGCGCATCTGGCGAGGGGACCGTGTGTTGGGTGTGGAAGCGGGCGAGTTGGGCTCTGGTGGGAGCTCGGGCTGGGGGTACCCGCTCTGAACCAGCACCTCGGAGGCACACATTAGACACACGTTGTGCAGGCAGGGAAGCACTATGGGTTGCTTTACGATGTCCTTGCAGACCGGACACTGCAACTCCTGCTCCATACTCTTCATATTGGACTGAAAATAGGAACGGATAATGAAAGATAATGAAAAAGGTCTTTTTGCTGTTCAAATTTTAGATCAAATAAAACTGAGATTTAGGACCATTGAGACTTTTAACGTTGACAGTGGCATTCTTGATGAAAGCAGTGAAGTCTTGCGCCACCTGCTGACCTTGTTAAATAAGTCTCATAGAGCACACCTTTTTTCCTGCATTTAATGTACTTTTGTGAGTTAGAATAAGAGAGATGCTGTACACTTTGCACATGTGGTGTTTGTTAAATTGTAGTTAGTAGTTAATAGTTTAATGCCCTGAGCAGACCTTAGTCAGCTGATATACATTATTATCTCTATGTGTGTTTGTTTAATGGGTTGGTCATGCATAGTGCATTTGATTTATGTAAGAAAAAATCAATGCATAAATGTTTAATTGTGAGTTTGTTGGGTGGCCTGGATGAGTAAGGGACACACAGTCTCAAATGTCACAGTCCGGATATGCCTGGCAGAGTAGATCATACAATTTACAGTTTTTTGCATCATATAAACATGCTTTTCTACTAACAACCTTGAGCTTTATTAGTCACCAGTCACTGGGTATGAACCACATGTCCCCTAATCGCCGCGTTGTCCCTTTCAATGACAATGTCATCTTGCATGCATCAGACAAGCTTTCTCTAACCGTGGCTTTTTTCACATTATAACATATCATTTTTATATAGATTTTTCATCACATACCGATAAACCACTTTGAATAAAGGCATCTGGCAAATGCATAAATGTGTCAACGTAAAACACGTGTTAGGCCTTCGGCAGTTTAAGTCACGGTTGACATTTACCAATGTCAGATGAAGCTGGACCTCACCCACCTTGCAATGCAATGGCTTTATTGTCCTTTTAATACAAAATAAATGCAATGGATGCTATGACCTTATGAGATGCCTCTGTAAAGGCTCGGTGCGGTAGTCCGGCATCGCCCTTACCTTCACCTGATATCTGGACGCCATTACGGGATGATGTCTTTGCTCATCTGGGATCAGTGCTGTCGCGAATCAGCCTGTGACTTACCGTCATACAAACATCTTAATAGCGATAAACGTAAAGCCTATCGGCAGTTTCAGCCGCGCGATAAATCACATTATAACAGCGCATGCATCACATGGACACATGCAGGATGCGGATGAAATGTATCGAGTCCTCATCGTGGTAGCGAGTTGAAGAACGTACCGCTTGTTTTCGGGGTCTTCGCAGTCGATTTTCATATTTCAGGAAATCTTCTTTTGGCCGCCATTGCTTCTTCCTGGATGAAATGTAGGTTAGTAGGATGTCGCTACATCGGTGCTCGACTGAAGATGCTTTCGAACGCTATCAGCCTTCTGCCTGCATCCCGTTTCCGTGGCAACGAGCACGTCTGCGCCTTCATCAGCAGCATGCTGCGCATAGGACACATAGATGTGTCACAAAGTTTTTTTATTTACTTTGGAGGCAGCATAAAATTACAAAATAATTGTTTATTTGTTACGGCTATTATTAAAAATGACATTCCTATACCTTCCTAAGAATGACGCTTAAGATTTTGTTGAATATTTTCACATAGTACTTTTATACATAGCACATTTCCATCAGTTCTGAGACAATGAGATGAACGGTTACAGTACAAACACAACGATTCGTGATGTCATCAACCTCTTGACACATACCTTCAACAAAGCACAAGTTCATTGTGCTGTCATCCCTGCTGTTGCTCAATCGCACCTGATAACACCTTTACCTGCCCATGGGCTGGGTGATATAAAGTCCAAAGAGAGGACACCCAGCACATCTCACGTTCATTCCGAACATCCAAACGGTAGGACCTTTAAATCAATATTTATTTTAGAATGCGAAACCGGATTGAAAGGCTTAGATACTTCATCAGAAAACATTGGAATGAACTGAATGAATGAGTTATGATTAGGAAGGCATTTCTTTTTTTTTACTTTTCCCATTTTACATCATCAATATGAACCGGCTGCAAAACATTGCCAGGACTATTAATATTGGACTTCGTGTTGTCTCTTTATAGTACGAGATCCCAGCAGTGAGCAGTCATGCCGTCTGAGCTAGAACACGCCATGGAGTCCCTCATCATGGTGTTTCATCGATACGCTGGCAAAGAGGGGTCCCCCGGCACCCTGACCCGCCGCGAGCTCAGAACTCTGATGGAGAGCGAGCTTTCTGGGTTTCTAAAGGTAACCCTCTTCTTTTCATAATGGCTTTGTTTCTGATCTCTATTCAGTTCAACACTCTCTGTATGTGTTGAATAAACATTCTCAGATACAAATGTATAGTATCATGCAATGTAAGTCGCTATATATATATTGTTTATATTACTCTTTATCTTTCCTGCAGTCTCAGAAGGACCCGACCATAGTAGACAGACTTATGAAGGATCTAGATGCCAATAGGGATGGCGAGGTGAACTTTGAGGAGTTTGTATCAATGGTGTTGGGTTTATCCATGGCCTGTGAAGAATGCTACAGGATGCGATTAAGGAAGACACAAAGCTGGAAATGAACAAAGGGAAATATAAATAAAATAATTAAGAATTTTGACGAATTGATGTTTATCTTTTCACCTATTCAAATATATATATATATCGCTGCCGGGGTTAAAGTACTCTGGGTGTGTTTGATAGATCTTTTCATCTATTAAAATATATATAAAAATGCATTTCAAAATGTCTTATGAGTCGGTGTTATTGTATGTGTAAGGAGGGACGGGTAGGAATTTATTGAACGAAAACCATAAAAAAATTCCTTCGCCGCCGGGTTAAAGTACACTGGGTGTGTTTGATGGATGATTATTGAATTGTTCTTTGCACTTTAAACATTCTTCACAGCTTTTAAACGTTCATATCTTTATTATGACATTTCATTCATGAGATTTGAATTATGTTTTATGTCAGATGGCCGAATCAATTCAAATCCTCTTATTTTGTTTATTTGTTGTACTGTCAACTTTTTTTTCAATACATCTTTTACAATATTAAACATTTTTTCTCTATTACTGGTTGCAATACAAACACATTGCTGTCAGGAAAAACAAAAACAATTTTAAGATGAAATGTCTAAGATTGATCAAAGCCATGTTGCTATAGTAACAAAGCATGGAGATCATTATACCAGAGAGTGTTGTACTAGGAACAAAATACACATCTCTGTGTTTTTGGAGATCAGGTTTGCACCTCTCATTTAAAAAAACGATGTATATCTCAGCGTTTCACCTGCTCAGAGAGTGTCGCGTATTCTAAATTCCTTATTCTGTGAAATTAACCAAAGGGAAAGAATATTCTCCAATAACAGAGAGGGATCTAGAATAATGCTTTGGTTTTAATGACTAAGACATTCCCAGACATGGCTTCCTCCATATACTTCGTATTATTGCATTAAACATATATTGTAGTTAAAATGGTGAACCAGGGTTTGTTTAAACTCTGTAGATTTGGTTTGACTATTCTTTGACTCTTTACATTTCTAGTAACATTAAAGTGAACATCTAAAAGCTCAACAGTCACTGTCATCAGAACTGTTTGACTTGAACAATGTCGCTAGATGTCGCTGTACTGCAAGTCTTCCAGTGCGCTCAACAGATTGGTTCTTTATTAACACATTCACATTCGTTACATTGACTTCTTTGACGACGAGAGGCGCTTTGAACATACTTTGAAATGGAGTTTTCCATTATGCAACCAGTTGTAACTCCGTTTGTAAACAAAATGACATAATTCACCACAACAAACAGACTAAATCCACAGTGGCCCTCGTGCCCCCTCCAAAGGACACACTTATAAAGAACAGTGAAGGAAAGTGAAAGCAGTCTCGTGATGGCTGGGAGGGTCAAGCGCTTTTCTGGGCTGTTGTTTTGAATGTTCAGGCCTACAGGAGGAGAGGGGGGTAAACACCCGAGTTAAAGATGGCGGAAATCGAGGGAGACGAGACTGCTCGGCCCGCACCACCTACGCTGTTACCCACAGCGTCCCGCGTGAACGGATCCGGGATGGTCGACTCGACGGGCGGTTCTGGGAGCCAGACCCCGACCGTGCTAACTTCGGGTCCGCGCGTGGTTAGGATAGTCAAATCGGAGTCGGGTTACGGATTCAACGTACGCGGTCAAGTGAGCGAAGGCGGCCAGCTGCGGAGCATTAACGGGGAGCTGTACGCTCCTCTTCAGCATGTCAGCGCGGTGTTACCCGGAGGCGCGGCGGATCGGGCCGGGATCGTGAAAGGAGATCGGATTCTAGAGGTGTAAGTCGTTTATTTGCCACTTTATTTCCCATTTTATCCCAGGGATTGCGCCGCCGTCTATCCGTTACAATGTATCAATCTCGCTGCGTTCCAGCGTTCTATGCGGTGATGTCACCATCACTCCAGACGTTTGACGTTGGAACATCGTTCCAACCAGTTCGGTGTATATGGGCTGGTTGTTTTTACGCGAAAATCGAGTGAACACGGGGTTCTGTTGACTTGTTTGAGCTTTCTTGGCCCTGCATGCCAACACGTCCCGTTGGGAGCGCTAAATAGATCGTTATGTAAGAGTTGTTGAGCAGATAAGACGTACAAAAGGCGCATTGTCACGTTTTTAAATGCTATAGGTTCTATACAACTATTGCCATGCAACAGGGTCGTTCGGTTCATTCAGTCATTCATGTTGGCTTGTCTTTGACAAACGTTGCATCATCATTGACGCTGTGAAAACATCTCTCACTTAATATATCTTATTTGGATTAAGATATATGTTTATCTTTTTTCTATAAAGACTACATAAACGACCGTTGAACCAGTGACCGAACTATGTAGAGTAGCCAGTCATATTTTACCGATATAACTAAATGTATTATATATTATATGTGTATGTACATCCTTTGTGGACTCTTTCTCTTTCATGTTACATGAAAGTCTTTTTTCATTATAAGGTAACTTAAGCAAAGCCTGACTGTAATGTCTGCGTTATGTTACACCCTACAAATAAGTGTTTCTAACTTTTCAAAATGAAACGCACAAATTAAAATAATTTTAACAACAACTCTCTAGTTTGGTCCTGAAATAAAACAAATTACAAACAGACTTAACACAAAACATCACACTCGTGAATTAGAAACATAAAATATGCACAATAACTTTGTCCATTTTTTTAATGCAAAACTCTTCATTGCATAGTTTTATTTATTTATTTTCAATTTGTGGTGACATTTGACTCCGGCCTGTTCTTATGAATTCACCTGATCATTCTGTGTAACATGATCAGATTTATAAAAATGAGACGTTTCACTTCAAAGTTAAATGTATCATGGGAGGCAACAGTATCCACCATTATGCATACTGAAAACAAAGTCAAGCCACAAGAATATGCTCACAGAGGTACACAGGTTAGTTCCTGTCAGTACTTTGCATGGTGATGTGCTTTAGTCTTTTCCCATGCAGTCTTTATCACTTGAACTCGAAGCACCATCATGTCATTTACGTACAATATATAAACTTGTGGTATGCGTGTGTAAACAAAGACACCATTCGTCATAGCCTGTCAAATTGTTGTTTTACACAACTTGTGTCAGGAAAGAGAATGTTTACATTCATTCAGTTGTAATAATAGTATTCATATTTACTATGAGCTGGTTGAGGTGCATGCTAGATGTTGCACAGTTGGTCCAGTCTTGTCATATTACATTCAGTAAGAATGTTAAGAAAACATTTTCACCTCCTTAAAATAATGAAAGTAAATGAAACTGAACTGTTATGAAGGACGTAAAGTTCAGGGTTGCCACCTTGATTTACCCCATTAACTCTTACATGTGCTCTTAACTTTGTTTAACATTGAAACATGCGCTGGAAATTCTTGAGCATTTAGGTCATTGTGACTGCTCTCTGTAATGTTTCTCTGGATGCTGGTAAATATATGAAATGTTGTATTTATAAATCAATAGATTTATAAACTTTCTCGATTAGTTGAGCTATATGCTATTATTTGTTTACTTATTTTAATGAATCTTTTCTTAATACATAACACATTAGGCCAAGCCAAATCTCATTTCTTGAGGAACTCCTTTAAGGAAGGAGTATCTTTAAAATGTTTATTTATGAGAGATGGACTGCTTTCCATTCTTGGTCTTGAGCATCTCCTCCCTTTTCAACAGGACGAACATATTTATAACGTTTTAAAAAGAAACAAGCATATTTGGAATTGTTTTATGCAATGAAATGTTGCAAATTATATGGTAAGCTGTTACGGCACAGTTAACGGTTACATGCACATATGATTCATTTTTATGTTTTACGATAACAGTACTTCTCCACTGAAATAAGGAAGTTTTCACAATCTCAGGGAATCATTCCTTGTTTGGTGACAGCCGGTCATGTGAATATCACATTACACAACAGCTTGTTCCTGTTCCATAGTTCTTTCATGCTGCACGTTTGTTGAATTGGATTAAACATTAACTATATGATGTTTATTATTTGTCTGTTTATTATTGACATATAAATTGATACAAAACCATGAGACGACATTATTAGTTATTATATTTAATACTTATCAATTATTTTATTTATTTTAAATGCAGATTAATAGGCTCATTTTGTTGAATTGAAGTCTTTGCTTTAATGGCATTTTTAATTAAGTCGTTAAGTTAAAATGTTTTCTTATAGATACATTTTCTTTGTGGTGACACCAACTGGTTAATGTGTATGGCATTTTAGTATGTGCTTTATGTAAATATATTTTTACCCCTGAGACCTGACACACTTTTTCTCTTTCTCCTGCAGTAATGGGGTGAGCGTAGAAGGGGCGACACACAAGCAGGTGGTGGATCTGATCAGGGCTGGGGAAAGAGAGCTGGTGTTGACCGTCCTCTCTGTGCCGGCACAGGAAGCAGACGGGCTTGAGCCTAGTGAGGAAGGTCCGGTGACGCCCAATTACGACTATAGCGACAAACAGGCTGTGCCCATCTCAATCCCCACATACAAACACGTGGAACACCACTCGGAAAAATTTGTGGTATGTTCTGCCATTTATTTACCTAATTTCTTAGTTCTCGGTTCAAATAAGCTTGCTTAGCAGGAAACGGAGAATAGAAATGATTTGGATTTTTTTGCCGCCCTATTTTATGAACTTCACTAAATGTATAGTGATTAATCTTTAAAATCTGTTTCCTACTTGTCTGGTTTTAGGTCTATAATGTGTATATGTCAGGGAGACAGCTGTGCTCAAAGCGTTACCGGGAGTTTGCGATACTTCATCAGAACATCAAGAGAGAGTTTTCCAACTATAATTTCCCAAAACTTCCGGGGAAATGGCCCTTCTCCATGTCTGAGCAGCAGCTGGATGTACGCCGGAGGGGACTGGAGGAGTATCTGGAGAGAGGTGAGATGCGGATGACACAAAATCATGTGCAAATAGTTTCTTGCGTCTTAGCTTAAAGGGAAACAAAAGATGCATTCTATCTAAAAGCGAATGCTTACCCAGACCTGCCTGAAACGCCTCGTGTATACACACCCCCACAAATCTACGTCAGTTTGTGGTATGATTTGACTAAGACCGCCCAAATGTTTATGCAAGTACCTGTCAATACAATTGCTTTGGAACCTGATGTTCCAAATATGGTAAAAGGCGTTACATTTCCATCACATCCTTGCAGTATTCGACCAATCACTACGCATTTGTTAACTGGCAAATCTTAGCACACCTTGCTTTTCAAAATCTGCGGCGGGGCAAAGAGGAGATTCAAACATGCACAGTAAGTGGAAAATACAGCGGTTTTGACCCTTAAATCTTTTATACACATGCATTACATCTAAATCAAATGATAATATTCGTTTTAGCCATGTAATATGACCCCGTTAATATGCTGCCAACTATATCACAAAGGAAGAATGAAAATTCTGTCTTCATTTCCTCGCCCTCAAGTCGTTCCAGATCTGTATACATTTATTTGTTCTGATGAACACGGAGAAAGATATTTGGAAGAATGCTTGGAACCAAATGGTTCTTTGACACCATTGACTACCATAGTTGGAACACAAAAGATATTTTGAGGAATTTAGGAAGCCATTATGATTTTTTCTACTATGATAGTCAATGGTGGCCAAGAACTGTTTGATTCCAAGCATTCTTCCAAATATCTTTCTTTGTGTTCATCAGAACAAAGACATTTATACAGATTTGAAACAACTCGAGGGTAAGTAAACAAAAGAATTAAACATGTTGGGTGGACTTTGACTTCAAGTCAGGTGTTCCCAAAATTTTAAGCCCACAACCCCCTAAATAACAGTGTTAGGGACTCGAGACCCCAACAACCCCTACTTTGGGAGCCCCTGCTTTAAGTGATATAGTTGGGTATATATTAAGATGGAAGAAACTATTTGCGCATGAAAGTGTGCACATTTGTTTCGCATCAGGTGTGTTCTGCTTTAGTCATGTTTTGATGTACGAATGCATTGAACCGGTATGGAAGTGGTTTGTATGGAGTTTTGACTTTATACAGATGCATGCTCTAGCACGAGTCAGAGAGCTTGTGGTATTTGCATCAGATGAAATGTTTGTTTTTGTGCTATAATTAAACATCCTGTTTCTTCGTTTCTACAGTGTGTTCTGTACGGGTTATTGGTGAGAGTGAAATCATGCAAGAATTTCTCTCTGAAACAAATGAGGTGAGTATTTGATCCACATTAAAATCATTCTGTCGTTGAGCTCACTAACTCCGTGTGCCTTATGCTTTAAAGAACCACAACGGTGTGTCCGACGTGGAGTTACGGATAGCGCTGCCTGATAAAACCACAGTCTCAGTGAGGGTCCGGAAGAACAGCACCACAGACCAGGTTTACCAGGTAAATTGTCACCTGGTCATACACACACAACACCAGCTGGTAGACATCTAGTGTGTCACATGATATTCATATTACACAATGAATATTCTTATATCAACTCATTCACCTGTGACCTCTCATCACAAGATCAGATGTTCATCCAAGAGATCGAGTATCATTTTTCTTTTTGTAGGCTCTCGTCATGAAGATTGGAATGGACAGCACCATGGCCAGTTACTTTGCTCTTTTTGAAGTTATAAATCACTCGTTCGGTGAGCAATCTCTCCATTTCTGCCTTACTTGGTGTACAGTTTGCTTGAAAATGAAAATGTTGTCTTTACTTACTCAACCTCGAGGTGCAACAAATCGGTAGCTTTCTTTGTTCGGATGAACACAGAGAATTCTATTTCCCTGTAACCAAACAGTTTGTGGCCACCATTGACCACCATAGTAAGAAAAATTCAAATGGTAGTCAAAAGCGCCCCAGAACTTGTTTGCTTTTCTACATTCTTCAAAATATCTACTTTATATCTTCTTTCTCGTTTTAAAGCAATTATTCGGTCGAGTCTGTGAAGACAGAATTTTCATTTTTGGGTGAACTGTTCCTTTAAGACAGTTTCGGACATTTTCTTTATGTACTACATCAACAACTTGCCTTTGTTTATTTTTTAATTAAGTGAGTCATTACAACTATGGAAACTTTATGGATGCTTGAACACATTTAGATACCTTGAGACTGTCTTAAAAGGAATTTTCTCTGTTTTCTACACAGCCCGTAAATTAGCTCCTAATGAGTTCCCACACAAGCTGTATGTTCAGAACTACACCTCAGCAGTGCCCGGAACGTGTCTCACAATGCGAAAGTGGCTCTTCAGCACACAGGAAGAGGAAGTGATGCGGGAAAACCCTCTGGCCCTTCATTACTGCTTTCATCAGGTCAGTCCCACAAGCCTGTTTCATATCAGTACTGCATCATTATCTGCTTCGTTGGTCTGCCGATCTGCTTAATTCGACTCACCCCTTTGTTTTCCTAAGTTTTACATTTTAGGTTTGGATATGTAAAAAAGTATTGTTCTGAGTAAAAACAGGAGTTAAGTTGCTGAATACCAAATGGTGAGGCTTGAACATCTTGGCCACAATGACTCTTGTTCTGAGCATGTGAATTTGCCAATAATCCCGGGTTCATGTTTTGCCTGCGTCGTTTGCATAGTTTCGTTGGATTGAGATGTTATACGAGTATGAGTATTGCTACACCAAATACATCCAATGTTTTGAACAAGAATGTTTCTTGGTATTTATTTTCAACTTCTGTGAACGCAAGTACTTCTCTATATAATATACAGTAAATGCAGATCATAAATGGCGCAAATGGACTTCGTACAGCCAGCAAAGTGTCTAGTTTAGTTCTACATCAACATTTGGTATAGCTTTGCATAGTCGCCATATTTGCTAAACTCACAGAAGATGCCTTTCTTTGTGTCCCTATAAAGTGCTTCCTTGACTTCCATTCAGTTATTCAACTTAAAAGCATAGTTTATTAAAAAATGAAAATGCATCTACATGTTATTCCGAACCAGTATGAGTTACTTTCTACTGCAGAACACAAAATAAGATATTTTGTATAACGTTGGTAACCAAACAACATTGACTTCTATTGTATGGACACAAAACCACTGAGACATTGCTAAATATATCTGCTTTTGTGTCCCACAGAACAAATAGTCATATAGAGGTTTTGAATGACACGAGGGTGATTCAATTTTGACAATCCCTATTTTCAAACCTCCGACCACCGCAGATGTTGAACAGGTGTAAACAGCCAAAGCTGATCTCATCACCTACATCTCTCTTTCTCTGTTGTCCAGGCACAGGATGATGTAAAGAAGGGATTCATTAAAGCTGAAGATCAAGCCTATCAGCTCCAGAAATTTGCAGAACAGAGGAAGATGACAACGGTATCACAACCTTTATCCGTCGCAAAATATTGTTGAAATATTGTGTTTTTATTTTGAATGTGTTAATAGCTAAAATGAACCACGATATTAGTTATTTAAGCTAAATCTTTCAGCATCATGTCTGCAACTTTTGATTTCTTTAACATAAAATGAATGTCTTTTCTCCTGTGATCTCGCTCAGTATCTGAGTCTTCTGCGCTCATGCGAGGGATACAACGAGGTTACATTCCCTCACTGTGCATGTGACTCGCGGAGGAAAGGTCACGTGATCACAGCCATTAGCATGAAGCATTTCAAACTGCACGCTTGCACGGAGGATGGCACTTTGGAGGTGGGCGGTGCTTGAGCTTGTCTATCAATATAATACGTAAAAATTCACAGCCACAGTTATGCGAGTTACGCTTTTTAAGGACATATGTAGATGCTCTCTGTAGAAAGTCTATATTAGTTATTTTAGGATTATAGCAGATTTTGTGGGATAACCTGCTTGATTGTAGTTTGGTGTCTGTATTCTTGTTTAAGTTTTTGTTTTTGCTCGCAGAATCAGGTGATAATGTTTGAATGGTCAGAGATGCAGAGATGGGACACAGATGAAGAGGGTATGGCCTTCTGTTTCGAATATGTGCGGGGAGAGAAGAAACCTCGCTGGGTTAAAATTTTCACTCCTTATGTGAGTTGCTCACGTACATTACGACACAATACAACAAAATATTTCCCAAAATATTGGAAATGGTTAGAGTACTATTCATGTGAACGTGAAGCATGTGGAACAGAGATAAGCCCTGACCTGTGCTTGTTCTCTTCTTTAGTTTAACTACATGCACGAGTGCTTTGAAAGGATTTTCTGTGAGCTCAAATGGAGGAAAGAGGTATTAACCTAAACACATTTCTGCCTTATGTTTCATTAACTTCATAGTCATTGGTTGTTAATGTGAAAGTGTTTCTCCGAAAGGTTGAAGAAGAGGCCTCGGACAAAGGAAATAAGAACTGTAGTAATAATGGTAAGAAGGAAACCTCATGTCGTCTTATACACACACACACACACACATTATTTTGAGTGTGTGAAAACAAAATAGAAAAGCATTATCTTGTGTATTTCAAGTATTACTTTTGGAAATTGGAAATGCTCCAAAACCATAAATATTACAACTGAAACATGTGTTGCAGATTATCTTTCTCCGCTAGAGCAACAAAAGGGTTGGTGCCACCTAGGGGGCGAGATTGCTACGTCCTAATGCTTCCTGTCAAAGTGAAACCGCATAAAATGCGCTGAATCGTCACACCAGAATGGACCACCATAACAATGACCACGCTACCACTGCAACCCCCTGGTTACGCCATACCAACCATGTTTCCACGGAGACAAAAGTGTGCCTTTTCAAATGCAGAGCATTCCATATGGCAAACACGTCACTTTGGTAACACAAAATGGCATTATTATTATGGTGATTAGTCACATAACCAAACTGTTTCACCTCACGTAAAGACCACTCTTGGGTTCTGCCTTCATTTCATCCGTGGATGACGCACAACTGAGTGTTTAACGCATAAAACAACAACTAGAGCTCTTCCGCGCCGAGACGTTTATTTTTGTTGACTGGGGTTTTTAAGCATGGGCTGAAGGAGAGTTGTATTGTGAATCGGGATTGTTCAGCATAGTAACACACTTTGAGATCTGAATTTGCGACCGCATCACAGTTAATATCGAAATTAAAATATAGGTGAGGGTGAAGCCATGCGTTAAAGAAAATAAATACATTAGTAAAATGGTGTAGAAAATCGATAGCATTATTTGCCCAGTTTCGATGACTTGGGTTAATAACATTTACTAGCATTGAGAAGGAAATGAGAGTAAGGAAGTCTCTGGGAGCACTGACATCGGAAATGTATGCTGTGTTTGTTTTATGTGTGACTGATTGTGTAAGTATAATGAAGGACATCCCAGACAAAATCGTATTTTAGTGCAGTTTTGTGGAAATGCCTGTAGGAGGCCCCAACATCCCATTCAATCCGATTGCTGTTTATTGCACTGCTTGTGTGGATATGAAGGAGATTTAGTTGTATTTGGTTTAGTTCATTGTTTGTAAACCCCACCATAAATGCACATTTATAACAAAGTAGAAGCTTCCACCATTCCAGCACAATACAGCAAGAAATCAGCTAATTCAATGCTTAAACCAGCTTGGCTACAAAACCCTGATCAATGAGTGTAAGAGGTTGTGTGTGTTTGACCATCATATTGCTTTCTGGTTAGAGTACAGGCTCCTCTAACCTTGGCAGTAGCGTAGCAAACGTTGTCTTTGGGTCTAAAGCCTATTTACGGAATTGGCCAACTTAATTTTGGTCTTCGGTCCTATTGATTTTCGTGTTTAGGTTATTCGTTTGATCAATGTGAATGAAGAAACAAATTATTGTGTGTATTATGGTTGTGTAATTTGTCCTTTTGTCAGGAGTGCAGGTGCGATGCTTTTGTATCAACCATGCAATATTCACCAGCGCTATAAAATAATAATTGTTTGGTCGGTGTTAATTTTGTGTCAATGTTCCCCCCGAAAAAAAAGTAATATGAATGTACCAGAATGTATTTATGATATGGAGGATTATTAATGAGACATTTTGTAATTAACTTGATATGCAGATTAATATCATTATACAATTTAAGACACTAACCTATTCTAAGCGTCCCATTGAGTGGTTTCTTTTACATTACAGGGCCGCCTCGAAAGTATTATTAATGTTTAAGTGTTACCCTGTGCGTTTTGGAAAAACTGTTTATTTGCGATACAGGGGGCGACATGCTAATTTGAAATTGATCGGCTATTTGTCTGTTTATTCTGTAAATTTACTGCTTATATGTAGTGCTGACACAGTCTTTGTAGCCTTTCTGACTGAAAATGTTAATTTATTTTTCTGCTAAATCAAAGGTATTGAAACAAGGCCTTTGGGTGTTGGGAGGAACTATGTAAGCAAACAGAGATATAATGCATAAGGAGAGATGAAAGATGGTGCATTATTTCATGTAGCCTAGCTTATGGCATACATTAACAATAATAATGGGAAACAATAGTTTTATATCTAAAATGTGTGAAGGTTAAACTAACCAGAGTTATGAAAAAACTAGTAACATGTAGGTGAAACCTTGTAACATACTGTACTATTTTAAATAAAAGGATCTATTGAAGAAAGTGGTTTGCTTGTATTGAGTTGGTTGACTGTATGCTTCTGAAACTGTGCAATATATCACATGTCATGCAATTTGAATGCATAACTTAATGAATTAATGTTTTGCAACATGTGTTTGAATTTAATGTTGCACTGGCGCAGTTAAATGATCAATAATGAAACTTGGCAGTACAAGAATGACTCAAATAAACCCGAAAATAATACATTGAATATACAGCATGTTTGTGTGGCATCAAAGCATTGAAGAACAACAACCAAGTTTATGGCTGTTGTGTTATAAATATGACAACAATGAAAACTTTGTATGAAAGTAGGCAGGTTAAAGCTTATTTTCCTCCCTGTGATGGTATTTATTGATTTACACCTGTGAAAAGCGCATGTCGACCAATCAAAAACAGCGACGTCGGTTCCCTGCCAATGGTGTAATTTTTGGGGGGGACTGCCTGTTTTTATGACTAATGTAAAGGTCATTGCACACTGCCTCCGATATATTAATCTGTCATATTATGAAGAGAGAGTGAGGACAGCAAGGTACTGTCAATGGAGAGAAGCAAGCCATTATAGGAGAGATAAGGAGAGAGGCTTTTTTTGGTCACCAAATTCAGTTTACACATTAATGCTCTGCTGTTGAATTTAAACTGGTTTTGGTTATACTACAGTATGTAGCACTGACATTAATGACTATTTATAGAGCCTAATGATATTCGGGTTTTGCACTTTGCAGATGATCCCTTAAGTCTTGTCGGCCTGCTGAGATCAATACATGGCTCGGTTTGTGGAAAATTAAGTTGTAGCTCATTGTTTACGTTACATAGAATGAGGTGACATTCGTTTTATAAGAACGTTTAGCTCACGAGTTATTGGTCTGGGAATCTGTGTCTATAGACCAATGTTTATGTACGGAGGTAGTCTCAAACTCTGCCAGCGGGATATTTAACTTGAAGCGTTTGTCTGAACTCGCAGAATGTAGAGAGAAAGCATTGTTTCTTGAGATATCGCCAAAGCTTCAAAAAACTGTTTTCACTTCCCTCTCATATTTTTGACGGGGCTCCGCATTACCTTTACTTTTTATTGGTGACAAAAATGATCATCTCAACAATGTCCCGCCGGTTGACTTTGAACAACCTTAAGCAGATAAAGACAACTAGCAAACCATGAAGTGAAACAGGTGAGATAAACTAACAGAGACATCAACATGCATTAATATTGTAGCCTAAACGTAGCCCTGTTTGCTCATTGGACTAAATCTGTCATTTTGAAGGTGTTACATAATACACCACGGAAATGTCAGGACTGTAAAAGCACAGTTGTAGAAGGGATGAGATGATAGGATAAATGTGCTGAAAGCATAAAACGCCATATACCTGCATTCATTATCGTCGCCTTGGAATTCTAAGGTTGTATCTGCATTCTGCCCAGCAAAGAGGAGATGGGTTTCTGTACCCGATACGGATATTAACCATGGTTTTACTAAAAGTTAACAACAGTGTATTTTATCTCACCACAATAACCATATAGTTTAACGGTGGCTTTTGTAGTAAAATTATGGCAGTATAAATTGTAATCATTCTTATTCTTACCCTTCATCACCCATAGTCACACCACCAACAAGCATGCTTTATTTACCCAAGGCAGGGTTGGTGAACCCCTGGTGGTTCACGAGGGAATTGCAGGGGGTTCTTGGGGTAATTTACACAGTGCACAGAACTTTGTTCTCATTACTTGGAAAAAATGTGGCAAAGACATGTTTGGAAATGACAATAATTCAGTCTGCCGTAAGTACAATACCACAACTGAATGATGAGAATCTTATATTTAATGTTTTTAATTGTAAATCTTCAGTGAATAACCAATACTTTATGGGACATTATATCCAAATAAAGCAGCCACATTTACTTTCAATACTGTAAACCACAGACTGCACATAAACATGCACTTACATGCTTTAGCACGTTTCCCCCTCTGTTTACATACATAATTACGTCTTCATAAAAGCACTGTAAAGTTCGGAGGGAACGAGAAGCTAATTGCACAACCGAAGGATGAAGCCGTACATAAGGTTAGACGGGATCAATACGGTGCTAAACTCCAACGATGCATAGGTCAAACCAAATGAAGTGCTGGTCCACTTTACCTCAAACCTCAGCTGTGCATTAAGAGTTTGTGTCTGTCAAAGCCCCTCCCTTTTGACTCACTTAAAGCATTAAACACTTACCGTGTGTGTTTGTGAGTCTGGTAGTCTCATAGGACCACTTGTACGTCTGTTGGACTAAGGGTGTCCTAGCGCGCTTAAGTGTTAAAGCACGCTCCCGTGAGACTCTTACAGGAAGACAGTTATCAATATCTCTTTTTTTAGATTTGATCAACAAATGTCTAACCCTTACGTGTTTAACTTTAGTGCATCACACCCTTATGTACAGCTCATATTATATGGCTAGATGAGGAGAGGTTAGATATTGCTTTCTTTCCTAAGTGATCGGATTTGCCTGGTGGAGGATAAAACATGAAAGAGAATCTGTGCATTGACGGGGGGACCTGAGCTCCATGTGGGCAACAGAATGTAGATTAATGAGGTTGGCTCTCATTCTGCCATATTCATTTACAGACCTCCATTTTTGCATCTTGTTTTATTTTTCCCTAAACACCTCCGCTCTTTTTCTTCAGTCACACTCTCTCTCGCTCACTCCTCTCCCTTGTCATTATTATCGATCAAGTCCATCTTACCCTGTTAATTAAAAGCCATTGATTGTGGGCCGCATGCCAGCAATATCATGGAGGCCGTCACAGGAGGACATCGGCGGACATGTTTGTGTATTATTGTCTTGAGGACACGGAGAGCCTGTGGACGCTAAACAATTTTGAGTACTTTTCATTACGATTTCAGGAGCTTAGCGCTGTTCATATATCTTCATAATGTGGTGGTTTTTATGGATGCAGCAGATGGTGTATGATAATCAGGATTCCACCCTGATCCATTCTGAACCCATAGAGGGTGTTTTTAATCTGGGTTTAGTCATGAAGGGGTCATTTGGGAATCCTGCTAATAATTTCACACCTTATAGCACGATCTTGATGACTCATTGTCACTTATGAGTTGCATATACTCATGTATCATTTGACAATTTGTGTCTCACACAGCCACCAATTCTATCCGTCTTCTATTAACAGAACTTGTCCGTGCTTAAACACACAGTTTTACCTTCCATATAGTATCCTCCTCCAACTCCATGCCCACAATCATCATACACTCACCTAAAGGATTATTAGGAAAACCTGTTCAATTTCTCATTAATGCAATTATCTAATCAACCAATCACAGGGCAGTTGCTTCAATGCATTTAGGGGTGTGGTCCTGGTCAAGAACATCTCCTGAACTCCAAACTGAATGTCAGAATGGGAAAGAAAGGTGATTTAAGCAATTTTGACCGTGGCGTAGTTGTTGGTGCCAGACGGGCCAGATTTCACAATCTGCTCAATTACTGGGATTTTCACACACAACCATTTCTAGGGTTTACATCCAGTATGCGGCAGTCCTGTGGGCGCAAATGCCTTGTTGATGCTAGAGGTCTGAGGAGAATGGGCCGACTGATTCAAGCTGATAGAAGAGCAACTTTGACTGAAATATCCACTCCTTACAACCGAGGTATGCAGCAAAGCATTTCTGAAGCCACAACACGCACAATGAGGCGGATGGGCTACAACAGCAGAAGACCCCACCGGGTACCACTCATCTTCACTACAAATAGGAAAAGAGGCTACAATTTGCACATGCTCACCAAAATTGGACCGTTGAAGACTGGATAAATGTTGCCTGGTCTGATGAGTCTCGATTTCTGTTGAGACATTCAGATGGTAGAATCAGAATTTGGCGTATACAGAATGAGAACATGGATCCATCATGCCTTGTTACCACTGTTGAGGCTGGTGGTGGTGGTGTAATGGTGTGGGGGATGTTTTCATGGCACACTTTAGGCCCCTTAGTGCCTATTGGGCATCATTTAAATGCCACGGCCTACCTGAGCATTGTTTCTGACCATGTCCATCCCTTTATGACCACCATGTACCCATCCTCTGATGGCTACTTCCAGCACGATAATGCACCATGTCACAAAGCTCCAATCATTTCAAATTAGTTTCTTGACAATGAGTTCACTGTACTAAAATGGCCCCCACGGTCACCAGATCTCAACCCAATAGAGAATCTTTGGGATCTGGTGGAACGGGAGCTTCGTGCCCTGGATGTGCATCCCACAAATCTCCATCAACTCCAAAAGATGCTATCCTATCAATATGGGCCAACATTTCCAAAGAATGCTTTCAACACCTTGTTGAATCAATGCCACGTAGAATTAAAGCAGTTCTGAAGGCGAAAGGGGGTCAAACACAGTATTAGTATGGTGTTCCTAATAATCCTTTAGGTGGGTGTATATCGTAAAACATGTGCCCCATCATCTTTTCATGTGCCATATGTACACGCTCTCTTTTCCCCCAATATCCTCTTTTTCTCTATCCGAGCGAGCACGGTAAATCTGGACAAGTCAATGTGCCAGCACAGCACATTCACAGAGAGGGGCAAGTGAATTTCTCTGGCAGACGAGCCACGGCTGCCGCAGTAATAGCAGACACATGCAATCTTTATTCATTGATGCACCGACTGGGTGCCGTGAAGCATGTTGAGATAAGAAAATTGAGCTACATTGGACTACTTAAATATACATATAGCAATATTTTTTGACCCAGCGTCCTGGAAAATTAAAAAAAGTGCATTGTTCAGTTTTATCGAAGTGCTTGTCTTGAGCAGCCGTTGAGTTGTCTTGAAAAGCTATTGAAATAGTCTTCCACAACAAATTCGCCAAATTTAATGATTCTTAATGAATAAATTAAAGTCTTGTCCTACATTTGGCTTCAATTGCAAATATGTCACATTGTCAGTCTGGAAGTCAAATGAGCTTCCTCTCATGTTGACTTGAACACCAGGCATTATTTTATGACCTCACTTCTCGTTCGTTCAAATAGAATCTTATGTATTTAAACGCTCATACATACAAATTAAATTCATGGTAACTGCAATGTAGTTTGTTGTAATGTTTTGGTGGTTGAGGCAGTTTTAGGCTGATGTATACAGCATGTGAGACAGAAGCGCATTTCCTCGTAAATCAGGCACTGCCCCCTACTCCCACATTAACTCCTCACCCTCCCTCGTCTTTCTTCGCTCCATCCCTCCTTCAGGAACGAGTGATCAATTAAAACCCCGTCCAGCCGGGACGGCACGTCAGCATTTTCTCCCTCTTTCTTTAGAGTTCTCGATTTCCTCTTCGTCTGCCTCAGCTTTTCGCTCTGCTCTGGCCTCGGCTCCCGCGCTGTCACACATTTCCCACTCTAATTTTCCGCTCTGTCATTTTCCTCATTTAAGAAACAGCCGGTCGTAAAATGACGAAGCCCAGACTGCATATTAGAAAAGAATACTTTATTTAAACAATTTGTTTCTGAGAGCAAGAGAGAAAGAAACAGACTGAGAGAGAATTTAGCTTGGTCCCCCATTAAAATGAGATGTCTGGCATTTCTTAAGTGAACGACGGGCAGCAGCAATCTTTGGCAGTGCCACCAAAGTACTTTTTGTGGGATGAATTCCAACAATTAATAAATACTGCAAAACCACTAATTGCTACATTTACTTGAGCAATAAAGTAGTACTTCGTAAGGTCAAAAACTGTTAGAAAGAATATGACATCTTTAACATAAGTGTCCTATCTGGTTAATCCTCAATATTTTCCTGAAATAAGAAACCCCAAAAGCAGAGTTACAATAAAGTGTACAATCCATTCAGTGGACATTAAATCTTATAATAACATACTTCAGTATAATTGGTTATTATTCTGAAGAAATGACCTTTACTGAACACCACACATTCAAATCAAGAAATCCTCAATTTGATGTAAATTATGTATCATTGGCAACACCGAACAAACCTTTTCCATAACACTTCCCCTCATCTGTTGAGTTCATCTTTATTTTAGTGTACTACTGCACTTGAAGGGTTCCCAAAATAAAATATTCAAGAAAAATAAAAAGCGAAGAAGTGTCTCTTCTTCAGTAATACATCTACCTCTGACAGTTTCAAAGCAAGAACATAAAAAGCATGCACGCTTTTGTGGTCCAAACTTAACTTCCGGTACACATCCACAAAGAATAGAGTCCCTTTAGATTATTTCTGAAAGCAAGAAAAGAAATAAGTAAATTAGCTAGCCAGTATTGTTTTGGGTTACCGGCAGAAGAACCGTTACTTGGCTGATAGTTCACACAAAAATGTAAATTCTGTCACCATTTACTCACCCTTTTGTCATTTCAAACCTTTCTTCTGCAGAACACAAAAGAAGATAAATTCGGAAGAAAGTTGGCAATGGACACCTTTCACTTCTATAGTATGAACACAAAACCAATGCAAGTGAATGGGGTCCAGTCAACAATCTTATTAATATCTTCTTTTGGGTTCTGCCGATGAAAGAAATTCATACACGTTTGAAATGACAAAAGAGTGAGTAAATGATGATAGAATTTGAAGAGTTTGGTTCCAAAAAGAAATAACCCAGTTTTTAAAAAGTGTTTATTGTGTTAGTTAGCTGTATTTAGCTATTATGGCACAACAGAAGAACCGACTGCAATTTGATTGATATTAATTGGAATGAGTAGTAAAAAAAACAGATTTTTGAAAAGTTTTAAATACGGAGTTGGAACCAAACACTTAATTTGTATTTTTGGGTGAATCCCTTTAAATGTGACAAACACGACCCATTCAACAAATTGTTTGTTAAATACAATTGTTTTACAATACAATATTAATATAAATCCTGTAAATGTATATTATTAGTCACTAGCCAGACCGATAAACAAACGCAGACGGGAAGTTAACTTAGGGCCATGCGCGTGCATCCGATGAAATCGTCTATACCAAGTATCAAAATATATTTGTGGCTGTGATGTTAACTAAAGTTTCTTTTAAAAAAAGGAACAAAATCTTTGTTTACTCCATCTGTTTACGTAAAATATTTGTCAATGAAAAATACATTTCTGGGGTCTTGAACAAGGAAAGATCTAATCAGATCAGTAAGATAAACTCAAAGGAATACAGATGAGAGTCTGCTTTATGTTTATTTGAGAACAAGAGAGACAGAGAGAAACGCCATCGTTTCCAATGACAGTAGAGAATCTGTACACATTTGCTGTGGTTCTTCCACTGTTCCTATTTATACATTCTGTAGATCATCTCTCCTTTTTCAGAACATCTCACCCCCTTGTGTCAGGGAAGATATAAGATTCTATCCATGTCTCTACTGTCTTTGTTCCATTTCTCCATTACATCCCAGGGGATCATTGCTGTTTGTTCTTACACTCTTACTACTTCCTCTCTGGAACATGTTTTTGTCTTTTTCTCTGTTGTGTGACTGATGCAGTCATTGTTTTGCTTTTTGGGGGGATAAGATGCGCTATTTCTCTCCAACGGTGAAGCTATTCTTCCTCCTGCCAGTAAATGTTGCTGAGTCTCACCTACTCCCAACTGCCTGATCCGGACGACTCTATTCATCCCTCTCTAATTCCCCTATCAGTCATTAATTTCCTTATCCAGTTGTCTAAACAAAATTTCAGTATATCCTTCTTCCGTTGATGAGCTCTCCATCATTCTATATCTCTGCCTATGTCGGGTCTATCGCATCCTCAATTCCTCTCCACCATTATCAAAACCACTTTAGCCATGCTGCAGTTACAGATGCTATTCCACAAAGTTCTCTGTCCCTGACAAAAATCTATGCCAGCCCTTATCCTTCAGTCTGCTTTTGATATCTCTCCCTGTCTCTAACTTATTTAACCTCACCAACCCGAACTCTACCAAAATATATTCTGACATCATGTGCACTGCTCTAGTTGAAAATGTTAAACTTGACAAAACCTCACAAATTCTGATGCCTGCTCATTCCTGTAGAGCTTCGTGTCAGGTTATGTTGCTGTCAACACAGTTGAAAGGTCATTGTCATTATCAATCTACATGTTTTCTTTGTCATTCTTTCTATAGTTTGAGTTTAGAAGATCTTACCACATAGTGAACTGTTCCTCTCTTCATTTGCAAACACTTTTGTGGTGTTTAGCTTTTGACACACATCATTGTTTAGAATGTTTAGATTGTTTTGGCCAGATGTCCAAGGTAGAAGGACACCAAACAATCAAAACTTTTCTTTTCCAGCCATCAGGATCTCCTGCATTATTCCCATCATAGTTTGGGGAAAAGTTGAGTCACTGTTTCAGGGTGACGAATATTTCCCAATTACGATCAATCAGTTTCAACGTTCTTTTCAAACAGCAAGTATTCACCACTTAATCAGATAAAATCCTTAGAAACAGCCTCCACAAAGTTTGGCGCTGCCATGAGAATGGAGATGGTGCAGATGATGTTAAAAACGCTGAACGCCACCAGACAAAGTCGATCGATTACCGCTGCTGCAAACTTCCATTGATCTGCCACGCTTTCATTCTCGTCTTGTCCGCGGAACCTGTCGGCAACATAGCGCACCTCTTCTAAAATTGCCTGAAGCTGTGGGTCTCCACCTCCGCTGGTCCCCGAACAAGAACAACCACCTCCACCACCAGACACAGTGCTTGGACATCCTGTGGCCTCCATATTGGTCATCGGTGGAGGCGGAGGGCTGCAAAACTGAGAGGGGAGGTGAGGAGGCGGACTGGAGCCGACCGCCGGGGGCGACACTACCACAGGACGTGAGCCACCGGACACGCTGTTCCTTTGTAAGGACTCGGACAGCAGGGGCGGCGGCGATGCCTCATCCAGACTGGAGAAGCCGATGTACAGCAGGTTGCCGTTGTTGTTAGCACTGTTGGTCTGGGTGTGGAGATGGGTGTGTCCTGCCTGCAGGAGGCTCTGGGGATGAAGCGGATGCAGCGTGGAAGATGCATGGTGGTGGTGTAAGTCCGCAGAGGCAGAACCAGGAGCGTTCGGAAGGCTCCCGCTCTGTGATCCAGAGGAGCAGCGGCGTAAGTGGGGGGCGCAGGGAGGACGCTCGGGGTCTTCACATTCACCAGGACGCTTCATACGCAGAAACCAGGCAACCCATTGGAGCAAGACTAGCTGAACCTATGAAAATAGAGAAACAAAACTGTATTGGTGAAGTTTTACCTTGTGGAGAATATGCTCATTTTTATTTAACTTAGGCCAAGTGTAAAAGGTTTGAACCTATGAGTGATTTTCAAGAGTAAAAACATTCTGAGAAAGTCCAAATCCTTTAAATACTTTTTATACAGCAGTGCAGCTCTTGAGCACTTCTGAATCACATATTGCATATCCATTACACGTACTGTCAAAACAAACGGCTAGTTTGGCCTAATTCTATGATAGCAAAAGAACAGCAAGCAAAAATTCAGGCATTGCTTTTTCAGACGCTACAATAGCTTGCAGTGCTCTGCTGTAGGATAGGAGTTGTAATACAGCAAGATGTGACTGCAAGGACTATGACACAGAGAGATATAAAGAAGATACATGGTGGAATTATGAGGTTGCACTGGTGAATTCTGGCCAAGGAAAGAAATAAAGCGTGGCACATGTAGGACTAATGTGGTTGGCACTGCTATAGTCCACGGAAAAACTGCAGTTTGAGCAACTAGGTTGTTGTTTATCATCTTAATGCATATTTGGTGTATTAAATTGAAGTCTATGAAAATATCAAGTTCATGTGGAACAAAATGCAAAAACGTACACATTAACAAGATTTGTACATAAGCGATACTACCTGTAGCTGTTAAAATATTTGTCTGCTTGTAATCAGACTGTCATTTTCATAGTGCTATTAAGCAAGTTTTTATAAAATAACTGTCTGTAAAATTGTAATCTGTTTCTAAATTGATAGGTAACTGAATTGATGACAACCACATCACATTTAAATCACTTCAAGAAATGGATGCTCATCAAAAATACTTGTCATTTCATCCAAATAGCTCAAGTCAAGTCAACTTTCTTTATATAGCGCTTTTTACAATTTTCATTGTTACAAAGTAGCTGTTCAAAGAAAACATATTAGCAAAACATATAAGGTTATGCAAGTCAAAACACAGGTCAAATATCAGACAGACTACAAATTCCTATATGCAGTGTTAATTAAATAATTAATTAAATTCTAGCAGCCCTCCCGGCCAGGCAAACAGTGCAAAACAGTATGCAAACGGTGGCGAGGAACCCAAAACTCCATTGGAGGAGAAAAAACCTCAGAGGGAAACCAGGCCTAACCAGGGGATTCCAGGTCCCCTCTGGCAAAAGCTGCAACCTCTGCACAAGCTCGACAAGGCAAAATAAGATTTTTTTTATTTAAGATTATCATTAATAATTAGCTCACACCATGATGGTACTAATAATAGCCATTTAAATCGGTTTATCATTTTTCTGAGACTATGAGACATTTAGTTGGTTAGCAGGATAACCACCTTGTCACAAGTGTCATGTCACAGCGTGCTGAAAACTTGAAACAGACATAACAAAGACATTCTGCACATACAAATAGGCTGAATTGTCTCTCTCATATTTTCCTCTATACCTTCCGCAGAACTCAAACCCCATGAGTGTTATACGGGCATCCCTGAACAGTATCCACCTTACTTTTTCTTTGACGTGTGTTTGAACTGGATCTCTTTTGGTCCTTTTTCCTACCCAAGAAAACCATCATTTTTGTCACGCAAGACTTTCCAGGTTCTTCAAAGGAGGACGATTTCCGCTTTGAGTTTCTTTGAATCCCTGCTAGTGTTGGGTGTAAACGCTGCTAATGACTTTTACTTGTATGGTTTGAGATTTGATCCAAGCCATCTGACTCTTTTTACCCAGTCATGGCTATTACAGTGACTCAAAACAACTAACATCTGGTCTTGTGATGTAAAATTGATGTTAGAGTTCCGGAGTGAATAAACCTGCCAGCTTCGCTTTGTAGTCACATTTGGCTTTGTCAGTTAACAGGGTTCGAGCAGCAAGACCGGGGCACATCAGCTGAGCTGCTAATTGGCTTGCAGAACGCTCAAATAAGGTCATTCATCAACATCGACAGACTGCAGATCTATATCCATCTGCATCCCATTTACTCATTTAGTCCCCCTCTGTAAGCTTTATCTCTATTATCATTTCAAACAGTAAATTACCGCTTTCAGGACACAATGGTGAATGTTGAGAAATGTGCGGAAGGGATTAGTGGTTTTAGGCACACCTGGGACAGTGTATGTGTGCTGGTACGTACCCATCTGGGCATCTTTCCTCCATTGGGGTCGTGATGGTGATACTGCAGCACAACCACCGTTGCAATAACTGACATGCCAACAATGATCATTGTACTGGCGAAGTACTGCCCTGAGAGAAAGAGAGACAGAGAGAACGGTGTGCATAAATCTATCATTTATTAGTTGAACAGCTCCTTTTATCACCCAAGCATAGCAGGGCAAAATGTGACAAAAAAGGGCATTGATTGTAAAAGAGTGACGCAGGGAAGGATGAGCAAACCATAAAAACGCAATCATAAAGAAGCAAGAGGGTCCCATTGAAACAGACAAAAGAGACAGAGCGCTCTGGATGAACACTCTTCCAGCAAATGCATTTCTGCAGATTGCATCTCTGCGGCTTCTGAGGGCCTATAAACCAAAGGGTGGAAAAAGAATGTGGGGCGGGTTGTTCTCATGAGGGGATCATCTCTGTCTCCAGTTGGATACATTTTTATTTTTCTTCTGCTTCACCTAGCCAGCCTTGCCTGTCATTTCCAGTTTACAGGCTTTTACGATTCACATGGCAAATTACTATGAGAAGCCAAGCTTATGTTGCCAAGACCAGCACTTTTGGCCACGATACAAAAAGGTGGCCGATTTATTCAGGAGTGGCGTAGTTTGCGAAACGCAGCATACTTAAATCACGGAATCTTACAAATCGTTTCAAGATGTTAAAATGCTCAGATGCAGACTTATATATTCCGAGGGCTCGGTGCCTTGTGCATCGCTTTTCAAATGAACCGCGTGGGAGGACGCAGGCTTGGAATACAGAAATATTGCAGACAACACACAGAGAAGCAAACAAATGCACCCACATGCATGCTTTACCTATCAGCGGGATGGAGTCGGAGGTTGCTGGCATGATCTCTGCCACCAATAGCATGAAGACTGTTAATGAGAGTAGCACAGTAATACCTGTAAATAGGTTTAAAACAAAAAAAATGGATTGTATGAAATAGACACGTAATTGTGTATAATGAATTATACACATGATATAAGAAATTAGTGATCGACCGATATACAACCCTAAGGATCATGTTTAGCCATTCTGATATCCATATAGGCATTGTCTATTTACACAAACATAAGTTTGCATAGATTTTAAATAAACTTCATCTAATTTTTGCACGTCACATTTACTATCATTACATTTCATGACATCATTTATGCTGTAGTATGTTGGCCATCAGCCAGCCTCTACAGGTATTGAAAAACCCATATCGGTCCACCACTAAAATAAATGCATATTTAATACAATGTTTAATATAGCATCTCTTGTTATGCATGAAATTGGCACAATCTCTATATAACTGCCATGAGATGCCCAAACATGGCTTCTTATTGGATGTAACTCATCTTGACAGAATTTGATTGGATCCGATTGGACAGCGGAGCCGGGCTTGATGAAGTGATACATAAAGTGAATTACATCAGGCCATTCCTCTTCCTCAATTGCTCTTTAGTTTAGCTCAAGTCATCTCCCTCCATCTCCTTCTGCTATCCATTTGCCTGCAACACACACACACACACCCCCCCCCCCCCCCCCACCACACATACAATCCATCCATCTCTATCTGCTGTTTAAATCTGCTTCGGCTCTCTAACTCAACCTACATATCTGTTTTGCCCAGATTTATAAGCGACGGCTTGGCATAATGGACACTCTATAAAATTATTGTGACAAATACAGCACCAAATGTGCTTGACTGAATTCATCATCTGAATTCATTTACTGTATATTATCCATAGGATTGCATGCAGTGCATTCGATGTATATAGCGGCAAAAGGTTCCATGCTTGAGCTTCTGGTACTGGTTTAACAGACAATTTGAGATCGTTTTTGAGTTTTTTGCCTAAAATGTTCATTGTAATGCAGACAGCTTTTTATTTTTAGAACCTGTTTATGCTTCTAAGAACATTACAAGCAGTAGTAAACATCCCTTTGAAGCTCCAATAAAAATTGTATGCAGGGAGATTAATGTAATGCTCAAATGGAACACCGGTAATGCAAAATGCACTCCACACCGGGTTCTCTACCTCTTTCCAAAATAACGGCCAGTTTGAAGGGATTGTTCAAGCAAAAATGAAAAATCGTTCAGCGTTTAATCACACTCTTGTTATTTCAAACCTGTATGACTTTCTTTCTTCTGCAAAACACAAAAGATGATATTTTGAAGAATGTTGGTAGCAGCTGTACCCAATGACTGGCATTGCATTTGTGTCCACTCATTTGAACTGAATTGATACCGCATATCGTCGGTTACCAACATTCTTCAAAATATCATATTTTATGTTCTGCAGAAGAAAGAAAGTCATACAGGTTTTAAACGACGAGAGGGTGAGATATGTTTATCTCTTTAAGGTCGAATCGAATCGATTTTAAGCCACTTTAGCGTACGTTAGTAAATGTTTACCAGGGTTACTGTATTTAACTAACATAAGCATTTTTTAAACATCAGCCTTTTTTGTGCTATCATCATCACAGTTACAAATATCCAGTCGAGGCGTTTGGAATGTGACATTGACCTTTGTGTACTTTTAGTGTAATTGTCTCCGCCTCGATCAAGTTGTAAATTTAATTGGCACGGACAAAGACTGCTGACACCTCAAAGATGCTTGAGGATACATTTTGAACCTTCACACCAAACATTTTCGAACAAACAAGCAAAGCATTCTTCCTTCTCACCCATGTTCACCCCCATTTAAAAAATTGCAGCTCTGGTTCCTGGAAAGTGCAATGCATTCTGTCTTTCTCTTACACACATTGACTCCTCGCTGCTTTAATTACATCAATAGATGAATTGCCCATATGAGTGTACAGCGAAGCATTTCCCTTCAGCGGTGAGCAAACTGTCTCTTTGGCCGCTCTAAGCCTTTCTGTATTCCCTTTATTTAATCACTCTTCGTGTAACACATAAAGCATTCCTTTGATTTCTGTTTGACTATTTTAACTTGCTTTTTGAACTGTCAGTAATCTGAATGTTAAACATCTTTCAGATGATTAATTTAACTTAAATAAAAGAGTTCAGTTGATGACACAGTTCGATCGCTTTGAAACAAGCACCCACGTGTTTCCTGTGTGTTTCTGCTCTTTGTTAAAATGTATAGACCTTGGAAAGACAGTAACGTTCTTTTTCAATACTAAGACTGCAGTAATAGTCCTGGAGGCCCTTTCACGTTCCCTCTTCCCCATCTTTCATTCATAATACCTAGTGAGATCTTCTCTCCGGAGTCGGCAGGTAGCAGGAAGATAAGCAGGGTCATGGATGAGAGCAGGACGCAGGGAATGAGCAGGTTTAAGGCGTAGTAGAGCGTCCGTCTGCGAATGGTCACCACGAACGTCACGTCTGGATAAGGCTCCTTACAGCAGTCGTAGTACAGCTCGTTCCTCGCGCCCGGCACACCTGAGTGGAGACAGAACGAGAGGAGAATAATTATGGGCAATGTATAATGATGGGTGCACTTGTTGATGCCGGGCATTAGTGTAGCGTTCAAAGAGATGCTGTCGTCCTTATGAGCGGCCAATGCTGCGCTTCCACCTTTGATCTTCGACAAATAAACATTCTAATCCGCCGAAGTCAGCTGGGGGCGAGTTCATCCCTGCGTCTGAACATCATGCTTCTGTCTGAGCATCATTAGAGAGATAACCCCTAAAGCTTCTCCTCAAGAACATCTTTGAAAAACAGATGCTGGAGTAAGAAAAAATGTAGACATTATTTCCCCGCTCGAAAACAGCCTTGAACAGCCTCAGTCAGGCGTGTGAGCCATTTCATAGTTTCCCTGCAAACCAATGACCTTGGCATTGCCAGCAACATGTTCTACAACTTGAGCCTTAAGAACTATTAAAAGGAAGAGTTCACAAAAAAATGAAGATTCTTACATATTTTACTTAATCTTATGTGCAGTATGTCAAACCTGTATGGTTTAAAGAACATTAAAGAAGATATTTTGAAGAATGTTGGTAACCAAACAACATCGATTAGTATTGACTTCCATTGTATAGACAAAAAACATTTTCAAAATATCTTCTTTTGTGTTCTACAAGAGAAAGGGTCCTACATGTTTAGAACGACACGAGGGGGAATAAATCATGACACAACTTTTGGGTGAATTATCCCTTTAATAAACTTGATCTTCTAGCTCCATCAAAAGTCATATTGAATCACATTAAGCTTTTTATTGAATATTTTATTTGTTTTACCTTTGTAGTCCAGCTTTATCAACCGCCTACGACAACAAATGACCAGAAACTATACGTAAATGCAGCTAGAATCAGAAGCTTGATTTTCCAGCAGGGTTGTAAATGTTGAGGCAAATGCTAATGTGTGCATTAATATAAATACAGCAAGCGATCAGGTTCCTCACCTGCTGAATGTTTAATACGGTCACTGGTGTAATGCCACAGCAAGAGAAAACAGTGCAATGACTTATGCAACGGGAAGCAATAATAAGATGAGTGTGAGAGACAGAAATGTGCAGCGCAAGATGGTTTTCCAGTCCACTTATCCACTCAATTTCATTTAAGGACTAACAGGCTCATTGGGTGGAATATGGATAAATATGACTGATAAAGCGTTATAAAGCTGGATATTCTCCTTTATCAGTCTCATTTTAGTATGTAGCAAAAGGGGATTGAGCCGGACCAAGACCCACAGCATGTCATTCCTATTACAGTATATGCCAGGGGGGCCACAATACTTAAACTGAAATTAAAAGAATAGAATTTGAAAACATTAACGCTATATTTATATATATAATTTCATGTAATCATTTAGCAGACACTTTTATTCACGGTGACTTACAAAATGAGGCAAACAATTATATTGAACTATATAATATTACATTATTTGCGACCTAGTCTGAATCAAGGTTAAAGTCCCAAAATAAAATTTTGAGATAAGACTCAAAGTTTGATTTCAGCCAATTCACTCTGATTTCAAATAATAAAAATATCAAGGTTTAAAAAAAAATCCTTACATAATTTAGGATGATTTTATGAAGACAACATCATACATCACATAATCATAAGTTGATGCGGGACATGTGTTGCCAAAAGAATTGCAAAGTTGCCATAATACACATCTTAAAAAAATTACATTATATCAAGTGTTTCCCCTACCATTACCTTAGGGGGGCGTGCATTGCAACCCAACGGCATTTCTCGCCCCCCTTATAGGTCAAGCTACTTTTATTTTCTATATAGCGCCAGATCACAAGAGAAGTCATCAAAGATTACCTTTCAAATAGAACATGTCTATAACTTTTTTTTTTTTTTTTTAAATCTAATAGCATTAGGATAGGCGGCATGTCATTTCTCACTTTCTCTCAACAGGCATTGTTCTGGCTTTTGTGGAAACTAGTAACTTTGTTTGAGCACCTATTGTATTATTGCTCCTGTATGATATATCGCTTTATTGCTCCCTGAACTCTCTGTATGTCGCTTTGGATAAAAGCGCCCAGGCTGGTGAAGATGGCAACTTTCACTCTCTTGCTCCGAGTCTAAGTACAGAAAAGACGCACACACGCCCCTGACAAGCAGCAACACTTCAGTCACCACCGGATGACAGGTTTCACCCAGTTCTGGCTTCATTCTATCTAGTTATAATGAAGCATTCAAAACATCAGACTATTTCTGTAGTTTAAATTGGACATTTATGTTTATTATATTTTGCCACTACATCTTCTAATATCTTATTGCTCAGGTGAGCGCTGCTTCTCCCGCCAGAGACGCGTCGCATATAAATGATTAATGATATTAATAATAACAAAAGCATAAATAATCAGAATGTTAAGAGCATTTCATAATGAATCATGTTTTCATCTAAAAGATTATTTAGAATCAGTTCTAGTATGAATGGCATAGAAAGGCTACTTGTTCAACCATTCATTTCAGTTGCTACATTTTGTTGTCAGCAGTTTTTAAAATATTAAAATAGACCACCAGGACTTTGATTTAGCATCTGAGCCTTCAACACATTACCAGGCCTATCTATGTTTCATACATACTGTGGTTATCAGAATATAAAATAAATGGCCTGATAAAACATAAGATGTTTACCTTTTACATATTCGAGTGAGCTCATTTGATGAAATATCATTGATTTAGAAAAGTATTGTCAGGACCTCCGCCGCAAAGAAAATATATAGACCGCACATCCCCCCCAAACCCCTAAACCTAGAGGAAACACTCGTTGCCACAATATATCACTACACTTCAAAAAAATTATGCATGTGGCATATTAGATATCACAAAAATATATTAATATATTAACCTAATAAAATATTTTAAAATGTAATCTGGCAGATTGTTTCAGTGGGACATATCATTTTTTATAAAATATAAGAATCCGACAGTTAATTTCTATAAAATGAACATTTATTATTTAAGTTTATTTAAGGACAAAAATACGTATTTATGCAACAAAATATTTTTTCAATATACACTTAATATTTCGGGTGAATTCTAATAGGAACATTTGAGTTACTCGCACTTACTTAAATTTTTACTTACACAATTTAAACAGTACATTTCATCGATTTCACAGCTTTCAAATGTGCTTCACCTAAAATCACCGTAAAAAAAATTTGAGAGTAGTAATGCTTCACGATAACTACTATATTTACGTTGCCAACATCACCGGCATACTCACGAATTCACAGAGACCAGAAAGAATTTGCATATAAATTCATTTCTGTCAGCCCACAGCCCGACGTAAAAATTCCACTTGCAATCTATGGCCAGACCACCCAGGCTAGCAAATAAGATATGCTGTAAACATTTTATGCCATCATACTTCTGCTAAACGGACCTCTCACTGAGTCTGAGTAACCAATCACTGTTATTCCTACACCAACGCACATTTGACATTCGTACAGCGTTCTGCCCGCGGACAGAATGTTTGTTTGATCGTGATTCACCAACAGGAGATGTTGCCTGTACTAACTCACCCACGAGGTCCCACTCTCCGTTGGGCATGTAGCCAGAGAGATCTGCCTCATTCATCTGGAGGTCCAGCAGCCATCCATCAAACGTCCATGAGCCGAATTTAAGCTCGCACTTCTGGATGTCAAACGGAAACCAGCGTACATCCACGTTACATGTGCTCATGAAGATACCTGGGATGGGAGAGGAGAAAACAAATATGAGGAAAAGAATGCGTTTATATATAAGCCATACACAAATCTAGCTGTAATGCCGAATCAGCTGGAGTGAGAGTCGGCTGACAAATGTACTTCCTTGAAATGCCACATTGCAGCAGTTCATTCCAAATTGAATCCAATTGACCTTTTAACTGGCGCAAAACCAGACAGTTACTGCAAGAGATACACACTGAGAAATCCCTGAGCCTTCACATAAAGACCTGTGAACTCTACAACCAGACTAACACAATTATTATGTTGTCACACACAGACACCACCAAACTTAGTCAGATCTGTGACTAAATGGACTCCAGATTAAAGGTTAATGTCATTTCTGTTCCACTGCCGTCTCTGTACAAAAAACATTAGAATTCAGAACATCCCCCCGTCTACCATTGGTCAACAAACAAATGATCCCGCCTTGACACCATTTGTGACCCTGGACCACAAAACCAGTCATATGTAGCACAGGAATATTTGTGGCAATGGCCAACAACATTGTGTGGGTGAACATTTTCAGTTTTTCTTTTCTGCCCAAAATCACTAGGATATTAGGTAAAAATCATGTTCCGTGATGATATTTTGTACATTCCCTTCAAAACTTCATTTTTGTGAGTGGATCCAGCCAAATAGTGAACAAAACTCCTGCAAACTTCAGTGGCTGCTACCTATTATTTGGAAATAGCAGTTTTGGTATCTATGTAAAGCGTAGAATTTCTGCTTTAGGGTTCATCTACACTCCACAGGGTCATTTCAGTGGTAAACCAATAGAGAGCATTAAAACAAACCTGTTTCTTCTGAGCAACAGCCTGTTACAGCCATTTTCTCAATATTTAGAATAATTTGCACTCTCCGAATCCAGAGTTTCAAATACTTGTATCTGGGCCGAATATTGTCTTATCCTTACAAACCACATATCAATTATTTGACACATAAGACTGGGTTTGTGGTCTAGGGTCACATTTGTTGATCCCGTTTTTGGGTTAATGAACCTAAGAATGGTTATATATACAAGACAATACGTTTATGCACATTAAACTGAGAGAAAGTAGACAAGTCGTCCTTAAAAAGCACACAACGGGCAGATTAAGTTGCTATTCTTTTAAACTTGCTTTGCAAATAAGCTATTTATGTGACTGAAAATAAAAACGTGACATAAATGAAACATGAAAATAAATTAGATATGAAATAAACTAAAAGGGTGCTGCTTTCGCTTGCAGTCATCTTTTAAACAGCATAAGTAAAAGCACGGCTTCAAAAGATTCCTAATCTTACGTTTAAATATTAATTGGAGGAATCACACTTGAGATGAAACGGAAAAGAAGCTGCTCGCGCTTCTCTCCATACTGATTCAACGATCCAGAAAATTTCCAGAAAATCACATCAAGAAGGGAATAACCTGAACCTCACAAAAAGCATTTGAACCAATTGACCACGGACGTGCAATGTGAAGTGCTTGAACAGAATAAATGAAGAGCATGTAACCTGTTTCTTGTAGCTCCTACATTTTTCAGTATTTAAAATATACAGTTTGTGACTAATATAAAAAACAGCTTCAGTAAGCATGACTAATAACAGCTTTAAAAGACACTAAAAGCCTCTGTGTGCCTCAAGGGACCTAACCAGAACATCACTTAATATGCTAAACACATTTATTAAAGATACAGATATGTCTTTGATGTACTCAACTTACTGACTTAACTGAAATAATTTATAAACTGCTTTAGCAGGAAATTACATTTAAGCTTGTTTATAAAACTAGGTGACTAATGCTGTGTTCGGATTACAAGCGATTTCGTCGCTGCGAGTCGCCAGGGGTTAGCGCTTAGGTCGCTAGTTCCCACTAGTGCTTGCCTGAGTGGCGACATCCACTGGTCACGTGAGATCTTCCATCTTCCTATTGGCTGTCGCTCCTGAAAGTCGCTCTTCATTTGCATGAAGTTTAAGTTTTCTCAACTTTGTCGCATCGCTAGACAACATCTGCTACTGCTCGTATCGCATCTAATGCATAATGCAAATGCTCTAATGCATTTCCAACAAGAATCATTTTCTTTCAGAAAATAAACTGAATCGAAGACACCGACAGCGTAACTCAAAGACGGTCTTATAGTAAAACTAATGCATCTCATAGCTCATCTCAAAATGAGTCAATATTGCATTTTCAAAGCAAACCTGCCATTTAAAATAGTTAACAGTGTAGGTATAGCTCAAGAGCACAATCTAAATCAATAGAAAGCTTTAGCACAGCTCAGTCTAAGTGTCTCAAATCTCTCCTGGATTTTTGCTGCCTTTCTTTTCCACGTCGACGGCTTCTGCTCTGGGGAAGCAGGTGACTAATCCTTAAAGCAAATCAATAACGACTGCTCGTGAGCTAGCAAAACCACCGCACACTCCCGCTAAATAGATTCTTCAGTGGAAAGGCATCAGGCAAGCGGTAAAGCCAGCGAAAAAAATGAATGAGACGATGCAGAGAGGAGCGGCAGCAGTTCATGCGTGCTAAAACCTGTTATGGGCCCTTAGACCATCTTTTCATTTGTATTTTTGCGCTGATAGTGAATGTATTGGGGCTCATGTATTGTATAATCATAGAATTATATAGTTATAATTAGTTATAGTGGATGCTACCCCAAACACCTTAGTGTGTACATATGGTATATATTATCATTTCTATATTCTGTCAGAAATCACTTGGGTGGTAAAAACATACACTCCCTTTTGCTCATTTGGCAGAAGCTTTGGTCACACTTCAGCATAAGGGGTAATTCTCAGTATTAACATACCATTGACTACGACTTTTCCCCAATAACTTTTAAATTTGATGCTTGAATAGTTAATAATTCTTGAATTTGAATAGTTAATAAGGTAGTTGTTAGGTTTAGATATTGGGTAGGATAAGGGATGTAGACAATGGTCACTAATAAACATTTTGTGTCTTTTATCAGAATGTGTTCCCTGGGATCAAACCCACGAGCTTTGAGTTGCAAGCACAATGCTCTACTAGTGAGCTACAGGAACAACATTTTGTACCTAAAGTGAAAATGTGCATGTTGGTACCAAATGTATACCATTATGCCTAAAGGAGACATATTAAGACCTTTTTAAAGGGTACCATCCCAGTGCAGGAGTCAGGGCCAGACAACCCCATATACCAACACATTTTGATACCCATTTTATTCTTTCCTAAATCATATTTATTACTGTACTTGGCCGTCCCATAAAAACAAAAAAGCAGCCTAGAGGTAGTGCAGTAGTCCAAATGTCTATCATTTATACAGAGTATAATACCAAACATCAGAAATGCAAAACAGTAACTTTTCATCATCAACTTGTTCCTCTCTGCTGACCTCCACATGAAGGCATTCAAGGTTTTTCTCTTTAGTACACTTTGAAAAATGAGGATGCTACTAAAGGATCTTTACGGCGATGAAAGAACTATTCAGTTCAGGTTCGTTTTTACGTGTGAAATTAGTGAAATGTTCATCTTTCACCCGATGCATCCATCTGACTGACACCGATGCACAGTCAGTCAGAAAATTGCACTAAATAAAAACCAAAATTTTCACTTTCTGTGTGTCCTTGGCATCTGCCCAGATCGTTGGATAATTAAAAACTGTTTAAATCCACAAACCCACTGATGAATAAATATTTTCTCGAGATGAGATTTCTCTCTCTCTCTCCCTTATCCACCCTACCTCATTTTCTTGCCTTCTCTGCCTGACTTGACTTCAAAAAGGCATTTGATTTCTGTTTGGGGCTGAGGGACTACATGACTTTAATGTTAGAAGAGAAATACGCAGCGATAAAATGTAATGAAATCAGTGTGAGTGAGTTCCAAAATATGAGCCATGCGGGCAAGATTTGCTCATGCTAGTGAAAGTGTTTGTTTGTGTCTGCAGTGACTGTGAGGGCTATTTAAAGACCCTTATACTGAGAGAGCACCAATCTGTGTGTGCGAAAAGGGAATTTATATCAAGATGCTTTCCTTTATAGACTCCAAGACTGTGATCTGGAGAAACCATGCCATTGCCCCGAGGACTGTAGAAGAGGCATACATTAACATATGCAAGAGATACATATTCAACAATGGGAGATGTTGACTCATTAAAATTCATTTCTTCCATACTTCCAAAAATACTCAGATATGCATTTGCATATTTGTTTTGTACTAATGCACGTCAGAGGACATAAATGTCTCTATGTATAAATTGATGGCTCATGATCCGTCATTTACAGTGAAATACACCACAGGAATCTGATTTCCACAGTCCGAGAACTCCTTAATACTTGAACGGCTTCAAAGAAATTGGGTCTCATCTGAACGACTGCATTTCTCAATACAATGTTCATGCCTTTCCTCTTTAACTTTTGCTCTTCCAATAAACCACAGCGGACCTTTGCTACTTCCTTCCTTTGTTACATTCAGTGCTTTTGCTTTGTTTACCACTTGTGGCTCTCTACGCCTACCATCGCTCTTAGCATTTAATGCATCACAACTTATATGAGTGCATCATAAACATTAAGTACATTGGTTTAACACTGACCTGGGGGCAGGTAGTTGCAGTAGCCGCTGGAGTTCACCACCACATTAGATTTAAAGGTGGAGTCAAACTTATCGTCTGCACTGCAAATGAACAGAGAGTGAATATATTACACATTTATGTTCAGCTTTTGGTCTTACACGCTACACATAAGCAAAGTTGACACTTGGCCGACGCACCGACAATTGAAACTCAAATCCGGAATGAAACTGAGGTCTTTGAACATCTCTGTGCATCTGAAGCGAACGTTAAATATGTGATGAGCTTCCCTTGAGTCTTAAGGATATTACTCAGCGTGAATGAATCATGTCCCTTTCAAAAGTAAGCTTAAGGCGATGATTAAATTGAATGTATAACTATGCAGCAAGCTCCACAAATACAAAAAAGAGTCTATGAGGAAGGATGTTAATAGGCTGTTTGGACACTGGCTATTCGACTGAACAATCTGCTTGCGCCCAAGGACCACATTTTCAGTTCATTGATCTGCAGTTGCTCCTCTGTTTAGCCCCGCAGGTTGAATTATAGTTCTGATACCGCAATCCTCAATCACACGCGCACAAGCGAATGTCTGCTGATTGCAATTCCCCAGAATTCTTTACTGCTTCACTCAAGCACACACGTCGCCGTCTGCTAACTTGTAGATTTAAATGTTGATCACCAGTATTCATTTAGCAAACCCTTTTATTTAAAGTGACTGACAAATAGAAAATGCTATGTTTCAAAAATATTTCACCAGTGTGGCAATGCATGAAGCATACAGCCCACCTGTTGTAGAGCAGAATGTCGGGGGTCCATATTTGATCTGTGGTGAAACGAAGGTTTTTGACACCTGGATACTCGGACTGGTTCCACTGTAGATAGTGATCGTACCAGCGCTGAGAAACATGGTGAGAACACACTTGATTTATAAATAGCAGATTCAATTAAAATGTTTTTCATTATTTCCATATATATATATATATATATATATATATATACTAGAATTGTCCATTTTTACTTTTAAAATAATATCTTGAAAACTATGAAAGGTTATTAAAGATTGCTTACCATGTTAACCCAGATATTGGAGGTCAATACTTGATTTTTTTCATCCTATAATAGCAAGAGAGGATAGAGGAGATCTGAAATCATTTTATGAGTTAGTTATTGCCCACGACACATGTGAAATAATGAGGGTTATGACTAATGATATGGTGTGTCCACCCGGAGAAATCGGATTGACCGGAGGTTGCTTCTTCGTAATTCAAATAACTTAACAGGCGTGTCTGTTATGTATCAGACATTTCTTTTAAAGCTCTTTCAGACAAATGAAATTAAACACACATGATACAATTCTAGTTACACAATATACACAATTCTGGAACATGAATAGCACATACCAGAACACTTGGTATTCAACGCTTTTGCCGAGATTTGAGTTTACACCGAGATCGCCATTGCCAACGTTAGATCACAGAATCTGAGCCCAGTGTTTTTTCAGACAAGATCTGAAGGACTTGATTTCAGCAAAAATTTTGATTTGACTGTCGCAGATTTGAAACCTGAAGATAACCCTATATATGTAATAACTTTTTCTACCGTATTTGATTTATTCTGTTCATGCACGGGGACGGCTCACTCATATATGTTTTGGATATAATGAAGCCCAGGTTGGGCTGTGGAAGAAGGGACCCCCCTGTTCCCATGATAATAAATAACGGTGGCATGAGCGTGAAAAGGTGTGCACATGTCTCTGATAAGTCTATATTTTGGCATCAAAACACACATAGGGGGAGAACCCACAACACCGTCTCTGAAAAGACATTGTTATTAAACAGATCAGATTTCTCCAAATGAAACTGAGGGACTTACCACATCCATGATCTGCACCAAGCTCAACGAGATAACAACAGTGAGAGGCAGAGAATCATTGGCGACAGGCCTCTCCATAGGGTTATAATCCTTCAGGAGATTCTTTAAAAGGGTCCTCTGGTACGGGCCTTGCAATGACACTGAGAGAAAACGGGGATACACCAAACCAGAATAAAAGCTTTACTAAAGCGACACATACACAGAGACAGATAAGAGAGAGAAACAATGCCACAGCTGACAGACAGATTCACATGTGGCCTTAACTCATATTTAATTCTCTTTTAAGCTTGGTGTTAAAGTATTACAAGTTGTGCTAAGGACCAAAGTGTACAACTTTTAGATAATTTCTACCCTAAACCTTTATACATTTGAAAGCAGTGTGAAGCGTGCATCTGTGTGTGTGGCACGAACAAGCTGTGACTAAATGGAACAACATTAATTCTTCCCGCGCTGAGCTGACAGTTAAAAATGAGGCTGGATCTGCTCTTGAATTTATTATTTCCTCTGTTAGCCTCAAGACGTACAACATGTGTAAAATGTTGTTTCTTATTCTGTTTACCAGGCAGAAGCCATTTGTGAGGCTGACAATGGTTTCACAGCATACAGGTGAGACTGGACAACAAATTCCCTCTGGCATTTCTGAATATGAGCACAATTGGATTGACGGTAAAGAATGTTTGTTTGTATCATTTTAAAGCTTGCACAAACACCTTCAGACCTCCAGACCAGGGTTAAAACGTCCTTATATATAAATATAAACAGTAAATAAATAATATCCCTCAACGTAACCTAGATTATGAGTAAACTGTGGGTCAAATCAGACCTTAAACTTTACCACGTTTCATTCTATTGAATTGAATTGAACAGAATGAATGCATTCAGATCTCCTAAACCAGCCTAAACCGGTTTGCAGGTCTTAGCAGGTCTCCCATCCTGACCCCAGATAACTGGGCAACGCTAACTGAAGACCAGCCAAAACCAACAAACCTGGTTGACGTAAGAATATGGTTATTGGCTGTACAATAAGTGGATCTATATTTCATGTCCATCACTGCTCGTTTCATTTTGCAGAGTTTTGTGGGGGTCAGCAAGGTTGCGCTTTCAAAGACGCAGTCACCATTTTGAAATTAACTACAGAAATGATCAATTTTAAGGTTAATTACATTTATTAGTTCGAATGTGACCTCGGTGTTCGCAGAAACCCATTGACCTTGATTTACACACTTTCCCTGTCTGCCTACAGTCTAAAAATTGCTTGATCGTTTCAACCAATGTACGTGTGAAAATTGGCCATATTTTACTTGAAACTACCAAGCATTATTTAGCAACCAAGCATATTTTACAACTGATCATTTAAAAATGATCAAAAAGGAAACCTGAATTTTTTTGGTTGATTTTAATAATTATAGTTCTAAAACTAAACTCAGACTGCACCGAATGTGATTTGACTTAATGTGATTATTATGTGAATATTAAAATACTCAATATTCCCGAAAGATACTAATCTTGAAAATAGAAAGACAAACAATTTTCCAGGAGATTTTGGGATGTCACAATTGAAAGCATGTTGACGAGATTTAGCAGAGAGAGAGAGAGAGAGAGAGAGAGAGAGAGAGAGATGGGGTGCAATTTATGATTGCAGCTTCTAATTCTTCGTGGCAAAGCAATTTAATCTTATTCTAATTCTTGTTACTTCTGATTTTCCTTTCCTACCTTCCTGACTGCAAACTGTAGTAACACCAAGCTTATGAAACATCTGGAGGCACGAGGTTCCCACAGGCAAAAAGATTTACAGACTAGACAAATATCTCTCAAATGTTCAATTACATGGAATCTCTGTTTCATAAACACACATTCGTATCTACATACTCGCACATACAGATAAACACATGGTGAGAAACCTACCCTGGATCAGAGATGAGATCCAACACAGAGTGAAAACCAAAGAGTGCCACATTCCAGGAGATACGAAGAGAAGCCGGGTCGAAAAAACAGAAATGTCCTCAGAAAGTGGAGAAGGAAATATCCCTGTGGAGAGCAGGAGAGGACAGCAAACCAAGAGCTGTCTTGATGCAAGCAGTGGACGGAATAACTGTGGATGTGAGAGATAGAAAGAGAGAGAGAGAGAGAGAGAGAGGGAGAGGGAGAGAGAGAGAGAGAGAGAGAGAGAGAGAGAGAGAGAGAGAGAGAGAGAGAGAGACTCTCAGCAAGTAAGAGCAGAGAAAACAGGACCTGATTGATCTGAGACCTACAAGTCCGTTCTCTCTCTCTCTCTTCCCCCTGCCCCCCAAATGTCTGAGATTCTCAGAGCAGTACGGAGAATAAATGGACAGGCGTATTGAAAAGACAAAGGGGGCGGATCAAGGGACAAAAGGGTCTTCCTGAATGCCTTAAATAACCTCATTTGTATTAATCTTGTTTTCGTTCTCTGTTAATCTTGGTTTTGTGTTATGCTAGTGTTGTCAAAATGACACTACGATGTTTGATGTGAAATTCAGGGGCGCATGTTTAAAAGAGATTGAAAGGTGCAACATCTTTAGCGAGGCAGTGAAGAAACATCTGTGTGGGCAGCATCCATATGAGCATTTACTATGCATTTTCATTATATGCTGGGGTTGAAATCTAGAAAAAATTGCTCACCTGTAGAACAAAAAAGAGAACATTAGTACATTCCAAGTTTGTTTTTCTATAGGCCTACAATGAAACTAAATGTGGGCCAGAGGCAATTTTGGTTTTATTTGAGGTTGAACTACACCTTTAAATAAATGCATAATGTCCACCTCAGCTTGTATCATTTTTATTAAGGTAAAACAGGGATCTTCTTAACACGCCAATTACAACATTTGAAAATCATAAATGTCCTTAGGAAACCTTTGTATGTTTCGCCATTAAAGAACCCTGTAAAAAAGATGTGCTCAGAAAGAAATGACAACATGTGAAGAGTTTGGTTCCAAAATGAGTTAACTCTGTTTTTATTATTTTATCATGATTTTATTGAGTTAGTTCGCTGTGTTTTTGAGTTATTATGGATTAAATCAAAACAAACCAGCTGCAGTTTGAGTAATATTCATTGGACTGCACAATAAAAAACATGATTTTTGAACCAAACCCTTCATATGTTTTTGCATTAACATTACATAACGTTGTTTTTATGTTTTAGCAACTCATTGCTAGCCAAAATTTATAAAGAAATAACATGTATTTATGTGAAATTGTACAATTTAAGGCAGCAAAAAAATACAGTCTATATACAATACAATCTATTCATGCTCATTGATATAAACTTGTTTGTTCAGCTTTTTCCAAGTATAATTGTCAATTTGTTGGTTTATACTCTTAATAATAAAGGTGCTTCACAATGCCATAGAAGAACCTTTTTTGTCTTAATGGATCTTTAAAGAACCTTTAACATCTGAAGAATTCTTGTGGTGAAAAAAGGTTCTTCAGATTATAAAAAGGTTAGTACTTTAAAGATCCTTTGACTGAATGTTTCTTTGTGGAACCAAAACTGGTTCTTCTATGCATCGCTGTGAAGAACCTTTTAAGCACCTTTATTTTTTAGACTGTAACTTAAAAAGATTATTCACACTTCTGGCACCCTAACCCCAATTTCACACAATATCTCACCAGCACAGTCAGGAATGTTCTGACACGCTTCTGTATGTGTGTGTGTGTGTGTTTTAATGGGATAAAGGATATTGTGGTGGAGGGCTTTAATTGAAGAAGTGCTGCGACATGCATGTGGTCCACTGTAATGTGCTTAGTTAAACTCCTCCTCTCATTTGTCCTGCTGAAGTGCTGACAGAGGACGGGGAATGGGAAAACAGAGCACCACAGAGCCCTGTTATAGATTACCCTATTACATCAGATGCTCTTCGGTAGCCTCTTCACACAGGGATGGAGACGAGGTGTGTGGAGCTCGCAGTCAGGCATCCGGAGAGACTTTCACACCCCACTGCCCTCTGAGAGAAAGTGCAACATTGGTGTATAACATATAGATATGTCACAGAATACGAGCATTACATATTTCACCTGGAGGACAGCGCCATTAAGTATTGAGATGCCCAGATGTTTAGAACCGTACTCTACATCACATAACCATTTTGTAGTATTCCGGGGACTAGATAAGAGTAATTATTTAAACAATTTAGCTTTTTCGGTCCATAGGAGACCATGATATTTCCCCCAAAAAACTCATCGTTTTAAATCCCTTCAAATGTGTGGACAGATCAGTTCATTACACCAGCACCATTTTGTCTTCATGATGTATCTCGATACTGCACATGTCCTGGGTGACAGACACATCATTAAATAGTTTCAGGGCAAAACAATTACAAGCAAGTTACCCCTTTATATAGAACAAGTAAATCTTCTTTGTTTATACTGCACAGCATATTCCTTAATATCCGAATCTGCCACAGATTTGAAGGCCTTGGTTTCCTGACACCATGTGGTCAGTTCTGGTACCGCATTAGTACGAGATGGTAAAAGCTGAGGGGCTGCAAATTTGGTATAGAACATTAAAGAAAGACTCAGAGGTTAATATGCATTCAAAGGATCCATGAGGAAAAGGTAAATAAATTATTACACATATGCTGTATATGTAAAATACCAATTTTGCAGTATATTTGGCAGGTTTTCCCGGACAGGGCTTAAGCCTAGTCCTAGACTAACTCAAATGTTAGAGGTTTCTTGATCATAAAGAACTTACACTGACATATCTTAAAACATAAAAGGTTTTTTTTGTATACGTTTTTAGAAACTAGAAGGCCTAGTCCTGCTTTAAAATAATCCCTGTCTGGGAAACCGCCACATACTCTTGCAGTTCACCTCTTAATATACTGTAATACAGGAAGCCTACATCTAAAAAAAATAGAATATTGTGACAAAAAAATGACCTTTTTCACGATATAATTTTTTTTAGATGTACCTGTATAAATAACACATGTACATCATTCTCACGTACCTTCTCTGGATCTGTTCCATATTGTGGAATGATCTGCCTGCTGCTACAAGATCAGCAGATTCTGTTGCCATCTTCAAGAACCGGCTGAAAACACATCTCTTCCGTCAGCACCTGACCTCTAAGTTCTGACTTCTATCTCTTTTCTTCTCTTTAAAAAAAGACATTAGCTTTGTACACTGTGGTAGGCTATATGAGACCAGTTTTACTGCACTTATGCACTTCCATTGTTAACCTCATTTGTACGTCGCTTTGGATATATCTCTATGATGGCTACAGAATCTGCTGATCTTGCAGCAGTGGGCAGATCATTCCACAAATATGGAACAGATCCAGAGAAGGTACGTGAGAATGATGTACATGTGTTATTTATACAGATACATCTAAAAAAATGAATATCGTGAAAAGGATCAATATTTTTTGTCACTCATTTCAAAAAGTGAAACCCATATATTATATAGATTCGTTACACAAATAATAAATATTGAAATATTTCAAGACTTTATTTCTTAACATTTTGATGATTATGGCTTACAGATAATGACAGCACCACAGTCCACAGTCAACACAGCCATCTACTAGGAAATTGAGCACTTCATGCTTCTTTCTGCTGACAAGCTTTATGGAGATGCTGATTTCATTTTCCAGCAGGACTTGGCACCTGCCAAAGGTACCAAAAGCTGGCTCAATGACCATGGTGTTACTGTGCTTGATTGGCCAGCAAACTCGGCTGAACTAAACCCCACAGAAAATCTATGAGATATTGTCAAGAGGAAGATGAGAGACACCATACCAGACAATGCAGATGACCTGAAGGCCGCTATCAAAGCAACCTGGGCATCTGTTACACCTGAGCAGTGCCACAGACTGATTGCATCCATGCCAAGCCGCATTGATGCAGTAATTCATGCAAAAGGAGGCTTAAATATTGTCTTTAAGAACCGGCTGAAAACACATCTCTTCAGTCAGCACCTGACCTTTTAGTTCTGACTTCTATCTCTTTTCTACTCTTTAAAAGAAAAGACATTATCTTTGTACACTGTGTTAGGCTATGAGACCAGTTTTACTGCACTTATGCACTTACATTGTTTACCTCATTTGTTCGTCACTTTGGATATAGCGTCTGCTAAATGACTAAATTTAAATGTACAATATTAACGGTTTGGACACACTAAGCATGTTTCCTATGAAACTTACGACATTTCTGGTTAAAAGGTTTATTTGACACAAGGTGTATGCAAAACTCAGCTTCTTTAAAGACTCTATAACAGTATAACAGTTTATACTTTATACTAGTCTAGGGTGAGATACTTTTTAAAAAGGTTGATTCACTGAGATTTTGCTTATTTTAATGCATTTACAAGTTCTAATTCAGCTTGAACATCCAAAAGGGCCTATAGTTTCCACTTTTATGCAGAAGATATGATGTTTTAGTGGATTAAGTTTATGGTGCGCTCTTAGGTATAAAACTGAAATGTCACTAATGTAAGTATAACATCTGGCTGTACCATTATAGACACACTACATTGATTTTTTATGAAAATGAATTTACTTATTTCTTAAGATACATCTTGCCCATTTAACAGTTTATATATAGGACTAATAGGAAGCCATTCACTGTCCTCAAGTCCCCCAGACTTGATATAGAATGGTTAAATAGTACAAATTAAAAAGATTACAGAAAAGATTTCTACAGAAATGTGTCTCTTTGGAAAACTATTTTAAGATCCAAGTCTTGTCCTGACCGGTCACAATCAGTTATATAAAATTCAATTTAAATTCAATAGTAGATGTTCATTGTACTTGGATTGGAATTTTGACAGTGACTGATGTCTAACGAGTTAAAAAAACAGCCTCCGAGCCTGTAATAAAAGCCAGTCAGATAATCAAACTATCAGTTGGAAAAACATCATCACAACCTTATTGTAGCCCAAACATTTTATTGAAACAGAGAGTGAAAGAGAGACAGTTTAGTGAATGTTCCTGCATGTCCGTGAGGCATCTAATGAGGGTGTTTGGTAATATTTCTTTATCCCTTCGGTGAAATAACCAGGCTGCAGTCACGGAGGCCAGATCATCATCTTCTCTCCCTCTTTCTCCCTCTCTCTCATGAGCAAGCATCTAGAGAACATATTAATGCTGCTTCCTTCTGAATGAACACCCTGTAGGGATGAGAAGAAAAACCGGTCAATAACAAAAAATCCCTGCTAGTCCGAAAACCAAAAGCAGAAATGACATCACAGAAAAGATCTAAACATAAGAAGCCCTTGCGTTTTTTTATTGTAGTATTTAACAGTGAGTTCTGCAATGCATTTCTTCTCTTTCAGGCATATTATTGCACCGGGATCAAAAGGACACCCAACCAAATAAATAAAAATACTCTGCATGACGATGAGCTCTACCCGAGATTAATTCTGACCCACAATTATATAAAACATACTCGGCAAAAGTCCACAACAAAGTCAGTGAATTACTGTAATAAACAAAAAAATTATGGCTGAAAGGTATAAAACCGCATTAGCTTCAGGACACATCTACAAAGGACTCCAAATGATGTCAGCCTCAAATGAAAAATCACTTCAATTTGTCACTTTTTGATGCCATCAATAGCCATTGCCAAAATAATGTTCAGGGCGGCGTTTCCTGAAACCTTCTTAGCGCTACGTCATTCTTGAGTTATACCTTAAGAGTAGCAGCACTATATTCTTAGGAATGACGTAGCCACACCAAGGTTTCAGGAAACGCAAGCCAGATCAGTCAGAAACAGCTGGGACTGAATTCAGCTGATAATACAAAATGTTTGTTATTCAATAATGTATATACACATTTCATAGGCACTAAGTGCCAATGGTAAACTAGATAGCAACAGCACCACAGTTTCCACAGAGACAAATGTACATCAATGTAAGCAAAGCTAGTTATTTCCATTTAAATGGCTCTGCTAAAATGTGACTTGAATCAGCATTGGCTTCACGAACAAGAATGAATTAGGAGCGACCTAAAAAATCCTTACTCCACATCTGACACCTCACTTTATCACAGTGCACACAGTAAAATGTCTTTTACTGTACTCATTCAACAAATTGACAAAGCCTCAGCATTCTGCACTACAACGAGCAATACTGACTAGTACATTTATTTATTTCCAGAAAAAAAAAACATGTTTTCTCATTTCTGCAGTAACAATACCTTCAAAAACAGACTCAACACATTTCTTCTTTATCCCCGGAACGTTTCAGTAAGACATAAACTAACCTTCTGTGAGTCGAGCTTTGCCTCCGGTGGGCTGACACAGCACTGTCGAGCAGCCCACACAAAGCACTACTGTCTGTGCATGGCTGAACACAGTCGTGATCTTATAACATCCTGAAAAACAAGACAAGAGCTATCACACAAAACACCAACAAGTGTGTCACATGATGAATATTAGTGATGTAATGAAAATGACATATACCTGGACATTTGACATCCATGAAATAAGAATTGGGGCACTGAACGAGACGCTTCTTCTTGTGCCTCCTCCTCTCCTCCTCAGGGGTCGGGTGCAACAAGTCTTTTGCGAGCTGTTAACATAACACATTAGATGTTATACAACAGTGTACATGCCTTATTCCAGTAGGATTTAACGGCGGTCTACTGGTTCCCATCCACCGGATAACATCCCAGCAGCACCGCCCAACATTTTACCAGACCCACATAGATCATTCTAACAACCATTGAAACCAACACAATTCCCGTTATAAACATTCAACCCATGATAACTCAGTAGTGGCTTCTATTGTGTTCCTAAGCAAAGTGGTTTAATTTTCTTGCACCCAGTTCAGTTCTGGGCCATTCCGACTGCTTTGTTGGAATCGTTTCACAGCCATAAATCCATAAGCAAACTCGTTCACGTGTGACAATTCTCAAACACCGCTGTTATTAAGTATTTGTTTAATAATGTCAGATGGCACAAATACGCCGTTTTATCAACCATGCGCCATATCGGTGTTAAACCTCCATGTTTTGTTCTATGCGCGCCGCCATCTTGATCCAGGGCGAACGCACGCTGCCGAGCCATTCAAGACTAAACGTTTATTTTTACGTTTCATCTTCTCATAAATGTCATACCGCGCGTATAAACGTGCTCGCCGTGTATGTTCGTAAACGCGCTTCGATATTTAGGTCTTAATGTATTCTGCGTGCTGCATATAGACGTGTTTTTCGCTCTTGTACTTACTGGCATGTTGGCGAAGATTAAGCCGCTGCCAGAAAGGAAGTTCAAGGCGGAAGCAGCGCGATATCATTAGCGCAGGGCGGACGTGGAGCGGAAGTACGACATTGGCGGTAAAAGGCAGACATGTTGGTAGAGTCAAATGTGGTCGATATGCTTACGTGGTTATACCGTCATTCGTTCATTTCTTCATTCATTAAATATATTAATATTAATTCAAGAAAGAAATTGAGCTTTATATTGATTCAATCCAATTTTCCAAGAAGCAAAAAGCAATTAAAACATTGAAAATGTGTAAATGCTTTAATATTTTCATTTAAATTAACAATAGCCCCCTACTGTGCAAATTTTTGTTATATTTATGTTGTATTTCATTGTATACACGAATGTTTGTAAATAAATTTGTTGTTAATAAAAGAAAATATATATATATATCAATATATAATGTCATCATAGAGAAGCAGTTTATGCATCCACTTGATGAGTCATATTTATTATTTATATAGTGTCCTTATGTAGGCTATGCGGCTGCGTTTTCACATTTTATTTGATTCTTTGATTAAAGATGATCTATAAGCAGTGCTTCTCAAACTGGAGGCCGAAAGATCAATCAGGCGGCCACAGATTTTATGACATTTTATGAAATATAGAAATGTATCACAAATTGTTCAGAGAAATAAGACCTCAAACCAAAATATATGATGTTTTAGCATTGTATAACTGGATATGTTGTTGGTTCCATTCAAATGATAAGTTTAAGATTATAAGTCTTTACTTGGGGGCCTGCAAAGGGATGCACGCTACACAGCCTTACAACAACAAAGTTTGAGATCTGATCTAAAAAGCTTAAAAACTCCAAATACTGACAAAGATGACTGAACAAAATACCCCAAGTCTTAAAACACGTACAATTTTCTGTATTAAGAAACATCCATTCACATGGTTCCAAAAAGTACCTTTAACACACAGAATCTTTAGACTAAAGATTCATTGTCATAGAAAAGGTTATTCAGACTATAAAAAGGCCAGAAAGAAATGGTTCTTCAATGGCATCGCTGTGATTTATTATGTTAATGGTAACCTCTTTTATTATTTTCTGGCACGCCAGTTCTCATTTCATGTTATTAATGTCAATAATGTCTTCTGATGCTTGACACTCAAATACTCATGGGTTACATTCAGAATAGCACACTACGTCCTTTGCTATTTCTGCAGCATATAACATGAATATTCTGCATGGCATTCAAAATGATCTCCAGCACTTTCACAAGAAGTGCAGAATACCACTTCACCTCCCATTTCTAGTTCAGCAAATGAACCAGCTGTAATTTTCCCTCTTGACTCTTTATGTCATCAGACGCCAACATTTTTGCATTGCATTAAAGATGTGAAATTACTTTTTATTTGGAATATTATACATCCAGAATCAAACATGCATGAAAATAGCACTGTTAAGTGACTCATATTGATAGTAATAATTCCAGATTTTCAAAAACATTTTAGGTGTCCATACCAAAGGTATATATCAGTTATTGATCTGTTCCTCCTGATAAGTGGAGGTAGAGATTGCTCCATATGGATCCACAACTGTCTGAGCACAACGCACAATAGTGATGAACAAGAAGAGGCAAAGGAGAAAGAGGAAGAAGAGAGCGAAGCCTAAATCCACATCGATCTCCTGTCGGGAAACCGGTGGCACTGGTTGGTCCATCTGTGAAGAGCTTTATTTTACAGGTGATTGTGTGAGGTTTAAGAACACCAGGGGCTGCGTTCTTTACCACTGTTGTCCTCCCCTAAGAATCTGAAATGTGATCTACCCCATCCGTAGGACAGTGTACAACGGAAATCCCTCTGGTCCAGGGAATATCTACTTTCAGGATTGTGTGAATGTAACTTCAGTGTATTCTTCAATTCTTGAGTGTCGGATTCCAGACCTCAAGAGTTGCTTATGGGGTATAAACCCACATCACCCCTGAATGAAAAGGAATACCATTATCAAAAAGGAGCAGTAACATCATATATGGGTAACTAAATATTTGCCACCCTTATTTAATCGAAATAGTGAAATCATGACTCAACCCTATGAATTATAAATTTAAGAAAGGTTCTTTCCTTACCATGTTTTTCGATCTCTTATGTCATATTTACAGATCAACTCTTGTACCTCTCCCAGACCTCAGGCTCCATATTGTCCCTCATTCCACCCCAACTTCTCCATTTCCATCTCTTCCTTTGAGAAAGTTAACATCTTTCATTTATCCACTCTTCAAGTGAACATGTCCGACTCAACCGCACCGTGGCGGGTTTTGAATATTGCGAGCTCCGCCTGGCACCTTAATCTTTATGAATAGTTTAACAGGAGTTGAGTGACGTTGGGTTTAGCCTGGCCGTGGTTCAAGCTTTGCCCGTCATCGAGGGCTGTGGTCCAGACACCCTCTTAGTTCAAGCGCGTGCGTAACTCAAGCAGGCCCCAGACCATACGGTATGGCTTGGACGCGTCACAGCCGGGGAAAGGAGAAGGCTGGACAAAAGGGTCCGTGACGGAGTAATAGATGAGTACGGAAAGACAATATGCAATGTCAATTAAGTTCACCACCAGGGGCAGCGTGAAGCGAAATCGAGTCTGGCGATGCAGAGATGGGATAACATTTGTTTGGTCGGCTGCCAAGGTTAACCGACGGATGAAGGGAGAACGAAGGGAGAGGATGGTGATGTAGAGATGTTACACTCTCAAATTAGTTGTCATGGATTCTTTGAACACATGAGAATGGGATAGCGGGAAAGGAGGGGCGAAGCAGGATTGGATATTTGGGTAAAGTAAAGAGATGGGCTTCCAAAAACCTCTCAGGAATAATTAATAACTTTAAGATTATTAAACCACTAATGACTAATCTGATGCCATGTGGATTTATACAGCCGCAGAAAAAAAGTATTAGTATTTTGAGTTAACTATTTATGGGTATGTGACACGTTTAGGTAAAATTATCCTTTTTGTTTCATTCTGTGAACTACTAAGAACATTTCTCCCAAATTTGAAATGAAAATATTGTTACTATTTGAAGAAAACAATAACTGGAAAAAGGTCAAAACAACAGAAGACATTCTGTATTTCTTTCACCTCAACTACTGCAACGACAACAAGTTCATATTCACTTTCATGCAATACAACAGTAATATTTGTACATGCATTTAGAAAAAAAAGTTATAATGTGATACCTGGATTTTATCCCAGTTTTACTGCATCTTGTCAAGCTGTCAGTCTTTCACATCGCTGTTGCATGACTTTGTTAAGGTTTGATTATGTTGAAATTCAAGAGACTGGCCACAATACATCTAGAAAAGTTTTTTTCACAGCTGTATTTCGACATAGAAAAGTTTGGTAACCTAAAAAACTATTCCACAGCTGATGGAAATGCATGAATGTGGTTTTAGAAATTAGAAAATGTAAACGAAGATATGTATTAAAACAGATAATCTTTAAATCCATATCCACATCTAAATTAGACAGATTAGATCTAAATCTGGGGAAATGGGTGTTAGTCCATTCACAAAGAGGGACATCAAAGCATCTTTGAAAAAGATTTTCAGTCAAGAAAATTAATTCACATTGCATGCTGTTGAAAAATTTTAGATTCAAATAATATGAAATTCAACAAAATAATATAAAATATCATTGTCAAAGGTGATCTAAGACTTTTGGACCCTATATTGTTAACTTTTCAAAATGCTCCCTCATTTGTAAGTTAAATTTACAATAACCAATCTGTATTCCATACGGACAACATCATTTGGCTCTCACCTGTGTTTGTTGTTGTCCTAGTCAGCTACATAAACCATTTTTAAGAGGAAATTTAAAACTACTACATGATTAAAATGACTCAGAAGATAAGAGATCTAGAGATGCAGACAGTGACGTGAGGCATGGATCACTCTCTTACCTTCTCTCAGCACTGAACTCCAGGCGTCTGGCCAGTTATGTTCGGAGGCAGAAAAGCCACACGGCCCCATTAACATAGAGAAACAGGGCCGTATGTGATCACGCTAATTGCTGATTTCAGATCAGATTTCAGCCCATAAGCTAAGAGTCATAGCGTGGGCCGTAACCGATCTGATATCTTGAAGTAGCAGTTAACCACAATGTGCAGAGAATCAGGTAGCAAACATCAGGGGAATACAAGGTTCAATTGAATTACACCACTGATAATTATTTATTCACCCTCATGTTGTTGAAAACCTGTATGCGAGGTTTCTTCGGTCAAACACAAAAGCTATTTTGAGAAATGTGTCAGTGGTTTTGCGTTCATGCAGTGGATGTGAATGTTGTGCGACTACCCACATTCTTCAAAATATCTTATTTTGCGTTCTGCAGAAATAAATCACACAGGCTTGAAATGACATGATGGTGAAAATAATGAAAAGGGGGTTGTTATCGTTTAATAATAAATGCGAGAAGGTTTTAAACACAGAGGATATGTTCATATATATTTATTTGATTGGCAGATTCTCTTACCAAAGCAAAAATATGTGACAGTTGGTTGCATTTGTGCCACGACTACATCCAAAAAGACTAAACGTTAAGACCTCCGACACAGTCAGAACCAATGTGAACATTTTGCTTATTGTGACAAAACATGAACATATGTAGAATTTACATATCACAAGTTTCAGGCATTCATTTCAAGTAAGTGATTAGTTTTTTTTTGTTTCTACCAAATAAATGTATTGGAACATTTCTGAATAGGAAGTAAACATTTCTCAGTAGTAAGTAATTTGTAAGTCTTTTTTACAATAGTCAAAAGTATTTTAGACTGAACACCAACAATCGGTTTAAATTAAAGCTGTGAAATTAAACGATACAACTGTGGTCTAAATTGCAATATCAGATATTGGGACTGCATCACATCTAAGGCTCGTGATGTTTTTGGGGGGATCCTTTTGGCATTAGTGTCTAAGTGCATTCACATTAGTTGAAAAGCACATAATGCAATACTTAACTTTTTGGAATAATCTAGTATGCGATATTGCATCATCTTAAACTTTAACAGACTTATTTGAGTGTTCTGTTGCTTTTTGAAAGTTACATCCAGGAAAATGTTTACAAAGTGTTTCTCCACACATACAATGCAATGGCAAGGCTTGTCATTCACAAGAATCTTTATCTTACATTGCTGAATAATGACAATACAAAAATAAAACATAAAAAACACTGGCAGTTGGGACACAGATCAATTTGTTGTTGCGTTTGCGTGGTGGACCCTTTAACAGCAAACTTGGGGGGGGTGCACTGGGCCATAAAAGAGAGATAATTATAAATGGATGTAAACAAAAACCAAAAAAGAGAATGGTTTGAAAAAAATAGAAAGGTGGAAAGATGATAGCGTGAAACACATAGAAGCAGCAACACAAAAGTTTTACAAATAAGGCACTTGAGGAAGCATTTGGAAATGTAAAAGATCTTTGCAAGGCTAATTCAGATGTCCCGTTCCACTTGCATATAATGCACTTCTTGCGTGCTGAACACCCGTATCGACATTCTTTGATTTCGGAGCAGAATTTGAAAACCTGTAATAATAAGAGACAGTGGGTGTACAGATTGGGACACCTTTAAAAGGGAACAATTTTACCTATTTCTCGTAAATATTACAACTGCAAGCCAAAATTATAATTACATAAAACATTTGGTCGATCATTACTATAATGCATTTACAGTTTTTACAAATAATGGAGCGTCACAGGGTGCATCCAGCACCTAAGACTGACCCTTAATATATTCATTCTTTTTATAAATGGAAGAGACAAAGAACTGGCTAAAGGTTCTCCTGCAAAGAACTCAGTCTTACTGCATAAATGATCAGCTTGCAGAATACAAAACCTGCTGAAAATCTGGATCTTAAATAAAATTAATTTAAACGAAAATCAACTTAAGACAAAAATCTTAATGAAAAGTTAAAATAATTTGTAAGAATAAATCTTAAACAGAAATGTATTACAAGACCCAACACGGAAATATTAGATTCTCTGACACAACAGCAACGCTGTCATTGAACAAACATTATACACAACAGGCAGCATATCGATTCTGCACCTCGGGATAGATCACGGCAGCACGAAACCAAGCGGGCGAGCTTTACAGAGTTTGAGTCTCTAAATGTGGTAGTGTATTGCAAATTGATAATGTTTAATAGTGCAACTGCATTGGGAAGAGATTGGTGAAGAATGCCCTTGGCAGCGTACACACAACGGAGACAAAAGACGTGTGTGTGTGTGGAAGGCAGGTGCTTAAAGGTCACTTTGTGTTATTGTAAAGGAACAGGCAAACTGAACAACTTGAAAAATTCCAGTTTGAGAATCTGAAGAAAAACGGAGCGAATCTAAATATGGGATCAGAAAAAACTGGCAAAACTATCTGATGACTACAGAGGCAGTATGCGCCGTGTGCGATAATCAAAATTAAAACATAAAAAGTGACTTCAAAACTAGGCACTAAATCAATTATACACGGAGTAGAAATTGAACGTTAGGCAACCAATAACAGACCCTTAATAATTTGGACGATTTTGTTAATAGTGTTTTGAATACTTCACGCTTGGGGTTATTTTAATCTCTTGGTTTTCAAAGTAGGACTGCTTCACAAAACGTAGCCTCCCATAAATCTGTCTAAGTGTGTGTTCCTGGCAATCCAAACAACACTTCTCGCTGCAGTATTTCGGTCTGGTCCGCGTGTACTTGTTGCTGATGGGAAGGTTCTGTACTTCCTCGTGTTCATTGTGTCTTGCGGTGATGGTTGTTGTTAAGGGGGGAGTGGCCGTTCTGCACTGGTCCATTTTTCACTGGTGCCCTCATTTCTTTCTCGTCCTCCTCTTCCTCCTCATCCTCAGAATCGGTTTCCTCTCTGTCACTCCTCTCGTCCTCCACGATATTCTGCAGTGTCACATTTAAACCAATCTTTTAGTTTTAATGCATTATTAAAGTGCTCGAAAGTTGGGTACTCCATTAAACATGCGAAGTAGATGAGTCCAAATCTACAAATCTGGACATTTCATTGACGTTTTTTTCAACATTATTGAAATAAAATTGATATATTGGCACAGTTATATTTGTATTTTTTTATATTTATACACAATTTACTTATTTAAAAGATTTCAACATATCGTCGTTATCCTTCCAGAACCTTGGATGTCCAAATTAGCTGTTTTTCTTTTAAATGATTAAATACTGTGTTGTCAAGCATGTTTTAATACTTTTTATTGGTCGGATATTTGCAAAACCCAGTGACAAACAAGGAGATACAAGGTTCGCCAGGATTTTAACTAAACTAATAAACAGAAGTGTATTGTTTTAAACTCACATTGGCCGGCAGGAATTTGATGGCCATACGGAGAATGAGTACAGCCCAGAAGATGTGCAGACACTGCAGTATAAACAGCAGCCCGTTGAAGAAGTAATACCCAAAGAACGGGCGATATACAGTCACTGGATACACCCAGGTACAATGCAAGATCCTGAGAAAGAGAGGGAAAAAAAGAAAACTTAACTAAAACCTTTAGCTACTAATAAAGAAGAAACGTGTTCAGGTGTGTGAAATATGGAAGATATTTAATTTGATTTCAAGACAATAACAAACAATATTAAGAACAATTTACAGTAATAAACTTATTCAACTCACCAGAATGGAAAGATTACGAGTCTGGTGATCATGAAGATGATGGCAAAGACAATGAAAATGTAGTTGCATGTTTTTCTCCAGCCGGCATAGTTAAACATCTTAGCTGACTGTGATAAGAAACAGAAGTGATGTATTTTGCACTTACACAGAAACACCACCAGGTGGAAATGCACCGACAACACTGAAACAGATTTACAGACACAGAGCTCTTCGCTTTGCAGTTCCCGCAGGAATTTCTAATGGGTTTTCTAGAAAAGCCATTTTCAGTGCAAGGATCAGATAAGGTCTGTGGTTACCATTGCTTGAAATAGATTTAGCTTTTTGGTTCTACAACAATTGACGAAAAATCACAACTTCAATTGAAATCCTGAAAACAAACTGTGCATGTGGTCAGGGGTCGCGTTACATGCATTTACAAGATTAACATCGCGATAACAAAAGACCAAATTGAATTATCTGCCATTCGACTTTGGGATCCACTTAACAAACAAAAGGTTTGCTTTTATATGATGTACATTTAGTCTAATGCGATGTGAATAACATATTGACAGAGTATTGTCCATTTAAAATGAAGTGAAGCTTTACGCTTAAGCTCCAGAGACAAAGTGCCTGCACTAATGTTCTTCAGATATTCTGTTACCTCCAGCAGAGAGTCTGCGGTGTCGTGCACCAGCATAATGAGGGTCCCGGCTCGAATGTAGTTCACACACCATGAGAAACTTATCAGCAGGATGGTGGCGACATGGTGAAGTATTTGCTCATTAAAGTCCTAAAGCGGGGAAGCAGACACAAACATTTGTGTATAACTAATATACAAAGTAACATAAACGTAAACATAACGGAACATAAATATGATTAGCATTCAATATCAATGCTGTAACACACCCGCATAGTACCCAAGATTAGGTAAAGGCACATTTTAAATAACTGCATTCATCACAAACTAATGCATTAAACCCCGGACACAGCGTTTCATTGTTAGATTAATATGATTATTGAGAGATAATATTTTAGCAACATTTCACATGCTCACATTCTAGCACAAGAGTGTGATTTTGATATCTAAGATTTCAAGTCAAAGTTCATGATGAGCACGCTATACTAGGTGACTGATTCAGCGAATTATCACGACAGATAGATGATCTATTAAAAACCGGTTCGAGATGATGTCGCATTCAATTTTGTCTAACCATCTCAACAGGAGAGACTTATTTTTGCACTCACTTTTCGCTTGACATCAAATGCTACGCTGAACAGAAGTGATATGTAAAATCCCAGTTCGATCATGTAGTACCAGTACTGAGACGGCAACAGCGTCTGGTGAAAAAAACAGAAACAGAATAAATTATTACATCTTGTGTTTAATAGAAATAGTGATCAAACTAGCTACAACAATAAATGTTTCTACACATTGTTTATACTCCAGTACATGTGACATGAACATTTTTCTCAAGGCAAATTCAAATAGCATTTTCGAAGTGATTTACATAAGAAATGCCTTAAAAGACCAATTCAGATTATTGAGGGGAAGGAACACACTTGATAGTGAACATACCAGCATTGGAAAGCCGTTCCACATTTCTTTCATTTCGTAGAACCACGGTTTCTATAAAAAAAACAGTGTTTAAACACTACAATTCATTTGTGTGAATCTGAAAGCTTAAGCTGATATCTTTGACTAAATGAAACCGTAATTTCACGCAATTCTTATCTTACAATTCGTAGACAACGCAAAGAAACAATTTTGTTTATATCAGTAACGGAGAGGAAAACGTGATTAGTAGAGATACTCACATCAATGAGTGCAGCCAGGCCAGCAAAGAATGCAAGAAGGTAAAAGGTAAATCTCCAGCTGTAGGAAAAAATACAGCAATCTCAGCCACACATCCACAATAGCAACTTACAAAGCAGGGCTTGTTTCGTACCAACAAATTATGATATACACTTTTAATGCAAAACATTATTTGATCGCCCGTCGCTCAGTTTGAGGGCATATGTTTGCATATGAAGTCATTACACACATAAGCAATGCAATAAACTGACATTGTACACCACGATACAAACTTCACCAAGGACCCACAATGTGAAATGAAAACACTGTTTAAAACAAACAGACACAATATACAGCCACATATCAACACGCTGCTGTGACTGGAGGTTTTCCAACAAATTATTTTAATTACAGGGATGTGTTTCTGATGACAAAGACAAACAGATGTTGGACAAGCTTGGACGAGATATTAAGATCGACCTATAAATAAAAACTTGACTCAAATATAACCGCTTTTCTAAAAGTACACACAGTATTAACATTTACAGTATTTTCAGTCTCCCTTTAAGTCGATTTAAGAAAGATGTGCGTGTACCTGGCCTCTCTGAACTTCTTGAGTTGGTTTGGTCGATCTTGATTCCGTCGCCTTCGGAACCATATGTGGATTTGTCGCTCTGTACACCCCGTCTTTTTAGCTAAACTCTCGATTTGGCTCTGAAGAGACAAAAATGTAAGCATTGTTGTTATGAGGAAAACAGCAGCGTCGATATTTAAGCGGTTTTTAAAAACATACTTTGCCAAAGGAGATAACATTTACGAAACGCGCTCTGTAGAACACTTTGTCCCTTTAGGGCTACTGAAGAACAACATGGTGAATTTCGTGTGCATGTCGATAGAAATGGCTCATTCTAAGGTCATAAAAACATAACGCTTCATTATGTAAGGTCTTTTTACACCTCTGAAGACATTGTTATGCATATTGAATTGCATTTCTGTCAAAAGATTCTCCAGAAAAATTCTATGATTTCATACATTTCCATATATTGGTTGAACAAACACATTTGCATTGATGCATTTGGCATTCCAGTGGTTTTTATTTACGCAGTTTGTGTGAGTTCAAACTGAACACAAACGGTCAATAATAAATACAAACAGCCCTTAAGTAGTTGACTGAGGTTAAACGGGGTTGTGCTGGATAATTAATGAATTGTACCTGTGTGGGACTTTTTGACGTCTTGCTGAAGTACGACTCCAGCGTGGGGTTGTGTGCCACTCGTACCCTCACTTTCTCCGTTACACCCAAAGCTGCAGCCAGTGGAGTGGCTACTGTCCTAATGCCAGAACAAAAACAACTCAGTAGGGTCCGAATAATTGTAAGATATTTAAAGCGTTGATCATATGAAGGCTGTACTTCTCGTTTGGTAAATGCTGAGAGCATTTGTGGCGCAGTGTCATTGCCTGTTTAATGCAATCCAGATGGATTATTGACCAATTCCAAAGCATATGATGAAGTAAAGATATCAAGTACTCGAAGTTTTATTCTTTGAAAATGATATACAAATGTTTACAAAAACAGCCCGTGGATGAGTCACATTTTCCACTGACTTTCATCTAAAAGTGAAATTCATACCAAAACATGTTGTGTATATAAAACATCATCTGACCTCTCAAAGATCTGTCGTATGATGAGAAAGGCGAGGGCGATGGGCAGGGTCACCCAGAGGTCAGCTGGCTTGGCGTATGTGAGACCATCCCGATCCTCCAGATCAGCCCAGCCGAGCCCTTCTGGAAACCAAAGTCTCTCGTTCCAAAAAAAGTCTCTCAACGTGGACAACATCCTAATACAGAAAGAGACGATATATTTTCAATGACCTTCCAATTGAGAATAAAAAACACTGGTTCCAATTCCACTTATTCGTTTAACATGCTTTTAGTGACTTACAAATGAAAAAACAGCACAAGATAAAGAGCCACCGATCCCTTAGTAAACACTTCTTACACCTACTGTCAACATAGCCCGCATTATACAGAAATGTTACATGAGCCTAAGAACAATGATAAGGTATCACATACAGCACATTTGAAAGTACACTTTATAGAAATGTAAACGTGTCCCTCTCGTAGATCGAGGAGTCTTGAAAGAAAGCCCCCCCTTATCCTCAAGTTGTCAGTGACACGGATTGAGCAGATGGGCCGCCGGCCGTACTAAAGGCTGCTCTCTCTCAATGGCAGCATTCTGCGAGGTAAGCATGACATCACGGCCACTGTCATTGGCTGGCACGCTCTGAAAGGCTGTACTGTCACCTGGTAATAAGTACTGCTCGGAGCCAGCCAGCCAGGCCGGAATGAGACAAGATTCTCGTCCTTGATGTCCCATTCCATTCGCTTGGAGAGCTAAAAGCACACAGATTGTACCATCTCAAGAATGTTAACTTCTGCTGGATCGTATCAGCAATGCGAACGTGGAACAAATTCTGATAAAGACCTGACGCATTTGAAGATAGCCAAACTAAGATTAGAGTTTACTCAAATGATATAGGACATTATGAGCAAACGCATGAATCACGTATGAGTAATATACGGTAGTTTCATGAGAGGCCTTTTATAGAAATGCATTAATGTCATACGGCTCGCATTCCATTACTGAACTTTCTTTCAACATTCAAGATCAACTAGGTGCTATCCACAAAGAAGGTTTTATTGAGCGATTCAATGGAGATTTAAATAGTTCTTCAATCGTTTGACACACTGACCATGTCAAGTCAGCTTTATTTATATAGCGCTTTTTACAATTTTCATTGTTACAAAGCAGCTGTACAAGAAAACATTGACTATAAGCAAACATGTAAGGTTATGGAAGTCAAAACACAGGTCAAATATCAGACAGACTATAAATTCCTATATGCAGTGTTAATTAAATAAGGCTATAAATTAATAAAATAAACGAAATTATTTTGTGAATGAAACTGTGCTGTGTGTTCTTTTTCAATTTCAATTCAATTTTATTTATATAGCGCTTTTCACAATGTGCATTGTTCCAGCAGAAAAAACATTTCCTTTATTTTATTAACACGAACACGAAGATTTTTTTAAGAGAATGAGAGATTTCTCAAAATATTGAGTCATATACACTTTTATTACATCCCTTTCACAATGGCTTTATTATAATAAACTTGTAGCGACCTACATTTGGGCAGATTAGTTACTATTTGTTAAACAATAAACATCTTGTTGAAACTATGGTTAGTATAGTAAAACTGGTAAATTTGCGTTTTTTACTACAAACTAAAGTAAAACTTTGGTAAAGCTATAAATCATAAAGATTAAAGGTTGACCGCGGTGTCCCTTCATTGGACACTTTCTAAACACGAGACAATCCTCAAGGACTTTGAACGTTGCAACTAAACTGTCTAGTCGTCAGATCAGTGTCGTGTACACGCTTAACTCGTTAGCAAACGGCCAAACTAGCAAAAGCTGATGATGGCTCAGAAATTGTATACAGCGGTTAAAAACGGGATTTACCAGTTTAAAATTTTGCATAAACCGTGAGAGAATATATAAGAAAGAAGAAAAACACACCCATCGAGGGACAGATATTACACAGCGACACAATAACGTGTTGCAACTTCACTCGCCGGACATTTTCGCAACCGCTTTTGTCGTTTCTGAACTCCCTGCCGCGAGCGCCCGTGTGATAAATAGTGACGTCACAGAGAGGCATACGAGCCGACGACTGCGTGTCGCGACCATCAGAAGTGAATGGGGAAGGCCCATTGCGTTCATTCAAATACATCGACATTCACACCAGCTACGTGTCCGACTTTAAAAGGCAATAAGTGACGTGGGTGCTTTAAACGTAAAGACACCCGGAAAAAAACACTTCCTGACGATGATACACGGGAACGTCGAGTCTACAAAAGATTAAAAGACACGCGTTTCAAACTTGGGAGTACTCCGCACCTAAAAACACCGAAGTGAACACATTAATTGTTTTAATAAAATACCGACAAGAATCCAATTCATTTGAGAGAGAAAAAAAACTAGACCTGGTAAAAGGTCGACGCACACTCACTCACATCCGCAACTTTGCGTACTCAAACAACGCGCTACAAAAATAAAGTATGCACTTCCATCGCGTTTTTAGTGTAGGCCGTGAGCGCGAGCCTGTAAACATCAAAACCCGGACTTTGAGAGGTGCTAACGGCAAAACAACAGTACGGTCGTGATATCCAGTAAAACGAACGAACGTTAAAGAAATGAAAGTACATTTCGTCAGAAAGATGCGTAAACACACACAAATCCGTATAACGGTAACGTTACTTACTTAAAGCAGCGGCGTGAAACGCTAGGGTGTGAGCGCTCGAGCAGATGAGACGAGGTTTAGCAAAGGTGCATGAAAGTGAATATAATCTCGTTGGTTTTCAGGGCAAAGTGCACAGCGTTGAACTCTCTTCGTAATCCATAATCCAGGCACGGTTTTCTTAAATCATGTAGCCCGATGAAGCAAGGATACGGGACGGGTTACGTTACAGTAACTCTTTCGACTTTTTGAGTTTTTCCTCCGCCCGGTTCGTTCCCAGTTTGGCTGCACTCGTCCACTTCCGCGATGCTCCTCGTGTATACTTTGCAACACCTTAAACGTCACATGTCGTAGTTGAAAGAGTTCAGGCGTAGTTCTGCCGGTGTAGTTTGGAGCCGAACCAGGCGAATGAAAGAGAGAAGAGGAGGGTGGAAGAGACATGGAGGGCGGGGCGGGGCGTGGGGCCATTTACAGTGACGTTGCACGGCATGTGAGTTATGACGTTTTGAGTCGATGACGACACACTCGCGAAAGATCCTTTAACTGTAAATGACGGATGTGATCTGAGAAGGCAGTGGATCGAAATGTGTGACTTCATTTGACACCCGCATTCACGATTTCAAGCCGAATATTTGGGGTACATGTTTTAAAGCTTGGCTATTCAGATGGATGTCGTTGACTAGATAGTTGGAAATCATGTTTTTAAGTTGTTTTAGCTTATTTTATTTTAAATAAACGATCAAATCAAGCCCCTGCCTAGTTGAATAGGGATTATCGCTAAATTCCAGTACCTGAAGTAGCATCATTTATAATGAAAGCATTTTATGAAAAATGACATGCATGCATTCAAAATCTATATTTCAGTTATGACGTAGCACATACTTCTATTGCACAAGCCCTTTATCACTGGATATCACTGGAAAGTCCCTGAGGGAAAATATGCACCTCTCTTATGACGCATCTCTCTTCTGACGCATCTCTTCCGTCACTATTCTTAGCTTTGTATACTGTGCTAGGCTTAAATGGACTAGTTTTGATGCACTTATGCATTTTGTTGCCTGTTTTGTTAAAATTGCTTCCAATGTGTCCTCATCTGTAAATCGCTTTGGATAAAAGCGACTGCTAAATGACAAATACTCATTTTATTCCGAACATTGTCAGACAGAATTCAATTAAATCATTATCTAATAATCTCACAAAGACACAAAGTATTGTTTAAAATTTTATTCAAATTTTTTTTGTAATTGACAGGTTGTGAAACAACGATTGAAGAAAATAAATAGAATAATGATTGTTCATTAATGGTAATTCTGTAAATAAAATGTCTAAAAATACATGGATTAGTCGGCACATGAGCCAACGATCCTCTATCTTCATAAATAATTTAAAAAAATGCCCTCCATCAAGAAATTGATAAATAAATAAACAAAAATAGAAATTAATTTCCCTAAATAATAATAATAATAATTAATAATAATATCCCAAATGTTTAAATCTTGACCTTCATTTTAAAAGCATGATATTTACAATGAAATACATTTTTTATGTTTTAACTTTAACTGTATCCACAATTAAAAAAGAAAAGAAAGAAAAACTAAAAAACCTAAAAATAAAAAAGTCTAACTACATCCTTTCTGTGATAAACTATATTCACTTATTTTAGGGAGATTTGCAATATAGGCCCATCATCCTGTATCCTCAATCTTTCATTTCCATACGTATTAAAGATCGACTATGTATAACTGGACTCACATTGGAGACCAAGAGCAGTTCTTCACAATTCCCACAGGACAATTTGTCTCTACCTAACATACCCATGATTCTTTGCTCCGATTACATTGACCCAATCCCACCCACCCAACTGTTTCGATATGTCTACACATGGTCCCCTTGAAATTCTATGTACACATTTTAGATTGCTGCAAAAGAGACTTTAATAGTCTATAGTTAGCGCTCATCGTTTTTTTTTACCCAGAAACAAAAGTTGTGTAGTGCTGACATATTTGTGATGGTTGGTCCCCTTTGTGTGTGCAGGGCGTTGATGTGTGGGCTCCGGGCAGAAAGGTCACGACCCACAAGCACACGGCACAATAGTGTGTGAAGCAGTAGAGCATTGCATCACTAGCGCTTTAACTAGCGTTTACCGGCTGGCTGTGCAGAACATCCAACTTGCGCGAGGAAATTATTGGTCCTATATCGTATACTGTTAAGGTAGTAACTTCATATATTTAACCTGCACCTTGTGCGATAAGTCTGTCTCTGTTAAATGTATATTTTTTATTTAAATATTCTTGGAAGGTTTTTTTATACTGCAGTTTTGCGAAAGTTGTTGGTCCCATAATTTGCAGTGAAGTGACTCAATTTCACATCTCCTTTCATGCCTGTGAGAGAGAAAGAAAATGAAATGACAGTTAAGACAACGTTACATAGATCAAAAGACATTCCTACTTATATCACAAAGTTAACGGTGAACTATTTTGTGCTTAGGATGGTTAACATTGTCATTTTTATAAGGATAGTTTACCCCAAAATGAAAATTCTGTCATCATTTACTACTCACCCTCTTGTCACTTCAAACCTGCATGACCTACTTTCTCCTGCAGAACACGAAAGAAGATATTCGAAAACCGTTGGTCCTCTTTAACTTGCATTGGTTTTGTGTCCATACAATAGAGGTCAACGGGGACCGACGGTTTTCGGTTACCGGCATTCTTCAGAATACCTTCTTTTGTGTTTTGCATAAGAGAGTCATGAAAGAGGTTTCAAAATGTCAAGAGGATGAGTAAATGATGAAGAACTTTTGTTTTTGGGTGAATTACCCCTTTAATGTTTTCCATTCTATACTTCCATGCACCCTATATTGTGAGTCAGTGATAAGGTTTTTATGCAAGTGTGTGTTTGTGTGTTAGTGACTGTATGAAGTAGGGAAACATTTCTGGCAGGCAAACAAATTTCCAACATGCGCTGTAGGAATTCTGGGCTATATTGAAATATTCGTTTTGGAGAAATAACCCGACTGTGTCTTGTTTAAACCATAGATACGTATTAGCGTGAAAAGTCTAACTGTAGGATTTCCTAAAAGCAAAACCCAGAATTCCTACAGAGGAATGCTGTTCATTGATCGGCACAATGCTTCACTTATATCACCATAACAATCACAAACTGTAACCTCAAACCCCGGCAAAGAGGTTTGAGAGATAAAATGAATGAAAATTCCCTACTCGTCTCTCTCTCGCGAGCGCACGTTCTCAGACATTCGGGCCATTCACGCAAGCACGTACACAAGCCCACTCGTATGCACGAAACAGCATACCCACTAAAACAAACTCGCTTGGTATCAAATACATCCACACTGAACCCCCCCACCACCCCACATACACAATATCTAGAACGCCACCAGACTACATATGGGAGTGTTTCGGTAAGAAATAGAGATCATGATCAAACAAAACACACAGGAGACTGATCAAAAACAAAATCCACCCAAAAGTAGCACATTTAACTTGTGAATTGCAGTTCAATAGGTTTGATTTAGTAATAGGTGCATTACAGTGAATTACAGTGAGTTATTGATCAGTATTTATAAATAAGAAAACAAAAAGAGTCACAACGCACCAAACACAGTCCATAGTCACCACGGTAACCCGCCATGCACTCTCAGCATGGAGGATACATGACAAAGGGCCAAAAAACAAAACTGCTAATGGCAACCATCACAGGCAGGAATATCGCCACAGCAACCAACACAGGCCAATCAACTTACAAACCAACGCTGTGGGAGGAATGGGGAGCTTTATTGGTTGCTAGGCCACCGTAGCCATAGCGACGCGGTCTCCACACCAGTTATGATTGGACGGGGCAGCCTTGGGGTGTGGATGAGCTTGTGTTTGTTTGTTTGATTGTTTGGGGTTTCAGGAGAGTGGAACAATGACACAGCACAAAAACAATAAGCGAAAGTAAAAATTAATGAGTGTTGCTTACACTACGTTTATTTTTTAAGATCTCATGCTCACGAGGTTAACATCAATTCTTTCATTATAAGGTCAGCGGTAACATTTTAAATGGACTAGTTAAAACAGGAAACATTAGATCTGACCACAGGTTAGCATTTCAGTATTAAGAGATTGTACAAAGAGGTACTTGTTTTGTTCCCTTTCGTATCACAGACACCCGCTGGTTTCGCTCACCTGTTCTTCTCAATATGGACGGTTGGCGTCTTTAGGCCTCTTCAACTGAACTTTAAGCCTCTTCATGCCGATCTGAAAGCCGTTCATGGCCTGGATGGCCGCCTGGGCGCTCGCCGGGTTGTCAAAGCTCACGAAACCTGCAAAGCAGAGGTGAACCAGAAGATTTGTTTATCACGTATGATGGGCGATAAGCAGTCGACGTCATTTAGAGTCCAATTCTCTTTCCTACACCTACCAAAGCATTTGCTCTGGTTCGTGGCACGGTCGACAAACACCTTTGCTGAGATGACATTACCGAAGGGCAAAAACATCTGGAGCATCTCGGAGTCTGTGAACTCTTGAGGCAGATGATAAATAAAGATATTGCAGCCTTCGGGACCTGGAGGAGAGAAATCACAGGAACACGAGTGAGATATTCAAAGGGCGAGGCGAACGGCGCAGCGTGTGATCTGCAGAACAATGAATATGAAGAAATCCAATAATAGGCGAGGAACCCAAAACGTGTTGACACGGGGACAGGAAATGACCTCATTACCTTCTCGTTGTTGCAACTGCTGCGGCTGCTGGGGTTGCTGGGCAACCAAGGTGGGCTGATGAGGAAACGGCTGACCGATCAATCCGTAAGCAGCGGGATATGTAGCTGTGGGCAGAGTTATGAAGTTGAACATGAGATTATTACATTAACAGTATTACTTTTTTTCAACAAATCTTTATAAATTACAAACTGCGTTGTGGCCTCTGTTAAAAACACAGTTGATTATTTTATCATTTATTCACCCTTATGTCGTTCCATCACATTCCTTATTCAGCATAAAAAACATAAGTAACCAAACAGCACCGACCCCATTGACTTCCATTTACAAAACCATTTCTCAAAATATCTTTGTGTTCCACAGAAAGATGAAGAGTCGTACACACGTTTAAACATGTAGGTGAATTAATGATGAAAGAAGTTTTACTTTTGTGTCAACTATCCCTTTAAATAAGATTTTTCGTAACCAGCATAAACGGCATGAAGTGGATTTCGGGCACATTTGGGGTGATTTTGGCAGGTCAACCTGTGTGGTTACACTGGTCACGCTGATCTCGCTGCAACAACAACTTGCCTGTGCCAATAAAACATCTAATCTAAAACCAATGAAAACCATCTCAGAATTTACATTGTACCAAACTCTTTCAAGGAACAGGGTGTAATGTGCTTTCGGTTCACACATTTCAAATGTTGCAGGAGTTCTCACCCGTGTAGTGTTGCATTCCTGTATACGCCTGCTGAAGAGGATCCAACGCAGGGCTCTGAGCTAAAAAACATACATAACAAATATAATGATGAAAACTGAAAACCCAGAACGGAGATGATACAAGCACTCGTGGCAGACAGTGGAGAATGCGCCGAAACCATTTTGATCGCTAAAAAAAAGGTTTCTCACCCTGATATGAATGGATACCATTGGTGTAGATGGTTTCAGTGGCAGAGTGGCCATTGGGCGGTGCGGGGACCGGGGTGTAACTGTTGATCGTGATTGGTGGAGGAAGACCAGACACAGAGGTGGCAGTGAGAGCTGGCGGAGTGCTTGTACCTACAGCCCAAATAAAAACCGTGAACGAATAGAAAGAAATGAAAAATTCGAAATAGACTCGTATATGGCAGACTTTTGTTCACCTGAGGAGGGTGTGATTGAGGCGATGGGCGTGGCTATGATGCTGCTGGGATTGAGAGCAGCCAATTGTTGCATCTGCACCGCCGCAACCGTCGCCACAGGAGACAGATATGCCGACTGAGCCACCAATGCCTGCTGCTGGACAAGCTAAAAAAAAAAGTAAAATGAGTTCCTTTGAGTTTTGTACAACCATCAGATAAACTGTTAAAGGGATTGAATTCTTTCATCATTTATTCAGCCGTCGTGTCATTCAAACGTGACCACCAAAGAAGATCTTTTGAAAAACGTTGATGACCAAATAACATTGGACCCTATTGAATTCCATTGAGACAATGATATTTTGTTCTTGTTCCACAGGAGGAGTCATATACATGTTTTGAATGACATGAGGGTAAATAAACGAAAACAAAATTTTAGTTTTTGGCTGAACTATCCCTTTAGCACAGCTGAACTACATTTATTCTGTGCTGCTGAGGTTGTACCTATCAGGTCGAAGATATTTCAGTTTGACCTTCCTTTGTGTTGTATCGAGAGTAATTCTGCAATTACATCTGGCACCAGATTTAACACGATCTCCTGTTGTAGTGTCAATCCAAATTCAGACCTTTTAACTCAAGCTATACCCCATGAGTCAAACCCATGACCCCAATCAGGGTTGTACCACCAAATGTTGTGCCCCGGTCACAAAACCAAGGGGTGGGCCCCTTACAACACCACACCTCTGAAGACTGCTTTTGTTTGCTACTGGTACCTTTTTAAATGTTGACTCTTGCCAATTTTTGTAACAGTGTAATGTTGTTATGTTAATGTCATGGATTATCAATATATCATTCTGGGCCCCCCACTTCACCATCTAAGCTACATAAACACTATTACTAAGTTGTGCGTCTGTGTATGTTTTGTGTGGTGTTTTGCTCACTGCCTGTGTGTAAGCGTTGTAGGCACCCAGGTGTAGACTCATGGGACTGATGACACCCAGCTGGGAGGCCACCTGCTGCATACGCCTGATTCCTCTCTCCTTCTCTGTATCGGCAAATTTGACCACCAGACTAGAAGAAGCACCCTGGAGGAATCAAGACCATCCTCAAATTATTATAAAGAAAACATCTGGTTTGAATCACAGGGGCTGTAAAATATGTTGTGGGTAAAACAAAGCACAAAGACGCTGCATTCTTTCAGTAAGTATCAACATAATGAACAATGCTGTATTGTTATGTTATTATACGTGTGTAGGTGGGAGGAATCTTGAAAAAGAAACGAACCGGAAGAGTGCGGCTGCCGTGCAGAGCGCTAATAGCCGCCTGGGCCTCGGAGTTACTCTGATATTTTACAAACGCACAACCTGCAACACACAACTCGGGGTTAGACAAAGCCTGTGCGTCGGATAATTCTTCTTCCTGCCTTAGGATCTTTATATGGATAGGACAGTGGAGAGTGAGACAGGAAATTATGGGATGAGAGAGAGAGGGGAACAGAAGCGGGGAAAGGACCACGATCTGGGACTTGAACTCGGTTGGCCCGAAGCGCTGCTGCGCAACATGTCGCATGCCATAAATGGTACAGTATTTAAACATCCGATCAAATTGGTGTAATTGGGCACCCTAGTTCCCATGACCTACAAGCGTGGGTACATATGGGAGGGTAAAGAGAAGCTGTTAATGATTCACTACAGCAGGTGCATCTGTTCCATTCACGCTCATACATAATTGCCCTGAGCACACACATCCATCACTTCACAAATCACAGCCTGTGCCGAACGGACCATCATTTATTAGCCACATACACATGCATGAATGAACGGCAAGTGTGCCAAAAGACTGAACTGGTATAACGCTTGGCCATTATTTTCGTTAATGTTAGTAAATGTTGTTGCTTTTCTCAGCTCCCAAAACCTTGCAAAATGATTTACTTGTAATGTATTTGTAAGTTATTGCATAATGAACAGTGCACCGCAAATCTCATTCGCACCAAACGTTTGCCAAAACGTATTTCAATGCACCCCGCGCACCTTTGCTTGCTCCGTCAGGGCCTCTGAGCACCGTGCACTCCTCTATACTCCCGAAAGGTTCGAACATCTTTCTGACGTCAGTGTCTGACAGCTGCTTCCCCAGCATTCCCACAAACAGCTTCCTGTCTACATACAAAGAGATGGAACACACAAATAGCAATGTGGGTGTGAGATTATATATCTAAAATGGGATCTTTTCATTCAATGCAGACAATATCTGTCACTTCCTGATTGTATGTTAGAAGGGAGGCATTTTATTGCAATTACATTTCTAGTCACTAGAGGGCCCCAGAGGACTGTCACTAGCTGACCAAAACAATAGGTCTAGTTCTATGTTTGAGTGTGTATTGAAGAAGGATTAAGATCAAATAACTATTTGCCACATATGTAACACCATGCAGGCCTATCTTCTCCTTCTTCATAGTTTTCTGATTATTTGCAGTTCAAATTTGTATCAAAATGAGATATAAACTCAGATCAAATAATAGCGAACATTAAAGTTGCTGGAAAGACAAAAGTCTACGACTATCTGCAGTTATATTAAATTCTTATAGTGTTGTGAGACATCGATCTTGTCATTTCTCAACAAAAGTGAGGAGATCCAGTACATTTTCTTCATAATGTAAATATGTTCACATTTGAAAAACACAATGAAAGAATTATGTTTATAGCATGATCTTACTGTAATTTATAACTAAGTATATATAAAATCAATAGAAGTCTTTGATATGTTTTGGTTTGTGTGTCTAGCGGTTCACGTGTAGTACCTCCTCGGCCCTCACTGTCCGCTGGCTTCACTTGAATGGGGCGGTTCATCTGAAACACAGAGCACATCACATGATCAAACACACTTCATAATCCAGATCTCTCATTTCCTGTGTGTTCGAATGTATGTGCGTGATGTACATCTCATGACCTGCCCATCTGCCTCAATATTTCTAGCATTTTCCATGAATACTTTAAACTTTTGTGCCCCATGTTTTGTGGGCAATTTTTACAGATGGTTGCACTTTTACAAAAAAGGTTATTACTTAAAAAAAAACATTTCGTCCTAAGCTAGTCATAACATAATTCTAAATGTATCATCTTGTTATGGAAAACGCATGTCTTGTAAATCTTCCCTTTAATGTGATTATTGCTAGAAAATTCCACAAAGTTTACTAAACCAAATGAAGGTTGCAGAAATGTAAATACCCTTGAAGAAATTAAATTAAGGAAATATTTTCATATAATATCCGATCTGTCTGTAGTTGAGGTTTCTGCTCAACAAGGTGAAAGACCTCTTTTCATTTGTTGACAAAGGAAGAATCTTTCAGACCTCTATTGTGAAAATTGCCTCGTGTTTTTAATAGAAAAACGTGCACACTGACCCTACTTCTGTTCCATTTACCTCCCTTTATCTGCTCGCTCTGTTCTCTCCATGTAGCCTTTGTACCTCCCTTTCAGGCCTTATCGCCATCTCTCACTTTCCCTCCCTTGCCCACTTTTATCTCTCATCAAGAATCAGTTTTGTGCTTTATCTATCTCTCTCTCTCTCTCTCTCTCTCTCTCTCTCTCTCTCTCGCACTTAATCCCGCCTCGCTCTCTCATTCTCTCGGATTCCAGGAAAAGCACACGCCCACACGGGATTGGTGAAGTGATGGGATTAAACGAGCTCGCCGGCTAATCTGGATTACAGATGCACGGCAGATTAAAACGGTGAGATTCAGTGAAACAGAAAGGAAATAAAAAGGCGCTGGGGGGAAGGCTGATGATACAACAGAGTAAAGAAGACTAAAATAGAAACAAACCAAATAAAGTTCCAAATATAACTGAGGAAAGGAAAAATGTTAATGTTTCGGTAGTTTTTTATATACGCTACAAAAAATCTTTTCTTAGCACAAACATTCTTGAACCGGACATAAATTAACCTTCTTTTTTTAAATAAAACAAAAAAACAGTGTTAGTATTGTAACTCATAAGCAATAGTAAAAGGAGTGGATGAGACGCATGGAGAGAAGCCGTGAGCTAAATTGGCAAAATCAACATAAAGGCGTTAATTATGCAGCAGGTGACATTTCGGCCCAATCCAGATCGCTTGGTTTCAACCAACCAGGCACGATCGCGATGGTCCGTATTGATCCCACACTCACACAGAGCCATATAAACCATACATAATGACTTTTCACTCTTTCATCGCACGCCAAAAATATATGACATGATTGACGGAGGATGAAAACACGAGGGCATTTATCAGGATGACTAATGAAGCAGGTGTCATTGATTGTTTTGGTAATGCAAAGATCTACTACACCCACTATTACGTCTGTTCTGCATCGGTTCCTCTGCTTTCCTGGTTTCAGTCCCTCTGGTCACGACTAATCTCGTCTCAGCTGTGCATGAGCGTGTTTTGCAGCGTTTAAATCAGATTTTCTCAAACTGCTTTGTTTGTCTTGAGGAAAACACTGAGGAGGAGGGTAAACAATCTTTTTTGACACTGTGGTCTAATGGCATTGAGGGCAGGTCCTGCCGATGGAAGTTTAAGGGTCTGAATGACACCAAGATAAGTAAACAACATAATAATTCGATTTTGAAATAATCACAGAACATGGGAAGGTTCTCCTGTTGCAAAACAACATTTGCTTTTAACAACAGTGCCATTACACACTACCCAAAAATACTCACATCTTCATGAAACCTAAAAAACACATTTCGGTTTTATTAAACTGGGCAGCACATGCTACAAATCCACTATACTCTAAGGTGTGACAAACTATGCCTGGGAGCATCTTTATTCACATCTTTCCTGCGCTGTGATGAGTCACGGAGCTTCAAGGATTACAGAAAGGAGGAATAGAGACACCGGCAGAGAACAAAAAAGAGAGGGTAAGGGACGAGAAAGAGTAAGAGAGAGAGCGAGTCGTGGCACTTCCACTTTAGATCGGCACGGCAACCAACCCTCGTCACCATGACAACGGTGAGACGAGCTACCCAGCAGGTAAACAAGGTTGCCCTGGACTACGATGGGAGGGGAAGGTGGTGATGGGAGAAGGAAATGAGAGATGGAGGCAGGGGGAAATCAAAGAAGAAACATATAGAATATGAAAAGTGAGGAGAGAGAGAGAAAGAAAGAAAGAAAGAAAGAGAGCAAGAAAGAGAGCAAGAGCGAGAGAGATGGACAGATACTGTGGTTAGTAAGAGGATGGTGTAGCTGCTATGGTTGCCAAAGCAACAGGCAGCGAAGATTCATCCTCAGTCTAGGCGAAAGAAACCTGTTGGCTTCCACAAATACAGCCCGTCAATGAAAATCGAACGGTCAGACTATCCCAGACTCCTTAGAAACCACATAAAACACACAGATCTTTCTACAGCGGTGCTTTTTTTCTTCTTCTAAAACCTCAACAGCCATTCGTTAAAGCTACTATGAAACATTACATTAAAACATTTATTCATCTAGTTTTTACTTGTTTCAATAGTAGAATGCCTCACACATTCAGAAACACACGGAAACCAGAATGTGTTGGTGGAACAGGTATTGAAAAACCAAATGTATTTATAAAAATAAAATATGAAAAACAAACGTATACACAAAAAACAGATTTAATCAACTTTAATTCGACCTATCTTTCAGCAAGCAAAAACATCAGAAAATCTACCATCAAACACAAGAAAAATGATTTCAGTTAATACTACATCTTTCCACTCTCCATCATATAAACACATCTGACTACCGCCCGCTCGAAATCACAACAGCACATCTACTTCCACGATTAGCACACACACTTAATCTCTCCCTTGATCTGAGGCCAGGGATTTCATTGGGATTATGGGATATTAAATCCATAGATTATTGCATCAGCTGACATTTACTCTGCTTCAACCCCTTCATAAAGTGCCTTGAACATATACAAACAAATCACAATGTTTCCATTGACACCCAGATAACATGTCACATGTCAATAGTTTGCAATCACATCACAGTATTAATAAAGGCTATGACTGATAAAGACTCAAATTTCAGATCACAATTCACGTCGATGTGATGTGCTGTTTTGTTTTTGCTGTGAATGGAAAGAATGACTGTGCGTGTGATTTGTGCTCAAGCAGATCTCTTGTGACTTGTCAACGTGCGTGCGGCGGCAGATGTTAAAGTAGGTGTGTATCCACACAAAGACTATTCTCAATCTTGCCTCTGTACCCATCATGCAACGCCGGCCGTTGCATTGAGCCGGTTTCCTAGCAACCCAGCATCCCTCGTCCCAGCCGTCTCCTGGCAACAGGACCTGCGACCGTAATCAACCTGCGCGCCACCCCACCCCCAATATATTCCACTCTCTTTCTTTCCAATCTCGCTTTTTCCCTTCAGTCTATCATTCTGCCATTTTGTAACAAGCACAGAGTTAAAACTGAACAGCACTCCAAAATCGACATGAAAAAACAATTTCCAGAGGTGCGGCCAAACGCAAACACATTTAGTTGGATAAGAAGGGTAGTTGGCAAACAACATGGGTATTAAAGCGATGGTTCACCCACAAATTGCCATCAAAACCTGTATGACTTTCTGTCTTCTGCAGAGCACAAAACAAGATATTTTGAGAAACGTCTCATTCCATGAAAGTGTGTCCATACAATGAAAGTCAATTGTTGTTTATTATTATTTAAGTCAAACTGGTTTGCAATGACACAAGGGCGAGTAAATGACTAAAGCATTTTAATTTTGGGGTGAACTCTCTCTTTGACTTTAAAATTTTGGCAAAGATTTTTCTCTACATTGATATAGAAGTATGAATATTTTTCAATATTTTGTATATATCACCATCTTCCAGCTTATCTACATACTCCAGTTGCGTAACAAATCTTTTTTCAACTAATAAATGGTCACAGAAACTGCATGCATTATAATGCAATAAGAACCACAAAATGTTCTTTAAATACATAATTGACAGGCTGTCACCCTGAAATATCACATCATCCACCATTAAACAACACAACACCATTCCGACTGAAATCCTCATGAATGAAATAATCAATAAACTTTAATCAATTGGCCTGTTTTAAAGTGCAAGTCACTGGACCATAAACAGTTACAAAGCTCGCAAAGACTTGAAATTGTCAATGCGGAGAGTAAAGACAGAATGAAAGAAACAGCAGGGAGTCTATACAATATTTATGTTAAAAAAAACCTTCAGGACAATGTAAATTGAAAATTCGATAAGTCCTTATTGCTCATCAGGAAATCTGCAAATGCTATATTCATCATTTAGTGTGTTTATGGGTTTTTCCTGCGCAACCGTATCGATCCAGGACACATTCAGAAAGAAGACAGATTACCTCTGGCAAACAAGCTCTTGAGATTTGTGCCGGACAAAACCAACCAATGTAGAGAAAAGCATTTCTGAGTGTAGCAGAAAAGATGTTTTGCTGTTCGTGACTTCATCATTACTAACGTTTCTATTCTATCTGAACACCGGCACAAACGGAGAATGAGTGAAAATCTGAATGGTGATAAGTACACATATCCTCGCGAGCACCAAAAACGTCATTTTATTTCTCAACGGTGTGAAAAAGTCCACCGCGCATGCCGGATAGATGTGTGCCAGATTAAGTTCTGCTCTCACGGAGCCTCATCAAAGGCCACACGCACTCGCAAGCAGATGTCTGTCTTTAAGCTCGTGGACGTCTGCGCGACCACCTCCCCCCGCACCACCACCCGCCGCTCATTATGTCAAATTTTCTTTCATTTCCCCCTTCCCCCAATTTCCCCCCACCACCCCTTTTCACATATCCATACAATTTCTCTTTAATTAGACCTACTTTCACCTCTGTCTCTCTTTTGGGCTCTCGAACCCCGTAACCCTTCAATTCATGCGAACAATGGACTCATCCTGTCTGGATGTGAGTGTAGACACTGACACCAAGTCAAATATACTTCATCCGGCGCTTCTGGAAGGAAAACAGGCGAGCGCACATACTCAATTACACTTATAAAGCATTTGATTGGGTTAGACCGATATGATTGGCTCGTGAATGAGTTTGAGAATCAATGCAGCACTAAGCAAACTTTTTACAGATTTATGCTTCATGCACATGTATGAATGCTCCACCACCCAAAAATGAAAATTCAGTCTTGAAATACGCCCCCCCTGCCAATTTGTATAAATGTCTTTGTTGTGTTGAACACAAAGAGTGATATTTGAAAATATTTTTGAGTTCTGGGACATCATTGATTCACATAAAAGAAGAATTTAAAGGGTAGTCAAAGGTGCCCGGAACTGTAAATTATTCAAAACATCTCATTTTGTTTTCAACAGAACAAAACTATACAATATATTTCCCTACTATGGTGGTAAATGATGTCCCAGAAATGTCAGTCGCTAACATTTTTCCAAATATCTTTCTCTGTGTTCACCAGAACCAAGAAATATATACAGGTTTGGAACAACTTGAGGGTGAGTAAATGATGACCGAATTTTCAGTTTAAGATGGAGTATCCCTTTACGTGTAGTGTGCTAGAAACAACATGCATAAGTTGTCAAAGAAAAATCTGAAAAAAGCATGTACTCAACCAAAAACAAATTGTACCATTAAATCGTATCTAAACCTGGTCATGCTAAATAAATTACTACCAAAAAAAATGAGCACATAACACAAAACCACAAACAAACATCCAGACGTTCACACAATCCACCCCCATCTCGGAGTAACAACACCTGCCCTCCCCTCCCCCACAACAAAGGCACAACAGACGCTCTTTTAACACATGGGTTCAGACGCACAACTTGTCGCAAACACGATAACGCAAAAATGTGTGTATACACACTTCACAGAGAGCTTTTGCAAAGAACTAACTGAATGTACCGCAGTTTCGCTATTATTAACCAATGGGAAAGGTTCAAGAGAATGGGGCTTCATTTAAAGCTTCAAATCAAAATAATGATATTAAAAAGTTTATAATTATTATAAGATAAAAAAGAACATAAAAAATGACACTTAAGAGATGCACTATGCAAAGAACTAAATGTCACAAAGTTTCGCTATTAATAACCAGTGGGAATGGTTCGAGAGAATGGGTGGTGATACATCAAAAGTAAATATAAATTTTGTTTTACATCATGATGTTTTCTTGTCACGACTCCTGCACAGAGGCAAGAGTAAGTCAAGCTATTCCTAAAACGGCAAATAAAAGAACTTCACCCACAAAAAAAACAAAGCTTGATATGAAACACAGCTAATATTCATCTTGTTTGAAGTTGCTTGCCATCCTGCGGAGTTATATTCTTCAAAAAAAAATGAATATATTCGCTGCTGTTTTGTTTTAAACTTGAATGCGACCATAAGGAATAAAATTACTGACCGAGGCAATCTAAGAGGCCGAGAGTGTGTTCGTGAATAACGCCCGGCTTTAAAAGCCCCGACTGAAGTGTCTTGGCCAATGCTTGATGCTTTGTTGCGCCCGTGTGATAAACAGAGCTATGCAAACATGTTGGGATGGCAACGAGAGCGAGAGATAGGAGAGATAAAAAGGGGGAGGAGAAGATGGGATGGTCAAGTAGAAAGAGGACCCCGCGTCTCCGTTCTCACAATCACTGCGCCCCTCTCACCTGAAATTAAACATAAGGCCAGGTGCCACTCTAACCACGCCATCTGTTCAGCCCCTCCTCTCTTCCTTTACCTCTCCCTTCAATTCACCGCTCACAATCTTTTATTCATGGTTGGTTTCAATGTTGACGAAATTAGAAGCACTTTTTCGTCAAGTATAAACTAATGCTAAGGAAGCGAAGGTGCAGACAGCGCGCCTGTGACTTTTATGCCATATCAGACTCAAATCGATTAAGGTGTCTGAATTGCAAAAGAGAAAACTGTCGTTTTTACAAACATGATCGGAAAAATTGCATTTATAGGCATGTATTGAATGAATTACGTTGCCCCTAACTTTATGAAACACAGTTTTCTGCCCTCTTACAAAGCTTGTGTTATTAGAAAATTCTTTCCACATCTCTGATAAAGAGATGCAGTGTGAACAAAAGCAAAAGAAAGCAGGTGAGAATGAAGGTTTTAAAACCAATTTCTCTCTTATCTTATCGGTCTCTCTCCCCCATCCCGGTTACAATTCCTATCTCACCCGCGCACACTCTCTAAACACACATCACGCAGCGTTGCCGGAGCGATTCGCCATGATTGACAGGCTGGGGGTGGGGCCTGCTCTGAATGGCAGGTGCCACGAGCTGGTAATAATGCCATACAGCTGGGGTGTCTGTGTGTAAAGAAAGAGAGAGGCAGAGAAAGAGGAAGAGACGTTTCTCTTTGGAAGAGGGGGGCTGTTGTTCTTAATAATGTGCTCCGTGTTGTACCTCGAGGGGGGGGTCTGAACACCGTCTCACCGGGCTTAGGTGAGGGGGGTGGACGAATAGAAGGATGGTGGGATAGAGAAGGAGGATTTAAAGCTGGGGAGGCCGCTGATCTGCGCCTGGAGAGGTCGCAAAGGTCAGACTACTGTCATGCTAATAACGGGATTTGTTCTGGAGTTACACATATGCGTATAACCTCGGTCACCATAAGGATGATCAGAAAAAACAAAGCAGTCCACGTAACACCGCTTACGTCTGTCACGTTTTTATTTAATTTCACCGGTTATAATACGACTGAATCGGCCATCAACATGTGACACGTGGAGTCATAAAGCCATATATCCCTTCATTACCCCGCGTCTGGCAGAGTCTGTTCAGCTGCGCCAGAAGCCTCTATTCCCCTCCTCTGATTGGCCGCTTGGTCAACATCACGTCTGTGCCTTTACGACATTTCTCTCGCACGCATCATGTTGCTTCCGCTTGTGGAAATTAAACCGGCTTAAATAGAGTTTGAAGGGAAAACATCCCCCTGGGTTTGCTCGATCTCAATCTAATCAAAATCAACCGCTTCTGGTTATATATGGAAGCACGGTGCGTTTAGTTTCCTGGATGTATGTTCTACATGTTTATGTATATTCATCGTTTATGTCCTGTACATCTGGCCAATCTGAATGGTAAAAAACAATCGAGGGGTTTACAGGTTGGCTGTCTCGGTGCTGGCGCGGCTCTGACGCGGCAGATGGCCTAACAGCTAATCAACGACTTGAGAAAGAAAGACATGATGGCGAATGCCTTCAAGGATTGAGCCCTCCTACACTCCTAATTAAAGTCTGTTCAGTCAACACAGATTTCCACGGATCCTGTTTCCTGAACCATATAATGTGTTGTTTCCATTTTTAGAAATGACTTCACGGCTTTTAATCCTGTTATAAACCTTTATGTTAAAAGCTTTAGCCTATATACAGTCAGCCCAGCCCTATATATAGACAACTGCAAATGTATTTAGGGAATCTATTTGTTTTGTAAAACCAGTCTCTTGCGTTCACTTTATTAACAGTGACAACTCACCCCTGGCAATGTCTTCTGCTCGTGCAATGCATTCTGGGCCTTCAAGGCTGACTCTCTCGCGCAGTACGTGAGGAATGCACAACCTAAAGAAGGAAACGCATACAATGAGGATTGTAAGCGTAACAAATGCAAAGTGAATAAAAAACGTGTTAAAACAGGACGACAAGAGGGATGGGAAATAACCGTGATTCAGAAATGGAAAAACATAACACAATTCAAGTCTACACAGTTGCTTTTTGTGTGAACCTATTCGTTGATCTCGGAAGGTGGATTGCGAACGCAATGAAAAACTAAAGCAAAATATCACGAACACACAACACAATGTGCAAGAAAATGCATCCATAGCAATACATAATACATTAAAAACAACCTATTACGTTTGACCTGGTGTCAAAGAAGACGTTATAAACATTATGGCTCTAGATGTCTTAACACAGCCTCACGTTTCTCTTAAGATATGGAGAGGAAAACTCATCTAGCACCATTAGTCTACCATCTCCCCTTGAGACTGCCCGTTCAATAGAGCCACGTCAATCTCGTTTAATTACCTTTGTGCATCCCCGTGTACTTGTCCTTGATCACCGTAAGCTCATAGATCTTCCCGAACTGCTCGAAGATGGGCTTCAGGTCCTTCTCCTCCAGATTCCGCGGGATCTGGCCAATGAAGAGCTTGATGGCGTCGGCCTCCTTCATCAGGACGGGGGACGGAGCGACAGCTGCGCCCGGTGTTTCAGCACTGGAGAGCGGCTCGGCGGATGAGCGAGAGTCCCGGTGGAAAGGCTCGTAACGTGACGGCTCTGAGCACAGAACAGAGAAACGAATGCAATCCGTGACAGTTTAAGAGAAGTTTTGGACACTATAGATTGGAAATAAACAGCGGTTTACCGCTGGTGGGTTAGCGAGGTTTTACGCGTTAGTTCCGGGATTGAACCCGTGACCTTTACCTTCGCAAACTCACTTCTGTGGCGAGTTAGCTACAGTTACTCGCGGTTTTGCGTAAAGGAGACACTTTATATCCTCGAGGAGACACATAGGCTACATTTTGTAACATCGCCGTTAATAGATAAATAAAGGAACGCAACAAAACCGATTCAATGCGCAAAGAAATGCAAGAGGGTGCAAATAGACTACATTTGATCACAAAGTCACATTTTCTTTTAACGTTTATGAAATGCAACAACAACGTTTAATAATAAATAAAGTTTTGCACAAGTCAAAACGAGATATTTCAGTTGCACGCGCTGGAAATCATTAACGAACACGATACAATGGCAAACAGATCAATAGTATCGTATAGGCTACATGGAAATGTTTCATTCGCGTTTTAAACTGAACACACTAACATTCAGCGTTATTTATATGAGAAATGTTTGCTTATTTGACCAAAGTTAACTTGCAATAGCTTCTTGCAATCATTTGGTCTCTATAAAGGAATTGTAAGATTACACAATTTATAGAAGAACAAAGAAACGTGTATTACAAGCCCTTGCGTTTCAGCACATTAGAAGCGAATGTGTATAAATATTGATGGATATGCCCATTGCTTCTTTGTTTAATCCAGACTGGTGGCTCAGGCGTATTGTGGCTCTTTGTCACGACACCAACTGCACATGCATACGCACATACATGATCAAGAATGAACGCACGCAACTATCCAAGCAACTTCTCGCCTTTAAATCGATAAAACCCCAAACGTTTGGTAAAATCTTACAAGCTTTCCGGTGCGCGTAAAGCCCAACGTATAGCGCTCTCTCCTTTGTTAATCCCAAGGGGATGTTTGTTTATTTGTCGTCTTTCTGTCTGGTTGTAGAATACGGTCGGGCAGAGATAAAGAGAGCTCTCGTAAAACAGATTTCATTAAAACATGCAACTAAATCCGTGCATCTGTCACCCTTGAACCGTCATGCTTTTTGTCTCTCTTGCCCTCTCAGATATCTCCTGTTGACTGGAATGAATGCGTGAATCAACACAACTACAAATGGAAATAAAACAGATTTCCACTTACGGATAAATGCACAGGCAGTGAAGGCGAACACGTTAATGCTGTAGCCTGTATTCACGGTGTTGACACTCCGTATAACCCGTAGCTTTTGACGTCGAAAGCCGGTGTCCCCCTCCTGTCCATCTCCTGTCCTCCCTCGGGGTGTGGAAAGCGTGATGCTTACTCGATTTAAGGGAGAGTCTGCATTTTCCTCCGACAAAGCATCGACGCAAAATCACGGGGTGCTGTCAGCGAACAGCTGTCTCTTTCATTGCCACTACAATTGACGGAATTAACTGTCACGCGTGGAGTCATTTGCACGTGTGTGGTCCGTTTTAACACCAAATAAACGCTGATAAAATACCTTTAATTTGCTAAAACATGTAACGTCTTAAAATACAGTTCAGAGGTTGAACACTTTCATTTTAAAATTTGACAAAATTGATTGGGACAAATACAAACAAGACTATGCTTTCCAAACGGAATGTACACTGAAACACAAATAGCGTTAAGAGGTCGCGTCTGCTATATCTGGTTGTTCGTTTTACTCGTCGGAGTGTAAATGATTGACGGTCCCTGATATCAAGGACGCTAATCCGCCTTTTGTTCTCATCGAGCTCTGACCACGGTCCTGAAACTACATCCAGCCAAATCATGTTTTCTCGCAAATTAACACCCACTTCAACTACGTGATTTTCTCGCTACGGGTTCGCGCATTTTCCCCCTGCTTTCCACCATCCGACATTAAACGCACAACATTTATTTTGATCTTATTCTTGACACTACGAAAAACGCCTTTGGGAGATTATACACACACATCATAACTCGTGCGGTCCATTTACATCCCCAAGTGCATCTGTCGTCATTTCATGATTTGTAGACCAGCCTGTCTTGTACTGTGTGTGAAATAAGTTTAAGATTCTTCTACATGTTTGGGATTGGCAACCATCTGCAAACCCCTTAAATCACAGTGAACCCAAATCCACACAATATAAACGCTTGCCTTTCTGTCAACACTCATATACAGTCTCTCCTGTGCCCTAAAGCAGAGGCATTTCATGCACGTACACAAGAGTAGCTCACAAGACCCACCGATGACTCAACTGGTTAGAAACACAGTTGAATAAACGACGACACCTGCTGGTTATGTAGGCGGTGGCTTTCTCAGTAAGCACTGAAAACTCGAGTTGTGAAAAACATATCAATAATTGTGCCAGTTATTTTAGGCCATAGATTATGTTACATTTGAGGGCATACCTTTAAGTCAGGAAAGTGTAAGATGACATTTTAGACTATAACATCAGCTGCATCCTGGCATTAAGTAGCCTACAGAGGCAAAAAGGTCACCTATCAATGTACCGTGACCTTTAGCTTGTGCATTTTTTCAAGCAATAACCTTAAATCCAACGGTTATATATTATAATTTGTGCCCCGTGTAACTTAACTTTAAAGAGCATACTAACCTTTGTGCTTTGACTTGACTGTCTGCTCACCTTTGAACCATCTCCAGTAAATATTTGAAATTCTGCCCCAAGCCTAAGCTCACCCTGGAGACCTATGATCACCCTGCCTTCAGCTATAAAGCACACAGCTCATTTGCACCAGTAGTACGCCGGTAGAGGGCGTTACAGATCTAACTTATTACAATTCTGGAGAAGGCCTGCAGTGGAAAACAGCATTTATAGAACAGGGGGTTTATCCTGTGCCCGTTCTTAAGAAAGGAGGTGTGCATACATTCAAATCCATTCAAATGTAGCTCAAATAGATTTTAAAATAACTTTAAAGAGAGTGAATATAGCACCATGCTCTGAAACGCATCATTGACATTACAGGTTCTGCTTTTGTGGGGACTTACAGTCTTGAAGTTCTTTTAAATTTGGACAGATAAACAAAAATGTCTTTCGTTTGCTTTGGGCGACAGCATTATGGTTTACCTTCATTTGCAAGCGGATGGAACACAAGGGCAATGGATGTCCCCTTATGCACATTGTTGCTGGGCAGACACGGTCCTTCAAGTCCTTCAACATACACTGGGGATACACAAGATAGTAGACATGAGGATTCTTTAAAAATTCAAAGGGAAATATGAGAGAAAATAAGAAATGCTTTTTTTTTTAAACATTGAAAAAAAGTTGTTTAACAAATTTTTAAAAAAATATTTCTAGAATCATTGATGTGAATATATATATATATGTGTGTGTGTGTGTGTGTGTGTGTGTGTGTGTGAATAGTTTATTTCCAAAAAGAGATAAGTCGGCATTATATGTCAAACATTGTTTTGTTATTGTGCATTCCAAATAATATCAATCAAACTGCAGTTGTTTTTTATTTAAGCCATAATAACAAATAGACACACACCTAACTAACAAAATAAATCTCTTTTTGGAAATAAACTCTTCAAATGCACTTTTATAGGACACCATAGCCCTATATATTTAAAATAACTCAATGTAAAGATAGAAATATGGTACTGGCAGATATAAGGTTACTGCAATGGAGTTTATTATATCTTGCATAACATAACATGTAGGCCTATTATTTATTATTTAAAGATTCGTCACGCATACGTGGACATGCAGTTAATTTTGCGTATTGCGATCAGATCTTATGTGAATATATGAAACGTGGTACATTACTGCTGAAAGCCTACCTTATGTAAACTGTACACGTGCGGTAAGCGTAAGTGGGCGTGGCCCGTGCGCCTCTTAAATAAGTTCTGACGTAAACAAAAAAGGAAATCACACCTCCTCCAAAAACAAACGAATATTTCAGCCTTAAATAGTAAATGTGGGAATATTATTTTAATTATTTCTATTATATAAACTTCTTTGATTCACTTCTGTAATGTAGGCTACTTTATGTATTTTTAATATGTAGCCTATTGCCTAATACACGACGGAAAAATATCAAACTATTAATAAAAAGGAGTTTTTTACGACCTGGCAACTTTTCAAACATCTATCTTTTAAATATGAGAAAGGCAACAATTGGGGTTTCTAAACTGTAAATATAGTAGCCTACTTTTATAGAGTAATCTATCCCTTGACAGTTCCCATTTGTAAACACGTTATTAAAGACTGTAACATGGAATCTATCAGTTGGTGAAATGTTTTTTGTTTAGTTTCAGCAAATATCTCATTTGATTTAAACCTCAACATAGTAAAATACAACGTACAAAAGTGTGATTTAGATGCGTAATATTTATATTATTTATGTTTTGTTTCCCATTACAATCTCACCACCTGTATTAATACTCATTAAAGAATTCTCTTTCTGCACCTCTTGCTCATAACAGACAGTGAGGAGGTCACCCGTAATACATCCCTGAGGAGCAAGGTGAACCCTCAGGTAACAAAAGAAATGACCAGAATGAAAGCTAAAGGTCTTCACAGATCCAGACTTGCCCAACACTAGATTATTTCCTTTAAATAAAAAATGTAATATTGTGCAGAAGAAATGCTATCTGAAAGGCATAGTTCACCCACAAATGAAAATTCTGTCATGAATAACTTGTTCCAACTTGATGTCTTAGTTCTGTAGGAGACAAAGAAAGATATTTGGAAGAATGATAGCGGCTGAGATTTCTGGGACACGATTGACAAGCATTAAAACGGTTGTCAAATGTGGCACAGAACTGTTTGTATTCCTAAATTCTTTAAAATATTTTATTTTGTGTTCAACAAACACTACACTACTACAACACTTCTTTCAACTATAGTAGTCAATGATGAACGAGAGTAAATCGCAATAGATTTTTCATTTGTCCCCAAGAATGCTTCTATAGATTTAATGAGGATTTGGTAATGTCTGACTATATTAAGACTATATTAATCACATTTGTCTTGTAGTTTTTAACCTTTTTGTGTCAAGACGGCCCGGCCGTTACTACTATACTTCATTGATCTTTAAGTACAAAAACCACATGTACATAACATGCTACACGTACACAAAAGGCCTAATCTTATACGGGTGGGCCCTCCACCTCTCAGGCCAATGAGAATACTACACCAGAGGCCTTTAGTGAGGCCCCTCAACATAAGACCACTGACTTGTTCAGGAAAATTAGTAAACAGGGCAAAGGTCTTGTGAAAACACTTTCATTTTAAACAGTTAAACGATAAATCTACAAAACGTTGCGATATGAAGGTAAAGGGGCGTGTCCTTTTGTTGTTATTAGTCCATTTAAGTTTTTATAATAAGAAATATGTATTTAAGATTTCTGGTAAGGACTGTAGAAATTTAATCCCCATGTTACGAGTTTATAGAAATACAACGATATGTACTTCAAGATCTTTAAAAAGTGAAATTTTGAGCGTTTTATTCAGCTGTGAGCTGCTTCATTTTTTGTTTTAAATACATAAACTGTCTATTTGGTGAATTTTGAACTTCGACAATAAAGACACTCAGTTACAGTTTGAAAAATGTGATCAACTTCGGTGAATGCCAAAACACTTTCAGAAATATTTAGAAAAAGCCCTGGAATGTTTGGTTTTCATGCTCCACGACTTTTTAAACATTTTTGAAATAAAAACTGATCCGTTATGTTAAATGTAACATCAGAATCTACAGATTTTGATTTGATGTATTATACAATTATAATTTAAAATACTTTTTGTTGCTCTGTATCATGCATAAACAGATTGACAGACATTTGAAATGCCAGTAATCATAACCTTAGAACGAGTTGCTCTGTTTGTTAAGTTAATGTACTGCAATAAAAATCCCCATGAAGTTATTAGTGCCAATAAAAGTGGAATACGCTTGGCCTTATTTGACATGTTTCTTGTCTTTTACAGGTACATTTTATCTCAGAGAAAGATGGTCACAGCTTGATGCAACACCTGTGACTGTCACAACTGAAGTGTGACCGCAGCGATCTCTTAGTCTGACAGATAAAGGTGCATTTAAATTGAACTATGTATGCATATTTGACATGACAAAAACGCAAGTAAAACAAAAAAAGCAAATAAACCTGCATGTTCTAGTTTTTCGACCACTTAATAAAAAAACGTCAATATATTATTTAATGTTTTATATTTTTCTCAATTAATCAAAACTACTATTGAACTGAGTCTCCAATGACTATATGTAAATGTCTTATACTGGTTTCGAAATTGAAACAACTTTGCTCGCTGTGAGAGACACGTCATAAAGAGTGAACCTGAATTTGAGCCATTAAACACGGCAATAAAACCTCTGCGTATACTAAAATGCGTTTGTATTTTATTCATGTAGATATGAAGTGTATTCGCGAGACTGTGAAAAGCAAAAGAAATCAGATGAGATGAAAAGACTGGTTGAGACCGTACTCCCCCACTGTGTTTTTTTCCAAACAATTTTATTTAAGTCAGTACAGTAAAACTGAGAGGCTGTGATGTTCTCTTCCTTCTCGTCTTCTGGATCTTCTGCCAATATAGGCAAAAAATGGTCTCTTCACACCTGAGTGTCTTACCTCAAATGTTAATATTACACTGCTGTTCGCCATTAATGATGAGAATGATTCTTAACTACCTGCTAGGGATAAATTTTGTTATATCTACAAAACAATAAGTGGTGAATCAAATTCATCAGCTTCTCATCACATTATAGCTTCATCATCAGTAGAACTTAATTTCAAAGGTAAAAAATATTACATTAACCTCAACTTAACGGTGGTCCAATAAATTGTGTTCTTTCTGAAAGATGTGTGTGAGATCTGAACACACACGTTCTCACAAAAGGAAAGGACATTTTGTAGTAGCATTTACATTCAGCTTTTTAAAGAATTAGACACAAAAACGACTAAAGTGAAGGATTGAATTAAATGAAATAAAATAACCACCTCTTGTTTTGCCTTTGTCTTCAGGTGCCCTCTCGGATGACTCGGAGCTCCAGCATGACTTTATCTTGCCATATGACTCCTTGATATAACAGTTCATTCCTTTTCACCATGACCGGATAACATGGCTTCATGTTGTAGAAGACAGATTTTGGTGATTTGGATGTTAGATGAGGAGATCTATTGAGGGTGCTCGACATCATCCCTTTGACATCAACATCCACAGCAACCTTCTTCCACATGGACTTCTTTATGTTCAGCTCATTTGCGGCATGCACTAAACAACAACAGCTGAGCTTAGGAATTGCGATAAGAGGATACTTCAGTAACGTGGAGGCAGGTAAGGTCTTTTAGGAGGATAGAAAGAGCCACCAGCTCTTGGAGGTCCTCCAAAATGCGGGCCAGGTCGCTTGCCTCTATGGAACGGTGGCTCATGGACGTATGGGACTGGTGGTGGCCGACACATGGGCCTTGGAGGTGGATAGTGCCCTGGGTGTTGTAAATGGACAGGGTGTGGCGGTCGAGGCCTGTGCTCTAGGTGAGGAGGAACCCTCCGCTCTGTGTAGTGAGGTGGTATGTCTTCAGGGTAGTACTCATGCGCACGAGGAGAAACCGGGTACGCGTCGTAATGTGTAGGAGATGGACTGCGGGGAGGATGGTCGTAGTACGGGTCGAAGTACGGATTGTCAGGTACAGGTCGAGGAGTGCTTAAATCTTCATGGTAAGCCCTTAGTGGAGGTGGGGAGCCAAGGCGGTGATGGGGTTGGTGCTGCAGAGAAGCTCTTGGTGGATGTTGGTGGTTGTAATCAATTTGAGCATTCTGTGGGATTTTAGGAACGTGGTGTGGAGCAAAGCGTGATGGTCCATCCCCATGTAGATGGAAAGGATCCTCTTGAGCCAAATGTTCACCATATTCAGAGTTTTCTTGATTGTAGGATTCATCACTGCCACTAACTTCTGTTTGACTATAAGGTTCTTCAAATGAAATGCGAGGACCGCCTGCCCTCGAAGAAGAAACAGCAGCTATGAAGTCTTGAGGGGGAGGGGGGAGCTTTGGAATAGGTGGGAGGGGTGTGGTGAAGAAGCTAGGCGCATTGAGATCCTGCCTTGGTTCTTTAACACGGTACGAGTCAACTCCGAACCCACCAGAGCTTGCCAACGCTTGCTGCTCTTGACCATCTCTATATGGGTCCGCGTACAAGTTCCTCGTCAGCAGTTCTGAATTTGGTCCCGTGTTTATAGGGTTTTGCCTTAGCTCTTGATGTATTTGAACAGGTCTTGTTGGGGCTTCCCCATTGTTGCTTGAAGATTGTTGGTTGCTGGGCTTGGAAGTGGAAAGCATAGCTTTGATGAGTTGATGATGTGTAGCCTCTGCCTCTGCAAGAGAGGGTACAGAGCCCTTCTGTGGTTGCCTGACATTCTGGTGAATCTCTGCACCACTTTGTAGTCTTGGATCGGTATGAGAATTTGGGTCGTGCCAGGATGTAAGGGGAAGTGTTGATTTAGCATCTGCAGACAAAGATGGACCCTGCTGATACATCAACTGCTCTGGTCTCGGAACGTCCATAATTTCATCCTGGGTAGGCGTAGAGCCAGCCTCATCCCTTACTGGGGTCCCAACAAGGTTGTCTGAACTTGCTAAGGGGCTGTCAATAGTCCCCTTATTCCATGACAGGACAGATGGGAAGCCCAAATTAATGCCTTTCAGTACTGGGTTTCCTTGGAGGAAGTTATCGATTTTGGAGTCCAGGGTAGAGTTGAGAGAAGAGCTAGGATTTACTTCCTCATTCACCATATCGGACTGTGAAGATTTGAGAGTTACGCATGCCTGAGAGGCAGGATCTGTAGTCGACTGCATAGCAGGAGTAGGTGTGACTTTAGGAGATTCATGGGCGTGTGATGCAAGAGTGTGAAGGGGTGACTTATCCAAATCTGACGTTGAGGGTGTGGGGGTCTTTGCACCCTGGTTGCTTAGTAGAGAGGACAGACCTGGGGGAAAAAAAAACAACGTCATATTTAGATTTTAAACACAATAATTTTCTTGCTATCCCATTTCTCACCCTGAAGACCACCATGGGGTTGTGTTTTGGACAGGGCACTTAGCAGGGTGTTGGTGCTGATGTCGACCCTGGAAAGGATGTTGGCCAGAGGGTTGGCTGGTGGGGCGGCCGCCACAGGACTTTTTAAAGTTGAGCTTGGAGTGGACGGCACACTTGGTGAAGACCGAGAAACAGGACTGACTCCAACAGCTGCAAATGAAAAAATTTATGTTTGAACTCAACATTATGCAGAATGTTTCTAGTCTCCTTTGTACTTAAAGTTATTTGGACACAAAGGACAGAGAAAACTTAGTTGTAAGACACAAAGCGCAATCCAGTTTAAAACCTGCAGATCCCACATGACATGCAATTTCACCCCATGTACAATGTGATGTAGATCAATACTATTTACAGAAGCTCACCTGAATTCTTCATAACATTTGTGAGTGTGCTGAGGATGGAGCTGATCTTGCCTAGATCAACCCCAGCAAGGTTCACAGGAAGTGTCGGTGTTGCTGAGGAAACAGGTGGCGGAGGGGTTGTGACCTGCTTGGTTTGCGCAGCCTCTTTAGTATATGGTGAAGGTTCTGTAACGTTCTTATGGGCAGATGGCTGTTTGGACACAACAGACGTGTCTGCAAGTTCCTCTACTGTAGGATACAAACACACATGCTTAACTTCCAACTTTCCAAAATCATTAAAAACCCACTTTACTTCTATAATGTATTCAGAATAAAACAGGGAAAACAGGCCTTTTGTACCTATGATGGCCGGTGTTTCTGTCTCTTCCACATCTGAGAGATCCATATCTTCTACATCTCGGTTGTCCGTTTCTCCCACAGAAATGTTTGGTTTTGGGGAACCCCCAACAGATGAGAGGGGGCTGGGAGCATCAACCAAAGCGATCATGTCTTCCTCTAATTCCTGCCCATCCAGGTCTGGGTCCGGGTGCCCAGTGGTACCCAGGGTATGGAAGGGTGACTCTGAACCGGTGGGGGAAGGGGCATCTTCAATGGGGGAGGGGACAGGCGAGTCATTCGGATCGGGCTGCATAGCTTTCAGTGTATCGAGTTTGCGCTTGAGGTGCGACACTCGGTTTGCAAACGTCTCATAGGCCTGGAAAGTAAAGATTTGAAGAGCTGTTACACAATTATAACTACATTTAATCAAAAAAAGTTGCATTTGAAAAATCACTTTAGTAAGGAATGAACAATATGCTAAATATTTACAATATATTTGATTCCATTTTGATGGCAATACAGAATTAGCCAACATTTTGAGTTTCACAATGATTCGTTTTTATAATAAGGCCATTATGTCTCCAAAGGACAGTAGGCATGAGCTTCACTCGTCTGGTGTTGTTTTTTACAAATCCAATTGCAGAACAGGCCAGCTGAAACCACTAAAGGCATTAAAGGAGCATCGATTCTGAAAGAGGCTATACGACGCTGGTTTAAAAAATAAAGACAAGTTTCATCATGCTCATAATGACGGGTCTGCTTGAAGACCTCATGCTGCTGCGAGCGAGGAGCTCTTGTTGAAGCCAATGGAAATAATTCAATTTCATAAAGTGCTTTTTGCAAATATACCATTTGACTTATATCCTCAGACACCATTTTATCTGAAATGACCCTCAACATTCATTTCAATCTTACAGTGTGAGAATTTCCGCTTCCTACAGCGATTTAGTTGTAAAGGTCTTGTGATGGTCTCTGATCTTTGTAATGTTTTATCCTCTTTTTAAAAAGTGCATCAGGTTATTACACAAGTCATTATACAGATGTTCTATTTTGCGGATGAAGAAATGTTGCAACCAAGCTTCTACCGCAAGCTTAGTTGATCACCAATTACTTAAACACTTACTTTAGCAACAATCTTGACCTCTTTATACTGCATCTCGTAGAATATGTCGGCATTCTCCAGAGCTTCCATCAGGGGTGAGCCTTTTTTGACCTCGCCGTCCAAGAAGGAAACAAAGTCCTGAAGCTTTGTGCTCCCGTCTTCAAAATCTTTGGAGAACCTTTTACCTCCAGCCTTGTCTGAGGTCCGAGATGCATAATAAATGAAAAAAAAACTAAATTAAGCACATGTCCATCTAATACACATTCAGAATATTAAAAGCTTCTTTGTTTAGTGACCTTTCAGTTTCTTTAGGGCTTCTGTACTGCATACATCCACTCTCATGGCAGCCAGCTGCTTCTCTTTCAGATCAATCTCATCCATTGACTTCCTATACTTGGAAAGATGCTCGATAAACGCTGATGGCTTCATGGGGAAAAACAAAACACATAAAAAGTAGGTTTAAAGAAATATCATTTCAGATTGGCCCAACTTAATGGGTCCAAATAACAATTCCACTGTGAATGCGAAATATGGAATATTTACCACAAACTCAGCCACAATCTTGGATTTCAGGGCAGCTTTGGAATTGACAGGAGCTGAAACTAAAAGAAGATATTGGTGAAAATCACCTTAAAAGTTTTAATCGTCATAATGATTAACCATTTACTGTACTCAACCCAACCAAATATTCATTTTTGTGTTTCAAAGGTGGCAAAAAGGACCATGGGTTTGTAATGATGCAAGTGTGATAAGTAAAGGCAAGATTTTTATTCTTGGGTAACTGTACCTTTAAATTCTCCCATGTTCCGTTTACCACTACTGTGCAACTCCTTAATGCAGTTCTGACCTTTTGCTGGTTCTTCTGCCCGAATAAGGCCGCTTTTCAGCTTACGGATGAACTCTTCTGAATACATACTTCGGTCTTCCCAAATGGTCAGGATCCGTTCCACAGATTTGGTCACCTTACTGTCCTTTAGAGCACTGTGAGGAGAAACAAGAACTTAATACCCGCCCATGTTTAATAATAGCACGTGGGGTGCGAAAGTGTTTAATTTGTATTAAAAGCAATCATACAGAGTCTACTGTAAAATCACTTTTGGGGTTAGGGGTGGGCAGAATGACCAAAAGTGTTTTATTTCACGGAAACGATATATTTCACGGTAACAATATACCTATTTTTATTATATATCTTATATATATATATATCATACCCAAAATGGTATCGCTAAAATGCAGAGATTTTAACTTATTGTTGACTTAACTGTAATGTGCTTGAAAACTACAATGAGTCCAATAGTCAAATTTAGTCCTCTCCATCTCGAAAACATATTGACTTGTCGCATCTCAATTTTCCACCTAGTGTAATACGTTTATTTATTAAAATTATTAGTAACCAGTTATTGGAAGATACATACTGTAAATTTAAACTGACCTTTGGTCAATAGACAAAAGGAAACAAACAAACACAGCAGTTAGGGATGGTTGCTATTATATCATTGGCGATATACAGGTAGAGCTTATCCCCACGAAAGGAATTAGTCTTTCCACGATATAAACGATAATTCCTAGTTGATGACGCATGTCTCTGTAAGATCATTCACAGCTCATATGCAGACTTGAAGCTGAGAAAGACTAAAAGAGGTGCTCGAACTAATTTTCGCATTTGGCAAACGCTTTTATCCAAAGCAACTTACATTGAATCGTACTATACATTTGTTTCTGACTATGTGCAATCCCCTGGGATCAAACCCATGACCTCGCCGTTTCTAGCACCATGCTCTAACCACTGAGATACAGGAAAGCTCTAACTCTCAATGAGGATGGCACTGTAGATGCATCAAAGTTAATGTTTAGTTTCCCTTTCGTTTTTTTTATTAGTTTGTCAAGTAATCATTTGTTGATAGTCATAATACATTAAAACAGTACAACGTTTAATTTGGCTAAAAGTCTATATTTAAACATTTGTTAGATGTTATGCGGGCGTGCGCATTGCACAAATTGTTTAAAGATCGTGCAGTCTCTGCAAATTTCATATTAATCTTGAGTGCCTATACAGTAGTATTGCATACGTCGTATCTTCAAAGAGAATTTAGTATGATCAAATTTATAAAAGAGAGATACGGCTGTGAGATTATTTCTGGAAAAGCTAGAGGTGGGACTAGTGGGGAGAGTGGGATGGAACTACACCACGAGCAAACAACACATCATCACATACATCCCTTCGTGATTTGTACATTATGCACGTACACGCCAATTGCCAACAAAACATAGACGTATGACTTAGTGCTAGAAGATGCCAGACATGAACTGCTCGCAGTAAAACAAACTGAGACAATGCCATCTATCAGTTTCACATGATCTCCAAATCCACGTTATATCCACTGTTTATATAACATCCATCACTGAAATGGCGTGAACAAACAGACACACCTAAACTTCACTATCGCAAGAGTAACGAGCTGCAGTGCAGCCCATCTTGACGCAGCGCAGATAATCTTGATGGTAAGTGGGTCTCACACGTTGGTTGGCTCGTGGCAAGGTTCTTTCTTTTGCTTTGCTTTGCTTTGCTTTTCCGGGGGAGTATGCCATTAAAAGGAATAGGATCCCTTTGACACAACAGGATCAAGAATTATAAAAAAACGTACACTCCCCCAGCACCCCAACTTGTTTCTGTATCAAGAAATATTACTTCATACGTACCACTTGTTTTTAACAAGTTGACCATGTTAAGCATGAGAAGCTAGCACTTTCAACAGTGTAAAGAAGACGTGACATGGCATGATACCCCATCTTTAATATGATTTCTTGCCTGTTATATATAGAATGCATGAACGGAAGTCGAATGTCACCATAATACTGTAGGTATATTTTAGTACCCTGTTTGATTTGTGGTACGTTTTACCTTTTGGTTAATGTTTGTGTTTCTGAGGCTCTAGACTTGGGCTGTACGATGAATCGAAATCGAATCGCAATGGCAATGTCTCACATTGCGATTTGATAATCGCAAGAAGCTGCCATGTGGACGTGATGTAAAAAAACAATTAATTAAACGCAGTGGAAACTGTCTGTTTCAAGCCCGCTTTGATTGGCATTCTTGCTAACCAATTGAGTGAGCGCGCCTCTGTTAAGCCCAATTAGCACTACCCTTGTGAACAGCGTAAACACTAGTCATAAAAAAACAACGAGGGAAAGAGAGAGAGTGGAATTGCTCGCACGTCTCTGCCCTACGTTGCGCATTACCCCACATCTCGCAGAGGAACCATATAAACTTGACACGTGGACACACAGGCTGTCATTCTTGCGCGTCTCGCCGGCGTTTCAATTTGACGCGCTTGAGTTCTTAAGTCCGGCTCCACACCACGTCTCCACAAGTGCATCTGGCAATATGTGGATGAAGATTGACACATGCAAACTCGAGCCTGGCTCTGCATTTCAAACAAATGTAAATTCTATCTAACTGCTTTACTAATTTCACTTCGATGATATGTCTATTTAAAAATGAATAAATCAAACTGTGTAACCTATATACCATTATAAACATTCACTAATACAATAGAACATTTTATGGATTTAAGGGTTATAATGGGCATGGTAGGGTTAAAATGTGTGTTGTATTTGTTTTAATGAAAACTATATAGTGTACACTGGTATTTGGAACAACAGTAATTGCTTTATCAATAATACCTATATTTTCTATATAGCCTATTATAATTACAGATGAAGTGAAGAAGTGTTAAATAAGACGTGACAACTCTATGGTCTTCTGTAGTGGTAACTTAACCTTGTGGTGACGCAGTTTTATGCTAATGAATGTTAATATTCAAATAGCATTTTTATTATTCAAATAGTTATTGTGGATCCTTCGCGCACATCCCTACCACAAACTGTTATGAGTCATGCTACTACCTGCCATGTAACGAGTCATGCTTTCTTCATTATCAACGTCTGTATGTTAATGGGGAATAAATACAATAAATCATGTCCTGCATCCACGCATAAGACGTTTCCAGCATGACTTCACTTAACTAAGACTTAAAAAAGTATACACTCTGATGCTTAATATATCTCTGATATGATATCATACAGAGTTTAAAAAGACATTACAACAACAAAACTCAGAACAATTTCCTCACAGGTAGCTTTCAACATAATTAACATAAGAGACGGCAAAACAGACTGAAAAACAGCAGACCACATTTTCACAGACACTGTTAGAAAGCGGATGCTGATCTGAGAACAGTCAGCTGAGACGGATGAAAACGGTCTGGTCTTACCTGATGAGTTTGATAGATTCCGGCAGAACATCAGTAAAGGTGGTGCGGTACACAATGGCATTTTTCCTTTTACAGTTCTGAATGACATCATTAGCCAGATAGAAGAGATTGAGCCTGTGGGATTCATCCGCTAGAAAAGGAACAAAAGGTTTTATTAAAAAAAAACAATTACTCATTTCATTACAATTCATCGATTTTAATAATAGTCTATTTGCTATTGTGTGCCACTTTATCCAATTCAATTCAATTTTATTTATATAGCGCTCTTCACAATTTCCATTGTTCCAAAGCAGCTTTACAGGGGAAAAACGAAAAACCCAAGAAAGGGTAAAACACACTACATGGTGTTTTATATAATAAATCCAATTATTCTAGTAAATAATATCTAATGTCAGCATCTCCTGGTGGTTTATTTAGCATATTTTGCATTAAGTGAATGCTTGGCTGGAATTATTGATTATATTGCAGTATAATTTTTAATCTTCCATACTGTGCCTAAATGAAAATCTGTATAGATTCTATATAGTGCATTTATATAGGGCTGCAACTAACGATTATTTTGATAATCAATTAGTTGGACGATTATTTAATCGATTAAACAGATAACACTTATAACTAAATCAGAGATGGGAAAGTAAACACAACTGAACTCATAAGCCTTCGCCCAAATTGTTGTGTATGTCTCTCTAATGAACACACCAAGGCTTATGAGTTGTTTCAGGTGTGTCATATAAGAAGAAGCTGACAGTAATCTCTCCCAGAACAGTGATAGAAAGAGGCCACATGCAGATTATGGAGACATGCAGATTATACGTGTGGTACTTCTTCTATGGAGCATTGGAGTTACTGTGCGAGAGCACCCTCTGGCTTTCTGATGCAGCTGCATTTAACAGTATTTCGCTGACAAACTGCGCATAAAACATTGCAGCCAACCGCCAAATTGCGTGTATCTCCCTGTAACACGCAGATTTTTTACAAAGCTCATCGCTCTGAAAAGCGAGTTGTAATATGATTGGCCAGTTAACCAGTGAAATACTGCAAGCTTGTGATGGAAAACAGGTATATTTGGAACATCAGGTTCCACAGAAATTGTACTGAAAGGTAAGCACACATTACTTGTGTATACATTTGGTCGAATCATACCACAATCTTCAGGATACACATCCACTGTTCATTGTGAAATTCTTCTTAAACTAAAATCACAGACAGCTGGATAATAAGTGGGAGTTGGTAAGGCTCTACTCTTTAAACGAAAAAATTATGTAAAAAACTTATACATAGATCATGTTTAATCTGCATGCACTTGTACAAATAGTAAATGATTACAAAAAAGGTAAAAAATCAACTTCCTCAACTCCGGGAGACTTATTCCCCCAAGTCAGGGGTTGGCAACCTTTGTGACCAAGAGACATTTTGGTCCTCTTCCACCAAATATAATATGTCTGGAGCCGCAAAATATATGTTACCTTTAAATTACTATAACACAGTTAATGCGTGTAAGGTAGTAGTTACCCAGTTGCAATATAGTGTGATTTTTTTGTATTTAGATGTTAGCAATTTATAAATTTTTGTCCCTGGCAATAAGTGGGAGTACTGCAAACGGATAGTAGCACCGCGGTGTTGCATGCGCTCCTTTAGTTAGACATCATCTTTTTTCAGTGAACTTTGTTTTGCGTCATTTGATGAACAGCCACAAGAGACTGTCTACTTTCCACATACGGACATCATTAATATTATGAGAAGCTCGCTAGCCAGACAGGATTTAAACTATGCCGGCTAAAGACCTAAAAGTTTGGTTTAAAGACGAAAAACGTACCAAGCAGAAAGTGTTCTCACCCTTTCATTTCACAGAAGAGCCACGGGTTGCCGACCCCTGCCCTATATAAATCCAAAAAGTTTCTTGTTTTAGTCCTCTCTTATTGAACATGGTATTGATTCTATTCAAACCCCTTTAAGAGAGATCTCACAAGCATAACTAACTTCATTATAATGATAACATCTTTCTTGTAGTCTAATACGAATAGCATATGTTCAGACACTCTTTAACGTAATTTCCTGTTGGTTTGACCACTCACATTCTAACCTATACATTACATTCGAGGAATTACAATTAATAAAGGACTCAATTGGATAAACTTCCCCAGAATCTCACATCAGTAAATGTATTCTTCCTTACCATGTTGTCACAACGATTACAAACTCCATATCTAAAATTACCCGTTGAATAACCAAGCCATGTTTTCATCTCAGGTGCCGAAAGAAAACATATTTCTTATAGTTGCCGAATGTCTATAACTAACCATTGGTTTCTCTGGAAAATTGCCGTAGAGTACCATCACTTATTTATGATGCCCCAATTAGAGTTTACAATACGTTTTATTTGTGTAGCCTCACTGCTATAAGTTGAAAAAAAAAACCTGATTAGAGTTAGTATTAGAACGTTGTTGCACTTTATTCTTTTGACTAGGGATCTACCGATATGTACATTTTGGCTGGTAACCATAACCGATAATTATTCACCATTGGAAGCCGATAACCAATATATATCTAAATAAGAATATAAAATTCTCTTAGACTGAAACAAAAAACTAAAAGTGGACAACTGCATTGATCTGATAACAAGGTAACAAATAGTTCTATTTTCCTCCCTGAAAATCATGTACCAACTACCAAGCCTACTTACACTAGTTATCGATTCTTCAACCTTCAAATTTTTCTGGTATATTCTTTATTGGTAACACTTTACAATAAGGTGCTATTTGTTAGCTATTCGTTTCTGCATTGGCTAACATAAACTAACAAGGAACAATACTTCTAAGGATTAATTCATATTAATTTCAGCATTAACTAATACATTATTAAAATCAAACATTGTGACTGTTGACATGAATTAATGCATCATGCACTTACATGAATAACTGTACTGACATGAACTTACATTGACAAGGATTAATAAATGCTGACAAACTAAATTGATTATTGTTAGCAAAGCTTGGCTAAGGCATTTTCTAATGTTAACTAATAGCACCTTATTGTAAAGTGTGGGCTTTTTATTTAATAACCAAATTATTGATGTTCTTCCAGAACAACCCAGAAAAGATGTTCTTAATAGCCACATGTCTAACAGGTCTCAAGACAGAAAGAATGCAGCGAGCCATCTGATTCAAAGAATATGCTTTTGTTCCTATAATTTACACATAAATACTATATCAACAATGTTTTGCTTATATCAGTAAGTGAATGATCACGATAAAGACAGTACCATACTGTATTTTTTTAACTGTGAGCAGCGTGCAGCTGAAGTAGTTTAACCAGAGAAAATCATTTATCGGCTGTACTATATTTATGATACCGATATGGCCGCTTATTTATCGTGCATCACTATATTTGACTCAATAAGTAGTAGTTTCCTATCCATAGATTAAACTGGAATTAATTTTTTATGAACAAAAATGTTAAATATGGTATTACACAAAAATGCTAAGAAAACTTGAGACATTTTAAGGATTAAACCTTTATATTTCATGGTAAGGTTTAATGATATATAGTGCACTATAAAAGTGCAATATAGAAGAGTCCTGCACGGGAGTGCGGGAAATGTCTGATAGTAGTCGGGGAAACGCTAATATTTGATGTAACGGGTGGAATAATTATTCATGTGTCATTTGCGGTGCGGGTCGGGAAATATGCGCGGGTGGACCGCGGATCCGGTACTCAAAACCATTTCGACTAGGGCTGGGTATCGATGCTGATGTTCTGATTCGGATTCACAAGCTCTCGATTCAATTCGAGTCAATGATTAAAGATTTAATACAAATCCAATAGATATTTCTAAAAAAAGATCAGTAAATATCAGATTACAATAGTGAATTTGAAGAGCGAAGAGCCACAAATCTGAATATTAAACTTTAAACAGACTTAAGTATATTGAAACAGGACAGTTGCATACCTTTTGATCAAACAGGATCAGGTTATTTAACATTAAAGATTAAGTATAACAAACAAAATTTCACAACATTAGCTGTGAAGAGAGAGCTTAGCCTTTAGCGGCATTGGTATATTTTTTTAATTTACAGGAAAAGGTAAGAGGAATTATTATTAATATCACATGAAAAATATAGGCCATTTTTAACAAAACTTTGTAAAAATAAAAACAAATTTCATAAATCACTTAGCAAATATAGAATCAATCGCTGAATAACATCTAAAGAACCATTAAATAATCACTGAAGCACCAAGATATGGTTCTATATAGCACTTAAAGTGGTTCCCCCCTATGACTACGAACCAAGAACCACTTTTAGTGCTATATAGCAATATTGTATTAAGAGTGTGGGGACACATAACAAATATAATTTTTCAGTGTTCAGTTTTTATGAATGTTTAAAATTTTAAGTTTGCAGCTTAATGTGCATTTATGCATTTTTACACATATAATGGCCTGGGGACAGAAATGGCCCCATTTAGTACAATGACCCACGAGTAGTTTGTCCAAGTTGCATAACCAAACCTGGATGCACGTGTGCCTCAATCTACAACCATAAGCATGCAATAAAAAATGTGATAGCGACACATGCAGCAATCTCTGCACCTCACTTATCTTGTGGCCGTACCTTAAATAAGCAACAATAAAGAACAGGCAATTCTGACCAGAATAAACTTTAGTGACTTCAAGCAACTTATCATAAAAACTTCCTTTAAAAGTACAGTCTTAAATACAAATAACGTTCATAATGTCTGGTCTGGATGTGTATTTTAAGGCCTTTATCACAGAATTCAAACAAGCCAGCTAAAGTGAAAAAGCATTGTGCCAAACCCAAACAACACTTGTCCAAAAACACGGCCCGTTTCAGTTTTTAACACTACACAAACATTGGAACTAAATAAAAAGAGACGGAACATTAATAACTAAATCAGAATGTTAAACACACATAAATAATCTTTAAGACTACATTATATATGGGAAATAAGACAAATAAAGTGTTTTTACACAACATTACATGAATATTTAGCATTTTATTTATTTTAATTAGCAATTTGTCAGAAACAACAAAATAATAATCCTGGTTATGTTCCAGCAAACGTTTCAAATACATCACATTGTAACTCAGAACATGTATACCAGCAGATGTCTTGAAGACAGGCTTAATTGTAGATTAATGTTGCTTTATCTGCATTTATTTGTTAAAATGCACGCCATCAATCACACAGAAGCTTAAGAATAGCCACATTAAGTTTAAATATGTGGATACAATACATCATTTGATTGTTTAGTTTTGTCTTATTTGGTCTATTCATCAGCGGTCAAAAGATCCGCCCACAAAAAGTTATAATAAGCCAAATACAATGAATCTGTAGAAATAGAGTTTGGCTTACTAAAACACAGTCAAACAACGCATTTAACAATGCTGGGTACCGCTCTTGATCGATTACATTGTATATGATCAATGCAACAGCAGTATGTCACAATTTTACTATAAATCTAAAATATCTGGATCAGATATCCCTCATATAATACACCCATGTACAAACTGTTACCAAAAATACGCCCGTACTAAATTGTGGAAGAAAAAAACTACCGAACTTAAAGATAAGAACAGCTACAAAAACTGTACCATCAATTAATTGTCTCTCCTGACAAAATTATATAAGCTAAAATACAATTAACCTACATCTTTTGGGACATTTTTGACATGGACTTCATCTTTTCAGAAGATGATACACTGCAGACACACGCATGACAAAACTTTAACCCGAATGTTTTTAAAAACTGATCCAAATCTTATACATCGTTTCATGCAAGTAAAAGTGAATTTAATCTTAAATTGTTCTGATGCTGATGTATATTTAAAAAGGACAGTCAAGGACAGCAAGTCATAAAACAGCATGTTCTATGTTCACCTGTGCAGATTCTGCTGTTATGCACAAATAGTTTTTTTCCAAGAATCGTTGAATCCAACAATTATATTCTTCACTTAAGGCACGGGGCTGTTGAATTCTTCAATCTGGTTGGTTGACAAACGTTCTATGGGTGTGCATTAACTTTTCCTTACATATTAACACATACATCCACAAGATATAGGTGACAGTGTATAGGTAAATGCAAAACTGTCCCCTGTAAAGGGTGAGGTGCAACTATGCCACCAAAATCCATAAAAATAGAAAAAAGCTTTTCACCATTATTTAATTAACTGAACAAACAGCCAACAGGCATCCATAGACATTTATGTTCTCAGAAACTGCACATCCAGAAAGCCAGATGTCCAACCAGATACACACATGTCCAAATAACATCAATAAACTCATGAAACTCACGTCAGACAGTAAATCCACAGCTCAAGTAACGTTATAAGAAATCGCAGCTTCATTTACAACACGCAAGCAATGATCTTGACATGCATTTCCATCTAAAAGCATCAACAAATGCAAAGACAAGCTGGATAAAGCCAGGTCAATAACCTCGAACGCAGGAATACCCTTCTCGAGGGTACAGATTAGCAGTTTGCTAACAAAACATAACGTTAACTGTCGAGTTCAGTGAAGAAGAGAGACTAAAGTTACCCATTTATGAGAATGTTTAAAATATTAAAATCACACAAAAACCACACGGCCACTTTGTAGACCCAAGTGACGCAGATTTTTTTATAACAGGTGTCTGAGGACATATTAGCATGCTAACGTGCTAAACACTCACATTTGCGCATCCACTTTAGCCAGAACCGTACGATCGCGCTGTGGTATTTCTTGTTCTCGATGCACCAGGCGGATAGTCCTTGGATAGACTCCATGGTGTTGTTAACAGTCTGGAAACGACGGTCTAAAGTTGACTCCAAAGCCGGCGGTGAGCCGCTATTGCGGCCGCTAGCGCCTGCACTTCCAGCCGCCATTTTTCCAACGATGCAGACTGGTGCTGCGCCCTCTACAGGTTCACGTGTGGAAACATATCCCGCAGATTTTTGTTTACGTTTTTTTCTTTTATATATCTTGGCAATTCATACCTTTCCAGTGTCGATTGAATCTTAACCAAAACAAACCTCGGATATAAAAACACCCAACGGCAGCAATGTGAAAGACTGACAGAATCCAAAGATGAGATTGACTTATTCCTTCACATATTTTTGTATTGATCTTAAAATACACGCTAAATCTATTTTATAGTTTAAACATGAATTTGAACTTTCATGTATGAACATTTGCATTGTTCAAGATGTGCCAATGTAGAAAGTGAATAAAAATAATAGCTTTATATTCATTCAGTCTAAGAGAAATGTTGTCACAAAGTTAATTCAGAAATCTGAAATAATTGTGAAGTCTCTTAATTTGTTATCATGGCTGAAGTAAAAACGTTTTATATTTATTTTATTCTAATAAGTAGAAAAATATCCAAAGAAAGATTTTAAGCGAGTAAATATTTTTATTTTTCTTCCTTGGGATTTTGGATTCGCTTAAAAACGTGAGATGACATCCAGCAGGGGTCTGAGCTGGACTTCCCGGGCAGGTGAAACCCTTATGAATGCAGACATGATTCAGGCATCAACAGGCAGATAAAATCATGTTAAGAGCAAAAACTTGCTCTCTATAGATTCATAACCAAATAGACAAACACAGACACACTTTGCAGAACGTGGCAGTGGAGGCCTTAAGAAACCTTTAATGATACCGAAAAGTTTGATACGATAACAGAAATAATTTTCAAGAACATTTTTGGATAAAGAACAAACAAGTATAAAAGTAATGCTAAACTGTCTGACCCGTCTAAAATGTGACTGTATTCTGCCAAAAATATTACCGTTCTTAAACAGAATTCAACATTTATCACAATACATTTTCAAAAGCACTTTTCCCTTTTAGAACAAACCTCTATTATGAGATTCCAACAATATATACCTTTATATTTAAATATTCTCATTCAGCTGCACAATGACTTTACTACATAAGTCTTAGTCGATATTCCCAAAGTCATTTTCTCGATCTTCACGACACCTCTACTAAATACTGTCCTTTAATGTTAAAATAATTTCAACATGTCAAATGGAAATTCTCCAAATAGCTATGCAGCGTGCTCTTTACAGTGCGTGACGTCCAACATACTCATAATTAACTTAAACAGATACGCTTTAAAGAGTGGTAAATAATCACAATGCTCAAATCCACAAAAAAATCAAGGCAAGCAAGACAGTACCAATGTCTTGCAATAAAAACCTATAGATTTTGTAACAAACCTACGCATTATTAAAGTTTAACATGGAAGCAATACAAATGTGCAAATTGTTTTTGGCAAGAATGTTTTCAATAAACGACCATTTGCCCTCTATGAACGATATGTTACACAACAAAGTATCACAATGTTTGATGTTCCCGAGACTTCAGTCTTAATAAATATGTAATATTAAGTTTAGATAACGGTCTACAGTACACAATCCTGACTCTTAGGTCGTTTTAAGGCCGTTTAAGTGAATTCATTGTCTTCAAGTAATGACCAAATAAATACAACTGCCTTGAGAATATCCAACATAATGCATTTTCCAATCATCCCGTGTTGAGGTGCATTTTTCATTCAGCTCAAAGAACATTCAGGTTCATCACAAGACAGATCAAGCTTCAGGACATTTTACAAGCAAATTAATTTGCACATGTCTGGCTTTTTTTGTTGGACGTTCTTTATGTGAGATTTACGATATTGTATTAACATAGAAGGCAGTGCAGAAGACTTAAGAGTTTCATAACTGAGCATGTCAACACACATCTGTAAGACACTGTTCTGGTCTTGTAGGATGTGTATAATTTATCACTAGAAAATCAGACTGCTATAAAAAAAACTTTTTCACTTTGTGAACAAGTTCCTGACCATCAACAGGCTTTAGAAAAGGCTAATTCAATTTATTAACTCCCCTAAGGTAAGGAAATTCCTTAATGCTATGTGCTCGACATTTTTGTACGATAAACTCCTTTTTTTGGCCCCTCCCCTTTCACCGTGTTACTACGGCCATGTGTTGTGATAGCGGATCTGTTTCATCAACCCCTGAGTCTGCTGGTGAGTCGGAAGTAGGAGTCGTGGAGGACACTGAACAGTCTTGAGTACCCACATTGATGCCATCTTTAGCTGATGGTGGGATTACAAGTGGAGGTGGTTTTTCTGTCGCTCTGGTTGCAGGGGTCACGTTTAAGGAGTCTGTCTTCTGCCCTAATGGGTGGATGCTGTCGTTTTCTACGAGTTCAAGTTTAGATGATCTTTCCTTTTGATTTGCACAGATGCCGTTGTCATCTTCTAGGTCACTGGATGTGGTTTCAGACCTGCTGAGCCACGAGCTGGTGTCACTGAGGCTCTGCCCTCGTTCCTCCTCGTGAAAGCGTTTGCAGTTTAACAAACTTTGGGAGTCGGAATCTGTCCTGCTCAATCTGCGTTTCTGTAAAGATATATACGGTACAATTTAGAAGAACTGTGGATGCTCAAAAAAGAGAAATGATAAGCCTAACCACCTCAAAATAATGTGAAGCATCAGTCGATTAATGTAAACAAAGACAAACGTAGAAGTAGAAGTAAATCAGTCGTTACCTTTACAGGAATATGCAACTGGTCCTGATTCCAGCGTGATTGAATGCTAGTAATAGGATTGTGGAGTGACGATGTTCCATCATGATGTTGTGGCATCACCTGAGGGAACCAAACCTTCAACAACACCTCCAACTGTAGAATAGTCCCCATAAATCTATCCCTATGGAAATACCCAAGTACAAGACATTTCAATACAAATATAATTACTGAGGGACACAATCGGGAATTTTTTTTTAAATATTTCAAGTTCAATTAAAAGAAATACCCAAGGTCAGGTTTCTGCAGAACCCCCAGAATCTTTCGTAGTCTCTCAACGGCCATGCTCTGCTGAAATGTGCTCAACCCTGCCAACATGGTGATTTTAAAATTAGAGATATATTCAAGAGATCCATTAAGAAATATTCAACTATACCCATAACTTACCTTTTTCAAATCGACCTGTTTTCAATCCATTTAACAACTCCAAAAGAGGCCTGACATACCCATGCAGTTCTGAACACTATAAAAGATAGCACATGTTTATTAATACAATATAGTCAAAGCAACATGCAAACATAAAGACACAACAGACTGATTGAGGAACAAAACCTGCAAAGTGTATTTTAGGAAAGCCCAGAGGTACCCACGTTTCCTTGAGAATTAAGTTTATGGCTATCTTCTCTGATTATTGCCATAATGTTTTAAACAACAAAGTATGATGAAATGTTGTTTAAGTTGCCATCTGATAAAAAAAAAAAATTCCATTTAAATACCCATATGCAGCTTTGGACTATTATATAATAAGCAGAAATATTTTCTCCTGATCTTTCAAAATAAAAGCCACATCAAGTTCTATGAAAACACTTTGCTCTCAAGTCCAAAATCAGCCTTTATTCCAACCAAGCTTATATTTAAATGCCTATTGGCTGATCAGATACTTGGCCCACATAGTTACTGTGATGTAAGCCATTTTTAACCCATTAGCGTTCCACCGTACCACAAATACAATTGAAAAGGGGATCTACTAAAAATAATATAATAAAATAAGACTCACTTTGCACGCAAACCTCAAATCTCCTTCCGTAGGAATCTTTGTTGTTAATGCCGAGCTCGGATCTGCTGATGAGCATCCCATACGATCGTTTTCAACACAAACGTCTCGCTGATCCACAGACTTCAGGGGTGATTTTGAAGTTTGGATGCTCCTTTTGCCCAAACAACATATTTTTGGAACAGGCACGCTGCAGGTGGACTTGCCCTCAGATTCATCTTCCTGGTCACTCTCACTGTACACGAGGCTGGCGGTGCACGAGAAAGAGTCTTGCACTTGCCATTTGGAAGGGCTTCCGGGCGACAGCATTACTGAGATAAACCAAAGAAAAGAGAGAAAGCTGATGGGTTTGTTTGACAAATAGAAATCGGAGAAAACACTGATCATAGAGTAACCAAAACTTGCTTTTTCTATAAAGAAAGAAAACACGAGAGCGGAAAATAGGAATAAACAACTGGTAATGGAAAGCGCATATGAAACAAATGAAGATTGATGGAGGAACATTCCATCACCGAATTGCCAGCCAGAAGGATTAATAACATTTCGCAATAACTATCCTGTTTAACAAGAAAATCACACTATCCATTAAGATCAGCACGATGTGTTCCATACACTGGGTGAAAGTTTAAATAATCAATGTGCGTCTAAAAAAACAGCAAGCTGCTTACCAAGACAGTATTTTTGACCATTTGTATTCACATTGTAAACATCACCAGAAATGCTGTTTTTGGTAGGCAGCTGGGTTTTTGAAACGAAGTCAGTGCGGTATTTCAAAATGTGGACATTGACAGAGATTTAGAAAACACTGCTCTCTCACGTGGCTCGTAAAAAACAACACGCGGTCTTATTAATACAAATTGCTTTTACAAGATGGAGTGCGGGGTAAGAAAGCGGGCTGCCGTACAGACGAGGCATAACATACAACATAACATACTGTTTATGTCACGACTCGTGCACACGGACCATATGCACGTGTGACGCATCGCATAATTCACTGTCATATTCCTCAAACCGTATAACGTTTGCTCAATACAGCATTGCGTTAGCCACGCAAATCTCGTGAGGTCGGTCCCCGGGAAACACAGATACAAACAAATTATAGATTAAAAACGCTCAACTAAACGCTTAAAAATAAATAAGCACGTGAACAACAACAGTGCAAGTTGAACCAAAACACGTTTGTTATGAAAAGTGAATCTCGTTTATAATTATTTACTTTTTGGATGTCATGGCGTTTTGATCGTCAATCGCGGTTTGATGACAAAAAATGTGGAAAACACACGCGACACGTAACAGTTACGGCGACGAATAAATTACGCATATTTTACTATAATGTAAAAAAGCATTTCCTTACCTTGTTGCTGTATCGTTTTTTGGGGTCGGTTACGTTTCCACAACAATGTTATTCCGCGACACTGTTAAGACCGGATGTCGTTTTTGCACAATTCAAACTAACTGTTAGTTTTCTCTATGTTATATCTTTATAAAGCCTGTGTGCCGATGCAGTGCTCGTGTAAACTGGAGCCTTGGGAAATGTTTGGGTTTATATTCCCTTCCTTTCTTCAATCGCGTCACTTTACAGCGAGGGACAACATGTGAATCGCAACACGTGCTGGACAAAGGCCAAACGAGGCTGAGCTCCTATTGGACGACGGTAAAGGCGGCGTCGCCGATTGGTCGGAAAGTAGGACTAATCCCAAGCGTACCGGGCCGTGATTGGTTGGTAACGTATGTTTGCTTGCCCCTCTCATTGCACGTGGCACTCGTGTGGAACGACTGCTACTACAGTCACATCAGAGCCATTGAGAGAGAAAGAGAGTTGCGTCAACTCCATTGAATCCGATGGAACGGTTCTTCGCGGCTCGTGGAGCCTCTCAATGGTTCCCGGAAGTTTTTTGTCGCGCGTGGAGCTGCGGTTTAATTGACCCATTGAGGTCATCTCTTAACCCGGGTAAAGACGCGAGTAATGTATTGAATAAAAAACGAAATAAAGCACGCATAGAGAACGCATAACTTCCTGGAACTATCTGAAGGATCCGTGAATCACGTGACACGATGAGATTTTGAGCTCCGTTGTCGCGACTCTCTCTCTCCGTGAGTCATGTGAACTAGAAGACTAAAGCACATTTTGCGTATGGTGCATATTGTTCCACCCAAGGAGGACATGTAACAGTTTGTGGAACACACTAAAAGTATCATTTTATTTTACGTGCCTGCGATTCTTAGAACAGACAGATGAGACCAAAGTTGGATTGAACAGTTTTTTAAAACATTAAAAGCATGCATGTATAGGCTGACATAACATTTATCTTCTTTAAGTTTAGAAAAATGTGTTTATTTTGTAGAAATAAAGAAAAACACAACCGGAAATAATTAATTATATAGAATACACGATAATATTGCAGCTTTTTGTTCAATTGGTTGTGATGTGTTGTAATTGTGGCCTATTAAGTTAAGTGACTGATAAAAGAAAGAGGTCAAGTGAGAACATTCTGGGGTGGATTCCAGACAGGACTAGTCCCAGACTAATTTGAAAAGTTAAACAATTTAAACTGACATATCTCATATGAATAAATAAGTGCGATTATTTAGTCTTGTAATGAACACCCGTAATTTTCTTTGTAAGGTGTGTTTTTTAAATCGACAGAAATATCCTGATTAAACTCAACCCTGGTCCTAGCTGCTTTGAATGAATCCCAGTCCGCCGCCCCATAGGAGACATAAACTCGCTTTCACTCAAAACAAATGAGTTTATGACTCTGCCCCCTGTTGTCAGTCCACGTTTTGTGGACTGTGATGCAAGTTAAATGGTGATCGGAAGCACACTCCAATTAACTATGAGAAGCTTTCCTAGGTCGGATTAATAAATAATGAGTCAAGCAACAGATTTCAAGTAAGTGCTGCCACTGCTGAAGATCTACTGTGTAAAATATTGAAAGATACGTTTTGGTTATGTAACTATCATGGTAGACTAAGCTACATCCTAAACCATACCTGAATTACATTTGTGCATAATGTACTGGCATTTATTCTCTCAGTTTTAAATGCCTGTGCTTATATTAACACTTTTAAATCTTTATTCTGTTTACTAACGTTTTTGTGTCACAGAGATATCCTCTTTGGTGCATTTGTAAAATAACATGTTAGAATATACAGACTTATGTTTAAGTTTATACTCACACTTTGTCAATCTTTAAACAGGTTTAGGCGTTCAAGGTCATTGACTCCAGATTCTTCCAGTGCTGCCCATCTTTGTGTAAACATTCAGTCAAAATATGGGTCTCGTGCTGAAACAGTCATGGGTGATTTATGTCCGTCATTGATCTAATTGTAGGTATGCTACTTCTCCCGGTCTCCTTGGTTGATGCGTGGGTGTGCTAAGTGCTTTTCCGGGAGAATTGTCCGATAAGGGACTAAGAAATGTTGTTACGTAACGATTACAAAACCTACACGAATGCTGGGGGAGTGTATCGAGCACAGAAATACTACATAAAACCTCCAACTTGTTTTTTGACAAGTTGACCATGTTAAGGATGAGAAGACATGTTTAACATTGCAAACAAGTCACTGTTACAGTGCGGCTTTAAAATAACACGACTGAAACAAAAGGCAAAAAGTGGACAACTGCTTTTATTTGAAAACATTCACTGCAGAAAACGAGGTAACCGTTAGTTCTCTCTTTTCCCCTGAAAATCATCTTCCAAGCCTACTTTACACTAGTTAAAGATTATTTAACCTTCAAACTTTTACGAAGGTTAATAAAAGCGTATATTTTTCATTCAACAAATTATAGATGTTCTTCCCGAGAAACCCAGAAAAGTGTTCATAATATCCACGCATCTAACAGGTCTCAAGACACAAAGCATTTAGATCGCATTCTGACTTAAACAATATGCTTTTGTTCCTATAATTTACACATTCATTAATGCTGTTTCAACTTAATTTCAATTAATACTGTTTACCTACATCAACAGTGTTTTGCTAATACCATTAAGTGAATGATCATGACAGAAAGACAGTACTATACTGGATTTTAACTGTGAGCAGCGTGAACCTGAAGTTTAACCAGAGGAAATGAATTATGATTTATCGGCTATAATATATCGGCCTAAATTTTATCATCAGTCGATAACAGTGAAATATGACCATTTATCGGCCGATAATGTATCGTGCATCCATACTTCCACTCCAAATTATCATTTTATATTATTGTGACATTGTTTAAAGACTCAGAATTATTCTGAGTTATTATTATTATTCTGTTATTATTAACAGGAGTACCAAGTCTTTCATTTTCAGCAGACATGAACATGACATCATGGAACGTTCCACACTTTATCTGCTTAGGGCGAAGGCACCGTCTGTAGCTATTCAACAGCCCATCCCTTATGTAACATATATTACACAGAGAAAAATAAATGCAGGCGCCTACTTCAAGTTCCTTCAAGTTTTGTAGTTCAAACTTCTGCCAGGTTGGTGACAAAAATGTCTAAATGTCCTTCCAGACGCATAATTACAAAACAGAAAGAGAAAGATTAGCTTAAAATACTTGTTATTCTTCTTCTTTAGTTTGGTTATATGAACTTCTATCCAAAAGGCCTTCAAGGTAATCATTTTCAGTATGTGATCATCAAGCAAAGGGAATATACCAGTAAATAAATAAATAAAAACATTGCTGAACAAGCCACAGGTTAAGGCATTTGTCAAAAGAGATGGTTGTTTTTTTACTATTGTTTAAAAGTATTTGTTTTGAAAGACTCCACAATTGCTTTTTATAATCTTTGAACACAAACACTGATACTCTCTTCCTTTGTGTGCATAGCCAGTAACATCATGTCTACATGTACACTCCCTTTGCCATACTGTTGTTTGCTTAAGGGTTTTCCACTTACATGGAAAAATATCTGGCGTCTCAAAATTTTTTAAAAATCTCTGCCGGGAAACAACCAGTGTAGTTTATTAGTTAACACTATTTTCCACATACTGATAAGGCAGTCTTAGATTATTTGCCTTCATCTCCAGTTTTTGAAAAAACAACACTGAAGCATCTCTTTTATAAATGCACAGCTTTTAATTGTTGATAACATACACTGGTTTAGTTAACAGCTTTAAATGACCCTAAATGTACATAAGGTAGTGACAAAACACACAACATTACATTGTAATTTCAAATGTGTAAATATTTGCTGAATGACCTCATGGTTAAGAATCTTTATCTTTGTAAATTAAATGATGGTCAAGTTCATGACTCAATGTTTCATGAAGTCATTTTAACATCCGAGCCATGGATCTTGTCTTTGTGTCCTTGATACGAAAGATATCTTTCGGGCCATCTCAGCATGGTAGATTCTCTTACAGTTCTCATAATTCTCGCGCTGCCTCTTACGGCAGGGTTTTTCAAAGTATCTTCTACGTTTCACTGATTCGATGATCCCATCCGAGGACAGCATTCTGCAGAGAATGAGAAATGGAAACTAAATATCTCATAATATTAAATTAGAATATACAACAGTTAATCCTTAAAATGTGTTATTTTTGGAAATAAAAATAGTGTCAACAAGGTGCCCTTTAGCTCAGAGTAAAATAAATTCAGAATGCAAGGTCGCACAACCACAGGTGCGACAGCGCCCTCTAAAGGATTTTTAAATTAAGAGACCTAAACCGTTTCTCTGTTTTTAAAGCAAATAAATATGTTATGAAAAATAAATTACAACATTTCAAGAGTCTTTATAAACTAAATTACAAAAGCGTACTTTAGAATAGTTTAAAACAGCTTATATTGGGTTCTTGTTGCTTGCTTTACGAGACGTATTGTTCATTTTGTAAATGTATGTAGGCAACAATAGGACAACATGTGTCTCTATTCAAATAAATTAAAATAAATTATATATTATAATGTTGTAATAATAGTAAACTGTTAGCGGTCCTATTAGCCACAGATTACAATAAAACGTCTATCTAATCGAAATTCAAGTTGTGACGTTATATAATTCAATCAAAACTAATTTATGTGTTGTTATTGACTAGAAACTCCATTTATTGATTTTAATGCTTACTTTTATTAAAAAAGCTACATCACATTACGTTACCGAAGACTTTTATCATGTTGCGCACGGTCTCGTGCCATCGGCTAACGTTACCATACACGAACAAACTGATAGAAAACGATCATTCATTACAGGTAAGCATTAATATCAATCAAACAAATGATCCATACCTGCTAAGAGCGCCATATGCCGCATCCACATTGCCATTTTGTACCATGACAGTCCGAGCGACGAAACGAAGGTGATTCGCCATGTTCGGCCCGTGTGACTGTCAAGTGTCCTCGGCCAGAAACATCTTCTGTTGAACGGATGGTTCCTGATCACACGCGCTGCAACTCTAGGTGGCGCCAAAATGATTGAAATAAAAATAACCACATCATCGGTCATTCGGTTCAAGGGTGTCTTTTTTTGCTGAATTCACACAAACAATATTTTCAGATCTTATTTGTATTGTTGATAAGAGTTTAACTTGATATGCGTCAATGAAAATGAGCCTATAAAGGTGAATAGTTGAATGATAAATCTAGCAGTATTTTTTCAGTATAGGCCTGTTAAGATCCTTGTTATGTTTGTGATGTTTTGTTTTGTGCCGTATGCACTTAAGTCATCAATGGCTGTTATCACAGTATGGTCACCCACGATTGACTATTTTATGTAGAAAAAGTTCCCCCTCCTTTCTCTGTCTTTCTCTTACATGAGTTCCTGCTCATCTCCTGGATAATGGGGTCAGGATCGGGTGAGTGTGGGAGCAGGATCATTTTCTCATTCAAATTCAAGTAGCTTTATTGACTGGACCACTTCAAAGACAGATGTGCTACTAAGGAAAGCGTTTAAAGAGAGGCAAAGAAAACAACTTGAACTTTTGCCACGCTCTCCATTTTGGGTTCTGATTAAAAAATGCAGTATCCCACTTCTCTCTTTCTTTGTCCCCGTTGACTTTTCCTCTGTTCCATTTCCAGGGATATCATTTCTAGGCAGACTCGTTGAAATGTTTGTGCTGGGGAGGGGGGGGGGGAACGGGGGCAAAATGGGAGAGAAAGAGACGGGCGGGGAGCCGGTCAGGAATCGGTTGGTAATTACCTCCGAGCATTTGGAAGAGAGGATGTGGTTTCAGTTTACACTGCCTCATTCTTTCTCTTCTCCCTTTGGTAACTTTTGGCCACTCAAACACTCCATTTGCTTTTCGTCTCTTCATCGTCTACTTCGTGCCATTTGTATGAGGAATGTTAACAAAGGGAACAAAACCAAGTGAAGCAGATTACAAACACGAACATTTACAAAGTGAGCGGACACTTCTTCCAAAGCAGTTTATGGGCCATTCAAGTTATACATTTTGTCTCTGCACTGCTAACCAAAGCTGGGCCAGTTGAGTTGTAAAAATGATGTGCACAATATGTCATGTTTTTGCAATACTACTCATCAAAATAATTTAACCAAATATAAAAAGGGCAATGTCATAAAATGCATCGGAAAAACACTACCCTCCCATCCTAAGCTGTGCTTGTGGCACCGCTGGCTAATGTGTTCTGGCTACAGTAATGACACCATTTGCCCAAGTCGTTCACACTGGAATGTGGACTAAAACTAACCTTACTGACTTTTATTTTACGTCAGCCAAACACGGTTTTACCAAGGTAAATGTAAACGACAGCCAGTTGTAGTATTTTCTGTTATATTGTTCACAGTATGAGCATTAAACTCATGTATTATGTCATCTTTGATTGAAGTTTGTCTAATTGTGTAAATACAAAGTCAAATTCTGGGTCTTGTTAGGACACAGAATGTTCTAGTGCAAGAGAGATAAGAGATTTGCAGCTGATATGATTGACTGACAATAGCTGGCTTGTTCTGGCTTGAATACTAACAAAGCTCAACTTCAGATGCTTTTGTCTGTGTGTGAGAAAGGGGTCCGGAAAACATGGGTTTTCCTTGTTTTTGTCATCATTTCATTTTTCTCAACAAAAGTTATTTTGACAAAAAATTCATTTCATCCAAAGACACCCATAGTGCATTCACATCTTACATTATGTTCCATGGGAATCAACTAACCATCAATGATGAGGGAGGGCTATGTAAAAATGTTTATTTAAATGTAAAGAAAAGGCTGTGCTTTTGGAGTATGGAGCCTGGTACCTGTTACTGCTCTAAAAAAGTTGGACTGTGAGTTTGCTTAATAATACGGATTGAAACAAAACCGATGGGAATGACCAGTATGACCCCCATAGATCTACGCAAATTCTAGAGTCTCCGTTATGCGGTCTTGTCCTACATAATTGTTAAATCTTTACTGTTACCACATGGTGCGCCAGGGGGCCCGCCCATTAAAACCGCAGGGACGCAAACGCACAGGATTGGAGGACACGAGCGCGCATTTCCACGCAGAGCAAAGAGAGAAAGAGACCACCGAAAACCGGCAGATGAGAGGAGGTCAGTCGAAGACGGGCTGTTGAATGAAAACAATACCTACATTGAACCCAATAGAAGAAAAACGTCCGTAAGCTGCGAAGTCAAACATGGAGCAAACGTTCGCCGACTTTTCTGGCTCTTGGAAAATGAAAAGTTCAGAAAACTTCGAGGAGCTGCTGAAAGCGCTCGGTAAGTCTGAATCATTTATTTTTTGCAGATGTGTGTATTTATTTATTTATTGTGATCTAATGGCCAGCATGATGCATTGTTACAAAAAGTCTCTTCAAATGTAAATTTAAGTAGGCCTAGCCTTCTCCTGTGTGCATACTTTTAACAATTAAACAATTACATCTTTATCTATATGCATAACGTTGCATAATCTTCTCTGTAAACATGTTTCAACCTAATTCGACTAAAACTGTTTGATCAAGATAGTGAAAACAGCAAACAAAGGTTAATTGCTTTTACTTTTATCATTTGAACCGTCACACACTCGGTATGACTATTATCCGGCTGTATGGAAAGATGCATGAAGAGATGTTCTGCTTCACTTCCTCATAGGATTGTGATTAGTCTCACAAGCCCTGATACAGGGCCCCTTGGTCAGCCGTTTAATTCTGTAGACACACCGTTCCACGACCCCCAATTACATGCTCCAGGGGAGTTCATTCAGACCCCCTAAATGGGATACTGACTTCACTGTGTAAACGATTAAGATATATATATTTCATTGGCCAGAATTAAGATTGGGCTATCTGATTTCACTTACACAAACTCTGTGTGAATGGCAACGCATTCCAGATTGGACAAGCTCATTAAACACAGAAAATTGGCCATTGGCTAAATGGCTTTGATCATTGTGCTGATAAACAACCTTTTCATTTCTTCTATAGGAGTAAATGTCTTTCTGAGGAAAATTGCAGTTGCAGCCGCCTCCAAACCAGCTGTAGAAATTACACAGCAGGGAGAAAGCCTTTCCGTTCAGACGTCTACTAGCGTGCGGACCACTCACGTGTCCTTCACAGTGGGCCAATCCTTCAACGAGACCACAGTAGATGGACGTCCATGCACAGTAATGTCATATAGATTTACATGTATTCATTTCATTCCAGCACATCATATATTTCTCTTTGTTTAAATATACATACTACATTATAAGTATGACCTTTTCTAATATACACATTTACATATTTCATACATAACATGTACATAATATTTATACATCATTTTTCTTTTACTGTATGGTCGGAAAGTAATATCCTTGCTCTTGGCCTTTGTATGACCCTTTCAATTTCCCCTCAGAGTTTTCCGAAATGGGAGACAGACAGTAAAATAACATGTGAGCAGACCCTGCAGAAGGGGGAGGGCCCTGAGACGTCATGGATGCGTGAGCTGACCAATGACGGACGGATGATACTGGTAAGGGCAATGTGTATGTGATGCATTGGGTTTTAGGGTTTTGCTCTGAGCCCCGTGAATTTTAAAAACAGCACTACAGTGTAACCCATGATCAGTCTAATGAGCATCTTAAATGGCTCAACACTTATCAGGTTTTGCCTTATTAAGTTAAGGTTTTATTTAAAGGTCCAGTGTGTATGTTTTTAGAGGATCCATTGACAGAAATCCAACAAAATATACACAACTACTGTGTGAGTGTGCAGAGGTGTATTAAGACCCTACATATTGAAGCGCTAGGTTTTTATTACTTTAGAATCGTCTGTTTCTATCTACACACAGCGCGGGTCCCTTTACATGGAATTCACCATGTTGTTTCTACAGTAGCCCTAAATGGACAAACTGCTCTACAGTGCGTGTTTCATAAATACGTTATCTCTGCAAAGAAACAAAAACGTGACAACATCTTAGCCCTGTGTCAGCCACCGTAGTGCTTCGAAAGGGAAGGGTGAGCCGTTGCTTGCAATTCGCAAAGTCACCTCTAGATGCCGTAAAAAAATAGCATATACTGGACTTTTAAAATATACAAATAAATAGTAATAACTAAGTTTCTAAGGTTGTGTTGAAAGGGCATACAAATGACTGTCTTATGATCCTAATATCTTGATAATCTCCAAATAAGATCTGCGACTTTTGCTATTAGACTAGCTCAATTCTTTATGAATGGCGTAACTATTATAGTACATGTACATTCAAACATCTCATTCTTTGAGTAGTTGGATAGGTGGCATGATTTGATCTTTACCCGGAGTACGAAAAGTTCTCACAATGGCCTCTTTAACATTATTGCTAGAGTCACACCAATTGCATTTATGCCATTTACAGTAACCATGTTCCTGAGGTCTTTGATTTTGTTCCTAATTGTTATTTTGTAACTTAGTTCAGAAACCTGTAGTGCGTTGTAGGAAATTAAGAAGACACAGCTTTGCATTTGTAATACTATTTTAAATATGTGAATATTTAGAATGCTTAGATGTTTATGCATACAAACATTTTAAAAGTAATTGAATATACATGTTAAATTGTTTAATGTTATTTTTTTTAAATATCTCAATGTTTTGTTTTGCAGACTATGAGAGCTGGTGATGTTGTCTGCACCCGTGTGTATGAACGAGACTAAAGTTTATTCCACAGCTATTTTCACAGTGTTATAATCTGCTATAGTTTATCATCGTACAAAAGCCTGTTCATTCCACTTTTGAGAGCTGCTTTTTTTGCATGTTTAACTGGGACTGTGTGTGACAGAGATGTAAAGAAAGAGTTTAAAGGATAAGTGTGTAAGAATGCTGTGTGTCTGTATCGAGTTCCAGTCTGTTTTTATTTAGCGACTAGCGAATATATTAGAAAACTGTATTTATTGTTGCATTTTCTTGCAGTTTCATGTATATGCCACAATGTGGCTTTTCAATCAAAAAAATATTGGCGTAAATAAACCTTTAAACATAGACACAAATAGTATTTTCTGTGAAATGCTTAACATTGTGTTTTCTAAAATGAAAAAAAGACATTCCAAAAGGATTATCTCTTAAAAAATGTGACACTCATGAAGCATAAATGTTTTTCTTCTATTAACTTGTACCCTTTGTGCACCAGTTTGTAAATGTGTAAACTTTAAAGCTAATAAGACATGGACCAAAAGTCTTGAAACTCTTATCAAGAAAAATAAAAAACTCATGTGCATACCTCTTTCCTTATAAAACCTTCTTCTATCTTTATAAATCACCTTGATACTGAACTCCCTTGCACGTTTCCACCGGTTTTATGCTTCATTCCCCCTATTCAAAGTTCTCTTTGTCTGTTCTCACTTCTCTCCCCATCCAAACACGCTCAGTTCTGAACGGCCCTGTACGAGTTTGTCATGAGTGCAACTCAGTTCCGAAAAAAATCCTGGCAAGCGTTAAAGGGGAAGAGGGAGAGGTATGGAAAGAGTGAGCAAATGCTAGAAAGAAAAATAATTTCATATTTCGAAGGAGTTATATTCCCTCTGCTTCCTATCCCATCTGAAACTACTTAACGCATGCGGTAAGAGAGAAAGTCTTGTGTCTCTATGTCCTAGGACACATTCATCTGCAAGTTACAAATACATTTAAGACGTAAAGATGTGAAGTTACTTTCTAGTACAAACTATTTCTACAACTTTTTATGTCTTATCTTGTTCCATTCAGAGAAACGCATGCTGTGTTTTTTAAGCCCATGATGTCCAGGTTTGCGAAGAGCAGAAACACAGAAAACAGTTTCTAGATTACACATAATTTCCTGTTAAAAGTTGACAAATGACCCATTCTAACCGGTCCTAAAGGGGCATTAAAGGGCATTGTGGCGGATAGTTTTGCACATTTATGTAAAAGTCGATTCACTTTTTCATTTTAATCACATGTGCTTCCAGAAAACAAGACATTCTTTGAACCATTTGGACACCATCAGCTTTTATTTCTTCCATCTGTATGTCTAGGCTCATTTTCACGAATCAATTACCAATTCCGAGAACATGCCAAAGTTTTCTTTGACACGAGTTCACTTCTGCTCTGATCCCTGGTGTGTTCAATGCTCACTTTGTTAACAACTTCAAAATTACACTGTGGAGCCGCTAGAAAAGGGTCATCGGATCTTCACAGTGTGTTTAACTTTGGCCTCTATTGGTTTAAGCCTATTATGGTGGTACATGCTAAATGAGGCCCAGATCCTGATTTTTACTCTTCTTTAATTGAGACCATACCACTGGGAAATGAAGGCAAACCCACAAACCCACCCAGTCTATTGAAGCTCCCTCCATCCCTGCTGGTTGTCTTGGCAACTCTCTAGTGCAGACTTCATTCAGCGTCAGCTCATTCCACAGGCAGTGATGTCATGGGGCCAAGCATTGCTTGATTGGCTGTGGAATGTTGAGGTTCCAAAGCAAAGCAAAAGGACTTGGGACACATCCATTCACAGAATAGAGGCTGTAAAGGAAGAACAAGAGAAATATAATTACTACTTTAACTAGAACTCAAAGTTCAGTGTCAGATTAGTACAACCTCCCTCTGACCTCAAATGATGAACTCAAAGATAAAAACATTTGTTTCTGCATGAATGCTTCAAATAACGTTATATTTCTGGTTAGCACTGTTTTGTCACACTTAGTGATTCCATTCCATTTTAATTTAGCTGGAGACGTAAACATCAGTATTAGTGCATGTAAGATCAACGGTGTGTGCATGTTTGCGTGTTTTGAGCTATCATATGACTGACCACCCTCATGTCATCCATGTCCCCACATGACTCTAGAATTTAAAGCCCCAAGTAAAGGAAGAGATATACAATATATTATGAAACTGCAGATGACTTGGAGATCATGGATTGGCTGAGGAGAAAAAAATAGTAATAATTTGCCATGAATTTAGAATTCAAGAAAATTGAAATAAATTAAATAAGTGAATATTGCAAGGCATGATATATTGTTAAATATAAGTTATCGTGTATGTAAAAATAAACATCTTATTATAGTCTTGGCTACAAAAGAAATATTGATTATTTTGCTTTGGATAAAAACAACTTTTGTTACTCCTCGTATCCTTATAATAAACAGTCTATTTGAGACATTTTAGCATATTTAAAAACGTGAAACAATATCAAAAAGATGCCAAGATATCAACGCATTATCTATTGTAAGGCATGATATATTGTAACATATAAGTTATCGTCTATGTAAAAATAAACATCTTATTATACTTTTGGCTACACAATAAATATTGATTATTTAAGTGTTTTTGGATAAAAACAACTATTGTTACTCCTCGTATCCTTATAATAAACAGTCTATTTGAGACATTTTAGCATATTTAAAAACATGAAACAATATCAAAAAGATGCCAAGATATCAACGCATTATCTATTGTAAGGCATAATATATTGTAACATATAAGTTATCGTCTATGTAAAAATAAACATCTTATTATACTTCTGGCTACAAAATAAATATTGATTATTTAAGTGTTTTTGGATAAAAACAACTTTTGTTACTCCTCGTATCCTTATAATAAACAGTCTATTTGAGACATTTTAGCATATTTAAAAACGTAAAACAATATTAAAAAGATGCCAAGATATCAACGCATTATCTATTGTAAGGCATGATATATTGTAACATATTAGTTATCGTCTATGTAAAAATAAACATCTTATTATACTTTTGGCCACAAAAGAAATATTGATTATTTAAGTGTTTTTGGATAAAAACAACTTTTGTTACTCCTCGTATCCTTATAATAAACAGTCTATTTGAGACATTTCAGCATATTTAAAAACATGAAACAATATTAAAAAGATGCCAAGATATCAACGCATTATCTATTGTAAGGCATGATATATTGTAACATATATGTTAACATACCATGATAATATTAATATTATATTAACAAGATTATGACTTTGTGTCAGTTCTCGAAGCAACGGTGCCACCGTGTGAATATAGATGTGAACCGCACATTCCATTAAAGACGTTTCTCTTCTTAACTCGTTTATAAGCTGTATTCAGAAATAACACAAATATAACACGAAAGATTACGTTGTTTTGAAAAACGTGAAGAATTCATTGAGTTATAATGTCATATATTCAATTGAAACTTTATTTGCCTCTGGCAGGTGTTTTTCTTCACTGCCAGTCACGTGATACAATAGCGCTCACTCAACGGTTTATCCCCGTCACGTGCCACAACCACTTCCTCGATCATGTGACGTGATCGCTCTCCTGAACGCCAGCGCTAAGATACGATAGCGCTGCTAGCAGAGTGAAATTGAAAGTAAACCGCTTATCTCGTCAACCCAACCAAAGAAAGACATAAACAAGAGCAAACAACAAGACCATACAATCGCAACAAAATAAAGACGGGGAATATAACCGGGTTACAGAGAAGGTCTGACGTCTCGTTGTTGTTTTGTTTGGTTAGCTAGCTAACGCGGTAGTGTTAACCGGACGTAATCTGTTCGTTTTGGTTAAATATTTATTTAGTAAATTCAGAGGCTTGGCTGGGATTAACTCCCAGCTACACGAACGTCCCTGCTCGGCTCAGTCTTTGGCTTGACCTGTTTTTATAAATTGGCAAGATTTAACTGGCCAGTACCAGGATGTCAAAATATAGCGCTTTTCCCGAAGCAGCCGATGATCACAATCCATTTCAGGTAATTCTCTGCTTTTACATTTAAACATGAGTGCATTGGTGCCATATTTGTGATGGCGTCATGAGGCCTGACAGTCAACAGATGTCGTACCCACCGTGTTATGTTTTATGACATTGATCTTGTGTGTTTGATCGCAGGGTTAGGCAATGATTTGTGTGTTGCTGGTCTAAATTTAGGCTGGCCAGGTGTTGGGGACTTGTTGTTGTGACTTAAAAACAACACTGCTAGTGTAATATGTGGACGCACCCACACCTCATTTTTATTATTACTACTTTGACAGAAATATTAAAGTTAACTAAATACGCATTTTTGTTGTGCTAAACCTATTTATGCCATGTTTTATTTCACCGTAAACTTTCAGATTGAACATTCAGATATTCAGTCTGATGGGTCCAGAACTTTTATTGGTATTGTATGATGTTACTACAGTCCAGCAACTTAGAGAGGAAGTTCACCCAAAGATCCCACCCACATGATGTTAAACGTGTTTAGAGAACTTGCGGCATCTTCAGAGCACAAATGAAGATGTTTAGGTGACATCCGAGAGATTTCCAGGCCTCCGCAAAGACATCATGGACCATGGTGTCAGTTTTTTGCCATGGTCCAGAAAAGTACTTAAGACAGTTAAATTGGTCCATCCGCGCATAGTGGCTTAGTAGACATTTTGTATGCTTTATGTTTGAAAAACAAACCAAAATACAGACTTTAATCAATATATTCTCCTCGGTCTTGTCAGTGTATGGCGCACATTCAAGAGAGCACTTCTTCATCTTCATAGGGCTGGCCCCTATTGGACGCCGGCGCTCTGACTAACATGCGTCAAAATGCTCTTGTCCAAGAAGAAGATAAAGTGCCTTTGTGAACACGTGCCATACACTGACCAGACAGAGGAGAATATATCGATTTTACTCCGTATTTTGTTTTGTGAGCCACTATGCAAGGATGGACCAATTTAATGATGTCTTCTTTAGTACTTTTCTGGACCTTGACTGAGACCATGATGTCTATGAGGCGGCCTGGAAATCACCTCAATATCTTAATTTGTGCTCCGAAGACACCGGAAGTTCTCTAAACATGTTTAACGTCATGTGAGTGGTTAAAAAAAGTTGAATTTGGGTGAAGTTCCACTTTAACATTAAGTTTGGGGCTCAAATAAAGAGAAAACTTGATCACCTTTACTTGATTTAGATCATACACGATCTTTGTTTTCAGACCAGGTAAATGAACTGACAGGTTTGCTTTCGGTATTCACAGGATCCATCAGTGATTCAGCATGGCAGTAACACTGGCTACGCCACTCTAGACCTTTATAACCCGTTTGACAACAGCACAGCTGGGGTAAATATATCGAAGCGGGAAAATCTCATTGTGGAGTTTGCCATCTTTGCAAGTCTTACAATTGTTAAAGTGGGAAGTATATATGTTATTTTAGTATTTGACATTTTAATGCAGGAAACATCTTACACAATGTGTTTTGTCCTGCATCATTAAAATGGTTAAAAGGGGTTTAATGGCATGATTGTTTACTGTTGTTAATACTTTTGCCTTTTCTCCATTTGTTTTGGATTGTAAAGCCTCCGCCCCCTTATGAGGCCACATCTCCTTCTGCCCTTCCTCCTGCTCAAACACCAACAACTATGACCACACCCACTGAACCCAAGAATTATGGATCCTATGGAACACAGGTGCCAATTTTTGCTGGTGTTTTGTAATTTAATTTGTATTAATTGTTCACACTGAAACGGTTCTTTTGTAGGATACTAGGGTAATAACTTTTTGAGTGTTCTCTCTCTCTCTTTGTTGTAGTCTGAAGTTAATGCCACCACTGCAGATCTGTTACGGAAGCAGGAGGAACTAGAAAGGAAAGCAAAAGAGCTAGAGAGAAGAGAGCGAGAGCTGGACGCTCATGCGCTCGGATCTGGAGCATGTGAGTGAAGGATGAAATGGGAAAACACTTTAATTCAGACCAGACTTTTATTAAAGAGTCATGAAATGTTTTGTTGTTTTCACTACAGGTTTTTTCAAATAGTCTAACATTATCTGTACAAAATAGAATCAGAGGAGATTTTTAGTAGGGTGTTGTTGGTAAGTGTTTAAGTGAAAGGGTTGAGATAAAGAGGAGAGCGTTGATGGATGACAGTGATGGATGTATGGTATTTTTACAGAATTAAGATCTCGACCCTGGCGGTAATGAGCGAGACATTAATGGAGTGATGCTAGTGCATGTTTCATATGAATCTCTGTCTCTCAAAGCTCGTCAGAATAATTGGCCCCCACTGCCCTCCTTCTGTCCGGTGGGACCCTGTTTTTACCAGGACATTAATGTGGAGATCGCCCAAAGCTTCCAGCGCACTGTCACCACTATGTACTACTACTGGATGTGTAAGTCTGTTTGTTTGTGTGTCGTTTTTAGGTGTGTGCCTGTGTGAATAAGTCATTCTGTGTTGTAATCTGCAAAATCCCCCAAATGCTATCGATTGTTGAAAAAGATTTAGAAATAGTATTTAAGAGGATGACGATTGGCATTATTCAGTGCTAACTTGATTATCACACCAGCCGAAAACGATTCACACTTCTAAAAATCAGTGTGACGCAATCTGTACAGATTTTCTTGCACTGCAATATTTTTTCTCAAATATATATTTCTTCATATATTTTTTATTTCATTGAATCAGTTTTCTGTCCAAAACTTATTTTCTGTCATTAAATTGTAATATAGTGTCTATAGGCGATTAGAAAATGATGATTCCATTGTTTCTTTGCCTTCTAGTTCGTAGTTTATCTTTGAAGAATCTTGTATTTCCTAATGTCCTTTTCTATTTTCTCTACCGTAGTCACAGCATGCACTTTAGTCTTTAACCTCATCTCCTGCTTGGCTATGTTCTGTGGGGATCCTGTTAACGGAGTGGGCTTCGGTCTTGCCATCCTGTGGGCTCTCCTCTTCACCCCCTGCTCTTTCGTCTGTTGGTACAGGCCTGTGTATAAAGCATTTAGGTATGTACCATTACGAATAAGCACCTGGGTTGGAAGAAACTCGTTCTATCAGGTGTTTCTGGAAACAGATATGAATCCATGACAAAACTAATCTTATCTGTCTTCTTTATGTTTTATCAACAGGAGTGACAGTTCCTTCAACTTCTTTGCATTCTTTTTTGTCTTCTTCGCCCAGCTGGTGCTTTACGTTATTATGACTATTGGAATCCCTGGCTGGGGCTTCAGGTGAAGAGATGATTTTGCTAAATTTGTAACTCGTGATATTTTTGTCCGAATTGTCAAGTATAATCATCTGGCAAATCGCTAGCTGCTCTTAATATTCTGTTTTTCTTTCCTGTTTGTGTTTCAGTGGATGGATCGTGAGTCTTGCTGCTCTTCGGACCAGCACGGCGGTGGGTGTGATCATGTTGTTGTGCTCTGTGCTCTTCACCGCTCAGGCAGCGATGGGAGTCGTGCTGCTCAAGAGGGTAATAAAAAACATCAAAACTAGTTTTAATGAAAAAAAAACAAGTCTGCATGTTCGGACTGTTGTATTTGTAATGCTTGATGACATTATGCAGTGTGGCTTTAAAATTGATATTATTTGATATAATTGATTGTGCTAAATGACAAACTTGTTTGTTTTACCTGCCACCAGGTTCATTCTATGTACAGGCAGACCGAGGCAAGTTTCGAGAAGGCCCAGTCAGAGTTTGCCACCGGTGTGCTTTCCAATCAGGCAGTGCGTCAGGCAGCTGCCAATGCAACTGTCTCAGCGGCACAGGGTGCCTTCACAGCACCCCGGTAGAAATGAGGCTGAAGAATCCGATTAGTTACGCAGCCTCGAGACGAAGTGACTTAGCACTCCTGAACATGACCTATTTGCAAGCCAACATACACACCCTTGCTCTAGACCCCTCTTGCATGCATGATTGGATCTTTTTTGTCTTTATTTGTTGGTCTTGCTGAAAAATAGGCCATAAGCTTAGACATGCAAGAAGAATCTTGTTGTTGGATTTTGAGAATAGGTTTATATGAATGCCGTCGATGAGGACCTAAGATCAACTTCCACAGATCTTATTTTCATTTATGAGAATAAAAAAGTAAAGTGCTCAAAAACAACTAAATATCACTGTAATGTTTTGAAAACCTAAGGCATGTAATTTTTTAACATTGCTAAAGCTTGCAGAGTTCTTAAGATTTGCCACATCTGCCTTTAGCGTTTCCCCCAACTTTGTTGTTTATGTGTAAGTATATGTATATGGCCAGGACTTATTTCATTATTCTGAAATTGAGGTTACTTACAACCTGAGCAGTTAAACTTGCCAATAGCTTTTCTTAAATGTCAAAGACGAATCTCTCATCACATTATAGAGATTCATGATTCCTTTTATCAGTCTGAAAATATGTTGATTTCTTTCTTTGGATGCCAGATATTAATTTATGAAATAGCATGTTTTGATGCAATTAAACTACTGTACTCTATACAGTGACACACGGCTATGTTTCCTGAATTAACACAGCTGACAACATTGTGCTTTGGGATAGAAAATGGAACTTGATGCCTAAATATAAAGTTTCTTATCAAAACATGGTAGCACGCAGTTATTGCGGCCAACGTGTGTTGCTTTTGTGATTTTTACGTTGTGTTTGTTCGTCATCTCTATCTAACATTTTGTCTAACGCTATGGTATAAACCTGAACAAAAGTATTACTCAGTTGTTTTTATTGTTGTGTTTTTTGCTGCTGTGTTTATGTCGTAAGTGCCACTGTGTTCTTATTTTTTATTAAAGTTATGCATCTTTGAATATGCATCTTTGTGTTTGATATAAGAATAACATGAGATTTAAAAGATGTGTTTGTTGTAGTAGCACCATATTAGGGAAATTCCAAACAGGTTTTGCAGACGGTTCGTCATTTGTTGTTTGGTAAATAAATACTTCTAACTCAAACACATGCTACTTACAGAAAGCATCCACGTAGTTTCAAAACAAACAATAGAAAATATCACAGAAATTCTATTGGAATTAATGTTTATAAATGGAATTTTATTGGTTTTAATAGTAACAACAGTATAACGGTCTGGTGTGGTGGGATGTTATCTGGACACCATCAGAACACCCTTAAAATCTACTGAAATAAGACCCAGAACACACTACATAATAGACTTGTGGGTTTTAGTGGAATTTGTCATAGAAACCATTAGTTTATATCGCAGTCACATCAACCAAATAGCCCTAATATATCGGATAGATGACGTTTAGTCATTTAGATACAACGAAAGTATCCACTTTATTTAAACCATATGGAGTGACTGACGCGTCTCCTTGACAACCCAAGCTGCCACTCAGCGTAACGACGTCACGGACTTCAACAAGCTCTTCGGTGAAGATGGCGGAGGCTGCCGAGGCTCCACGACACCGGTATTTCTGTCATTGCTGTAAGTGTGAAATCGACCCCAAACTCCCGGTAAGTACAATACAACACTTGGCTGACATGCTTTCGGACTATTCACATTATTATTGTCTCAAACGAAACTGCAGTCTTCCCCAATTTTACTTTGATACGCAGGCGCTAACCTTTTATTATTCGTTTGTAACGCGTCTTTTTGTGTTGCTTTACGTGCATGTTAAACCGCGTGAGTGACATTTACGTGTGTAAACTACGTACTAAATGTTACATGGAGTTTGTGTCATGGTTTGAGTGGAATTCCGTATCCAAGTTTGGGAGTTACGCCGATGCCAAATATAGCACAGACGCAGCCGACAGCGATCTCGTTAAAGTACAAACACACGAGTAAAGAAAAGGAATTACTTTAGAGTATAAATAGCAGCATCATTTTTTTAAATCCAAGTAGTTCACTATTTTTGAAAACCCATACATTGACTTTGCATGGTTACATCCTGGTTTAAATAAGCCAGCTCAGGCATTTCCGGTGAACTGACAGCGTTCCACGCTCGCTGCCTTAAAAGTCTTAAAATTGATAAACATCTTATGATCTAATGTACTGGTGTGTATATTCATACTTCAAACAGGAATATGTGTGTCCCAGATGTGAATCTGGTTTCATTGAAGAGCTGTCAGAGAATAACAGGTGGGTTTGCAATTATCCCAATAACTGTAATGATGATTAAGTTTCAAATGTGTGAACTTTGTCTTTGGGCATAATTAGTTTTGTTCTGTATTTATTTATAATGTTATTCAGTCGTTTTTAAATGAGTAAAACATGTTTTTCAGTCTTCAGAGTGCTGATGGTACTGGTGCAGGTGATGAAATGACCTCACAGTTTGCAGAGGTAGAATATTTTCGCTTTGTAGATTAATTTTTTTATCCAAGTCATTGCACGTCTTTCCTCAAGTCACACGAGGCATCATTACAATTATATTAATTGTAAATATTAGTGAAATGGAAAGTGGACACCATTGATGCGGAATTGCAGTCTTGTGTTTCGTCACTAAGAGCCTTTTGTTTCTTTCTTCACTATTAGCTGTGGCAGCTGCTCTTCATGGAACGTTCAGCCCTCCTGTCTGACCCCGAAGTCACAGATGTCCTCCGGAGCCGCTCTGGGGTCGAGGCTGCAGTTGGTGATACCGCCTCTGGGACACTGGGACCTGTAGCTTCCACAGAGACTTCTACAGACTGCACTGAGCCGTCACACCTCCCTCATCAAAGCAGTCACCAGCGAAACCCAAGACTGGATCAGGAACAGGCTATGGAGGGGTGTGTTATGCCACTTGTAACAGTTGATGTCATCTGGGACTTGCTTAAGGAGGAATCGATGATGTCCTGCATTAGGTTTATGACTGAGGACTAGATAAAAACTTTAAACTAAGCTAATTTTATGGAAATCTATATTCATATCCCACCAAAAAATATTATTTTAACTTCCGCAAAACTGCGTTCCTGTTTAATATTGTATGACACTGTATCTTTATTTGTTTAATTAAGGATTGTCCAGCAGTTCCTGGCCGGTCTGTTTACCAATTCTGACATTACGGGTTCCCAAACATCTTCGTGGTATGTGTATATTCTTCTTGCTGTGACCTCCACATTCAGTGTACATGACATGCATTGATTTCTCATTCTCTCTACCTCTCAGGTCCAGCATGTTACACTCCAACCCTGAAGATTATGCTTGGGGACAAGGAGGCCTAGATGCGGTCATTACACAGGTGAGTAACATTGTCATTGATGTCATCATCCAATGCAGCATCTTGTGAAATGACTCATGAACTGGACCACTTTCGCTTCGCCTCATTAGTCATCAACATATTTTTTTTCGCTGGCGCTTCAATTTGTCACCGTTCATGAGCCTGACCTTTCAAGTCAACCACGTTATAGTTCTTTCCCACTGAAATTAAAAAAGCATTAAACGTATCCTGATACTCAACCTTTGCTGTCTTTTTCCAGTTGCTCGGTCAGACTGAATGTAGCGGTCCCCCTCCTGCTGAGAAAGAGATGATATCATCTCTTCCCACCATTTGCATCTCCTCAGAGCAGGCTGGTAAGTTCCCATAATCCTCTGAGTCACCACTCACACCACGGCTCTTTTAAGTGCCAGAAAGCAAAACAGAGCTGTTTGCATACTTCTGGACACCTCCACTGATGTTTTTGTTGCTGTTGTGGCTGAATGAGCCATAATTCAGCCTAAACATGATCTCAACATCTGATCTTTTTTTATAGAACAGCCTATGTTTGGCCAAGGGCTGGTCAATGATCTGTAATTGCCCCTCTGTTTGAGTTATGGCTCAATCAGGATACATTTTTTCGTTTTTCATTAATAGGAGAGCGTTCAGTTAGAGTGCCTTAGAGTCACAAGTTTCTGTAATATTCTGGTCCTTAGAAATGTTTTATTGTCTACTAAGCAGTAGTATTATTGTTGCTTTTGTAAAAACATTAAAAAAGAGATCAATTCCTAAAGGATTATTCCTTAAAGGAACAGTTCCCCCAAAATTTAAATTCTGTCTTTTTACTTAATATTACTTTCCTATGAAACACAAAATATCACACATACTTTTTATACAGCACTTTTTAAAAGTCTATTCCTCAAAGTCAACATTTCGGAGCTTAATAGCTCTAGTCTCCATTCACTTATATGGGGGAACACATTTAAAAATGGTTTACTTAAGAAGTAGTCATTAAATGAGTGGTTCAGTAAAATTCTGTCATTTTAAACCTGTATGACTTGCTTCAGCAAAACACAAAAGATATTTTGACGAAAAACCATCGTTCCGCATTGACTTGCATTGGTTTTGTGTCCATTCAATGGGGACCAATTGTATTTGAACATTCTTCAAAATATCTTCTTTTGTGTTTTGCGAAAGAAAGAGGTTAGAAGAAGACCGGTTTGAAATAACAAAAGGTAGGTTCACCCAGAAATGTTTCATGGTGACTTTAAAAGGGATTCACCAAAAAACAATTTGTCATAATTTACTCACCCTCAGATTGTTCCAAACCTGTTCAGCAGAACAAAGAAATGTATACAGGTTTGGAACAACCTGGGCGTGAGTAAACGATGACAAAATAAAAAAAAAATTGGTGAACTATCCCTTTAAAGTCACTATGAAATGGAAGTTGTGATTGACTTCTTTTACATATCGTGATGTGTATCCAACTGAAACGGCTTCTGAAATTTGAAAAAAAATGTAGGGCGGGGCTTTATTTTGCCCTTTCCTTTTTTAATGGTTTGTTGTAAGTTGGGCCAGAAGGGGAGGGTTAAAAATGCCTGGCCATTGGATAGTCAGTATAGTCCTGACGTCATGCGTTGAAGAGTTGTTGTTGGGAGGCGGAGGAGCTTAACGTTTTTGATTAAAGATTAAAAGTGCAATTAAAAGAAATAATGGTGTGCACGGGTAAATATTTTATAATAATCCCTGCAACACTGTGTAAGACACTTTCAATCTTCCTTTTTGATTGCATGGTGAACTTTTCCTCGTTGCCGTTGTTTCAGAGCTTATTGACAGAAGTTTTCTTTTTATTAGAACTATTACATTTTGACAATTCAATTCATTTTCAAAATATTACATTGTATCTAAGCAGTAAATGAAGATGGTAAATGGAATGTTATACAGTATATTTTATATACTGTATAGTTTATATATTTCCTATAGTGCTTATAGGAAATTATGCATATTAAATACTCATGTCAAAAGTTAATAAAGTTCCTACATTATTGATCCCTGAGCTAGAAATCTATTTGGTTAATGAGATTTCCATTTCATACAGCGTATGTAGGCGGTACATGACAAATGTCCTCTCAACTTTCCTTGTTTGTTCATCCGTGCATATTTTCCCCCTTCTCTGTCTCTCAGCATGCCAACTGGAATGCCCTGTGTGTAGAGAAGAGTATTCTGCAGGAGAATCTGTCCGGCAGCTGCCCTGTCTGCACTGCTTTCACAGCAACTGTATCGTGCCTTGGCTACAACTGGTACATTATGAGTTCTATAAAACTACATTCGTACTGCAGTTAACTCTGGGTTATTTTCTTTAAACACTTATTTTATGAAAATGTATAAATACTATAATGTAATATTTGTAATTTTTATGTGTTAATAGCATGACACCTGTCCCGTCTGCCGGAAAAGTCTGGATGGTGAGGACCGTGGTTTCCAGCCACCTCCGAGGCCAAACCCCTCAACACCGACCGTAGAGGAACGTAGCACTCTTTAGTGGCGTTTATTCTGATCAATCCAGCAACACGCAGTCAAGATCACCATATTTTAAAAGACATTTGAATGGAGACAGACATCGATATCTGAATCAATAGCTGTTTGACCAGCATTAGTGTATGTTGATCGCATTTGTGAAGTAAAACATCTCAAATTTTTATGGTCCGACTTGAACAAATATGTGATTATTTAATAATTTTGGGTTGGCACAAACATAGACTCTTAGGTCGACCCCCAGGACTGGAGCTGACATTCACCGAGTTAGATGATACAGAGTTATCTCAGAGGGTACAGTTCAGGTTGCATATGCATATTTTATGACATGTTTACCCTAAAGCTTTTTCAGAGCTTTTAATGCCTCTTGAAAATGTGAGTCCACAGTTCACTTTTCTTCTTCACCTGCCTCGCACATGTCTTTACTCTATGGAAGGTATCATAGAAAAGTTTGAACCTATACACCTGCTCCTTTTCAAACACTGTGGATGGTGCCTATTTAATATAAGACTGTGTAATGTCTTCACTATGTTGTTGAATAGAAAGGAAATAGCTATTTATGATATTTATGAAGGGAAACGTATGATCTGTAGAAAAGAATGTATTACCATGTTATGAAGCTGACACTGTTTTTAAATGTTTTAGAACTATATTTTGATGTTGATGTGGGTGCTTTTGTCTTCCTGCTCAGGGTTTTGAGTCTCAGAACTAATGAAATGCCTTTTGTATAATTTGTGAAGTATTAATTGTTATAGAATGTAAAAGTAAAATGTTTACATAAATAAAATAAAATGGGATGCACAGAAACTGACAACTTTAACCGACTGTCACTCATATTTGCACTTTTGTCATTAAAACTGATCACTGTTTAAAAAACACAAAATAAATTAAAGTATACAAGCTAGTTTATTGCTGCATCATTTAAGAGTTTTCATTCGACAGGACTACATTATAATAGAGGCCAATAATAGAGGCCCAATTTTATTGTGTTTTGCATTATCGCAGTTAATAACTGATCTATTGATATGTTATGTCAGTACTTTTACAAAAACAAATAACAAATACAATATGTGTTTTGCTCTTTGTAAAATCAAAAATGCATCAGTAAAACCCGTTTTAAGGCAAGTCTGGACAAACTGTAGTTTTTGAACATTTAATGTAATTTTGTTTGCAGCTATAAAAACTACATGGTTTCAAAAAATGAACAAGATTGGCCTCCAAAAACGTGCATTTTGGCATTGTTATGAGGATATCTATGATAGTCACATAGTTATTTTTCGTAAAGTCAATAATAATAGTCCTTTGACATTAAATGGAGCCATTGACACCAGCAGCAGATGCAGAAATAACCGTACGTATTGTGCAACTATGTATCACACCGTCCCGCCCCCTTAACGCGTGAGCCAATGGTTGAATGGGAGTAAGTGCGAACGGAGAAAGAGGTCAAATAAAAGCAGCGTCGGCCCGGGTGTCGTCGCTTCTCTCGTAACGATTGGACTCTGCCCACTTGTACAGTTACACAACCCGCCTCACGGCTACGATTCCCACGGGAGTGCCGATATTTCATTGTGGGTAAACACTGCCACGAGCGTACGACAACACGACCCCCTCCTCCCCGAAAGAGTGAGAAATGTGCGTTTCAAAAAACAAACGTTCTTACGCGATACAACACCACATGCGCTACAAATGCGATGTATGTGACAAAACCCATTTTATATTTTATTTAAATGCGTGTCGTTTATTTGTATGGCCCGTAATACGAGGCAAGGAGAAAGTGTTGGAACAACTGCCCTCTCTCCCCCTCCCTTCTCCCCCTGTCCCCCCTCCTTCCCTCCGCTCTCCGCGGCGCTCGCTCGCTCCCTCCCCTCCCGCTCTGACTGTGAGAATGCCCGTGTTGTACTGACAGAAACGATACGGGCTTAGCAGACATGGAGGCCCGATTAACCAGAGAGGCCCATTCCGACCCATCTGAGCTCAACTAACGCGGACTCGGAGAGGGATTCGGGCGACAAAGCGGAATATCACGGGTAACGAGTGCCGTAGGGAGGACGAGGAAGAGGGCGAATACATTTTGAGATCCATTTCGGGTCCTCTGTTGATTCAACGCAGCGGCCGCCATTTTGTTGACAGTTCGTGTTTTTAATAACCCGTGCAGGGCTTATCCCGGAGATCGTTAGATTTTTAATTGCGCTGCTTTTGGTCGTTCTGATGATGTTTTTACGTTGTTGTTATATTTATATTGACGGTCCGTATGTGAGGGCACCACTTTGCTTAGCGGATCCACACGGGCAGCGGCTGCTTCGTTACGTTTAACGTTGCTAGTCGTGTGGACGGATCGCGGGGGTTAGCTGGCCGTACCAGCAAACGTGCCTGTCAGGACACATCGGACGTTTCGTTCGTTTTGGTGGTACGAATTATTATTATGAATTGGGTTCTTTGGGGGTGGTAAACACGGAGACGTGAATTGAATGGCCGTTGACGTTGTATACGTGTGGTTCTAGCCAACTTACCTTGGTCACAGACATGTGTCTTTCAAAATCGCAAAGTCGTTTTGACATCCCTTGGACAGCCATAGTCCAACAACTTGCTAGTTTTGTGTTATTTCGACGAGCCTTTCGCACGTATGGTTGCACGATGTTATGATTTAGGTTGAGGTTGTGATTTGCTCTTTGCTAACGAGCTATGGTAACTAGATTACGATCACAAACCGTGACTAGTGCGCCCCGTGCAGATAAATAACATTACGGCATATTTCTGAAGGGTGGCTCGAGCTACTGACTCGATGGATATTTGTCAGGCTTTGTCATGCATTATACACCGCGGACTGTTCCGCGATCAATCTGACCAGATTTTTCCTTTTTGCTTGTTTTTGGCACAGAAGCAATTTCAAGATAAATATCCAGGAGACCATGCTGTTACGCACGAGGGGAGGATTTTGATCCCAAAGGATGTGAGCGCAGTTCTGGATCGTTATCAAGGTGAGCAACTTGATTGTATTCTATATTTAGACCGCAAATGACAGCGACTGGTTTGTTTGCAACTGTTTGGAGAACGGCTTTGTTATTACGACATCGTCAGCCAAAATAGATGAAGCAAATGCGTTTTTAAAAGATCAACGCACCTGCAATCGCATAGTACGTGCACTTTGTTTGTGGGCTGAAGCTGTGATGTTAGATGATTTTAAGAATAATGTTATTGCTTTTTTAGAGAGGTCATGTCATACCCACGTCACTCTAAAATCGCTTACATTTGACTCCGGCGGCCGATCCATCCTCACTTAACCTCACTCGCTTGAAAGGGTTCATTGCACGTGTAAATTGCGCGGGCCTTTGCTTGCAAATATTTCCCTGTTGGAGTCGATGCGTGGCATCGGTTGTTTAACGTGTGAACTCCGCAGACAGTAGCGAACTACGAGGAAGAGCTGTCTGAAGCCTTTGAGTCACCTTTGACCTCTGACTCGGCTGTCATTGAAGAACAGACGCTTCCCGCTGACCGAGCGCGGTCGACTGGATTGTCTTGTCTTGATTTCAGGCGGCATTTAGTTTGTGGTTTTCAAAGAATGAGCTAAGACGCTTTTAACTTGAAATCTGAGTGTAGATTAATAGAGGATCTCTCAATCGTTTTAGTTCCGATCTGTGGTCCTTGTGTCGGATGCGAAGTTGCGAGCAGTGTGTTGTAGTAGATAAACGAATCAATGGAGGATGAATGGATACATGGCAAGCATACAGTTAACAACACTTCGTGTGTTCGTCAATTTTTAACGAATTATTCAATATCAAAAGTGGAATTCATTTGAAATCTATTGAATCGCTTTCTTGCAGTGGTTGTCTATATTATTTGAAAATAGTTGGGATAAAGTGCACCCGCGCTTCCTCTTCTTGGGCACGTGTGAGGTTTAGTGGAACTGACTTAATATACCCCACTAAAAATCACATTGGGACCAGTTTGTCAAAAGCGCTTCCAAAAATAGCTTTGAGTCTAACATAATGTAAAGCCAGCTGGTTTGATACTTTGTTTCCAACGCAGTGACCTTCATACATTTTTAAGTGTCAGTAATGGACCATTTATTTTCGTTAGGGTACGAAGAAATTAATCTTGTATTTCAAATGCTGAGTTTACATAAGTGTCACACTTTACTTTTACTTTAACATTGCTTAATGCATAAGCTAACATGAACTAACAATGTGTGTAGTTTTTCCGCGTTTATTAAGGTTTGTTTATGGCAAAACAGTTGTTCGTGTTTGTTCGTAATGCATTAACTAATAACCGTTAACTTGATTGTAAAATGTTTTGGAACATGCTGGAATGGACATAGACAGAGTTGATTGAAGAGTTGTGAGGTTGTGCTATGGATTAATGATAACAAATACAACACTGTTGTAAAGTGATACCAATAATAGTTAAGTGATCCTCAACCTAAAGTGGAAGAGCAGGAATTTGTCTTTTTGTCTTTTCAATTAAATGTAATTATTTGTCTAATAAATCCAATTCGGTAAATCTCTCAATGTGTCCTGCTGTGAGTTTTGGTTCGCTGGAGGTTGTGGCTTTGAGTGCACGTTGTAAAGGGTTCCTAATTTTATTGCAGCAGAAAGGCTGTGTAAATACACCGGTTTAGTATATTATATTTTTTGGCTGCCAGAGCAAACAGCGATTAGACGGTTGGGAGTGACAGGTGCTGAAAGAGCGTGGAAGTAGAAGAAAGAGATGCCTAAACTGCAGGGTATCTTTGGATTGTTGACAGTGTAACATTGATTCACTTTAATGTTACAAGGAGCAGGAATAACTTTGACATTCAGCCACTCTTTGCTCATGCACTTAGAAAAGTGATGTAACTTAAAGAAGAATTACATATGCAAAGTTTTGAATAAATAGTTTAACTTTATTTTGTTCCACTAGCTTAACTGAAATAGACGTGTTATGGATTTCACTTCACAGGAAGAACCTGTACTGATAAAATGTAAATCTGCCAAATGCATACATGTGGATATGTTAGTGTATTTGCACATGAACGCCCATTTGTATTGATTCGTGTCCCACTTCCCCCAAGACTTTTCCCGCAGCCATTTTACAATACAAGGTACCATTTATTTTTGGCATCTTCTCCTCAAAGAGAGGAGGGATGGGCGAGCGAATAACAGAGTAACAAGAAGCGGAGTACGACCTACAACGCTGAGGAAATAGGGTAATGATTGTCACGAAGGGAGTGACGGATGAGGAAAACGTAGGAGGGAGGGAGAGCCGGGGAAAATGTGTTTTCGATTAGCAGGAACACAACGACTCTAGTTTGACCGCTGTACGGCTAGATTTCCAAGTGAGTGTTACGGAGAAAGTGGATGAGTGTGAGGAAGAAGAGAGCGATAGAACGGGGTGAAAGGGTATGTCGGGCAGAACGAGAGAGGTGTGATTTTTGGATTGCGCCGTGCGAAAATGTATTCAGTAGATGGGAGAGTGAGGGCGTGTTTAAAAGAAATGGGGTGAGTAATTGTAGTAAACACGGAGAAGTGAGACTAGGGGGGGGGGAAGAAAGGCAGGACTCCAAGTTCTGGAGCGCAGTTTATAGTTGTGGTGATTTCACACAAAACGACATGCGATATAAAAGACCACCGCTAATGAAACAACACTCTGTAAAATGGCACTCAGAGCTTTGTCCTCGTGCCGAGACTTAAACAGCCGTAACCGTTCCGTGTAGCATTCTGATGACCTAGGCGTTCCTAATAGACTTGTATAATCTTTAAACTTCTGCTCTTGGTGGGGCATGGAGAAACTGCCCCTCCTCTTTTTTCAGTCACTCATTCACTGGCTGGCGGTCTGCGTTTGTCTGACTGGCAGTTATAAAGGGCTTGAAAAGGTGACTGGATCCTCTGTCTCCCAGAGGGCCCTTTATGGCGAGGTCACTGCTCTAACTTGCTTCTCAATGACCTGACCCTCAGAAAGCACCTGTGGTTTGCGTGGTACTAAATTACTCCCACGGCCTTTTGTTTTGGAGGTGTGTAGGGGCATAAGGTTACTCGTCTCAACCCCAGTAGGTTTTGTAGGAATACCAGAGAAGTTTATATTCTCTTGTCTTTTATTATTCAAGTCAGTTTAGTAAGAAAGCCACCTTATTAATTACAAGCGTTGTAAAAAGGATTGTTATTTTGCTTGTTTGATGCTTAGAGTTTCCAATAACCAAAACTGTTCTCCACACAGTTTGGCTGCAAGAAGCTTTTCGTGAAAGTCTAGCCTGGATTTTGATGGCTGTCTGAATATTTAGGAGTTCACACCAAAATAAATCTTCTATTTTCTTTTTATAATCCAAGTCATTCCAAAATCACAAAATAAAACGTTGATTTTGTGCGTCTCGTTGATGTCTTGATCTTTCGTGAACTGAATGACATTTAAGGTCAACAGTGAACGACTAAAATAATAATGATACATTTTGTGTATTCCATGTTTAAAGATTGTTTAAATTATTACAAAGAATGTTATTCTTTTGTTTTAATCTTATTTGTAAAATTGACAAAAACATCAAAATAGCAGTTGTGTTTTATCTGGACACATATTACATAAGCTTATAGCATTATATTGATTTAAAATGCAGCTGTTATCACTTTTAAACAGGTTTCAACATTAAGTTAATGTGTATAATGTTTTCTGAAGCTAGCAACACATTTGTGAAAACAAAACATTAACATTTTTAGCATATTTAGTGCTTTTTCATTGTCTATTCAATGCTTGTTCATCGTAACTTACAGATCAGCACAGTCTGTAATTCAAATATGGTGGCACTTCGAATCTTCTTCTTGTTTCTTGTGACTAGTTAATACCTGACAGATTCATTCATATTTAATAGTTTAAATGTTCTGTTATATTTTACGGATTCTACGATACATGGAAGGGTCTAACCTTCTTGCATCAGATGTATTTGTTGTGGTGTCCATGTTTGCAAAGCCATTCTGTGTTAATAATTAAATTAAAGGTTAAGGCTGTCCCAGACGTGTAGCTCATTTGTCTGTTGGTCTTAACACCCCCCTTCCCTGTCTTCATCTCCACAGTTTGAAGGTGAGAGGGCTGGGCACTTGGGAAGCGACGCTGTTTCAACATAGGGATTCAAGGATTTCTTTCCAACCTCTGCTAGATCCCCCTCCCCCTCCCCTTCCCCTTTTATTGCAATTTCAACCTGACATCTACACCACAATCCTATATTCAACTATACCTGAGAACATCCTGTCCCTCTCAAGCCCCCCTTGTTCCCAACATCACCAATGGATCAGAGGACGCAGGGGGGGTCCTCCACGCCTCCCCCCCTCCCTGCAAATGCCCCACCAGCAGAACGTGACAAAGAGGGAGTAGGAGGAAAGAGAGACGATGAAGAGGAGAAAAAGAAACGGGAGAAACCAAGAGATGGGGTGCAGACTGAACCTTGTGGTCCGGAGAGTGGGACCACTGACCCGCAGCAGCAGTCCTCACACTTCTCAGTCAAAGAAACCAGTTTTTCTGAGGGCAACGTCAAACTCAAGATAGGCCTTCAGGCCAAACGCATGAAGAAGCCTCCTAAGATCCTGGAGAACTATGTTTGTCGGCCTGCTTTCCGAGCTACAGTAAGGCATAGTGGAGGCAGAGGTGGAGGGCGTGTTAATCGAGCGGCTGGAGCCATTGACGGAAGTGGACACACTTCTAGCCCATCTCGTGGAAAAGAAGTAGAGAAAAGCCCCACTGTGAACCGAGGAGCACCTCCACCATCTGGCGCAGCCGCTATATCCCCCTTACCTTCTCTTCCACCTCCCGTTTCCTCCAGCCCGGTCACTCCTGTAAATGGAAGTGCTCCATCAAAAAAGGTATGCGTATGTGCATAATGTCGGGCATGTGCATAATTTTCTAAATATTTAAGATCAACAAATATGTCAAATATTAGAAACTTTAAATAACAGGCATTCTGTTCTAGTATCAGTTTAAAAGCACCAAACCAATTTTAACATGACTAAAAGGGATAGACAGTTTCTCAAACGTCCCTATCCACTTTCTTTTTTCCGAAGGCTTATTGTGTATTCATCCGATAAAAAAACGTAGTCACGACCCTCCTACATTTTCTTTCTCACTCTCTGCATTTGCCTGCTCTCTCATACACTTGAAATTAATTGCTAATTTATTAGAAATTTGTTATAAGTAGTTTCAAGTTATTAATTTCATTATATTTATTGTTTACGAATGGTCACGATTTAAGCTTTTTTTTATTTTGTGACACAGAGTGTGCAGTTATTCGTTATATTTTGTCTCATGTGCATGTTTTCTCCCGTTTTTTAGGGTCCTCCAAAACTTGCCTGTAAGTCTGAGGGAAAGGCTGATGTAAAATCTGTCGCCTCTTCAGAGAGACCCCTTAACCTTCATCGCCCCATAACAGAAAGCAAATCGCACTCCTCTGGAAAGAAAAGCCACCTTCCACAAACCAACCCTGCCACTGTCACATCACCAACAACAATGTCCCCAGCCACACAGTCCCAGCAGGACACCAAAATAGATGGGATCTTAAAAACGCAATACATTTATGCGGATGGACAAAAGGAGCAAGAAAAAGGAGTGCCAGTCTGGGGTGCCCCTACCGTCACAGAGAAACTTGCTCAGCTCATTGCTACATGTCCGCCTTCAAAGTGCCCTAAACCGAAAGTCCGGAAGGTGTCACCAGCTCCACCACCCAGTAGTTCGCCACCCTTGATTTCTAATCTTCAGCGCCCTGAACGGGCTATGGCCAATAGGAACACCTATTCCAGGGCAGGGCATCTTTCTCCACCGCTGCCTGTTTCACGGCCCCCAGGTCGCCCATATGGGTCCAAAAACAAAGACAGTATCCTGGAGAAATTATCTGGGACCTCTAGAAAAGAGGAATCAGATGGACTTGCAAAAGGAATCACAAATAGCAACAGCAGCACAACAACCACCACTAGTACTGCACTGTCTCACAGTAACCGCTTAACAACAACAAATGATAGCACTGACAACAGTACCATCAACGGTATGAAATCACAGTCTCGTCTTGGGCATTGCCCACCTCATTCTTCCTCCACTGCTTCTCTCTCTTCACCTTCCGCTTCATCCTCTTTCTTAGAGAGGATAGGAAACACAAGCTCTCACATTAACTCAGCCAGCTCCCTTACGCCACGGTCAAAACAAAGCCCCTCTCAGACTGAGGAGTTTACAGAGAAAGACAAAGAGCGTGACAAAGATAAAGACACAGACAGTCTCAGAGATTTAAGTAGGGGCTCCACTCCAGCCATGCCAGGGAAACAGGAAGCTAAAGAAAGGTGTTCCCTCTCTGCTCCTCGAGGTGAGAGGGGGAAGAGCTCAAGTCCCGTCAAACGTAGTCCCAATCAGGAAAGTCGCGTTAGTGGGGTACAAAGTCCTGCTGAGTCCACCAAATGCACTATTTCACCTTCTTACACTTCTGGTGCCAGCAGGAGCCCACCACCACTAGGTGATGACACAGATGACGTATCTCCTGAATCACCAGCGGAGCAGGATTCTAAACCCCTTAAGAAGCGGCGGGGGAGACGACCACGGTGGACTAAAGTGGTCAATCGCGCACAGAGACCGTTACAAGAAGATGCTCTTATTCACCAGAACCCCAACACACCAATGCCCTCAGGCTTTGTCCCCTCATCCCCTATTCGACGGCCCGTGGGGCGGCCTCCCAATTCCAATCGTATTCCCCCTGTAGTTTCGCAACTTTTTGAACACCCACCCAAGAAAAGGGGACGTCCCAAGTCCAAAATGCCTCGGTTGGATGCCCCTGCTCGTGGCCGCCCCCCAAACAAACTGCCACCCTCAAAAGTGTACTCAATACTTAAGTCTAAAGAAGAGCAGGACCCCCCTGTTTTGCACCCTGAAGTGGATTTAAATCCACCTAAACCCATGCCTAGAAAACGAGGTAGACCCAAACGCTTGCCTCCAACCCTTCCCCAAGAAACCCAGCCACCAACACTCGCTCCTGAGTCAGGGGACGCTTCAGCGGGTGATAAAGCTTTTCGTAACAAAGGCAATGGGCAGCTCATAATGAAGACCATCATAGGCAAAATCAATAAAATGAAGACAGTGAAACGTAAGAGGCTCCTCAACCAAATATTACTCGGCTCAGGACCTACTGAGCAGGATAGCCCCAAAAGCAGTGGAGGGCCAGGGCCTGTGGCTAATACAACACAGTCTCTTTCATCACTTGCTGCTACGTTTGGGGGCAAATTGGGGCCTCAGATCAATGTTAGCAAAAAGGGAACGATATATATGGGTAAAAGGAGGGGTCGTAAACCAAAACCATCAGCTAATTGCTCCATAGGTGCCCCTACACCTCCGCCAGAACCTTTCTTGTCCCCAAACACATCCTCCCCGCACCATCTTCACCAGTCACAGGCCTTACAAAACCAGCAACACCCATTTCCCCAATCTGAGGTGTTCCCCTCTTCATCGCTCTCACAGTCAAGTGGGGGGCAAAGTCCCATTAGTGATGCTAGCTTTGTTGAGCCTGGTTCGGTGCACTTTTCCTCCCACCCACACTGCAGCCATTCCCATCAGGGCCACCACACATTCTCATTTCCCCCACCAACGTTTTCAGCCCCCTCTGCTCGTACTATGGCAAGCCCCACATCATCCACAGCACATCCATCTCAAAAGAAGTCATCGTGCCGTGGCTACCACCATCACCACCACCACTACCGACAGCACTACCATTATCGCAAGTTTTCTCCCCCAAGGCCACTATTGCCCACCTCTCCTGCTCCTCTTAGTGAGCTCAAGGAAGCTACACCTTCCCCAGTCAGTGAATCACACAGTGAAGAGACGGTACCCAGTGACAGTGGGATTGGAACTGACAACAACAGCACCTCTGACCGTGGAGAAAAGGCAGGTAGTGCCAGTGGTTTAGCCGGTGTTGGAGTCCCACAGGGTATGGCAAGCGGGCTCCTAATGCCCGGTGTTATGGGTTCAGCCTTGGGAGTAGGAATGGGACTCTCCTCCAGAGGTAGAAAGAGGCACTCATCTTCAGTTCTTTTAGATCGTCCTTCACCCACACCCTCCCCACTTGGAGCAAGAGCATCACCCGACACAAGAAGACCCCACCCAGCCACTCCATCTTCTTCATTGGTTGGACATAAAGAGAAGCACAAACATAAGTGCAAACGTCGTGCACACAGCTGCCCTAGCTATGACAAACTTAAAAGGCAAAAACGCAAGCGTAAGAAGAAATACCTGCAGCTGCGTTCGCGGCGGCAGGACCCAGACTTCTTGGCTGATTTGGATGAGATCTGCGTGCGCCTCAGTGATGTTCGAATCGCTCACCGCACACCTGCACTTCGTTTAGGTAGCAGCTTGGGTCTGGGTGCAGGCCCTGGTCGTGGGTCTGGGTTGGGTGGTGCCAGAGCCAGTAGCACACTTGGGGGTGGAACCAATCCCCCACCCCATCACTATTTACATAGAGACCTCTTGCCCACCATCTTCAGAATCAATTTTAGCGGGTATTACTCCCCTCATCCAGCCTACCCATGCGATTCCCTTCATTATGTCCGTAAGCCTGACCTTAAAAAGAAAAGAGGGCGGCCACCCAAGCTCAGAGAATCCATGTCAGAGGTACCTTTTGTACCTGGGTTAGGCTTTCCGCTCTCAAGTGGAGGTTTCTATCACCCCTCCTATGGTGTCCCATACTCGTCTGCCCCCCTGGGACTTGGCTACTATCGTGGTTATACTCCAGCAAGTGCCCTTTACCCCCACCATCAGGCTTCCCACTCAGGTCCGTCACACCATGTGCACCCCCCTTCCTTTGCTCCACCTCCGCCCCCTACTTATGTCCATCATCACCCATCTCACCTTCTCCTTAACCCTTCCAAATTTCACAAGAAGAAACATAAGCTACTCAGGCAGGAGTACTTGGGTGGAGGTCGCTCTTCAGTTCTCTATCCCGCCATGTCGTCTGAGCTCTCATTTGGCTGGCACCACAAACATAAGCATAGGCATAAGCACCGTGATCGCTGTGGAGAAGAGGAGGGTGATGATGGTGGTGTTGTTGGTAGAAGTGGAGGAGGTGAAGGCTTAGGTGCAGGTCGGGGTGAACGAGGGAGTGTAGAGTCTCTTCAACGATGCCGGTTTGGTAGAGATGGCTCAGCCGATTCCAGTGCTAACAAACAAACAGCATCTGCCAACTCCCCTTCCTCCTCCTCCTCATCTTCTGCAGAAAGGTATAAGCGGAAAGAGGCCTCAATGTCATGTCTAGGGCCTTCACGGCTTTCTTTGGCCAGTGGGAATCGGGGACATCACCCGGTAGACTCCTGGTTCAGGATGGGAAGTACCGAAAGTACCGATTACTCCAAACTCTCCAGAAACCAGTCCGTTTCCGGATCTGGTCCGTTCTCTGAAGGACATGCACAAAACAACGCGGAGTGCTCAGAGAGTGATGAGGAAGATCCTACTAGTCCTATCAAGGAGGTGGAGAGCAGCCACCACACCAACCTGTTCGCATCTGCACTATCTCGGAACGCCCTCAGAGGGAGTCACAGCAAAAAAGGGGGAGCTTCAGAGAGCTCCAGCCTTTCGCGGTTGGACCGGACCATGAGCAGGGATCGTTCCACATCTGCAGAGAGGAGAGAGCTGGGTAAGTGAGATCTTATGAACCAATAAACCTCATTGTATTGTATTGTAATGAAGTCGTTGTTAGTCATAAGCATGCTCTGTTCCCAAAAAGGTTCTAAAGAGGGTAAATGCAAATCTGTGCTTGAACATCCTGAGGTGACCCAGATTTAATTTGACATTGTGTAGGTTGCAGAGTTAATGCAGTGAGGTGAAGTCATTCTCCAAATATAGCTCTACCTTAGCGTCCTTCATAATTCTGTACTGAAACTTTATTGGCCGTTACTTGCTTCGGTGCATTACACAAATTTATGATTAGCGTCCAGAGCTTCTTGTCTGTGCTTCTTTGCACAGCTGGTTTAAGAAGTGGTTGATACAAGATTTGTTGAAGATGGGACTTTAATATGTAATATCTGCTGTGTTTTTCATTAAATGATTACTACTGCTTCCCAAGGTAAATAGCATTATTTTTTTTTTAAATGTTTCTGCTTTATTTACATTTGCTTTAAATTTCTAAGTCATTGTATTTGTGCATAGAGGGTCCCTAGTGATATGGCAAAGTGTAGTATGTAATCTAGGATTAGAGCTCAGGACATGGGGTCATCCAGCGGTCACTGACTGCAACATTAATTCACTGTAGCGGCAAAAGCGATAGAGAGAAACTGATGAGAAAGAGTGAAAGGAGGATTAAGGGATGGAAGTAAAAGACGATGTTAAAAACAAGAATCGCACTCGCAGGCAGTGAAAAAGATTGAGAGATCGTAGATAAATTGGACTGAACATGTAGTTGGTAGTTTGCTTGACTTGAAATGTAGGCAGGGAAAGACATAACGCAAAATGTTAAATCTGAAATCTGACTACTAGACTGAGTTGAAAATGAGAGAAAGTTAATTAAGGGGATAACGCGTGATAGTGAGTTAATGGGCTTCTGCGCACACAAACACTGGTTTTCTGCAGAGCACAAAAGAAGATATTTTGAAAAATGTTGGTAACAGAGCAGCACAGCCTCCCATTCACATCTATTTTAACCAATCCAAGTGAATGGGGGGCGGTTAACAACATTCTACAAAATATTTTATTTTGTGTTCTGCAGAAGAAAGAAGTCATACAGGTTTGAAATTACATAAGGGTGAACTATCCCGTTAAAGACTCAAAGAAAGAGTTTCTTGTTTTCTGTCATGTTGGGTCAGTTGTATCCAAGATCCTGTAATTTATTCTAATAGGTTTCTTTTTAAGACAATCTTGTTATTGTAATTTATTCTAATTGGAAGTTTTCAGACAGTGTTGTATTGTTACGGAACCTCACAAGCGACCATTATGCAATGCTACTCGGGTAGCAAATAAATACACCACAAAAAATAGCTCTCCACACAGAACACTTGACCTAGAGTTGATCTCAATAGATTTAAAAAAGATTGACTTTAGTATGTTACTTTATTTTGGATTCGTAGAATTAACATAAAACAACATAAATGTAATAATATAATAATACTAAACAACTTTAAATATTATATAAAAACTTTGCTTATTGGGCATTATGAAGCAAAAGTATATATAAAGTATAAAAAGTTTATAAGCTTCTTTGCGCTTTTCTCTTGTAGGAAATGCATCTGGCTCACAAAACCGAAGCGGCCAATCCAGTGTCCCTGAAGGTCCCGAGGGTCCCCACCACAGGCACCACCATCACCACCACCCTCCTCTATCTCTCTCTCACTCTTCTTCTTGCCTTTCTCACGGCACTCTTGAACAGTCTGGTAGCGGGGCTGCTCACCGCCCCTCTAGCCGCCAGGCTAGTCCCTCCACGTGTTCCTCCCAGCCTTCGTGTTGTCTGGACTCCTCCCCTTCCCACCATTCCCACCGATTAGCCCAACCCCCTCCCAAAAACAACCTTCACCATGTCAACAAGATCCTTCGTGCTAAAAAGCTTCAGAGGCAGGCGCGCACAGGAAACAACGTGGTGAAAAAACGGGGCCCGGGACGTCCGCGAAAGTACCCGCTGCCCTCGCCTCCACCATCGCCGCCAACCCAGGCGTCCGAACCAGAGAACAACCCGGCACCTGATCGAAGACCCGACAGAGGAGGCATGATCTGGGAGGGAGACCCCGTGCTCGACGTTATCGAGTCAGTCGTGCAGAGTCAGCACAGAAAGGGACGGAAGCGGAAGTACTGGGAGCGGGAGCCTGACGGAGGTGACGAGGAAGAAGAGGAGGCAGAGGAGGAAAGAGAGGAAGAGGAGGAAGAACGGCCCAGGGAGGCTAGAGAGGAAGAAACGGTACCCAAACCTAGGACAGAAGGACAGAGGGGATGGTTGACACAGGAGGAAGTGCATTGTTTTCGCAGGTAATTAATAAAAATTCTGTCGTTGTTTAATCACCCGTACTTCATTCAAAACCTGTATATGATAAAATAATGACAATATAATTTAAGAATTTTCAATAGAGCAAACTTTTGATTTTTTGTCTCACATTTTGCAGTGCACTAGAGGGAAAACCTGATGACCAACCCACCCCAGAACAACCTGGTCCCACTATAGTGGAACAAGCCCGCAACACACCAGTGACCAGCCAACGGGAGAAGAGACCTGCTAGGCCACCCAAAAAGAAGTTCCAGAAGGCAGGACTGTACTCTGATGTGTACAAGACAGATGAGTAAGCAGATCCGAAAAAAATACTATTCAACTAAAACCATAAACCATGTGCAATGTGTGTGTTTATGTGATTTGTCTTCATTTCTGATTATTTCAGTAATGTTGAATTTATGTTGTTATTTGTATGAACTGTATTATATTGTTGTCTTGTATTGTTATGACTTATTAAAGGGATAGTTCACCTAAAAATGTAAAATTCTGTTTTTCTTTATTCACCCTCATTTCATTCAAAACCTGTTCATGACTCTTTCATCTGTGGAACCCAAAGAAGATATTTTGAGAAATGCAATTTTGTATACAATGGAAGTCAATGGTGTCCAGCCTTGTTTGTCTGAAAGCGTTCTTCAAAATATCTTCTTTTGTGTTCTGCAGATTAAAGAAAGTCATACAGGTTTGAAATAACGTGAGGGTATGTAAATGATGTGTAAAAGTGGCTATAAATATAATGCATTATTATTATTTTAGCACATATAAGTTGCCATGATATATATAGCTTTATTATAATGCACAGGCTCGAGTGCTTATTGTTTTTTTAAATAGCAACAGAATACGGATACCAAGGTTCAATAAACCAAATTTAAAGGGAAAGTTCACCCAAAAAAATGAGAATTTTGTCATGAATTACTCAACCTCAGGCTGTTCCAAATCTTTATAAATGTCTTTGTTCTGTTGAACACAAAGACAGATATTTGGAAGAATGATGGCATTAGACATTTCTAGTGTGCCATTGACTACCGTTAAAATGGTTGTTAAAGGTGTCCCAGAACTGTTTTGTGTTTAACAGAAAAATATAATAATTTTTTTACCATGTTAGTCAATGGTGCCCCAGAAATCTCAGTTGTTAACATTCTTCCAAATGTCTTCCTTTGGGTTCAACCAAGCAAAGAAATGTACACAGATTTGAAACAACTTACGTGATTCGTGACAGAATTTTAATTTGTGGGTGAACTATCCATTTAATTTACCTTTATTAACAAAAATCAGAATTAACAGGTATTCCCATGAGCTAGTAAAGCTCATTGGCTTAACTAAATACTGTATACTGATACTATACATCGTAATATAATGCATTTAAGAACATTAATATCAAATTCACTTATCAGTCCTCGCAGTCAGCTGCTACAGCTGAAGAAAGAGAAGTTGGAGTATACTCCAGGTGAACATGAGTACGGTCTTCTTCCAGCTCCCATTCATGTTGGTGAGTCTGTCTCTTATTCTTGACCTCAGCATTACAGAATCATGCAACACTTGGTTAACAGTTGGATTTAACTCTCAGTGTTCTGACTTTTTTTAAGAATTGAATTTATGTTTTTGTAGCTCAATTGCTAGAGCATTGTATCATGGGTTTGATTTCCAGGAAGGACATACTGATCAAATGTAAAATGCACTGTAAGTTATTTTGGATAAAATCGTCTGCCAAATTCCTAAAATATAAATGGATTTGTGTCTGTGTACGACTTGTCATCTTAACCAGTTGATTATCTATGGCCTCATGGGCTATCATGCTGATCAGTTATGGTTTATGAGTTATGATGTGATTACTCGATTCAAGCTGGAACTGTGCTGCCTGGAGTTTAAGGACAAAGAGATTGTATTAATAACTGCGATTTGTCTTGCGTGTTTGTTCAGGGAAATACTTGAGACAGAAACGCATCGATTTCCAGCTGCCTTATGACATCCTGTGGCTTTGGAAACATGATCAGGTAGCTCCTTAGAACCACATCTCACCGTTACTTAACAGCTGCATTTCTTATTATACTGTGGTAACCTGGCGACAGTTCTTTTCTATGGTTCTGACACCACGAACAGTGTGGAAAATGCATTATCTTCCTGCTCAAAAACATTTTCTTGTTCTTTTTAGCTCCACAAGCGGCCTGATGTTCCTCTGTACAAGAAGATCAGATCCAGTAAGGATATCTTTAATATTCTTCATCATTACCCTATATGAGTCTTTCATCGTTTACTCACCTTCTTGTCACTTCAAAGCTGTATGACTTCTTCAGAACGCAAAATATATTTTGAAGCAGATTGTTGGTAACCGAACAACGGTGGTACCCATTGACTCGCATTGGTTTTGTGTCCATACAATAAAAGGTAAAGGAAACCGCTGTTGTTCGGATCGGTAACATTCGGCAAAATCTCCTTTTTGTGTTCTGCAGAAGAAAGTCATACAGGTTTAAAATGACAAGAGGCCATGTAAACAATGACAGAATTAACATTTGTGGGTGAATTATGCCTTTAAGTTATATTTTAGCATTTTAATAGCTTGTCAGAAAGGATTTCTTTGAGAAGTAACCCATTCATATGTTTTCCCTTTAGATGTCTATGTAGACGTTAAGCCTCTCTCTGGCTACGAAGCCACCACCTGTAACTGCAGACGACCTGAAGATCACTGTGAGAAGGGATGTCAGGAAGATTGTCTAAACAGGTAACAGTGTGATTTAAAACATTAACATGGCCCAAATACTGTAGACTTGAAGATCCTTTGAGTTTCTCGTGTGCTTCTTTCCATCAGGATGATCTTTGCCGAGTGTTCTCAGAGCACGTGTCCTTGTAATGAACAGTGTGATAACCAGCACATCCAGAAGCACGAGTGGGTGCAGTGTCTCGAGCGCTTCCGGGCCGAGGGGAAGGGTTGGGGCATCCGCACCAAGGAAACGCTCCGTGCCGGCCAGTTCATTATCGAGTACCTGGGAGAGGTGGTCAGTGAACATGAGTTCAGGTTAGCATCAATATAGTCTGATAGTCTTTACCAGTGTCTTTAAAGGGAAACTTCAGCCTAAAATGAAATTTCTGTCATCATTTACTCACCTCCAAGTTGTTCCAAATCTGTATACATTTATTTTTGTTAAGATGAATGTGGAGACAGATTTTTGTAAGAATGCTTATAACCAAACAGATTTTACCCCCATTGACTCCCGTAGTAGGAAAAAGGTATTTATTTTTGTTCTGTTGAACACAAAAGAAGACATTACAAAGAATGTAGGAGAGCAAACAGGTGTGGGACACTTTTGACTACCATTGTATTTTTCCTACTATGGTAGTCCATGAGGGGCAAAATCTGTCTTGTTATAAGCCTTCTTCCAAATGTCTTTCTCTGTGTTCATCAGAACAAATACATTTAATAAAGATGTGGAACAACTCGAAGGTGTGTAAATGATGAGAGAATTTTTGGGTGAACTATCCCTTTAAATAGTTTTGACATTAAAGAGATAGTTCACCCCAAAATACTGTCATCATTAACTACCCTCTTTTCATTTTAAACCTGTATGACTTTGTTTCTTCCATAGAGCACAAAAGAAGATATTTTGAAGAATGTTGGTAACTGGCCATCATTCACTTGCATTGGTTTTGGGTCCACACAATAGAAGTAAATGGGGCCCAGTCCTGTTCGATACCAACTTTCTTCAAAATATATTTTTTGTGGAAGAAAGTCATACAGGTTTGGGTTAGTAAATGATGACAGGATTTTCATTTTTGGGTGATCTATCACTTTCACAAGTTTCAAAGTAAGAGTCTGTGAAGCTAAAATAATTAAAGCATTTCAGAGCCTTTTCCAAACAAACCTATTTGTATTAAATGTTCGATTGTTCTTTGAATTGGTGTTTAGGAGCCGTATGATGGAGCAGTACTTCTCCCACAGTGGTCACTACTGTCTGAATCTGGACAGCGGTATGGTGATCGACAGCTACCGCATGGGCAACGAGGCCCGTTTCGTCAACCACAGCTGCGAGCCCAACTGTGAGATGCAGAAATGGTGAGTGAAATCCGACCAACGATGAGTCATTTACCATGCGAGCCAATAAAACCCCATCAGTTAGCGATGAGATCATCTACAGAATGGTCATTTTTAACGGTGAGTCAGCAGGGATGTGGAAAACCACAAACACGGAGTAAGCAATGACTTTGTTTTATGAACATCAGACCGTGCTTCAAAACCATACTGAAAAGACCAACACACATTTTGTTTTAGATGTTAGGGGATGTTGTTTTTTTTTAGTTGACTGGCCAGCTTGCTCCACCAAAACACCTATTCTCACTGACTAGCAATTAGTTTGTACTAAACAGTCTTACTTTTCATATTTTAATAAGCCCAATCTACCTTTTCATGTAACTGATTTAAAGAATCTTGAAGGAAGAAAATGAGATGACTAAGACTAGTTTTAGCAGTTTATGCAACCGGGTCCCTGGTCTAAGCCACAAGCCGCTTTGAATTATTAGATGAACAGTTCACCCAACAATGAAAGTCATTTACTCACCCTCGAGTTGTTACAAAACTAAGTAATTGTCTTTGTTCTAAGTCACACAGAGAAAATATTAGGAAGAATGCTTGTAACCAAACAGTTCTTGGCAACCATTGACTACCATAGTAGGAAGAATTGCTTTATAAATTGACCAATTTTGAGGAATGTATGAAAGCCAACAGAGACTAGTTTTCCTACTATGGTGGTCGACTATTTGATTCCAAGCATTCTTCCAAATATCTTTCTCTGTGTTCATCAGAACAAAGACGTTTAAACAGACTTGGAACAACCCGAGGGTGAATAAGTGATGACAGAATTTTCATTCTTTCGTTCTACAAACAACATTGAAACAAAAGCTCCGTACTGAATTGGTTTAATTAGCAGGAATGTAAACGTTCACGTGTTCAGAGAGAGGTTGTGATCTCGAGATGTAGGTCAGTGACCAACATCTGTTTGATAATTCACAATTACCTAGAAATATTGTCATCTCTTCCATCTCTGACGACTTTTTTCTTCTACACACACACACGCGCGACATTTTGGCTGCCCGGTGCTAGATTATCCATCTTACCACATAATGCCTATTATGCGTGTGTTTGAGGGTGGAGGACACAGCTGTGCCGCCCGGTGGTTAGCTTTTAGAGCGCACACATATGCACCCACATCTGTGCCAAAATATGTGCCTCAAACTGCATAAGTGTAGGACTCACTGTGGCTGTTTCATATTCAGTCCGCTTCGGTCTAGACTTTTAACTCAATGACACAGTTTATTAAAGCAAAGACAGAGAGGATTCGTGTTACAGCGATTTTATATGTTTGCCAATAGGTCAACGTTGAAGCAATCTCTATGTCTCTCTCTAAGGTCTGTTAATGGAGTGTATCGTGTCGGTCTGTTTGCTCTGAAAGACATCACTAGTGGAACAGAGCTGACATATGACTACAACTTCCACTCTTTCAACACTGAAGAACAGGTATGTTGGCAGCGTTACATCAGCCACTTGTGTCCGGCGCGTCAGGAACATGCCCGTCTGAAGCTTGCACGTGTGCACACAGCTGTGTTTTAGAGCGTCCGGTGTTTGTTGAGTCAGATGAGGCACGTCACTAATCTGTTTACACTATGAGATTATTGGATAGCAGTTTAAGCATGAATTCATGACATTGTGTTCGCCAACCCCTATTTATAAAATCCCTGTTCTGCATCTTTAACACAAACATCTGTTTGTTTATCTGAGTGTGTTTGCTTGACCATTTTTCTGTTTCTTGCCAAATGATAATTCTTCTCTGCTCTTGTTGCTATGCAGCAAGCCTGCATGTGCGGCTCAGAGGGTTGCAGAGGCATCATTGGCGGCAAGAGCCAACGAATCAATGGGCTGCCCGGGAAAGGAGGTGGTGCAGCGGGTGGAGCCAAGAGGTTGGGGAGACTGAAAGAGAAACGCAAATCCAAACACTCACTGAAAAAACGGGTATGATAGAAACAGCGCATGTGCGGTTTGTGCCATTATAGTTTAATAGTCCCCCTGACAAGAACAAATATTGCATTTTGTTTGACCCTCTTAGGAGGAAGAGTCCAGTGACAGCAGCAAGTTTTATCAGCACCTTTTAATGAAGCCTATGTCAAACAGAGAGAGGTGGGATGCATGTTTTTATTCCCCAGAAATATTCCTCATTTACTCATAACTTACCAGTCATCCACTCGTCTTTTTTCGGCTTAATACAGGAACTTCGTCCTAAAACATCGAGTGTTCCTACTGCGAAACTGGGAGAAGATGCGCGAGAAGCAGGAGCTTCTGAAAAGAGAGGGAGAGCGAGAAAGGGATAACAACGGTCTGTCTCTCTACACACGCTGGGGAGGAGTCATCCGGGATGACGGCAACATCAAATCAGGTGTGTGGCCATGTGTTTCTCTTCAGTCGAGATGTCATTTCTTCAGTTTGATGGTATGATTAACATCGCACGTCTTGTTTTTCCAGATGTATTTTTGACACAGTTCTCGGCGCTGCAGACCTCGCGCTCCGTGCGCACACGCAGGCTCGCGGCTGCCGAGGAGAACACAGAAGTCACGCGCACGGCACGTCTGGCGCACATATTTAAAGAAATCTGTGACATGATCATGAGCTACAAGGGTGAGCACAGACCCTGTATTTAAGCAATATATAAGGTGTTAAGAAAAGAAATAGCGCCTTTGTCATTCTGAACCCTCGTATCTCCGTGAATCATTACTATTGGTCAGTATTTTCTGAGATACAGCGAATTGGTCATCCGAGGTTTAGGAACGACAGCGGCAATATATCATACATGTAGTGAGATGTTAACTTTATTTATCTTTTGGATAAATAAACAAAAACCTTTTAATATTTAAAATAATTAAGATAAATTTGTTCAAATCTGCAAAAAGGATTTCAACTTAGTTGAACATTTGATAACGCTGAGTTGACTTTGATTTTTCAAGATTCATCCGGTCAGACTCTCGCTGCTCCGCTGCTTAACCTGCCTTCTCGAAAGAGGTGAGTGCAAAGTTCTGTATTTATTTCAGACGATTTGCTAAATAAGTAAACCGTAAACAACATCTGCCCTTTAAGATTTGCAAATGCTTAGATAATCAAGGGTCTTACAACTCTTAATCCATCATGACAACGCATTCATTTTACAATAACCTATTGTTGTGTTCTTGTGTATCTCCAGAAACACGCAGTATTACGAGAAGGTCACAGATCCATTAGATCTCAGTACCATAGAGAAGCAGATTCTCACCGGACACTACAAAACCGTCGAGGCCTTTGACACAGATATGCTCAAAGTGTTTCGCAATGCTGAGGTTAGTCCTGTTATGCCATTTTTAAGTCTGAAATTGAAGTTATTAGCTAGTGTTTTGGATAGAAGTATTAAGCATCTCTGACAAAATTGTTAAACTCATTTCTGTCTGTACAGAAATATTACGGCCGGAAGTCGGCAACCGGTCGCGATGTATGCCGGTTACGGAAAGCGTATTATGGTGCGCGTCACGAGGCCGCCGTACAGATCGACGAGATTGTAGGTGAGACCGCCAGCGAGGCCGACAGCTCTGATTCGCTGGAGAGAGACCACGCCCAGCACCATGACGGAGGGGGCAGCCACGACAAAGACGACGACGTTATCCGTTGTATCTGTGGCATGTACAAAGATGAGGGGCTCATGATCCAGTGTGAGAAATGCATGGTGAGTGGACTGTTAATATAAATTACGATTGGGCGCTTTTGCAGAAGGCTGCATAGCGACCTTCTTGTTTCAATAGGATGTGTCAACAAACTCATTTAAATGTTACACATGGACTTAAAATAGAATGCTGTTTTAAAGGCTGTTTTTGTAACCTTTGTAAATGTGACTTTGTTTTTGTTTGCTGTGTCTTTGTTTAAGGTGTGGCAACATTGTGATTGTATGCGTGTGGAGGCCGAGGTGGAGCATTATCTCTGTGAGCAGTGTGACCCTCGCCCGGCGGACAGGGTATGATACCTTTAAGTCTGTGTAATCCCTTCACCCTCTTTACTTTTGTTCCAATGCGTTTCCTGTCATGATTCAACAGGAGGTCCCGATGGTCCCCCAGCCCAGCTACGCCCAATCAGGATCCATCTACTATATATGTCTCCTCCGGGATGAGTTGCTTTTACATCAGGGTGTGTTTGCGTTTCTAGTGAATACAAAATGTGATAAATGATGTTGTTTTTAGACGTCAAGATGTCTGTGTTATCTGTACGTTTATTTTTGTTTGTTTATCGTCTGTTGCAGGTGACTGTGTGTACCTCATGAGGGACAGCAGAAGAACACCAGAAGGCCAGCCGGTGAGGCAGTCGTATCGTCTCCTGTCTCACATAAACAGAGACAAACTCGACATCTTCCGTATTGAGAAACTCTGGAAAAATGAAAAGTAGGATCTATTTCTTATAAACAATCAACATCCTCACTTACATACAAAATGCTGACCTCAATGCTTAGTGAGCTGTCAGTATAACTTCAGTATAAATGTGTCCTGTGTATCAGCTCTTTGGTATCGGGTGAAATCCTGCAGCGCTCTGACACACTCTTTTTTTAATATATTTTATTATAGAGGTGAACGGTTTGCCTTTGGTCATCACTACTTCCGTCCCCATGAGACGCATCACTCCCCTTCTCGCCATTTCTATCACAACGAATTGTTCCGTGTGCCGCTTTATGAGATCATACCGCTGGAGGCTGTGGTGGGAACGTGCTGTGTATTGGACTTGTATACCTACTGCAAGGGTGATCAAATCTCTAACTTTATATAAATGTGTCTGGCAAATACGTGCTTACTAACACATTCTCTGTTTAATTTAGGTCGGCCGAAAGGTGTAAAGGAACAAGATGTTTACATCTGCGACTACCGACTGGATAAATCAGCACATCTGTTTTACAAGATCCACCGCAACCGTTACCCAGTGTGCACCAAGACCTACGCCTTCAACCACTTTTCCAAGAGACTCGCACCCAAGAGAGACTTCTCAGTGAGTGCTGGAGGATTATACTTTTGAAACCCAGTGTATTTTAATCCAGGCCTTTCCAGTGCTTCACTATAAATGAGCTAAAAGCGAAGTGGTTAAAGATTCTGAGCCACAGTATGTCACCAACTAACAGTGTATAATGTGTTTCAATTCTCACTTTTTAGCCTCATTATGTGCCAGACAACTACAAACGGAACGGCGGGCGCTCTGCCTGGAAGAGTGAGCGACCCAAAGGTGCATCCGCCTGTGATGAAGACCCCTCACCCGGCGCGTCATCTGACCGCCTCTCTGTTGCCTGCTCGAGGGACGGTGACGAGGACAGAGAAAGAGTAGAGGAAGACATGGACACCAACCAGGAGGACACCAGCACGGCCATCACACAGGTGTCCACCTCGCAGGAAAGGAGGACGGGCGGGGAAACCGAAGATGCAGAGGTAGAGGAGGAGGGTGAGGAGAGGAGAGAGATGGACGAGGGCTCCCGGGAGAGAGGAGGAGGGCAAGACATGTTGGACGGCCCGTCTTGTTCCTCGCTCTCCTCTTCACCTCTTCATCCATCTGTTTTGGGAAGAAGGGAAGCGCAGAGAGTGCGACTGAACAAGATTCTGCTCGACCTGCTGCACCGAGCGCCCAGCAAGAATGGTAAGAGCCAAAGAATGAAAGTGGTGTTGAAAGTAATGAGTCCACAGTGTTTATTTAACATCTAATGTAAAACAGATATAGTTTTGTAAGAAGTGGATATCTGTAAACATCAGGTTATCATAGTTCAGTAGTTTGCAAGAATAGATTTGTAAAAAGTTTGTGTTTGTCATTCAGCAATATGTGAAAGTTAGTAACTTTATGAAATATGTAAAAATATAAAATGTATTATTTATTTTATTTATTTATTAAGGGCTATTTTTTGTTAAATCAAAAATGTTTGACAAAATGATGTATTTATTAACTTATTATATAAAACATAAAAAAATACTTATAATTAAATGTATTATTTCTTTAATTTATTAACTTATTATTCGTAGACTATTTTTGAAATTATTAAAAATTATTTAACAAAATAATTTGTTGATCAAATAAATTATTCTTCAATTTGTTTATTCTTTCATTGTTTATTGGCTATTTTTTAAGTAAATGGAAATATTTTATTAATAATATATACGTTTATATCTTATTTATGAACTTAATGTTCGTAGGCTGTTATTATAATACAAAATTATTTGTAATTTCTTTTATACTTATTATTAATTGGCAATTGCCTTCTCCCATCTACAGCCATTGGGAATGCCACCCGCTCTCACCCATGGCATAGAAATGAATTAATTTCTTTATTTCCATCTCTCCTGCAGCCATAGATGTGACGTATCTTCTCGAGGAAGGCTCTGGTCGTCGCCTCCGCAGACGGACGCTTGGTTTGAGCGAGTTTTTTTGCAGGAAGTAATGCAGACAGCATTTTCTGCTTTGCACATGTGCAGAAAAGATAAAGAAGAGGATGAAGGTGCAAAGATGCAAAACACCCCAAAGAGGGGGATACGGTTGAGGGTTGCGACATCAAGGGCACAAATTCTCCCATATCTATTTAAGTCCTTCAGACCAGCCCTAGGCTCATGCACTGCGGACACGCATGAGAGATATCACCTTGATGTGCAACAGAAGTACACTGCAAGTGTCAGACATAGGAAGTATAAAAATATTGAATTGTCGCAGATGAACTTTCAACATAAGTTCTAAGACTAAGAATCCCCGAAAGTCTATTTTTTAAAGAAGCGTGTGGTACTATATTTGGCCTTTAAGGGTCAAATTTGGCTGAGGGTGGAAAATGGGAGTCCGTCGCCCCCTTGTGGCCCATAGCGGGAAAGACTGAAGTTCAACCTAGAAAAAGCGAGGAAATAAACTGAAATAGGAGCAACATAGGAGGTGCAGTGTAGCGCACACACACACTGCCTGGAGACTGAGACTGAGAGGAGAGAGGGAACGTTGGCTAACTGCACTTTTAACAACACGGACATCATTCGCTCCTGGAGATGTACGGATTAGACAAACACTAACAACATTTACGCAGTATTGATCAATGCTGTACGATAAAGCAAAACCAGTATATTACCTTCTGTTTTTGTTTTACTGTAAGTACGTTAGGAACGGAGCACGACGGGGGATCCATGTTCGTGAGCTCGAGGATGGAATGTTTCGCTTCTGTTATTGTGGGCATTGTGATTGGTTAGAGTGGCTGCCAGCCTCGCCCCTTTTTAAAAAGTATTTAATACACCAGCTCAAATAAAAGAATTTAGCAGTGGAGGCACGCTGGCTTTATATAACGCCTTATAGAATGCCATGGTCTTGAGCGCTTGTTTATGGTGGCGTGTGAGATTATGTGTGGTGTTTGTGAGCGTGCATGTGTGTGCGTGTGAGCCCATTCTGGTTAAATAAATATGAAAGAGGAAACAACTTAAGGGCTTGACAGCAGTTAATAAACCGGTAGATTCACGATCACAAGATTTTGTTGTATCATGTGATGTCATATTTTTGTGGCTTGTACGGGGTAGGAACAGGTCGGGGGGCTCGAGGTTTTGATGTTGTTTTCGTTTTTCTTTTTTTAAAGGCTTTTCAGGTTGCCATGGAGAATGTTTATAAAATTGTAATGAGAGTTTTGCCCTTTATGCATCCGATATGAGAGATGAGTATTTCCACACCCTTAACGCACCCCTTCAAAAAAGAAAACAAAACAAACTGACATTGAAAGATAAGAAATTTGTATAGTGCCAAGCTATGTATATATACAGATGGGAAAATGTGAGAGATGTCTCCAAAAGCAATATCTTGATAATGGATTTTGTGTATTGTATTGTACAGGATTCGACCCTATATGTATTATTATTGTTATTATTATTATTAACATTCTTACGATTATTACATGATTTGTATTGACAGAACTGTCACAAGTAACTTCAGAAGCGGGCGAGAATGTGGCAGATATATTGATTAATAATCAAAACAAATTTCTGACACAAAAGGAAATCATGAATTTTGTGCATTTCAAGAGAGAGGAATGTCGTCTGATGGACTTTGTTGAAGGGGACATCCCAGTGACCCCCTTACCTGGCACCTGTCACTGTAAGAATAATATTAACATTATTATAATTATTATTACTTTTGAGGAGACAAAGATATACTGTTCCTCGTTTTTTGCTGCAAAGTGTTGAACACTAAAAAAACAAACCAACATAAAAATGTAAACTGATATTTTGGAAGGTGACAGAAAAAAAGAAGCTGTCCACCCGATATCATGTTCTTAATCTCCTTTTTAATTTTTTTCCTTTGAATGAGAAAGGATTGTTCTGTTTTTGTGATAGCGGTCATAAATATAATGCTTGTATTTCTTGTATTTGTGTGTTTTTGTGTGATTTGTTTAGTTATTTTTAGACAATCACAAAATAAGATGCAAGCATTGTATATGGACAGACTGGCAGGCATTTTGTGATGTTGTGTACAGTTTGTCGAAACTTCTTCCACTCTGGTTCAAAAGTTTGTAATTATAAAGTCATGAAAATGCTGTTGGTTTTTACTTTTTTTGTTTTGTTTTATATTCTATTTGTTTTGTTTGTTTGTTTTTTAATAAAAAGCACTACATTATTGTGAATATACTTGCCTGTTGCTCATACATTTAGCAGAGATTCTGTGATGCAGTTCATTGACCATAACCATTATTACTCCAGCTATACAGACAAATCGTATTTTAATTGTATGGGCAGTCGAAACATCTTCAAATAAAGTGAATTTTAACTATTGCGTAGCATATTGACATTGTGTACCATTATTTGATTTACGAAACAACATATAGAACACACGGCAGTATAAATAAAAACAAATTGTAGGCTAACGACTCAATAAGACGCGTGAAATCTGTCATGTTAATATTTATAGTGACTTATAGTAATGATAACTAATACACTGTGATGGGAAGTTTGTTTACAGTGATTTTTATTTTATTTTTAAAGGTCCTGTCGATTTTTATGAATGAATGGATTTAGGCATGCGTCTTACTATCAATAAACCTGCTAATATTTAAAGTAAATGACACTTGACCTCTGTGTGGCGCCCAAGGGCTTCCTTGGTTAACGTGTGACGCTATACAGCGCGTCATGTTGCCATAACAACACAATACACCGCACAGGCCATCGTGAATGAGAACATTTTATACTTTAGTCCTCTTTTTCGATATAAAAAAATGAAAAAGCGAGTAGATAAATCTGCCAAGGAGAAAGTCGACAAGGTGGATTCTGGGATTGAGGAAGACCCGCCAAAGACTGCAGGTGAGATAACAGACAGATTCCACATATTTATGATGTTCTTTAGTGGCTAAAAAAACAGAACACGTATCTTAAAAAAATCTGCTTAGATATTCAGTTTGTCTTGTGTTAGATGAATACCAGTGTTCAGGAAATCTTGAGCTGGATCTTCAGGAGTTGTGTAAACTCATGGGTATGAGAGAGATCCCCGCTGTGAAGATAAGGCAGACACTCCTAGAGAAAGAGCCACCGTCAGACGGAGGAGTTATGGGTACATTCAGACATTTTGGTCATTTATTCATTGTAAAGAGAAATCATTTCTCCATGTGACCGTTCGAATCTGTTCATTTGTTTGTTTATTTATATATTTTATAATCACTTGCTCCTAAAGAAGAAAGCCAAACACAGACTATCTCAGAAAGTCAAAAGTCAAGGTGGTCCCCTAAGCCCTGTCTCCAGGTCGAGGTGGAGGATGAGGACCACCATAGCACAAAAGAGGTCAAGATATCTGGTGAGGCTTTAATTGAACTAGATTTGCGAAGATATGAACTATATAGTTTTAACAGTGTAGGTTTGACACACAAACATTGACCCTTTTGTTTATCGTTGTTTGATAGGATGGATGGTGGACGAGCGGATGCTTCAGGTGCTGAATAAAACATTGCCGTCGGTTAACAGCTTACAGTGCCTACAGTGAGCCCTTGTGTGCTTGTATGAGTCGCAAGAAACAAGTTTGTATGTTGTATTATATCACCGATATACTGTATGTCTCACTTACACTGATGTTTTGCAGTATGTGGCGAACCAGCTTGACGGATTACACGTTCAGTTTACTGTGTAACACCATCTCTATGTGCTCAAATCTCAGGTGATTGCAGTTCAACTACAATATCAAACCCTTTAGTCTTAAAAGGGACTGTTCACTCAAAAATGAAAAGTCTGTTATCATTTACTCACCCTCGGGTTGTTTCAAAACTATATAAATGTCTTTGTTCTGTTAAACACAAAGAAAGGATTGTTGTGGCTTTATTCCGTTGTGTTGTGGCTTTATTCCGTTGTGTTGTGGCTTTATTCCGTTGTGTTGGCTTGATTGCGTTGTGTTGTGAACTTATATTTGCTTTTTAAATTTCGTTTTATAATTTATAAATACATTTCATAAGTCATCTTACAAATGATGATTATTTAAATTGGCGGGTTATGTTCTGTGCTTTAATTAATTAGTAATGTGATTATCAATATTGTGATGTAAGGACATCATCTATCCTCTTATGTCTTCTAGAAAAGTAATTCTGGACGGTAATTCACTTCCTGAGCAGACTTACCACTTAATGATTGGGGAGGGCAGCATGTAAGTCATTTAAAACACACATTTAAAGTTTGTGTTGCATTATTATTTCATTTTTATACTTAACCGGAAAAGCTTTTCTTTGTGACCCTAGGTTGACTCATTTATCACTGCGGAACAATTGTATAGGAGAGGAGGGAGCTCGTCTGATCGGTTCTGCTCTTTCAACTGTACATTCTGCCAACAAGAACCTCCTGTCACTCAACTTGGCCTTTAATAGTATTGGGGATTCAGGTGCCATGTATATTGCTCAGGTTTGTAAGACAGAGAATGTGGAGTTTCATTTTTGATGTTTTTTCGTTGATTTTCTTTGATTTTTGTTTTTTAAAGGGTCTGCGTTTTAATCGTTCCTTAAGGTGTTTGTCATTATCCTACAATCATATAGGGGATAAGGGAGCAGCTCATTTAGCTGAGGTACACCTGTACACTTCTACCTGCGTCTTTTCATTTATAGTATATTATTTATTAATATAATTTATTATACGCATCTGTTTGTTTCTACAGGTGCTCTGTCCATTTGCTCTGACACATGTGGAGATCGTGGAGAGGAGGAAACTGTTAATGAAGGGGGAGCAGTCAACCCTCGTCCAGCCGTCTCAGGTTAGTCTGACGGACAGCACGTCTCTTTCCGTCCACAGCAGCTCATCACTGGATCGAACCATCAACAACAAGAGTGTCAAAAAGAAGGTAAAGCAGCATGTCCCTTAGGATGTGTCATGAATCGTGACATAAAAATGTGAATCTTTTTCATAAAATAGATATACATTTTGCATTGCATGATTGCATGTAGGACAACGTTAAGAAAGAGGAGAAACCCACACCAGGTCAAGCAGCAAAGAAAGAAGAGCCAAAACTGGCCAAGAAAGGTAATCCATCTGAACCTGTTCACGTCTGTTTTGTATGCGATTGTAAGATTGACTTTATGATTGGTTGTTAAAATAAAAAAGGTAAAATTGTGGCTTTTGATTTAGATAGCAAAGTGGCTCGTGGTCAGACTGGAAAGTCGAGCAGCAAAGACAAGAATCTGATAGTGTCTGAATCAGAGGTAAAAATCAGACAAAGCAAGACAGGAAAAGAAAATAGTTTAGCTAATAGTTATATCATAATAATAAGTTATTTCGCTAGGAGTTTGTGTATGAGACAGAGGAGGTGACCGAGATGGTGATCCCTCTGCTAAATTCTGAAATTCATCACACCGGAGGCAAAGTCATTTATCCAGGAAACAGCTGCCTTGTTTCGCTTAATCTCTCAGGTGAACCGATATAACCGACTTAATCTCATTCTTTCAAATTATTGTTAATTGTTAAAGCTTGAGAATCTTAATTGTTCAACGGTCTCTGTATTTGCTTTTCTGCAGGAAATGCATTAACCGAGCAATCCTTAAAGCTGTTCCTCTCTTCTTTGACAAGCCAGGGGGACGGAGGCCTCCAACGTCTTTCTCTCAGAGTGAGCATCACCACTGTATTTCTCTGCCTTTCCCTTTTCTCTGGTGTTATCTGAACCGATCTTATTTGATGGATATTCATATCTTTCAGAGGAATCGCTTCTCCCCAGAGTGTGACGCCTTCTTGAAGATACAGGAATTATTGTCTCCTAAGGGCTCTTCTAACAAAAATAGCTCTGATCAGGTGGAGGATGTAGAGCAGGTTCAAGCACAGACCACTGGTGCCGCATAATTGACAGGATTAAGCGATTGACAAAGATTAAGAAATAACTTTCCTTACCAATTTACATTGGTGGCTCAAGATTAAATCATTTAATAAACTTGCCAGTTTTTTATTTATTTTATTTTATAGCCATATTGCTATATTGCTATATTGAATTTTTAAATTGTACACTACCAGTCAAACCTTGAAACACATCTCACTGCAAACTGATTATTAAATAGTCATTTGTTTGTTATAAATTCTCTTCATAAGTTTTGTAAGACAAATATAAGTTGTGTATCAAGTCAGACTGGTTAATGGATGAAAAGGACGTGCTGTAAATCTTATTGTATATGTGCTTGTTAAAATTTTCATTTCAATTAAGTATTGGCAAAATTGTGGCTTTTATGCAAAAGCATGTTATGTACTGTATTTGGTACAAGCTAATAAAAATAGATATGTCAGTTTCACCAAAGTTTGTTTCTAAACTTATTTTATTATTTTCTTTATTACCAAAATGCGAAATCAAATTAAGCCATAAAGCAAAGAAAATACAGCTAACTAACACAATAAAACACAAGAAAAACATAAAAAAAACATTCTTTTTTAAAAGTTATTTTAAACTGTAATTAAAAATGCATTATGGATCCTGTTATTTAATTTAGTAATGTTATCTGTATATAACGTTATAGTGTTAATAAACTAATGGTGGAGACATTCAAAATAGCTTTTTTATCATTTTAACCATCTTTTAAATGTATTTAGTTATGTAGTGGCAAGTCAATCGCCTCAATGTACGATAGAAGAAATCACAGAGACCAAGGAGTCAGGTTTCCAGAAGTTCAATCTTTTATTTGTTCGAACAAATAGAAGTGAGACACTCAGAGTTCATGTGAAGATGCCCAATGAATTCTAACTCCAGCTTTTATACAATATTCTCAAGTCGTTATCACAGTGTTTACCAATCATGTTTGACCTGACATCATCTTCTACCAATCACGGTTCACGTGATATTATTGAGTATTTCCTTTTTATTCCTTTTATCTACATTTGTGCATGCATTTCACGTTTCACATTGTATTTTAATTATCACACTTTTTATCAGTCATAAAGCATTAAGAAGTATTCATAGGAATAATAGAAGTATTAGTTATTAGTGATATAATCAGAAACCACATTTAACCACATTTAATTCAAGATGATTGTGAGCAAATGACTAAGATGATTTCATAACTTAATGTTACAATCAGTATCAGTATACCTATGTAATGATTATTTACATAAAAATACTTATATAGCATGTTTAAGAATACTTTTCAACATTTTACAGCAATATAAAATCCAGGGATGTCTGTGAGGCCTAGAGGCCTGAGGCCTAAAGTTCAAATAAAGTTCAGAGGATGAGATACAGAAAACTTAGGTGCTTTCCTCTAACCAATGCATTGAATACTTTTACATAGAACACCTGCACGTACCCCACACACGTTTTGGTAGACAAATCCAATTAAATTAATTAATTGCATATGGCCAAGGACGCCTTATGAGTTCACTAAGTTGCTTCACCGGAAGAGAACCGGAAAAGTGTCCAAATATGGGCACATTAATTATTTATTTATGCGCCAACCACGATTAAAAACGCATCCTGTTGCCTGGGATCTATTGGTGGCAGAAGCAGGGTTATTGGTTATTAAAAATAAGAGATAACGAGAATTTACCTGATTGGTGTAACAGACGAACCCCCTGCACCAGTTTTACTATAACTATGGGCTGAAGAACACTGTATTTTCAGATGCTTTGGGAAGATCTCACTTTGTTTGATTCGAACAAATAAAGTTTACTCTTTGACACCTGGACCTTCTTTGTTTGAGCAATTTTTTGAAACTACAAGATCAATTTTCCACAACAATATCAACTTTTTTCTTTGCCACTATTATATTTCTCAAAAACTCATATATCATGTCCCCTTTATCTGGACACCTTTCCGGGGCTTCTCGGACAAAACATGATTTATCGATGTCTTTATTAAAAATGATCTCATGTTTTAGCGTAATGTGGCTGCATGCAAAATTAACCCTGTCTACAAAAGTGTGTGTAGTGCAGTTCCTGTCTTAGTGTGATAAGATACGTGGAGTGTTCAAACTCATACACGAGGCCCATAGCACATATTACATCAGAAAAATACATGAAATATATCAGTAGAGTCGAGTAAGCTTTATATATATATATATATATATAGCGCTTTTGACAATATTCATTGTTACAAAGCATCTGCACAAGATTAACTGTAAGCAAAACATATAAAGTTATGCAAGTCAAAACACGGGTCAGATATCAGACTATAAATTCCTATATGCGGTGATAATGAAATAAAACTATCAAATTCTATAACCAACTCAATGTATCATTTTATATGATAAAACCCAATACTATAATGGAAAAATGTATACTGTAATAGAAAAACCACCACATTAGTTGAAAAAGTAAAATGTTTAATTTGATTGTTGTGTTTAGGGGCAGGCGACAGAATATACTGTTTGTACAGTTTAAAATAATGATGTCTTTATTATATTTTCCTTATTATATATATTATATAAGTCCCCATAAACATGCAGAGCAAAACTGTTTGGAGGGAAAGAAAGAGGAATGCGATTGTGGGTGGCGCTTATGGTCCCGCGTCAACGTGCACTGGACCAATCAGAATGTCTTTTGTTGGTTCTGCGGCAGCCCTACACGAACGATCTTAGTGTTGTGGCGCGCGTGTGTTTTTAGCGCAAGTTTATGTTCATTTTAGATGATACTTCAGAAACTGCCCGCTACACCTTTATCTTCTCAGGGGGACTTTTACTTTGTCGAGATACAAACAAGCGGAAAGGGAAGTCTGCGCCAGCTAACGTTTGCATCTCTGCTAAGCGTCTCCGAGCCTGTGAGTGTTTCTAACGCGTCATAAATACCGTAGCAACACGTTGAGAAAGATCAGATTGTAGTTCACTGGATGCAGTTGTCTTGGTTTTATGTTAAGGTAACGTGAGCGTATCAAGCTGTTCTTTTATTGTGCTTTGTCAGAAGTTGTTATTTATAAGCATTTGTTCCGTCACTTTATCCTCGTCTTTGTCTGATCTGTCAGTCATGTGTGTTGTGTTGTGTTGTGTTGTGTTGTGTTGTGCTTTGCACACTGACATCACACCCTGTATCTGTGCTTGGAGTCCTCAAATGTACTTGATCATTAGATTCACAGTAATGATGTGTAAGATCCACTGATACATTCACAGATCCAGAAACTAGAAAGGGATATCAACTGTATGACCCACATGGCATCTTTAAGGGTTAACCCTTTTCGTGATGTCGCTTCAACAGGAACTCAACGAGCGGGGAAATGGATGAAGAGAACATCATGAGGATGACGAAGGAAGAGCTGCAGCGCTGGATCCAAGCAGAGGTGGAGAAAAACCCTCAGCTGATGCAGAGATACAAACAGCTGGCACAGGTGGAGGAATGGGTCAAACAGAAGGAGGGAGAGGCCGCCTTCACCCGAATGATGTGCAGTAATGCCTGCGAGTGAGTCGGTCAAAGTGACGCTTTATATTTTTGTGAATTTGTTATTTATTATTTACATGTTATGCATTAGGCAGACGCTTTTATCCGAAGTGATTTACATTGCGTTATTTAGTACATTAGTTTCGAAGTATGTGCAATCTGCCATGCTCTAAACCAGTGGTCTCCAACGTGGTTGAACTCGCTAAACACAGCGTATAATGCTCCAATAATGTTGCAGTTGACAAATCTGTGACTATACCGATCAGCCAAGTGCTACATCTTCATGAAAGTTTATTATTAGGAAGTGTTATAAACTTGAATATATTCAAGTGCAAAAATATCTGAAAGAAAACCGAATTTGGTTCTATGAGCGTAAAAATAAGGCATCACGTGTTTAAAGTTTGAAAGTAGGTTATCCTCTAGAGGATTTTGGATATTTTGGTAGCCCTCGCTTACAAAAGGCTGGAGACCCCTGCTCTAAACATTGAGCCACAGGAAAGCCCGTTTTGTATTTTTGGATAGTTAATGGGTTTTTCCAGGACAAAATCTAGACAATTTGTTGCAGATATTTATGATTTAATATCAGGGTCACGTTACATTTACATTACAGTTGCACGAAAAGATCAGTATGCAGATATGCTGATGTTGAATATTTCTTTGTATATTTTAATACTTTTATATTACATTCGTACAACTGTTTTTCGTCCTGTTTATGTCAGATCTGTCCTTGAGTGTGAGTCGGTGATAAAAGGTCTTTATGGGATGCTGGGACTGGAGTACCGAGATGAGGACTCGGAGGAGGAAGAAGGAAGAGTCAGAGAACGACGGGATGTCATCCAGATCATAGACGACGAGGAAGCTGGAGAGAAAAAGAGTGCTTGTGATAATGATAATGATAATGACTTTGTTGTTGTTGATCTTGGTGGTAAGAACAAAGAAAAACGTGCTAGGAACATCTTTTTATAAATTACAATTTAGGCCCTAATGTTTCTCTCTCACACTTGCAGCTACCAAAGCATCATTGGAGCCGATGGTAAGGATAACACCTTGAAAAATATAAAACACATTGTGACATCTATCGCTTTTTGCTTACGTTCACTTTCCCTTTCAGCTTGAAAAGGTGACTGTAGCCATAGAGAGATCCTCCAGACTAGTGCAGGATTTAGTGGAGATGGTGACCAAAACATCTTCCGGAAGAACCGAGTCATCAGACAGCTTCATTAGACCTTCATCGACCTTGACTCCCGAGACCAGCTATTCTGAATCTCCAACACCAGCTCAATGTTCTTCACCAATGAACCAACAACCAAGAAAGGACAGCTCTTTTGCAATAGTTAAAACTGAATCTTTATGGATGGCAACGACTCCTTCCTTGCTGTCCAACAGTCCAGAACAGCCTAAAACTATTGACACTAATACAGAGTTCCCAGCGACGATCAAGACTGAACCTCCATGTGAAATATCTTTACTTCAGAACAACTGTAACGATCATAAAACTGTCTATCCAACCATAGCATCACTTAAAACTGAACCTGAACTGATGGAAGTGACTTCAGACATTTTCTCTCCATTGAGCAATTCCATGAAAGCAATTAAACCTGAACATGATTTCATGCCGGTGATTTCAAAAATTTCTTCAATCTCTAGTGACTTTGAAGCAAACAGAGCAACAGTTAAGACTGAACCTCAATCTGCACCGGTGTCTTTTAAAATGTCCCCTCTTGAAACAATTGCAAAGCATAATTCAGATTACATATCAACACTTAAGATTGAACCATTATTTACAAAATTAAAAAGCGAACAACCCGAAACGATTCCCAGTTATGGTCCAGTTCGCATTAAATACAAACCTCAATTGACAGTAATATCTTCTGAAAAGTCTGCGCTAGCAAGCAATTCAGAACAACCCAAAACTATTTCAGATTTTAATTCTGCATCAGATAAAACTTCTGAAATGTCATCGCCGAGCTATTCCGAGCAAGTCAACTCAATTTCCCGAGTCGACAAGTCGACAACTGTGGACAAGGTGGCAGCTGAAGAGAGGCAGTCTTCTAAAACCCCCGAGCCCACAGGAAAAGCCAAAACCAGGCTGAGATCTTCATCAACTGCTTCTTCCGACACTTCCAGCTCACGGAAAGAAACGACTCTGCCATCTTCACAACTTGAGGAATCCGATGACGCAGAGGAGCCGTACAGCCCTGCAAGCAGTGATGACTCATATAAACCTCCCTCAAAATCATCCAAAAATGATGAATCGGATGAGACGGAAGATTCTGACAGCTCTGCACACAGTGATGACTCGTATCAACCTCCCTCATCTAAAAATAAAGCTAAGAAAAAAGCAAAAAAGGGGAACAGCCCATGTTCAAAAATCGCAATACCTGCTGCCGCTCCCCCTACTCCCACAGCCGCTCCGCCTCCTCCCACTGCCAAACCCTCAGATGCAAAACAAAGTAAGCTTGACTTTCTTTCATTCAAAAGTTTTGTCTTTGATGTCATTCGTTTTCATGGCTGTCTATGTCAAACTCAATACTTGATTGATTGTGATTTGACCTCTCTTCCTAGTTTCCACGGTCTCTTCCAGCATCTTTCCAGATTTACCTAAAGAGGTGGAACTACAAGTCGACACGGTTGTGTTGGCGAAGGTGAAGAGCAAGACGTGGTATCGAGGAAAAGTGGTGGAAACCCAAACAGAAGGTTAGACTGATGTAAAACAAATCTGAAAGCTGTTATGACTTATTAACTGTTTTATTAGTGGGTGTTTGTTTCAAAGCAGTTTTGTGATACATTAAGAATTTGCCCAAAGGAGTTCGGGTGAACTATCCCTTTAAATGGATTATAATTATATATGCTTCATGCAGCATCAGTAATTTAACCCGCTTCATCTTTTTGTTTTTCTTTCAAGAAAATGGCCACAGGTATAAGATCGAGTTTAAGAATGATATGAGTTGTCTGATTCCGGCTCATCACGTGGCCTGTCTAAAGTCTCCACTGCTGAAGGATCTATTTATTGGCTGTCGGGTTGTGGTCAGCTTCAAAGATGAACAAGAAAAGCATTATGATGCTGCAGTGTTGGTTGAACTTCCAGATCGCAGAAATCGTATGAGGTGGGTTCATGTTGATGGAATTAGTCTCCCAAAAAAGTTTGTGTTGTGAAATCTTATTTTATTTTGTAGGTGTCTACTAGTTTTTTTTCTAATGTTTTCCTGAATATTTTTATTAGGTTTTTGGTGTTTTTTGACGATGGCCATGCAACGTATGTGGCTCTACCAGACTTGCATCTTGTCTGTAAACAGAGTAAGAAATGAGCTGATTTAAGCTAACGTATTTCATATATATTTACTTTTTATATTTATAGTTATTTTACATCATGTTAAAATAGTTAGCAGTACCTTTTGTTTACTAGATAAATAACAACAAAGGCCAAATTGAAAATTTTAAGAAGTTATTTTTTTTGCAGTCAAACATGTTTGGAAGGACATTGAGGATGAGACATGCCGGTTGCAGGTGAAGGAATATCTCAGGGTCTATCCCAACCCTATTGCTGTCGTGCTTCGGATTGGTCAAGACACAAAGGCGAAACGTAATGGCAAGTTTGAGTCTTGCTCGGTTCACCAGTTGGATGGAAGCCTGGTCCAGATTTGCTTTAAGGTGATACTGGCTCTTGCATCGTGTGTACCTTATATAATTTTTTTACCAGAACATAACACAATGGAAAGAGACCTAAATAATGATAATATCCCTTATATAACAAGTCATTATTATAATCCTGATTTTCAGTTGGATTTTGCAGCCGTCATTTTGTTTTAACAAATGTTTATCTTTCTCAGAGTGATGACCACAAAGAGTGGGTGTATAAAGGCTCGGACAATTTGGAACACATTGTTAATATCAAGAAGCGTCTGGTTCAACAGAAAGTGCAAGAGTCCACTAACACAGGTAGTCCACTTCTATATGTTTGTGGTTTTGTGAATTTGGTGGCGTTTTTAATCATATTCTCTGTTTCTCACACAACAGGAAACAACACCCTAGCGTGTTCTGCTTCATCACGTGTACCCCGACAATCTGTTTGCAGGGCCACCACCCCGAAACCATCTCCGAGCCCCCAAACCACCAAAACGTCACCTGAGTCTTCCACATGTGTAAAACAACAAACTGGTGACACCCCTGTCTCCAAATCCCCATCTCCGAGCCCTCAGAATAACACGGCTGCTGTGTCTCCCACACCGGCGATACAACAAACTGATAACGCAGTCGCTAAAACACCATCTCCGAGCCCTCAGAATAACACGGCTGCGGTGTCTCCCACACCGGCGACACAACAAACTGATAACGCAGTCGCTAAAACACCATCTCCGAGCCCTCAAAACACAACGTCGGGTGTGTCTCCCTCATGTGTGACACAACAAACTGCTACCACCATCACCAGAGCATCATCTGTTAGCCTTAAAAAAGCCAAGTCAGCTGCATTCCAGCCTATGGTGGTGCTGGAAAAGCTGGCCGTGGAGACAGTCAAATCTGCTGTAGCAGTCAGCTACCCAGAGTTGAGGCGAGTTACGAATATAAATCTGATTTTGTGACATTGTTTTACGTTTGCTTGTATTTAACGGAATATTTGGCTGCATGGATCATTTACGTTTTATATTCCAGAACTGCTAAGCGACCTGCAGATGATGAGGTAGAAGAGCATGTGTCGGAGAAAAACCAGGGGAAGTTTACAAACATGTTTCATCGCTGTTGTCCAGCGTGCCTGAAAGGGATGAGACCGAAACAAGTTGACATGCACCATGGTGAAAATCCACTTCAGATTCCATTGCTTTTTAACTTCCGGCGTATGACTGCTCGCCGGCGTCTTGACGGAAAGGTGGGTGGAGTTTGAAGTTTGAGCCGCCTTGACGGCATTCGTGTAAGAGAGCCACACGTTATCTGAGTTATTATAGTTTTGTTGTTGTTTTATTAAGATCTTGCATTACCTTTTTTTATATTTTAGCTACAGTAAGTTTAAATTATGTGTATTTCAGCTTTAGTTTAGTTTATATTTGTTTTCAGTTTAAAAATGTAGTGCCCTGACTTAAACTTATTCAAATAATATTTATGCCAATATTTACACTTGTTTAAAAAATATGTAGGCCAATATTTTATTCTATTTCTATTTAACAGAAATGAATTTTTTAGTAAACGTTAATAACCTTGGTAGAGCATGACACACCAGTACAAACAAAAGTTTAATTCCCCTTAAAAACAAACAAATAAAATGCACCTCTCATATACACTGTAGCTGCTGTAAATTGTCTCAAAGTTGGTCTTTTCTTTGCTCTCATCAGATGTTGTTTCACATTTTCTATCGGTCGCCGTGTGGGCGGAGCCTGTGCGACATGGAGGAAGTGCAAAATTACTTGTTTGAAACGCGTTGTGATTTTCTCTTCCTGGAAATGTTCTGTATGGACCCATTCGTTCTTGTGAATCGCGCCCGACCCCCTTCCACATCAACCAACCAACCCTTCCTGTACCTGCCGGACATATCGGAGGGTAGGGAGGTTCTCCCGGTGCCCTGCATTAATGAAGTGGACCAAACGCCTGCTCCCAGAGTCAAATACACCAGAGACAGAATTCTGGCTCCGGGTGTCTCCGTCAATACAAGCTTAGATTTCATGACTGGATGTGACTGTACAGATGGCTGCCGGGACAGGTGCTCTCATTAGTCTTTTTGTACAATATGAACATTTACATGTGAAATGAAAGGACTTAAAGTTACATTAAAGTCATTACACTTAAAGTGAAATGAAAGGAATCTGGCTTTAAAACAGATTAAAGGGATAGTTCACCCCAAAATAAAAGTTGTTTACTTGCCCTATAATTTCAAACTTGTAGGATTTGTTTAATCTGAAAAACACAAATAACCAAACAACATCGGCCCCATTGATCTCAATTGTATGGACAGAAATACACTCAGACGTTTCTCAAAATATCTCCTGTTGTGTTCCACAGAGGAAAGAGTTATATACAGGTTTTGAGCGACTTCTGTTGTTACCTGAATGTTCCTTCACAGCCATCATCATTTAAAGTCTGTCTTTCTGTTTGTGACAGGACAAAGTGTTCATGTCATCGGCTGACCATTGAGGCCACGTCCTTATGCAGCGACGGTCCTGTAGATGTTACAGCTGGATACACGTATAAGAGATTGCAAACCTCCTTGCCAACAGGGTTAGAAACTCTCTCTCTCTCGCTCGCATGTATATTGGGAAGCGTATGCATATATGTATGCAACTGCAATGTGCAGACCGTCCTCACAGTTTTCCACACACTTACACTTGTGTGCATGATAAAGTGAGATTAGTTGATCTATAATCATGATTCACTTTTTATTGTTACCAAGTTTATTGCACCTCCACTAAATATAATAATGTAAATGGTCTCTCCATCTCTATAGGGTGTATGAATGTAACCCTCTCTGCCGCTGCGACCCCAGAATCTGCAGCAACAGGCTGGTTCAGCACGGCCTTCAGCTGCGGCTGGAGCTCTTCATGACTCAACACAAAGGATGGGGCATTCGCTGCAAAGACGACGTGGCCAAAGGAACCTTTGTGTGCGTTTTTACCGGTGAGCATACTTGAGTTAGGAATGCCGCTGTGTGTGGACGAAGGAAATACATTTTTTGATGATCTTTCAATCATCTCACAGGTAAAATCGTGACGGAAGATAAAGTGAATGAAGATGACATGGTGTCTGGTAATGAGTACCTGGCCAATCTTGATTTCATTGAGGGGGTGGAGAAACTGAAGGAGGGTTACGAAAGTGAGGCTTACTGCTCGGACACAGAGAACGAAAGCAGCAAGAAGACCATAACCATGAAAACGGGGCCATTGTGGAAGAGTACCCTCTTTCAAGATGACTCTAGCAGTGGGGAAGGTTTGTTGGGTCCATACAAAATGACAAAAAGGAAGATGTTTTCTAAGGCGCGATTCACATTTCGTGTCTTTTGCGTGGGCAAGTTTGTTATTTTAAATGTAGACACGCGGCAGGTGTGCGCAAATAGCGCATGGTGTGCAATACTCCCGTTTTTCTAGAAGAGCCAGCACCGCATCGAGATGAATATCTTTAAACTTTTCAGAATTCCCAATGCACACCGAATGAGAAAGCAGTGCGGCCCACGTTTTCTGTGCGGTTTTAGACGCGAAATGTGAATCGCCGCTAACGTGTTTAAAACCTGTTGAATAACCTGTCAATTAAACACTTTTTTTAGATAAAGATGAACCTATGGAGCTGGGCAATGAACAAGAAAAGATGGATGGTAATAATGAATAATTCATTTAAATTTTCGGGTGAACTATCCCTTTAAATACCAGCCCTGTTTTAACATACCATGATTTGAACTGCACATTTGTGTTCCCACAATTAATGGACTAGGCTTTGGTCCACATCCTTCAATTCAATTTTATTTATATAACATCCTAGCTCTTAAAGGTATACTCTCCCCAAAAATGAAAATTCTGTCATCATTTACTCACCCACAGATTGTTCCAAACCTGTATGCGTTTCTTTATTATGCCAAACACTGAATGTCATATCTTATTCTCCATTGACTCCCATAGTATTTATTTTCTTACAATAGTTGTTCTTGGCTGTTTGTTTTTTGGTGTATTATGTACCATAACTGTGTATCTGTTGTGTTTACTGGCGTCCCCTCTTTTCATATTCAGTCCACGACAAGGCTTTTCATGAGAGAAAGCTAGCGCATAAACCACAGGAAAAGTCGGAAGGTACACCGCACTGACCAACCAAAAAGAGAATTTTCACTTCATTTCGTAAAGTCTTCATCAGATCTTTCATTTGTTCTTCCTCAGGACAAAAAGTGTCAGGCCCGAAACGTTGCTTCGCCATCAAGTCGTTCGAGAGAAGAGTGAAAGCACTAGAAAGAGCCGATCCACGGAATGAGGAAACCAAGAAAGGACAACCTGGCAACAAAACCCGCAGACTGTTCGACGGGGAGGAGATGTGCTACATCATCGACGCCAGACAGGAGGGCAACCTCGGGCGTTTTATCAATGTTAGCCAAACTCTAAAGAAAGTGATTATAGACATCCCAACAGTGTTGTTTGAATTGAAATAACCAATGATGTCATGTTTTCCTCTCTCAACAGCATAGCTGCAGTCCCAATTTGTTTGTCCAGAATGTTTTTGTGGACACAAATGACCTCCGGTTCCCCTGGATTGCGTTCTTTGCAAGCAAGTCAGTCCGTACATTCATACCCACTTATTCTATTGAAAATACCTAAAATCAGAGATGTTAAACCAAGTTTTCTCTACATGTCATCCCCATACACCAGGCGCATCAAGGCTGGCACAGAGTTGACGTGGGATTATAACTATGAGGTGGGCAGCGTGGAGGGCAAGGTTCTGCTCTGCTGCTGCGGTTCATCACGCTGCACAGGACGGCTGCTCTGATCTTAACATCAAACACTACACGTCTTATTGAGATGTTATTGTCGTCAGACACCTACTGTCTGAAACGGACACCGGAGGCTAAAAGAGCTTCCCAATAATAAGACAATATGAGTTAGTTGGTTGTTCTGTTTGTTTTTAGTATTCTAAATGTTATGTTTATTTGTTTTTATTATTCTTAATGTTCTGTTTATATATGTGTAAATAAAATGTTTGAATATCAAAATGAACACAAATTTGCATCATTCGTTCAGGGGGTGTGAACATTACATTCGATAACTATGAAAAGATTTACAATGAAAAATTATGAAGTATAATAAATATAACAATTATTTTTAAAAAAGGTTAGAATGAGTTCTAAAAATATGCGTCAGCATCATCATCTAGTTATGGGATATGGGTGACAATATACTTTTATTGATAATCCCCTTTTTTACCTCATTCGTATTATGACTTAATTTAACACAAAATAATGAACATGTTTATATAATTAATGATCCGATAACTGCAACATTTGGCGAAAACGTCAGTTTTCGTGATGATGTTGGTTAGTGAAAGGCACGCGCACATATAAAGAAGCGCGGGAGGAGGGACCGGAAGCGGGTTTTTTCAGCGTTTGAGTAGAGATTTGGAAGCCGAAGCGTCAACACGGATTTTCTTTGGGATAAACGGACAGGGCTGGCTGCTAAAACGGTGATTACACGATATTATTCTTTCTGTTTTATATTCTGTCCCAATCTCGACCGAATTACCTCCCAAAAACCAATGTTTCCGAAACGGCCCGTTGAAGGTTTGAAAATCTCAAAATGGCCGTCGAGCAGCTAAATTAAGCAGCTAGCAAAACATAAGACGATTTTCTTTAAACTTTTGTATTACAAACGTACGATTACGTGTAATGTGTCGACGTTACCCACACTTTAAACTACCCAGTAACCTCCATGTGACCGTTACATTGTTCAGAGGGTTGATCGTTAAAAAAAAACAATAACAACTCGACGGTCGTGGAGAAGTATGTCGTTTATTTTTGTTTGGCTTAATACACGCGTATACATTTGTTGATTGTAATCGCTGTTGGTTAATTCGAGGTAATGGAGATATTTTTACTTCGTTTGCATCCGCAGTTTGGCAACTAAATATAGAAGAAGTCTCGAATGACATAAAACTTGATATGATAGTAAAGAAGGCGTCAAAGGTTGTCGTTAAAGTGGTTGTAATGCATTCGGATCGATGTTTATCCCTTCTTAGCGAGGAGCATTATATAGGGCACTTATTTATACGTAAATATCCACAATACAGCTTTAAAATAAAAAACTTTACGAAACCCTGTAATTGAGTGTATTCTTATAATATGCTATGGATACCACAGAATACAAAATTGACAATAGAAATATGTGTACCTAATAATTATTTTATATTCTTTCATTTATGGCCTTTCCTAAGTTACTTGGGTGTCCCATCATTAATAATACACATTTATAAGAAGCACATATGTCCACATACCAAACTGATAGTCCATATAAGGGCATACGACATCTTTATATTGTTCTGCTAAATTTGTTTATAAATTATATCAAACTCTTGTGCTTTGTGAAAGCATCTTGACATTTTTATCAAAGTGGGTTTGGTGGGCATGGTGTGTTCTCAAATGGTTAAAGTTAAATGTCTTCAATTGCAGCGGCTCATGAAAATGTGGTCATGTCTGCTTTAATAATTTAAATATCTTCATTTTTAGAAGAACTGTTTGACGGGCTTATAGAAAAGGGTACAATGCGAATAGCGTAAGGATTTTTAATACCTATGTGATGTCTTATTCACGACCAGATGCCACACTCCCGGCGGTTCCCATCCTCTGAGGGGGCCAGCCACAGCAGCTACCAGGATCGATATCGGGAGCGAGACAGAGAGCGAGGGAGAAAACCTCGACACCGGCGCTCACCCTCGTTCTCTTCCAGCAGTGAACATGAGAGGAGAGGGAGGGTACACAGGCCCGAGGCTGGCTATGCACGATCCAGGAGGTATGTTTTGTTTTTGGAGAACCTCAACAATTCAAAATCTGAAACTGACAACTTGTAACGCATATCAATGCTTTTGCTTGTGATTTGCAATTACTGTTAAATGAACAAAGTAATCATCTCAATCTCTGACACCAGGGACTCAAACATGTTGTATAAATAGCATTCCTCCTCTTCGTAGCTACGACAATCGCTCTTCAGACCGCAGGCCATACGACAGACACTACGGCGATTGTTACCGTCGACAGGACCACAGCCGGGAACGGGAGAGGGAACACGGAACGCCACGCAACTACTACTCCCGCGACGCCTCGCCCAGCTACGACTACCGCCGTGGACGCGATCGGGACCACGAGGACACCTACAGGAGGAAAGGCAGCAGGCGTAAGCACAAACGAAGGCGGCGTAGAACCAGGTCCTATAGCCCATCCTCCTCGGTGAGTACTTCAACACCCGAGCCTGCTCTTTCCCTTCCCCAATTCTTTCTTTCTCCACCTCTGTGCTCCTCTGCTTCTCTTTCTCCGTAACACTTTTCATTTCCACAGCCCCAGGAGTTGGTAAGTATGAACCTTCTTTGTTTTACGTTTTCTTTTAGTTGACGTTTTTACAGTTTTAATAGTGCTAACCGTAAAAGTGTTTATGGTAATCCTGATGTAGGAATTCTAGGCATAAATAATAATAATTATTAAAGGCAATTCATTAGTATGGATAGCTATTACATGAAGCCTCAGTGTTTGTAATATTTATCACTTAACTCGCAATCTTTTTACACACCTTTATACATCTTTCACACAGTCTGGAGATTGTAAAGAAGAAATGATAAATAGTAGTTTCTAAATTTGAGCTGTTTTTATTTGCTTGCACACATTAGAGCAACCTGTTTGTTTTGAGATGTTATGGATTGATGGTTGTGTGATTTGTCAATGCCTTTACTCGTGCTCTTATGAGTAAATGTTGATGCAGGTTGCTTTTTGTGACTCTCTGTCAGTGTTGCTAGGCAGAGGAATGAGGGGAAGTTTGAATGAAAGCAAGAAGGGAGGGGTAAAATGATTTTTCTTTGACTTGATCCCTTGCACTATATCCCTATCGTTATATATATCTCCTCACGTGGTGTCATACGATTCGCCCAATGACCACCAAATCTACCTACAACTACTACTACACTGCTCGTCTTCATCGCTGTGGCCACGGCTCCCCCCTCCACTCTCCCCGCTCCGCCCACCTCCCCTCCTCCCTCTGCGGTCGTGATGTGACCCTGGATGGGCCCGAAAGCAGCGGAGTGACAGCGGGACGCGGGCACTGTGTGTGAGGGACGACGAGGAAGGTCACCTGATCTGTCGGAGTGGCGACGTCCTACAAGAGAGATGTACACACTGCCACTACTACTCCTCTACTCCTATATCGTAACCTTTCTCCCTATCAGTACCAGCACACAGCAGACACACACAGGGGAGGGCAGGAGGTCATGATCTTGACCTTGGTGATGATGCCGTATGTTCTCCCCTTTTGCCAGAATAGGCAAGGGGGAAAGCATGTTGAATATGTCGTAGATTTCTCTTATTTATTTTTTTCAATGGGGATGGGGGGTGTTTGATGTGTAGATGATTTGCAGGAATGCTTAGACACATCCTCAAGGACTTACATTTTTTTTCTTTAATTTGTTACGTAGGTTCCCAACATTTTTTTCTTTATTAGGTTGTAAAATCGGAGTCAAGCTCTTATTGAAGCATTTATTTGACTGCAACAAGACTTGTATTGATCTTACGTCAATTTGATTAAACGCATTTAATTTGCTGAAAAAATTCTATCCAGTTTAAAGTTTTTTAACGTTATTAGTTAACGTTATGTTTTGTAAATCGATTCGTTTTTGAAGCACAGTACATCGGTTTAACATTAAGGCAGAGTCTGTGTTTCTTTTTTTATGAAGCGCAGACTGTTTCAGTGTTTACATAGCGAGCATTAATGTGCGTTTTATTGTTTTTCTCTTTTAGTTAACCTAAATGAATAGCTGTAGTTAGAAATGAAAGATTTTAGGAAAGCTTTTCGTTGAATTTGAATATTGATAACATCCACTTTCTAAATACTGTCTTTGCATTTCCTCTCCCCCTTTCTATTTTTCCTCTCTGTGTGTCTCTTAGATGAGATCGTCAGCACTCTGGGTGAGGGCACCTTCGGGAGGGTGATGCAATGTATTGATCATCGCAGGTGAGTGTCGTTACCTAGTAACCAATCAGCAGCATTATTACATAACTGCTGTAGTACAAACTTCACACCAAAAAATTTTAATAAGCCGTTAAAATACACTTTATTTTATACATGTATCGTATGGACCTTACTAGACTAATCCGACTACAGACAAAGACCTCAGAAGTACAAACACTCATTCTGTGAAATGTTTTTGCTTGGTTACAGAGGTGGAGCTCATGTCGCTCTAAAGATCATCAAAAACGTGGAGAAGTACAAGGAAGCAGCACGGCTGGAAATTAACGTACTGGAAAGAATCAATGAAAAGGATCCTGAAAATAACAAGTGAGTTGGTACCTGGCTCTTTTAGGACTGGCCAAAATTTATATTGAAATGTATATCTTCATATCGGTCATTCTGATAACGTTGCGAACAATATTACAGAAAGCAAAATGTAAGATATAAGTTGAGAGAGCCCTCCGATATGGACAATGAAATGCTGATCAAAATCATTCTAGATGCCAGCAGTGTGCAAAGCTACATACAGTATGATAAGAATAAAATCTGTGCTTGAAAAATGTGCTTCAAAGCATAATTCCATACATATGGTTCGGCAGGGTTGCTTTTACAAGCATTAGTATGTTGCAGATCCGTTTTGTAAATGAATATACGGACACAAAGGATCAATGTTAAACTATAGATTTATACTGGTGCACGATGGCGCGCCGCTTCATAAAACAGTAGCCACGGAGCAGAGCGAGGGCTCAGATGTGTATTGAAAAATATGTTTACAAAAAACTTAGATATTGTTATTGAATTAGTCTTTTGCAAAGAGCCTAGGGCTGGACACTGTCTCAATCTTGTCAAATTCATATTTAATTTAATTTTCAATATTTAAATCTCGCAATTGACCAAAGTCCACTAAACAAAAGTTAAAAAATACTTTTTTCCTCTTTCTCCTCCCCTGTCCTTTCTCAGCTTGTGTGTGCAGATGTTTGACTGGTTCGACTATCACGGCCACATGTGCATCAGTTTTGAGCTACTGGCTCTGAGCACTTTCGACTTTCTCAAAGAAAACAATTACCTGCCCTACCCCATCAGCCAAGTGAGACACATGGCCTACCAGGTCTGCCTGGCTGTCAAATGTAAGTCTACACACAAATACTCTTTATTGTAGACCGGCATTCTGGCTTGACAAATTTGAATATGCTGATTTTGATGTTTCTCTCTTGCAGTTTTACATGAGAACAAGCTGACGCACACAGATCTGAAACCAGAAAATATCCTGTTTGTCAACTCTGATTTCACAATCACGTACAATATGGAGAAGGTGACGATGAGTTCGCTTTGAAATAAACCAATCAGTTAATAGGCTAATATTTGGCTTTTTGAAATGAACATAGTCAGTATACTTTTCATCAGTAAATTAAAACAATCAAATATGATGTATGACCTCTATCTTTCTCTCTAGAAGCGGGATGAGCGTACTATAAAGAACACCGCAGTGAGGGTAGTGGATTTCGGCAGCGCTACATTCGATCACGAGCACCACAGCACCATTGTCTCTACCCGACACTACAGAGCCCCAGAAGTTATTCTGGGTAAGAATGTTTGTGCTTCCTTGACCAATCATCATCTCTTTTTCATTTTAACATGAAAGCAGCTTATGTTACAGGTGAAGAATGAGTTAATGACTGTAGTAGCTAAAAGGACTACTTTCGTCCTTTCCACCACAAGATGTTTAATTAGAATCCGCTAGAGAAAGCAGTGACTTCATTCAGCAGACTGCTGGGAATCAAACGTACGACTGGTTACCATGCAGGCAGATGCTCAGCCTTAAAGGGATACTTTACTACCAAATCAAAATTTCCCCATGTTTACTCACTCTCAAGGCATCCTAACTGAATATGGTTTTCTTCTTGAAGAATAATGCAGTCGTAGTTATATTGCCATGTATCATTTTACTTCAAAGAGGTAGAATTGGACTGAATGGGTGTTGACTTTGATCGATGGATGCACTTTTTGGAGCTTCTCAAAGATCTGCTTCTGAAGCGAATCGATGTGTTTGGTTAAGAGAAATATCCATACTGATTTGGTAGATAAGTATTCTTTAATGTGTCACGACGTGTTCTGTTTGTGTGAATTTGAATCAGATGTTCACCTTTATATTTTTGAATGTATGTTGAGGGTTTGTAAAATGCAAGATGCCTTTTTTTTTAAATCAATGTGTTTTTGCTAAATTTGCTACAGAGACTGAGGTGCTTTTATATCATGTAGTCACAGTATTATAATGCATTGCCACTAGATGATTTCCTAGTTCAAAGCCGTTCTCCGAACCGCTCGCTCTCTCTCTTTCAGAGCTGGGTTGGAGTCAGCCGTGTGACGTGTGGAGTATTGGCTGCATTCTCTTTGAATACTACCTCGGCTTCACTCTTTTTCAGGTACAAAGTCTGCATCTAGAAGTGCTTTCCGTTTATTCACACCACTTATCGGAATCTTGGCAGCAGCTCTACATGGTCATTCTTATGTTTAAGTAGCTTAACATCACGTAGAATTCAACCACAAGGTTACAGGTGTTCACACAGCAAAGCACCTGCCATTCCACCTTTGTATGTACCTTTGTAACTATTAGAGAGTTAACTGTCATTAGAGTTTTAACTCTTCTACTTATTTTTGCCTCAATATTGCAATGCATTTTCAAATCGAAATGTTATATAGCCTCTTTGTAATTTATCCACTTTTTAAACTTTATTTTGATAACAAAATTTGTGTTTGATGCTGATTTTTGTTTTTTTGTGATTTGTCTCAAAGACCCATGATAATCGGGAGCATTTAGCCATGATGGAGAGGATTTCGGGCCCTGTTCCATCTAGGATGATTCGTAAGACTAGGTAAAGTGCTCTAAGCATCTTAAGCTTTAGTTTCTGTCATACATTATAAAATGCTACTCATGCTAAATGCGACACAATGATCCCCTACCACAGGAAACAGAAATACTTTTATCGTGGACGACTGGACTGGGATGACAACTCCTCAGCAGGAAGATACGTCAGAGAAAACTGCAAACCTTTACGGGTGAGTCAAGCTAGTTGGGGATGCATATTATTTGAAGATTCGGAGGGAACTGCGGAATACTAAATAGTTGTTTATGTAAATGTGTGAGGATGTGGTATGCTCATGGCTGTTGGATAATTTTCCTTCCCTCTTTTTTACAGAGATATCTTCTCTCTGAAGCTGAAGAGCATCACCAACTCTTTGATCTTATAGAGAGCATGCTGGAGTACGAGCCGGCAAAACGCATCACTCTCGCTGCTTCCCTGAGACATCCCTTTTTCCAGAGCAACGCAACTGCCGCCGAGCAGAGCGCCGGCAAGAGTTGGGAGGGCAATCGTGACATCAGCCGGTGACAAATAAAATGCATTTAGAATCAACCAACGTCTCTTATGCCAAAAAACTTTGAGGACTCGCAAGCAAAGAGAGATGATGTGCAGTTCGACTGACTTTATACAAAGTATTAAAGTTCAAGAGAAATCAATTCATGCAGTTTTGCTTTTGCTGGATCCGCAGGGTTGTACAGCTTGCAACTGATTTCTCAATCTTCCCATAATGTGAGGACACGCTCATGTACAGCAGAAAAAGCATCATAAATGAACTGTCATGCTTTAACCGATATTTGATCGGACAATACAAGGTATTGTGTAACAGCGGCACCCCAATGAGTAGACGTGAGGTTTATTCTTCCAGTGATCAGCCAGTTGTGGCAAATGATTTTCAACAGTTAAGGGGTTCGAAGCTGGCGCGCTGTTAATGTAACGCTCCTTTTATTCTGAAATTAATTGACAGTCATAAGAAGAATCACTGTTACAATGTAGTAATTTATTGGGCTGAAACGTTTTGTGCATTTGAGCCCTAAGCTGTTAACAAATCATAAAAGCATTACAGTACACACACACTTTACTTTCAATTCAGACCACATAATGGAGCAAGCAGTGTTCTGGTGCTCGATTCCTTGTTTACAGTATTTATTTAGGTCTACCCGGACGTCTCTTTTTGTCTTTGTATAAATGTATAAATATGTTGCGACTATAGAATAAAGGTCCTGCGTCTGCGTGCTGTGAACTGTTTTCACAGCAGCTCCCCAGGCAAAATGTTTTTACGTTCACAAAGATGTTGTCATGTCGTTTCTATGTGGATTGTATGCGTGCGTATGATTTTCTTTGCATCTGTATCAATATGAATTAAAATGTATAACACGTAAATGGACATTTCTGATTTGATTTCACCTGAATTTCGAAAAACAGATGCTCTAAACCCCTCATTGCTTCGTAGTTTGTATTTAATTGAGGCTTGTAGTGCCTTTGGTTACGTTTTTCTTCAAAGGTGTCCGAAGCTGTAATTCGCAGAGACTGTTTTCATTCATGGCCAAAAGATTTACAAGGTCACAGCTTAAGTGTTGAGGTGATCACTTACTGTAGAGCTTTCCTAAAAGCATCTGCTCTCTGATCGGACAGCAAGCTTTATTTAGAAGACATCACGTTGATCTACTACAGCGATTTAAAGCTTATGTGTTGAGACCGGTTGTCATGTGAATCTGGGAACCTAAACACATTTAGCCAACAAACAATATTTGCTAAATAAATTGTTATTCATTTACCATTTCTTGGTTCGAAAAGTTGAATAAACTTGAGTAGGTCAGTAGGTCCTCATCAGGATATGGGACATAATGATCTTTTCTGTAATGTTGTGGACACAGAAAAGCATAATAAAACCATGAAATGTCTGAAATAAGATTATAAAACTATGCTTAGCTATATTGTTTATTAATAGTGACAGGTCTGTTTCATAAGATGCAGATTTGTTTTATTGAGACATCTAAATTCTTTGAGCCCTGAATGAACTAGAAACAAGTGGGCTGAACAGTGTAACAGTCGTTCAGGATGAAAATATTTGGTACGTCATATCTCAAAAACTGACATCATTCAAAACTTCCTTGTGTGTTACCCTCCTCCATCTGTTTAACCTCTTGATTTTGGCCCTTAATCGGTTAAGATCAATATTCATGAAATAGGTGTTTAACTTTTTTCCAATAACATTTAAAGAAATGTAGTCAGTCAGCCTCACTATGCTAAAACATAGATGCTTAAACATATTTGTGATTTGTAATCTCAAAAGCACAGTGTTAATAATATCGTTCCTCTCTCACATGCCTGTGAAGCTAATGTGCTTATAAAGAATGACGTCATTGGGTGATTAGCTGAGGGCAGATGTACAGAGAGAGACGGGTTTAAAAACATGTAGATCATGAACACAGTACATCAGCCGATACAGCAAGAGTTTGGACATCAAGAGTTTTGCCGATTATTGGGTATGTCTGACGTTTGTAATATGTTTTGCTTGATTTCATTGTCCGTAAAGAATTAAGCATACTTTATTATTTCAATTTACTTTATTTACAAAAGGAGACAGTTTTGCCTTTGAAGATTTTTAATTGTTACACATAAGTATTCTATTATATAGAGCTACTGTATATGTACATAATAGAGAAAGAATAGATCTTTATTATTTATTTAAAGATTAAGCTTCGCAAGATTGATTTTCTTATACAAAATAAAAGATAGCTAAATTAAAATTTCAACTAAAAGAGCGAAATGAGAAGTTGTGTATGTGTCTTTTCTAGGTTCTGGTGTCAATGCAGCATGCACATACATTGATCCATTAGGCTGGGATATATGGATATATGGAAATCTGAAAATTATTTATTAGTAAATGATTGAAATATCTAAACTGTGTCTTAAAAAAGCTCCAACATACTCAGTGCAGCAGTGGTTCAACACTTCTGGGAATTAACACGCTTAAGAAGAGATGAACTCTGTGGTGAAGAAATCCCTGGGAGCCCCCATCCGACAGATGACCAGCTGCCTGTCAGGGGTAAGGGACGGGTTCAGTCGAAAAAACAAGACGGTCCGGAGGAAGAGCGCGCCCTGTTGCTACGGTCAGACTGCACACGACTCATCTTGGATTAGGGCTTACCAAGCAGAACTGCACAGGGAAAGGCGAGTGCTAAAACACTTCTAAAACACATCTTCAAAAATTGCCACTATTCAACCAACTGGTGATCTTTGATGGAGTTTGAATGCAAAATCTTTTATAGGAAATTGAGGCAAGTAAAGTTCGCGCAGAAGAGTGCGGAGAGGGCAGCAGAGAGAATGCATTACAGAAGTCCACATCGTTTCTCAAAGGTGCATTTGCCTTTAGGCCTAAGTCAGATTTGTATTTTTCTAGAAACATGACGGACTAACATCTGATTTATTTTTAGCCACCTGTACAGAGGACACATAGCAAGACGGCCACCAAAAAGGATGACTCTCTTTTTGGTGCCTTCCAAGGGCTCAGTCTCAACATGGGTGGAGTTCAGTCTTCCATGCCAACACCAGCAAGTGCAGATCAATGTAAAGTCATGTGATGACAGAAGATAATTCAAATGACTGCAAATCTGATCATGTGACATCTTTGATCATCCTCGTCCAGTTTCTCACCTGATTATTCTTTATTATTGTTATATTGCAAACTTAAGTCCCAAAGCTGTTGAAGTCTCAGTTATTTATTATATCTACAGGTAGTTCTATGAAAACACATCCATATATCTTTTTTTCAATGTATACAAAATATGTGATTTATAAGCACTTTTAAATATTTGTAAACTTTTGTTATTTAAAAATGTTTTGAGTTTAAGGATCAAACTTTAAAAATGTGTTTCTGTAGTTTAAACTACACTAGCACTGCTGGTAAACATAATACAACATGGCTCGTACTATTTGTAGGATATCTACGGATAGCAAGTAGGCCACGTGTTAATTATTTTCATCAAGGTAAAGCACCTGACTTATGCACGGATCTGGCAACGCGATATCCGGCACTTTGGAGAATTGATGGGGTCGAAACTAGACACCGAATCTAAGAGGCACATACTCAACCAGGACTGCACAAGAACAGAAGTACAACCAAACCAGAATCCAAATATTCGGGGAACAATAATGCTAAAATCATCTGGTGTCCTCTTTTGATTGTATTACCTCTCGAAACAACAAAGCAATATAAACATTAACAATGCTATTTAATCTTGAGATTATTATTTATATTTGCGTTAAATATATCATATTAAAGTGACACATCACCCAAAAATGAAATTCTGCAATTTTTTTACTCACCTTCTCACCCTCTTCCCTCAATATCTTCTTTTGTGTTCTGCGGAAGAAAGAAAGTCATGCATGTTTGAAATGACAAGAATAAATGGTATTTTTTATCTCTGAAATAAAACATAAAATAACAAAAAAAGTTTAATAAATAAGTTGTATTCACATTTGAGTTAAATGTATCATATGAATGACTCAATCAAAATAACCACATTGAATAGTAAAATGTTCAATTGTGGCATATTCATGTAGCTAAATCATCTTAAATAAATAAAAAATCTTAACATTTGATTTAATTTGATTAAATTAGGCTAATGTAATTAAATATGTGAATGATGCATATTTATGTAGCAAAGAAATCTAAAATAAAACTTAAATAAACAACTATTTCTAAACATATATTGATTATATTTCTATACTTATCAAATAAAATGTATTCATATTTGAGTTAAATAGATCATATTTGCTATTAAATCAACATAAAACATGTAGACTTCTAAAATGTTCACATGTTACATATCCATGTAGCTGAAAAATCTTAAATGAAACCTTAAATAAATAACGTGTAATATACTTTCATTTTAAGACAAATTGATTCAATATTTAAGTAAACATGATCATAATTAAATGAATATATTTAAACGTACACGTTTTGCGTAACCATGTAGGCTATCTAAAACAACCTAAAGTAATATCTAAACTTTAAAAATAGATCATAAGATAAAATACTGATTGATTTGGTGCTTTTAAAGTGATTAAATCAACACGGTGCACACTCGGTGACGCACACACGCACTGCGCGCTCAGGTAAATACACCTGCGCGCCCCCAGCGTATTCCGTGTCCTCCAGCGCAGGTTGACCCCGCCCATTTCCTCCCAGCTGGGCCGCGAAGGTGTGACGTTCTGTACCCCACCTGTGTTCATACAGACGGCTTGTTGAACAGATAACACGCAGGTGTCAGCAGAGAGGGAGATAAGGACCGCGCCTGCTGTAAAGAAGCCGATTATATTCTCAAACCCCAGCGGGTTTCATCTCGTTCCTTGTGTAAGAACTGACGCTTAATTTGGCGATGCTCTTATAGCGGGACTGGGGCTACTGAGGAGGTTTGCGACATTAAATATACGGCAAGTGCATACGTGGAAATCTTATTGACAATAAATGCACTTATTCCCAGAGGAACTTTACAAGGGCGGATGAATTGCGCAGTGGAGGACGCCTGGATTCATCTTGACTTGGAAGTTTTGACGTCGCGCTGGATTCTGGGCTTTGCTTTTGCTTATGGTAGGGCTTAAACAAATACATACATACAGTGGCTTTTTCAAAGTGGAAACTACATTTTATATTTTATTTAAGTACGTTATTAATATAAGTTTAACCTGTCAAGGCCTTACGAGAATGAACCATGGTTTTACTACAGTTCAAATACATGGTTACTGTGGTAAAACCATGGTTACCACAAAATAAAGGTTTTCGTATCCATGTTTAAAGAACTATTGTAAAACGAGGTATACCGTAGTAAAACCATGGTTTTGGCATAAGTAATAAATACACCAAAAAAACATGGTTGCTACAATCGTACCACAAAAACGTTATTTTTCCGTAAGGGAATATTGTTAACATTGCATTGTAAAACCTCGTTCCGAAAGGAAGCTTTTATGATAAATATACTTTGCTTGCACATACACGACATCAGGATTTAATCTCGTTTGGAAAAATGATTATGACGTCCTCGTGCATCTATTTTTAAGATTCTGGACAATACGTCTGAACAACCGCGTTGACCTCGCGCCTAAAATAATGGATGCAGAGGGAAACCCTTCCAACGGTGCCTCCAGACGTAGCACCAGGGGTCGGTTCTCCCTATCCAGCTGGCGTTCCTCTCCGAAAACTATCTTACGGGAGGAACGCGGTGGGGAGGAGGTGAACAAAAGGCTGCTTTACATTGTCAACCATCAGCCGGACCAAACGGACTCTGTGACCCATCCCACCTCCAAACCTCTTGAGGTTACAGCGCGTTTGGATGGATCCACCACCACCACGACCATGTCCACTCCACCCAGCCTCCGCAAATCAATGTGTGAGTCACCAGGGCCTGCTCGGGCCCCTCTGCAGTGCAAATCGGAGGAAAGGGTCTACGCTGACCAATCCACGTTTCTCCAGAGACAGTTCGGCTCCATGCTGCAACCAGGAGTGAACAAGTTCTCGCTGCGAATGTTTGGCAGCGCAAAGGGTGTAGCAGCAGAGCAGGAAAGGATCAAGGCGTTTGGGATGTGGATTATACATCCATATAGTGACTTCAGGTGAGTGACGCAGTGGAAGGGGAAAATATGACTAGGCTGTAGATAAAATGAGGGATGGTGTTTCCAGAGGTGGGAATTGAGTTAAAGGGATAGTTCACCTCAATTTAAAAATAGTGTATCATGCCGTTCCAAACCTGGATATGATTTGTTCTTCTGTGGAAAACAAAAAAAAACTATTTCAAGAAATGTCTTCGTGGTTTGTGTTGGTACAAGGAAAGTCAATGGGGATCCATGTTGTTTGGTTACTAACATTCTTCTTAATGTATTCTGCAGAAGAAAGAAAGTCAGATAGTTTTGCAAAAACACGAGGATGAGTGAAACAATTTTGGGGTGAAGTTTCCCTTTAAGTAGTGAATGTCACTGTATATTATTCACTGATGTAAGAAATCACATTGGTTTCATTGCTATCATTAGCTGTACAACAAACACTTGTGCCCAAAACCTGACCCTTAAAGCACAAATCTTTCAATCACCACAGCAGAGAACAATGATATACAGGCCTCCCATTACACCCCTTTACCTTATAGAGTTACCATTAGCCAGCAAGAAGATCAAAGCGCTCGGACCCCCTCGGTTACAGCGTGTCGGGTTGATGTTGTCCTTTTGTTCAAAATAAGTACGGAGTTCCATTTAAGACATTAAACGGAAAGCAAGACGGGACCTGGAATCGGATCTCAATCTCAACACCGCATCAGAGCCACAGAAGAGAAAGCAGTTCATTTGATTGTCATGTTTGCATAAGTCGACCTGAAACCAAAACCAACATATTTGGATCTCTGTTTCAGTCTGTATGGGAGTAGAACCGTCATGAGAAAGAATGACTTTACTATCATTTCAGTAGTTCCTTAGCAACTTGTTCATTTTGCTTTAACAGCAAAGAACATCAGCAAAAAGCATCCTTTATTTCCTGGCTTTTAAATATCTTTATAATAGTTTTAAAATACATTTTAATATATTTATGGATTTTACAAACATATTATATATCGCATTCTTTAAAAAATAAACCATTAATAATATATTATTTTGTATTATTTATATTAATATTATAAAATACCATTAGACAGATTTTTCTTTTATATCTGAAAGATAGTTTTTGTTGAGCGCCCATTTTAAACCCCCATTTGTATGCCTTCGTTTCGTTTTGCAAACACATTATATAGCAAAATATTTCTAATATCAGCACAGCAAACCTCCAAAAAAAATTTATTGTCACATTTATTTTGTCAGCTGTGATATGCTGACTTTTTATATTTATCAATATGCAAATAAAATGCAATATGTGACAATACATAAACATAATAAATATATAAAACATAGATCATATATATATATACACACACACACACACAGTGAGGCAAATAAATACAGTGTGATAATATAAATATAATCTATATAGAAAACATAGATAAGATCTATACAGCATATATATATATATATATGTTTACACAGAGTGGGTCACATACGTTCACAGTCCCTAATGAAAAGCAATGATCGTGTACATCGGTCGAGCACCCACTTTAAGTTAACGTGCGTGCTTTGTACTATTTATCAATTTAATATCTACCAGCAGTATCACAAACATGCAGATTATGACCAATATTAATATTTTAATAAATAAGACTTACACTTACACACTTACACTTCTTAATTGGGTTGTTATGATAAACATGTGCAATATATGTTGCCAAGTAATTGTTTGTAATTTACTTATTTCTACATTAAATAACACTCAAAATGAAGACTAGTCTGGTTTACACAGAGTGGGTCACATACGTTCACAGTCCTTCGTGAAAGCAATGATCATGTACATCATTTGTTATGTTGTGCAATTGCAGATGGTTGGGAAGAGGCTTTCACTGCATTATGAGACACCGTCTGACACTGGTTGTTTTTGACAACCTGCAATCTTTTAAATGTTATTTGCCTTCCTAGGGAACAAATAGCAGGCGAAACATATAAAAAAGTAATTCGGTTGTAAGCTCTGTAGATGGTATATTCTTGTAGTAGGTCAAGGGTCACCAGAAACCTCATATTGACTGACGCTCGCTTTGGAAAATATGATCGCGTGTGGAAACCTCAAACCGGCGAGCGCATGTACCTCGCTTGCTTCCCTGAAGATTGTATGTCCAGTTGAAAAAGTGGCATACAGTACATTTACAATTCTCTGTTACCACTTTTGTAATTGCTTTCTCTGTGAACATGGAGTTGTTTGACGTGAACTGCGTGTAAGGTTATGGTCATGGAATACTGTAATGAACGAGGCAATGAAACTTTATTTGTCAAGATTTAAATGTACGACATACATTACCAGGTGTGCTTTACAGAGTAACGTCAGAAAACAATCTTTTATTCATCAACGCAGGTTTGGAGTTGACGGCTTGTTAAATTACAAGGATGATCGCCCCAGAGTGACTGACAAAAATGGTGGCGTCTTAAAGACTGTCTCTTGAATTCTTCAAACCTGCAACCATTGGTTTCCCAGTCTAGATCTTTAAACCATTAGCAAAATTAAGATTGTTTAGTTTGTTTTTTAGACTTTAAGATTCTCTGTCGCCATCTCTTTTTAAAAGTCACAGGTTACTTTATGTACTTTGTTTATGTTGGTTGAGGTTAGGCTAAGCATCGGTTTGTAAGCATTATTGCTCTCAAGACTAAATTTGTCACAAGTGCTTAATTAATTACAATATGTGTAGTATTATCACAATGTCTGGTATATTGTGACACGCATAATCAGAATGTGTTCATCGATCCTTCTAAAATTATTTTCCAACAGGTTTTATTGGGACTTGGTGATGCTTTGCCTGATGATGGGTAATCTTATCATTCTGCCATGGGGCATCACCTTCTTCGAGGATCAGAACACACTTCCCTGGATCACTTTTAATGTGGCCTCCGACACTCTCTTCCTAGCAGACCTCGTCTTCAACTTTAGGACGGGCATCATGGAAGGGGACAATGCTGAGATCATCCTGGATCCGGATGTGATCCGTCGTCGCTACCTGCGCGGCTGGTTTCTGGTGGACCTCATTTCTTCCATCCCGGTGGACTACATCTTCCTGATTGTGGATATAGAAGCTCGGCTCGAGGCGGCGGAGGTGTACCGTACCGCCAGGGCATTGCGCATCGTACGCTTCACCAAGATCCTCAGTCTGCTCCGATTACTGCGCTTGTCAAGACTTATACGTTACATTCATCAGTGGGAGGAGGTGAGTGATGAAGAGCAAGAAATGAGTACGAGACAACAATAAAGTATCCACTTTATATAGGCTAATACATTTATAAAGGATGTAAAGGATGAAATGCTGATTATTTAAAGGGACGTGATCGCACAGTGGCAATAGGGAGGCAAAATCTGACTGATTTTTTACAGATATTCCACATGACCTATGACCTGGCCAGTGCAGTGGTTCGCATTGTGAATCTGATCGGAATGATGTTGTTACTGTGTCATTGGGACGGCTGCTTTCAGTTCATGGTGCCCATGTTGCAAGACTTTCCTGCAGACTGCTGGGTCTCCAAAAACAACATGGTGGTATGTGAGATAACGTGTTAGCGAATGAACGTTTCTGTGATGCACGTAATGAAGCCCCATAATCCTTTAAATCTGACCTGTGTCAATTCTAATCTCATTACTCCAACATTCCACTTTTCATAGCTGTACAATAACCATTCAATATTGTCTAAAAAGTGACACTGACAGTCTGTCCTCTACCAGAACTCCACGTGGGACGTCCAGTACTCGTATGCCCTCTTTATGTCCATGAGCCACATGCTGTGTATTGGGTACGGAGCCCAGGCCCCCGAGGGGCCGACTGACGTCTGGCTCACCATGATCAGCATGATCATTGGTGCCACCTGTTATGCCATGTTCCTGGGCAATGCCACCAACCTGGTGCAATCACTGGATGCCTCCCATCGACAGTACCAGGAGAAAGTATATATTAGCTGCTTTGCTGACTGATTCTCTGTAGACATCTATAAGATGTTGGGTTTTGTTGACATTTGCACTGTTTGTTTACTGCAGTATAAGCAGGTGGAGCAGTACATGTCCTTCCAGAAGCTGCCTGCTGATATGAGACAGAGGATTCATGATTATTACGAGCATCGCTTCCAGGGCAAGATGTTCGATGAGGCGAATATTCTCGGAGAGCTCAGCGATCCACTCAAAGAGGTTTTTTTTATATGTTTCTGCATGATTGGCTTTTGTAATGGTTAGGTATGTGTTTTTCCATTATTGTTCTCTTTGTAGAAGAAGACCTATAGTTGAAGGAGCAATCTGTAACTTCCCTCTCTTTCAAAGATGAAATTGCAGATTACTTTACCTACTTATCTTTGTGTTGGTAAACATTCTGACCCAACGGCTCAAATTATTACTATTAGTTGTGTACTTCCTTTTTAACCCCAAAATGGACAATGTACCAATAATTTCATAATCAAAATGTATGCTCAATGGAATACATTTAGGAAATGGTGTAACACTAATCCTAATCCATCTCATATTGTGTGTTTGTCCTGCAGGACATTGTGAACTATAACTGCCGTGGACTTGTGGCCAACATGCCGCTTTTCGCAAATGCTGACCCTCATTTCGTCACTGTGCTGTTGACGAAGTTACACTTCGAGGTCTTTCAGCCAGGTGACATGGTCATTCGCGAAGGGTCGCTTGGTCAGAAAATGTATTTCATTCAGCATGGCTGTGTCAGCGTGATCACACATGACAGTAAAGAGAAGATGCTTAATGACGGCTGTTATTTCGGGGGTGAGTTTGATCTGACGAATAGCTCGTAGTGTAAAGTTTGTTCATGCAATGATGCTACTTTTTTTTTTTAATGGTTAATAAGGACCTGATCAGACAGAACACGTCTTTTGCTGTGAGACACGCCTGTTTTGCGCTATGAGCACCCGAACTTGAAAAACTCAAGTCTGAGCAGAAAAGCACTTGACCTCGTGTGCGCTTTTTTCCATTGTCCTATCAAATTAATGGAGAGGTGGTGCTTCTCTTGTGGCAACGGAAGTTTACAGATGGTCAGAATGCTTGGAGACATGGAGGAGAAACTTTGTGGCTATTTCAGGTTACCTAGCAACATAAATAATTTTTTTTCCAACATGAGAAGCGCGTTCTCTGTGATCGTACCCTAATACTGCATCTAAGTACTGATAATTACAAAAAAAAAAACATTCATACATTGTGAACGACCTAATACTACCTCTTTAAGCACTCATAAACATCCAGACTTTTAAATGTAATGTAAAATCTGTACTTTTGTTTTTTAGAGATATGTTTGCTGACCCGTGGACGTCGTACAGCGAGCGTCAGAGCTGAGACCTACTGCAGACTTTATTCTCTCAGTGTGGACAGCTTTAACACGGTTTTGGAGGAGCATCCATTAATGAGGAGAGCATTCGAGAGTGTGGCCTTGGACTGCCTGGCCCGTGAAGGTTTTGTGAACTCGCCCAAAGCCACGGTGGATGACGGAGACTGACATATTCTTTGCATGATCCCTATCGCTACCCTCCGTGAACCTTCACTTACCAGAGATCTAACAGACAAGATTAATGTAGATCGACACAAAGAAAAGTGTTCATGTAAACATATTTGTGATGCCTTGACATTAATGACGTTGTACAGATGCAGTATGGTGTAATTTATCTAAGTGAGATATTTTTATAATCGTAATAGGAATATACATTTAAGCAGGCTTTTAGTTTTAATGATGCTTAGTTGATGAGTCTAGAGCTGCTGGATCGATGAAATACTTTTCATTCAGGTAATGAGCTAGCAGAGACATTGTTCAACGTGGTAAAATATCTATGCAGAAATATTTTATAAGACTAAACTAGTTATAGACATGCAACATGCTCAGACATCTCAAACATTCGTGCAATGAAAATTTATTTATGTACTCTTTAACCCAGCAATATCTTAAATTAATAGTATTTTTGATCGGTTAGCCCCGATAATTTGCCACTTTAACAAATTTGCATTGACCAAAATGACCCAGTATAGCCCTTCAACTGATCAATGCATCAGACTAAAACAGCCACCAGACTAAAACCGTGTTCAGTTCTGGATGAACGTTTTTAGATTAATGCCTGATGGACGTAATCTAATAATAACATCAAATTGATATTACACGAGTTAGTCTCATGAGATCTCATAGTGAGGTTACAGGCGTGTTACTGCTATCCTGATCAACACTGAGCACTTAATAATATAAGAATTATATTATAAAAAGACCTTACTAAACTGGGACAGTCTGCCCAGTGTCATCTTAACTTGAAATAAGTATTAAACAACATGACTCATAATCACAGATTAAACTCATTTCAGTTTGCCCCGACTCGTAGGTCACAGTCAGTCCTGTCCTGTTGTACTGGAAAATCCGTTTGATCAAGATATATTTTTACAAATCATTGTTGTTAACCATATTGTTGCCCTACATGATAATTACAATTACAGGATGCATGTTGAGTATTACAAAATAGTGGGGATTTAAAGCACAATGTATATGTAAACGAATGTGATTGGAGAAGTAACACTCATTTTTGTTTTGTAAATATAAATGTTGAATGCTGAATATGAATGTTAAATTCAACTATGATATTGTAACCCTGTTGTTTACAGGTAGCAACAGAGATGGAGTAACTGCACTGCACTTTTTACCTGTCTGCTGTCACCTGTATAGTGAAATTGTAACCACTAGGTGGCCACAAAGATTTTATTCTTACTAGGACAGTTCTTGATAGAATTCATTCTAAATGATGCAATAATAATAACTGTAGCATACTGTCACTGTATATGGTTGTATATAACAGTGTGGTAGAGTTCAGTTCACATTATGTAACCACTGCTTTATTATTTGCCTGAAAGTACCATTTATTGAATTGTTTTTCTTACTAAATAAAACTTAACTTCAAACCAAATAGTCTTGTGTTGTGATATTATGCAATAAACATATTCATTGTATACGTCCTTTGGTGAGATGGCAAGATAAATAATACAATGTTGATTGGTCAGGTAGGTTGAAGGCCAATATAATAAATCAGAAAAAATTGAAATAAGAGAAAAAGGTTTGTATTGTAAATAGCATTATGAACTCTCACTTTTTTTACCACCCAAACCAGATGTAGTGTGTTTTGTTTTAGTATCCATTTAAAGCCAATACAATAGCCATTACATTAAATATTATTATTATGTATTATTATATTAAATCCTTTAGAGTTTCTGTTTTTCAGAAGGGGGTTTAATGGAATGATGTTCTAATAATGTTTTAGCAGGGTATTAAGAATTAGAGATCTGATTGAAAGGTTGAGTTGGATAACAGACCTGCTCTACAGCGCCCCCATCCTCTCAAAGCTGTTATCTCATCCGGGTCGGCTCGTATAGTCTTTCCGGTCTACGTTTTATAACCACAGATCCGGGGAGATCATAAAGGTAAGCAGTACTTTCATGTGATTTGGTGTGTGTTAAAATCAAGGTCTTGGATATTTCTATTGACTACTTTCACCGAATTGCTTGTTTAATTGATTAAAAATACAAACGTCGTGCAATGTCGGAAAAATCCCTCAAATGTCAAAGCGCGTCAATGTGGAGGTCACTGCGGAAAGAGCATTTTCGCAGATTTAACGTGTTTCCTTCTTAACATTTTATAATGAGTCCAACGTTAGCTTGTGTGTTTTTTGTAATGCTGTATCGTTTCCGCGCCGTATTTCTGCGCAAATGTGACTTTGTTTGCTGCTATAAACTCTTCATAGTAGTTGTCTGTCTCTTATCTCGAGTAAATTCCCGTCATAGATTATTTAATCTATAACGCAACATATTTGGTTGCATTTTAAGGACTCTTGGCTTACTTAATAAGTATTCAGTTCTCTAACAAAAGATGTCAGTATAATCTATTAAATTTTACCATGTGCATAGAGATCCTTAATGTAATGGCTGGATACTTTTTTTATTTGAAACAAAACCCTCATGTTTGAAATGGATATCGTTTTAAATAACTATTTTGTTTACAAAAAGAGCATTTAAAAGGGGCTTTGAAAAGTGTACGGTGAGTTGTTATTAAACAGTACACCACGTGACACAACCTTGTTTACGAAACTCCTTTTACACAATTTCACATCTGACCTTCAACATTTACGTAAAATGAGAAAATTAAATTTTTAATATTCTTTTAATTATGCTTTTTAATATTCTTAAAATACTTTTTGGTTTGTTTTTAATTGTATTGGATTTATTTACATTTTTATCTCTGTGTGCTCCCTGGAAATCTAACCCACAACTTTTGCATTGCTAGTGTAACTCTCTACCAATTGAGTTACATTAACACTAAATTGCCTCAAAAATATTTTCCATCTTTCAGATAAGGATGCTGTCCTGTCTTGGCTGTCCTGTTCTTAGCAGGGTGCTCAGCACCGGGGCTTCACGGGCCCCGGTTGCCATGGCAGCAGCTGGTGCATCACGTGCCCCTGTTGTCTCCACCCCAGCTTGTTCCCCAAACTCCATGACACTGGTGCGATACAACAGCACCACTCAACAGGTAACTGTTGCCATAAAGCTGTGCATCATGTGATGATCAATTGGATCAGTTTATATAATCAGTTTGTGTCATGCAGGACAAACCAAAGAAGACCAAATTTGGACCTCTTGCTGATCAGGACAGAATATTCACTAACCTGTATGGACGACATGACTGGAGGTAGAATAACATTGAATTTGATCAAATAACATGTTATAGCTATTTTTCAAGCAATATGTGTTTTACAAATCGACGTGATCCCAAAACACTGCATTTTAAAAATGCACAACGCCTTGTATTTAAGGCTGAAGGGTGCCCTGAAGAGAGGCGACTGGTACAAGACAAAGGAGATGTTGGATAAAGGAGTGGACTGGATCCTGAATGAGATCAAGGTGTCCGGCCTACGTGGCAGAGGAGGTGCTGGCTTCCCGACCGGGATGAAGTGGAGCTTCATGAACAAGCCCAGTGATGGCAGGTAGAAGTACATCCCAAATCAGACCTTGAGTTTAATACAAAAGAAATGTTAGAATCGTGTCTGTCCTATTCTTCCAGGCCTAAATATCTTGTGGTGAATGCTGATGAAGGTGAACCCGGCACCTGCAAGGACAGAGAGATCATGCGTCATGATCCTCACAAGCTCGTTGAGGGCTGTCTGGTGGCCGGTAGAGCCATGGGAGCTCGCGCAGCTTATATTTACATCCGTGGAGAGTTTTACAATGAGTCGTCCAACCTGCAGGTGAGATTGAAAGGACGTGCTTCCTTGTATATTAATGCAATTAGATTCTTTGTTAAACGGTTTTTGTTTCATTTTTTTTAGGTGGCCATTAATGAGGCTTATGCAGCCGGTCTGATTGGCCGAAACGCGTGCGGCTCGGGTTATGACTTTGATGTTATTGTGATGCGTGGCGCTGGGGCGTACATCTGCGGAGAGGAGACCGCTCTCATTGAGTCCATTGAGGGCAAACAGGGGAAGCCCCGTCTGAAACCTCCCTTCCCTGCTGATGTGGGTAAGTCATAAATGCGCGACACAAACATACGCAGATGGACTTGTTTGTATTTATCTACAGAGTTTTGTTTTAATGGTGTTGTATACTATACAAATGGTAAATACGCTCATGTTGCAGGTGTGTTTGGTTGTCCAACAACGGTTGCAAACGTCGAGACGGTGGCTGTGGCGCCGACTATCTGCCGTCGCGGCGGCACGTGGTTTCTTGGTTTTGGACGGGAGAGAAACTCCGGCACAAAGCTTTTCAACATTTCTGGCCATGTGAACACCCCCTGCACGGTGGAAGAAGAAATGTCTATTCCCATTAAGGAACTTATCGAGAGACATGCCGGTACGATGGACCTGGAAATATTTCATACTTCATGATCTGATCTTGTTCCATAAGAATATTTAACTGTAAATCATCTTGTCTCTGTAGGTGGTGTTCGAGGGGGTTGGGATAATCTCCTTTGTGTTATTCCTGGTGGGTCTTCCACGCCCCTGATCCCACGTCACGTGTGTGATGATGTCATGATGGATTTTGATGCCCTCATTCAAGCTCAAACTGGTCTTGGCACAGCAGCAATTATTGTCATGGATAAATCAGTGAGTTACCATGCGAATTAAAGGTGAAATCTGTCATTTTTGTGACAGTACTAGTGGCTCCCCTGGAACATAAAAAATCTAAATATCTGTCGAGTCGATGTTATGTCCGGCCCTGTTGGGCTGCTCAGAACAGATTGTCAGATTGTAAATGGGGTTTGGTGCAGAGAAGATTGTTTTAAACTTCAATCTGTAACAATTGCCTCTCCATAGCAATCTGTTTGTAACAAGGTTATTTTAGTTTACTAAAATTAAACCTGTGAAAACGTTTCTGTTCATTGAAATCAAATGAAATATTATTGGGAAAACGTATACTAAACGGAAACATTTTGTGTTACCTCGGAAATAAAATCACTGGAATAATTGAAAAGCACTACAATTATAATAATAATAAACAAAATCAATTAAATTAATACAATAAATTAATTAATCGTATATAGGAATATCATAAATAAACAAATAAAAGCATAAAGCAAAATGGCTAAAAATGTAACTAAAATGAACACAAATCTAAAAATAAAAGCTAATTTAAAATATGAATAAAACAAAACAATAATAACTCTGGTTTGTAACATAAAATTGCAGCTTATATTACGATTGGAGGCAAATTACATGAAACAAGCATTTATCGCAAAATTTTACATTAATAACTTCGGAAAGTGCAACTTTAATTAGTTCAATTATAATGTTTAGAAATGATCTGCATCTTTTTTTATAGATATGTATGGTATAAAAAGTTTGTCATGGTTTGTTTGCATTAATTCAATGTGAATAAGAGGGCATTAAACATTTTGTTAAATGTTTATAATAGAAATATAAGTAGTAATTGTTCCAGTCTGTGCTTGGTTATAATATTAGCAATGTATTTTATATTGAATTTATATTCATATTTATTGTATTATAATTGTATTAAATTAAACTACTCAACAGTTCTTTGCGGACGAGAAGTTTGGCCCACATAACGTTTGTTTCTGTTGTTGCCGCTAAACCGTAATAAACAAAAGCGTTTCGTATGACTAAAGGAATTTATGTTCCTTTACAGAGTGATGTCATCCGAGCTATTGCACGCTTAATGGAATTCTACAAGCATGAGAGTTGTGGACAGTGCACACCTTGCAGAGAGGGTAAGAAACTGATATCCCTGCGACTCTGTTGTAGGGTTACACTTCCAGCAGATGTGAACTGCCGAATAACTGTTTTTAGAACACAGAAACAGCCTAATGTGGTTACCAGGTACTTCTTGTCTAACCACATATAAGAACACAAATATGTGTATGAACCATTTGGCGTCTTGTGTTGCTCAGGAGTGGACTGGATGAATAAGATGATGTGGCGCTTTGTGAAAGGCGACGCGCAGTCAGCAGAGATTGATATGATCTGGGAAATCAGTAAGCAGGTTGAGGGCCACACCATCTGTGCTTTGGGAGATGGAGCTGCATGGCCAGTGCAGGTATATACAGAAGTGCAGTCTGGATATTTATTTAATCTTTTCAAATGTTATTCTTCTGAAAGGTTTTAAATGAAACTTTTCTCTTTGTTCTTCAGGGATTGATTCGTCACTTTCGGCCTTTAATGGAGGGCAGAATCGAAGATTTCAAACAGAAACAGCAGGCCCATGCTTGAAGACCCCATCTCTGCGTCCGTTGTCAATCATCCAGTCATATAAAGTTATTTAAGCAAAACCAATAATGTTTCTTGCTCACTGAAATGTGAACTTTAGTCAGCTGGCCTCACCTTGTGTATATCGGGGGCATGGAATGAAAATTACCAGTAAAGTTCTTTGAACCTTGAAATAGTTTTGACTAAATCTATTCAGCTATTGTCATAGACTTGACATCATACTTTTGTTTGGATTGTAGTATTACACATTAAAGAGAAACAGTTGAAAAATGGTTAATGTAAATTTTGCGATGTTAATAAACAGTGAATATAAGTAAATACATCTTTAACAGTCTACTCTAGAATCTAAATCAGTGTTTCTTTAATTAGCTTCGTTTTCGATTATGGTAATTCAATTAAAACAAAATTATGCTTCTGTCTAAAACATGTAAAATGTTGTGCAAATATAGTAAGCAAAAAGGAAAAACATAATTATTGAAAAATATTGTTTTTCCATTAAAATGTAATAGCTTAAATAAAGTAGTCAAGATTATTTTATTGTGGCTGACAACAAACTGATCAAAACTATAGATTTTACCGAATTTTTTTTGCCTCTCTAATGGACTTTGGCCAGGCCTGGGTGTCTACTATACACAGTCCTATTCAAGTGGTCAACATATAATTAGTAAGAAATGGACTTGGTTGGATGAGATGGTAACCTCCATTGCCAATTTCAGCCAATACCTGGTGGACACGGTTGCAAACTATTATTAGTTAGGTAAAACCTCAACTGCCCCGTGTGAGGCTCGAACTCACGACCTTCAGATTATGAGACTGACGCGCTGCCTACTGCGCCAACGAGGCTGTGACGTTAATGTCGGATAATGCGTAATTAACCAGTTATAGACTTATAGAAACTGAAAAATCATATTTTATGATGTTATCTTGTTTTTATTGTGTTAGCTTGTTGTATTTTTATTATTATTTTGGCTTAAATTAAAACCAACCAACTGCAGTTTGATTCATATTAATTGGAATGCACAAAATAAAAGTTATCTCATTTTGGAAATAAACTCATCAAATATTTATATTTAAATAAATGAATTCCCTGCCGTTGACGTGTTTTAAACATATGCTGAGCAGGTACAATTAATTAATAATGGTAGGTGTCGAATATCTTGTGTATTGCTCTTGAAATAAATTATATAAAAGTTAAAACACTTGTGTTTTTCAATGTTTATATAATATATATTTGTTTTTTGTATATATTACTTGATTATTTAATCTATTCGTTTTTTTTTTGTGAGAACAGTTTGTGCAAAAATGCAATTATTTTATAGTCTATATATATTTTATTTAAAGAGGCCTCAGAAAAAAACTAAATAGCGGTACTTTTTAAATAAATTAATAAATGAAAGTTAACTACTTTGGGATTATTATTAAAAATAAAAACCCAAAGTCCCACAATGCTTTGCGTTTCCTCCGCTATCTCGCGCCTTTCCATCTTGTTCCTCTCGAGAGCTCAGCGTCGTAGTTGTTGTTGTGGTATGTAATAATGGCGGCAGCAGGAGGCGGATTAACAGCCTCGGTTGCTGCGGCGGGTTTAAACACCTCCGCCGCAGTTCGTTGTCGTTTCCCTGGTCGACGGTGGACGTCTCGGAGCCTGCTAAAGACGGAGACACGTTCTCATGTCGGTAGGGAGAGAGATGAAGATATGAAAGGGCCAAGGCCTGTCGACGTTGGAGCTACGCTCAGAGAGGATCCGTCACTGTCTCGGCTGCTTTTGCTGGCGGATAAACACAAGCGGCAGAGCGAGGCAGGATTCTGTACGAGCGGGAGCGATGAGGTGAGGGTTTTGCTCGGCTTATGGTTACATCAAATGTCGTTATAGTACAGAGGAGCGCGAGATGCATGACAAGTGCTTGTCAGTGGGGGCGGGGGGGGGGGGGGGGTGTCAGTTTTTGCAGAGATGCCCTCACCTGCAGGATTGCGTGGTCCTGGGGTTTGCAGATTTGAGTAGTCTCTTAAAAGTATTAAGGAAGATCATATAGTGGCCCATTTGTCGGACTTTAAAGCTGTGGCGGTGTGTTTAACTGTAGAAACGCGGTTTCCCTGGATACTGGGATCGTTTCTGGGTCAGCAGTGACAATGTGGCAGAAACTTGTTAGCTGGTTTAAAAATGGGATGTTTTTCGGAGAGTGAATCTTGGTTTTTGTAATGTGACCCGGAAAAGTCAGTTTGGTTTAATTGCTCATTTTTGCAGTTTATCGTATTCTGGTTTGCAATCGCTACTAACTTGCATGAAGAGTAAAAGATCTTTCTGTAAATGTTGTTATTCTATATTAGGATGTTAGACAGCACTGTTGCTTTCTAGAAATCTTCAGACAGACAGTAGGGTGTATCATTGCAATGCAGTGAAGCCTTTAACTGCGTTTTACTTTATCACAAAACCAATCCTATTCATTCAATGTTTAGTCCCTTCATTGCAAACGTTCTCTTTAAGGTTTACTAAATTATCGCGTGCTTTTTCAAAACCTTACATCTAAAGTGGTCTTAAAGGGGTCGTATGACACTGCTAAAACGAATATTATCTGGGTTTTTTAGATGTAATGCAATATGTGTACACGATTTCAACTTTATTCATTTAAGATTATTCATACCATGCATGTTTGCAGCTCCTCTTTGCCCCGCCTCTCCTTTACAAAGCTCATTGCTCAGCGAGTTGTGCTATGATTGGTCAGTTAACAAATGCGTAGTGATTGGTTGAATACTGCAAGCGTGTGACAGAAATGTAACACCTCTTAACATATTTGGAACATCAGCTTCCACAGCAATTGTACCGACAGGTGCGCTCACCTTACTTGCGTATACATTTGGGCGGTCTTAGTTAAATCATACCACGAACTGACGTAGATTTGTGGGGGTGTGGTTACACGAGGCGTTTCAGGCAGGTCTGGGTGAGCATTCAGTTTTAGATAGAATGCATGTTTTGTTCGTACACTTAAATTTTTGATAAATGCATGGGCAACTTATAACACAGCAAAGACACAGAAAAGCACGCCACATGACCCCTTTAAAGCTGAACATAAATACTTCTTATGATGTGCTGTGCCATCACACAGATGCAATATTGTAGCCTGATGCAATCTGATTAAATGGATTGAAACTCGGGCATCTGCCGTCTACCCAGCATCACCATTCCATTCCATTGTACTGTATGCAAACTTGAATAAAATATACTGTTGAAAACAGTATGTCCACGTCTGAATCTTTCTGATCCTTGAGGAACTGTAAGTACAACATTCAGCTACTGATGACAGCAGAAGGTGTGTACAGGAGATGCAAATATATTGAGAAAGACAGTTGTATGTTAGATTGGATACTATTTTCAGTGCTATTATAAAGTTCTTTATCAATAAGTTTTCAAGTTGTTTAATCTGCTATATCAAAGGGTCATGTCATGATACTTAAATGGGATTTCAGTGTGTCAGTTCTCTGATATGGGTTACTGTACTGTATCAGCCTGTATAACTATTGCTTGTATTGAATATACAGTATTTTGCTTTTAGGGTGCTCTTATGTAGATCTGTTATCACTCTTGTATAAATATACTTGGCAGCATTAGTCGTTGTCTTCTTTTGTATCTGTTGTAAATAATAACAGTTATTAGGAAAACTGGAATTTCATAGTGCTGTCATTTGTAATTGTGCTCTGTGTACTAATAAAAACCTCATAAGAAACTGTAAAATTTTATCAGTAAAATTTGTAAAGCTAAAGTGTTTTAAAGCCACCGAAAAACAATTACTATGCATGGAGCCAACATGTAATTTTGTAATAATATCATAATTTTTCCACCTTTTTTAGGAGGGAGACTTTTCTGGCTTTAAAGGGGACAACCGATGGTCCTCACATTCTGGCAAAGGTTCTTCAAGTAAGCTATTATGATAATGTTCTTATGTGCCAAAATGTCTGGAAAATTGTATTAAAGCAGACAAAAGCGAACTTTCACTGTTGAGGAGACAGCACGTGTGATGAGATGGATTTGTAGGAATCAGACATTGAGTCCAGCTGGATGTGTTTTGTAGGCACAATACAAATGCAAATTCTTTTGAGTGCATGTTATCTGCAAATTGCATCAAGCAAAATGTTTGTTTAAAGCTGCATTGCAATATCCATATTTTATATATTTAGGGCTTTTCATGCCCTTATTGTTGATAGGACAGTATAGACTTGATAGGGAAGTACAGGGTGGAAAGAGGGAAGCAGGGCCAGCAAGGACCTCATGCCGGGATGGGGGGGGTTGCTCTTTTTGCTTTTAATTTAAAAACATATTTTAAGTCTAGAAGTAAATTTTCTAAACACTGGTTCTAATTTGAAAAATCATGAAATATATTTTCAACTCTTTTAAAGGCAGTACCCTTAAACCGGGATCCTCACAGGTGAAGTCTGTTAAAGTGCCAGCAGAAGTAAAAGCTCCAGAAAAATCATCTGACAAACCCATGAGGAGTAACAGAAATAATTCCAAAACTGACCAAACTTTCACGAGGCCCAAAATGGTTATAAAAATTACAGCAAAAAAGTTGACCAAGACGGAACCGGAGAAACATTTGAGTCTAGGCAGTTCAAAGAAGACAAACAACAGAATACTCAGGAGCCAACAGGATGCAAAATCTGTGTCCTCACATGCAGCAGAAAATAAAAGTGGAGCAAAGGAAGAGGAGAACATTTCTGAAATGTTACAAAGTCAAAGCTCTGGTGAACCGGAAAGACGGAGAAGGCGGCGAAGGCGGGGCAAGGTAGTGTGGACTACAAAATTAGTTAAAAGTAAAGAGAGAGCTTCTCGACTTCGATCCACTAAAGACCAAAGCTCTCTGGCAGAAAATGCAGAGACACTTGAAGTTAACCACAGGAGGAGGAGAAAGGAGATTGGTGCTAGTGGACAAGAAGGTACTCTATCCCCAACACAAGTGGAAAAAAAGAAGAGGATCCCAAAGGGTGCCTCTCTAGAATCAGGTAGTATACAGCAACAAAAAATACATGATAGTCTAGGACAGGACTCCAGCATGCATAGAAAGAGACGGCGGCTTGGCCACAAAAACTCGGACTCTACATGCCATACATTTCAACCGGTTGAGGAACAGAAACAGCCAATTGGAGAGACTGAGAAATCCACTTCGGCAGGCCAGACAGAACTAACGAATGTCTCCGCCAAACCAGTTGTTACTGCTCGTTCTTCCCGGGTCATCAGGGTTCCAAAAAGGTTCATGGATGACGCAAGCATGTCTGCCCTCCCAGAAAGAGGATCCCCAAAGAAGACAGCTCTGTCTGAAATCCCGATGGATACTTGCAAACTAAATATAGAGATTTCCCAATCCCATGATTCCGGAATCAAGCAGGAGACTTTGGAAGAGCCGCAGATCTTGAAGAACGCTGAGATGAGTATTTTGAAAGAGTTGAAATCTCAGCGAGGCAGACCCGTTTTGAGTTCTGCGAGGGTCACTGGTGGTCCTCGCGGAAGGGGCGGGAGAATCAGTCAATCCAACGACTACAAGATATACTGGAAGTTAAAGAAGCTCAACGCAAGCCTGGCGCGACGAAAGTTGCAGCGCATCACCAGTGCTAGTAACAGACTATACGGCAAAGATGCTGTTAAGATGGAGACCCACGATAAGGGAGAAACTGTGGAATCAGGAAGGAGAAAAATTCAGGACGTGTGTTCTCCAGGGTTGGTGCCAAAAGTAGTCATTCGTATTGGAGTACGTTCTGATCAGTCACCGCTGTCATCTTTGGCCGAGGGGTGTGACCCAGCAAAAGAGAATGGTAGGATTTCGCTATCACTTTCAAATTAAATGTAACAGAGAACATTTTTAACCTTATGCCTTAATCTTATCTGCTGCGTTCTCCCCCAATGTTTTTTTTCAGTTAAGGCTGGCAACCTTGAAGGCACCAATGAACAGATGGTACCTAGTGGACATAACAACCAGATGATGATGGGGCCCAGTGGTACCACCCAAAGAATAAATCTTTCGGGTGCCAATAAGAGGATGTTCCACCTGCTGAAGAGAGCCAAAGTCCAACTGATTAAAATCGACCAGCAGAAACAGCTCAAATCTGCTCAGGTAAATAATTTTAGTTATTTTTAAGGGAACGTGTGTCACTCATGCCCCTCGGTTTGACCTCTGTTTTTTTTACGCCTTTATAAACATCTCGATAATTATATTTACATAACATACATGCTTTGCAGCTTCTGTCCAGCTCTGCCAGAGTAAGAGATGGATTGCTAGCGGGCAGGGGGAGAGGCAGAGGCAGGGGGAGAGGCAGGGGCAGAAGTAAGCACATAGTCGCAGACGACGCAGAAGAGGCTCCACAGGTATACTTGTATAATGCATTTGTATGTACCCTGAAGCTTGTTTGCATAAATGCACATTGTAATGTTGTGTTACTTCACTTCCACAGGAGAATTTGATCTGTGGTCCTCGTATAAAGCATGTATGTCGCGCTGCGGCAGTGGCACTCGGACAGCCCAGAGCCATGGTTCCAGATGATATTCCCAGACTTAGCGCTCTTCCGCTGCATGAGAGAGAGGGGTTCACCTCCTCACCTGCTGAAGAGGGTACACACCTGTTTTGACCCATATATTAAAGTCACATTGAATCCAAAATGTACAATTCATTTTTTTAGGTGATATTAGAGTTGTTAATAGGGTTTGTGTGGGTCATTTTTATTTATTTATGTGCCTTCATGATCTAATCAAAATCAGAAACTTTCTCTCCCCCTTCAGACAACATGTCTCCTCTGCATGACTTTTTTTGTCTCGGCCCCTCCCTTCTTTTTTTCTCACTAATGAAGCTGTTACATACGTCACGATTAGAAAAAACATTATCGCAACGCAAGTTTCACATCAACGTTAAAAGTCCTGCTTGTGAAGAAGTATCGTGTCTTAATGCAGAAATATTGTACAGTGTTTTTGGTTACATAGATCATTCCTATTATGTAATTTTTTTTCACATTTGTGTTATATTTTAAGGCTGTTTTTACATTTCGCCCCAGTGGGTTTCACACACACAAAAAACTCCAAAACAAATCAAATGATCTTTACTCGTGACTTATATGAAACTGCCCTTATTCTTTTGTCAGCTACTTATTTCTTACTCTGTTTCTTGAAGATGTTGCATCTCACTCAGAACCTGAGAGTGAAGAATCTGTTGATCAGAAGCCGTCGTTTAGGCGTAAATATGAAAGCGTGGGTTTTAGCAGGCGATTAACTCGCTGCTTCCACTGCAAGGGCTGCACTAAACTGGAGGACTGTGGGAAGTGTGTGTTCTGTCTGGACAAGCCCAAATTCGGTGGACCCAACAAGAAACGGCAGAGCTGTGTGTAAGTGAAGAAGATTTATCATGCACTCAAATTTGCCACCCAAAAAATGAATACTCAACCTGTAGTTGTGCCAAACCTGTTTACATGTATTTGTTCTGTTGAACACAAAGAAAGATATTTGAAAGAATGTTATCAAGTGACATTTCTTGGAGATCATTGACTACCATGGTAAGAAAAATGTAATTGGTAGTCAAATATGCCCTAGAACCAAAATAGTCAATGATTTCCCAGTTGCTAACAGTTTTCAATATCATCACATTACCGAAGCACAAAACATTGTGGAGCTGTTTAGTTAACATATCACAAGCACTTATCATTATCAAGAGCATTTTCCTTATTTTCAACAGGTTGAAGAAGTGCACACGGATCGAGAAGAACAAGACGAGGCGATTTAACAAAGGTACGTCGTCTTGAATTGTATTGAATCAAGAGTAGTAAACTAAATATTAAAGTTTTCTCATAATGTACTACACATACAATATACACATGCATCTGGTTAAGATGTTGCAGTTTAAAAATACTGGGACCCAAGGACATGCGTGCATCCAATGGATTTTATTACTATTTACCACTTTTTGACTAATTCTCTTTGACGCAGTCCAGATGAGGCGACATCGGCCAGCAGCGGCCGCTGGCACATACAGCAGCGACGAAGAAAACGAGAAGGAGGGTGGAGATGAAGGACAGACATTTAGCCCAACCAGGAGGCAGCCCAGACGACAGGTCACGCCAATGTCCTACAGAAAACTGCTGGACTATTACTCCTCCGATACGGAGAGTGTCAGTTCTGAAAAGACAAAGACCAGCACGACCCAAAAGATTCCGTCAAGTGGTATGAATAAACTTATGTTTTATATTCACAGGACTGGGTAACTTAGTAAAACTGTGTTGCTGAGGCTAACCTCTTTTCATGTTTGTCAGATGTGTCTGCTCCTTTAGCTTCCACTGTAACTGCCCCAGAAGAAGTGGCAAAACAGAGAAAGCAGGGAGTTTACAGGGCTTTCTGGGCCCAAAGCAAAACGGATAAGGTACATAATAATTTAGCAATCGTGTGTTTTTTGAACTTCATTATTTTGAAACGTGATGGAAGATGAAGATCAAGCTCAGACTGATTTCTCCTTTTTTTCGCAGGGCTCAGCGGAACAAGTGTCATCCAGTGTTTTGACTCCACTGGCAAACGGCTTCACCCAAAGAGGCGTGAAGTGTCCACAGAGGACGACCAATAAGATTCGCGTCGACTTCAAGGTCAGGGAGAAACGATAACGGGCAACAAACTAAACAACAAATAAAAACATATGTTTCACATGTTTTTTGTACCAAGGTCTTCAAGCTTGTTCCGTTTCACAATTAAATCAAACATTTTTGTTTTACTCTATGCAGGAAGATTGTAACATCCAGAATGTGTGGTTGATGGGAGGATTGAGTATTCTCACTTCAGTTCCCATCATGCCTCAGTCTGTGTGTCTGCTCTGTGCCAGCAAGGGACAACACGATGTAAGACTGCAAACTACCTCTTAGTAAATCACTGAATAACATTAATATTCAAAATTACCAGTCAGAAAATATCAGTTTTCATTAGAATAGCATGAATGATAATGCTTATGAGATTTTAAATGTGACACTGATTGTTTTCCAGATGATTTACTGTCAGATGTGCTGTGAGCCTTTTCACCATTTCTGTCTGCCTCCGGACGATCGGCCGAAGGAGGAGAACAAAGAGAACTGGTGCTGCAGACGCTGCAAATTCTGCCACGTTTGTGGCCGCAAGAGCAGGCAGGCAAAGGTACTTCACATTTGACACTTTCAGCAGTTTGACAAGTTGTTGATGAGGCTGTACGGATGGAAACCTGACAGTGGATCTTCTGTTTCTCATTTAGCCAGTTTTGCAGTGCAAGAAATGCATGAACTGCTACCACCCAGCCTGCTTGGGACCCACCTATCCAAAACCTGCTAAAATGAACATGTCGTGGGTGAGTTACATGTCTTTCCTCAGCATAACATGCTTGATTTGTTACTGGCCAGTCGATTAATCTTTTTCTTTGTAGATTTGCATGCTGTGCATTCGGTGTAAGAGCTGTGGTGTGACGCCAGGGAAATCCTCAGATACACCCTGGAACTACGAACTGGACCTTTGCCCCGACTGTACCAAACTCCACAGCAAAGGTCTGAGAAATACTGTTTTTATACAGTTCGGCCGGAAATATTAGGATGTGTCTGAATTCGTCCTTGTGTGTTTGTCTCAGGTAACTTCTGCACTGTGTGCCTGAAGTGCTATGAAGAGTTTGACAGCAGCATGATGCAGTGTGCCCGGTGTGCCCACTGGGTCCATCCCAGGTGTGAGGGGCTCACAGGTGAGATTGTGTGTGTGTGTGTGTCATTTCCTCACTGATCCCTACACTGTTCTAGATTGTTCTCTAGTTTTTAAAAGACAGAAGGTTATGTTTTGTGGTTTAGCAGAATCTGTGACCATAAATTCCGGTCACATACTAACATGAATAAAATGGTTCTTATTGTATTTAATTTTTGTCATTTTCCATCATCGTTCATCAGACGATCTCTACGAGATCTTGGGTCGTCTACGGGGTAAGAGTCTGGTATTCTCCTGCGCCGCCTGCAGTAAGACATTCCGCAGCGGTTGGCAGGAAGTGGTTCAGGAAGCTTTGAAGAACGGCCTGCAGAAGATCATGAATGAGTTGAGGAACTGTTCGTCCACCCACCTCCTCTTTGTTTGTTCACAGGTAAGGTTAAATGGTTTAGTTTGGTTTGGAGAATAAACAGACAGCTCCGTTTTCTTTTCAGTGTCATGTCGAAACAACTTTTAAAGGGAGTGTTAAAGGGTGAAGGAACCATATCATGAAACATTTTTAAAGATTTCAATAGATTTTCTTTGTATGTTTTCATCGGAGCAGTGCAAGGCCTGTCCAGATTTGGAGATTGTGGAGGAACAGTCTGTCTGTTGTCTGCATGTTGTGGAGCAGAAGTTAAAGAAGGACCTGTACACCTCTCTGGTGAGATGTTTTTCATGTTCTTATTGTGTTTAGCTTCCATCCAATTCAAATCTTTTACAATCTTTATTTATTTATTTAGGTCTGTGAGTCATTCTTTATACTCCTGAACCTCACAAAAAGTATTTTTTATTATTTTTAAAACTAACTACGATTTACTTTGTCCTTTCAGAAAGCGTTTCATGAGGATGTGGTGACAGTCATAGTGGATAGACTAAAAAAAGAGGAATCTTATCCTGAGGATCTCAAGCTTACCAGTCAAGCCAAGATTAACTATATAAAGGCAATATATTTATTTCCTTGTGGCTTTAATGGAGTTTTTAAGCTCGATGGCCATTTTAATGCAACGCCTTCTTTTTGTGTGATAGTCGTACAACCTGATTTTGAATGTAAATTTTGCTGTTTTTATCATTTGGTCTTTGCAGGTAGTACAGCAAGTTTTTAGCTGGTTCAGGTGTCAGGACCCTAAAACATGGAATATGCAAGAATTACCAAGGTACAAGCCTAATTTGGTATTTTAATTAAGTCCATACTAAGTTCCACCTTAAGTCCTATAAACAACATTTATGTGATGCTTTTGACTACCGCATAAATCATTTTCATCCTCAATTTAAAACAAAAGTAATGGAATGTAATTGGAAGTCTATGGGTCGAACAGAAATATTGAACACGTCATTTTCACTAACTAGTTTGCAGAATGTTAAACGTATTTCCAAACATAGTTGCATTGTTTTTACAGTGGTATGCTCCCCGAGGCAGCACTTCCCCCAAGTGATGAACACAGTTATGCACAATGGCTCAAAAACCAGGACCGCACCATTAAAGGGCCCGAGGTGGACCAAGAAAACCCCACATCAAAATCACATGGTAAATTAATGTATTGTTATCTGCATGCCTTTTGCACTTCTCTTGTTTGTATCTTGTGTTTTAACTTTTTATTTCGTGAACCACAGACCTACAGAACACAAACCTTCCATCATTTGTGGATGAAAGGCAGTGCTCTCTCTGCCCGCAGCTTGGAGATGCCAAACCAAATGTAGGTGAAATTTTGGACTGTTCTGTGTTACGTTGGTTTTGCTTGAATTACTTATCTTTATGCTGTTTGTATAGGATGCTGGTAGGCTGCTGTACATTGGACAGAATGAATGGGCTCACGTGAACTGCTGCGTGTGGTCGGCTGAAGTGCGGGAGGTGAAAGGGGCATTGCTGCATGTTCACAGTGCTGTCACCAGGGGCCGTTTCATGGTTAGTGTTAAGTCATTTTTTATGATTTAAACACTAAATGTTTAATGAAATAACATTAAACAAATTGCAGATAGATTTTTTTGTAAGGGGCAAGACTGAATTTGTTCAATGGTTTGCTGTCTCTTTCTCAGCGCTGTGAGCGATGTGGCCAGAATGGGGCAACAGTGGGATGCTGTCTTAGCTCTTGTCAAAGTAACTATCACTTCATGTGTGCTCGTGCAAGCAACTGTGTCTTCCAGACCGACAAGAACGTATACTGTTACAAACACCATGACCTCACAAGTAACAAGGTACAGAGCACCTATGTAATGTTTTATTTAGAGTTGCTGTATAACTGAAGTTCAAAGAAAGCTAACCAGCTTTCTTTTGTAGATCGAGCAAGGAAATGGTTTTGAAGTTCTCAGGAGGGTGTATGTGGATTTTGATGGAATCAATCTTCGTAGGAAGTTTTTAACAGGATTGGACCCAGAATCTATAAATGTGATGATTGGTAAGTCAAGTGATACCGTATTTATTTTGCCTTGTCGAAGGGAAAAGACGACAAGCCATGTGTTGTGTCGCACTTTGCGCAGGATCTCTACACGTTCAGAAACTTGGTGTTCTGACAGAGCTGTCTGCAAATTCAGGAAAATTGTATCCAGTTGGTTACCAGTAAGTTATCTGATTAACATATTATGCATTCTTTTTAATATTAAAAAGTTATAAATTAACTTGTTTCATAGAAACCTGTTCTCATCATTTGATGTGATCTCAGATGTTCTAGATGGTATTGGAGCACTGTCAATCCTCGAAGGCGATGCCGATACACTTGTAAAATCACAGAGATGCATCCATCGTCACGGTGCATAGCTCCTTACTGCAGGATGGATCAGGGAGAAAATCATACTATTGTGCACAGCCCAAAAGCACACAGTGGTGTGTATATAAATGTTTGCATGTCAGTAATCAAACAGTTCGGTGCTGTCGTGAAACCTTTTTAAAAAGTGATATTTACAAAGTTTCTGCCTCATAGATGAGAATGCCACGGACAATGAGCATTGTTCACCTGGGCTGTCCCCAACAACCCCCTCCAAGTCCAAACAAGACTCAGGGGCAGGAGCTAAGATGTCACATAGCAGGAGACCAGCAGGAGGAATGTTCAGACCTTTGCCTTCTCCAGGTGAGAATACTTGACAAATAACGTCAAATTTCAATGTAAGCTAAGCCGCAAATATTCATCTTATGTTTTTTCCAGGAAATGCCATTTCCACATCCCATCATATTTTGACCATCAGTGACCTCGACGAGACACGACGGTCAACGCGGAGGCACTCCACGCGCAGTCAAAACGCCTCTCCTCCCCCTGCTGTCCTGTCAGGCCCGATGACTTTGCGATCAGGGGGTGCACTTCACCCTCGGTCACTGTCGTTTAGCCCCCCCGTCTCACCCGTTGGTGCAACCGAGAACCTCATTAGCGCCACCTCGCCTCGAAGAAGAGGCAGGCCTCCCTTATCTCCCTCTTACTCCACCTCAGGGCCCTCACCGCCACGAGCGGCTCTCCGAAGTCCTCGGTCTGTCTGCCTCTCTCCACAACATCAACTGCCTTTTAAAATGACACCACCTGAAGATGCAGGAGCAGCCTGTGTGCCAAGCCACAGAATCCCTGTGATGGATATCATATCATCATCTCAAGAACTGATTTCAGACGCAGATGTTGCTGTGGCTTCTGTGCTGAATGCTAAACTAGAATTTGATGAGGCTTTGCTTAATGAGAATGTGGCTCTGCACTGTGACACACAAGGTGGTGATAATGATGCTGAAGATGCTTCCAAATACAGCGCAGACGTGAAGGGCACGTCGTGTCCTGCGACTGCAGAGGTGCAGATGGGTGTAGACTCGGTGGATGAGGATGCTGACCATTACTTAAACTTCTCTCGCACGGTAGTGGTCCGCGAGGCCGCCAAAGACTCTTCACAAGTAGGACATAATGTCCATCCTAACTCAGGGTCCATCTCACAGCTAGACGGAGCTGATAATGATTCCGAGAGCGACACAAGTGATGCCAACGCAGAGGGCGATACTCAGGAAGTAGGGAATCGTTTTCGTAGTCGGGATTCTGAGCCATTGAAGCATCCAAACAAGGGCAGATCCCTTGGCAACGGGCAGCTAGTTTGCACAATATCATCTGTTGAGAATCAACGTCCTAGAGATTCCGTTGATCAGTCCAGGACCTGTGAAGAACCGGAAATAACTTCTTTACAGGAGAACTTGATTGTTGTCTCTAGCCAACATGAAGCATCTGGAACCGGAGGGCTAGAAGATCAAGATTTGTCTTTGACACATCTTGTTACAACTGGAGAGGAGGTCTTGTTGGAAAGTGAATCAAAAGAGGTGTTTCTCGATGACACCAGTGGAAATTTTATATCCGCTGACGGCAGAATTTTGGACGTGGAGGAAAAATCTGCAGGTCCTGGGGAAGTGTTAGATTCCTCATCCATGAACAAGAATGAGGTTTTAAATAAAGCTTCACCGCTGGCTGTTACAACGAGTAAAGCTCAAAATATTGTGATCGTTAAGCCGACCACAACTACGCAAAGACGTTACATTACCGTACAACCCAGAACTCAACTATTAAAAGCTATTAAGATGAACGTACCTCCTAATTCTGTGCCTGTCAGTGTTGTCTCAACATCTCCTCCCGTGTCTGTTACTCCACTTGCCTCTGTAATAAATGGCTTTGGACAAGCCCCAAAGGAAACCGCAAAGAGTCGTACCATCGCCATACGCATCGCCATGCCGAAACCGGTAGCAGAACAGTCTCCGCGGCAGTGTTTACCAGGTACACCCAACTCACCCCAGGTCCTGCTGGTGAACCGCGCCGGACAGATTCTGGTGAAAAACCAGCAGACCAACACGTTCCAAATACACAGCGCCAATTCCCCCTCGTATGCCCACATCAGCCAGATCGCCAGGATAATCCACAGCGGTAACATTATCCAGCGACCCGTTCCTAAGGTTACAGTCATACCCGTCCCTCAGGACAATCTCGCCAAAAGCGCACCGGCGCGTATCATATCGTACAGCAGCGGTAATGGAGCCGCACAAGCAACCCAAGTGTTGATCCGCAGCTTACCTCAACATTACATCGGAAGCCAGTTGCAAAGTATCAGTCAGCCGATAGAGGGGACGGACAGGGTAATGTTTAGAAACGCACGGGAGGGTGGGGAGGAGGAAATGGCCCAGGCGATAATAGACAAGGCGATGGCAAGTCATCGAGAAACGGCAAGTCTTTTGAATCCTCCTCGAGTGTCTCCCCACCTCAATGAACATCTTTCGTCGGAGTCAAGTCAACCATCTCAGTTTCGTCTGCGGAGTCCGCCGAATATCTTGGCCAACTCGAAACCTCAGGTCAAGGTTAAGAGAGTGTCGTCGGTGACCGATCGAATTGGTGTGAAGAAGTGCAGGACTGACTTTATGGACCACACGACCCCTAGTTCGCAAGAAGACTTAAACAGGCAAGGACCAAAGTTTGTGAAATTTAAAGAAACCGTCATCATTTATTTTCACTTATGTCATACCCGTGTATGATTCTTTCTTCTATGATACACCGAAGACAGTATTTTGAGAAATGTCTCAGTGGAGGTCAATGTGGTCCAATATTGTTTGGTTACCGACATTCTTTAAAATATCTACCTTGGGGTTCTACATTAGAAAGAAAGTCATACAGAAAAAGAAAGAAAGTCATACAGCTTTGAAATGACATGAGGGTGAATAAATAATGCAAGAGTTTTATCCCTTATACTACTTAACAATTATACCAATTCTGACATGTAATAGTAAGAATATTACTTTGAATATGTTTAGATCAAATAGGGTTCGGATGAAGACACCAAGTGTTAAGGATGTCCTCGACTTTGACAACCCAGACACTGGATCTCCCAAACAGCCGCCACATGAAGAATCCAAGCTGGTTGAACCAGACAGGTTAGTAGTGATGAAAATGAAATCCGATTGTTATATCAGCACAAGCAGAAAAATACAATACTGCTTTTTCTCTCTCTTTAGGAAGACTCCAGATGAAGTGGAGCCCACCTTACCACAGGGAAGAGAAACACAAGATGGTGGAAAAGCTCAATTGATGAGCTCCAAACAGGGTGACACTTCTGACTGGGCTCCCTATGCAGGTGATCATATGAATTTTTTGATCATCTTAGAATTGTCTGTTTATAGCTTTAATGTGTACCCATCATACTTGTTTACGATGTAAAACCAAGTATTTTGATTCCAAGTATTTTATTTTTCATAATATATGTCTGTGCACTGTGCAAATTAATTTTGAATTTATAAAGACATGAATACATATAAAAGTGAATATAAAAAAAAATTATGCTCAGGAAGCATAAAAGGATGAGCACCAGGCCTGGAATTCTCTCGCTGTACACAAAATTGATATGCACAGTACACAGACATAAATTATGTAAATAAACGGAAATTATGGATCCGATTAATCGTTTGACGGCCCTCGTATTGATCACACTTCATGTGTCATTTTAGGTTGGAGTTCAGATGAGGATTCTCCATCACCTGGCAAGCAGGACAAATATGTCAATCAATATCAGCCTCAACTGCGCTTTCAGATAACCAGTGATGATGGTTTCTACATAGAAGCGGACAGCGTGGATGGTCGGTTAGCGCAAACTCGGACATTAGCTTCTTTCATGCTTTGGCTTCTTGTAATTTCTTTTCACTGATGTGCTTCTACAGTGGCATGGAAGGCAGTGATTGATGGTGTTCAGGAGGCACGAACAGGCTGTCGGCTGGAGCAGCTGCCGGTTACGAGGGTGAGCGGGGCCAGGGTTCTTGGCATCCTTCACGACGCCGTTCTCTTCCTGTTGGAGCAGCTGCAGGGTGCCGCCCTCTGCAACCAACATCAGTTCCGTTTCCATCAGCACGACAACATCGAAGAGGAGCTGCCCATTAACCCCAGTGGATGTGCCCGCGCTGAGGTCTACGAACGGTCAGTTAACTGAACCCCGATGTGACTGTAAATAATATTAAAAGCTTGGACTTTATCTGTGCAGTGCAGATTGTTTGTAGGATGTTGCCTAAAGATACTTTATTAGTGTGTTATTTCAATCGGAATCTGTTTTATCTTGTTTCATTTTGGTTTGAAATAAAAAAACGCCTCTTACCCTACAGAAAATCTACTTTTGATATGTTCAATTTCTTGGCGTCGCAGCATCGCAAGCTTCCCGAGTCTAGGCCTTGTGATGATGAAGAGGATGATATCACGCTCAAATCCAGCAGGTAAGACATTGAGTAATAAGATTTTTGAATAAGATGTTTTTTACACGATTTGTTTATAGAGTTGCAGAACAGCCCCAGAACATTATATATAAAGCAGCTTTATTGAGCTTTTTGTGATATCTTCAACTTCTTTTTAGACGGGCTACAAGTACTGAGTTACCCGTGGCGATGAGGTTCAGACACTTGGAAAGAACCTCTAAAGAAGCTGTAGGTGTTTACAGGTAATGGAGAAGGAGGATTGTAGTTTGTTGGAAAATAGGAGATGATGTTGATGACATCGATAATGACCGATCCAGCGCTACTTAAAGGAAAAGTTCATCCTGAAAACTCTGTACATTAAATCTGCATACATTTCTTGTTCTGATGAACACGGAGATAAATATTTGAAAGAATGTTTCGAACCATAGTAGGAAAATTACAATGGTCGCCAAAAGTGTCTCACGGAAAACTGTTTGTTTTCCTACAATCTTCAAAATATCTTCTTTTGTGCTCTGTTTTTTGAAGAAAGCTAATTTTCCTACTATGGTAGTCAATGGTGTCCAAGTACTGTTGGTTACAAGCATTTTTCCAAATATATTTCTCTGCGTTCATCAGAACAAAGAAATGTATACAGATTTGAGTATACAACTCGAAGGTGATTTAATGATGACAGAATTTACATTTTTGGGTGAACTGTGGTATTTTTTTCTTGTTTTAGATCACTTATTCACGGTCGCGGCCTTTTCTGCAAGAGGAACATTGAGGCTGGAGAGATGTTGATCGAGTATGCCGGTAATGTCATCCGCTCCGTTCTCACGGATAAAAGAGAGAAATACTACGACAGTAAGGTATGCGCTACTGTAATCTTACACGATCTGGATTTTTCTGCTCCGTTTTTTGTTTCCTTATCCTCCACTGTTTTTGTATTTTTTGTGACCACCTGCTTTTCCCTAAAGGGTATCGGCTGTTACATGTTTCGCATTGATGATTTTGATGTGGTGGACGCCACCATGCACGGAAACGCCGCGCGATTCATCAACCACTCCTGCGACCCTAACTGCTACTCAAGAGTCATCAACGTGGAGGGCCAGAAGCACATCGTAATCTTCGCCCTGCGCAAGATTTACCGCGGAGAGGAGCTCACCTACGACTACAAGTTCCCCATTGAGGATGCCAACAGCAAACTGCACTGTAACTGTGGTGCCCGCCGCTGCAGACGCTTTCTTAACTAGAGTCAACTATCTAGGTGGAGTTCTGGAACGGAGTTGTTTTTGAAGGAGGGGACCCATGTGATAAGTGTTAGAGATCAGTGTATTCTGAAGGAACGTAAGGGAAACATTAAGAAGAGTGTTTTTGTTCTGCAGATGGTGTGTAGCGACTTAAGACCACCAGCATGGCATGAGTGGTTACCTCATATGAGCTGTTTTTATTTCCTTGATCATTCAACCATGCTATTTTAACATCCACCTATGTCTAGCGCTTTATTCCCAAATGCATTTAGCTTCTGATGGAGAATTGTGACCTAAGAACTGCTCAAACTGTTGGGTACCCTTTGTCTTTTGTCTTTATTCAGCATGCCTTTCAATCCTTGCAGGTAATGCAGTACATCTGAAGAATGGTATAAATGAGCTGAGTGACATTGTACAGTAGTTTTTATAGTGGAAGATACCCAGAGGTTTATAAAAGGAGCCGATTATTTTTGCTACTGATTCAGAGGAGCTTCCAGAGATGGGTCGTCCTCAACAGCACCTTAATAATCTTTGCTCTTTTCCCCGAGAATTGTTAGCACTGTATATATGAACCAAGGCACCAAACCACCTTTATAGCAGAACAGCCCGACAAGATTAAATTCCCTTAACTGTGTGTTTTAATTTAAGTTAAATGTTTGCTTCGAACGCTTAAGATGATAACAGCACACCATTCGTAGTATTGAAATTTCGCTTCTTTATGCATAATGTCTGATTCCTTAGATGTGAGTAGGTACCCCAATTCCGAACAGGTTTAAGAATCTGTTGTTTTTATGTTTTTTATATATTAAGGCCAGTCTTTTGGAGGTGTTTGTCGTAATGTCTTGCATACTTGGATCACTTGTGCGATCCCCATCTCTGTTTAACTTCGAATCTGAATAACACCATGCACAAGTATTAATGGACATCTGCTAAAACATACAAATGTGGGTGTGGCCTACCGTTGTCTGTTTTTGGGTTGACTACCTCAGTAGCTCAGTACGCCAGTGACAGCTAGTGAAGTACAAACAATAGCAAGTATGCTGGGATAATCCCACACTAGCTTTGATTTTATGCAATGTGACTGTACGTCTGTTTGTTAGGTTTTTTGTTTATTTGTTTATCCTTGAAATTCCCAGATCCCTTTTTTCTTGTGCTGTTGTACAGAATTGTGGTTTATAATTATAAATGAAGACTGAGGCTTGATTCCGTCATTGCGCATGAGGGAGCAGAGTTCATCCAGCTCAGTCTTTGTATATAGTTGTATACAAGAATTTCTAAATCTGTAAAATTTTCTACGCACTTTTTTATTTATGATGTTATATACGTAATAAAGATTTACAAATGTCTGAACGAATTGCAGCCTTGAATGTTTTATATTGTGCATCTCACTTTGTTTGTTGGTAGAAATATATTTACTCATGAGGGTCAAATAGTCAAGCAACAGTTGAGCAATTCTATGTGAACATACTATTATTTAAAAACAACTTAAAGACATGTACTGTATACACATCGGCTGAGGAAGTTGATTATAAAATTGAATTATCAGTAGGAACGTACAGACTAAACATTTTAATATTTACTCTGATTTACACACTACCAAATAGACTTTACTGTGGACTTGTATTGATCTCAAATAGTGCTATCAGTTAAATGTGTATTTTACAATGTAAGAAGAGTCGGACTGTGAGCGAGACTGTATCTCCCAGAGTCCCAGATTGAGTATTAGCAAAAAGGTAAGTGTTGGTGGAACAAACTATTTTGTTTATGATTAATGTTATTTATGATTATTTAATAAATTATTACTGGTCTGTATAATATATGAAATCTGTTTAATTCTCTCCTTTAGTAGAAAAAACTATCATGAAGCTTTTGGCCATCATAAGCTTAACTGCATTTCTCTGTTGTGGTACAGTGACGTTTACATTATTACCATACTTGTGGTTTAACCTTTTGTAGACTATAATCAGTTTTCTTTGGTTATTTAAGTGCAGAAACAGCATGTGTGTTGTAGCAGTGATCATCATGACCACCTGTTTATTTCACTTATTTATTTGAGACAGTTATTTTCTTTGTCTTTAGTTGTTTATTGTTCTCTTTTGGAAGGGATTCAGAGTTCTGGCTCATCAGAAAGAGAGTTAAAAGAACGAATAATCAACTCTGGGATTGCGGTCTTTATAGACTTCTTGGATAAAGTCAAAAGCGCCACCGAGAAAATAGTCGAAGATGAACAGTTTAAAAAATCAAGGTATAAACAATAACACATTACATTATTTAAAGCGCTCAATAGTTGCCTCTTATTCTGCATTCAACACTTACTATGTTTTGCAGGATTGTGATCCAAGAACGCTTGAAAGAAGTAAAACAGATTAATAAACAAATCTTTGATGTAGCTAAAGATGATTCTCAACGGTATGTCTCATTTTGTATGTAGACATCTTTGGTCAGACCATTTTCAAGGTTTAAATGCAGGTTAATTATAAATTGTAAAAAATGATATAATTTTGCTCAACTGGGGATGATGTTTTAGATTGTTGATTTGTTTGTTTGCATGTTTCACAGCATAAAACAGAAAACGCTCGCATTCTCTGCTGTTCTAAGAAGTGGAACAATGGTGAAGGAGATCGCTGACAATTTCTTCCATCCGTAAGATGTGCACATTGTCTACTGTCTCCATTAAATGCTTAAAAGCCTCATAAGTGACAAATGGAATTTCCTTTCAACAGATTTATGAACATTTATCGTGACACCTTAAAAACTGAGACCAGGGCTGCGATCTGGAGGTAAGCCTGTGTTTGCACTGAAAGAGAACATGCGTTTCAAAATTGCATTGGCAAGACGTTGTTAAAACTTTAGAATGGCCATAGAAATCCGTCATTTTGTTTTTGTTATTTATTGCAGAGAAGTGGAGTCGGAATACCTGCAGGGAGCCCCGCCCGTCCACGATAAACCTATGGGTTTCTTAAGTTACCTTCTAGCCAAACTGTATGTCCTCAAAACACATTTTCCGCATTCTATGCTGTTCTACAAAAACACAGTCAGCTAATATTGTTAACTGGTCTTACCTACACCAACAGTCAACTTTCTATATGTTAACAGGGTGGTGAGATCCGGGTTGTTGAATGCGCTTAAAGGCGGGGTGAATATTACTTTGGAAGTTGGAAAAATAGATCTTGACCAACTTCATGAGGAGTAAGAATTTCACGTCATGCATTGCAGTCTGGTTTTGGTGTAGGGTAGGCCTATTTTATGTCATTGATTTACACCTAAAACTCTTCTAAACCGTCAGCATTTCTGTGCTAATATGTGCATGTATACTGTAGGGGAGAGCGGGGTAAGTTGTCACATGGGTAAGTTGTCACACTGTTCATAACTCCAACACTAGAGGCACTATCTCAAAAATCAAATAGCCACTTTGTGTGACTTCTTCTTCTATAGTAAATTTCCTGTTCACATGTGGTCAAGATCGTTCTAATCTGAGGTTAGCACAATTTTCTTTTTTTTCTGCTTAAAAAGTAAAAAATTGGCACTTTAAATTTTATGCAATAGAGCTTTATTAAATAAAATTGTTTAAAAATATTATTTTGCACAAAATAAAGGAGACAATAACAAGTCTTTTGATACTTTTGCTGCCGTGCTATTTTGAGCTAACCTTGAGATTTAGCCAACATTAGCACACATGTCAGTTTGGGGCAAGTTGTCTCAATGACTTTGGGGCAGGTCGTCACATGTGACAACTTGCCCCAGTACAAATAAACACATAAAACATTTTGATATTGTTATTTATTTGTAATTGCAATACAGTTTTGGAAGAAAGGAAGGGTAAAATGTGTGAAATGCAACAAATGGGCCCATGATGCTTGCACCTCAGGCCAGGCAATTTATGTGTGCCAGAATTGTGACTCTGAAGATGAGTCTGATTAGTCAGATACAGGATTTGTTCAGATGTTAAAGATGTTAAGTTAAGAGAGTTATCTGCTGCATTCCATTCAGTTGTCATGGATAAAGTTCAAAGTAAAGTGGTCTTGCCATTTTATGTGTTTTATTCAAATGTGTATTGTTTGAATTGAAATAATTGTTTTTCCAAATTCTCTTGGCCTGGTTGTTTATATTTCCAGTTCTGGATTGTTTATATTTCCAGTTCTGGATTGAATTTAAAAATTAAAATCAATATTCACAATTAAGTAGTTGTTCTTTTTTTCAGATAATCTATGTGACAACTTACCTGCCGATGGGGCAAATTGTCACAAGTGCACATTCTCTATTCAACAGTCTACAACTCAGTAATGAGATAAGATATGAAAATGTAATGAATACAAATTATGTGCCCAAGACGTTCTTCTTTCATTTGGTATGACATTTATACAATTGTGATGTATGGTGCTCAGTAAATGTTAAACAGTGTGAAAAGTGTGACAACATGCCCCGCTCTCCCCTAAGGCTTCCAATACATTTTTAAAATCGAATCTTTGTATCCATTAAAGCGCGCAGATGTTTACGAATAACGTTCGCGAGAAAGCTGCTGAAATTTCAGCCTTGGAAAGGCAAAAAGAGACGAACGATTTTCTTGCATCACTAAGGTAAACGCATTTATCAACTTTAATTCCTGAATTCGTTGAACACATTTCCAAAGAGGTCTACTTTTCTTTGTGTTCATCGCTTAGAACTGCTTCTGGACTGACAGTTTATTATTGGGATCAACTTTTGGAACACACTGAAAGCTGGTCCTTCCATGAAAAATACTATGACTCTATTAAGTAAGACTTTTCATTTTAATACTTTATATACAGAGCTAATGTAGATCGAGTATGAGAATCAAAACTTTGTGTGTTTTAGACGATGGAGGGAGCTTACGAAGCTGAGAAACGCACGTGAAAAGTATAACGTACTTATAAACCCTGAAACAATGGATGATTTTTTGAAGTAAGGCTGCAGAGATTTCTGCAGTTATATTTAGTTTCTTATTTAAGTGCAAGTATTAGTCTATATTATATACAGCACCTATACATTGTGTGTAGACGTTGTCCAATATACCTGCTAACTGGATTTAATTCTTTTCTAGTTGGTTTGACCAAACTTTTGATACATTTTCCGAAGCCATGGCCCTGAAATACTATACAGTGGGAAATGAGGTTTTTGGTTCCGACCGCTTCAATCAATCCAATTGGTAAATCTAATCTTTGCTTAATATTGTATTGCAATTAACTGGCATGTTTATATTTAATATTCGCATATTTAACAGGTCAATTCTTAAGATCGCTACTGTTCACGGTCTCCCTGTTTATGAAAAACTGACTGAAAGTGGTTTTGGGATTTCAGAGCTCAACAGTTTGCTCAACAGAGTGGATCTTGCAATTCAAATTCTAGATAGAAATTATGTTTATATTTCAAGGTATAAAACCTGTACAAGACATTTCAATTGAATCATGCAAAATGTATATTAAAGGTATATGTGACTTTTATATAGTAGAAAATGTTTGAACTGTTTTGCAGACAGATGTTAGCGTATCTAGTTACAATGATTACTTACATAGCTCAAAAGGAAAAAGAAAAAGGAATAGATGATGGAACATTACTCCCTTTTAAGTAAGTATATTAAGTATTACGTCATTTCTTTCAGTGAATAAGCAAATCACTTGTTTTATATCTGAAGAATGTCTGGTTGCATGTTCTATATATTTGTGTCTACTACAGAGTGATCAAGAACATTGGATTAGAGGTTTGGGACCGTTTCCAAAGTCACATGTATATTGACAGCTCTGAATTTCAGCGAACAGAAAGGTAAAACAAGGCTACTGTGCTTAAGTGTGATATTGAGTGTGTGTCTGTTTGTGTGTCTCTGTGTGTGTGTGTGTGTGTGTGTGTGTGTGTGTGTGTGTGTGTGCGCGCCTGTGTGTGTGTCTGTGTGTGTGTCTGTGTGTGTGTGTCTCAGTGTGTGTGCCTGTGTGTGTGTGTGCCTGTGTGTGTGCGTGTGTGTGCGCGCGCGTGCATGTGCATGTTAATTATTTTCTAATAAAATGGTTAATGAAAATATCAGATGGTGTTTTCAACAAGTTTCTGTCTAATGAACCCACATGGTGGACACATTTGTAGGGAATGGAACCATGCGAGGACCATCATCATTAATGAGTTAATAAAAAGTGGAGAATTTACAGAAGAGCAACTTGAAGAAGCTAAAATGTAAGAGCAATATATATATATATATATATATATATATATATATAATAAACAATCAATAATGTCCTATATATAACTACATTTTAGACATTATGTTATTCATTGATACACATATACAACGATTTTTGATGCATATAAAGACTTTAAATCATATTTACTCATTTGTTTATAAATATGATTGTTAAGGAACTTTATCAATGGCATTCGTGGGACAATAGAGAAAGTGATGAAATTTGCTGACATGGCTGAAGGGCTCGATAAAAGGATTGAATGGTCGATTTTGTAAGATTTACTTTTCTTTTTTTTAATTTGCATTATCAGAACACATGATAATATTTTAAATCCTCGAGTGAATAAAAAGAGTACAGTTAGTAACCGATAGAACTAAATATGTTGTGTTTTACTTTTGCAGAATCATCAAAAAACTGATGCACCACATAATGTTTATTTTTCTCGAAAACTGGAACGAGTTGTTGGAGTAATTGTTCTTTCTGACAGTACCAGAAATACATTAAAAGTACAACATTTAACAAACATTTGGAAACATGTTGTGTAATGAGAGCAAAACAATAAGCAACATTTTGATCAATGCTTTTACGGAAGTTCTCATAAAAGGGAAAAAGTCTCAAATTGTGAGAGTATGAAATAATAAAGCATCTTTTTTTATATAATCTTGAATCCTGGTATGTAACAATGAATATTGCTTTGTTTAGTTGAATGCCTTAATAAAAGTTTTAAACACAAAGTATTAATTTAAATTTAGACATATAATTTCATATATTTCATACACATTGTCCATGTACAATGACGTATAATAACTACTTATCATGTGGTGCGAACAAAATATCAATAATTGTATTAAATAAATATAAAATACATCATATTTTGGATTCTCTAATACAGTAGCTTTAAGTGAAAATACGTTTTTTTTAACAATTTTCAGGAAAAAATAGGTTTGTCAATTTTGTTGTTTTATAAGGACAAGAGTTAATGTAAGGACAAAATTATGAGATGATAACTTAAAAAACTCAAAGAATTGGAAATATGTTGTTTCTTAACACTTTCAAAACATTTGTAAACAATATTTTTAACAGTCATATTTTAATCTGCATTTATGCGTACACCGCATTCTAAATGTTAGAATAACTGCAATGCATCCTATTATTTATTTATATCATATCAACTGGTGACATGCACATTGAAAATCCTTTCGGATATGCACAGATGAAAGCTCAAATTAAAAATACTGAAAAAACCTGCTGATAAAGAACTCAATATGCCAATATGCCTGAGCATCAAAACATAGACTCATCTGCTTTGCTAAACTCGCTCAATGGCCTTAAACCCTCAACAGAGAACAGTTTACTGTACTTTGAAACGCTTTTCTTGTGCAATAGCCGTTGCAGACGACGAGATTTGTTTTGTAGGGGTATGTACACTGTTTCAAGATTGTATAGCTGGAGATAAAGTTCAAAAGGGGTTGACTCATCTTTAACAACAGACACCAGTCCAAGTCATATTGGACCTAACATGATCTTTTTCTTTTAATCTCACTTTGGTTCTGAGAGAAAACCGCAGTATGAGGAGGTCACTGTTCATCTTACTCATAGTTGTGCTTGTCTTCAATGGTAAGTTTCATGTATTCCTAAATTAATTGTAACATGCATTTCCTTTTATGTTTGATTTTGAGTGACATTTTACAGTATATACTGAATGTGTATTGCAATTGGGTCTAGTACTTAACAAAGTCACTTTTTATTACCACAATTTTTTATTATTTGATTCTGTTTTGATTATATTAAAGATGTAAAGAGCACTGACCCAAAAGATGAAGATCAAGAAATAGATAAACTCTTTGTTTTGGGAAGTGAAGCGTTTTTGAAGTTCTTGGACAATGTTAAAATGAAAGCGCAGAATGTTCTGACAGAGAAGAACTTCAACAGAAAAGGGTAAGACCAGATATGTGTGTAGATGTAGAATGAGTGTGATGTAGTACGTTCAATACCTTTTAGCATGACTGATGTTTTCTCATATGGGGACAGTAATGAAATGCAAGACATGTGGAAGTCTCTGAAAGAGCTAATGGAGAGAGTCATTGCTAAGGAGCGAGCTGAAGGAAACCATGATGATTTTCTTATAGCAACAAGGTGGGTTCAACTTTGTTCACTTTGACACATAAGTAATAGTGTCATCATTTACTCTTTTGTCATATCATATGAATTTCTTTCATACGCAGAACACAAAAGAAGATATTTTGAACAATGTTGTTTATGGAACCCCATTCATGTGCACTAATTTTGCGTCATAAAATAGAGGTGAATGGGGTCCAGTGCTGTTCGGTTACCAACTTTCTTCAAAATATCTCTTTTTCTGTGTTCTGCAGAAGAATAAAATCATACAGTTTTAAAATGACAAGAAGGGGAGTAAATAATGACAACTTTAATGTATGTTAGTAACTTTGTATTAGCACCTATGGTACTATTGCTCTTTGTATGACATATCGCTTATTGCTCCTCGAACTCTTTGTAAGTCGCTTTGGATAAAGGCGTCTGTGAAATGTAAATGTTAAAAACAGTAGACCATAATTTCCCTTATATGAAGGTCTTCAAATGAACTGTTAACTAATCTGATAGTCCTGATAATTCATAATGAGAAAAGCATTTAAGTCCTCCTGATCTTGTTGTTTTGATACGCTTTATAGCATGTTTCATCATCTAGGCATGATGTTTGAAAAAGGTGTTTTTGAAATAATGAAACAGGACTTCCATGTAAGGTAAGGTGGCTTTTTATACAATATTTTTTTCATTATCATAGGTTTATATTCTGACCGCATACAATAATGCAAGGATGCACATAATGTACATGTTTAGACAAATGGGATTTGCTTTTGAATCTCTGACAGTAGTTTGGGGTTGAAGGGGATCCTCAAAAACGAGACGCTAGTGGAGCTCTGGAGGTAAGCAGGTATTCTTTCTCTTTTTATTAAATGTTTCCAACATGATCTTCTTTGATCTTAAACCTTTATAATTCCATTAAACCATCCATCATTTTTTATCTGTTTGTTTATCACAGATATGTGGGGTCTGAGTATTTTCCAGATGCCCCACCAGTCTACAGCGATCCTGTCGGGTTCCTGAGTTACCTTTTGTCCCAGATGTAGGATTTTTTTATAAAACACTTTTTTTCCCTTTCTTTGTGTGAAAACACATTTTATTTAATGATCTCAGTTTTTACTGAGTTTAACATACTGTGGTGATACATCATGTTACTAAATAAGCAGCTGTGTTTTTAGATTTAAAAGATTTAAATCTGAATACAATGGAGATGTTTTATACAATATTTGATAACTTGATCTCAAAATATTGATTGGAAATACCAATTCTTTGTTTTGAAAGTTTGGTGAAACCCCACATGGTGCAGAGCCTCAAAGTTGCTTCAGAAGTAATGAAAATAGACATCGACCAGCTTTATAAAGAGTAAGAGATGTACACTTTTACTGTTAACTTTAAGCGTTTCATTGTTAGTTACTGTGATTCCTGAAAAGGTTTTATTGATTTAAATATAATGTTTGGTAAAAATGCACTCGGATGCCAAACTCTGCATTTTTATATATTATAGCTCTCAGTGTTTTCTTTGTAGGGCACAAGTGGCTATAAATCAGGTCAGAGAGAAAGCAATGGAAATCTCTGCATTAGAGAGGCAGACGGAGAAGAATGATTTTGCCGTATCACTGAGGTAATTTATGAAAAGCAAAACAATTAACAAACATTTGTTTGTTTTTCTTTCATGAGTAAATAAAGTAATTGATCAACCAATTATGCTTGTGGCTATGCACAATGGTTAAAGGGACAGTTCACCAAAAATAAAAATGCATTCATTTAACCTCAAGGAACCTCATATCATTCAAAGCCTTCATACGAGACTGTTCTGGAACACAAAAAATATATTTTTGTCTCAGTGGTTTTTTATGCTTACAAAATAAGTCAGTGGAGGCCAATGTTTGGTTACCAATGTTCTTCAATCTTATTTTGAGCTCTGCAAAAGAAAGTCATACAGGTTTGGAATGGCATGAGAGTATATGATGACAGAATTTTCATTTTTGGGTGAACTATCACTAACCTTTTTTAAAGTATTTTCTGTAATTTATTGTTTGGGTGGTTTATAGAACTGCCTCTGCGGTCCTCGTGTTTTACTGGGATACATTTTTGGAATACACTGAAAGCAGTCCATTTCATGACAAGTATATGGACTCCATAAGGTAAAACATAGATTTAGTCCCTCAAATTTCACTTAATGCGTCAATAGTTGCAAAAGAAATGCGGTGATGGTCTCTCTCATGTACGTTTGTATATACAATATAATAAATACTGTAAAGCAAGATGAGTATTGACTATAAAGCCCTTTTTGTCTTACAGGCGATGGAAGGGGCTAAAGATGTTGAGAAACATATCTAAAAATTGTCACTCAGAGATAGAACATCAGGCCTTGAAGTAAATAAATACAGATCAATTATAATAATAGATACAGCTTTACATAACATGACATATTAATAATATTGCGTGACCGCTGTCTTTAAGATAAATGCGATTTAACCTTCTCTTTCTAGTTTGGCGGATGAGCATTTTGGCAATCTTTTTAATAATTTTGGCCAGGAATATTACAGATGGGGGGATGGAATTTTCGGCAGTGAGAGATTCAATCAATCAAACCGGTTAGCACTTTCAACTCATGATCATGAAATAACCTCTGGGGGTCTCTTTTTTAAACATTATTATTAAAAGCACTGTTTTATAATGTGATTATTGATGTGTATTGTACATGTAATCTGTTCTTTTATTCCAGGGCCTTTCTTAAAATGGCCTCAGTTTACCGTCTCCCAGTTTACCAAAAACTGTGTGATAGTGGTATTGGAATTTCAGAGGTCAATAGTTTTCTAAAGACTGCTAATGGTGTACTTACTGAGCTAGGAGGAGAAGATTTTGCGCACAAGTCGAGGTGTGTGTGATTGAAGTAACAGTAGTCTATTAGATTGACCCGGAGAGGGACAGATTGTAAAGTATGTGGGGCAATGTGATGCAAATTAGCCAAAATCTTTTCTTCTGATTTCCTCCAGAGAAATGATTTATGAACTATGGACTGTTTTTGAAAATCAAATTAAAGCATTTGTAAACCGATAAAGCCCTGAAGTGTATATGCTTAATGTCTCTATCTGAATGTGCCTGGTTCCTCTGATATGCAAAATTTAGCAGCCAGTGATTGTTGGACAAGTAAGATTTGTGAAAACATTTTAACCACTTTCTCTCTCTGTGTTCGCAACAGCACTATAAAAGAAAAACTCTTTGACATCTGGGATCAAGTGCTTTCTGGCATCAACAGCAATATTAAGGAAGATGAAGTCCAGCAATCAGTAAGGTAAGACCTATGACAAACAATGTTCTATTATCCATTTCATTTTATATACACAAACAATAGGCCTGCTGTCTTTTTTTGGTATGGTCAAATCAATATATAAGGCTCTGATTTAAGGTAAATCTGGTGTAATGAAGTGTGTAATCTAAAGATATCTGAAGATAAAAACAGAACCTCTTGGCTTCACATTTCACAGGCACTGGGATGAATTGAAGACCGTTTTCTTGAGTGTGTTAACTGACAGCGGAGAAATAACTCAAGATAACATCGATGAAGCACAGAAGTAAGAAAAATTTGCCACTATTCACACAAATTGATTTTATTTCAACCTGTATGACTCTTTGTTTACAGTCGGTTTCTTTTCTAGTTGTGGAATACAAAAAGATGCAGAATGTTAGTGACTCCAGCCTCACTCCCATTCGCTTAAGCATCGGTTTAAATGCATTTCTATAGCGCTTTTTCCAATTTAGCATTTTTGCAAAGCAGCTTGAGAGTAAAAAGAGATTATTTGGTTGGAAACTTTACTTTACATTTATAAAACACGACACTACTATTGTTTTATTGCTCCTGTATGACACATCACATCACATCACTTATTGCAACCTGAACTCTTTGTAAGTCGCATTGGATAAAAGCGTCTGCTAAATGACTAAATGTAAATGCACATAAATATATTACCTTTAAAACAAATATTTTAGGCCTAGATGCAACAGACACTGCATGAACACAAATAAATAAAAAGAATGAAAACTGTACTACCCTTTTTATCCGTAACATGTACACTAACAAACTTTTTACCTTCCTTTATGAAGGACTCTGAAAAATGTAGGACGCATGGTTTTGGAGAAATATGTAAAAATGATCGATGGTCTGGATACAAGGATCAGTGCCTCCATTGAGTAAGCATTTCTTATTTGTTCATTATTATTCATAAGAATGACAAAATCAGTATTTTTCTAAATTGACTAGTTATTTTGCATCTAGTATAAAATTGCATAGATGTACATATACATATATTTTACAGATCTCTTGGAAAAGTAATGCTGCAGACTTTTGCCGGCACAAATAATGCCCTGATCAATACTCTGCTGTTCTTGCTGTCGGATTAATTCTCTAAGCAAGAACAAACAGCACGGGGATTTTATTACATTTCCATGTGGGATATATCAGTAGTTATTCTGGCTTTCCAAATGGATGTAGCTAGTGGAATATCGTTAACATCCTCATTTGCATTAGTTATTTGCCTGGCACATCCTCTCCTAAATCATTTCTGCAAACTGAGATTTTGAGATTGTTATGCATTGGATTACCTAGACAACATTCGACAGATTTATCACTGCTGTTAATAATGGATAACACAGTTCAGGCTGTGGTATTGTTTATGTTGCTAACCAGATTATGTGATTAAAAAATGTTGTGAATAAATTCATTTGTTTCCTGTCTGTTTTTGATCTTTTAAACGCATAATATGACAAATAAAATGAATTTAATGAAACATAATAATTAGTAACTTTTTGTTGAAACTAGTATCTTTGTATTATCACATATTGTATTATTGATCGTGTTTGACACATCGCATATTGCTCGCTTAACTCTCTGTAAATCGCTTCGGATAAAAGCGTCGGCTGAACGACTGAATGTAAATGAAGGACATGACCATATTTGGAGCTGTGCCTTTAAGATCCCGCCCTCTTTGCATGTGCAATGAGGTGACGCTCTTTACCTCACTAATGAGCTGCGCGTTTGTTCTGTGTGAGTCGTCGGTAATTCATCTTTAAAATAAAGTCTTTTTGCAACCCTTGAAAAAAATGTTGGTAGCATTACACAGAGATGAGCTGCACAACTGTTGTTTTGTGCAAAGCGACCAAGAATTTAGTCGAAAACAAACTCACTGGAAATGTTTGAAATCCCTGCGAAGGAAGAGCGAGAGCGCCAACCGCCAGGTGCGACACACGGCCAGAAACACCTCAAGGTTTGATTATCTTCGGTTCACGATTAGTTTTTGACTTGTGTTGTTAAAGAATGAACATAAATAGTCTTTGTAATGGATTAATAACAGTCAAACGTCAGTTGTCGCAAAATAAGCTGCAACAGTCGGGTTTTTACAACGTTAAAGTTAGTGTCACGTGACGGTAACTTCGAAATACAGGTCCACTGACCAATCAGAATCAAGGATTGTATTAGATCGTCTGTCTTGTATAATATTTAGTATTTTTTATGGCATGTACTTTTTAACAGTATACTTTTAACATTTTCGAGATTTAGGCAATAATATAAACATACTATGTGCGTTTTGGCTAGAAGGAATACAGCAGCCTCCACTGGGCATGCGCACTTCAATGCCGCATAATTTAAGTTATTTATTTATTATAAGGTTAGGTTTAGGGTAGGTGTAGGCCTTAGCTAATGTAATTTAGTGTAATTTTATGGTTTTGCATCACTGCCGGCTGGAGCTGTATATTCAATCTACCCACAACCTTTTGTGGCCCAAACTTAACTTTGGAAAGAATCTAATCTATAACCGATGAATAGTATTGGTTTATTGCAGTTAATATATAATGACATGTCCATGTAGATTAATTACAAAATTAACTGTTATAAACAAACGCATACCAGCAGTTAAGATGAAACCGTCTTGAAGTAGTTTAAGTAAAATCAACAATATTAATTTTATAGTTAACTAAAGATTTGTGTCTTGCTGTTTCCTCGTTCACTTATTTTAGCTAATTAATTTTTGTAATCAGATTATTTAACTAATGTAATCAATATACTTAATATACTAAAGTGCTGTTGTAACTGGCACTATAATATAACATGATACACCATTGCTATAATCTACTGTGTTACTTGTGTATTTATGAATTTATTAAGTTAACAAAGTCTTTAAAGATGATTCCTAATTCTAATTGGTTGAAGCCACATTATTCGTTTTTCAACACATCACATTTGTGTTTTATCTATTTTCCTCTACTTCCTCTACTGTCAAGTCAGTTTCAATTTATGCCTTGAATTTATTGTACAGGCCACCATCAAACAGCAGAGAGCGCTGTAACCTACTTCCTCCACCTGCATCCACATGACCAGATCCCCTTTCTGTGCCGCCATGATAGTCAAATTTTACTGATGGTGCCCGACCTTAACTGCAAAGAGCTGGCAAGAGTCCATGTCTTTGTCCTAGTCTTATACGCGATTGTTTTTTGCTTGACGTTGCCTGTAGTTCTGTGAGGCTGGATATCTTTTAAAGGAACAGCATACATTACATCAGATAGGAGAATAGACGTGTGCAGTGATATTATAATGAACTGGCACTAGATTGATGTGATTTTTCAGTTCAGGGTTGGGGAAAAGGGTTAGTTCACCGAAAAATGTCATTTATCCACCATCATGTCAATCTTAATCTGTATTTACACAACCTTGGCTTTCATTGTGTGGACACAAAACCACTGGGACATTTCTTAAAATATCTTCTTTTGTGTTCAACAGAAGAAAAAGTCATATACAGGTTTTGAATGACATTATGATGAATAAATGATGACAGAATTTTTATTAAACTTTTTATAAGTATACTGTAAGTCTATTTGAATAAAAGATAAATGTCTTCTGATTGATTTCTTACTTAGATGGTGCTCATACCTAATACCTGAATACTAATCTTCATTCACACCGATAATCAAAATGATAATGTTGGTCTTTACTTTTCATTGTATTTCAGGTTCTTGAATCAAGTGTGGTAGGACAGTTTTTGTGTCTAAGAAGTTGTGTCCTGTTCTGATTTAATGAGGAGTCTTGTTTTTTTAACTTGTCATGGCTGGCACTTCTATTAGCTGTAAATAGATCTCTGCAGGTGTCTCAGATCGAATCACAGTGCAGTCTAATTTCCAGATTTGACTATCTATCTTATACCACAATTTTAGATATGTGGTATCTAGCATGAAGTAATTCACAGGATTACAAACTGAACCCAGCAATATGTTATCTTAACATTACCTGTTACATGCCATTTAGTATGCGCTTTTCATTTACGATGAATTAGAGGGCAATAATTGTAGGGATGATCCCTCTGGGACGCCCCAAGGTTAAGTGTCTTGTTCAGGGGCACAATAGTGGCGGAGAAAAGGTTGTTATCCCAGTAAATTTTTAGTGGCAGGGTTACTTGAGGTCTTTTTAATATTAG